>NC_133567.1:17506504-18756504 GCF_048773025.1 Camelus bactrianus | reverse complement strand
GGAAGGCAGAAAAACAACAAATGATAGACATAAAGTGGGGTACCAAAGACAAACTGAAATCCATAAGGACAAGCAGGAACATTCGTCTCTCTCTCACCTCCTCTAACCAAGCCTCCAACTTCAATGATGCCAGTAAGCAGCCAAAGAAGCTGGTACCCAGGATTTGGAGAGTTTAAGATGATATGGCAAGAGTTTGAGGACCTATAATCCTAGCTGCTGCCCCACTTGTAGCAAATGCTAGCTATGGATTTATTGACACTAACGGAGATCCAGCAGGGCTAGAGGAGGTACAGGCTTAGCTGCTGTCAAACAACAATAAAATGAGTCAGTAGATCAAGGACAAATGTATAAGAGATGCGCAACTTCATGTTTTGCTGTGCAGGGACCTGAGTGTAAGGAAAATATGACTGGCCTCAATTCTGCCTTTCAGTGTCATGCAGAACATCCCTTGTGGTTCATGCTAATGAGAAATACGCCAGTGTCGAAGCAAAAATTGCACCAGACAATGATGAATAGGCAAGGAAGACTTTATTCAGGGCTATTGCAATAGGAGAGAGATGTCAGAACTCAGTCTGAGGTCAACTCCAGTGAAACAAATGGCAGATGTTTTTAAGGGCTAAGATTGGGACGGGGAGGCGGGGTGTGGTCATGGGTAAGTCATCTGTGTTTGCTAATTGGCCACAACTAAAGGAAAAGTAAACTTTCTCTTAACCTCATGGCAGGAGGTAGTTTTACAACCTGAAACAAGGTGCTCACTGGAGTGAGCCCACACTTCCACAGGGCTGTTATCTGCCTTGATGAGTACTTTTCAAAAGGACAGCTCCCAAGTCCTTGAGAGAGACAGTCTTAGGTTGTAAAACTGACAGGAGGCCTTTAAAAAATTTGTATCTCAAAGAGGCAGAGAAAGAATTTACAAAGACAAGTTTTCCAAAATAAATGTCCTAAGAAAAGGGAGGTCAGGGACATAGAGTTGGGAAAAAGTCTGTCTAAAGTTTAGTCAAGCTGAGGGGAACATTAAAGTCATGTTGGTCTCAGGGAAGGGAATTCTAGGAAACATAGCAATTTTAGCTTAGCTAAGTTGGTATAGTAAAAATTCAGCACAGTTCTGTCTTCTGAACTCATCTTGTTTTAATGCCTGATTTAGTACTTACTTGTTCTGTTAAGAAAAACTATCCAAAAGTGGGAAATAAGATAAAAGAATGATTGTGTGACCTTTAAGTGTCATGTTGGAGCATTGTAATAAGCCTCTATGGTGATTATCTATTTCTAGCTGTTTTAACTAAAAAAAAAATGGCCATAAACCTACATGAATGGATGTATGCCTGTGTTACAGTAAACTTTATTTCCAAAAATTGATAATGGGTTGGAATTTGCCTGCTGGCTATGGTTTGTAACCCCCACGCTAGCGGAAGGCAGATTTGTTTGATTTACTATTTACCATGGATTAGCGCCTAGATTCTGTCAAGTGAAACATTACTTTATGGATTTGTATGTTGTAAATGACTTTTGTCCAAAACAGACACAATAGGTTTCTAACCAGTAGAGAAGGTAATCCCCAAATGTTACAGTTTAATTGCACCATAAGACATTAATTACCCTTATATTTTACACCCAAATCTTATTTTAGGATTCTGTTGTAATTCCATCTCTTTTATATGCTTGTGAACTAGCTTTGCCTACAAATCTTCTATTTCCTTTATTATTGCCTTAAATAAGTATTTGATACATGGTAACTGTGTATTTGCAGTAGACTTGCATATTTTAAAAGTTTGACAATTACGCTTTGATAGTCTCTAATTATTTTCATCACTGGGCATTCTAATCCTTTCTCAGAAGGGCAGAGCCTGCCCTGCTAAGCTCAAAGGAAAAGAAGAAATAGTTGAGCTGAACCTGTCCCATAATTTCCCCCAAAAGATTAATGAGTCCTCCTCCCTTGGGGAAGAGAGAGCTAGGGTGTGAGCATGGCCAGGAATGTCCTCTAGCTCTGTAGCTTTCCGTGTGTGGTCCCCAGACAAGCAGCATCAGAATCCTCTGGCAGTTATTAACATTTTCAACTCATGGGTCCTCCCAGGTCTACTGCATCAGAAACCCTGGAGGTGGGGTCCAGCAATCTGCAATTTAAAGAAAATTTCAGGTGATTTTAATGAAAGCTAAGTTTGAGAACCTCTGTTCAGAAGAAGCCCAGTGGGAAATTCAAGTACCTCCTCAAATAGGCATTTTCTACAAAGCTCAGCCTCTCCCTGTTGGGGAAAGCTTATCTTCAGCACATCCACTGCTGCTAAAGAGAGACATTTAGGTTTGTCTTATTTTATAAGTGTGACTTGCTTATTCTTAACGATTTACTATTTAAATTGACAAGTTAAATGTCATTTTACTACAGGATTTATTTTGAAAAAGAAAGATAAAAATTAATTTAGAAAAGTGGTGTACGTGGGCCAGGTACTTTTCTCCTTGCCCTCTGCTACTATGACTTAGAGGTTTTCATAACGACAAAGATTTAAAGTGCATTTCTACATCATCTCTGATTCCTCTTCCTTCATAATTCATTTCCATTCAAGATGATGACCTGAAGGGAGAAAAGTCCAGCAAGAGAATCATAATGCAGTGTCAGAATGTGACACAAAGATTGTTCTCAGCAGAGAATTTCATTCAGTTACTTCAAAAGCTATGGTGGGCTTTCTGGAAATGGTTGCTTCCGAATAACCCACAGAGCGTCTCGACTCAAGCTGAAGAGGGAACAAATAAGACAAGAAATAATAACGGAGACAACTTGATGGGGCATTTTGGATACAGATCGCTAGAGGGGTGAAGCATTTTCTGCAACCATAAGTAATCCAAATAGAGGCTAACAAATTGTCATGGGAAGTGCTCATTTTGACGACATATTTTTCATCCTGCAGGGCCAGGTTTGAATGCCAATCGAGGCTACTGGGAAAACTATTTTCAGTCACATTGACCCATTCTGACACACGAAGTTCAGGGGAGCTGAATTTGTGGCACGGCTCATTCCTGTAACACAACTGGACATCCCAGCGGTGCCAACCTTGTCACAAAAGTGCAGCATCATTCCAAGCTTAGAGCTCAGATTTGAACTGGCACAGGGCAAGTTTTCTTGTGAGATCATTTCTTTCCATCATCAGGGTTTCTATTTTCATAAAGCATCAAAAGCATATGCTCTCTGCAAGCAGGAGGCCCTGTGGAATAAATATATCAAGAACACAAACCTCTTTTTCAGAATTCATCATCTCACTCCAACAATCAGCTTCAGTCACTTGGGGAGTTTATCTCTAAGGTAATTCTGGATTCATTGTGGCTTCCGGAACATCCCTGAGAATTCTATAAGTCTTTGTCATTCAGCAGGACATATCAGACCAAAGACAGCCCTTGACTGGGCTTTTGGCCAATTGTCATAATGGGTGTCACTTAGGAGATTCTGACCTGGAATTCACTGGTCCCAGGAGGCTGTTCTGGCCTCTGCTCTCTGTCTCCAGAATCAGAGTTTACAAACACCAGTTTTGTTCATACATAAGAGGAAGATCAGTCTCTATATGTTTCAATCTAAATAAAACAAGCAAAGAATTATAGCTTATTTATTAATTTGCAAGAAAGGATAATTTACTCATATCACAATTTTAAGACATTTAAGTTGGGTCAGCTGATATCCTTCAAAGTCCAACAACCTCCATTCTTGGGTTCTCAGCTGTGATCCCTCAACGGGTAAAGTACATTCTTTATTGGGAGTGTTTCCCCTAACAAACCAATAGCCCCAGGTAGTGCCTAATCTCGCAATAGCACAGGCTGGCTTGTTTCAGCCCAACTTATCAGAGTCAAACCCCACAGCCCTTCATGGACCCTAAACCTCTTACCTCATCTGCAACCAATCAGAGACTTGTGCACAAGCCGATCAGACACCTTGTGACCCAACTTATAAAACACTCCACAACTGGCCCTCGGTCCTCACACAGGCACATCTTGTCTGTGTGGCCCACTGTTGTCTATGACAGTGTATTCCAATAAACTCTTTCTCTATTCCTATACTTTATCTCTGGTAAATTCTTTTACCAACCCATGTGTCAACCATGCCACCAACGGGCCGCCCCATTTTGCCCACAGCAACCTATGCTCATTGTCTGATGATCACCAGATTAGCATTACTATTAAATGTTATTATTAACACAAATGATTATTATTCTAAAAATAGCAGTAGGTGTGATTTACTGAATGCTTGACATATTCCAGGGATTTTTCTTACAAACTCAGTGGGGGGTATTTTGAAACTTATTAATGTACGCATCCCTTTTGTCTTTCTGATTCAGAGTAGAGATTATAATGTGCTCTCTGGAAAAAATACTACAAGAGAGATTCTAACATTCAAAAAGACAATCTGCCGCAAGATGATAATAGTCTTAAGAGCTTTGAACATCTTGAAAAAAGACTCTTTATCTTTCTTTATCTTACACTTTAGCAACTCAGTAGCCAAAATTAGCCTAGACCTAAAGATTTACCTAAAAGAAGAGGAAAGGCATAATATGATAGAGGGAAAAGATCAAAAGATTATACACTTGCACTAGATTAGTGAAGGCCATACTGTTAGAGCAGGCAGATAGCTAGATGTGAGCAGGGAAAGGGGGATGTAGACCAAACAACAGGAATTGGGCAGAAAGGAGGGGCACAAGCCAGATGCAGGAAAACATACATCATGTAAGCACCAGGGGTCCCTGGGCAGAGAAAGAAAAGCAGGAATCTTTGAGCTGATAAGGGGCCACACATTTTGGCCTGGAGACCAACAATGAAAAGTGAGAAAAGGCAGGAATCTCATGTCCGAATGTAACCTTTTGCTCATTATGCCCTCATTTCAATAAAATTAGTCTTGCAGATCAGAAGTACCCATAATTCACTGACGCCATGACACTTCTGTTCCAGACTAAATAAGGACAAAAATCCCTCCTCCTTTGGGGAAGGTGTAGTTGGGATGATAATCAGGAACACGACCCCAAGCCCTTCCCCCACCCAGTGAATATTCTGCCCATTCATTTTTACACCCTATGTAACTAACTTGCCAAAGAAACTCAGGGCAGCCGCTCACCTGCACCTGCTGCTCTCCCCTTGAGAGTGTACTATCCATCCTTTAATAAATCCTCACTTTACTTTTTTTAACCTCTATGTCTTGTCTTTGAATTCTTTCTAGGATGGGACAAGAACCTGGAATACCAGTTGGACCCCCGGCAATAATACCAGGGCAGAAAGAAGCTCTGGCTGCTTCAACTTAAAAAAACAAAAACAAAAACAAACAAAAAACCTATGGAAATAGTTAGATCTTGGGTTTCCCTTTGATCAGCCTAAGAAGCAATCACATCAGTCCTGGGTCACACTGCAGGGACGTTGAGTTTAGCCTTCCTGATCCACCCCTGGCTCACATGACGGGTGTCAACAGGACCCAGAAGTAGCTGAACATCTGGCAGGGGAGGAGGGGGATGTTGTAAAGTGATTCTCAAACATGCCTGCAGAGTGGACCGCCAGAGTCAAGCCAAATAGAAGGTACAATCAGAGATAAATGAGCTTTGAATCTGGTTCTCTCAGACTCTCAGCCTCTGTTTCAGTGGAGGGACATTCTTAAGAGAAATTACCTTTATTTTGGGATAACCTGAGTAGTCACTTCTGGTACTGAACGAAAGTCTGTGTGCCCGATGGACAGTAAGGCCAAACAGATGGAAACATCAGAGTTTGGAACAAAGTAAGGTTTATTGCAGGGCCAGGCAAGGACGGGGTGGCTCACACTCAGAAAACCTGAATTCTCTGATGGTTTTGGGGGGAATGTGTTTATACCCAAAATTCGGGGTGAGAGCTGTAGGGTGTGTGAATTTCTTCTGATTGGCTGGTGGTGAGGTAACAGGGTGGTGCTCCAGGAATCTTGTGCTCGGCCTGAAGTTGCCATCCTCCACCTGGGTAGGGGCTTTTGTTCCTGCAGAAGAACTCAGAGGTATTGTGTACATTCCCTAAGGAGAAACCAGGACTCTGCCCTAAGGCTGCACTGTTGTTTTTTGACTGCTCCTCCATTGTTTTTGCATCCCCTCCCTTCCCTGATTAGCTATTGTTTGAATCTGCCCTTTGGAACTCAGAGAAGGTCATGGAGGCTGAATGAAGCCTATTTCTTACAAATAAGAACTGGGGTGGGGGTGGGGGGGAAGGATTTGTACCAGGGAGGACCCCACAGTGTCCTGCTTTATTTCGTTTCTCCACTGCACAGCTTACTGCCCTTAAGAATGGAAAAATGCTCTCTGGTCAACTTTTCCTCCCCTTCAGAGGACTGAAAATTCCTCCCTTTCTCTTATTTTCATAAGTCATATACCATTTTTCTTATTACATACCTGTTTTTATAACATCTCTTCACTTCAGTATAATTTCAGCAGTGTTAATAACCACATTGGCATAGATTTGCCATTTACTCTATTTAAGGTCTGCTGCTAGCGGATGGCATCCAGGAAGACATCTTTTTCTCCCTCATCTGTAAAGTGATTCAGAATTATGCAGTAGAATAAATAACTTCTGGGAAGGTTTCCACGCTCAACAAAAATGCTCTAATATCATTCAGGGTATGTGGTCTCTTGCTGGCCACAACCGCAGTGGGCAGGTAGCCCTGCTCTGTCTTGGTCATCTAGTTTGCTTCCTGATTTTGGTCTGTCTCATCCTTTGTCTTAAATTCTAGGCTTCCTGTTCCTTAAGAGGTCTGACTCTCTGTGTCCTCTGGTTGTATATATGACATAAGTATTTAATAATACAATGTTCTTGAAAAGTCCTTTATCATCATTTGCATTATTTCTCTTATAAATCCTAGTGAGGAAAAATGTGGGATTTTATTTCCTTTTTTTCCATTGTGAAGAAGGAGAACCTGGAGGTTAAAAGATGCTAGCTTGGAGAACTGAAGATATATCGACAGCAGAAATACCCAAGACCTTTAAAATCATCTATCTGCCTTACTTGACACTTCCCTTAAAATTTTATCACTTGAACCATAATGAATTAAACATGAGTTTTGCATTCAAGCCATTTACATATCTCCTTGCTCTGAGGAAAATGCAGTCACCCAGATTTCTCTTTTCTTGCTCCAGTATATTTCAGGGACTAGTAGACACAACTGAGATGATGGATGAGATTCCGTGGCTGATGGGAGTGGATTAGTAACCCACTGACCCAGTGTCCCTCAGACTGCACTTATTCATGCCCCAGTATAATGGTTCAATTTACTATAGAATGAAAGCAGGAATCTTAAGTACTTGGTTCAACATTCATTCATTTTGTTTTGTTTATCATTTTTGCCCTATTACTGAGATTTTCTGCTACGACCTTTTTTAACCCTGAGGCCTTGGATTTTTATTTTGGATTTTGGACTACTTTCATTAAACTTTTTTTTTTAATCCTTAATTTTGATTTGTTATGGGACTAAATTATTATTGCTCTATACTCATCATTATGAGACCTAATTTGCCTATTTAAAACAAGAGGATAAATCATAACTGCCCATCTAACATCTTTGCTTTCAGAGTCCAATAAGATACACAAATTATTTTCATAAAATAATCAACTTGTTAAAATTAGTATTCCTGCTACTACTTCTGCCAGCAGCACTACCCTACCACCACTCTTACTACATCCACCACTGGTAGGATATCTTTACATTCCACATGCAGACATATAGAATGCTTAGCAGGTGCTCTAGACTTGCAGTTGAATTATATCAAATTGTAGTCTGACGTTGACTACTTAACCTCATGCTGCTTCTTTTGAATCAATTTCTTATTCCCTCATATTCTTTGCTCTTATTAAGAATGCATGTTTAGAAATTCTGAAAGAAATAACCTTTCTTCATTTTATTTCCCATGATTTTGCTCCCTGCACTGGGTTTCATTGTTTTTTGACAGCTGAGAGAATTGTGGGTGGATCTAAGGATCACTCATGGGCATGAACTGGATTCAGTGAATCTGAGCAAGGTCACCATAAATTTTCATCTTATTTAGATTGCTCAATAATTATTGATTCCCTATCATAAATAAGACATTAGTTGGGCCAGTGGTGCAAGGGCCTGTTGTAGAAAGACAGCATCACTGAGGATATTAAAGTTACAGTTTTGGAAGTCTATCTGTGTGCCTTCTAAATATTTACTTTGGATTATATTGTATTGATGAATAAACTCGTTCTGATAATCCATCCATTTATATACCCATATTGATTTATTAGTTGACTGAATGCAACAAATCAACTGGTTGATTGGGACACTATTAAAAGACAGCACATTGAAACCAGGGTCAGAGCCAATGTAAGGTGAGCCTCTCCTGTGGGTTATAGGAAGAGAGCCTTATTTGCCAGGGACGTCATGCCCAGGGACTGCTGCAGTGATGAGTAGGAGTGAGCTTTAAAAGAGCTGCTTTGAAACAAAAGCAATAAGGTTTACAATTAACACAAGAGCATTTTAAAGATATGACTGTCAAATAATTTATAATCAAGCCAATTTTTAGATTAATATTTTACAGTATCTTTATACATTTACATGATGCTCTGGTGATAAAAATAACCATATGAAGGAGTATAATTCCTGAGCTAACAAATTGTCCTATTCTTAAAGTTCTTTCTAGATTAAATTTTTAGGCAAATTAAAAAAATCTCTTTGTAGTACAAATTATTTATACTCTACCTTTATGTTATCATACCAGGGTAAAGTTCATCCTTCGATCCTGAGGAGAAAAGAGCATGCAAGAAATACTTCTAGCTTCTTTCTGTCTTTCACTCATTTTTACCTAAGGAAAGATAAATGACTTTCATGGATAGATTATCTCTCATGGTTACACTTTTAGGAAAGTATCGAAAGCAGATTTGGGTTTCCATCCAGCTTGTGTTCTCCGTATTTTTTTTAAACAATAAAAATGTATATATTTATCTTATTTCTATCTGTTGACTACCAGTTGTGCTTCTTGAATGGTTTCTAGCTCAGAAATACAGTAAGAGAAGTATAATTAGTTATGACCTCAAATCACAAATATCTGTATTCCTGCTGACCTCCTTTCACAAGGAAATTGTAAGATACTGTATATGCAATAAAAATATTGTGGTTAAGCTTATCATAATTGAATATATTTTCAATGGAAGAAAAATTGATATAAAGTTATTGGTATTCAGACTAACTGGTATTCAGTTAACAATTTTTGTAGGCTTTTAGTTAACATTTTTATAAAGAATATTTTAATGGATACTTCTGAATATTTACTTCCACATGTTTCTTACTCAGTTGGTTCAAATGTCATCAGCAAAATAGTCTTGTCCTTTTATTTATGTGTGTGTCTGGGGGGGGTGTGCATGTGTGTTGATACCATAAATTCTTTATAGACAATCTTTTTGGTGATTCATTTCATATGTAAAAGTAGGAAATATTCCCATTTAATTCAAATCCCTTCATATGGCTACTGGCTGTCTGTTAGAATCAACATGGGAATCTTTGAGAAAATACTCATTACTGAGTTTCTCTTCTAGAGATTCTGATTTAGTTATTCCTGAGAAGGGTCTGCTTGCAAATAGCTTAAAAAGTTCTCAACATATTTGATATATGCCAGAGTTGAAAACACTACTCTGGACAGTAGTCCTGGAAAGCAGTTTTGCATATTATGTGTCCGATCCACCTAAGAGCAAATATATACAAAGATATAGACTCAAGGGCTCTAATCCTGAGGATTATAATTCAGTATATCTTGGGTGTGGTGTCTTCGGTGATTCCAAAGAATGGTCTGGCTTGGGAGCATTGGCCTAGATCACCTCTCTTTTTTCACAGCTACTTTCTAGCACCATGGACAGCACCCCAAACTTTAAAAAGCATGAGCTGGAATGTTAGAATTCTGCAGTTTTTGAGTGAAAGGGATCTTTGAGATAATAATAATTTTTTTTAAAAAAAAGACATATCATGTTTCCCAGGTGAGAAAAGTGAATCACAAAAATTTTAAAATATTTTACAAAAATCACACAAAGCAGGATTAAGAGTGCTGACAACTTTATCACCCATCTTTTTTATCATTTCTCCAACTATACTGGATTTCTTCATTTTGTGGAACACACAGTGTCCATCTCCCAGATCCCATTTGTTTTGTAAACTTCTCTTCACCAGTTTCAAGTGACACTTTCTCATGAAATTATCTCTGACTTCTCGTATCTTTTATCTCAATATGTAATTGTACAATAAGCAGTGTGATTATTGGGATAAAGCTGTCTTCTACCAGAATGTAAACTGAAGTCTGTGACTATTTTTGCTTATCTTTGTGTCCTTTCCCTTAGTATGATGCCAGACATGTAATAGACATGCAATAAATATGTGTTTAATCAAATTGAATTTACTGGCAACCATAACATGATGGAATTTTATTTGTCCTAATTTAAAATCTAATGAAATTTCCTGCTCATGCCATTTACTTTTGACTTCAGTGTACTGTTTATGACCAATACTAACATGTGCAAGAGAATCTTTTACTATCACATAAAAGTTCTTTATGATAGTAAGCTGTTTGCTATTTTCAATTATTTATGAGTTGTAAGGAAAAAAATGTACTGGCTTGCTGGCTTGTCAAAAAGCAGAGAAATTTTAGTGTGTCTATTCAGGAAATTGCAAGATACATTTTCTTTTTTTTTTTCCCCCACAGTTATATATAGCACTCTCTATGGGGAGATAGATAGATAGATATTGAGATAGATATGTAGACATAGCTATAGATATATGGTGTGCTAGTCTCCCAATTCAGCAACACCCACTGTATGAAGGCAGATGAGACTCAGATGTTTTCAATATGTTAACAAATATATTCAAATATTTACATTCACTCCTTAGGTTACCTCATTCAGTTACTTGCATAGCTTTACATATCACTGTTTTGAAGATGACAGACAAATAAGTGTCCCTAGTTTTCTAGCCTTTCCTTTGAACTCCAGGCTGCTATGTCATCTTCGTGCCAATGCAGCTTCTCCAAATGAATATCTAATAGGGGTCTCTACCTCATCTAAACTGACATCTTCTAATCTCCAAATTTCTGATTCTCACCCCTCCCCTGCCCCCAATCTTCCCCATTTCAGTAGATGACACTTTAATTCACTGATCTGCTCAGGGTGAAAAATATATATAAAATCAAAACATAGCAGTCATTTAAAATTCCTCTCTCTTTCCAAGCTCTCATTTCTAATCAGGCCACATCAGCAACACCTTCAAAATATTCCCTGTATCTTGCCACTTCTTGCGATTTCCACTACTCTCAACCCCATCCAAGCTGAAAGCATCTCCTCACTGGCCTCTGTGTCTACTCTTGGCCCTGACATAGCAACCAAAGTGGGCAAATAAATCAGGCTATGTGGCTCCCATGCTCGAACTCTCCAATAATTGCCCAACTCACACAGCACAAATACCACACTTGCAAAGCTAATAGAATGTGTCTCTCTGAACACTTTTTGACCTTGACTTTTGCTATTGTCCCCTAACCCCCACCCAGCTTACTTTGCTCCAGCTCACTCTCCAGGAAACATCCAAGAACATTCCTGCCTCAGGCCTTTTGAGATATTTGTTCCTTCAGACTGGAACAGTTTCCTACCTGTTCACAAGAGTGAACAGGGAGAAACCTTGTCTCATCCAGATTTCTTTTCATAGGCCACCTCTCCAGAGCAAAACCTTCTCTCCTAAGAAACTTTTGAAATTAACATCCCTATTCATTTTTATTGAAAGCAAAGAATGCAGTGTGCAGACTGGGGATAGTGGCCAAGTTATCAGACAAAAACAATTCTGGAAATCTTTGTCTTTAATGAGATGATTAAGGTGTTATATTATTCTTATATTTCTCAACTTAGTTTTCCATGAAATTCAATGATTTTTTTTTTTTGGTGTTTTTGTTTCATTATTTTTTCTTTAAAACTTTGAAACCAATAGTTTTTCCATGTAGAACTCAAATGCCAAAGTAGTTTATATCAACAATTTTTTTTTACTGTCTCTTGTAGAAAAGTCATTGTTCCTGATTACAAAAGGGATACAAAGCTAAATAAGAAAAATAACAAATCCTGTCTGATTCTACTTAAGTATCTAGCATAGTCAAAATTACAGAGACTGAAAGTGGAATGGTGGTGCAGGGGCTGGGGGGAGACGAGAATGGGGAGCTGTTTAATAGGTATTAGACACGAGGGAAGGGGGCAGGGCACAGCCACTCACGGAATGACAGCAATTTAACACCAAAACGGGGGAAGTTTCACCAAAATGGTGGAAGATTCAATGCCCAATTGGCCTTTAGGATTAAGAGGTTTGACTTCTAGTAGACCTTGAGCTTCATTATATGTTCATTGTAACAGTGTGATAAAAACATGCCTGCAGGCACTATGACAGCCCCAAGGCTAACCACAAAAAGCCAAAGAATGAGTGGCGACCCTTCCCCAAGGCAGTTGGAATGGTCCCACTTGTAGGCGTGTGAGGCTACTGAGCCCATAAAAACTGACAACACCACGTCTAGTGGCCCTTTTTCGCTCCCTCTTCTTAGGAGGCGACCTGGACTCTGTCTATGGAGTGTGTACCTACTTTTACTTTCATCTGAGCACCCAATTCCCGCACCTCTTCCTTGCCTTTCTCTTGTCTTGCATTCTATGCAGTGTGTCTCTCTCTAAATAAATACCTTTACTCAACTGTGGCTCGCACTTGAATTCTTTCCTGGGCTAAGCCAAGGACCCACACTTGGCAGGGCACGTCCCAGGGGCTCAACCGAGACCTGGGACTCAGCCCTCCTCACTCCCCACATCTGTTTTCCTGCATCAGGTACAGAGGTTGTTTTGCAAGATGAAAAGAGTTCTGGAGATGGGTGGTGAATGTATTTAATGTGACAGGATTATACCCTTAAAAAATGGTTAAAATGATACATTTTTGTTATGCACATTTTACAATAATAATAAAGAAACTGTGCCTTCAGAGAGCTTTTAATCTAGTTAACATGACACGAGAACAGTTAAGACAGTTTATAGGCGAGACTTAAGATGCTAGTGAGAGTGTAAGGTGGTCACTATGTTCAGTTCTGCCAGGTCATTGCTGTGCCAGTTGAAAGTCATATCCTTGACTCAAAAGTGAAGGAATCTACTAAATCAGGCATCTCCATTCAGTTAAATATGCCTCTATAAAATGACTCAGCAGAATGTACTTGGAGGTCAGTTCTCTGTTCAGCAAGATCGGAATGCTGAGTTTTGCTCAGTAAATACTGCTCATGGCTTGAATAGAATGCTGACAAAGTCTGAAATTGTCCTCCTGCTGTCTTAGAGGTGCTGGATTTCCCATCTTTTCTAGCCTAACCCTGTAGTTCACAGACTGGTGCTGACCAGGTTTTGTCTGTCAGTGAATGTGGAGAGACTTGGGAAAGAATTTTATCAGTCTTTGATTTGTTTGTTTGTTTTGGTATTTTTCTAAATTTAGTTGAGGCAGAGAGCTTTGCAAAACTCTTCAGATAAAAGGACTCTTGACTATTGTTCTAATCCTGCTAGGGTTACCTTGAGTAACTAGGAGACATGATGGCAGGGAAGGTTGAGGATGAAATACATGTGTGTAGGCATAAGACTAACATGGGAGAATTGCCAATAGGTAGATAATAGGGTCACATCATGATAGATTCTAATTGAATAAGGCTTAAGTGCTGCCCAGGAATCTTTACATTGGAAAATAACCCCAGGTTCTTTTATAGAAACCCTGAGATAGCCTAAAGAGGAAAGCTCTCAGCTTAAGCTGAATGCTCAACAATAGGATATATTGGCAAACAATCTAGTAAGAAGACTAGAGATTTAGGTTTTCATTTAAGCTCCATTACTGTAGGTAAAAGATGTTATCTGAACCTAAGAGTTGCAATAGTAATGGGACAAAAAGAGAAAAGTTAGTAAAGCAGAGCAAGTTATTTCATTCAGATCATTGAATCAGGGATCTTA
Organism: Camelus bactrianus; assembly: GCF_048773025.1. Lineage (NCBI taxonomy): Eukaryota > Metazoa > Chordata > Mammalia > Artiodactyla > Camelidae > Camelus > Camelus bactrianus. The sequence continues at coordinate 18,742,542 of NC_133567.1, read as the reverse complement.
AAGTAAATTGACTTTTTTTAAACAGTGGCTTATTAAGCAGTGGTCAATTATGTCTATTGATTGGATTAATTGATAGAATCAACGGGCTGTTTCAGCATCATTAAAACAGTGTTTTTAATCTCCCTGTTTCTTGGTCTCAGTTAAATCAAAAACATTTTTTAAAATCACTGGTAAGGTCACTGAGGAGCGTTGAAAGGCAGCATCATGTAAGAAAATAATAGACAGCCCTGGGGCTGAATCCAGAGACTGCTCTTTGTTTCTGTGCTGTTACTACCACAGTTACTATCATGTTAAGACTATCAGTGTTGTCACCTCCTATTTAAAAGTGGGTGGGCCCCAATTCCTGGAAATCTCTGCTCCTATTCCAAAACAATTGGAATAATCCTCCTGCTTGTTAGCATATGAAATTACCCAGCCATAAAAATTAACCACCCCCACAGCTTGGGGTCACCTCCTTTGCCTTCTGAGCTGGCCTGCACTCTGTCTATGGGGTGTGCACCTTCCTGAATAAATCTACTTTCACTTTACCATGGCTCCTTCTTGAATTCTTTCCTGTGAGAGACAAGAACCTACCCTCTGGTAACACATGGACTTCCAAATTTAGCTTGCCTACTCCCTCAATGCTGCTGCACCTTGCAGCTAAGCATGGCCACGTGCCAATAGATGAGAGCAGAAGAATGTGGTTTCTGCAATCTTTCTTTCATAAGAAGCAGCTGTGAAGTGCCCCTTCCTTCACTACTCCATCCCTTTCTTCCACTCATCTGCCTAGGGATGGCAGAGCAGTGAGAAGAAGAGAGCCTGGATCCCAAAGGATCTCATGGAGAAGAGCGATATACCAGCCCTGGGCTGCCCAACTCCAGGAATTTACATGAAAGAGAAATGAATTTTAGTCTTCATCAAAATCATGAATAATATAATGTATATGCTAAAAAATGCTAGCCATTTAATATTGTAATATTACATGTAATATTATATTAGACAAGATAAATGTATTTCATATGATACTTTATAGATATAGTTAATCTATATATAGTCTATATATATAGAGGGATATAGATAGATTTGTTATGAAAGGGGAATAGAAGCAAAATATTCATTTCATGGGAAAAATGATTTTTGATAATAAAAATAAAAATATATATATTCTAGACACTTCGGCATAAAGAAGAAAAATCTAATCTATAATTGCATAAGCCCAGAGCTACAACTATTTAAATTGTACACATGTTATTCTGTTGTTTTTAATATGATTTCTTCAAATCTATTCTCCATAAAAATGTGTTCCTGAGAACACTAAATACTCCCATGGGATGTTAATCAGTGCTATAAGGAAAAGGAGTTTAGTAAATATAATAGTAATGGTGGGGATTCATGAAAACTCTTATTTGCAAATACCACTGGTGAGTTTTCCAATTCATATAACACTATATTCAACATCTTATAATAACCTTCAATGAAAAAGTATGAAAATGAATATATGTATCTATATGCATGGCTGGATCATTATGTTGTACACCAGAAATTGACACATTGTAACTCATAATATGTCAAAAAAAAGTTGAAAGAAAGAAAGAAAGAAAGATAGAAAGAAAGAAAATAATCTGAAATGTAACAACCTTCAGGTAAACACACTCATCATATCTTTATGAGCAATGTGAAAATATATACAATGGTAAAAAGTTGATCAAACAAAATCTTTGACTTTTAGTTCACTGGTTAAGTATATTATATTATATACATTAAAGTGAAGAGTTTGCCCCCTCTTTGCCTCCTGTTTTTGCTTATCCTGCTCTTCTACATGGAGAACTCTGTTCTAATCCTCTTCACCAAGACCACTCCTTTTTTAAACCTCAAATCTTAGTTTAGACATCACTTTCTCTAGAATATCTTTCCAAATTCTCCAGTCTTGTGTTAGGAATTGTTTTTATGAATTATTAAAAAAACTACTTTGTCTCTTATTAAATCACTTGTCACATTGTATTGAAATGACCTATTTACTTCAATGTACATTTTGAAATAAATAGTTAGCAGCTTGCAGAAAAGGATCAAGTCCTTATGATTATTTCAGAATCTAGCACAGTGCTAATAGTGAATTGCACTTATAATTGAAATTCACTGTTAAAACATTCACTTTGAAGGCAGGTTACAAAGCAGTATATAAACTTTACATACTATAATAACTGCTTAAAATACTATTTCCAAAAGTGTATACAACAAAGCACTAGTTGTAGGACACACTCTGTGGTCAAGAAAGTCAACTTTGTTTGGAATATTCTGTGCATTCTATTCATCCTCTTAGGTGTTCACTATTTCTATCAGCATAATAAGAGCACAGTGAGAACCTGTACAAAAGAACCTTGTACAAAAGAACACTGTTACCCTTTGTTTAGCTTATTATTTTTCAAATGTATTTAACACCATAATCCCCTTTCCTTGTAGCACTGATTAACATCTCAAGGAAATAGTTTCCTCAGGAACAAATTTTGAGGGAGGTTAGATTTTTTTTTTTTAATTTTAAAATTATAGTTCTAGGCTCATGTAATTTGGGATTAGTTTTTTTTTTTCTCTTTATGCCAAACTTTTTGTCATATGTACTATTAATTCTGGCATATTGCTACATTATTTTTATAATCTAAAAGCAATTTTCAAATGAAACCCATTATCCTTTCAAAATGAATCAATATGTAAATAAATGTGAGTGCTTATAGACAATTTGTTCTTGAAAACATGCAGCTTTTTAACCAATTATAGTAAATATGCATAAGATTTACCATTTAAACCATATTTAAATGTGCAATGAAGTGGTATTAAGTATATTCACATTTTTGGGCAACCATTACAACCATCTATCTCAAGAAATATTTTTATCTTATAAACTTATAACTCTATACCCATTAAATAATGACTCCTCTTTCCCCCTCCTCCTGGCTCCTGGCAATCAACATTCTATTACCAAGGCTGTTGTTCCAGAATCATACCCCTGCCCCTCCCTTGACTGGAAACCAATTGCTCTTATCTAAGTTTCAGGAGGAAGCTGCAAAGAGAGAAACAAGAACTGGTTAGAACCAACTAGGCCCAAGATGGAGGAAGATCTGATTTCCAGTAGACCTTGAGACTCATTATATACTCATTGTAATAGATTACCTTGCTAAATGGCACACCCACCTGCACCATGATAGCTGTCAATTGCCATGACAACAACCAGAAAAGCCCTTACAAGTGCTGAAAAGGAATGCTGCAGCAGTTCCAGGTCCAAACCACACCTCTGTTTCTTGGATAAGTCATGAATATTCCTCCCACTCTTTCAAATTGCCTCCCTTCTACCTGGACACTCCTATATATACATGGTGTCTCTGCCTAAAACAGGTTGAAAACTAAGTTCTCACTTCTCCATTCTTCGGCCATTGAATAAAGCTTGTGCTGTTCCATTATCAGCATTGGTTTTGTTATTGGCTGTGCGAATCTGAGACAAGGGCTCTCAGCATAGGCAAGGACCCCAGGCAGGTCCAGTCCACCAATTCGGTAACAATTCTACTTTCTGTTTTTATGATTTTGACAGTTTAGCACTATAGAAGTTTATTTATTGCCCAACTTGTGTTTCTACCACCCCTAAGGTTTCCATTCCATTTAATACTAATGGAAAATAAAAGCTTTTCTGATTTTCACTCAGTTATACTGGAAGTGAAGGTGTAAATTTAAGCAAAGTGAGTCAATTTAACTATGTTTCTTTCCCAGATCTAATTTCTTCAGTATTCTAAAATTTTTCACTTTCCATGTTTTCTTATTTTGGGATAATGGAAGAAATATTAGTCTACCTCGATCTGTAAGGAAATAATTTTTACGATGCTCATTGGCTTGTGTGTTAAGGTGATTAGATAAATATGTAACGAACATTATGCATTCAGTATAGACTGTGGACAGAGCTCTGTGACAGTGACTTTTTAAAGATGCCCAAGAATGAAAGAACTGTTGTTTAATTTTATAAAGTATACCACAAGCTGGGAGGATGGCAATGATTGGCATTATCCTAACAAACTGTCAGTTGAATGAATCAATGTTGGTGTCACCTTTCTACTGCTAAATTGGGTTTACAAGATGCCTTAACCTGATATTCAAAGCCGTTTGTTTTTATGGCTCGAGCCCATTTTTCAAACATGAGCTCCCCAAGTATATTTTTCACTGTATCCCACTGGTTTTCTCAGTCTCTCTGTCCACATCTCTGCTTTCTCCTCATTGCATTTACTTGACATAGTTGTTTCTCTTTTCTTAATTCTTCCTAACCAAATCTTTTTCGGCCTTTAGAATCAAGCCCAATGTCATTTTTTTTTGTCAGGTGAGCCCTTCCACCTCTCACTTCTAATAATTCTTTGGTCTATATCAGCCATTTAGGAAGTATTCCATGGCTGACTTGTGACATTTTTTTTTAGCTGGCACTGCCACTTTAAGGTTTATAAATACTATACTTCAGAAAATTCTGTACTTAATCAGCTATCATTCTTTGATACTCACTGAATAACAAGCACATATCTCATTAAATGCATTCCTTCAAAAATGTCACCGCCGTAAGTTAAATATTATTATCCTCTTTATATCTCTACTGATCATAACCATTTATACATTTTAAATAAAGTCAGATTTAGTTAAAATAACTAAAGTACATTTTCAAGTCTTAATAGTGTTCAGCTTTTTAATATTTCTCTGAAATATTTAATTTACTATCTTGCAGTGTTTACATTTATTTTATTTAAAATCACTTAACCTCTCACTAAGCACTGCTTTTCTAACCCTTATCATCACTATTTCATATATCAGTACCCTTGCTTGTTCATCTGTCTTTGCACTTTAGAAATAAAGTCCATGAAAATAGTGATCTGTTCGTTTGCTTCCCTGCTGTTTTATCAGCACTAAAAGGAATTTGGGCATAAAAATATCTGTTGAACAAGTAAATTAGTAGAATGACAAAACTAGACTTTGAACTTCACGTTCTTTCTACAGACACACTGCTTTCAGAATTATGGTTCTCATTATGCTAAGAAAGGGGGAATTTTTGAATTTAGATCCTTTCGGAAGCAGGAGGAATATTAGATATAGTAAATACTAGCCATGGTAACAGATAAGCCTTAAATAATTTCAAGAGGTTTAACACTGTAGAAGTTTATTTATCGCTCAATAACTTGTTAATGTGTCTGTTCAGCTGGCAGACATATATAAATTCATTCAGGAACAGAGGCTTCCTCCAACTTGTGTTTCCACCATCCCCTAAGGCTTCAGTGTCCTTGACTAGCAGACAGGATTAGAGTGAGTGGAAGTTGCCAGTCTCAGAGGTGGCATGCATCATTTCTTCCCCAAGTCCGTTAACCAGAACCTAGGTGCATGGCCACAAGTAACTACAAAATGATCCGAAAAATATATTCTAAGTATGTGCTCAAAAGAAAAGGAAACAGGCTTAATGAAAACTTGTGTCTGCCACAGGTAACATAAGATCAAGACTACAGATCACATAATCCTGCAAGGTTGTGATTGATTGCTAATGCCTGTTAAACTTCTTTGTATATCCCATAGCTTTGAACTCACATTTATGAAGTAGATAAACAAATGACTACATTGTAAGCACAATATTGATGGAAGGACCATTTATATCCATTTTTGGATCTTTTCTGCAATGCCTAGCACAGTCAGCAGCTCTTCATTAAATTGAATTACTTAAATTCAATTCACTGATTAGCACATAATTTTTTTTTATCAACTTACTATAACTACAAGAAGTGAGCGGGTTTGACTGTCTTCTTAGTGGCTATGTTGTCATGATTATTTTTGTTCCTATTTAGAGAGAAATGTCTGTTAAACTCTCTTTTTCTTCAGGAGTGATAGCCATGGTTCAAGTGAAAGAGGAGAAGTTTAGTCCTACAGTATATGGCAAAACTATATATATTTATAAAAAACAAAAATGCTAAGCAATTACTTTGGATAACCACTAGAGAGAGGCAGAGCAAGAAATGAGAAAGGGGAATATGCAGTTTTATTTTAGGCCTGGTTAGGTGATAGTTGAGGGGTATTTGTTGTAGTATTAAAATTAAATGAATAAGTGGAAATGAGGTACCACTCTACATCCATTAGGATGGCTACTATACAAAGCAGAAAATATCAAGGGCTGACAAGCATGTGAACAGAGTGGAATTCTTGTGCACAGGTGCTAGGCATATAAAATGTTGAGGCTGCTATGGAAAAACAGTGGGGATTCCTCAAAAAATTAAAAATAGGATTATCCTATGATCCTGCTGTGGGTATATCTCCAAAAGAATTGAAAACAGGGATACAAAAAGATAGCTGCATGCCATGTTTATAGCAGAATTAATCAAGTAGTCAAAAGAGGGAAGCAACCCAGATATCCATCGATGGATGAATGGATAAGCAAAATGTGATAAATACATAACAATAAATATTATTCACCCTTAAAAAGGAAGGAATTCTGACATATGCTACAATGTGGATGACACTTAAGGACATTAAGTAAGTAAAATAAGCCTGTCACAAAATGACAAATGCTGTTTGCACTCATATGAGGTGGTAGTCAAATTCATAAAGACAGAAATTAGAATGGTAGTCACCAGGGCCTGGGAGGAGGAGGAATGGGGATTTCTTAACCAGTGCAGAGGTTCAGCATTGCAAGATGAAAAAAAGTTCTGTGGTGACAATTGTACAACAATGTCAGTGTACTTAATGCCACTGAACTACATACATTAAAAATTTTTTTAAATTGTAAATTGTAAACAATGTCGCTGAACTATATTTTAAAATTTTTTTTCAAATCATAAATTGTAAATTATGCAGTTACCACAATTTCTAAAAAAATAATTTTAAAAAGTAAATGAATAAAAGAATGAATAAAAGTAGACTGTTCACAGACCAATGCTGGCTGTGCATTTATGAACCAGAGGATGATTAATTCATTTTTGTTTACCTGGATTACTAAAGGAGGAAAAAAAATGCAAAGGAAAGAGTCAATGGTTTTGTATATATAAAGCCAAAATAATTAGTTTACATGCTCAGTTAGATTCATTAAATTAAAAACAAAACCAACATGTTGCTTACCATGAGTGTCCAAATAATTTATTAAATAAATATTTTATTTTTCAAATAGCTTTTTGCAAGTAAACAATCTTTGATATTTTAAATCGGTGGTTAAAGATCTAATCCTTCAACTCATTCTTTAACAACTGCTGTTCCCCTTTGCTTCCTCCACTTCATTTCATGCTAGTGTTTAATGTCCTGTTAATGTTGACACATCTTTTTGGGATTGTTTACTAGATGTAGAAAGAATCATTATCATTCCTGCAATAGTCATCTCAATTCGCCTGGAATTCACTGCTAATATATCTGGGTTAGGAATAGATGTGTTGAGTATTTTTTGGCCTGTCCATCTTATTTTCTTCCAAATTATTTGTTATGATTTCAGCATTCAAAAAGAAATAGTTTTGCTGAAATATTTTTCAACAGAATAGCCCATTGTCATTATATCAAACAAAAGTACACATTGGAAATGAAACCAGATTTTATTGGTATGTGTGTGGCTTTGCTGCATACGAAATGGAACATTTCCTTGGGGATGGCTATGCTTTCACATGTGTTTTGCATTCATTTCCAGTGCTAGTAAAGTCTACTGGTCACTCTAGCGACATCACATCTAACATCAGTAGATTGTATGTCATGATGTGAATGTGCTTCAGGGCTGGTCCCCAAAAGACATCTATAGTAGGACATTGTCACTCTTGGTGTGACCCTCAATTTAACAGAATGGTCTGCCTTCATCTCTCCACAGTGGGACGATTTGGATTTTACTTTCTTTAATTCTACAACTACTCATCCACCTTCTCTCTTTTTCTATGTCCTTTTCTTCTTTCCTTTCTTTCCTACTTTCCCTTTCTATCTTGGCTACGTTATGGTTTTTCCGTCTTGGCATGTTTCACCTAACATATCTCCATTTAGGACAGTTTGACCTCTGTTATTTCCACACCACTTTAAATAAGATGTCACATAAAATGTTTATAGAGAGCATTTGTTTTCAGAGATCTGGTACTGAGAAGATCACTCTGGTTTTAAGGTCAGGATAGTTAATATCACTTGTTGAGGAAAACGGAGGTTGCCTGACAAGAAAGAAAAATTATACTATGGCACAATTGTTTCAATGGATATCAAGGGAAGTGGATCATGATGATTATCTGAGTTTTATGACTGGTTTTGTTGTTGCATTTTGGCACTTGCTATAAATGTATATGTCGTGTGATGTAGAGCAGACCTGGTTTCAGTGTCAGCTCATCTCTCCCCACTAGCTGGCAGGCCGGCCCCAGGCAGCCATTTTCCATCCTCAACTTCAGCTGACTCAGCTCTAAACTTGCAGGTTGGAGCTTGATCTTTGAGGTCACTCAGTTTGAGAGTCCTGTAGTTCTTCCTTGATATAATTTATTTGCTATTTTACCTCTTTAAGGGGTTGTGTCTGTCATTGCTTTCAAATATTATAATGATGCTTTGTATAGCTCTTCCTAAAGAAAACATTCAACTGAGAGTCTCTTAAGAATTCAATTGTGCTCTGTGGTTATGCATTTTCGGCTGTGTATCCTCATGCTTAGGACAGTATAGTAATAATCTGCTCTCTTATAAAACCAGAGAGTAAAAAGCTGAATATAACTATAATTTTTTAAAATGGCAACAAATGGTATAGAAATGTACCAGAAGCTCAGTGAAAGAATAGATGGGAAAAAATGTACAATTATCATTGAGAAGGGGCTGTACGGGATCTCTGTGGAGAGGAAATAGCTTAGCAACCATTGTAACTTAGCTGGATGATGTGCAATCTACACTTAGACTTTTAACACCACAGGGATCATTTGAAGGCTGGAAGCTGTCAGGTTTAATGGCCTAAGTGAATAGGTGAGAGCACACTCCCTGACCCAGCTGAAATGGCTTCACAGTCACATTTCTCTCTGATACTTTATGTTTGATGGGCAGACCAGACTGTTTCCTTTGTGAAAACTGAGACGCTTCATGTCTCAGATTGAAAGCCATCAGTTTAGAGTGTGATATTTAAAGACATAAATGAGATGGAGAAATGTAAATTAGAAAACAAATATGCCGAAGGATGAGACAATTGAACATTTTCATCTGAACTGCTTTGACCCAGAAGACAATCCATTTACTGAAACAGAATATCAGTGAGTGATGAGGAAGGGAAGCTAAGGTCCCACAATAAATAAAAAAATGTTTGGTAATATGGACTCCAAAAGATTAAAGGAAATAACCTATAAACCAGGAAAGGGGACAGATTTTTGACACCAACACACACTAGATTATACAGCAGACTGTTTAAAATAAATCCAATTTCTATTGCATATATTTTGCAGCATACAGTTAGAGCTTCTAATTTCTTTCATAAGCTTCCAGCTTCTCTTCCTGTTCCCAAAAGTATTGGTAAAAACTACTAGCTATGGCTAAGGAAAAGTCCTCTGTTTTGGTTCAATCTAAAATTTCTTTTGTAAAAAATGTAATTTGATTATAATATACAGAACAGCTCAGTGAGTTATGACAAAGTGAACGCACTATAAATACCACTCAGATAAAGAAATAGAACATTACTAGTGTTACAGAAGTACTTCCCAGAAGCCTTCTAGTGATAACGTTTCCATTCTTTACTCTCATATCTACTGACCATAGATACCTGGAGAAGGGGACCTATTGGTCATAGATTAGATTCACTTATTTTTAACCCAATATTATGCTTTTGCAATTCATACATATTGTTGCCTGGAGCAGAAGGCTATTTTCATTCTCTCTAGAGTTCTATTGTATGAACAGACTGCAATGTATGTATCTACTCTAATGTTGCTAAACATTTGGGTTGTTTCAGCTGTGGACTGTGGACTACTAATGAATACAGCAGCTTTGCCATCTTCTACATGAATCTTCCATGTGAACCTTTTTGCATGGATTTGAGCTTCCTCAGAGTGTGGTGTTTGTGTCCCCTGAGAGACGTTGAAGCAGGTAGGCATTCTTAATGCCTAAGCTTAGAAATTTCACAACATCACTTGTGCATTCAAAGCCAGTCAGATGCAACCCAGATTCCAAAGGAGAAGGAGAAGTTCCTTTTGTGTGTGTAGGGAGGGGCAGAAATAGTTGGGGCAATCATACCAGATGAAACTTCTGAAAATTCTACTCAACTTCTCAGTCAGTCTGTCACCACCCTAGATTACTCAAGTGGTTTGCAGGCAAAAGTGTTGCCTGCTGTTAGCTTCCTTTTTCTTTTGGGGTCTTGGCCCCTCAAGTCCTCATGGACTTTCTAACTCTCTGCTACCATTAAGTTGATTTGTTAAACAACTTTTCCCACCTATTCTAGATATGTACACTTGTTGTTAATAAGAAATTAATCTGTCGATGTAAGAAAGAAATGGAAATTTTTATTTGAGCTAAATTTGAGGATTCTAACCAAGAAAGAGCATCTTGGAAAGCTTTGAGAACTGTTTCACTCATTAGAAGTCAAGATAGTTATATAACATTTTTTGCGACACAGGATTGTACATTAAATGACGTATTATTGATGGTTTACATTACCCAGACTTAAGCATCATCCTGGTGGAAAATGTGACCCCTTACAAGATCAAGACGAAATGTTAGCATTTACAGAATTGTCATGTTGATGCTAGGAGAAGGTTGCTTTTTATGGTTGAGCAGGTGTTCCTGCCGAGGGAAGAGGTTGGGTTGATGCGTCATACAGGTACACAGTGCACAGTGAGGGAAGAGGAGGTCAATGGGCAGAGAAGACTTTTTATGCTTAAATTTTTCTTGGCTTGCCATAAAATATGAAAAATTCATATTCATATTCATTTCACATTGGTTTGCACCAGACTAGTTAAGAATCAATAAGGGAAATTTTATTCAAGACTATTGCAATAGGGGAGAGGGATTAAACTCTGCTGAAACAAAAGGTGGGGGATATTTTAAACTGTGAGGTGAGCTAATGGAAAAGTGGGGGGTTGGTCAGGGTGATTAGGCCAGCTATGTTTGCTAATTTTCCCTTTTTGAAATTAGGTACCTAGCCTCCTACAGAGAGTGGAGACAGGGATGCTGTTTCCTTCAGTGATCGCAGTTCAAAGGGATGGTTCCCAGATCCTTGAGAAAGACCTAGCTGGATTGTAAAATGACTTACATTTCAAAGGATCAGAGAAAGAATTTACAGTTACAAGTTTTCTGAAGTAAATGTTTTAAGAAAGGGGAGGCCAGGGGCATGCATAGTGGGGAAGGAAGGAGACCTGTCTTAATTTTAATCAAGCTCAGGACAATACTGAGGCTGTTTTGGTCACCTTTCAACTTCATTTGATCATTTCAGGCCATTTCCCACATCTCTGTCTCTCATCCTCTCTCTCTTCCCATCAGCTCAGCAGGGTGTTCAGATAGGCAATTCTGTCTTAAACTCTCTCTGCAAATCTCTTTGTCTAGCTTTCTCCTAGTCATGATTTGTATTTCCACTGAAAAGTCATTTTCTGGAGAGGTTTTTCTTGACCTACCAACTGAAATAAAGTGCCCCTGTTTTGGAGAAAGAGAGAGACAATATAGATGCAGGTATAGATGATATTGATGTACATACAGATATGAATGTTCACAATCGGTTGTGAAACTATTTGGTTACATCCCCTTATTCAGCTGTACCTTCAATGATGGCAGGGACCATCTTTATTTGTTCAACATCTATATAGTACCTGTCACGGAGAAGGCACAAAATCATTTTTGAGTGAAAAAAGGCTCAAGTCTCATCACCTCAGCCAGGTGATTAAGGGCACCATCAACAGTCATAAGCCATGTTGATGATATGTAGCCTTCACCTGATGTGATGAGAATGGAATTTTAACTTCTGAGGTCTTCATCTCCCAAACTCATAACTGCAGTCCAATCATGAAAAATAGTAGACAAACCTCCACTGAAGGAAGTTTTATAAACTACCAGACCAGTGTTTTTTCATCACTGTGAGAAACTGTCACAGCCAAGGGGACCCTAAGGAGGCATGACTACTAACTATGGTGTGCTACCTTAGATGGGGTCCCCAAACAGAAAAAAGACATTAGGGTAAAATTAAGGAAATCTCATGGAAGTGGTGGTTATGGGTGGGGAGATACTCTGCCACCCATTCATGGTTTCAGTTTCCACAGTTTCAGTTATGCAAGGTCAACCAAGTTCCAAAAATATTAAATGGAAAAGGAAAATTCCAGTAGCAAACAATTCATAACTGCATGCCATTCTGAGTAGGGTGATGAACTCTTGCACTGTCCCTCTCTGTCCCATCTAGGGACATGATTCATCCCCTTTGTCCAGCACATACAGCCCTTTGGTCACTTAGTAACTGGCTGGGTTATCAGACTGACTGTCATGGAATCACAGCAGTGCTTGTGTTCAAGTAGCCCTTATTTTACTTAATGGCCCCGAAGCATAAGAAAAGTGACCTTGACAATTCAGATATTCTCTTACTGTGCCTAATTTACAAAATAAATTTTATCATAGGTATGTATGTGTGGAGAAAAACATAGTATATATACAGTCTGGTACAATCTGAAGTTTCAGGTATCCACTGGGGGTCTTGAAACGTATCTCCTGCAAATAAGAGGGCACCCCTGTGTATGTTAGCAAGTGATTTAGGGTGTTAATGGATTGTGATGATATGATGTGGGGACAGAACTAGAGGGACACAGAGATGGAAGCAGTCATTTCCCTCTTAAGAGTCAGGACTGGATTTGTGAAAGCGGTGATAGTCATTGCTTACATATTTTTCAATTTTAATATGGCTTTTCACAGAAACTGTATTCATTTGCAAGAAGTAAATACAATTGATATTTGCCACCTGTACTCTCTTTCTCAGTATTGCATGTTGCCTGGGGACCATTATTCTTCTATTCTTGGTCTATATGATTCAGGAATGACACTATGCCTAACGTCAGGGATCTATCAGGAAGACTAGTTTAATCATTGGCACAGTATTGATCCATTAGCATAATTCCAATTGCCCTGGTCCAACAATGACTGGTGCAGGAATACACCTATCTCCCAAACTGGTTCGGTTCCAATGAATCCTGGGGCTTGCATAGATACATTTTCCCTTGGAACTACTGGCAGAAAGAAGTAAGCCATGAAGTGTCAGGGTCCATCGCAGATAGCCCAAGGGTAAACTCAACTAGCAGAAGTCTAAGGTAGGAGGTGGAGGGAAACAAATACCTTATGTTGTTATTTGCATTCCTGGATCATGTCTGGCCTAATGTTAAATTTATGCCTGGACTTTCAGTTATATGAGATGATAAGTTTCCTTCACTGAGAAAGCCAGTTTGGTTTTTGGTTTTTTTTCCCCCTTATGCCATTGGCAGGGTCCTACTGTCCAATAAATCAGGCAGCGTAGAGACTAATTCAGAGGTTGGCAAATGGTGGCCAGTGGACCAAATCCAGTTGAAGCCACCTTGGCTGTCGAAAGGGATTAGAAGAGCTATCCCAGCCTTAAGGCCTGCTTAGGCATCACATAAAAGGATTTAACCTCGAAGGCAGCACAGCAAGTCTTCCCCTTGAAGTAGGTCTCAAAACCAGCTAGTTAAGAATCGTGATCTCCATTTGACAGGAGACTGCCTTTCTTTCCATCTAGCATGCTCATCCTCACTGTTGTGCATGCAAATATATGTCTTGAATTATTTTTAAAAAAGCAACTTTATTTACAAAGCACCCGAGCTCCGACGGGGAGGAGAAGCCTGTTAGCCTGTTTTAGATGGATGGATGGATAGATAGATAGACAGAGATAGATACATACAGAACTGTCTATAAAAATTATGTGTGTATATAACTATATATAAAATTAAAACTCTATCTATAACTGTAACTATTTATTTATTTACATTCTAGGACCTTGTACTAGACAGGCAGAAATATACCCTGCCCAAGCATATTTCAGATCTGGTTGCACTATCAGTGATCCTGAGATAAGACCAAATTTTTCACAGTAGATATTATGCAAATTTAACTCAAGTTTTGCTGTGGAGATTAATTCTCTGAGGTGAAAGATGAGGAAAACTTGATTTTTAATAAAGATTGAGCCAATAGAAAAATTCCAATTAAGGCACTATATTAACAAACCATTAACTCTACCTCATGAGAACAGATTACAATGAAAATTTTGCTGTGATAGACAAGCTTAATGAAAAAGAGTTCTCTAATTATTAAAATGAATGTAAACACTCTACTTAAGTAAATGGGCTCTTCAGCTGCATTGCCTATGATCAAATCTTATCTCTGGCAATTAATTGCTGTATATCCTGTGGAAAGTTGCTTAACCTCTCTGTGCCTATGTTTTCTCATCTTCTAAAAGGAGATAACAGTTGTATCTGACTGAGAGGGTGGGTGTAGATATTAAATGAGATAATATATATAAAGTGCTTAGTGCAGTACCTGACACAGAATAAGCCCTTGATGTCTGCTAGCTACTATTACTACAACTTAATAATATATCTATTGAGATGGCCACATGTTTTCACTTATTGCATTATGCCTACATGTTTTCTAGAGCTTAATTTATTTACTGACCAAACCTAAAATTCTCGAAGACACTATTCCTCAGCATATGAGGAGACCTAAATAATATATATATATATTTAAAATAATTTCTATTCCATGTTTCCATGAGTTTCAATATGTCAATGTTTTCAGAAGCTTGAAAAAGAACAAAATCATGCCTTCAAGCACACCTGAATTAGCTTTTATGGAGTAAAAACTATATTGACAGAATTTGAAAGAGAACAAAATTAAGAATATACTCTTTGCAGCCCAGTCTCCAAAACTGGACGCTAATTCCCAGTACCTCTCTTAGTGCTTTGCAGATATTAACCATCTCTCTATTTTTCATGGGAGCAGATTAAGGGGCACTGAGGAAGGTGAGGTGAATGCAATTGAATAAAAATGTATAAATAAATGGGAGTGTGGAAATGTAAGACGGCATGGTCGTTGTTCACACAAGACGGAGAATGACAATTCTGCTCTACCGTCACGATTTGGGAACCTACTCCTGCTTTTCCTTCAGGGCGTCTGTTGGGGAGAAACGCTGCTACCCTGATTCAGTCCCAGACTCATATGTTTAGTTAATAAAATGTTTGATAGAGGCTACTGTCAGCAAAGCATCAAGGGGCTGATGAGGAGGTGAATGGAGTGCCAAGAGCTCCTGAACTTCTCTGATGATGACACAGTAGCTCTACTAACAAGGTTTTTTGTTCTAGGATCAGGTTCAGACATCGTGGCCACTCCTGCAGGGCACAGCATGGTGGTGGTGGTTAGGAGTTCTGCTCTGCCTTCAAATTACCAGAGTTTGACCCTGATTCCATCCACCGCTTCCTAGCTGTGTAGACTTTAGCAAATCATTTAAAATAGACTTTAGCAAATCATTTGAAACGTCTGTGCTTCCATATACTCTTCTTATTTCAAATAAGAATACCTACCTAGTAGGGTCGTTATGGTGGATAAGAAAAGTGAGAGCCCTCCAACCCCGTACCTATCTGTCATTGAGATCAACAGCATAAGATAAGCACGTAGTATCCACTGCCATTATTTTTACGAAAACTCCCATCACATCTCTATTTCTCCTGGAAACCTCAGAGAAGCCAAGGTTTACCGGAGTCTTAAAAGCCCTCTCTCAGACAAGGTAGGGCAAGAAAAAATACTGCTGAGGTATCCACTTAAATGGAATCTTTCACAAGTCTAATAAAAAGCTGTCTTTTTCAAGGCTGTCTCCATTTTAAAATATCTTAAAATATTAGACAGAAATATATTTATAATAGGCATTTAATCACTGAGCACTGTAATCAGAACACCTGAATCATGAGCAGGCGTCCACCGTGGCCAGCTGGAGCAGCATTCTAATTTAGTGACCTCCTCCATCCAGACCATGAGGGTGGGAGAGGAATCGGGGTTCTTATTGGACTAGCTGTCGAGTTATTGACCACTCTGTCTAGCTTGACCTTTAGGGACCAGGCATCAAAGCACTGAGATACTGTTAAGCCTTCTGTTATTTTCCATAAGTGGAACCGTGTTAATGTTTGAAACAGAGTCAGCTTGGGAAAGGCCATTCTAGTTGGAACTTTGTGAAGACAAAGAAGCGGGCAAGGAGGTAGACACAAAAACAAATTGGTTCAGATCAGTAAGAAGCAAATTGACTTCAGTTAATACAAACAAATTGATGTCGATAATCATGTGGCATTTAAAGTAGGAAAATATTTCTTTTTGTTTAACCATATTCAAAATTGGCCAGACTAACTGAGCAGGCATTTCTCTTGCTAGGCTGCTATAGCTGTAAAAAAAATAAATTCCATAAAGCATCTTAAGCTCAAATGATTATATTTTTTAACATATAAATAGTGAAGACAAGGTAAAACCTCTAACAACTGAAAGCTGTAAATGATGGCAATCCATCACCAGAAAGTAGAAGAAGCCATCTGCAAAGAGGCTAGAAAAGATCGATATGGTCTCCTAGCAACAGCCCTGCACACTGTAAGATCCTGCAGCCATCTGGGACCTTTCCATCCCTGACCTGACCCAATAAGCCACAGCAGGGTCACTCTGCATTTCCAGAATGCTAACTCAGAGAACACATTTCCCAAAGACAAAGATGTCCATAAACATATCCAATAAATATAAGGGAAATATCAAATAAATATAAGGGAGATGAGCACCAAATGCAAGATAGCAGAATAGAGTTAATTAAATTGTATCAGTAGCAAACAATATTTAATTTGACCTAGATAACACTGTACAAACTAAAATTGGAAGTACAGAGAAAATCAGATGCTATTGATCAGCAAATTCAAATCACAGACATTAACACAACATGAGAATCACTGGACTCTGGAGTCCGGTAGTGTTTATTTTTGTTTTTTATTCTGATCAGCCTTGAGCTATATTTTTCATATGATATTCAAAATAATTTTCCAGATGTAAAATGCCCAGTTATTCTGACCTTAGCCCTAGTTGATTTTTAACTATATATTTTGCTTCAACTTTTTTTACACAACCTTCTTTTTAGGTCTACTCATTTCAATTAAGGATGGCAAAGATAAACATAAATTATTACTGTGTCAGTGTGATATATACAAAGCATGTGATATAATGTGATCCCCAATGCAAGATGTTACTCAGTCTGTCTTACAGGGGTGGTAGCTGGGGCAATATTTCTGGAGGTTTGATATCTGAACAACTTTTCTTAGCTGTTAAGTTTAGTATCCTTTGGACCTAGTCTTTCTGGTTTCATATCCAAGATCCAAAATGGTCTAGCTGGTTGACTAGGTAAACTCCATAACATCTCAGTGCCTCTGTTTCTTCATCCATATAGTAAATGGAAGAATAGTTCTAGGTATCAAAGTATTGTCTGCAAAATGCTTATAAGAATGTCTGGCATAGAGTTAGTTCAATAAATATGAGTTTTTATGACTATCCTTAACAATAATGGCTTTGATACATGCAAATTTCATTCATGAATTTGGTAAGTATTTCCTGGAAGCCTACTCTATCAGGCACTTCTCTAAGCCTTGGTTCCATAGCCGAGAGCATGAGTCCAAGTCCCTGTTCTTATGCAGGGTATGTTCCTGAGATCAAGTCCATTCATCTGCCACAGAAGGCCATTGGCTGGAAAAAAGCACACAACATGAGAGTGGTGAGTTAAGTTTTATTTGGGGCAAAATGAGGACAATCACCTGGGAGACAGTGTCTCAGATAGCTCTGCGGAACTGCTCCAAAAAGGTAGAGGGGAGGTCAGTATATACATGATTTTAGTAAAGGAGGATGCGTGCAATCAAGCACACATTTTGGTTGCTGCTAGTCACAAGGAGCCAATGTCTCCATTAATGACTTTAGTGCTTTTCTAGATATGAAAAGATACAAGAAATTGAATTCATTAAATCTTCTCCTGAAAATACCTAACTCTCTGAAGACCTGTTCTGCCAGTTTTTCCCAGAGCACAGGGTGCCTCATTCCTGCCCTCCACCCTGAATTCCTTTCAGGGTGTGTTGAAGGTCAGCTACTGCAGTGGCTCGTGACTTCATCCTTGTAGAGGTAGGTGGCAAGTGACAATTTTTAGTTGGCAGGCATTGGAAATAGATGTCTTAAAATTTCAGATTCTTAAAAATGAACAAAATATTTTTCCCAACACCATTTGCTGAAGAGACTGTCTTTATTCCATTGTATATTCTTGCCTCCTTTGTCGAAGATGAGTTGACCAAAAGTTTGTGGGTTCATTTCTGGGCTCTCTATTCTGTTCCATTGGTCTATATGTCTGTTTTGGTACCAATACCATGCTGTCTTGATGACAGCAGCATGTAAAACAATGAAGCTAGAACACTCCCTTACACCATATACAAAAATCAACTCAAAATGGATTAAAGACTTAAACATAAGACAAGATACAATAAACCTCCTAGAGGAAAACATAGGCAAAACATTATCTGACATACATTTCAAAAATTTTCTCCTAGAAGAAATAAAAGCAAGAATAAACAAATGGGACCTAATGAAACTTACAAGCTTCTGCACAGCAAAGGAAACCAGAAATAAAACAAGAAGAAAACCTACGGAATGGGAGAAAATTTTTGCAAGTGAAACCGACAAAGGCTTGATCTCCAGAATATATAAGCAGCTCATATGACTCAATAAAAAAAAATAAACAACCCAATCCAAAAGTGGGCAGAAGACCTAAACAAACAATTCTCCAAGGAAGACATACAAATGATCAAAAAGCACATGAAAAATGCTCAATATCACTAATTATCAGAGAAATGCAAATCAAAACTACAATGAGATATCACCTCACACCAGTCAGAATGGCCGTCATTCAAAAATCCACAAATGACAAATGCTGGAGAGGCTGTGGAGAAAGGGGAACCCTCCTACACTGCTGGTGGGAATGCAGTTTGGTGCAGCCACTATGGAAAACAGTGTGGAGATTCCTCAAAAGACTAGGAATAGACTTACCATATGACCTAGGAATCCCACTCCTGGGCTTGTATCCAGAGGAAATCTACTTCAGGATGACACCTGCACCCCAATGTTCATAGCAGCACTATTTACAATAGCCAAAACATGGAAACAGCCTAAATGTCCATCAACAGGTGACTGGATAAAGAAGAGGTGGTATATTTATACAATGGAATACTACTCAGCCATAAAAACTGACAACATAATGCCATTTGCAGCAACATGGATGCTCCTGGAGAATGTCATTCTAAGTGAAGTAAGCCAGAAAGAGAAAGAAAAATACCATATGAGATCGCTCATATGTGGAATCTAAAAAACAAAAACAAACAAACAAACAAAAACAAAGCGTAAATACAGGACAGAAATAGACTCACAGACAGAGAATACAGACTTGTGGTTACCAGGGGGGTGGAGGGTGTGAAGGGATAGACTGGGATTTCAAAATTGTAGAATAGATAAACAAGATTACACTGTATAGCACAGGGAAATATACACAAAATGTTATGATAACTCACAGAGAAAAAAATGTGACAATGAGTGTGTATATGTCCATGAATGACTGAAAAATTGTGCTGAACACTGGAATTTGACACAACATTGTAAAATGATTATAAATCAATAAAAAATGTTAAAAAAAAGTTAATTTGAAAAAAAAATGAACAAAATAATAAAAGAAGGCTGTAAGTAAGAGAGAGAGTATTTATCATACTTTCTCTCCATCTCACTTTCCTCCAAGGAAAAGGTTATGGGAAAGAAATGAAAGTTAGAAGCAAACATTCTTCAACCTTCTGCATAGACAGTTGTTTATATGATGTGGTTTGAGTGGCACTGTTGAACGGCTTCAGACTTCTAAGTCTTTCTTTAACCATGATATTGTGGACAAAAAAATGTTACCCGCCATTTCAGAAAACAAGGAATGTTGTCTTCCATTCCAGTAAACAAGGACTGTTGCCCACTTTCAAATCATCAGCTTCTGCAGCTGCTTTCCAGTGGTGTGCCTTGAGGGGAATTCAGGATGGAGAAAAACAGGATACAGACCCTAGATAGTTAAGATGCTTATCAAAGGAAGAATTTCAATGATCCAGACTCTTGTATCTTCCCATACATAAAAAAGCACTAACATCATTAACTTGAGAAGTCTATATTTTTGTGATTACCAGTAACCTTTTGATGTTCGACTACATGCTTGTTTGTTTATTATTTTTCAGCAAAAACTCCTGTATATCCTAAATCTTTCCTCACCTCTTTGGAGCAGTTCCTCAGAGCTCTCCAAGAGGCTGTCTCCCAGGCTGGAGTCCTCAGAAGTTCCCCGAGTAGAAGGTAATGTGCAACTTCAGTCAATACTATCCTCATTGTTAGAACTTTATTAGTTTGGGATAAAAGATTATGATTCTTGGAACTCATTTTTAACACACAAATTTTCCTGGAAAGAATGACAAAAATTAAGTCACAATTATCCATTTAGTATAGTATAAAAATCAATCTATCAGATGAGAGCAAGCCTGTCACCTGGAAAGACAAGGAGAGCAGCAGGAGAAACAGTTAGAGTCGGAGAAGAGTAAAAAAAGGGATAATTTTCCCTAAGGGTGGGAAGATCCTTTGCAAGCCATACAGAGGCAGTCCCTGGGCAGCCTAGGGTAGGCCTGGGGGCTCGGGCACTGGGACGGAGGGAAGGAGCACACACACAAAGAACGGCCACTGGTGACTCCTCACTCCCACTCTTCAAAACATGGCAAGACCATAAGTTTGTTTTCTGTGTCTGTGAGTCTGTTTCTGTTTTGTAAATAAGTTCATTAGTGTCCTCTCTTTTTTTAGATTCCACGTAGAAGTGATATCATATGATATTTTTGTTTCTTTTTCTGGCTCACTTCACTATATGGTGATCTCTAGGTCCATTCATGTTGCAGCAAATGACATTTTTTTATTCTTTTTTATGGCCAAGCAGTATTCCATTGTATAAATAGACCACAATTTCTTTATCCAGTCATCTGCTGATGGACATTTAGGTTGTTTCCATGTCTTGACTATTGTAAATAGTGCTGCTATGAACATTGGGGTGCATGTATCTTTTTGAATTAAACATAGAAAACAAACTTTGGTTATCAGGGGAGAAAGGGGGTGGGAAGGGATAAACTGGGAGTTCAAGATTTGCAGATATTAACTACTATATCTAAAATAGATAAACAACAAGTTTCTATTCTATAGTACAGAGAACCATATTCAATATCTTGTAGTCACCTATAATGAAAAAGAATATGAAAAGAAACATACGTATGTATATGTATGACTGAAACATTACACTGTATACCAGAAATAGACACAACATTGTGAACTGACTACACTTCAAGAAAAAAAATCAAAACAATATGAGAAAAAGAACACATTCTTCTATTCTATTTAAGAGATAGACGACCTTAGACCCTGGGAAAGTCATTTAACCTATCTGAGCCTCAATGTCTTCATCTCTAAAATGGCAATGTCAATACATCTCCCGTTAGGCTCTCATAAGGATCGAATGAGATGATGTATGTAGAGGTTTGCTCATATAACAGGTATACAATATATACAGTAATAATGACAATGATAATAGTTATTCTATTATTTTATTATCTTAGAACATAAATGCCCATAAGACAGGAAGAGAGGAGGTGCTCATATTTCATGTCATTACAGTACCTAGTAGAGAGCAACATGAAGTTAGGGGCTTATACACAACACATATATGGGAAGATATATGTGGCTTAAAAGCCAATGTGTGAATATATAAGTGTGATGTCTGCATTGTGCCCAGCACTGTACAGGTTATCACTATCACGGGGAATACAGGATAAGAAGAAGATGACTTATCACTCTCAAGTGATTTCCCATCTAGATGGTGAGAAAATAATCTCACGCATAAATTCAGAGAGGGGTGAGTGTAAGCAGAAGTCTAAAGTAAGTCTTCCAGGAATAGAAAAGAACTGATCTGGGTTTAAAGAATAGAAA
The DNA here is from genome assembly GCF_048773025.1 of Camelus bactrianus. NCBI lineage: Eukaryota > Metazoa > Chordata > Mammalia > Artiodactyla > Camelidae > Camelus > Camelus bactrianus. Next base: position 18,720,531 of record NC_133567.1, on the reverse strand, counting down.
GTGTTTGGATGAGGGCAAGAACTAAAGGAGGCTGGACCAGGTTGAAAACAGGATAACACAAGACAATTGATGGCAGGTACAGAAAACCAGCAGGTAACATAAGTCAGGGAATAAACAGAAGTGAGAGGAATGGCTTAAAACCACAGTGTGGGTCCAGGCACACGATGGCAAAATTTTTGCCCAACGAGAAATACTAAACCAAAATGAAATTTGAGGTCCTGAGTTTTGGGGCAATACCAAATAGTGGCAAAGGGTTGACAATGATACAAATAATTGATCATGCATACCCTAGGAAGTCAACCACAGCAAAGATGGTTCTTGTTTTCCCATTAATACACCTCATGACTTGTTTTCAAAACAATTATTTTCAAGAAAAAATAAATGTCTTAGGAAAAGAGTAACAACACATTTGGCAATATCATAGTTGCCCTTTTTCCTCTACTGGCATTAATTTCCAAATAGAGTTGGCAAACGCAAATTACAAACATTTCCAGATTTCATAAACATCCCACAACTTCTAGGGCAGCTCAAAGCCAAACACAGAGCCAAAAGTCTAACAAATAACATGTGAGTTCACCTCTTAGCTGAACAAAGGCCCGGAACTACTTTTTCCCTCCAGACTTGATGTTCATGCATTGTGAATACACACTCTGAAATTAAAGGAAGTCAGGTTACCTTTCAGTGGTTGATCTGTCCCCCCTTAGGCATTCAGGGGCCAGGCTTGCACACCCTGAGTCCACAGGAGGGAGAACCCACAATAAATGAGAAAACAGTTTTAATGGGATTGAGAATGAGCCCACTGGAGGCCCTCCTGCCTCAAGGAGGGGCAACCACATCAGTAGCTCTTACTAACTGTGCTCCAGGATTGGAATCTTTCATTGGAAAGACCAAGGCATCTATCAATGCAGTGGAATAGCCAACAGAGCTAATTTGGCTGCATCATCAGCCATAAATAGCTTTATTGGTGTTGCTCCAGTCTCTTGGCTTAGATATGGAATTAATTTAAAGTAAATTGTAATAAAACTGAGCATTCATATGTGAGGGGGGAGATTATCTGGTCTGTTACTACAAACACTTAGCAAGCCTTTAAAACGTTACTCAAAGCACTAGACAAGAAATGAGGGGAAATGACAGACTTTTTTTTTTGTATCATGGAAAGAATTTTAAACATGTCAAAATTCAACAAAGAAATCATCTTTTAATATTCAGTTTAATTAAAGATCCAGCATCATTCATTGTAGGAATAGGAAAGAGAATCTCAATGTGATATGGGGTTTGCTAGTATGTGAGGGAAATGTGGTTGGACGTGAGAGTGTATTTTCTCTAACCATTGAGGTTTTCAAAAATTTATGATTCATCCTGCTCATCCTTGGACTGCATAAAAGACCCATGCTATATTATTTTCCCTGAAGAGCAAAGATTGATTTCCTATTCATTTATAGTCAACAAATAATCACTGAGCAACAGGCATTGTATTATTTTGAGGTGATTGCATAATTTGGCATATTTTAGGAGTTTCTGTTGATTCCCATTTAAGAAGAAATTTGCACAAGTGTGTTACCTTGTAGCTAGACATGCTATCAGAAATTTCAATTCCTAGGATCCTGTCCAGACTTTCTCTACCGCCTGCTGCCCTGATGTAGACCACCATTTACCTGTCACTTTGAACTCTTGATATTTGATGAAATATTTTTATGATCTTAGATTTATTATTGACTAAATCACTGGCAATCTATCCATGTCAGGCTGAGAGATAGTGACTTTGTTGGTAGATGGAGAAGGAGATAGAGTAGCCATAATGAAAAGCATGGGTGAAGTATGTAAGACAGAAAGGGGGAAAAAAACAGCTCTGGGTAAACAAGAGGTAAAAATAATAGTGCTAAAATCAGAAACACATAGAGTACCTAATACTAAAAGTGTGAGAGGGAGGGAGGAAGAGGGAGGGAGGAAGAAGGAGCGAGAAAGAGCAAGTGAGAGAGAAATGCACAAATAGAATTTCTTCTCCTCTTCTTAAAATTTATGTCAAGTCTGATTTAGTTAGCATACTTGCAGTATCCCCTTAGCAACAGTCTCTCATTGGTCACCCAGCCCCCATGTGATTCCATGAAATCCAGGTCAACCTTATGCTTAAACCCAGAGCCCCATCACCACCCTCATAATGAGATAAGCAAAAACAGCTTAAGGGGACAGCAATAAGACCAATTTCTTTCTCCAATTAGGGCCTAACCATCTTTCCTAGGGGGCTACCTTATCAAATATACCCAGACAGGGCCAATCTCTTCTTGCCAATTAAGCTCCCATTTTTTGAAGTAAGATCAATAAAAACATTACTGAGTTATTTGTTGCCTCAAATATGAATATGAGCCTGCATAAACTCAATCGTAAATTGCAGAAACACATCTGGAGAGAACGCCTTGGGGTAAAATCTCCTGGGACCTCATAAAGAGCCAAATTCAAAGTCAGGCAAGACAATGGAACTGTCTCCATTAAGACTTAGATATCAACATATTGAAAAGAAGTGTTTAATTTTTAAATTATAGATTCAACCATAAGAAGATCCTACAGCATAAAATCAAGAATGGTCAATAGCAAATTGAAAGATTGCTCAGGATTCAGCACACTTTTTAAAATCCACTCCACATACGGGGTTGTGGGGGTGGTGCCCAGGTTGCTTTAGCTTCTATAAAATGCTAAACTGTCTCTGATATTTTAAGTAAAATTTTACTGCCTGGTATGTATCTATGCTCTTATTTCTTTGTTCATTTATTCTCAAGACTACAGCCTCCACAGAAGAGGTTTAAGATAAAAATATACCTTAAGGCAAGTGGTCAATATTAAGTGAAATCTGACATTTCCTTTTATTGTGATGCCTTATTTTTCCTAGTATAATGAGTGTCTTTGTGTTTGTGCCAAGCAAAGCATTCTTTTTAGCATATGTGTCTGGAGATGAGGACCAGCTACACACTGCCATGGTATTTGCTGAATTTCTGAGGAAAAAAGTGTCCACAGCAGGAAGACACCCTCACTCTTACCCCTCTTGTTGGAACATCTGGAATAGGAATTAAGGCAGTGCCAAGATGGCATTAAAGCTGTGGGTTGCAGCTCTTCCTCGCCTTGCCAAACTCTCTTAAAAATGCATCTTCCCACAAACTCCTATGCCACTGCAGCCTTAGGATCCAAAATGAGGGAATTGTTTTGTTTATTTTTTTTCTTATTGTTGTTGTAACATAGAGACAATGAAATGCGATACTTTTTCTTTTCCTAGGAACTGACAGCAGGGACAAGATCTTAAAGGAGTTTCACTTTGCTTTGAATGTTAAGTTGGTTTCCACCTCTCATGGGACACTGTGATAGGAGGCAGCTGGAGTCCGAAGGTTAGGCTGACCTTAATTTTCAATAAATGCACAACAGTGAAAGATCCCCGTGTCCTGGAGTCAAGGAGGCTGCAGCCATTCTTCAGATATCCATGTGGAAATAATTTGTGTCCTTACTTCTTTGATCTGGGTCATAGTTCTGTTGTTTTCTGTTCATTCAATAAACACTGAACATTTATAATGCTCCAAACATGGTTACAGATGCTGGGCGTATAAAGATGAATGTTAACTCAGGCCCCTGCCCTCGCAGTGTTAAAACAGGGACCTCAAATTTACTCATTCATAAATTCATTATGACATGGTAAAAGGAAAAGCCCAGAAAAAGGGCGCTTAGGCTCAGACAGAGTTTTGAAGCAGGAGGCTGTCTGCTCACTTTTAAGAAGCACTATAGGAAAGGCTGAAGCTGGGTGCTAAGATCTGTAATTTTTCTTCAGGGAGTACATTTACCGAATGACTACTCTGTGTTCAAACTGTCTTAAAGTCTAATTATGAAGAGAGACAAGCAACCTATCACTACACAATAAGAGAAGAACTATGATAGAAATGTAAGTAGTTGTTGTGAGTTGAACTGTCTCCTCAAAATTCATGGTAAAGCACTGACCTCTAAGAGACAGATTGGAGATAGATTCCTTACAGGGGTAATCAGATTGAAATTAAATCATTATTAAAGTGGGCACTGATCCAATATAACTGGCTTATAAAAAGGAGAAATTTGGACACATGGTCATGCATATAAGGATAAAGGTGGTGTAAATGTGAAGATGACCATCTTTGCAGCCAAGGAAAGAGGCCTGGGATAGAGTCTTTCTACAGCAGCTTGTCCTCAGAAAGAACCAACCCCACCAATACCTTCATTTTCAGACATCTAGCCTCCACAACAGTGAGACAGTAAATTTCAGTTGTTGAAGCCTCTCATATTGCGGTATTTTGTCATTATAGCCCAAATAAATGAATATTGGGGTTTATTGTGAATACCAAGAAATGTACAAGAAGGTTCTGGCAATGGCCTTTTGTGTAAGTCTCGTATGAAATCCAGTAACTCTGTAAGATTATTTAATTCCCAAAGAGGAGTTGTTCATCTATTTAACAAATATATGTATTAAGTATCCACCATGCAGGAGATATTTCCTAGGCATTGTGGGTAAAGAGCAGAATGATATGGGCCCTCATGTAAACTCATGGAGTTTACAATCTGATGGAGAAAGACAAGCAATAAACAAATTTTAAAATTACAATGATTTCTGGTTCAGGTAAAGCAATGAAAGACTAAAGACTAAAAAAGGGTGATATCATGGAACATAACCAAGGAGATATGTTGAGATGTACGTGTCAGGAAAGGACCATTGAAAGAGCTGAAAAAAAGAGTGGTTTTTACTTTTCAAATCAACAAAGTAAAGCTTAAAGGACTTTCTTCCAGATGGTGTCTGGTTTTACTTAAATCCATGTGCTGAAGAATTATTTTGAATGCATCATTCGGAGTTGCCCTTGTCATACCAGGGAGTGAGCTTCCTCAGAATACCCCTGGGACTTGTAATGTTTATAAAAATATTTGAAGCATATGATGGTGAGCTACAAAGGATTCTGATCCCTCCCTGAAATAGATTTTGGGACATGCCTCACAAGAAACAAGGCAGGTAGATATTAGAATCAGTTTCAACATATCACATAAAAAAGTAAGAAATTTGGGGGGACACTAAAGGTTTGCGGCCCCAGAGTGTGTGTATGATGAGGTGATGGATGTTAGGGAGCCTAAGTGAGGCCCCATAACTAGGTTGGTGAAAATCTCTTGCTATGTATCCATCTCTCTTATCCACATAACCTAAGGGGACCGTTGCCTGAGCCATCCCACCTAAGGATCAGGAAAGCTATTAACCCAGACCAGGGCCAACAATGGCATATGGACCAAGAGTAGGGTGAACTAATTCTTACAGTGATCTCAGGCTGATCAGCACAGCCTGAAGGCTCCCCTACCCCCTTACGCACTGAGCTAGCTAGTAACACAAAAGCATGATGGCTCCTCAGGGGAAAGCAGTGCCTCGTATGAGGTCCATCATGGTTTCTTTGTGGGTTAAGGAGAAATAGCAGTAGGTAGCATGGAATAAAATACAACACCAGAATGCAACACTTTGCCCTGAGACCATTTCCTCCTAAAACTCACCTAGAGGAGGACAAGCTAAATCTAAGACTTTTTTCTACTTGAGAGGTATTAAGAGTCATGATAGTTGATAACCACATAGTCCTCAAAGAGATGAGTTAGTATGAATAAGAACTAATTGAAAATATTGGGGATAAAAATATAATTTTAACATAAAGATCTCCTTTGCATTTGTTTTATTTTATCGTTTAGTCTGAGGGGCAGCAGCGACCAGGGGAAGCTCTTTTTATGGTGAGGGCAGGGGTGCAAAAGGGAACGTGGGAACCCGGGAGGTCTCTAAGTCCTATTTTCAGAGCCAGTACTGTATCATTTCAACTACATTTCATTGACTAGAATCAGTCATGTGGCCGAATCCAAATTCAAAGAGCTAGTGAGTCCTCTCTGCCTTTAATATGAGAGACTGCGATGTTAACATGCAAAGGATGTGAATAGAAAGAGAAGCAAACAATTGGAGTCAGTATTTCAATTTACCACTGAGATTGTCTCACTTAATTTCTCAATAGTGTCACTAGATTTGAGAAGAAAATGGAAAATTATGTTCCAAGTGATTAAAAGAAAGAACACTAGGCACAGAATTTTATGCACAGTTAATGTTGACATACAAGTATAAACTAAAGGTATTTCCAGGAATACAGAGTTGATATGATTGAATACACAAACTTCCTCTTGGAAAAATAGTCTTCAAAGAAGTATATAACAAGAGAAGAAGTTAATCCATGAGAACCCTGAGGGATATGGGGGAAATGCATTTACTAATACATTGGTAAATATTATTGTCTAAAAAAGTAAAGATAAAATATAAAAACATGTGTCCATAATCATCTAGAATTAAAATTTAGCCCAGTGTTGTGCAATCAAACTGTGATGATGAAACTCTTCTACATTTGTACCATCCAGTATGGAAGCCACATGGCCTATTGATCACATGAAGTGTGACTAGAGCAACAAAGAAACTAAAATCTAAATTTTTCTTAACTAAATAATTTAAATACTCACATGTTAGTGGCTACTGTTTTTGACAGCACAGGCATTGTATGGTAATTGGAAGTGGAAAATACCAAAAGAATAAATTGAGGTAAGAACGTACTAAGATACTTGTCTTAATCCAGTACATGATGTAAATATTGATATGTTTAGTGTATTGAGATATGAATAGAAATATATGCATAGGATTTAATAAGCAACCAAAAATGAAAGAGAATGTATTAAAAATAAATCCAAAGAGGAAAAGTATCTAATGGAAAGAAAAAAAAACGATAAAAGCAGAAGCCATGTAAGTTTGACAAATAGAAAATATGAATTCAGATGTGGAAATGGTATAATTGTAATAGTTATAAAAATTCGAAGAGGTAAAATGAACTCTCCAAATCAGGTTGGATTAAAAATTAAACCAGCATATGTGGTCCCCAAAGAAAGGAAACATGAATATTGATAAAAAGAGGATGGAAAGAAAATGAATATTACAGTAGTCCTTTCATTCAAATAAACACTTTTAGTGCAAAAAGATATAAGGGAAAATTTAACTTCAGCTGTAATAAAGAAATAGCCCTGATATTCTGGAATTGCAATAAATATCTGTCATTCTTTCTGGCTTTCCAGTCTCTGAATTCCTGTTTGACTCATCTTCCACTATATGAGTGGCATAGAGCCACCCTAATATAGAAGCATAAAATGCCTGTATTGGACTGTACCCTGCAGGCCTACAAGGCATGTATCCACCTAGCTTCAAGACCAAAGTCAGTGACAGAGATATCAAAGGTTTAATGCATGGGGAGCTAACTTGTCTGAAGCAAGGTCCTGGAGTGACTCTCCACCACGTGCAGCTGAGGGGGTGGGGACAGAACATGGCAGCAAGTTTCGCTCCCCAGAGGGGAGGGGAGAGGAGGACGGTTAGCAGTTATGGGGAAATTGATGTCCGGTTGGCATGCACACCGGTTACCAGGGAGACCAGCAGAGGGACACGGCCCTCATCACCCCTTTGATAGGCTATCGTGGTGGCTAAAGTTAGAGCAATTATTAGCTGGGGTGAGGGTAAGTATGTCGGAAGGTCACTCAGGTGAGTAGGTGTAGGGGCAGCAGGCACTGGCTGAGCAGGGGACGTACAGACAGCAAGAGGACAGCCACCCTGAATGGCCTGACCACACAACCAGACACTTAGTCTTCAATCTTTCTTTGAGCTCTTGTAACCGAGCAGGACCCTGTGGGGCCTTCCAGGGTCAGCCTCCTCCTGCATATCCTCTACTGCAGCTCCTCTCAGTACTCAGTACTAGTACCCATGAGATAACAGTATCTCATGTATAGTTCCTGAGATTTTCAGATGCTAAAAATCACCACCAAAGGGAAGAAATTAACTACTTGATGATTTTATTTTTATTTTTTTGAGTAAAGGTAGATTTACTCAGAGAGATACGTACTCCATAGGCAGAGTACAGGCTATTTCAAATGGCAAGAGAAAGGCCGTGAGGTGTAGGGGTTGGGTGCTCAGTAGATACACACTCCATAGACAGAGGGTGGGCCGTCTCAGAAGGTGAGGGGGTGAGAGGCCACTACTTGATGACTGACAGCACGTGACCCCCAGACCTTCTGATGATACTGACCGCCCTGTTACCTCAACATTAACCAATCACAGAATGCACAAAAGTTGATCATCTAACTGCAACTCTTTTCCCTTTCCTGGCTATTAAATATCCTTTGCTGAAACTCTTTGGGGAGTTCAGGGTTTTCTTGGGCATGAGCCACCCTATCCTCCTTGCTCAGCCCTGCAATAAACCTTTCTTGTCTCCAAACTACTGGTGTTTCAGTTTGTTTGGCTTCAGGATGGGGTGGGCGCACGAACTTGCCTTCAGTAACACTCTGCTTATTCAGACACTTGCATTCACCTCTGCCTGAGAAGGTAACGATGCAAAGAAGTAGGGCCTGTGGGATGCATCCTGGAGACGGTGGCGGAGGTCAACACAGGTCTGGAGAGACAGAACTGGCAGCAGCCCTGTGGCAGCTGCTCCTCTGTCCAGGGCTGGCTGAATGGTCAGTACAAGCTTTAGGATCTGTTTCAAGACACAGTGGTGTTTTGGGGACTTTTTCTGTATCCTCAGACTTGGCTGTCTGCCTTCCCTCTTCCCTTTTCCTCCCCCGCCTCCTAATACTCCCACATTAAGATTCTGTGAAGTATTTAATATCTTCCAAATAAAATATTTTGGTGCTTAAATTAGTCAAAGTTGGCATCTGTTTGTTGCAACCAGGAACTCCAGTTGCTGTAACAGTGATGAACAATAAAGAGATCAGACAACTCATTTACATTTCATTAGTTGTTGTAGTGGATATGGGCTTCATGAGAGAAGAACGTGCTTTATGCCTTGCATCTGGGTGAGATGCAGTGGGAGGCCACATGACAGCCACATTTATTATTCTACAATGGGCCTCTTTGCCAGCTGCTAATTTGTTTATTTCTTTCAGAGAAGCGGCTATTCATGTAAGCCCCCTTACTATAAACAGCAAGGAAAGTTCAGCTTGAGTGGAAAATGCTTTACAACTTAGGAAATTCTGCCTTTGCAACAAGATATTGTGATGAGCATTTTGTCACCCCTTCAAAATCAGTGGAAAACAGTTACATTTGTATCCCATCTTTTTGATTACATAATAAAGCTTCCTGATGCTCGCTGTGCTCAGTAAGTGGTTACTTCACTACCTACCTGTGATGCCTTAAAATACCACAAATGCCATAAAGCTCATCTATCATTATACATCATTCTCTGCTTACCTAAAGCTTAACTGTCCTTAAAACGTATCATTTCATTCATTCATTTTTTAAATGGTAAAAACACCATGTAGGAAGTCTATTCATAGAAAATCAACGAAAATTAAGTAACAGGGCATTTTAATTACTCTGGCATCCTCCTATGCCTGTTGAAATAAAAAGGAATTTGCAAAAATCACTTCACTTTAGCAGGCCTCTCCACACTGAAAAAACAAAAACACAGCAAACAAAAATGGGGCAAGATTGAAATGAGTAATGGCTAAATTCACTGTTACTATAATCATCGTACACTTTACTGAGAGTGAGAAAATCTACTGACACTGTCCAATGTTGGTGAAGGGGTGGGGAAAAACTGCTTCCTGTATGGGTTTGTGAGAGTGCTGAGTTTTTCTATTGTTTTGGTTAGTAAAGGCTATTATCAATTAATTTAAGATACTTAGAATCTTTGGCCAATAATCCCTTCTCTAGGAATTTACTTTACAGAAACTTTGCCAAGGGTACCAAAACTTAAATGTAGGAACATGTCCATTACAGCATGAAATACTGATTTAAAAATGTCCAAAATAGTTGACCAATTAATACAATGTAGTAGACCTCTTCAACATATTATAGAGTTTTTAAAAAGAAAAAAGTAGATTGTTACAGACTGAAGAGTAAAGATATTCATGATGAAGTGTTTAAACAAAACATTTTTTGCAGGTGCAAAACCCAATATTCTCTGATTTTTTTTATAATATTTAATAGATTTCTGCCTACTATTTATTAGTTAAAATGACTTGAATGGATTTTTGCCAAATTTCAGGAACAAGGTTGATATGATATCTTAAATATCTGTTCAGGGCTGTGAAATTATCTTTAAGGAGATTACTGGTGGCAGAGAGCATTTCAGAGAGAGGAGTCACACAGCAGAACAGACACAGGTGTCGACTGGCACTGTGTGACTGATTGTGTAACATGATTCCTATGAGCCAGAAATTTCAAACAACTCAAATGCCCATCTACTGACACACTGGATGAACAAAATATCCACACGGTAACGTATTACTTGGCAATATAGATACTTAACTACTGAAACATGCTTCAGTGTGAATGAACTTTGAAAAAACATTATGCTATGTGAAAGAAGCCAGTTACAGAAGATCACATATTATATGATTCCATTTATGTGAGGTGTCCAGAATAGACACGAGACAAAGATAGTCAAGCAGATGGAGCGGAGACATGGGAGGGATAAGATAAACAGATCTAGGAAGAGGTGTATGGATAGAATTATGGGAGGGGTACGAAATACGTGAATTATTGTCTCTGTCACCATGTAATTTTCAAGTACATACAATTAGACAGGATAACCTACCCTATGGAAATCTGCTAGCTTGTGTCCTTGGCCATTTCAGTGTTTTCCCAATTGGCCTGTGACCAGACATGACCAGAGTGGCCATTAAAGTAAGGGTGTAGGCTGTGCATGGGTCAAGGAAGGAGAGTTCCTTCCAATGAGGCTACACAGTACAACGAAGCTCAATAAAATGCATGCCTACACTTTCTTTCTCTGCTTTGCCTATTTCAAAGAAAAAAAAATTCTTACTCTTCCACAGAGTTAACATTATACTCATATATTTGACCAAATGATAATTCCTTTGAGACCGTGACCTTACTCCTTCAAGTTCCAGCAGCCTCCACCATTTTCATGAATTCAGCTAAAACTTCTGCTGCTCCCTACCGCTTCCAATCTTTATGTCTCTTTTTATATTTTGCTTTAGTCCTACATTCTTTCTTTTTGGATTTTTCCATTTAGATGTCTCCCTAGAACTCAGCATCAACATGGCTAAGACTTGAGCTTATCATCCTCCCTGCCCACAAACTCATCTCTACCAAATTTTTCTGTTCTGTTAATGACAGCATTATTCTTGGAGCAACTGAGGTCTGAAAATTGGAAGTTCTTTTGGGTGTTAATTTCTAATCTGCCAAATTTGGGGACTCTTTTTCTTTTCTTTTTTATATAGAATCACTAACTTACATTCCTCCTCTCATTTTGTTTATCTTTTTGTTTCCCCAGATTTAATGAGATATAATTGACATTTAACATTGTGTCAGTTTCAGGTGTATAGTCTGATGATTTGATATACACATACACTGGAAAATGATTACCACAATAAAGCTAGTTAACTCGCCTATAACCTCACAGAGTTAAATTTTTTTTTAGGAGTGGGGAGTGAGAACTTTTAAGATCTACTCTCCTAGCAGCTTTCACATGTGCAATGCAGTGCTGTTCAATATAATAAACATGCTTTACTTTACAGCCCCAGAGCTTACTCATCTTATAACTGGAAGTTTGTACCCTTGACTACCTTTTTCCATTTTTCCTGCCCTACCCACTCCTTCTGCCCCTGGCAACCATGAATCTACTCTTTGTTTCCATGAGTTTGGTTTTTTCAGATTCCACATATAAGTGAAATCATACTGTAATTATCCTTCTCTGTCTGACTCATTTCATTTAGTAAAATTCCCTCAAGGTACACTCCATGTTCTCATGAATGGCAGGATTTTCCTTTTTTTACAAAAAAATAATTGAGAGATCCATTGAATATTTGAACATTGAATAGTCCATTGAACATATTGTTTACTTGTTTATGCATTGATGGACACATAGGTTGTTTTCATGTCTCGGCTACTATAAGTAATGGTTAATATAAATAATGCAGCCATGAATATGTGAGTGTAGGTATCTTTTTGAGACAGTGATTTCATTTCCCTCAGTTATATACCAGAAGTAGAATGTTCTTGAATCTCCTCCATAATGTTTTGCATAGTGGTTGTACCAATTTACATTCCCATCAACAGTGCGGAACGGTTCTCTGTTCACCACATTACCCTGTCACTTGTTACCCCTTGTCTTTTTAACTATAGCCATTCTAACAGGTGTGAGTATCTCACTGTGGTTTTGATTTGCATTTCCCTGATGACTAGTGATGTTGAACACCTTTTCATGTACCTGTTAACCATTTGAATATCTTCTTGGGAAAAATGTCTATTCAAGTCATTTGCCCATTTTTAAATTAGATGATTATTATTATTTTTACTATTGAAGTTGTATGAATTTCTTACATATTTTAAATATTAACTTCTTATCAGATATATGTTTGCAAATATTTTCTCTAATTCTGTAGATTTCTTTCCTTTTGTTGGTGGTTTTCTTTGCTGTGCAGAAGATTTTTTGTTGGATGTAGTCTTGTTTATTTTTGCTTTTGTTTCCTGAATTTTTGGTATCATATCCAAAAAAAAAAAAAAATCACTGCCTAGACCAATGTCATGGAGATTTTTCTCTATGTTTTTTTCTAGTATTTTATGGTTTCAGGTCTTCCATTTAAGTCTTTAATCAATTTTGAATTAATTTTTGTGAGTAGTGTAAGATAGGGGTTAAAATTTGTTCTTTTGCATTTGAGTATCCAGTTTTCCCATCATCATTTATTCAAGAGACTGTGCTTTTCCTATTGTATTCTTGGTTCCATTGTAAAATATTAATTGACCATATACGAATGGGTTGATTTATAAACTATCAGTTTCTGTTGTACTGGTTTATATGTCTCTTTTTATGCCAGTATCATACGATTTTGATTACTATAACTTTATAATATAGCTTGAAATCAGGAAGTGTGATGCTTTCATCTTTGTTCTTCTTACTTAAGGTTGCTTTGGCTACGTCTTTTGCAGATTCATAGGATTCTAGGATTGTTTTCTCTATTTCTTTAAAAAGTGCCTTTGGCCTCCAGCTGTATCCGGCAGTTGGGAGAGGCTGGAAACTGTGCCCTGCAATTGGCTGGGGTCACTGGCTGGGCTCCCTGCCTGGGGGAGGCCACAGGCTGTGTTTAGCAGTTGGGCAAGCTAGGCTGTGTTCCACTTCTGGGAAGGATGGAAGGTAAGGCACTGCAGCTTGTTGGTCCCATAGGTTGGGCTCTGAAGCTGCCCAGGGTCAATATTCAGTCTCCCTGGTTATGTGGGGGCAGAGCCTACACTCAGCAGTTGGGCAGAGCTGCTGGCTCGGCTCCCTGAGCAGGGCTGCAGGGTGAGTTCCTTGTTGCCAGGTCCCCTGGCCAGGCTTCCTGGATGGTGGGACTGGATGTTACAGTCAGCCATTGGGCAGAACTGTGCATTTGTTTCCCTGCCTTAGAAGCCAGTGGTATGGGTTCCATGGCCAAAAAAGCCCACTGACTGGGGACCTAGTAATAATTTGGATTCCAGTTAAAAATCTTTCAAGTGTTAAAAGTGAAAATTAAAAGTCTTAAAGAAATGGAAGTGTTCTCTAATGGAAAATTAATTCCATCATACTTTAGCTTTTAATTTTTATTCTTGCTTCATAGTGAAATAGAATAACCAAACACAAAAATGTACATTATTATATTTTCTAGATAAGCTTTTAGCCTTCATCAGTGTCATCATAAATTTGATCATCTACTTTTTGCTTACTAAAAGTTTTTATTCTTTTCTCCATAGATTCATTTGTAAATGTTAAGTATTGATTTAGAAAATACTCCGATACAGAGCCTAATGGTCACCTTCTGATCATTAGTTTTATCTATTGCCAAGAATAGTAACAGAAGTGAAAATTTAGCCTTTAATAAGTTCTCTTTTATCTCTGCAATATCATGAACAAATTTGCAATATAAGGCATCTAGGAATCAAGAAAACACACACGTTGCGAAGGCCTGCAGTAGGTATTGACGCGATGTGATTTCTGCCCAGTGCTCTGAATGTCAAAGTGAAGAAATTCAATGAAGCATGGGTAAATGTCAGGAGTAACTATGACTCTCTTAAGGTAGCCAAACACCTCGTCATCTGATTAGCGATGTGCATGAATTTATGCGAGATTCCCACTGTCCCTACTTACTATCCAGCAAAACCACAGCCAAGGGAACAGGCTTGGCAGAATCAGTGGGGAAAGAAGACCCTGTTGAGCTTGGTTCTAGTCTGGCAAGGTGAAGAGACATGAGAGGTGTAGAAAAAGTGGGATGCCCCCGGTGCCCCCCTCCCCCATTTACCACTACTCTGATCGCTTTTTCACTGACCCAGTGAGGCAGCAGGGTGAGCCCCAAGGGGCTCTCGCATGACTTACTAAGAAAAAAACAAACGACCGAATCAAAAAATGGGCAGAAGACCTAAAAAAGCAATTTTTCCAAGGAAGAAATACAAACGATCAATAGGCACATGAAAAAATGCTCAATACCACTAATTATCAGAGAAATGCAAATCAAAACTACAATGAGGTATCACCTCACACCAGTCAGAAGAGCCATCATTCAAAAGTCCACAAATGACAAATGCTGGAGAGGCTGTGGAGAAAAGGGAACCCTCCTGCACTGCTGGTGGGAATGCAGTTTGGTGCAGCCACTTTTGAAAACAGTACAGAGATTCCTCATACCATATGACCCAGGAATCCCATTCTTGGGCATATATCCAGAAGGAACCCTACTTCAAAAAGACACCTGCACCCCAGTGTTCATAGCAGCACTATTTACAATAGCCAAGACATGGAAACAGCCTAAATGCCCATCAACAAATGACTGGATAAAGAAGATGTGGTTTATTTATACAACGGAATACTATTCAGCCATAAAAACCAACAACATAATGCCATTTGCAGCAACATGGATGTCCCTGGAGAATGTCATTCTAAGTGAAGTAAGCCAGAAAGAGAAAGAAAAATACCACATGAGATTGCTCATATGTAGAATCTAAAAAAAAAAAAGAACATAAATACAAAACAGAAACAGACTCATAGACATATCATAGACATAGAATACAAACTTGTGGTTGCCAAGGGAGAGGAGAGTGGGAAGGGACAGACTGAGAGTTCGAAATTTGTAGATACTGACAGGCATGTGCAGAATAGATAAACAAGACTATACTGTATAGCACAGGGAAATATATACAAGATCTTATGGTAGCTCACAGCAAAAAAGAACATGATGATGAATATATATGTATGTTCATCTATAACTGAAAAATTGTGCTCTATGCTGGAAATTGACACAACATTGTAAACTGACTATAACTCAATTTAAAAAAAAAGTTTAAAAAAAAAAGAAAACGCACACAGACCAGGGGAATAATCATCCTTTTCTCCTGTATTAGAAATTGATCGTGGTGTTCAGCAGAGCTGGACTGATCAGCATCAAATGCAAATATGGGCACCCAAGTCACTTAGGTGGTAGCAGAAGGTGACTAATTCATCCCAAGGCCTCGAGTGAGCAGGTCAGAAAGTTGTTGCTCTGTAACTGAGAACAGACAGGTGATTGAGAGAGCAAGGGTATCTTATAAATGTACCCCACAGAATTATACCTGGGCTGAGAAAGGGCCTAGCACTGGCCTTTGGCCACCCCCAGAATGTACTGCAAGTAAGTGAGGCTAGAGTGGAAATCATATTGTGGGAGGGAGTAATCAGGACTTCCAGGACTTCAACACTGGAACTTTTCTGAGAAAACTAAACTCAACTGATATTAATTTTCCTTTTTTTTTTTTATTCACTAGTTTTATTTAGATTATTTACCAATTTTATTTGAGAATGAAATCTCCTCACTTTTTAGCCCCTCATCATATGTGTTCAATGTAAGCCTTCCAGGCAGACAAGACAGGAGATATTCATGTTGCCAAGAATGTGATTGAGTCTCTTCCCATGAGGTAGGGACTGTTTAGACCTCTGAATGGTATAGAATTTAGTTCGACATTCTGAATAACCGCGGGCAAGGTGGAGACGCTTCTATGCCAATGCCTTTTTCATAGAGTAATTCCTTCTGTATAGAGCATTCTTGACTACCATGGACAGAGTAATCATCCATCTTACTTTGCCTGGCTTGCTTTCCATTTATAATTACAAATGGCCTCTCTTTCGCTCTCAAAAGTATTCTCTTTTGGAAGGTAATTTATGTGGCCTGTCTAGCCATGGGGAATAGAGATGTGTTGGAGAGCAGGGGCGCCTCCCTCCAGAAGCACACACAGTCCATTGAGGACCATACAACTTGGGTACCTACTGTGGCTCTCAGGCCCATCTGCACAGACACTGAGCAGAATCTTCCTTTGAGGGAGAGTTTTGAAGAATAATGTGGAAATACAGGTGTTCCCCTGAATTTGAAAAAAAAAAAAAAAAAGAAAGAAGGAAAGAAAGAACACCTGTCAGAGGCCAGGGCTCCAGGTCTTCTGTAGAATTCCTATGTAAGTCTGGGCTTGAAAAAAAAACACCCAATTTATCCATGCTTGGATATTTTCACTCTAAAACAGGGGACAGGGCTAGATTAACAGTGTTTAGACTCCTTTCTGAGAGACCTGGGTTATAGAGGAGCCTTAAGCATGGGGACCAGAGGGCTCTGGACTACAAAGTTTGTTTCATTAAGAGCATCAGGGTTTCTCTGTTTACATAGTGAGCTTGTGTCTAAAGTTTCATTTGAACACAAGTTTCTGGTTATATAGCTAAATATATAAAATGCTTGGTATTTGAAATTCTCTAACAAATGATCCAGTGAATCTAACCAGGTAATGAGAACATTATTGTAGGGTGACCACTTGCAGTCCAGGACACTATACACCCTAAGCAATCAGATAATAACACCAAGATATAGGAAGCCTGCTCACCTTACTTCCACAAGACAGTAGGTGACAATGTTGCTTGTGCCTTTATAGGCTGCCTGTAGAGAATTAAACCTATATATTTGCTTTTCAAAATTCTCAACAGTCTAGGGGCTGGTTGCTAGCCCCAGGCCTATGTCTAACTATCTCTGTGGCAGAACAAGACTTTCAGACTCTCTGGTTCTCAATCTCACTGTGTTTGTACATAAAATTGGGGTAACATTTTCTGACCTTCTGGTCTCACTTGCTTGTAGCCATTATGAAAGAAATTAAGAGCTACAAAAGCACTCTGAAATGCTCCAAGTATGTGCATTCCATTATTATTTATTAAAATTATTTCTTGGGATCATTTTTTAATATAGGTTATAATATAAATTTATGTAAAAATCTTGGGTGTTCTAGGTAATTATTGAATGTAAATCAACTTAAATTGTTTATTATACAATTTTCTAAACATTATTTCTCAAGAGACACTGTCTCTTCTCAAGAGACCAAAATGTAGATCAAAGATACTGGTTGCGAGCAAAGGATACCAATCCTGCCTCAGGCAGAATGGAATGGAATGCCCACAGGACAAGTGGAAAGGTAGATGGTAAGTTATACATGACAAGGCTTAAAAAACAGACAGAGCCAGGGGACTTCTGGAAACAAAGAAGCAGGAAAAACACACTAGGCATCTGGCATAGTTTGGCAGCATGCGTCCCTATTCCTGCAAAGAATTCTCTAACCAGAGGTGGATGATTTTCAAAACACACAGACCTTTATACAGCACAGGCACCAAATCATGAGGTTGGTCTCTAGCTAAAAACCTAGTAGGGTCATACTGGTGCACACCTGCTGGATATCAGATCTCATCACAAACCCTTTCATCTCTAGCTCAAGACCAAAACTCCATCTAATACCATAGTGTTAGATGAGCTTGGGCCATCCTTGGTGACATGATGGTAGGAGGTTCAGGGAGTGTGTAGCCAGGGGATTCTGTAGCATCAGAAATACACTAACTGACCAAGACTGCACACAAAAGGAATTTGGATGCCAATAGTGAGATGATTGCATTTGGAACAGCCAAAAGGACAAGTGTTCACCAAGAAAATGTGTATTTGTGATATTTAGTTGCTGTCTTGTTTTTCTCATGTGTAGTTTGGTAATTGAATTATCTGTTATTTCTCTAAAGTGCAGAAAATTAATGCTGAAGTGACTGATAATATTATACACAAGACATGGAATTTTAGATGTTGATACTTACTTTCACTGATTTATTCAATGTTATTTCACTGAGCAATCAAACATTAAAATTTAATAAGACAGGGTACATAAATATATATGACAGATAATATTTAGCATGTCTGTTTCAGAGATAGGGACGTCCTTTAATTTGAGTAAAGAAATGAGGTTTCATGGGGGGACATACATATTTGTTAAGTGTAGATGACATATATAGAATTTTAGGTAGCATTTTCACATGTGGAATTTTTATATAGAAAGAAAAAAATGTCTTTCTTTCTATGATAAAGTTATTTCCTTTCTTTTGCTTCCATGGTGATAATGGGTTGGTTTTAATCCATCTGACGCTCCACCTACAAGGAGATCTGAGCTATTCTGCCATGTGCCCCCTGAGTCTCCAAGGATAAGAGCAGGCTCTCAAGTGGCCAGAACTGACCCTCACTATCCAAGCCAGGGGATGAATCAAACAAGCTAAATCAAAGTGTTTTGTGCTGGTCTTAGCCTATCAATAACCAACGCTGTGGCTGAACCAGCTGTTCTGATTTTTATTATTATTGCAAGTTGTCCTTGGTAACAACCATCAGGAAAGTTTGGCAAAAAACAAAAAAGATTGTTATTTACAATCCTGGAAATTACACGGCACATGTAGGGGCACACAGTAGGGTCACAGGTAGAAAGAAAGAGAAAGTGCAGACCTGGGATTCTGCTTTTACTGAGGTTGAGACTCCACGCCTAAGGTTTTGTGGGCTTACTCTGTATAGATGAATCTAAAACACAAGAAAGGAGAACTTAAAGCCTGAGAAGGGAAGAAAATAAGAGGCCCAATGGTCAGTTACTGAAATCAACCAGGGTCTCTCAAAACAAAGGAAACTGATGGGAAGTGTATGCGTGTGGCCTGGCTGTTTATCTGGCTACCCTGTGGCTGGCACTCTGCTTATTCAAGATGGTCATGATGAAGTGAAGGGGCTGCCTCTTGGGGGTGCAGGCTACAACAATCAAAGCTCAAGTCAGGCACTCGGGTTACTGAAAAAAAAGGAAAGCCAACAGTAAGGTCTATGCTACAAAAAGCTAACAACCAAACACAGTGGAGGAGTTCATTTACGAGCCGGAGGCAGGGAATTAGGATGGGGTCAGAGAACCAAGAGTTAA
This sequence comes from Camelus bactrianus, assembly GCF_048773025.1. Taxonomy (NCBI): domain Eukaryota; kingdom Metazoa; phylum Chordata; class Mammalia; order Artiodactyla; family Camelidae; genus Camelus; species Camelus bactrianus. Next base: position 18,701,261 of record NC_133567.1, on the reverse strand, counting down.
CAACAGAACAGAGGTGGAATTTTAATGAAGCAGACAGGAAACAGAGTGAGAGAAGGCCTGGAAATTTACCTGTTACACCGATAGGTCCCTTTTGAGGACAGGAAATCAATCATGTTTAGGTCTGCTGGCTGTTTTTAAAGGTCAGCATCAGGGAAAATGGATCTGTTCACATTCTTTTACGATTCTAGTCCCCAGGCCTGTTTCTAATATTTGAGAGGCCCAGGACTTGAAAACAAATAGAGACCCACATATAAAGTATTTAAATGTTTGAAAGCTGTGCATCAAGCCACCAGTGTTAAAGTAGGTTTTAGCTGCTCATTGAAACATACTTTCATAACAAAAAAAGAAAAAAATATGAAAAGCTATGGTTTTATAAGATGAAAAATAGGCAATGAATTCTAATTTGAATTCTAATTGAATTTAATTTTTATTGTCCTAATATAGGTATTCTGTTAATAGACCTATAATGTTTAAAAGAGTAATTAACAATGACACCCATGATCTATAAATTACTCTGTATTTATTTCTTTTTTCTTGTCTGATCATGGTTTTACAATAGACTCTTTTAGATACTTATATTCTTTTGACAGTGATGATATGAAAGAATCCAATTTTGTTCAAAGCATATAAACTTTGAATATAATATATTAAAAAATTAAGGTGAATCTAAAGAATACAATAATATTCATATATATTTAAGTCAATTTCTTCTCAAATATCCAAAATTTTCTGTTTGGATATTTGAGAAGAAATTAATGTAAAAACAAAAATAATATAATTTATCATTAATAAATATCAATTTAAAATTCATTTGAATATAAATTAATTTTTTGAAAAATTTATTCTTATTGAATATTTTTTACCAAAATGGTACTCATAATTTTCGTTTTTAATATCCAACATCATTGCTAATGTAAAGACTAATGTCAGGCTTTCTTTATGTTATGTATGTATATATAAATGTCATAAATATATATACAGTTAGCCCTCCATATCTGCAGGTTCAACATCCTTGGATTCAACCAACCTCAGGTCAAAAATGTACATGCAAAAAAAAAAAAATTCCAGAAAGTTCCACAAAGCAAAACTTGAATTTGCTCCACATTGGCAACAATTTACATTGTATTTACAACTATTTACATAGCATTTACATCGTGTTAGGTATTATAAGTAATCTAGAGATGATTTGAAGTATACTGGAGGCTGTGTATATAGGTTATATACAAATATCACACCATTTTATATGAGAGACATGAGCATCCATAGATTTTGGTATCCACCAGTGTCCTGTAACCAATCCCCTGTGGATACTGAGGGATGACTATAATTATAAATTTAACAGCAATATACAGTGATTTTGAAAATGTTTCTGTTGTTGAACCCAAGTTCTTGTGCCCAACGCACAGTGAAGCCAAACAACCTGAAAAATCTGAGTTTGGAGTAGAGAAAGATTTACTACAAGGGCCAAATGAGGAGAATAGGGGGCTTGCACTCAAAAAACCTGAACTCCCTGATGGGTTTCAGGGAAGAGTTTTAAAGGCAGATTTGGGGGGAGGGATGCACAGTGTGTGACTTTCTTTTGATTGGTTGGTAGTGAGGTAGCCGGGTGGTGTTCCAGGAATCTGTTATCAGCCTCTGATTCTGACCAGTCCGGGGTCCATGCTTGTACTCAGCCTGAAGTTACCATCCTCCACCTGGGAGGGGCTCCAGTAGAGGAACTCAGAGATATGTTCCCAGATTGTTATTCCCACCCCTCCAGGATGAACAAGGACCCTGAACTGTTGTTTCTTGACTGCTTTTCCTCTGTTTCTGCACTCCCACACATCCCTAATTAGTAACTATTTGAATCTGCCCTTTGGAATTCATGTAAGGTCTAGGAGGCTGAAGACTTTTCCTGCAAACAAGAAACAGGGGACACAGAAAGGCTTTTGTACCCCCCACCCAGGGTCATGCTCAGTTTCATTTCCAGGTCATATCGTTCAACTATTGCAAAGACTCTGCTAATTCCGAGATATCTTTGGAATTGTGAATTGAAATACAAATGAAAGGAAGAAAGTGGATGCTCTGTATCCTGGGATTCGTGCCTTGTAAAAGGAAGAATTTGTCAATGTTTTTCCTCTTATCTAAGACCTTCTAATATTCAAATCTTCTCTGTCTATTTCCAGCATCGACAGTGGGACAAAACAAAAGCTTCACAATATTCAGATAGGGGCACGTTTGTTTAAGAGCAAAGGGCAAGAGGTGAACTGGCAGTTTCCTGGGCCTGACTGGTGTGAGTCAAGGCAGTGATTTTGGGTGTCAGGGGCACACTATGCCAGCTTTGCACACCAGATCCTAGTGACAAGTCTATGCATTTTGTAATAATTTAATTTTGTATCTTTGTGATGATTCATCCTCTAAAGCAAGGGGCCTCTTATGTGGGTCTAAGAGTCCTAGTGAGAATTAAGAAAGATTTCATCTATTTCAAATCACTAACAAGGGCTAGAGGGTGCAGGTTTTAGCCACAAAGGGAGAAAAGTAAATTGTACAAAGTTGATAAAACTTCCACTTTGTAGGTGGGGAAAAGAGCACTTGATATGTTGATAAAGTTAACATATTGAGGCTTTTACTTGTGCTACTTTCTTTTTTTTTAATTAAAAAAATTATTCTTGCATTATTTAATTATTTTTTATTTTGATGGGGTGAGGGGAGGGTAATTAGGTTTATTTACTTTTAGAGGAGGTACTGGGGATTGAACCCAGGACCTCATGCCTTCTAAGCATGTGCTTTACCACTTGAGCTATACCCATCCCCATGTAGTGATACTTTCTTATTTTTCCTTCATGGTCATGACTGATTATAACCAAGCATGTTGGCTGACCTTTTGTCTTTCTGTATTTTAGGTGCTTTTGCAAAGACTAAAGCTCACATGTACTGATCAATTTGTGCTGGTGTCTTAAGATAGCAAGAGAAATGGAGAGGGAGGAGTATTTTTCTGAACACTAAAGGGTAGGGAGATACTTCCTCCAGGCTGCTAGGATTAGAGAGGTTGGCAGGTTCTAGGAGGGGTGTTCATTCAAGCTTTGTTGCAGTACAGATGTCATAGCAAGGTTTTGGAAAGGATGGATTCCAACTGTACCTACTACTAGCCCTAGCGTGTACTATTTATACTTTTTAATTCGTAAACACTCTTTAAAAAATGAACATTCTTCTGTTCATTTTATTTTTTAATTTCAAATCAAATTCAATTCAGGTATACAAAAGTCAGAGTTACACCAGCCTTCCTCCTAAGCTTTGATACTTGGGATATAATGGGTGACCTCAGGTGAGTTCCATTGGTTTTACTGCTTTAATCTAAGTTGCTAAACATTTTCCTGTTGAAAGTAAAAATTCAAAATAACTTATTTTGTCTCCAAATATTAAAATATGAAGAAGATTCAAAACCAGTACTATTAATTTGCTTCATTTTCCCATTAGTTTGTAATCCTCCCCTCCCTTTGCCTATAGAGTTCTGTCCCCTTTATCCTAGAAGGTTCTCAATGAAGAAAAAACAAAAAATGGCAGAGAAGCTAAAAGCTGAAACTAGGGCAGGGCTGGAACCATACGAGTTACATCAATTATGAAGTGCTTCAATCACTTAGTTTCATCCAGCCTCTTGGTTCAAACATTGCAATAGCATTTTGATGTTCCAAGTGCTTCAAAGTAGGTCAGTTTGTACTACACCAAGGGAGGAAAAAATTCTGAGATACTAAAATTGCCTCTGGTTGTAACTTTTGAGGCTCTTCTTCATTTCCATCCTATCTTTTTTACAGCACAAAAATACCTGGATGGAGAAAAAAATTAATTCAACTAAAAATTTTAATTTATTGATCTATATATTTGTGATGAATAAGTAGTCTTTGTAAGTGTGACAAGGTGTAACTAATTGGATGTCTGAAGAGTTCCAGAAGGAGGCTGGGCTCTTCTGGGTAACTAATATTGTTTATCTGAATGGTAAAGTTGAATGCTATATTTTTATGTCTTAATTTTAAAGCAAAACAATAAAAAGCAAGTGACTATCTACTTTCATCTTTCACAGATTTATGTTAAGTTCCTACTGGTTCAAAGCACCTTCCTGGATCTATGGGGATATATATGTGTCAATCAAGAGTTATGATAAATCTGCGGGTCCATTAGATTTGATCACATATCCAGCTAAAAACAACAGAATTTTTATTCTGAGAGAGACTGTATCTAGGCCTGTGCAAGTCATAAAAATTGGGAATTGTACCAAAAATCTGGAAGACAAGATATTCCCATCAAATTTAAATAAAAGATAAAGAAGGCTGAATATTTCCCTTTGGCACTGCAGTATCCACTTTCCATGGCTGACGATGCTGCAGCTAAAAGTAGAGGAATGAGTCTGTCCAAGCTGATGAGAAGGCTGAGAACAATCAGAAGGCTTGTGAGTAATGGAAATTATTTTCCTTTTGAAGCCTAAAGAACAGCTTGCAGACCTAAATCTAGCTAAGCATATGCTTCTCCTTTATTAACCTTTTAATAGCAAAGATTTCTGTCATTTAAATCATTCAAGATATTTATAGAGAAAGGCACATCTATTAGCAGCTATTCCAACATATATTTCCCTCATAACCACCTACTAATTGTTATGGACATGCTAAAATAGAACCTTCTTGAATCTGTGTACTAGAGTGTCTTCCAAAATACTGTCACCAATTAGTTCTTTTCTCCTAATACACAGCCAGTGCCAGTGTCCTCCCTTCTCCCTTTTCTGCCTTCATGCTTTCTCTTAACTTCATCCATAATACAAATTCATATATTCATACCAAACACTTTCATAAGGTTGCTGTTTGGGAAGCAAACTAGCGACTGCTTCTACTAATTAATCATGCTGTAATAGACACTTCTGTGTTTTGTGGTTCTGTTTCTGGGTCTCTAGCATCTGCAGCATTTGCCAAGACGTTTTATGAAAGGATGCACTTAGGGTTGTCTATTGTATATGCAATCTACTGACTCAGGCACTGTGGAAAATTCTAAAAGATTCCTAGTCAACATGTATGCATGCATAAGAATTGATGTTCTTTGTGTCTGAAGATTCTGCTGCTAATTACGCCACTCTGTATCTCTGAGTGTGGTTGAAGAAATAAATCAATGTGGGACTATTGGACTTTATTATATTCTCTATGTGAGTAAATCATAGTTTGCTGTAGACAATGTTTGTGAGGCCTGAATATTAAAATAATATTTGTTTTCCATGTTAACAAATGAGTCCCACATCTCTATTGAAATTCTCCTGGTATTATGTTGCTTATACAATTCAGAAATAAGAATCTGTTCCCACTCTTTAGAGAACTGAATCGAGATTGATTTTTACCCACACACGCACAGTGCACACACTTTCATTTAGATTATAGGTCAGGCATATCAAATAGATTTCAATGTGTTCCTTAAGCCAATTGATAATTACTGGTTTGTGGCTTCTGAAGCCAACTTTAAGCTCAGTAAGAAAGGGTGCTGAGATAAATTAGCAATGCCTCCTATGTATCAATGGGCTAGGGTAGCCTGCTTTGTACATGTCTTCTCAGCTAATATTCTTTCAGGAAATGCTATCTTCTTGCCTTGTACAATGCCAGAAAAGTGCTTGGCATCAAGTGTTGAATGAATAAATCTAGGATCTCTCAATCAAACCAAGGAACATACATTTAATCCATATGATACAATTAGAGAATAATTAAATACTAACTTATGTGCTACTAACACTTGCTACAGAAAAGAGAGAGAATAGTGTGGACTGAAGAAGTTAGAAAAAGTCTTCATAGGGGAAATGGATATTAAGGGAGTAGAAGAATGAGAATAATGTTTAAGCAGAAGGCTTAGAGGATAGAGGAAACAAAGTGAAAAACATGGATATATAAATATACTAATAAACATCATCTATCTGAATAAAGAAGAAATCTAGGATGAAAAATAACATATAATAGGGAAATACTGATAAAGAAAGGGGTGTGAGTGTGTGTGTGTGTGTGTTGTGACAAAGGCAGGGACAGATTATGGTGGACTTCCAAACTAAGCAAAGAGATTTGAAATTGATGGAGAAGAAAGTAATTTTTGTCTTAATAGAAAAGTATGGAATGTGACAGTCTAGAAGGTTTGGTTTGGTACCAATTCATAATCAGGTGAAATGGATGCAGGAAAAGCTTGAGGAAAGAAGCCCAAGTGGGAGCTCAGGTAACACAGGCTCAGGGCGTGGAGGGCTGTCCAGTTGGGAATGAAGAGGAGATGTAACAAGTGTAAGGTATTTTGAAGGTTTAAAAATTACATTTTTGTTAACTTTGACAGAAAGACAGAAAGAGAAGAAACAAATAAACATTATTCCAAGTTCTTAACCTAATGTTATCAAGTAACTTGAAATCTCCAGAACATGCTGTTGGAGACACTGGAAGTTCTGGTATGATTGGAGTCCATGATTTGATTTTCTGTGAGGTAGGCTTCAGATGTCGGAAGGAACTGATGAATATGGAAAGCAAAGACCAAAAACTTTCTTTCCTGTTGTGTATATGAAAATGCAGGGTTTTTGTTGTTGTTGTTGTTGTTGGTTTTGTTTTTTTGTTGTTTTTGTTGTTGTTGTCTTTTTTTTTTTTTTTTTTTTTTTTTTTTTTGGTGATTGAAGGATAACAGAACAGGAAGATCAGAGAAGACACTAAAAAAAGCTTAAAAACCTCTGTGAAAAGATGTGTCTTTGAGTCAGATTTGGAAAGGCATATGTAGTCCATTGTCACGAGATGCTGTTGGATATAATGAGATTATAAATCTAAGATTCCATGAACCAGAGAAGTCACTGCATTGACTCTCCAACCCTAAAGGACTGCATTGGTTAATATTAGGATTTGAAGTCAACAGTGTCAGGAAGAGGGCAATTTACCCCCAACCCTCTTGAGTTCTTTTGGCTGGCCTAGTAATTAGTTTAATAAGTAAGTTGATGTAAGACATATTAACAATAGGGGAAAAAAAAACAATTAAGTTTGTATACACAGAGGTCTCGTAGAAATAGAACTCCCAAAGTGACCAAAGCAGGTGGTTATATATCATTTTTAGACAAAAAAACAATTATTTGTGAAGGTTTACCAAAGGAGCTTGTCCCTGGAGGAGCAGACACATAAAGAAGTAGCAGAGTTTGTTTACACAGCTTTCTTAGCCTTGAATCCTCTCCCTCTGGTGAGAAGGATGCTTTCTAGCCTCCTGGCATAGGGAGGATACCTTCATGTCAGAGATTTATTTCCCACTTTCAGGAAGAAAGAGGAAGGTCAGAGTGTTTTTTGTTTTTTTATTATATTGTTTCCCATGTCATTGCCTGTTTCTCAAGTAACTTAATTCAAAATAATCAATATGTCACTGAGGCACATTTTGGGGCAGCCTGCTCTGGGCCCCAACAACAGGCTGATCACTAATAAGAGGGTTTTAAATTGAATAAGAAGAAAGAAATTTCACTCAAAGAATGAGGCTGAGAAGAATGAGGCTTATAGAAGATTATATAAGAAAGGGGTTCCAGCATTTTTACCCAGTTTATGAACTCCCTAAATTCTCTGATGCAGCTGTTTCTTTGGCAGATCTTATCCTTCATCTATTAGATAAGGTTCTTTTTTAAAGATAAATGTCAAAAAAAAAAAAACAACAATATCAAAAAAACATTATGCATCATGAATCCCTGTCACTCTGAAAGCAAATTACCTAAGATGGCCACAAGGTCCCAGGAGAAAAATGCTGTCACAAAATGCTACAACCATCTGAATCTTCTCCTGAGATTGGTTTAAATGGTGCCTAAGAGTTTAAAGGTGAATATAAAACTTCTGTTTGATAACTGAAAGACAGAGAATGTATATTCAGCCTAATGAGAGAGAAGGTTATAGTCCCAGTGTCACTAAGATTAAAAGCAGATTATTTACATATCTTCAGACATCTGCCTTTATTCTCGGTGCTGTTACCCCAAAAGGGGAATGGAAAAGACCCCAGTTGTTATCTTACCCAAAAGATAAGAATTTAGATGGGAGATAGAAGTGTTGTGTAGTGAAAGATTTTAAAGGTTTTATTAGCAAAGGGAAATTACCCCTCCAAGAACGGGAGGCGGGCTGATCCAAGGGTGGATAGTAATGGCCTCTGCTTGTCCCCTTCTCTTATACCCTCAGCTAGAGGCCGTCTCTTGATTGAATGACAGCTCTTGCCTCTGGAGTGCTTTGTCATGCTTGTTCCCTTTTGCGCATGTCCTTACCCATGATGCACACAGAAAAACCCACGGAGGAGGGAGCCTAAACCACAATGCTAATTATATTACAAGGAGCACTGGGTCATGTCCAGTTAGGTCCTCGTCACTACCTCGTAGTTGCAGCTGTTGGGTTCTGATGAGTTTCTTGCCCCTTTATGCTGAAGGAGGGCACACTGCCAACTTCCAAACCATCCTCCCTCTCCTCCACCTATCTGTCTGGTGCCCACACTTATCTAACTGCCTAAAAGTGCCACTGAGGTATTCTATGAAGGCAGATCCACCAGTTTCACAGTGAGTTCAAGCCTGGTAAAACAAGTTTCCAAGTGAAATGGAAGTTGCTACCGTGAAAGAAACCAATTTCCCCTCTGCCAGCATTGGTGCCAGTCTCAAAGTAGGTGCTCAGTAAATACATTTTGAATAAATGAATGAACCTAGTGTGTCAGATTTGGTAGCCAGCCCTGCCAGACTCTAGCAGGTACAGTCTATTTAGAGTGCAACTTTGGCACGAGTGTACAATTTTTTAGAGCAATAAACAAAATACTTTAAATGATTAAGTAATGGCAAAGTGGAACTACAAGCCAAATTACAGGAAGGAGAGAAAATGAGGATAATCCTTTAGAAAAATAGCAAAATTCAGAGGTATTTTTATGGTTTGAAGTGTTTGATGGACGGTAAGTTGGCAATGGAGGGGCAGGAATCTCCTGCAGAGAAGAACAGAACTTCTAAAGAAGAAGAGTCATTGTGGAGACAAGCTACCAGTGAACACGAGGAAAGATGCCAAGCCTGAGTCATCCCGTTTCTGTTTTCTAAATCCTGGGCTATCCTGTTTGCGTCCATGTGTAATAACAGACTTTGGTTACAGGGACAGATCGTGGTGTGTTTGTGGAAAGGGAGGTTCAAGTGTATCAATATTTCTTCCCCATTCTTACGTTTCCCATGCAGAAGAGAACAGATGTATTTGGGCAAAATGGTAAGACAATAGCACCTTCGTGACCGTTAAAGCATTTTTTTTTTTTTTTTGCCACCAAAGGATGCTAAGAATAAAGAGGAATTGTAGTTAGTTATTTTCAGACATAAAAGTATTATGCATGATTTTCTTTGAGGTAGTGGTGTGGTTCCTTATCCTACCTTATGGAATAGTCAGTGGTACTTTTGGTATTTTTTGACTCTGAAGAAGGGAATTTCTGATTGCAAGTTTCTGACAACTGAGCATTAGTCACTGAAATACAGGATCTTCCCAAAACAGTGACATCTAGGCTGAGATGACTATTTCTGGATTCGAACCCACTGAAACTAACTAGCTTCTAGCCAAGCTGTTTGACTTTGTTAGAATTCTTTACTATAACTGCTTCTCCACAATCAGGTTTTTCAATGGGAGCACGTTTATCATGCCCTGCGGTCCTGTCAGAGACAAATGCCATTTTGCAGGCTGTAGCCAAATGGAAATGAGAGCCAGAGACGTAAGCTGTCCCCAGTGATGCTAGCTCTCCCTGGTTTCCCTGAAAGGTATAGTCAACCTGGCCTCCAGAAATTTCTGTTCCAGTTAAAATATTTATTTTAACAAATATTTAATAAAATATGTTCTGGCCAAGTAATAGTGTAGAAAATGACTTTAGATGTATTCCTGGTCATTTGAGTCTAACTTATCCTTGCAGTGTTTTTTCACAGGGAAAAAAAAAACCTGGATATTCTCACAAAATTCTAAAACATTAAAATATTCAGTTAGAGTCATCTCCTTTTTTTTCCAGGTGAAAAAAATGTTATCATATAATGTAACAACAAAGAAGGGAAGGAGAGGAATGGAAGCTGAATTGCACAAAATAATCACAGGCTGGTTGGAAATATTTCATTGTCTTTATTAATTACTACCTAACACAGACTTCTTCAATTTACTTAGCAGAATCAGTCATTTTAAACACACAAGTGCTTGAACATCATGGAATGATATTTCTTCTTAGGAATGAACATGATTTTCTGTCAATCTAACAATAAAACAGTCTGTCAGTGTTCTAAATATATAAAAAAGCATACTTGAAAAGTTGTCATCTTATCCTGCTAATTTATGATGGATATGGTAACCACTTTGCTTATTATCATTTTCAAGCATCCACACTCCCAGATCCTAGAGAATCTATTTAGAGAGAAACTGATCATAAAACAGGAGGTTAATACTTGATTTAGATTTTAATGCACGACTCTTCAACTCCACATGCAAGGCAGCCAACACACCCAAAGCACATATGGCATTCCCAGTATGTTTTTTCACTGGCGCAAATCATGAAGCTGACTCAATTTTTTTTTCGTAGAGTAAGGTTGGCTGCAGCTTCAGCAAAATCCTTCCTATTTTGTGAGTAAGACAAATCAATATATTTTGCATGCTTTGTTTTATTGGCAAGAAAAAAAAAAGCCATGGCAACTGGAAACTGTAGCAAAATGTTAATCATTTGTGCTGCTCTTATATTAGCATAAACCTCCCATTGGGATATCGGGGTTGGGGCTGGGAGGCAGAAGAAAAGTCTATGGGTTGGCTTTTGGCTCCATTAATCTTCTTACAGATTTTATTTTATCTATTGGTAACTGTTCTTGTTTACCTCTCTGTTCTCTGTGTACAGTTTTGATAAGAGGATTTCAATTTGCCACTGAAGCACGTAGGCATGGCTTCACTGCTGATGGAAGAATAGCAGTAAATGGCAGTTCGTGGCTTATTTAAAAGCCATTTGCTGTGAAAATGGAATTAAGGGCCACTTAGGCTGGTTGGACTCTTGCTATTTTTTTTCTTACCATGCACTGAAAATTGGAAATCGCTTAGATGTCACCCTATTTTTAAGGATATGGGAGGCTGTATATGATGAGGGTTTGTTAATATTGCAGATTTATTGATGGGTAATATTATTAGTCATCCAATATTCAAATTAGCAATAAGTAGAAAGCTTATTCCAGGTTGTACATTTAGTAAGTTTTGGAGCCAAGTATTGGATGTAGACGCTGATTCCAGAGACAGCATTACCAAGTCCAAACTCATTCTGCTTACTGCATGACAGATCAATAAATTGGGAGATGAGGTGTTGGGGCAAGGAATAGTAACTATTCAGAAATCCAGCAGACTGAGAAAGTGAGGGACTAATGTCCTAGAGAACTATCTTCCTCAAGTCAGAATTCAGCTCCTTGTATACTAAAAAAGCAGAGGAGGGGGTTGGTTGTTGCAAACTTCTTGGTGTCAGAATCCTTTGTTCTTGCAGGTGTTCGTGTAGCTCAGGTCATGACGATCCCATAAATTTCCAACAAGACAAATGTTATTCTCTGTTCTGCAACTCTTTATCTCCATGTGAATGGAAAAGTGTTAGACCCTTAAAGGTCAGAGCCTTGAGAATGGGCTCTCCTGTATATTTCAGGCCACAGGCAACATTCTTTTACAACAGGTGCAGAAGCAGCAGGACTGAGCCCAGGAAACAGAGCACAGGGTTAGAGCTAAAGGAACAGGTCTAATGTGGAGTCAGATTTGTTCTTCGTTACAACTGCACTTGTGAAAAATAGCCTATGGCTGTCAGTAATGTCTAATAAGGTCCCAGGAAGGTCAGTGCATTCATGTGTTTCAGGCTTCTTTAGGAAGGAATGAGTTATGAGGAAGACTGAGCACGTTAGACTTATCACCCCTTAGACAGGCTTGTATTCTTGGTCCTGCTCCCCTGAGGAAAGTTAGAAAAGATTTTTAACCTATTTTTCCAAAATAAGGTAGTTCTTATATATGTGTACATATATGTATAGGTGTCTTATGTGTGTATATATACACACGTATATGTGTATGTGAGTGCATATACACACATATATAAATATAGGTGTATCAGAGAACACAGGAAAAATATACTCTATTCAGCACTTGTTTCATGCCAGGCAATATTCCAGGACCTTTACATGCATTAACTCATTTAACCTTCACCACAACCTTACCAAACAGGTGCCATGATTTTCATTCTTAGCTTAAAGCCATGAAAACTGAGACTCAGAGTGGTTACACAACATGCCCAGGGTCCTCTAATAGTCAAGCCAAGTTTTAAACATAAACAGTCAAGCTCCAAGTTCCAGTCGTCTACCACTAGCTATAATGCAGTTTCCATTTCCTGTATTTTGAATTAATAATTGACCAGGAAGCATATGAAACACCTATAAGCGAACCCCTCTAATTCAATTTCTCCCTGTGTAATTCATTTTTTTTCAACTGTGGGTTTTAACATTCACTATGACCACTATGTTAGCATTTATGAATGGAAACACTAACACAACAATAAGACCAGCTGTATCAGAATAGCTCTTCCTAACTGTAGAAATTCCTGTCTTACTGAGAACTGAAGATACATTTAAATTAAGATTGCACTGCCTTTAGTATCTGCTCTGGCAGATCGATATAAAGATCCATAAAATGGAGAATATCTTAGCCGATAACTAGAATGGCTGCTGTGCATTTTTTTTAACCAAGGAGAAGGTTACCTCAGTTACTGCATCTGACATTTTAATTTAGCCTCTCTCAGTGACTGTATCTGAAAGCAAGCATTTTTTTCCCCACTCACCACATTTTACTCCAATTTCAGTAACATGTTTTTAAATATTCCTTCTGACTACTTCTACAAGCTCAAGTGATCTCAGCTCACCTGTCATTGCTCACAGGAATCCTGCACTTCAGGAGGGACATCATCACATCCTGAAATGCATTGGCCTGTGGGTTCTACTGACAGCCAAGATTTATTACTTGGTGAATATAGTTCCCTTGTCCATGAGTAAGTAAAATGGTCATATTTTCTGAATCAAAAAAAAAACTGAGGATGCATCATTCAGCATCGTTCTGACAATAAGATGGAATATGTAATATCAGCCCTATCAATAAAATTTATGGCACATTATCAGCCTTTGTATGAGTGCAGTACGAGTAGTGGGAAAGTCCAAGGGGCAAGTCTTGATTTCCTTGTTTGTTTTCTATGATAGGAAAGGGGAATAAAAAAGAATAAATGACACTTCTTCTAAAATTTGGGCTTTATGCCAATCCCATTCTCTCTTCCCTCACCTCCTTCCCATATCCTTTTCTTCTTCCTTCACTTGTTGAGCATGCTTTGTGAGGCAGAAGATTTATTAAGCAATGATGGGATAGAGATAAATATAATGCTACTTCTGCCTAATAGGAATGTGTAACCTGTCTGGGAAAAGAGATCTTGAGTACCACTTAAATGTGGTGTTCCATGAGGAACACAAAAGCGAGAATACAAGGTAGAGTGACATTTGAGAAAACAGGATTAAATTGCCAATTTATGGAGGGAAAAGACTCATATAGAGCTCATATAGGCTCTAGAGTTAGATTAACAACTTTAGGCAAGGCTGAATCCAAGCACCCTAAATGATGTCCTCCAAACATGGCCTCTCCTTACATTCCTTGGCTATCCCTTCCTCTCTACTGGCCTGATTATCACGTAGGAATCCTCTTTTAAGAAACAGCTTTAGGTGTGTACCTTACCTATTTAATAAGCCTAGCAGATGTGGGGATTTTCTGGCTCAGAGTTCCAGAAGACATCCCAGGCTTTATGGTTATTGCCCTAATTGGGTTGCATGCCCAGTCCTCTATCAGTTATCATGGAGGAGGTTGGTGTGAAAAGTTCTGACTAGTCACATCTGGTTCTTGTGACAACTCTTGGGACTAGAAGGCGAGATCAACCCCAATAGAACAATTTGCATTGTGGGTGAGAATGAATTTTAGGAACTGCACTCTGTACCCATCCCATGTTCTTGAGTGGTTTGATAGAGTTATTTATCTCATTTCAAAATCCATAATATGAACTAAACCAACTTTATTTCCGAGGAGAGATTTAATGATCATTTGGTAGGTATGTGAAAAAAGGTTTAAACATAAACATGCTCCCTCTTGTTTTGTTTTCTTCTTGGTTCTTTTTCCGACTTACATTCCCTTTCCCTCAATTAGGATAAAACTTCTATGAAGACAAATGAGAGTCTGCCTTTCTGCATCACTATGTCTCTAGCATTGTGAACAGTGCCTGGCATAGGGTAGGTTTGCAGCAAATAGTTGTCAAATTAATGAATATATGGTCTTTAAAGTCCTCTTTTAATCTCTAGAAGTTTGTGACTCAAGGAATACATTCCTTTAGAAAATAAGTCCCATAATTAATGAATATAAAAATTGATACAGAGATGAAAAAGATTTTTCAACAGAATTCTCATTCTGTAATTTAATGGTAAATATAGACTTTCAAAATTCTTGCCCCTCTTCCATGTAAATTATGCTTACAGAGCTCTTTAAAAAAAATAATGTTGAATATACTTAGAATAAATTGTTAAATTTAGATTAAGAACAATACTAGTGGCAAATGTTTTCTCCAAAGTCACCTTGATGTTGTATATAGTTGATACAATATTTTAGAATAAACTTTGTTGCTACCTCTAAGGTGAAAAACACTGACATTCAGCTCCGTGATTTAGTGAAAAACTTGCTGACCAGAGAAAATTTGCCACTTTCCTTTTGAGGAAATATGTTTAAAATAATTATTTGTGCTTAATTTTTTTTGATGGCCTTAATGATTTTCGTGTGTGATATTGACTTGAAGCCTTCAGTAGAGTCATTCTCTCTTTTTCCCTCACTACATTTGGGCAAAAATGTCCTTCAGTAGGTAAATAGACAAATACACTGCGATACATCCAGATGATGGAGTATTCCTCACACCAAAGAGAAATGAGTTATCAAGGCTTTAGAAGATATAGAAACTTAAATGCATATTGCTAAGTGAAAAAATCCAATATGAAAAGTCTACATGCTGTATAATTCCAATCATATATTTTGGAGAAGGTGAAACTATGGAGACAGTAACAAGATCAGTGTTTGTCAGGCTTAGGGGTGAGGTAGGGTTGAATAGGTGGAGCACAGGAGATTTTTAGGGCATTGAAACTATTTTGTACGATACTATAATGGTGGATACATGTCATCCCATATTTGTCAAAATCCAATAAAATGTACAGCACCAGGACTGAACTTTAATGTAAACTATGGACTTTGGGCGATACTGATGTGTCAGTGTAGGTTTATCAGTTGTAACGGATGTACCACTCTGCTGCAGGATATCAACTGAGGGAACAGTTGAGAGCATGTTGGAGTAGGGAATTATGGGAACTTTGTATTTTCTGCTCAGTTTTGCTGTGAACCTAAAACTGCTCTTAAAAGGTAAAGTTGATTAAAATTATATGAATTGTGTATATTTTGCAAATAATTGTCTGTTATATGAATCACAGATATCATCTTCCAATTTTTTAACTCATATTTTCACTTCCATTGTATTCGGATAATTTTTTCTTAATGATATACAGTCAAATTTACCAATTATTTTATTTATGGTTACTTTTTGAGTGCATGTCTTATTTGGGAAATCTTTCCAAACCACAAGATCAAAGGACTACTTACCTATATTTTCTATTAAAAATGTAAAATTTTGACTTTAAAATTTTAGATCTTAATTCATTTGTAGCTCATCTTCATATAGCGGTGAAATAAGGATCTAATTTTATTTTCTCTTTCCATGTGGAAATTTTTTCTCCAGATACACTAATTGTCCAGTTTCCCCTTTTTTCTTTACTGATCTGCTGTGCTGTTTGTGATATAACATAGTTGTCTGTGTATGGGTCTATTCTGGGTTCTCTAATGCCATAAATATAGTTGTCTATGTGCACAGATCTTATTCTGAGCTCTCTAAACTATGTAATGAGCAGTTTTCTATTGTTATTTCTATTTTATTTCTATTCTGTCATAAATACTGTAGCTTCACAATAAGTCCTGATATCTCATAAGGCAAATATTTCCTCCTTTTTCAGTTGTACCTTGCCTATTTTGGCTCTTTAATCTTCTTCCATAACTACACTCATCCCCTTTGTCACCCTGCCCTCCACATCACGCCTACAGAACCTGTCCTCCCCTGTGTTATCCTTCAATGTTTGTTATTGTTAATAAATTAGTAAGTTTTCCTGTAGTATTATTTCCTGGCATTTTTTTCACCACATTTTTTTTTTTATAACCATTAAACTTGTGGAAGGATCCAACAGCCCATGCTAATGCACCATCTGAGATTTGAAAGAATATCATACCATTGAATTTGAAATTTTACTATTGTATTATTTATTTTATTTTGTCCAGTTGGGGGAGGTAATTAGGTTTATTTCTTTTTAGATGAGGGACTGGGGATTGAACCCAGGACCTCGTGGATGTTAAGCATGTGCTCTGCCACTTGAGCTATACCCTCCCCCCTGAATTTGAAATTTTAAAGGAAAATCAAGCTGTCTGTCCTGAAATAATAAATAAGCTGGGAATTTGTGTGCAATGAGAGAGAGAATTATATTCCGGATTTGGAGTATATTCCAGATTTTAGTGTTCACTTGCTCACTTTGAAATTTTCTTGGAGGAGAAAGACTTTAGTGCCTTATATTACCCCTTTCCTTTTGTTACTTAGAAGCTCTTTGTTGTAACATACGTAAAGATTTTAAACTTCGTAAGAGCTGGATAGAAGATGGGAGCATGTAGAACTGAACAAATTTAACTGCTGCAAAACAAATGTAGAAAGAAGAATCTTTAAGTAATCAGGTTGTATCCTTGGAGAATTTGGAACAACAACAAAAAACCCAGCATGTGCAAAGCATTCATGATGCAGGGACATTGATTAAGACTCCTCAATACAGTACAGAAGATTTATAAATCAGGTATCATGAACCAACAGTTAGAAATTCAAGTCAGCTGTAAATGAAATTAAGTGAACACATGGGCTTCTCATTTTATATTTTATATATAGAAATATACAGAAATGCACCAAGTTTATACTCTTTGAAATCATTTTCTTTAAGGACCTAAAGAATGCCATACCATTCACTATATATTGATGGTAGAAAATAGAACACTGAGGTAATGATTTCAAGGAGTTTGACAGCCTTCTGGTGTCTAGAATTTTGCAATGATTCAGTAAAACTAGAAGACAATTCTTATAAAAATGTAATATAATGTATATTTATATAAAGGGACAGATGCTACTCTATTTCATTAGCAGTAGCTAAGTGAGCATTAGCAAGCTTGGTGAAGACAACAGTAATGCAATCTTCAACTTTAAAGGCTCAGATGGATTTCCTAGATTAAGAATTGAATCTGATTTTATTGGATTTATGATTTTACTCTGAGTTGGTAGTTAGGGGGAAATCAAATGTCACTTCAGTCTTCTTATTTCCTATGGTTGCATTTCAGTCTTGGTTTTGAATTAGAATGGGAGCACATTTTACCTTCCTATATGAAGCATAAAGGCACACCTGTTTTTATATTTCTATGAGTTTCTAGTTAAAAAAGCATAAATGTTAAAAACATGAAATTCTGCTCCCTCAATCAGACAATCTTGAAAATTACACTAAACACAAGAGAACCTTTAAGTATCATTGGTCCAGCTATAGACCATGTTTACCTAGCAATAATAATCAGATTTGAAAACAGCTTGTGAGATGCTTTTTACTTTCTCCATGCATTAGTCTAAATTGCCTTTGCTTGTGTGTCAAGAAAAATGGTAAATAAGAGAAAAGTAACCAGGAATCTAAAAGCAGGCAGCCCAACACTGCAGCAGCAGCCACGGGATAGATAGCCTTCCCATCTCGGGCTCCCGGTGTCTCTCCACTCCACCATTCTTTGCATCTGGCTTTCATCTTCCTGCTTACAAAGATGGTGCCTGCACCTGCTACCCAGGCTCAAAGAAAGATAAAGGGGGAAAGATTGAAGAGCATGCCTCTTAAAAGGCTCTTCTGGAAGTCTAAACCAGCCCCTGCTGCTTTCTTGGCTTTGTACCAAACTGGGTCACATGGACCTTGCAAAATGCACAGGATGTTGATGTTGTACATTCTACGGGTTTGGACAAGTATATAATGGCATGTATCTGTCATTATGATATCATATAGAGTATTTGCATTGTCCTAAAATTCCTCTCTGCTCCATCCATTCTTCCCTCTCCCCACAAGTCCTGACAACCACTGATCTTTTTACTGTTTCCATTGTTTTGTCTTTAGAATATTATATATTTGGAGTCATACCATATGTAGCTGTTGGTTCTGTCCAGCAAAAGTCCCACTGAAATGGAATGAATTACTCAAGACTTTGGAAAGTCAAGAGAGCAAGAGGGAGTTGGAGACCAACTCCTCGAGCCTCTCAAACACTCCCATATTTATTGTGTACAGTCGAAGAAAAGATCACAAACAATTGTGCCATGGAATCCAGGAGTTTAAGGAAAAACAGGATTGGGTAGAGATCATAAAATCCACAATGAGCACAGAGGCTTAATTTATCTTCAGGGCAGTCATGGGGGGAGGGGAACAAGGTTCATTCTTCAGACATAAGATGTTGATTGCAAAACAGACCACCAGACCAGCTAGTTCCTTGTCTTGAGGGTTATAGACTATCTAAACAGCATAAAGCATGCCCACTGTTTATAGCTGAGGGCATGGGTCATCGCTTTGCATCAAGCAGAGTGAACCCTGACCTATGGACCTATGCTTAAAATAAGCTGTGTCCTGCGTTTATAGCAAGGGACATACAATGGTTTTGCCAATGCAGAAGCAGCCCTAAGGTAGAACCTCAACTATGCAAGCAAGGCATTATCTCTGCTTTATACGGCAAGGAGACAGGAGTGCCGAGGCACAGGTGCCTGCTAACAAAACACATTTGTTTTTCCTAAAGGTCACAAGTGGCTGGGGTCTGTTACAATTTATTAACCCAAACGTGGGCTCCCACATGCAACCTTTTCAGATTGTTTTCTTTCACTTAGTAATGTGCACTTAAGGTTTTATGTCTTCTAAAGCCTTGATAGCTCTTTTTTGGGGGGGTGTTGAATAATACTGCATTGTCTGGATGTATCACAGTGTATTTATCTATTTACTTACTAAAGGACATATCGGTAGCTTCCAAGTTTTGGCAATTATGAATAAAACTGCTATAAACATTTCTGTGCAGGTTTTGGTGTGGGCATAAGTTTTTAATTCATTTGGGTAAATACCAAAGACCATGATTGGTGGATCATATGGTAAAAGTACATTTATTTTGTATGAAACTGCCAATCTGTCTTTCAAAGTGGCTGTACCATTGTCTATTCCCTCCAACAATGAATAAGAGTTCCTATTGCTCCACAACCTTGCCAGCCTTTGGTGTTGTCAGTATTTTGGATTCGGACCATTCTTATAGGTGTGTAGTGATATCTCACTGTTTAAATTTGCATTTTCCTGGTGACAGATGACGTGGAGAATATTTCACATACTTATTTGCCATGTGTCTATCATCTTTGATGAGGTGTCTGTTAAGATCTTTGGCCAAATTGTTAATCAGGTTGCTTGTTTTCTGATTGCTGAGCTTTAAGAGATTATGTGTATTTTGGATGCCAGTTCTTCATAAGATACGTCTTTTTAAAATATTTTCTCCCAGTCTGTGTTTAGTCTTCTCATTCTCTTGTTGTCTTTTATAGAGCAGAAGGTTTTAACTTTAAGTCCAGCTTATCAATTACTTCTTTCACCAACTGTACCTTTGGTGTTGTGTCTAAAATGACATTGCCATGCAAAAGACTATCTAAATTTTCTCCTGTGCTATTTGCTAGGAGTTTTATTGTTTTGTATTTTAGATTTAGGTCTATGATCCATTTTGAGTCAATTTTTGTAAATGGTGTAAAGTCTATGTCTCAATTCACTTTTTTTTTTTTGCATGTGGGTGTCCATTTGTTCCAGAATCTTTTGTTGAAAAAACTTATCTTTTTCCATTGTACTGCCTTTGATCTTTTGTTAAATATCAGTTGATTACTTTTATGTGGATCTATTTCAGAGCTCTCTATTCCACTCCACTGACCTATTTTTCTATTATTGCACCAATATGACATTATCTTGTTTAATGTAACTTTATAGTAAGTCTTGAAGCTGCATACTGTCAGTCCTCCAACTTTGTTCTTCTGTTTCATTACTGTGTTGGCTCTTCTAGTCATATTGACTTTTCCTACAGGGAAATTATAATCTAGTTCAAAGCCCATCCTTTTAAGCACTGTTCCATAAGGCCACTTAAGGAAAACACATATACCCCATACTCATCTCATTATCTTCTTCCCTCCCCCACTGCCCCCGAACCCCAAAGTAATAAGTACTGATATTCTTCCTGTGTTTTGCCACAGTAAATGTTTACCCAGTGGCTCATGAAGGAAACTGGGATATAATCTTCACGCTTCCTAATCACTTACCTTGTCATATCCAATCAGTTGCCAAGTTCTACAGAGTATATATTAAATATTTTCATATTTTCTACCTCTGTCTCTATTTCCCATTACTGCTTCCATAGATAGAGACTTGTTTCTTGATTGAACTATGGAAACAGCCTCTGAATGGGTGTCCATGTCTTTAATCTGTGAGTCATGCTCTGTGCTGCTGCCACAGTGCATTTTAAAAAGTATGTATCTGGTCCTTGAAGCTTTTGCTTTTAAAAACTTTCATTACAGTCAGGATTTTTTTTTTTAATGCCTAACTTCTTAGCAAGGCATACAACATCCTTTGTTATCTGGCTTCTGCATAACTCTATTGTTTCTTGCCTCAGAGGAACCCATGTCCCAAATGGCTTCCCAGCACTCCACTATGCTGAGATATTTGCATTTCTCAGATGTGGAGTCATCCAGGGTAGCCTTCCTCCGTTCAACCCTTCCTATGCCCCAACAAATTTACCTTGCCAGTGTATTTTAGGTGTGTGATCTTATAATTCATTATCCAAACTGGGACACCATTGAGTGAGAAAGAGGAGTTAATTATTTGTTGGAGAAGAAAGGCATGTGTTGGGTTTGTATCAGGCAGTTAGGTACATGTCATTCACTCTGGTCTAAAGGATTCTTCTTTACATGCTCATAACACTCTGAACTTATCTCTATAACATTTACTTCATTCCATGAGAAAATTGGTCTCTCTCTCTCAGTCCGTTCAGGTTGCTGTAACAATATACCATAAACTGAGTGGCTTATAAACAACAGAAAATTATTTCTCACCGTTCTGGAGGCTGGAAGTCCAATATCAAGTTACTGGCAGACATTGTGTCTAGTGAGAGTCTGTTTCTCTTTCATAGACAGCTGTCTTCTAGCTGTGTCTTCAAGTGGCAGAAGGGGTGAGAGCTCTCTGGGGTCCCCTTTATAAGGACACAAATTCCATTCAGGAGGGCTCTGCTCTCGTGATTGAATCACCTCCACAAGGGCTCACCTGCAAGGACCTAATCCCATTGGGTATTAAGTTTCTACATAGAATGTAGAGGGACACAAACGTGAAGTCCACAGCAGTCTCCCTTTTAGGTTTCTTGATTTCAGAGGCAAGCTTGCTTTGATCATCCTTCTCTCCAGAAAGTTTTGCATAATTCTGGAAACTTAGTGTGTGTCAAATATTTTAAAAATAAATGCTGTTAAGAGAATACTTTCAGGTGGAAACCTCACAGAGCATTTGGATGTAAATTGAATTTTGCAGCTACTGTGGTGAACAAACAACACTAAATACTTAACCTTTTTCCAAATTAGAAAAGGGAACTGGGGGAGACATCTGTATATCTGAAATTGTGTTTGAGGTACTGCTGTTTATCATATGAAATTCATCAACTGCATTTCAGGAGTTTATGATTAATATCTTTGGAGACTTTTTGAATTCATTCCAGAATACTTCCCCTGATGATACATTTATTTACTTTGAAGAGATGGCCCAATTTGATTATATGTGCCTGCGTGTTTCAGGCTGATTTTACTGTGGAGAAAAAAATAAAATGTATTTCAAGCTAGAGAATAAAATATTGTACACAAGATAAAGGTCTAGGACATATCACCTATGTACTCTGACAAATTCAATAGTGTTATTAGGAAGCTACTTCCAAATATGCTGTGGATCTGGAGGTAAAACAAGTTTGTCCCTCAACACCTTAGCACTGATGTCCACCCTTACCAAACCATTATGAAAATACAGGGCTTCTCAGGGATCACATACAGAGAACTGAAGCAATGATCTATCTCCTTTAGATGCATTTGGATTTGCTGCAGCCTTCACAATGGAGGACAGAGCCATTTCTTCTGGCATGCCTCAAATGTACCCAGCGTTATTCTCACTATAAGGCTTTCTAGGACTAAGACTGAGTCTATCTGCCTTTGACTATCTACTAACACCTTGACTGATCCATGGATTATGTCCAATAAATGTTTTACTGAATCAACAAAAGATTGATAAATATGTGCCAATAACTTAAGGAAAAACCAACAAAATATTCATTTATCTATATTTTATTTTTGTTATCAATCTCCTTCTATTCTCTTTCTAGTGATCTTTCATTTGTTTGAAGCAAAAGCAACAAGAACAAAACGTTATCTGATAATGTGACACAGTATATAATGCTAAAATGAGCTAAATAACACTTCAGGAGAAAAAAATAGAATTAGGGACACTTCTTGATACAGGAGCATTAATATTTATGAATATCTTTGATGTGACATTTATATTTTCCCTCTGTGGGTAACAGTAAAAACAGAGTGAACTATGACTAGACTAGTAATATTGCTCAAATAATGAAAAGACAAAAAATTTTAATTCCTTCTAGGCAAAAGCAGAGGTATTTTGTCATTCCAATAAAGAGCACCATGTTTCTTTCACTCAGTCTCTAATCACAATATCATAGAGATAGAATGAACTTTGCAATGTTTTAATAGCTATGGCTTCCAGCAGAGCTGTAATTATATTGTCTCAGAGAGATAAACATCTACTTATCCCTAATTTCAACATATGCTAAAGAAGGAGATTTTATAAATTTATGCCATAAACTAGTCTGTGTATGAGAATTCTCATCACTAATGCCTTCCTTATGATTCCTGCTGTAATTTATGTGAATTGGGGGGGGTTCTTTTTTTAATGGAGGTACTGAGGGTTGAGCCCACAACTTCATGTAAGCTAAGCACATACACTTCCACTGAGCTATTACCTTCTGTTATGTGGATTTTATTTCAAACAGAAATGGAAGCTGCTTCTTCAAGATGTCAAAACTATCAGCTAAAAGAGAAAAGCTCATTCAAATCATGCATTTGGTATAAAATAAAAACGAGTCTTTTGGTAGAGTTCAACTAGGTGTTCTGTGTGGAGTGTGTGTGTGTGTGTGTCTGAATTGATTGTGAATTCAATTCCAACATTCATCTAGCTTGTAAAATGTAGTGGACAACCATCATTCAAAAATGTTTTATTGAGTGCTTACTATGTACCAGGTACTCTTCTAATCATGTAGACAAAAATTCTGTTCTCACGGAACTTGCATTCTACTGGGAAGAAACCCAGTAAATAAATAAGTAAATGTATAGGCTGTAAGAAGGTGACAAGTGTATAAAGAAAAATGTAACAGGACTTGGGAATATGGAATCCCCAGAATGCTGGGAGGCAGTAATTATTTTCTATTCCCTGTAATATATTACTACAAACTTAGTGCCTTAAAACATTGATTATCTTATTGTTTTCATGAGTCAGGATTCCAGGCATGGCTTAGTTAAGTTCTCTGCTTTAGTTTCACAGGATCACAATTCAGGTGTCCACCAATGCTACATTCTCATCTGAAGGCTCAAATGGGGCAGAATCTGCTTCCAAGCTCTTTCACACTATTGGCAAGATTAATTTTATTGTGTATTATAGAATTCATGACAGTTTGCATCTTCAAAGTCAATAATGGGAAGAGTGACTCTAAAATGAGTCCACTAGCAAGATAGAGTCTTATACAATGTAACACAATAATGATGGTGATATCCTGTCATATTTTCCATAGTCTGCTGGTTAAAGGCAAATCTTAGGTCTCTCCCACACTCAAGGGGGAGGGATTACACAAGATTGTGAATACCAACCAGGAGGTGGAGATCAGGGGAACCTCCTAAAATGTCTACCTACCTATCACAGACTCGTTTAATTTTTAAATAGAATGGTTAGAGAAAGACTCCTTTTGAAGGTGACATCAGGTTAACTATTTGAAAGAACCATAGGAGGCAACTCTAAGACTTTTTGAGGGAACAGCATCCCAGATAAACAGAACAGCAAATGCAAATACCTTGAAGTGGGAGTGCATTTGGCAAATTTGAGAAACAGCAGGAAGTGTTGCTGGAGCAGAGTAGTGAGGCAAAGAGAGCAGTAGAATAGGATAAAGTCAGATCAGATCGATACCAGGAATGGAATGGAGAAGGGGAGAGATCGTGACTATCGTATGGAAGGATTTTCTTGAACTTTGTAGGTAATTGTCGAAATATGACTTTTATTCAGAGTGCGATGGGGAGGCAGTGGAGGGTTTAGAGGAGTAATTTGACCTAATGTATTTAATCATTGGCTGAGAACAGACATAGAATGGCACTTGTGAAATTATAGAGACTGGTTAGGAGGTCACTGTGATTTTCATAGAAATGGCAGTGAAGGTGGTAAGAATTGGTCAGAATCTGGATAAAATCTGAAGGTGAAGCCAGCCCTTTTCCCTTAATTTTGTTTCTCCATTCTGGTGACAAAGTTGCAATTTCAGAGTTTGTCATTAAACCTACACTCATCCATCTAGCCCCTTCCTCAATAATTTAGAACTGAACCTAAGACAAAGTAAACATAATATCCATGAGTAACTATACTATAACTGGTAAAGCTCAGGAGTTGGTTATTGTCATTGTCTGCCATGTTACCTAAAGAAAAAATTCACAAAGAAGGGTGAAAAAGATGCATAGAGCAAGGTAGTGAAATACTGATTGAGGGTATTCAATAATTATCAGCTATTTTTATGTGACCCAGCCACGCAAATTATTATCAACTTACTCATCCAAAGGAGATAGAAAAATCTAATTTTGGGCAAGCCAAAGCTCAAGAAAAAATTTTAAAAGAAAAATAGTCTTTTCATCTTTTACTATCAGCAGTACTTTGTTTCTGAAATATTGGTAAGCCTCAGAAAAGGTTGTAAAATATTTGTGGGCCAGCAAACATCCTTGTCAAACAGCAGATTTTTAGTAGTATTTTTTATGGTTCTCTGAATCTTCTTTGAGCCTTACCAGAAGTCTCCCAAATTGTGGTAACTTACAGAAATCATAAAATTTTTATGAAGATCTTTTGTAGGTATATATACTAGCATTTTCTTTCTCAAATCATGTGGTGACCTGCCAAAGGTCTAAGCTTTGTTTTCTTTCTTTCTTTTCTAAACCCTGAGAAGATGAAGCAACTAACTGAAGTTCAAGTGCACAGTAATTTTATTCCATCTGAATGGTTACCTGTCCTCTAAATCTCTACATCCTTAGAGTTTATTATCTCCAAAGCCCACTCTACCTATAAGGAAATGTGATGGTGGTAACTCATTAGGATGGTTTTATTTTAGGGACCTGTTCTCATTGTTAAGCCATTTTCTTATCAGCTAATTAAATGCCATGGAAAGTATGAATATAGGAAGGATTTCATTTCCACAAGGCTGTTGGCATAGCGGAAGGAGTTGCTCCCTCCGGTGAGTCATCACGGTGCAGATTAAATGTGTAACTGACTTAAAGAGTGCAATGACTCTTGCCTTGTTACAGTGTGACCATGTGTGGCCACTTACATATCCTCTGTTTTTAATAATGTGGTTGTTGATTTACTGGTCTACATTCTTCTCTGATCATTAATTTTTACAGAGTTTCATCTTTTGAATCATCCTCACGTGGTGTGTTATAGCGGTGCTTTCTTGCCACCACATATTTTCAGCTTCTAAACAGAACACAGAATTGTGTTGTTCCCATGGAAACCTTAAAGCATTACAGAACCACAGCTTTGAATCTGTAACTCCTATTGTGTGTAGGTTCATGCCCTGCAAAGGCAGACTCTAATTTCCAGTGCCCCTGACATGAAGACACAATTAACCTGGGTGCCATTGGAGCTAATTGTTTATTTTATTTTCTTTTTTCACTTGTTCCTTGTATTGGTTCTGTTGCCATAGAAAAGAGCTAGACTAGCCCGTCACAATTAACCAAGACACAGATCCTTCTCAGACATGATGAGCATCTCTTATGGAGAGGGTTGTAGCAGCTACTGGGGCAATTTCTATATTTACACATTTGTTCATTTGTTCATCTATTATTTATTAACTGTAATGAGAGGTGCATTATTTTAGGCCTGGGAGCTACTGTCCTGAACAAGACAAAATCTCTGACTTCACGATGCTTACATTTTAGTGAAATATGGAGTATGAAGGTTGAAAAAACAAGCAATGGAATTGAAAGTAATGGAGATGCTGTGTATGTGGTAGGAGTAGTTACTTTAATTAAAGTCGTCAGAGGATGCTTCTCAGTAGTAGGTGCTTCTGAACAGAGACCTGATTGAAGTTAAGTGAATGAGTGAGGCAAATATCTGAGTGTTTTTTCTTTTTTTTCTAGGAAGAGGAAACTGCAAATGTAAGTGCCCTGAGAAGTGAGAACAAGTTTGATGCGTATACACTTGACATACAGCAAGAATGCCAGCATCCTGACTCCTGACAGCTAAGCAGGGCAGGCAGGTCAGTAAGTGATGTAAGTGATACAGGAGAAGAGACGGAGGGGGATTGATGGAAGAGGTCATGTTGTGTCTCACAGGCCACACTAAGGACACTGAATTTTATTTTGACCATGAAGGGCTTTGAGCAGTAAAGTAATATGATCTAATTTACAGCTTAAATAAAATTGATCTATTTGTGGTGAGGATAATTAACTGTATCAAGACAAAAGTGGAGGCTAGGATACCAATTAGGATTCTAGTGTTGTCCTCTAGGTGAGAGAAGACAGCAGAGGAGAGGATTGTGTATCAAAGACAGAGCCAATAGGACTTACTAATGTTTTGATCACAGATTGCATACAAAAGGAGTCAAAAGTGACTCATAGAGGACTGTCCTCAGTCAACGAGTTAATGATGGTGCCATTTTACTGAAATGCAGGAAACTAGGGAAAGAGTGGGGGAAACAAGGGTTCTGATTTGAGCATGTTAAATTAAAGCTGTCCAGTTAGGCATCCAAATGTAGATTTTGCTCAGATGGGTTCAAAATCTGAGTCTGGACTTAGTGAGGTTTGTTCAGAGGACATGGCCATGATGCTGGGAGACATACCTTTAAGGAAATCACATGCATGAATCGCTGAATCTAGAAATGATGCTATGGATGACTTCTAAGGATACAGTTCTCTTTCTACACAAATTGACTTTAGATGTTTTAGTTATTGATTGCCACAATAATGCTTCATTACTTTAATACTATATTAGAAACAATCACAAAACCGCAGTGACACACATCATTGAATTCATTGCCTACAAATCTTTTGTGTGTTGGTTGCCAGTTAGGCAGCTTTGCTGATCTCGACTGGGTACACTCACATATCTGGGGGCTGGAGGAATAGTGGTGACTCAGCTGTGCTCCACAGTCTTTCACCCTCTAGCAGACCAGCCGGAACTGTTCTCATGATGAAAGCAAAGGCCCTAAGAGTGAGCAAGCCCAAAGAGCAAGGCTGTTAGAAGTCTCAGCTTGTATGAGACTCATGATTGAATGTCAAAGGGCAGAGGATGTTCCCTTGCTCATAGTGAGAAAGCACTGCAAAAAAATATGGAAAAGGGTGTGGATATAGGGGGAGTGAATAAATCTGGACCATCTTTGCAATCTATCACACAGGCAAACGAGGCATCCTCATGAGCAAGTGTAGAAGGCAACTTTACAGAAAGTGGAAACATTGTATGAAATGTCTGCTTCCGTTTTAACAACATCCTCTTCACTTAGACTGTCTTTTTTTTGTCTTTTTCAAAATTTTATTTTATTGAGTTATAGTCAATTTACAATGTGTCAATTTCCAGACTAAGTCTTTTTTTGAAAATACAAAAGGCACAATTTTGAAAGTTGTGTAGTTCTGTATTCAAATTCTAGGCTTCTCTTCTGTCCTGTTGATTGCTTCAACTAAAAAAACAGCGATTGTAATGTCAACTCTGTTAAGATTATCATAAGGATTAAAACTAATATCTGAAGTTCCTAATATATAATGAGCACTTGACAAATGATAAATGCTATGACCAATATTAGTAGAAGGGCTATCACTAGCATTATGAAATATAACAGTCAGCCAAGGTTTTATGTGGCCACAAGTATACAATTATGCAATTGCAACAAGACTGAATCTCCAAAATGAGGAATATTTAATATACAAACACCTTTTACTTCCATATGTGAAATTAGTCTATGGTGGTCACTAAGGCTTGACTATCCAGGTTTATCTTTTCCTTTTTTTTTTCAAGTTCATCTTGACATTTCTATCCTCCAGGTTTTGTCACTGTTTCAGTATAAACAGCGATGAGACACTTAGAGACCACGCGTCTTTTGTGCTTCAGTGTACATAAAACCGGCTCAAAGCTCAGATGGTCCTGGGGAGAAAGAATGAAACGAAATTTTTCTTTTAATTTTCACTCTCTGTACCAAGGTAGGACAAGTCTTCTTAGGTTGGAGCTATATCAAAATTTGCATCAAGGTTCAGGATGAATTTGATGTGACGTATTACTTCTCTGATCAATGTGCTAACACGAATTAGCCTAATAATTGATAACCTCCAACGTGGTGGTTGACAAATGCCTGAATCCAAGGGCAATGCGGTCAAATGGATATGTTTTGAAAACAAATGCAGTTAGGTCAGGTTGGCTCCTGTATCCAGGTTACCTATTCTGTCCAGATAAGATTGTCCAGTTCATTAGTTAGCTTTGATCATACTTGCTTGTCACTAAGAGTTCATGAATTCACAAGAATTTTCCCTCATTTTCCTTTTATCCTGTGAGCTCCTGGAAAGCAGGAGCTCTGTCGGTTTTACTCACCCTTTTATCCTGAGCGCCTGCGCTTTTTATGAACCCAGGGTCATTGGAAAGTGCTAAAGCTATGTTTGTTAACATATTTGTTCAATAAATGTTTACATGAAGGCCTTTTTCCACATGCTTTATCTAATTTCTCTAGGGTTAGCCTGGATTACAATAGTGGAGTAATAAACAATCCAATTCAAAATTGGAAAAAAAATTTAAAGACTTTTATTGCTTAACATTTTTGGAAATAATTTTACGCACTCTTTCTTGTCTGTCTATATTTACTTGTTCTGCTTATATATTAAACACTTCAAGACTTCCTATTATTATTTGGATAAAGACCTGAACTCATAACATGGCTTAAAGCCCTGCACGATCTGGTGCCTGCCAACGTCTGCCTCTTCATCTTACTTTCTTCTTTCCACCTCTCTCTGTACCTCAGCCACACTGGCCTTCTTTCAGTTTCCTGGAATAACATCGTGCCTACCAACTCACAGCCTCCCCCCTCTGCTTGGAAGGCTACTGGGTCCTACACAGTCACCCTTTGGATTTTACCTGAACCTTCCTGGACTAAATCACGTCTCCAGTTACATACATGCGTAGTGTTCAGTGTTTCAACTCCTAGCAGTTATCAGAGTTTAAATAAATATGTATATTTATTTTTGTGGTCTTGATGGAAATCATTAATGAATCAGTCTGCCTTGATCTAATTCCCTCGCCCTCCCCCTCCACCTCTGGTAACCACAAATCTGATCTCTTTTCCTATGAGTTTGCTTGTTTGTTTTTGAAATATAATTCACCTCTGATATTATGCTAGGTTCTGTTATACAACACAGTGATTTGATATTTCTGTGTAGTTCAAAATGATCCCACTAGTGAGTCTAGTTATATACTGTCACCATACAAAGATATTACATAGTTATTGACTATATTCCCTAACTGCACATTTCATACCCATGACATTTATTTTGAAAGTAGAAATTTGTACCTCCTAATCTCCCTCACCTATTTCTCTCCTCCCCCTACCAACCACCCTTCTGGCAACCAACTCTTTGTTGTCTGTATCTCCGTTTTGTTAAGTTTGATCATTTGTTTTGTTTTTTTAGATTCCATATATAAGTGAAATGATACAGTATTTGTCTTTCTCTGACTTATTTCATTCAGCATAATCCCCTCCAGGCCTATCCACATTGTCACAAATGGCAAGATTTCATCCTTTTTTATGGCTGAGTAATATTTCATTGTGTGTATGGATCACAGCTTCTTTATCCATTCATTTATTGATGGCATTTAGGTTGCTTCCATATCTTGACTTGTAAGTAATGCTACAATGGAGATGAGATGCGTGTATCTTTTTGAATTAGCATTCTTTGGGTATATATCCAGGAATGGAATTCTGGGTGGTACTGTAGTTCTATTTTTAATTTTTTTTTAGGAATCGCCATAGTGTTTTCCATAGTGGCTGCGCCTATGAACATTCCCACCAACAGTGCACAAAAGTTTTCTTATCTCCACATCCTCATCAACACTTGCTATTTGTTGTGATTTTGATAATGGCCATTCTCACAGGGTTGAACTGATGTCTCTTTGTGGTTTTGATTTGCATTTCCCTGATGATTAGGGACGTTGAGCACCTTTTCATATGCCTGTTGGCCATCTGTATGTCTTCTCTGGAAAAATGTCTATTTAGATCCTTGTTTGTTTTAATTTTATGTGGAATTGTATAAGTTCTTTGTATATATCATTTGTAAATATCCTCTCCCATTCAATAGGTGACCTTTTGTTCTGTTGACAGTTTCCTTTGCTGTGGAAAAGTTTTAGTTTGATGTTGTCCCATTTGTTTATTTTTGTTTTTGTTTCCTTTACCTGAGGAGGAATATCCAAAAAAAATTACTAAGACCAATGTCAAAGAGTGTAATGCCTATGTTTTCTTGTAGAAGTTTTATGGTTTTGACTCTCACATTTAAATCTTTAATAAATAAATTAAACTTTTGTGCATGATGTGTGCATGGTGTGAGAGAGTAGTCTAGTTTGATTCTTTTGCATGTAGCTGTCTAGCTTTCCCAACACAATTTACTGAAAATGGTATCTTTTGACCGTTGTATATTCTTGCTTCCTTGTTATAGATTAGTTGCCCATATATATGTGGATTTATTTCTGGGTTCTCTGTTCTTTTCCATTCATGTATGTGTCTGTTTTTGTGACAGTACCATACTATCTTGATAACTGTAGCTTCATAACGTAGTTTGAAATCAAAAAGCATGATACTTCTGGTTTGTTCTTCTTTCTCAAGATTGTTTTGGCTATTTTGTGTCTTTTGTGTTTCTATAAAAATTTATAGACTTGTAATTTTTGATTTTGTGGTGTCTTTGTCTGGTTTTGGTATCAGGGCAATGCTGGCCTCATAGAATGAGTTCAGAGTGTTCTTTCCTCTGCAAGTTTTAGGAATACTTTGAGAAGGATAGGTGTTAACTCTTTTCTAAATTTTTGGCATTATTTACCTGTGAAGCTGTCTGGTCATGGACTTTTTTTATTGGGAGTTTTAAAATTACTGATTTGATTTCATTACTGGTAGTTGGTCTGTTTATATTTTCTATTTCTTCCTGGTTCAGTCTTGGGAGATTGCACATTTCTAGGAATTTATCCATTTCTTCTTAGTGGCCCATATTGTTGGCATTTAATTCTTTGTAGTAATTTCTTATGATCCTTTGCAGTTCTGTGGTGTCAGTTGTAACTTCTCCTTTTTCACTTCTGATTTTATTTATTTGGGCCCCCTCTCTTTTTCTTCATGAGCTTGGCTAAAGGTTTATCAATTTTGTTTATCCTTTCAAAGAACCAACTCTTAGTTTCATTGATTTTTCTATTTTAAGTCTCTATTTCATTTATTTCTGCTCTAATCAAGATTTCTTTCCCTCTGCTGACTTTGTGTTTCATTTATTCTTTTTTTTTTTTTTTTTTACTACTTCCTTTAGGTGTAAGGTTAAGTTATTTATACAAGATTTTTCTTCTTTTCTGAGGTGGGCTTTTATCACTCTAAACTTCCTTCTTAGAACTGCTTTTTCTGCATCTTACACTTTGGATTGTTGTGTTTTCATTTTTCTCCAGGTTTTTAAAATTTTCTTTAATTTCTTTGGTAATCCATCACTTGTTTAGTAGCATATTGTTTAAGCTCCAAGTGTTTGTGTTTTTTGCAATTTTTTTCCTTGCAGTTGATTTCCTGAATGACATTCTTAAATAAAACTTGCATTTCTTATTGTAAGTATTTTATGGTGAAGAATACAATGATTATAAATATATTTTGTTGCCACTAACTTGATTTGAGGTAAGGCACCAGTAATTTTATTCCGCATTGCTTTTGTACTATCAGTACGAATATCAATACAGTTAAAAAGGCAAAGAAAACCTTAGCATTATGATGAAAATAATTTTTTGTGGATCCCTTGAAAGGATTTCAGAGACCCTCAGGTTTTAAAAAAACCATGAAAACAAGTTCTTTTCTATGTAATTGTTGGAGGGACTCAAATCTAATTTCAATTTCTGTTACCTTGTGTAGAAGTTGCTGAAAAAGTTGACTTTTCTAATTTCAGAGCTAAATCCCTGATTTTCATGGATTTTCATGTAAACCAAGTAAAAATGCTGTTAATACCCTGTTATCCCAGTTAAGTTCCTATCTTTAACCAATCAGCAAGCTCTATTTATCCTACTTCAAAAATAGATCTGATATATTCATATACTGTCACTCCATCTCCTCTTCTAGTCACTTAGACCAAGCCACAGCATCTGTTGACTGAACTATTATGTTTGCTTCCTAAATATTTTCTCTGTCCCCATATTTGGTTATATAAAATGTATTCTCCCTAGTAGGCAGAGTGATCTCTTAAAAATATTAATAATATCTAAGAATCTCCTTTCTTAAAACCTTCCAGTGGTTCTCTACTGCCAAGGGAAGAAAATCCAAGTTTCTTCCCATACCTGATATAATTTGACTTTTGCCTCTCTCTCTGACCTCATCATGTACCAGTCTTTTCCTTGCTCACTGTTTGCCAGCCAACCCTACTGGCCTTTCTGTTTCTCAAATTGACACTCTGTAATCTAGAAGAATGTTTACTAGACATAAGATACCTAGTAACTATTGGTTAAAATAATAAATGTTATTTTGTAGAATTTTGAAAAGATAGAGCCTTAATGCAGTATTATCTCACATTAGCAATCTAGTCTAGAACCAAGGACAGTTCCAGATAGCTTTGAATTAAAAGAAAAAAATTCCCCACATGCTCATGATGTCATTTATAGACAGTATCACTAGCATTAAATTGCTGTGTTTGAGCTGTTTAGATACCTAAAATCTAAAACTCTTCCAATACACACCAATGAAAGGCTGATGAAATGTGTAAACCCTCCCCCCTAAAATAAAGCACATATGTAAAACATTTGAAATACAATCTGAAGGAAATTACAGAAATTTTACAGCTACTCATGGACTACAGAGAAAGTCTTTGGACTTCAGGGTGTCCTAAAGCTACGTAGTAATTGGAAGACAAATTGTACAACAGGTACAACTATTGTTGAATATCTTG
The DNA here is from genome assembly GCF_048773025.1 of Camelus bactrianus. Classification (NCBI taxonomy): domain Eukaryota; kingdom Metazoa; phylum Chordata; class Mammalia; order Artiodactyla; family Camelidae; genus Camelus; species Camelus bactrianus. The sequence continues at coordinate 18,667,592 of NC_133567.1, read as the reverse complement.
AGCCTTAAGAAGATTACAAATACTTCAATTAAGAACTAGAGAGAAATTCAAGATCTAATCAGAGATTATTAAAACTGTTAAAATTTAGAGAATATTTTCAGGTTCAAATCTTCCATCCTTGACATGACAAATATGGAAAAGATTATATATTTAAAAGTGATTTACTACCAGACACACAGCATGTTAGTGACAGAGCTGTGACAAGGTTCTAAATTCTTTGGCACTCATAACTCTTGCTTTATCACTGCAGGAGGCTTATTTATATTGGGGGGTTTTGATAGAAAATGAAGTAAAACTGGGAACTGGAATTACTGGTAAAGCTGCACTGTCATCTACAGAAGACTTGGCCTTAGACGGACCCTACTTGCACAATTTCTCTAGATCTTTGCCCCAGATATGTCAGGAGTCACAAAATAATTCTATATATACAACATTTATATAGATATGGGATATCGCATGACTCTGGATTAATACAACAAAGGTCTAAAAAAATTATATGTCTATATACTACTATAACATGTCTCAAATATGTATCCTAAAGATTATATGTGTGTGCGTGTACACACACACACACACACACACATCCCAGATTACAAAGAAAATTCTTGAGTCTAATATTTTACTTTACCCTTTCACCCTTGACATTGCCAAATTACATAACTTTTTCTCATTGGTATGCATACAAAGAGGAATAAGAAAAAGATATTTCTATCAGTTACATATTATGTAGAGAAGAATTTCAGGCATTCTGCCACAGCAGCCAAGGACATTATGAAGGAAGCATTTATTGTCTATATCAGTACAGATGATTTGCTTTGGAACATAGTGTCCAAAGTTCCTTTTTTACCCCCTGTCTTTCAGATGATTGAATTTTGAAGGATAATTCAACTGGACTTTTTCAGAGAATAAGCAAAATAAATATAAAAAGCCATTAGACAAGCCATGCTTATATTGGTTGCTTGATTATTATTCCAAAGCATCTTTAAAAAAGATGATAAATTTGATAAATACATAGAGCAATAATATTTTCCTTACTGGGTAGTTTACAGAATTCCTTTGTCTGAATCTTTTCTAAACCCTCACAACCATCCTATATGACAGGTGGCAATTGTTTGTTCCTACTTTAAAGATGAATAAAAGTTGTTATCGTTATGTGATTACATATCAGGAGAATGTTGCAAAAAGGTACCATGGCTATTGGTAAGATGGTAAGGCTAATAGATAAAATGTCAGGATAAGAAAAATGTATAAATTCTGAATGTATGGAATAAGTACAGATTCTTTTTACAGGACGCATTGACTGACATGTATTAAATGCCTAAGACTCTGCTGCTTCCAAACCTTGTTTTACTCTTTCTTCATGTGTACTTACTTAATGGGAAATTTGTTTCTTTAGATTTGGATAGATACATGAAAGAAACAGATGGCTGGGAAAAAGAAAAAAAAACTAATCATAACTAATAATTATATTTCTTCCAAATAATTACCTCCCATCTTTGAAGGAAAAAAATAAAGCTGTTCCCCTTTTACTAGGGCTCTTGCTTTGACAAAGAAATAAAGAAAAATAATATATTATCGTCTCAACCTCTGGCCTTAAAAGTCAGACTAGATCATTTCCAAGGAATTATTTTGGGAAATATCAATTCAATTAATTGCCTGTAGTGGAAATCACATGGTTGAAATTACAGCCAATACTTGAAATGTCAAGCTTGAATTTGAGACTATTTTAACAATAACAATAATAACAAATGATAGGTTATAATTTACTTTGGGGATTTAGTAATTTCCATTCCAACAGTTCACTATTTTCCATATGAAGAACTTCTCTTTATTAAAAATAAGTACCTTCTTGGATGACTTTAGAAATTTTTCCAATGACCCTATTAATATATTTTAGATTATATAATTTAAAATAAAACAACAATTCCCTTTACAGCACCAATAAAAGTAGATTTCTAAATTTGTTTAAAATATACTAAACAATGATGTGACTGACAAGGGCTTAATTTCCAGAATATACAAATAGCTCATACAACTCAATAACAAAAAACCAAACAATACAATAAAAAAAAAAAGGGGCAGAAGACCTAAATAGACATTTATCCAATGAAGACATACAAATGGCCAATAGGCACATGAAAAGATCCTCAATATCATTAATTACCAGAGAAATGCAAATCAAAAGTACGGTGAGGTATCACCTCACACCTGTCAGAATGGCCATCATTAAAAAGTCCACAAACAATAAATGCTGATGGGTGTGGAGAAAAGGGAACCCTTTTACAGTGTTGATGAAAATGTAATTTGGTGCCACCACAATGGACAACTATATGGAAAGTCCTTGTAAAACTAGAAATAAAGTTACCATATGATACAGCAATCCCACTCCTGGGCATATATCCAGAGAAAACTCTAAGTCAAAAAGATACATGCAGCAATGTTCATAGCAGCACTATTTACAATAGTCAAGATATGGAAGCAACTTAAGTGTCCATCAACAGATGAATGGATAAAGAAGATGTGGTATATATACACAATGGAATACTACTCAGTCATAAAAAAGAATGGAATAATGCCATTTGCAGCAACATGGATGGACCTGGAGATTATCATATTAGGTGAAGTCAGTCACACAGAGAAAGACAAATATCATGTTATATCACTTATATGTGGAATCTAAAAAAAATAGTACAAATGAACTATTTACAAACCAGAGATAGACTCACAGACATAGAAAACCAACTACATTTTACCAAAAGGTAAAGGGAGGGAAGGGATAAATTAGAAATTTGGGATAGCAGATACAAACTAGTATATATAAAATAACCAACAATGTCCTACTGTATAACACAGAGAACAATATTCAATATCTTGTAACACCCTATAATGAAAAAATATGAAAAATAATTTGTATATATGTATACTTAATCACTATGCTGTACACCAGAAACTAACACAACACTGTAAATCAAATACACTTCAATAAAAATAATAAAATATACCAAACAAAAAGTAACATTATATGACCATCATATGAAATCATCTATTTTTTGTATTAGAAGTAAATTACCCAATAAGTATTCTAAGTAGGGTTTACGAAGTACTTACCAAAAATGAATACCACATTCAGATGAATTATATTTATTGATAGAATATTCCTGGCTCTAAAAATCAGGTAGAGCCTGAATCAGTTCAGACTTTATTCTAAGGACAATGTGAAATCACTTGAGACATTGAAACAGAGGAATCATATAATCTGATTTCTACTTAGAAAGATCATTCCAATTGATGCTGATGTGTGGAGGATGGATTACTCCACAATCTATCCTCTGGGAGAAGAGTGGCAACAAAGGAAAAACAGCTGAGTGCATCAGCCTCGATCTGGACAACTTAAAACTGACCTTTGGTCTAAATAATTGGGCGACAACAGTGAGTATCTGGAAATGTGACAAACTGCTAACTTTAAAGACATGACATTTAATCAGCTCCTGCTAGCTGTCTTACAGGAATATAGATCTTTTCTCCAGGGTTGTCATTTTTTTTTTAACTTAAAGAAAGATGTAAAATCTTTTTGATTGTCAAATATTGGCAACCAGTTAAACATCACTAAAAAAGAAACATGGATAACTAAACCCAGCATGCCTCTAGTTGGATTTAGCCAAAAGGGTCCTAGTTTGCAACACCAGGGTTGAAGTGACATTTTGAGGAGTCTGCCTCTTTTCTTTAAGGAAGATTGAAATCCATTTTTTTGAATTTCTTCAATGACACAGTTTTGTTCTGCATCTGGGGTGTACATTGTTTTAGATTACTGCTGTTCTCTGTATTACATGCTTCTCCATGCTGTATAGATTATTACACACAGGGTGGTCCTCCCACCTAATGCTGAATGGACGCTTGGCATAGAAAGAGGTAGAATGGGAGACAGGCAATTTTCTATTTTCATTATCTCTGTTTCTTTTTACTAGGTTGGGGGTTAGGCACTACGGTAAGCAAACCAATAATTTATATCAATAAACTATAAAGAGAACAGTTCATAAATATGTTTATGTTGGAGTTTCTATTCAAAGCCAAATAACTCTCTGTGCACTTGCTTTTATTGGAAGAGAAGTGCAGAGAATAAGTGATCAGCTAAGACTTATGGAAGTTATGTTAGAAGACTGAAGCAACATTGATTTTATTTCTGGCTTCTATGTAAACCAAAGCCAAAAATCTCAATCTTCTAAAAGGTATGACAGTTTAAGACTACCTTATGAATTATGTATGAATTGCTTCATTTATCTCCATCTGTGAGAACCTAACATAGTACTTGGTCTGACAATTTAGGTGCTCAAAAATGTGTACTAACTAAATTTTATTTCCCAAATAACTAGACTACTTAGTGATGTTGACAAAATGTTTTTCACTGGTAAATTTTTACTTTTGACATAACATTTTCTTTCTTTGTCACCATCTTCTTTTCATCTATTATCAGACGAATCACCTGAAGTTACACTTGGTCCTATCAGACTGTCTCATACCAGTTAGGAAGAAAGTCCTACCAATGCTGATTTCCACATATTTACCTTGGATCTGCTTCTCATCATCCTCTGTTCTGGGTACCAGGCTGATTCAAGCCGTCTCATCTTGCCTCGTGTTCTGCAATAGATTATCATTTTGTCTCCTGGAGCCCACTTTCCCTGCAATTTATTCTCCATACAGAAGTTAGGATGATCTATTTTAAATATAAACCAGAGCCTGTCATTTCCTTGCTCCAAACAGAATCAATATGTGTTTCATATCACATATGAACAAATCCCAAACTCCTTAATATTGTTCTCAAGGCTCCATGTGGGATAGCTCTCTGACCTCATCCTCTTCTACTGTATCTTTTGATCACAGTGTTCTGGCAATTAGCCACTTTGCAGTTTCTCAAATATGCAAATGTCACTCCTTTGGCATCTGTTCCTGACCAAGCACTCTTCCCCAAGATAATTTCCATGTCTCATTCTACTTCATTCAAATGGCTGCTCAGATAGTGCTTCTTCCAAGGAGCCTTTCTTGATATCTCTGAATGGTGACCTGCACTGGTTATTCCCATTACTTTGTTTCTTTCCTGATACACACCACAATGAGAAACCATGTTTTTTGTTTGCTTGTTTCTTTACTTATTAATTAGCTTTTTCCCAGCTAGAATGTAATTGCCTTGAAAATGTAAAGCCCTTATGTATCTTGACCCGAGATGTGACTGGTATGGAGGAGATTCTGATAAATATATGCTGAATTGAGTTGATTTAATTGCAATTATCTTGGATAAAATTCATAACTAATAAAACTCAAATTGTTTCAGCAGTCAATAGTTTTTACTAAGTATCTGCTATATGTGGAGAATTATAGTAACAATTTTGAAAGATAAGAGAAATATAAAACCCAGTGCAACCAATGGTCCTTAAAATTCTATCACAATTTCTACATCAAATATATCATAGATCACTCAGTGTTATAAAGTAGGCAAAAATAGAATCGTCCAGGGCAAACAGGCACAATTATTCATAAGACAAAAGAAAGGGAAAAACAGCTAGTTTTATTCAAACTTATTTGGCATTAGAGGCAGACTATTTCCTTATGACATAAAAAAGAATAATTCTCTGTTCCACAATTTGGAAATCTTTAAAGATTTTTTTTTCAATTATGAGATCTATTCTTTTCATTTGTCTTTCAGATGAGTAACATAAAATTATAATATTGTCTTTTGTTTATCCTCCTCAAAAATCAATCCTGATATTTTTCCTGTTGTAAATAACCATGCTGTCAATATTCAGCTGTCAACCCATGAGGCTGCTGTAATTAGGATCGAGAAACTGAACATAGGTAATGACTTCTTGATGATTCTCTAGTTGCCTATCAGAAATGCTTACTTTGGTTCAAAGCTGTTTTCATTATAAATCTTCTGCTTTCTGCCCCTGATGCTAAAAAGTTTTAGGTTATTCATTTTAAAAAAATCACTTATGTTGTATTTTATTCAAACATATTTTCTTAACCCCAACTCTTTTTCTGTGCATATTGTCCATATTATTTCAACTCAAATTGGTTAGAAATAGCCAGAAGCTATCAAAAAGCACTAAATAATTTTTCCAGAATGTATTTTCTAGTGAAGATTGCTATTTATCAATCATTTTAACTCTTTAAAAATAGCTTTAATAGAAATACTTCTATATCAATATTTTTCTCTAGCTTAGAAATATAATGCATCATGTTTACCTCATTCATTGAGTTCCAAAGTCCAGGTCCAGTCACTGATCATCACCCAAATCATAACCCCAAACTATTTAATGCCTCATTCTGTACCTTCCCCAGACTTTCTTCTATTTCTCTAGAAATGAAGATATATCACTAGCAAATTTCTGGGAAAACCTTAGTCCCTAGAAAGGAAATGAGAGTTTCTTTTGTTTTTTATTGCCATTTCTAGACAATTTATCCTATCTCCACTTTCAAAAGATGCAGATTCTTTGTGTCATCAGATGGTATCACTTGCTCTCTTTCCTCCTGACCACCATTTGTCAACCAGTTCACTATCTCTTTATTACCTTAAAATTTTTAAAGCTGACTTACTCTTCCCCCATCATTCTTGCATTAATTTTTGTGATTTCAGTCTCTATACAGGATGATTTATCCAACACCTTGGCCATTCACATTCTTGACTTCCATCCTTGGTGGGCTTTATCTGCTCCACCTTGGTCACATACCTTCACAGTGATAGCCTAGACTTACCACTTCTAATATCTTAGGACCTCAAATAGCTTCTTTAAATCCTCTTACTCTGAATATAACACCTAATATACCTCATTTTCTCAAATAATTTCATGTCAAAAATTCTTATTTTCCCATTGAGATGTCTGTTGACTCTGTAACTCTTCCATTTTTGTGCATCTCATGCCTTCTTTTCCCTACTTACCTGCCATGGTCCAGAACAGTCATCACAGAATATCATATGTTTACTTGCTCTTTTCTTCCTCCATTGTGAAAGTATGTGAAAAATAAGATTTCAAATATGTTTGAACCCAATTATTTGCTTACTTATTACCTACTTACAGGACAGCAATCAAACATTATAGGAGAAATTTTCACATATGTGCTGACAATTGTAGTTTTAGGTCCTGACCCCCAAATTCAATGGAGCAACCACATTTACTGAATTTTCTAATTCTCTACAGGGAATATTTTATACTTCCTTACTCTGAAATCCTTTTCCTCCCTCATCCTTTTAGTTAACCATCTAGTCTAATATTTAATTATATTAGAAACAGTATATCTAAACATTATTAAAATATAACCATCAGAAAATTTCTCATCTTTCCATCAGCAAATCTACCAACCAACCTGAATCTAAATCCATATTCTTGCCTTCCCTCATATTTTAGTGGAAGAAGCACTTGCTCATAAACATATTTTTGTTTCTCTGGGGTATACATGAATGGAATTACTTAGTCACATGTTTATGTTTAACATGCTGAGAAACTGCCTGACTCTTTTTTCCAATGTGGTTGCATCACTTTACATTTTCACAAGCAATTTATGAGGGCTCCAGTTTCTCTGCATCTTTATCAACACTTGTTACTATCTCGCTTTTTAATTATAGCCATCCTAGTGGAAGTGAAGTGGTATCTCAGTTGTGGTTTTGCTATGCATTTTCCCAATGGCCCATCTATTATTTCTGACAGAAAATCCCCCCCGATTTTATTCCTACCTTGCCTGCTGCTCTTTCTCAGTCTTACTGCTGATTTCTTCCCACGCAGACTCTAATTGTTGGACTGTCATGGTTTTACCTAATTTCTCTCTCTAGGCGATAACCTCTAGTCCCTGTGTTTAAATACCATTTATATGCTGATGCCAACTAAAGAACTGAGTCTTTAACCACTGAAGTCCCTGACCTTCAACACACATTGAAAGAAATTCAGGACAGAGAATTCAGGAATTCAGGGCAGCAAACTGGTAGAACAGGCCTTCAGATAGTGAGATATTTTCAGGAGAAAACTTTATGAGCCCAGATTCTTAACATCTTCCTATACTTAGAAGAGCACTGAAATCATCAATTAAGACATCTGTGCCTCATGACTAGCAGTAACCTTCTACCGAGACATGTGTTTGATTGCATGTACTCTTTCTCCAAAATCACATATGTGCTGACCTGCCCCCTCGCCTCTTGGGAGCAGTTCCTCAGAGCCAACTGAGAGGCGTCTCCCAGACTGCAGTTCTCAGTCCTGCGATAAACGTGAAACTCACAGCTCTCTCGTGCATTTACATTTCACTGATTATCCCACGTTTTTATTTTTAACATTGACCTTTTCTACCTACTTGACTTCTTTTCATTCAGTTTGTATTTTAAATCTATTATTTCTGAGATGGAATTCTTTATATTGGCCTCCTCCAAATCCGTTATTTCCACCCTCCCTGATATTCTCTATTTCAGTAAATTAGGCCATTATCCATTCAGCCATCCATGACCCAAACCTAGAAGCCATCCGTAATCTCTCTCTTTTTCTTCCCTCTCATGTTCAGTCGTCGACGTCACATTCAAAATGCCATCCAGATATGGCCCCTTCTTTGCTACTGCTCTATATTCCACTTCACAACACACTAAGTAAGGCAGTAGATACCTAACTTACCATCCTTATCTCGATTCTTGGCACACCTGCAAGTTATCCTCTACACAGAAGCAGCTACAAGCTTTTTAAAACTTAAATTAGATCCTCTCCCATTCAAGCAGAAAGTAATCTTGTGTTGTACTTAGCGTTCACTGGATGCTGGAACAAGGAAGTGGGTAATGGATAACGTATGTGGAAACTGACCATGACCTTTTCAGGAGCCTGATGATACTAAAATCCTGAGTCTACTTTGGTAACATTCGAGAAAGTAGAAGCTTTATTTATAATATTGGATTGTGTATATTGGAAGACAGACTGGGGAGAGTTAGTTATTTTTCAGTCTGTGTCATCATACACCTCTATTTCCTGGGGTAGTCAAAGTACAGATATCATATCTTAAAATAAGTTACTCACTATGCTCCCCTGTGGTATTGATTTAGTAAGTTATTAGCTCAGATGCTAAACTAAGACATTCTAGAATTGCATAAAGAGAAAAATAATATAAATAGCTCAGACTGGGTTTGGATAAGTCGCTAGCCACCTGGGCTGCTGTTGACTCACCTGGGAAACTAGGCAGCTGGATCAGGTAATCTCTTGGAGCCAATTTCAGCTGCAAAATTACAAGATGTCTCCAGTGATGTGTAATTACTCCAAAAATCAAGTTATATAAGATCTTTACTGGAAGTTTTTGACTTCTACTGCCAGGAAATCTTTGGCACTTTAAATGCAACTATTTTTTGGTACTTAGGAGAGCTGCCAGAGAGTGAATAAACATTAAGTACTGAAACTTTCTGTTTATTATCAGAGTAAATACAATAAAAGCAGAAGTGACTTTTATCCTTCATACTGAATAATTAGCTAATTAACTACTTTGTCTCCTGAAAAGTGATAACCTTAGACAAATGATCTATTCAGATTCTGTACAGTTCAAGATAAATGTTCCCACCTCTACAAGTCTGTACTAATTAAGTGACGCTTCAAATACAAGGAGCTGTGTTGACACCAGATACTCAGTTCACATAATAACTCACTGGCTTTCAGTATCAGTTTTTCAAGGTTAATCTAACTTTCATAGAGGGAGGAAAATAGAATGAGCATCACGCTAAAAGAGCTATAGAAAAACAGGAAAAGCAAATTGAAGAAAATCTGTTGAAACAAGGATAATAGTCCTGAATCCTTTGCCTGTTAAAGAAAAGAGATATATGGTGGTAATTCTGAATATAGTGCTTGAAAAAAATTAGTAACTGTAAAGCAAAAATCCAAATAATTTTGATGGCATTTATTGCTATGTTGGTGTTGTTAGTCACTTTCTTTCTTACAGGCCAGTGTATTTGCAGGTGGTGGCATGTTTATGTCTGTAGCATCAAAGAAGAAAATAATGGATTTCCAAGTATAGTATTTTTATGGAGTTTTGATAAGCAAAGTGAGGGATAAAGATGTTTTATATTCTTCTGACTACCACCTCTTAACAAAGGAAAGTCCTTTCTACCACCTGCAATTGTCTAGAGTTGCAAATTATAATGCCAAACTTAGCTTTGCAGATTTCTGGAAGGCAATGGAATAAATATTGCTATGTGACAAGTCCATACTGCAAGAATACTTTTTCTTTTCTCCTTATTTGCTTTTTATAATTTCATCGATATAAAATTAAAGTCTAATATATTATCCAGATTTAAAGTTCACAATTTAAGTTTTGATGTGTGTATAAGCTATCATCATAATTAAGAGAATGAACATTTCTATCTTCTTTAAAAGTTTTGGGTTACCATCATACTCCTGTAGGAAAACATAGGCAGAACACTCTTTGACATAAATCACAGCAGTATCTTTTGGATTCACCTCCTAAAGCAAAGGAAATAAGAGCAGAATTAAGCAAGCAGGACCTAATTAAACTTAAAAGCTTTTGCACAGAAAAGGAAACCAGTGACGAAATGAAAAGACACCCTTGAATGGAAGAAAATCTTCGCAAATGACATACTTGATAAGGGATAAATATCCAACATATATAAACAGCTCATAAAACTCAACATCAAAAATACAAACATCCCAATCAAAAATGGGCAAAAGAACTGAATAGATATTTTTCCAAAGAGGAGATGCAGATGGCCAACATGAAGAGATGCTCAACATCGCTATCAGCAGGGAAATGCAAGTCAAAACCACAATGAGATAACTACCTCACATCTGTCAGAATGGACATCATCAAAAAGAACATAAATAACAAATGTTGGCAAGATGTGGAGAAAAGGGAACCCTCCCACACTGCTGATGGGAATGTAAATTGGTGCATTCACTGTGGAAAACAGCATGGAGGTTTGTCAAAAAATTAAAAATAGAACTACCATATGACCTAGCAATTCCACCTCTGGGTGGAACAACAACAGCAAGAACAGAACACTAATTCGAAAGACCCGTGCACCCCAACGTTCCTAGCAGAACTTACAACCTAAGTGTCCATCAACAGATGAATGGATAAAGAGGATGTCCACTATGCTTCTAGGACCTATTAATAGAAGAAAAACATGTTTCCTCATTTGCCTCTAGTCCTTGTGTCTCTATTCCTTTCCTCCTGAGTAATTAATTTCTCTCTCTCTCTCCTGAGAGAAAATAGTAATTCTCTGAGATAGCATGGTCTTTGTCCATATTAAGAATTAAATACATTTTTCTAAAAGCATCATCACGCACAAAGAGTTCTTTGCCAAAATGAAAGCCCTCTTCTATTAGGAGGCAAAGCAATTTAGCTTTTCTTTGTCTCCAACTTTCCTTTTTAGACTGGTTATGTGCTGTTAAATAACTCCAAAGGAGCCATTTAAATGTTTCCCAAACAAAATTTTCTTGAAAAATGAATTCTTTTGCCCCATGTGAATGAGAAAACAGTTGCAACTTTTTTTTTAATTAATTTTTTTTTTTTTTTGTCCAGAGTGTTAACTGGCATGGTCATTCAAGAAGGAAATCTGTCAGTGTTTTGTGAAAAAGACTATACATATGACCTCTGACCCAGCAATCACACTGCTAGGTTAACATTCCAGAGAAAGTCTGGTTCAAGACTAACTAAGTGAATGTGTACAAAGCTGCTCGCGTGAGTGTTTTTTGGGGAGAGGAAACAGAGGAAGGTAACCTAGGTGTCCATCAACAAGGGAATGAATAAGTAAGATGCACTTGTCAGGCATTATGGGGTATGATGCAGTAATCCTAGAACACGGACGCATCTCAGAAACACAGTCCTCTCTAAAAAAAATGTAAGAAACAGAAGAAAATCTGCACTGTGCCATTTCTGTAAATTACAAAGCACACTCACACAAAAGATGCCACACAGTTTAAAACAGTAAACATATACTTGGGGATCCTGATGTAACACTTACAGTAGGTGGTTAGTAGAAGGGGAGAGAAATAGCAGTGGGTTTGGGAAAAAATCAAACACGGATGATCGTCCAGTCTCAGGTGAGAAACAGGATCAAAGCAACTCTCCGCTACAAAAATGGACATTTTGGACTATTCATTTCAAATGCGGTTTGTCTTTAAGGGCTTGATAAAAAATTTACTGTATCACAGGCAAAATGCCCATGTAATAAGAGTATGAGTTGTGTTCCCTCAGTTATGGCTAAATAAGGAGACATGAACAAAATGCAGAACAGGGAGGACATGTACTTTAAAAATCTTTTACTGTGATGAATTAATCTGGGAATAGAAAGACTTGCTTATACCACTGCAATTTAATATTTCATTGGGAACCACACATATATATTTATACAAATATAAATTGTTCTTTTTACTTTTTAATCCTTGTTTTTCTGATTTCAAAGCTAATTATGCATTGTGAAAAGTTTAAGAAATATTGACTGGTTCTGAGAAGAAAATTAAATAACCTATAAACAATGTAAAACATTTTAGTGTATATACATTTCAGGGTTTTCAGTGTGTGTGTGTGTTGTGCATACACACACATAACTATAGTTTCATATCTGACCAAAAATGGAAAATATTATAATGCTATTTTGTAATTTTTTCACTTGACAATATACTCTATAATTTTTCACATTTAATTAAGTATTCTTTACAAGGTACTTGTAATGGATGCCTGGGATCCTATGACATGACTGTAGCTAAAATTATTTAGTCAGTGTCTTACAGTTGGATAGTTAGAGTTGTATAGTTATTTGCTATTGTAAAAAATGCCTTGACTAGAATCACAGAAAGATATTTTTTCCCCTTAGGATATATTCCTAGAAGTAGGACTGCTGAGTCAAAGGGCACACACTTGGTGGTGGGTCATGGGTTGACTTAGAACCGGAAGCTGCCATGTGAAAGGCTGAAATGTTTCCAAGAATCTGTCAGCTTAAATCATCTCAGATTTAAGGGAAACTCTAATGGCACATTTTCCGTGAGAATATTCCCAGAAGCATTTTCCTAAGGACATGAGAAAAATGACTGGAACAATTTTCAGCTGAAGATGAACAGGAAGGAGGCTACAGCCAGACGACCTGGTATGAATCGTGGCTCTGACACACACAAGCTGTGTAAACTGGTACAAGTCTCTTAACTCATTTTTGTCCCAGCTATCTCACCTATAGACTGGAGAAGGGGACCGTACCTGCCTCGTATGTTTGTTTTGAGGTTAATATGGGTGTATGTGTGTGCGCGCACATGCTTAGGTTAATGATTAGGTATAGTTATGATTATAAAAGTAGTAGCTGTTACTGTTATGGCTGTTGTTATTACAATTATTATTTTGAAGATAATTACCAGACTGAATCCAAGAAACAAAATCACCCTGCTCTGGCTTTGACACTTTTTATTTCTCTTTTGCTTGTCTGATGTCTATACTGTCACTCTGGGGGAGGAATATTGGGGAAAATGCCATTCCATCTTTAATACACAAATACAAAATATATACTCACACACACAAGAGCATCATGGAAAATTTGATTACTCTGACCTACCCTGCATAATTGTATTCTGTTCTCATCTCATGCAGCACATTTCCCAAAACTTCCTTTTCTAAGAACAGCTAATGCCGAAGAGCAATTATATGACCACTGGTTGTAAGCCATTGCTTTTCCGTATCTTCGAAATCCAAACCCTCCTCTGACATCTAATGAAAACTAAATGTAACTGCAAAGATACAGTTTAGCGACTGGAACTATGTTCTAAATTGTACTCATTTTAATGAGCTCTGCCTTTTAATTAAACATCACACCTCAGAGGATTTAGTTTCCAATATTTGCTTCCAATTTTCTAGCTGAAGATTCCAGCTCCAGAGATTTTAAAAAATGATTTAGGGTATTTATTGTCCTTTGTCTTCACCCCCCCTTTTTTTTAATCTCAATTCTTTCATGTCTTCTTAAATGGGTACCAAATATTAAGGTTTATTTTATGGAAATGGATTATTTGATTTTTATGGGGAATGGGAAACAGTTTGAGCTAGTTCAGTAGTCATACACCTACTATATTCAATACACTGTATTGGACATTGTGAGGAATATATGTAAATCTAAATTAGGGCCACTGACTTTGAATAGCTCACAATATAAGGTGGATTTTACGTGGAGTACTGGTTGTACATGGTGCTTGAAAGCAGAGAGAAAAATAACCTAAGCTATCGGGCTTTGAGAAGATCTACTGATTTTGAGACCAGCTGAGTAAGAGACACAGAATATGGACAAATGGAGATTAAAATGTCAGCTTTATTACTGATAACTCGGCCGAGAAGATGTCGCTTTAGAACCACGAGCAAATGAAGTTCTGAACAGTCCACGGCTCCTGTGCACTCCTGGTCACAAGGCAAGTCCCAGAGCAAGGCTGGCGTAGCCTGTCTTTGATAGAAAACCTGCGGAGGCAAAGCTTTAGCTCAGGCTTCACTGGTAGATTCAATGTCAGGACAGCAAGAGTGAGGGGAGAGGGGGGCGCTCTGGGGCGGGGGAGAAGGGAAGCATGTGAAGATGCTGGGTGTGTTACTAACCCGCTCCAGGCCTTGCACGGAAACCTAACTGATTTTTGCACACAGGTCACCCTCCTCACAGACTCCCTGGAACCACTGACCCTCGGAAATGTGAGCTGGGTGCAGAGGGATGAGAATGTATCTGCCTCCCCCTTCCTCACTCTTGTTTTCCCCTGGGCCAAGTTTTCACAGGGGGAATGAATTCCCTCCTGCTTCTGAAGTGTCGTCTGGCTTTCAGGGCAGCTTCAGACCCCTTCCAGCTCTGCCCTGGGAGTATTCTGTGGAACATCTGAGTTCTGGCCTCCCATGGCTTCTGCTAGGCAGTCTCTTGGGAAAGACCACTTTTAAACCACCTGAGCCCACCAGTTCCACTGGATCCCTTGCCTTTGGCTGGCTGGCAGGGATGTGAGAGATCACTCCCAAGACACAGCTGCAGCCCTGACACCGCGGTGCACTTCCTTTTCTCCGCGTGCATCAGGACCAGGTCCCTTGAATGCAAGGGCTGCACATGTCTTTCACGTGGTTCTCCTGAAGCCCCAACTCCAGCTCCCCTCACCAAGTTTGGGGTTAAGAGGCAGTGGCCCCTACTGCACACTTTTAGGGTTTAGGATTAAACATTAGATTTCCTCTAAAGAAATCTGCCTTGACAGGTGTGAGGTGATATCTCATCATGATTTTGATTTGCTTTTTCCTGACGATTAGTCATGATGAAAAGACCCCCTTTTGGGGTACCTGTTGGCCATTTGTATGTCTTCTTTGGAAAAAAGAAAAAGTTTATTCAGGTCCTTTGTTCAGGTTTTAAGTTGGATGTTTTGTCTGCTCTTGAGTTGTATCATTTTTTTTTTTTTACATATTTTGGAGATTAACCCCTTACAGATATGTATGGTTTGTAAATGCTTTCCCCCAGCCCATCCTCAGATTGCCTTTTCATTGTTGCTTCTGTCCTTTGCTGCTCAGAGCTTTTTAATTGGATGCAGTCCCATTAGATTGTTTTTACTTTTGTTGCCTGAGCTTTTGGTGTCAGATCCAAAAAATCCTTGCCAAGGACAATGTCAGTGCCCTAAGTCTTTTCTAGGAGTTTTATTGTTTCAAGTCATATTTAATGGCCATCATCAAAAAGATAATGAGTGTTGGTGAAGATGAGGAGAAAGGGAACACTTGCACACTGTTGGTAGGAATGTGAACTGGTACAACCATTATGAAAACCAATATGGAGTCTCCACAAAAAAACAAAAACATAAACAAAAATAGAATTACTATATGATACCGCAATCCCGCTTCTGAGTGTATGCCCCAAACGTAACAGAGGGAAGCTATCTGGGGCCATAATAACATTCTGCATCTTGATCTGGGTGTGTCTATCCAAGTATACGTATATGGGCAAAATTCAATGAACTTAAGATGTTTGCATTTTACTGTATATAATTTGTATCTCGATCATTTTTAAATGAATTTGATTTTGCTGCCAGGTGACTCTAAGAATGCTACAGTAACCCGAGGCTTTCTTGGATGCTTTCTGATGCCGACATTCTCTTAGCCTGGGCCCTGAGACCCTTTCAGAGACACTCTTCAGACACATCGGAAATTATTTTACAGATGACTTTGGTTATTTCACACTATCCCAACAGCAGCAAGAAGCTGTTTTCTCTTTGTAGAAGGACAGACTTATCCTCGCCATGAGTCCCTCAGCCCACGTAGTAAAAAGATAAAGAGAAATTAGAGGCGGAAATCCATTTGATTTTTTTTTCTTACCATCTCTGAGGAATTGATCGCTCATGCTTGGGGTCTATGAGGGTGTGCTCTGTCCCTTGGCCTGCGACTGTGCTTGAGGGAGAGCCTATACTTAGTAGAGCTTGCTTGGCAAAGCTTTGTCCTCTGTAGAAAGCTGCCCATGTGAAGGGATAGCCTCTCTGCTGAGTGAGACTGACAAGAAAGCTTCTTTCTCAAGGGGAGCAATCTTTGCACCTAAGACCAGATTCCTGTTTTAGGTTCTGCTCAGGTACACAATGACCCTGCATAGGTTGCGTCTTGCTAAACTCAGCTGCAATGATCTACAATTTGTCTACCATCAGGTGCAGGTGTATCTGCTAAACAGCTCTGGCACATGGTGTTTTAATATTTTTTTGACCCTCCCTGGACTCCTATATGATGAAGGCTTAGAAAAGGATAGAGGTGGAAGCCCCCTTCTCTCTGGGGTTCCCTGTATACAAGGAAAAACAAACAGCCAAATGAAAAGGAATCACATTATTAATGGCTTCGTGCTACCTAACAAGGCAGTTTTTAAATTATTGTGAATTGCCGATGCTGTTTCTGTAATTGAGCACTTGCTAAGTGATATGCAAATTTGGGTATTCTTAACAAAGATAATTGCCGTGTTTCTATGAGTTGAGTTTTGTTATTATCCCTATTTTGCAGAAGAGAAAAGTCAAACTTAGAGCAATTAAGAAACTTGTTCCAACATCATTTGGCCAGTAAGGACTCCAGCACGTGCTTTCAGCTCCAGTGATGGTTTAAAATCCAGCACCTCTGGCAGATCTTAGCTATTTGAAATCTGAGAATCTTTAAATCTATTTAACTTCGGTTTCCTAGTATGCAAAATCTTCTACGCAGGTAATTGCAAGGCTTAAATGAGACAATACAGGTAAAGTGCCAAGCACTGATCTGAAACTGACACATAGTAGGTGTTCAAGCAGTAGTTACCTTCTTAGTTTTCCTCTTGTTTGGTTTTGAATGTCAGTACATATTTATACTTTATGACTTTGAATACATGTCTAGTTCTTGATTTCAAAACACTGGTTCCATTATGAGACACATGTTAATTGAAAGCCATATGGATGCACCAGCAGTGGTTTTGTCGCTGGCTATATAACGAAGCTCACAATCCGTTGTGAATGATCAACTGCTCCCCCTAAATGCAGTAAAATGTATCCCGTTTTATAAAAGAGGTATCTACAGGACACATGTTCTTTCAATAGCCTGGGATGTAATTCCATTTAAGCCTTTAATTATTCCAAGGAGAGTAGGTTTTCATTACCTTCTTGTATATTTAAAATTTTAATTTCATTTTAGTTACAGTTTTTTGACTCGTTTCAGTTTGAAGACTGTGTTCCTTGGTAGTGAAAATGTAAGTGAAATAGGTGTTGATTGTTTACTTTTTCTCTGTTGTTTTGGGGGTCGGGAAGATCTGATACCAGCAGCTCCTTTACTGGCCGCATAGCCTCTGAAAATTGCCTAATGTCTCTGATCTTCAATTTCCTCTGTGTAAAATGGGACTGCTAATAATGTCTTTGCAGTTTTTTTTTTCACTGTCAAGATTACACTTTTTTTTTAGCTGAGTATTGGAGCTGTAAGAGATTTTCCTTCAATATTATTTCCCTCTCCTATTTACAGCTATCCAGTGTTTTATCCCTTCCTTGTATGTCTTCTTGCCACAATGTAGCTAAAATATCATTTTTCATTTTTTCTTTATAGTTTTTCTTAAGCCTGAGCTTTAGCTTTCTTGACCTGTTCTTTAGGGTTTGTAATATACTTTTATTTTGCTTTTATCCTTGGTGATATGACCATTCTATGTAGTCTTAAAATAAAAGACCATGAAACAACTCTCTGGGTAGGTGTATTGGCTTATTTACTTATCCCCTCTCATATTTCCTTTGCAATTCATTTTAGAATTTACTATTCTTTTGAAATAGGGTGCTTTTTTTGACTCACTTGCCATAGTTTATAGGTATTATTCTTCTTAGCTTTTATACCCAGAACAAAACTATAAGATATGTCAGAACACGCCTATTTTCATTCTTAATTATTTAGAAACTAACATGACCTGTCACTTTTCTCCAAAGTTTTTTTTTTAATCACATCTACATAATCCTTCGGTTCTTTCTTATAATTTAGAATTAAATTCAAGGAAGTAAATCTCTTTTCATGTTTGTTTCCTCTGCTCTTTATTGAATAAAACCTATCAGTGAGAAAGAATAATTCTTTATCAGGCACCTTTCACAAAATCTAGATTTTCAAGGGCCATTCGTATGGTTGAAGTTCAACAATACTACTAGGTCTTGCCCCTGAAACACTTTTAAAAATAGCTTCTGGGAAGGATCATATGAATTTTTCATCTGACAGGCCTTTAACCAAACTAATTCTATTGGGATGTGAGCTTTCTAGGACACTGAGAGGCTGGCGGCTGAGACATGTTTCAGTGACAGCAGGGCAGGGAGGAACTCTGCTTTCTCTCCTGATGGGATATGATTTCTCTGAGGCTGAACTTGGCTCAAGCACAGGTGAATGCTTTCTTCTAAAGGCATAAACTATTAGTTTAAATTCTTCCCAAATGGAGATAAAAGCTTTGGATATAAAAGGGATGAGGCACAATGAAACTAAAGCTTCTTGAATCTAGTAGGTCTCTTTCCTGTGTAGATACCAATATTTCAGTAGCATCTTGACATGAAGAACTCTGAATGACAAATGTAGGTAACTGATGTGCACAGCATCTACTCCCGTGAAGTATGCATCCTCCTCTTCTGTTATGATTGAATAAAAGAGAAACTCTTCCATTGCTGGTGTGTGTGTGTGTGTGTGTTTACAGACACATGTGCATGGCCATGAAGCTCTCTGGCTACTAATAAGCAGTTCACCTAAAATGATGCAGTTGGTAACAGAAGTAAAATTGGGAAGATCTCCCTACCCTCTGTCCTCATGGTTAACTACTGAGAGGTGTTGAGGAAGCCAAAAGAAGGAACAGTGAGTTTTGGATGCTAGAGTGGATAGCAGGTAGTCTATAGGATGAAATCATTAGGTTGTCGAGGGAAGCTTTTGTTGGGAAGTTAGATCTGCAGAATGTGTCCCCTGCTCCTTATTTCTAACCAGTTCTGGCCAATGAATGGAGCACTGAACTGAAGGCCAGATAGCCCAAAGCATAGTCCTTGTATTCTCCTAACCATGCCAGTCATGGGAGTTGAAAATCAAAGTGAGGGGTAGTCAAATGTAGCCGAAGTACCTAAAATAGATAACCTTACCTTAAGGCCTGGGATGGTGATCTAAAGTATGATGGAAGTCTCAAGGACCCCATTCATGTCAGCAGCCCAGTGCAAGATGGTTTCAGGGAAACCGTATCCCACACTGTTGATTAAAGCCCAGCCACCAAGTCACACTGACAAGGACAGACTTATTCATATCTTTGGTGATTATGGTGGTTTTGCTGAACTAAAAATTTCAGATTATGGTATATTTTGACCCACATAAAGACTTGAACTTTTGTCCTAAAATTTTCTATAGCTATAAGTATATGAAATTCCTGCATTTGTCTTCATAAGGAAAGCCCTAAAGTCCACCAATCACTGCATTGGTATTGGGAGATAGGGGAATCCAGTTTGTATATGTTACGGCAGCTGAGCTTTGCCACAATCTAATTGTATGTTTGCCATTCATGAATTTTTCTTGTGAGCCAACATCTTGAACATGACACAAATATACAGAAAATGTTTTATGTAAATTGCCAGTGTTTAGCTTTTCAAAAATGCAATACTAGGCATAATTTAAAAATAATTCTTGATATTAATTTAGCTACAAATCTGGAGATTCTGAATTGGTCTTTGGAAATCTGAATGGGGAATAGATGAGAAATATTTGTCTATATTTATCTTTAATGCCTTTAAGAAATTAGAGTTTAATATTGAAGATTCTTATGTTAAAAGTTAATAATGATTCTAGTGCCCATGAAAGTAATTAAAGAATTTTAGGCAAATTCTCCTGAGGCTTTCTTTGTCTGAAGCTCAGCTTCTATCTGAAATATAAGATGTTCTATTCTTGGATGTATCGCACTTAGGTTTCACGTGAAGAGAACTTTTCTTTATATAGCTGGTGCGAGAAAAGGGTGACCACATGTCCACGTTTGCCTGGGATAGTCTTAGTTTATGTCTGTTATCCTAGGATCATTGCGCACCAAGCCCTCTTTCCCTTGGGAGTTTGAGATTGGCAGACACTAACTACTATGTATAGAATAAACAACAAGTTTCTTCTGTATAGCTGTGACTTGACTTTTCATTCTCTTAACAGTGTCTTTTACAGAGTAGACATTTTCAGTTTTAATGAAGTCCAACTTCTTAATTTTTCTTTCGTGGATCATGTTTCTGGTGTTGAATCTAAAAAGTCATCCCCAAACCAAGGTCACCTATTTTTTTTTTTTTTGCCTATGTTATCTTCTAGGAGTTTTATAGTTTTTTTTTTCATTTTATATTTAGGAGTATGGTGTATTTTGAGTTAATTTCTGTGACAGGTCTGAGGTCTGTGTCTGCATTTATTTATTTATTTTTGCATGTGTTTGTCCATTTATTCCAGAATCACTTGTTAAGAAGACTTTCCATCAGATTGCTTTTGCTTCTGTGTCAAAGATCATTTGACTATATTTGTGTCTATTTCTGAGCTCTCTATTCTGTTCCATTGATCTGTTTATTCTTTCACCAAAACCACACTGTCTTGATTATATAGCTTTGTAGTCAGTCTTGAAATCACAAAGTGTCAATACTCTGACTGTTCTTCTCTTTCAATATTACATTGGCTATTTTGGTTGTTTACCTTTTCAATATGAATGATAGAGTCAGTTTATCAATATCCAAAAAGTAACCTGCTGGGATTTTGATTGGGATTACATTGCATTTACAGATCAAATTGAGAAGAACTGACATCTTGGTAATATTGAGCTTTCCTATTCATGCACATGGACTAAATCTCCATTTATTTACATCTTGATTTCTTTTATCAGTTTTGCAATTTTCCTCATATAGATCCCGTATGTATTTTGTCAGATTTATACCTAAGTATTTCATTTTTTCCTGTTAATGTAAATAGTGTTGTGTTTTTAATACCAAATTCCAATTTTTAAATACTGATATATAAGAAAACAATTCCTTTAGCTAAGGCTTCCAGTGCAATTTTGAACAGGACAATTGAAAGTGGACATCCTTGCCTTTCTCCTGATCTTATCAGGAAATCATCTAGTTTCTTGCCCTTAGATTTTCATCTGTCTTAAGTGAAATACTGGAGCCATTCAGCTTCATGAGGCCATGCTATCTTATCATCTAAACAAACATATACAAATCTTGGCAATTGATGAGCTATGCTTTTTAGTTATGCTATATTTCTTTTTTCTTTTTTTTACTGAAGTATAGTCAGTTTACAATGTTGTGTTAATTTCTGGTGTACAGCACAGTAATCCAGTTTTATGTATATATTCATTTTCACATTCTTTTTCATTATAGACTATTACAAGGTATTGAATGTAGTTCCTTGTGCTATACAGTAGAACCTTATTGTTTATCTATTTTATATACAGTAGTTAGTATCTGCAAATTCTGAACTTTTGTAAGATTTTTATAACTCTTGATGGAGAAAAAAGTCTGTAGTCAAATCAGTTTCAGAAACATTGGGTAACAGAAAAGCAAAGGGAATGTGTTCTCTAGTGTCCACTTTGGGAAGTGTTGCCATTCCATGAGCTACAGTGCTGTTGATGATTTTTATCATCATAAAGAAAGATATATTAATAGTCCATTGTGTACAGAGTTCTGGAACCAATGTAGCTTCTCTTCGCCTCCTTCTCCCAGAAAAGTACCCCCCCGCCCCCGCAGACACCAGGAAGAGTCTGGCTGCAGTGAGCGGTGGGAGTAGCGCGCTGTGCCGAAGTTGGCACCAGGCAGCACAGAAGAGATGCCTGTTACCGGATGCAAATACACACTTGTGTCTGCAAGGCTGGATGACGGTGCACATACACCCTTATGCAGCAAAAATTTGAAAGAGAAACAATTACTGAAATCCCAACTACTCCAGGTTTTTCTGTTTCCTTTCATAAACAGAGTTATCAGGCAGCGACATGGCTGCTGTTTTCTGAAGCTTTGGAGTGCCTTTGAAATATGACCTTCAGCTGTTCTCAGTTCACCCAGAGGAAAGCATTTTCTGACCTACATATTTTAGATGCAACACACCGGCTTTGCTGCAGCATGGCTGAGGATGACAGCTATTTGATGGGAGACGTGAGATGTCGTCTGAGTCAGCTCAGGCTGCTATGACAGATCATTATAGTCTGGTGGCTTAAACAACAAACATTTATTTCCTCACATTTCTGGAGGTTGGGAGTCCAAGATCAAGGTGTGTCTGGTAAGAGCCCTCTGGCTGCTTTGCAGGCTGTCTTCTTGTATTCTCACACGGCGGAGAGCAGAGAGAGAGAGGGGGGAGAAAGAGAGCCTGAGAGAGCACTCTGTTGTGTGTGTGTGTGTGTGTGTGTGTGTGAGAGAGAGATTCAGTTATACATGTACATATATATATATATTTTTCTTTTCAGATTATTTTCCATTACATGTTATTACAAGAAATTGAATATAGTTTCCTGTGCTCTACAGTAGGTCCTTGTTGTTTATCTATTTTATATACATTTATATAATGTGAGTCTGCCAAACCCTAATTTGTAAGACACTAATGCCATCACCAAGATGGTTTCACCCCATGACCTAATTACCTCCCAAGGCCTCACATCTTTATACTACCTCATTGTGTATTAGGATTTCAGTGTATGAACTTTGAGGCCACACAAGCATGTAGTCCATAATGTCTTATAGAGACAGGGCTAGAGAGAGTTATTATGAACCAGCTTGGGCAGTTAAGTCACTGAGAGAGCCTTTCATTTTGGCTACGTCTGGTCTTTTATTTTTCTTTTTCCTGGATGGCTGAAAAATCTGTATCTTCAGGTTACACCTGTTCCAACCTAGAGCACAAGCTGAGTTTTTTTTCTGACGTAAGATAACAGTGATAAAATATATTCACTAACATTTATTTAATATTTACTATAGACAAGATGCTGTACGAATGGTGATCTGGTTCAGTCTTGGACCCAGTATATATTCCCTTAGAACACAGTGCTAGACATTTTAATAAGCCAGTTTAACTTAGAAAATTACATTAGATTTTCTATGTATGAACTGCTACATTATAGATCAGAGGTCCATAAACCACCTGTTTATGTTTCTGTCTTTTTTTTTTCCTAAAGAGTCTGTGAGCAAAGAACGGTTTATATTTTTAAATGATCACATTTTAGTTATGTAAGTCCTCGCGTAATAGCCTTGATTGTGCCTTTTGGCCTGCAAACTCTAAAATATTTACTGTATGGCCCTTTAAGAAGTTTGCTGACCTCTGTTATAGATTGTTGAAAAGGTGATGTGTGAATTGCCACATCCAGCAAGTACCTAGTCACTCTCCTGAGTACCATGTAGCTCCCTACTCTGCAGCTCACCCAAATACTAGAAGGGTTAAAAATTAGTGATGTGCAGAAGTGGAATGTAAACTAATTTGGAACAAGATGTAGGTGTTCCTTTTTTTTTTTTCTTTCGATGATGGATTTTATTGTTTATTTTAAATTGCTCTAGATAGAAACACTCTCGCAAAAATCCCATGTCCTATTCGTATTCCTTTCCATCTCTTTTTCCTCCTTTCCTTCTTTTTTCTATTTCCTTTCTTCTTTCCTTTTCTTCTAAGGGGTGGAATGTTGTAGTAGAAACAGTATGGGTTTCAGAATTAGGGTCCTCATGCACAACTGCGTTAGTCTTTGCTGTTGGAAGTGCTGTGCAAACTGGAGTCATGAGCTTTCCCCGGGAACTGTTCAAAATACAGACTCCCAGACCTTGCCTTCCACCTACTGAATGGGTTCTGCATTTTAACAAGACACCCAGCTGACTCATTAGCTTCATAATATTTAAGAAGAATTTATATTACTTAAATTTCTGAACCCAGTATTCATTATGAGGGTTAAATGAGATCATAAACACAGCATACGTAGCTCTGGGATAAAACATAACCTATGTGCCCTGTGTTGAACTCCGTTGGGAAAGGTGGTCTCAGGGGCAGAGTCTTTTGACCCCACTCTTGGCCACGGAAGAATGGGCCACGGGCTGGGATATGTCCTTCCAACAGCCCAAGAGCAGTCTGTGCTGGGTTTTCCACCTCATGGGAAACTGTCTTTCCCTGCTTCAGACTCAGCGTGTACGTCTTTGCTCTGCTCAGTATGGGTGTCGTGTGGCACCTGGCCAACCCCAATGCTGTTTCTGTCCCCTGCAGGGAGGGGATGGGGTCCTTCTGTGGCAGCTCACAGTTGCCCTGTGCCGGCTGCTGAGGGACCTGCTGGACCTGGGAGACTGACGCCCATGACAGAAGCTGATCTTACGCTGTCTCTTCTCTGTGAAGAGCAAAGCCTCGCTCCATCCAGTGCTTGACCGCGTGCTGTGTTTACCTCGGCCACTCTGATACCGGGATGCTGTGCGCAGAAGTGTTCGGACTTCTACTCAAGGTGATAGGCAAAAAATACTATTTCTGTGTTGAAGTTCTAGCCTCCAATACCTTAGAATGTGACCTTCTTTGAAAATAACGTCATTGCAGATACAATTAATTAAGAGGAGGTCTTACTGCAGGAGCATGGGCCCCGGTCCAAAATGATTGGTGTCCTTATAAAAGGGAGAAATACTTGGGCATACACACACACACACACACACAAACACACACACACACAGAATGCCATGTGAACATAAGGTAGAGATCAAGGTGATATGTTTGTAAGCCAAGAAATGCCAAAGATTGCCAGCAAACCACTGGAAGCTACAAGAGAGACCTGGAACAGGTTCTATGTCACCTCAGAAGGAATCAGCCCTGCTAACACCTTGATCTTGAACTTCCCAGCCTCCCAAACTGTGAAACAATAAATTTCTTTTGATTAAGCCACCCAGTTTGTGGTGCTTTGTTCCAGAAGCCTTAGCCAACTAGCCTACCCTGCTCAACTGGAATGTTTCTTTTTCACTGGACCAGAGAATAACTTCTCTTCTAGAGAATATTTCTGGTCCCTTTTCTTTCCATACCTAAGCTTTATTTAAAAGTCTTTGTGGATCTTGGAGCACAACGGAGAAGGTGGCATTGATCAAGCATATTGTGCTTTTTTATAAAACCATTATGAGGTCTGATGCAATGGAATTCCTTAGGTAAAGGATTTAGGTTCTGATTGTAACATTTCCTCACAGTTGGTATTAGATTAGAATTTCAATTACGTATTTTTAATGTTAATGTTACATGATATTACAGAATAACAATTACCATTTTAATAATTTATATTATTGGCTTTTAAGCCCTGCTCCAGCAGCAAAACGAATGCTGGGCGGGGTCGAACTGAGCTTCCTATGTTCTATTGACTCCTCCTGACACCATGGTTTCTGTATCATTGAGACCTGACGTTAATAGCCTTTCAGCTCCATCAAACTGGAAACCTCACCTTCTTAAAATGCAGTTGCCATGGGAACAGTGGAGTTCTGGGATTTTGTTTTCAGAAGGTATCGAAAGACTGAGTGCCAATGTAAGAGCACGCAGCGCGACATATTAACATGTACAATTCTGTGCCGTTTTTAAATTGAAGAGGGGATGAGGAGAAATGGCACCTAAATGTTTTCACTAAGCCTGCCAAGGAACTCTTGTTTAATCCTTGTGCCACATTTGATTCATTATTGATACACACCCTTTGTTCCAAAAAGTGATTTAGACAGCTTGAGTCCTTGAAGTTGTTACCAGACAATCGGACGAATATATACGACATGTTCCCACCACTTCTAATAGCATCCTTTGAAAAGGGATCTTTTTGTTGAACCTGAGGAGAAACGGGTTTCTCTTTGTCGGGGCCACAGCTGTACTGCTTTTTTACTTTTACTCAAAGTGCCATATCCTATGGCAAAGCTCATTTTTAAAAATCTCTTTGTCATCTTTTAATTAAGTCTTTCATATGGCTACTTCTTTTTCCCTGATAAAAGAGGACGGAAACCTCCCTACCGTTTCTCTTAGATATCTCTCCACTGTTATGTATTTAAGCACTGAGGAGCCAGGCCACAAGGGGGTTCATCATGATTTGGAGGTGAAATCCCACAGAACTGAATTTCTCGCTCAGCTTCAGACTGACCTGGAATTAGTAAAACAAAAGAGATAATACATCATAAAAAACAGCTTTTTTTTTTGAACTGATATTAGTAATGAAAAAACCTGTCCCAATTCTTCAATCAAAATAAGTCTGTTTTCATGATTCTTTCATTTATTGACCTCAAGATGTGTTCCAAAAAGATGTCATCAGAAAGTTATCAGTGGTGGACACCCCTATGAATGACTTTCCTCAGAGCCCTTCTGGAGGGCAGGTTGTGATAAAGAACCCACAGTGTAGTGGAACCAAACAAGCCAGGTTTAAGTCATGGCTCTGCCTTTTGCTCTGAGGTTTCCATGGCAACTGCATTTTAATGTGGGACAGAATGCTTAATTCCATCAATTACAAATGATACAAAAACCGGGGCGTGAGGAGGGGGTCGCGTGAAAAATGAACTAAACATAACAACTAAAGTTAAGTTATTTAATCTCTCTGTTTACCTCTGGTCCCCACAACTAAGAACCATACCTCGCACATCGTCTGTCCTCTAATAAGTCACTGCTAATGGTAGATTCACTTGAAGACTCAATTTATTCCTCTATCAAAAGGTGATAATAAAGCAATTCCAGAGAAATTTTTTTCCATAGAATTTTGCGAAGGTTAGTAATAATGTATAATGAGGTGGCCCAGTGTATTGTTAATATTCAAGAAATGTCACCATCTCTTTCCCAACCAGACCATAGGTTCCTTGAGGGTGGCCACCGTTAATTACATGTGCTTATATCTCCAGGCCCTGGAGCAGTGCGTGCCTCATCGTGGGCACTTAGCATTTGTTGAATGCTAAAGAAGTACAAGTGAGGACACCCAAGCCTGAGTGTCTCCAGTGTCTGCTCCGTAAACACGGTAGCTGATCCAGGTATGGGCACATAACCCCCATCTGGGCTGAGTGCCTTTTCACAATTTTCCATTATAGCCAGTAAGAAAGAAGTCTCTCTTCATATTTTGATATAAGCTTAGTGCTGCTGATAGCCATGGTTTCAGATTCAAGCAGGCAGTCAGGACCTTAGAAGGTGGACTAAGAGACAGAGAGGAGTAGTAAGAAAAGAATGCAATAATGAGAGAAAACAAAGAGTCCCTATACCCTGTACACGAGGCTGACCCTACCCCTGCCCTTTCTGGAGGTGGTTTATGTGATAAGTTGGGTGAAGGATAATAGTACAACTTCAAATGATTTGGAAGAAGATGCTTCACTGGAAAAATGTGCATGTAGTTGACAAGAGGAGGCACGTGACCCCTTGTTCTCTCAGCATCACGTGGGAACGTGTGTAGAGGCTTTGTGCATGGAGGTACTGGACACTGATGATCTCTGCTCCAGGAGAGGGATGCTGAACTGCAACACGGAAATAGTCTTGTCTAGAGAAAAAAATACCACATGCTCAGGTATCTGGCACTCAGAGCCCAGGTGCCAGCTTTCTAAGATCTGAGAAGGCTAGCTGCTAGCATCCAGGATCTTTGCAGGAAATTTGGATTTGGGCTGTAGCACAAGGAATCCCACTCAGTGAAAAGCTGAATTTGAGCACCAACCCTTCTGTTTACAGCCAGACAACTTCAGTTTTTGGAGTCATAAATCGGATGCTCCTGCTTATCTCTTCACAATGACCTGGGAATTTCACCAATTTTTGCGTTAGTTAAAGGTGGATGTCTGTCTTTTACAAGTGAAGGAGGTTTCGACTACTATGGGCTTACTTTATGTCAAGGACGGTGCTAGATTGTGAATGCAATGCAAGTCACGTGTTTGAGACCATGCTGTCCACTGGTGTATCTCAAGCAGTGAGTTCAATTCCTGGCAATTTATCGGTATTAACAAATAAATGTTGAATGCATGATCTAGCAAAGTTTGTATAAATTCTCATTTCGTCTTCACAGTAACAGTTACCATCTTCATTTTTACCCAGAAAACAGAGGCTTAGAGAAGTTAAGACCCGTAGCTGATAAGTGGTAGAGTGGGAGTCAGGCCTGACACTCAGGTTTATCTCTTAATTACGACGCCTTCCCTCGCGGCAGGAAGAAGGATTTGTCAATTGCTGAGAGGTAGCGGAATCCAGTTTTCAGGAACTGAGAGTTGAGTTTTCTATGTTATGGTATCCTGGGTTTGTTAGATGCCATGAACATAAAGGGTTACATCTTACGCCACCTGGTCTTCTACGGAAGGAGGTATTTAATTTTTGCAAAACTAAGAAACATTTTTTTCTCTCCAATGGACAAAGCTTAAGAGGATGGAAGAGCAGTTCAGACTAGGAAGTGTTTGTTATGACATTCATCTTTCCATGACAATTTTCCGCAAAAGTAATCACAGAGAGCATAGAAGAAAATGAGCGTGTATTTCTAATTCAGCCCTATGGGTTCTTCCCTTTAACTCATTCTTTCCTGGCACCAGGCAGGATAAGGGCTGTATGTTCATACAGATATCCCTTGGCTGGATTAACATATGAGATGTGCAGAAGCACATAGGTCCTACATTTATATCTCTGGAGCACAGCCTCATGCTTCAAGTAGGAGTGCAGGGAAATCCTGAAGACCCACCTCCGTCATTTGGTCCATTGACACTTGTAAGCTGCAGCTGGTGAGCACACCCAAGGCTACAAATATCTCTCTGGGGGAGAAGGCACGGTGCCCAGTGGGTGTTAGTGGTTGCTCTCCAAGCTGCCTCAACAGATCAAATGGAATTAAGATATCCTTTGACATTTCCAAATGAGAAGAGCCTGCAACACATGACCTCTTAGATAAGAGAAAATATTTTGCTCATTAGTATGTGGAAAGATGAAGGATTTTCACTTCTGCTTTCTCATCGCTCCTGTGAAAAAGCACGGGGAATGTCCTTTTATGGATAAAAACAATTCTTCCCAATTATTTTCTGTTCCTTTCTAACCAGAATATCTCTGGGAAAGAAATAGATCCCAGGACCTCTATGATATTGCCAGGGTGAGCAGGAAACGATGGAGCTGTGGGAGAGAAGAAGCCAGAAGTAATTCACACAATTAGCTATATCCTTAGTCTAACACACAAAACTAAAGTTTTCATAGTTGTATAGATAACACCCTTAATGTGTTATATTAAAAAAGGTGAGAAATCATGTCACGTATGTTGAATTTCATTATTTGTTTTATTGCTATTTAAGATTTCAAAGGACACTATCAACTCTTCACAAAACATAAACAGACTCGCAGACATAGTGAACAATCTTATGGTTACTGGGGAAAGGGGATAGGAGGGGATAAATTTGGGAGCTTGATTACAAATGTTAGCCATTATATATAAAAATAGATTATTTAAAAAGTTTCTGCTGTATAGCACAGGGAGCTATGTTCAATATCTTATAATAACTTTAAATGAAAAAATATGAAAAATGAATATGTGTGTGTGTGTGTGTGTATATATATATATATATATATATATGCATGACTGGGACATTGTGCTGTACACCAGAAATTGACACATTGTAAATGATAGTACTTCAATTTAAAAAAAAATTTCACTATTCACTTTGAGATTTATCATATTTTCAAGTCAAAATGCATGATCCTATTATCCCGGGCAAACATTGCTACTTCTTTTGGTAATACATGCTTAGAAATAACTATATGAACAGAAAATGTCATTCTAAAAAACTTTCTAGCACATTACATGTTGAATTTATGGAAGCATATACTTCCAAGCAACCGAGTAGATACATATTTGATACCAGGACAATAATAAATAATAATAAATCAAGTCATTTGCGTTAATTTAAGTTATTCTTTAGATTTTGTTTTGGAAATTACTCCTCTGAAGTTTCCTTAATGGCTTTCCTTGTACAAGTAGTTCAAAACAAAGGAAGTTGAGTTTCTGCAAAACAATTCTCCCCAAGACCCCTAGCTATGAATTCTCAGGTGATGGCATCTCCCTTATTTGAAGACTTACACTTAATTTTTTTTCATTCCACTTATTTGTGAATTTTTAATTGCTTAAAATTGTTTCAGTCTAGAAAATCATTAGATATAGAATTCACATATAGCTGCATAAACCAGTCATTGGTATGCAAAATATTTAAGGTCAGGCTACAAGATCCATTTACAATTAACACTGAAACTAAAGAAGGAAGGGATTTCTTTCCTGAAGCAGAAATATAGACACATACGATATACACATTCTACCTTACTAGCTGAATAACTTTAAATAAGTTTTTTAACATCTTTCAGCCTCAGTTTTCCCACGTATGAAAAAGACAGCTGCACTTACTCATGCCATTATTGTGATAAAGCACATAGCTCATTTGTGCCATCCTTTGCAGGCAAAAAAGAAAACGAGTTCAGGGTGCAACTTACTGCATTTTAGTTGTTTATACATTCTGCATAGGAGATGAGGACAAAGGGCATCACTTTAAGTATGGTCAGTATTTAAGCAGAGAAAAGCACTAAAGTCTAGAGTCTATAAAAGGAATAACCAAAACATTATATGAAACTCACGAGGAAATAAACACAGGAATGCAAAAGAAAAAATGAAATTGATAAATTTGAGAGATGTTTCTTTAAGAAAGCAGCAAAATTGAAAACTCTCTGGAAAAATATAACCAAGGGAGAAACAAAAGTACAAACAAGCAACATCAAAACAATCAGTCGACCATAACATTCTTCCCTGATTTTGTTTTATGTTTACAAATTGTAAGAATTAAAAAAAGAAATCTAAGACATATGATACATTTTAAGGCCTAAAATGTAATTTTCTTGAAAATAGTGTTTAATGTATTAGAATTAGAAATTTATATAAGATATACTCTGATAAGTTCGCAAACATTTGAAATCCCAAGGTTTTTATTATAAATTCTTCCAAACTTTCAAAATGTTGATAATGCACATGTTAGATAAATGTTTTGAGAACAGAGTCAAATGCGCACTGTGCCAAAACCAAAAAAGCGAAAAAGTTCATTTATGCTATTGAAACAAATTTCTAAATACAATATTAATGAATATAATTCAGTAGCAGTTTTGAAAGAATAATACATTGGCATGATATAGTTTACCTCAAAAGGGGAAGTTGGTTCCATACTTGGAAAACTTTTCCCGTAATACACCATTACTATAAGAAAATTAAGTAATAAAAATAAGGCATTAAATCCTCAAATTCATTCTTCTATTAAGCTTCCTCAAAATTATCCACAAAATTATATTGTATCAATATGAAATAGAGCATCTATTTCAAATCAAGGGCAAGTATTGTACTTATTGGTGGAATGTTACTTCGAGTAGTTGTAGAAAAATCCATCCTGGCCTGCAGAGCCCAGCAAATTTACTCTCTGGTCCTTTAATTAAAGAGTTCACCCACTCCTGATGTTGTTCATTGGTAAGGAGTCAAAAGAATAATTTTAGAAAATCTGAGACTTGAATATCTGGAGAAAATGTATGTGGATGAAGACATGAGAGTGGGTACACAATGTGCACACCTTTGTGTCTCTTATCAGTCATCATCTGATGGTGAAGAGACAAGGAGAAACAGGGTAGAAAGGCTGTCCCATTCAATTAAAGTAGACAGACCCTGTTCTCAGATATACCATATCGTGGAAGGTTTTTTGGTAATTTTCAATTTTTATACAATTTTAAAGGTTACTTCCCATTTATGGTTATAAAATACTGGCTATATTCCAAGTGTTGTACAATACACCCTTCAGCCTGTCTTACCCCCAACAGTTTGTCCCTCCCACTGCCCCCAACCTGTGTTGCCTCTCCCCTGCTCCCCACTAGTAACCACTAGTTCATTCTCTATCTCTGTGAGTCTGCTTCTTTTATGTTATATGCACTAGTTTATTGTACTTTTTGGATTCCACATATAAGTGATATCACACAGTATTTATCTTTCTCAAAACACACCATATCTTGAGATGGAAGCTATTAATGGGGACAAATGCATGGAGAAAGAGAGAAAGAAAGAGACAGGGGGATCCTAGATATGGATTTATCTCTGCTAGCACCACTATCCCAGGGCCTGATCTGCTTGACTGATCAACAGGAGATGCCCAAATTATGTGAATGCATCATACCTAGGATCCCATTTCATAGCTAACTAGGTGCAAACATGGGTGCTGATCAGAGGACCCACTGGTTCTTCCAACCTCGTAACTATTATATAGCAGCACGATAGAGCATTGTAATAGATTCTTAGAGGTTCAGCTTGGGGACAACATCCTGCAAGTTACAGGCACTGCCCTCCAGGACGTGGCAGGCATGTTAAACCAATGGCCTCTATATGGTATTATATAACGAGTAGCAAAAATACACAGGTTCATCTTCTCACCGTCACTCTCAGGGATTCACTTGGGGAATCTGTGCTTTCTATTGCTGCAGCTTTAGCCTTTGTGGGAATAGAAGTTCTGAAACACTGGAAGTGAGTGGGAGGTGGCAAAGGTGGCTGGTGCTTCCGGTATGGATACAGTAAGTGTTCTGCTGACTTCATGCTGGGACTACCACTCGGCCACTTTAGCTCCTCAAACAGTCAAAGAAAAGAGCTACTATACTAGTGGGAGTAATTGGCTCCAGTTTTCCGAAAGAGCTGACATTCTGCTAAAAGACAGCAGTAGGGAGGGCTATTTCTGGAACTCTAAGGCACATTGGGCTTCTCTTGGCCTTCCCACGTCTACTGACAGTAGAAAAGGGACCACTGTGTCAACTGTGACCTGACAAAAGCAGGATAACCAGAGGCTCAGAGCTCTAAATGATGAAGGCAATCTGTGCAAATGAAGGGCTGGCAGAGGTAAGAGAAATATAGAAGGGATGGGAGAGAAGGCAGATGATTAATGCTCATTATGCCCTTGGGACAAACTACAGGCCATGTAGACAGCAGTTTATTCTACTAATCCTCTCATTTTTCAAAAGTACAGCTAAGTTTACACGTGGAATTTGCCGAGGCCTGGATCACACAGGACAAAAAATATCACATCATACACAAAAATCAGTTCCAGATGGGTGACAGATACAAGTGTAAAAAAGAAAATATCTAAAATATTTAGCATAAAATTAAGTCAAACATCTTTATGACCTTGGAGTGGACAAAAGTGAAACACAAAAATCACTATTAAAAATATTGATAAATTAGACTGTAATAAAATGAAAATGTTATGTTCATCAAAAGACACCATAAAGAGAATAAAAAGGCAAACTTCAGAGGAGCCTTAGATATCAATCTAATAAATAACTAATTTCTAAAATATGTCAGGAGCCCTATGAATCAATAAGAAAAAAAGATAACTTCCAAAAAGTGTGCAAAAGTTTTGAATAAGTTATTCACAAAAAGTATTTCCAAATGGCCAATATAAATTAGCAAGAAGTGGTATGTGAGTGAGTCATTAAAGAAGTGCAGATTTAAACCATGATGTGATAACAATACACATTCACTAGAATGGCTAAAAGGAAACAAAACAAAATAAAAAAAAAAACAGAAAAATAAAACAAACAGTGACAGGATGTCAAAATCAAAACTCTCATGTATGGCTGGTGCTGGTGTAAATTGGTATACTACTGTGCGAAAATGTTTGGCAGTATTTAAATGTGTGCATATATTCACTAAAAGATTTGTACTGAAACTTTCATAAGAGCACTATATGAAGTAGCCCAAATCTGCAAATCCCCAAATCCCCAGTAACAATAGAATAGATAAATAGTTCATGTATATTCACAGAGCTGAATGCAGCAATGAGAATGGACAATCTACAATCACTTGTAAAAATATAGATAAACCAAACAAACACAATGCTGAGTGGAAGTAAGCAAACACAAGAATATGTATTGTGTGATTTCGTGCACATAAAGTACAATAGGAAAAACCAATCCACGCTGTAGAAGTTATAATAGCATTTTTCCTTGCAGGGAAAGGGGGTGCAGGTACTAGAAATAAAAGGGGCTTCTGAGGTTCTGATAGTATCCTGTTTTTTGGTTTGATTGCTGGTATTGGTTGTGTTCAATTTGTGAACCTGCATTGATCTGGACACTTATTTTCACTTTTTTCTCTGTCTATTTCAATGAAAAGTTTAAAGAAAGAGAAAAAATTACAACCTCATTTTTGCTTACAAACTCAAGGACATCTGCGTTCCGTGTTTAAAAGATTAGAACTATTTATAGATAAAACACTAAATTATTAATGATGGCTGTGTTTAGGTGTGGTGCTGGAAAGATATTTTCTTGTTTCTATTTGTGTGCATTTAATGGTCAAATACAGCTTCAAAAGGGAAAATATTTTACGCTGAAATTGCTTTTTCACAATGTTATATTAAATCTATTTGTCATTTTTTTAGTGGTGGGAACATGATAAAAGAGATTTGGGTAGGCTAGCACTGTGATAGTTTTTAGCACCTCCTCGTGCCTCCAATATTCAGAGCCACGTTGCTGGTTACTCCTGGTACCAATCAAATAATAAAGGAAACAGGAAAAGGAAATACAGCCTGGTTATTTCCTCTTCCTGCTGGTCATGATAGAGTGAAAGTGACCCTTGAGCAACATGGATTCAGTCTGCACTGGTTCACTGATAGAATTTTTTTCAATAAATTCATATTATGATGCTTTTTTTAATTGAAGTGTAGTCAGTTTACAATGCTGTGTCAGTTTCTGGTGTGCAGTGTAATAGTTCAGTCATACATATGCCTACACAGATTCATTTTCATATCCTTTTTCATTGTAGGTTACCACAAGATATTGAATATTGAATACAGTATAATCTCGTTGTTTATCTATTTTATATATAGTAGTTAGTATCGGCAAATCTTGAATTCCCAATTTATCCTTTCCCACATCCTTCCCTCTCTAGTAACCATAAGTTTGTTTTCTATGTCTGTGAGTCTATTTCTGTTTTATAAATAAATTCATTTGTCTTTTTTTTAGATTCCACATATAAATGATATCATATGGTATTTTTATTTCTCTTTCTAGCTTACTTCACTTAGAATGACAATTTCCAGGTTCATCCATGTTGCTGCAGGTGGCAGTATTTTATTATATTTTATGGCTGAGTAGTATTCCATTGTATAAATATACCACAACTTCTTTATCCAGTCATCTGTCAATGGATATTTAGGTTGCTTCCATATCTTGGCTGTTGTAATAGTGCATGTATATATTAGAGTGCATGTTATCTTTCTGAATTAAAGTTCCCTCTAGATATATGCCCAGGAGTGAGATTGCTGGATCATATAGTAAGTCTATTTTAGTTTTTTGAAGACTCTCCATACTGTTTTCCACAATGGCTGCACCAAACTACATTCTTACCAACAGTTCCCTTTTCTCTACAGCCTCTCTCCAGCAGTTATCATTTGTGGGCTTTTGAATGACAGCCATTGTGACTGGTATGAGATGATGTCTCATTGTAGTTTTGATTTGCATTTCTCTGATTATTAGCAATATGGAGCATTTTTTCATGTGCCTATTGGCCATTTGTATGTCTTCATTGAAGAGTTGCTTGTTTAGGTCTTCTGCCCATTTTTGGATTGGGTTGTTTGTTTTTTTTCTTATTACATTGTATGAGATATTTGTATATTCTGGAAATTGAGCCCTTGTCAATTTCATCTTTTGCAAATATTTTCTCCCATTCCATAGGTTGTCTTTTTGTTTTGCTTATGGTTTCCTTTGCTGTGCAAAAGCTTATAAATTTAATTAGGCCCCACTTGTTTATTTTTGCTTTTATTTTACATGATGCTTTGACTACACGTTCTTAGCAACCCTCTCCCTACTTCCAACAGATTAAGCACATTTACCTTTAGTAAAGTTCTAATCTTGCACAATATATTCTACTCCTCCACATTTGTTTGTTCTCCTCTCCCACTAGTCATTTCCAAAGCATCTTTTGAAGTTTAAAAAATATCGAAGACAAATTGAGTACATTAAACATCTTGTCCAGATTTCACAATAAGCAAAAGGCTTAGACAACAACCATCAACATACCATCACTTCTCTTAATTTCCAAGTACCATGGATAAATTTGCTTTGTAATTCAACAGATCCATACTGACTGCTGGGGTCACTGATCTAAGGATCCATGACCCGCCCCCTGTGTAGTATTCCCATCAATGTGGAATCTTTGAATTGAGTGCAATTCCCATTTTGGAGTACCAATATACTTACTGCCCCACTCCTGTTGCCACCGACTGTCAATTCATTGAATTATAATCTGAAAGTAGAGCAACCCTAGGCAGCAGAGGATAATAATCAGTGAACATGCATAAATTCAAAAGCATTTGTGGTTAAGCTCTGTCTTTGTCAGGGTCGACCAAGGAAAACAGGAACCCTAATAAGTATTTAAAACAGTGAGATATTAATACAGAAAACTAGATGCATAGGTGATGTCAAGACCTGTGGTTTCATTAACCCAGAAATAAGCCATAACAGGAAACATTGTCACTCCTGGGTTAGAGGATATGGTTTAGCCTGTACCCATAGACCAGGGTCATGTAGTGTAAGTAGGAATCAATGGTTTTTCCAACAGGATCTGGAGCCATGAAAGAGACACTGCTGTGAGTAAACTCAGAACCGTGGAAATATGTTGGGAGAGGCTAGGGTGGCAGGTTGCAGAAAGTAGACCAGAGAGACAGTTTTCTATTTGCAATCAGATTATGTTTGTTCAAGCTATAGTTAATTGAATTACTATGAAAACTATATAATTAAAATAACGAGTCCAACTGGCATAATCAAGTTTAAGAACAAACTCTATGATGTTAATAAAGACACAGTTGAATAAGTGGGAACAAAAAGAAGTGAGCATATTAGTGAGCAGCCTGTTCCTTGCCAATGTTCAGCATGGCTGGTGCCTAATTCATTCTTGAAAGCTCCATGAGGTAGGGATATGTCTACACTGGCTCATCCATATAAAGCCAAGATCTAGCACAGTCACTGCATGAAACAGAGTAGGTATTCAACAAGCAATTTTCAAACAAATGAATGCAAAAATACATGACCAAGTTTGTAAACAGTCTGTTGGTGACTGTTCACGTATCCTTCACATCTGCTTCACTGGTACTGCCTGGAACAGTTGTGCTGACCATCTTGTTCTTTGCCTTGCAAATAATTTCTGTAACACTTTGTAACTGTCTTTGTGATTGTATTGTTCAAAAAGCTCTAATCCACAAATTAAGTGTGCTTGAGAGCATGATTAAACTCCAACAAACAAAATTGCTGAGGAAAATCCATTATTGTTATTTAAACAGCTGAACCACTTTCCAAAATATTCATAACCCAAATTGTTCTTCTAAAGGGCAAAAATGAATATTGTGCATGTTTACAGAGAGGCTAAGTTAAATTTTAAAAATTCAGCAAAACTTAAGGGGGCAAAGATAACATATTCTCTGTATAACTGGGCGTGTTCAAGCTTATTTTAAATATTAAATGATTTAAAGTGTAAAAAAATCACGCATGGAGCTTTAGTAAATTCATTTTGAATAATAAGAATGAATTAAAAATCATAAATCAGAAAATTGTATTTGAGTTGATATTATAGGTAATGATTTTAATTATGCCTAGTGAGAAACAAAAGAAAGCAGGCAAACCTTATCAAACACAAATGCAGTAAGGCATACTTTATCTTTCCATTTACTCTCTGTTTTGTGGTTTTTCTATTTTCTTTATTACTTTTTAAAATTACAAAGGTATTACATGCTTTTGGTAACAAAACCATGGGGAGAAGTACAAAAAAGGCTAACATACATCTGGATAACCACTACTTTGATTCCTGTATTTACTTTTTTAGAGCTATTTTTTATAAATTAGTATTATTTTACTTAGTAAATCTGTGAAGTCATAATACTAAATGCTTGAAAGACATGATTGTTAGATTAAAATATTGTTGCTTTATGTTATCTACTAGAAATCCAAAATAATAATCCTTCACAAATATGCACTGTTCCTAAATAATTATTTGCAAAATTTAATCATATTTACTATTCCAAACATGTGAGTGTCTATTAAGC
The DNA here is from genome assembly GCF_048773025.1 of Camelus bactrianus. NCBI lineage: Eukaryota > Metazoa > Chordata > Mammalia > Artiodactyla > Camelidae > Camelus > Camelus bactrianus. The sequence goes on along the minus strand of NC_133567.1, from coordinate 18,629,133 downwards.
AGTATTAAAGCTTTTATTGCCTTTAATTGTTATCCCAGGAAACACTAATAAAATAAATGTTTTAATAAGTCAATACCCATCTCCTGAAAAATTCATTTCTAAATCGCCAGCCATATTAGATTCATTTCCCCTGGTTGCACAGTTTTTAAAGAGTTTGTTGTGAGATGAGACACACTAAAGGAAGAAAATAAAAGAAAAGTAACGACTCAATTACTCCACAGTACTAACCATAATAATTTCTGTAAAATTATGCCACCTACACCTCAAACATATTGGCCAATTATGCAATTTCTGCAGGAATCTCAGCATAATAGCATTCTTGGGAGAATTACGATGATCAAGTCTGGAAAAATGGAAGTATTCTTTTTTCTTTTCTGTTATAGTTTCATAGCAGATATGTTTTTAGCAAGCTTCATTTCCTCCTATGACAATTCATGGGGAAATAAAGCCCTTTTCCCTACCCACCCTACCCCCCAATCATCTGCAGATGGAGTGTTTGAACTGCTGTTAATTCTGTCCTGCAATCCAACAAGTCTTTGAGCCTTAAAGAAGCCAACATAAAGAAAGGTATCTTCCTTCCAGAATTTGTCTCTTAAAGTTCTCATGAATAGAGATGAAATAATAATAGTGCTTTCAGAGAACACTTATATAGGATAGAAATCTATTTCATCAGTACTCTGGCTGAGGAAGATGAATGTTTTAACCTTGAGACATCCTTTTATTTTGTCTCTGTGTGGAAGACCATCTCTTGGATAGAGATAATACAAAAGAAATTGGCAAACAGCCCAAGTCATATTCATTCAGTGTTGACACTGTTTCAAGTATCTGCATTGATTGTACTGTATCTTGAAATGGGGAACATCTTTAAAAGAAATTCCAGATCTAGATCAACTGCATCTCACCTAATGACATATTCGTTCAAAATATCAAAGTGAAATATAAAAGCCACTTTCAACTGTAAGCATTTTAGAGTCAGTTTTATAAGCAACTTTGTTCACAAAATTATATAACCTCTTTCATTTTGCATTCACCTAGGGAATGGAAACAGTCAATTTTAGTTTAAAACACATAATCTGAAGAGTCATAATCTGGAAGGAAATTTGCATAATCTATAGAGTCATAACCTGTAAATTCCTTGTTCAATCTTAAATATATGGTAATGAAAAGCAATTTTTCCAGAAAGAATATTCTACTCCAAACTTACCTCCCCACAAGAACCAGTATCTATTTTTGTATTAGGAAAAACTAAATTATACCAGAGGGAGAGGCTATCTCTCAAATCTCAGAGAAATAAAATACAGGATAATTTCTCACTCGTATTACACTTCTGCTGTGAATCAAGGTGGTTCTTTGTTCTGGATGGTCCTTATTCTAGATCTAGCCTGAGGGGCTCACCCTCTGGAATATTGCTAGTCCCAAACCGGAGGTAAAGAGATTTGGAGGATCTTGTGTCAGTAAGGAAGTGTGCCAGCCAGAAATTTTCATGATTCATTTTTCCCTCACAATGCACTGCAACCTAAAAAATTCTCTCCTTACCTAGCCAGTTGGAATTTCCAAGTGAAGGAATTTTATAAGTCAAATTATTCACCATTTTCATTATTTGAATAGAGATTTTCTTACAATTGTTTCCATGGGCTACTTTTCAATCTGTAGCCTGGCTGTTCATGAGTCTCATGACCTGCCCCTGTCCAATCAGCTATAGCTAACAGGGCCATATGGAATCAGGATAGAACCCTGTGGTTGAAGAATCACCTAAGACAAATGAGATCTCCTTATAAGAGTCTGTAGGTGGGGCATCTATCCCAAGGTTTGTCCTAATGTTATAACTAAATCTCAGTTATAACCAAATGGAAAGAAACATCAAGAGTCAGCTACAGCTGGCATAAAATGAAATAAAATATGAGAACCAGGTAATGGAAGTACCGAGTTTTTTTTTTTAATTAAAAATGAAAAAAACAAACAAACAAAGAGTTATGGAAATGAGAGGACTATAACAGAGTTTGCATTGCTTAGACTAGTGATTCCTAAAATTTGGCACCTGGACCAGCCGCATCAGGGTCCACTTCTAGAGAGCCTGTTAGAAATGCAAATTCTTGGGCCCCACTCCAGACTGATTGGATCAGAAACTCTAGAAATGGGGCCCAGGCCCAGCAAACTGTGCTTTAATTCACCCCTCAGCAGATTTTGAGGCAGGCTACAGTTGAGAACTCCTGCCCTGCCTATTCCAATGTTTCCCCAAATTTAATGTGATCACTTGGGTGTCTTGTTAAAATGCAGATTCGGATCCAGCAGGTCTGGGATGGGACCTGAGGTTCTGCCTGTAATGACAAGCTCCCAGGTGATGCTGATACTCCTGGGCCATGGGCCACACTTTGAACATCAAGGTTAAATTTCCAGCTCTTTCAGAACAGAATCCATCCTGTCATGTTTAGCCTTTGTTCATAATAAGTTAGTTCCTGGTATTATGGAGAACATCTGTACACAGGTGCATTTGCAGCAGAAAAAGAGGATTCAAAACACCTTCCAAAAGGAGCTTTGGGATACAAACCATCGTGCTGTTCTGACTGAATTTGGCTAATCTATCAGTTTTTTCCAGATTCTCCAGTACCATTTCACTGATAAAGCTTACCTTGCTCACCTTTAGGTGGCCACCTTTTCGATGAAGCTCCCCAACTCCAAATCCTGACTTCCAGAGTGATGATCTCAGGATGGTGTTCTTCCCCATGGACCAAACATCTGCTCACCCAGACTGCTAAAGCTCCCTCCCATGGGCAGCTCCTTGCTGCCCTCACATACCAGCAGTTACAGTCTGAGACCCTCAACTTCTTTCCTTCTCCAAACTCCCAGTTTTAGTCAAAAAATCCTCGGCAAGTGTTGAGGTCCCTTAAGTCGATCTGCAATTCACTGTTTCCTTCTCCTTCACATAAACTTCCCCTCTACTTCTTCCATCTTATTGATTGTGCTTTGTTCTCTTTGTAGTTGGCCAGAGCACCCACAAGGAAATTCTTATCTAGATCTGGTCTCATAACTAACCCTTTCTCCTCCAAGACCTCCTTTAGAAATCCAGTTCCTTCAAAATCCTTCAGCTTTCTGCCCTAAATTAGAGCTATTATGTAAGACAGTTGACCCATGAACAATGCAAGTTTGGATTTGTTTTCAATAAATATGGACTATGGTACTACATAGTCCACCAATGGTTGAATCCATGGTTGGGTGAATCCACAGTTGGTTGAATCTTTGAGTACAGAACCTTGGCTATAAAGGGCCCACTGTAAATTCATACACAGATTTTTTCAACTGTGGAGGGTGGGGTGGGGATTTGGTAGCCCCCAATCACCTCTTTGTTCAAGGGCCAACTATATAGTCTTTATGAGGTGATAGCAATTGAAAATAATTTATTGTACTAACCTACCTAGAGATAATGAAAAAATACCTGTAAAAGCCAATCCAGTTGTTCTTAAACTTTGGTGATCCTAAGAATTCCCTGGGATGCTTGTTAAAAAGGCAGACTATCAGGTACTGCCCCAGACTCAGTCCATTGCAATCTCTGATGTGAGGTAGTGTTTCCATGTGGGAATTTCTTCTTGATGTTTCTCAGGAAGTGTGTATGTTTTCCCCAATACAGTGAAAAATCGTTCAAAAAGACAAGAACACAGGGAAAAAAAAAGTATTTTAATTCCTCTCTAAAGATTAAAGGTTAACAATGGGAATAAAATCTCTCCCAGTTCAAAGACTCAAGTCAAGGACACTAGGAAACATTGACATTTAGAGCTGAAAGTCAAGGTCAACCATTCTGGGAACCAGGACAGGAAGAGAAAGAGAAACAACTCAGTGGTCATGATCTCATCAGCCAGTCTTGCTAAGAACTGTTGCTGTATTTTGAGTGTGCATTCATGGTCCTGTCTGCTGCTGAGAGCGAGTCATTCTTGCAATTAAAATAAATATTAATGGGTTTATGCACAAGGTACTTAGTATATATTCTATGAGTAGTATCTCAAAAAATAACAAGTTTTGGAAACAAAGTTAGTCATTTCTGATGTTCTGATGTGTGATTTACTACACTGCTATTAATCTTACTAGGAGATGCAGATATTTTGTCATTTGAGTATCACTCAACAATATTACCTGGCATTTTCAGTATCTGAATATTTGTTCTAGGTGAATATAGATTAATGAAAGTAATATAGATTTCAGTCAGAAACAGACAAATAAATCAGGGCAAACAGATGAAGTATTTTCCTGGTAAGAGGAAAATCGATTATTTCCAGTATATGGACCTTATTTCCCAACTTGAAGCAGCTTTTGGATGCCTTCTTAACAATTCAACCAAAATGAAAGAAACTTTTCTACATTCAGAATATCTGTCAAGAAACAAAAATAAAGACTATCAGAAGGGACAATTAATACATCACATGTTTTAAAATTACATTTTAAAATGACAGTTTTAAACATTTAATATTTGTGGTATAATCTTTCCATTTTTAATGGCATCTGTATAATATTTATTTCATGTCAGTGTTCCCATATTTTAATATATTCTATTCCCAAAATCTATATCAAGTACAGAACATTTTTGTGAGTTACTGAAATATGTAATCTCAACACAATATGTTTGTTAAGAATAATTAGTGGCCATGTATTTATTGTTACCTCTTTTTCACAGAAAACCACTGAAATGTTTAGGATAATCATATCACAGAAAAATGATTCATTGTATATTGTTATGGTCACTCATTATTATCTAAAAACACATGAACAAGGTGTTATGAAAAACATAGAATAATTTATGATTATGGGGAATCCAGTTTCTCATTCCCAAATCCCAAATCCTAGCAATTTACAAACGTAAGTGGAGCACAGGAATTTGCATCTTTTACAAGCATCCTAGGTCATGCTAATGTCCTGAGTGGGCAACACAGCAGAACACTGCCTGAATCCAATGGAGCCAGTCACTGAATCTCAGAAACTTTAGGGGAGTAGCTGGAAGGATGGGTTAGGGTTAGAGGGACACTGGGAAGAAGAGCTTCCTGGTTCTTGTAGCTGTCCTTCAATGAACACCACAGAGGTTGCAGATAACTCAGATTGCGCACATATGACATGAGGATAGTGTATCTACTATGATATTATAGCTTTTTCTATGGTTTGTTGTGATAATTAATGTGAATGATACAAGAAGCACCTTCTTAGAATCGTGCCCAGCACATGACAATTCCCTTCCTCCTTTCCCCACGTTGTCTACCTTAGCCTTCCATGAACCTGGAGTTCTATAACTATTTGATAAGTACGTATGTAGGACATTAACTTTGCTCGATAAGTCAGTCTGTGCCTCTGAGGCATCAGCATGAGCCTGTGTGCTTGCAGGATGAAAGTTAGATGAGAATTGGAACGGTGTCCCCTGACATATGTGTTGAAAGAGATTAGATTGGGTTGCATTGTGTTAGAATTCAGCTCACACCTTTGCTGTAAACATGAATAGATACTGCTTTCTTTACAGCAGATGCCAGAACATTTCCAGATTCCTGAAGTGATGGCTCTACAGGCTTGTGCTTTGTGAGAATTACAGCCATAAACACAGAAAAGCGTGCCCATAAACAGCAGTTTAGGACTCTCATTTGCTCTATACTCCACATTAATTGACTTAACTGAATGATTTATGTTTATGCAAAGTGTAATTTCAATAGGACGTTAAAAAGGTTCCAAGAGAATGCATTAAATAAACTAACTTTGCATGAAACATCGTCTATCACAGAACATTTTAATCTCAAAATCTTATGTTTGTCAGTGTGTGACTTTTTCTATACATAATTTATAGAAAAGTAGATAGTGTAGTGTAGCTGTCAGCTGGATTGTATTAATCCCCTAATTAGAGAAACAGTTAAAAGAAATAGATGGTCTTATGAAAAGAATTAAATACATATTTGCACATGCAGTCAGTGTGCCAGCCTGGCTCTTAGAACACTTCTCATCCCGCCAACCTGAGTCCCTTTCCTTCCTGAATGTATGCTTATCTAAAAGTACTTACAACATTTGATTCTGTTGGGAGAGAAATCTCTGCAAACGACTGTGTCAGCCTGGCACTTGCAAAAGCAGTAATTTGAGTTATCTGCATGTGGATTTATTTTCACGGCTGTATACCCCATTTTTCCTTCTTTTATGGAGGATAGAACATCACTTAGCTTTTGTATCAGTGTTCCTGGGGCCCTGCCTGAGCCTGGTGCCCAGGAGATATTCATGAGTACGTGATGTATGCAAGGATTCGTGTGGGCGGATGCCCGTACTCTTTCATTTGAGTTCTGAGAAAGTGCTTATACTTTCCTCTGCAATGATTTTAGAGTCTCCTAGAAGAGACCTGTGGGGAAGATTTTCCTTGTGTATGACCTAAATCAGTCCCACAGTTTTGGAACATTGTTTGTCTTTGCATTGGCCTTTGGACTTCTCTAGGTTAATATCACATGCCCTTCAGTTTATCCTCAAAGTGTCTCAAGTCAGGCCCAGGATGGAGGAATTAGATGCTCAAGTACAAATGAGTCAGCACTGGGTGGAACCATTATCCGGAGCATTACGGAGTGCTGAGTTGGAATCCAACAAGAGCAGAATCAGTGAGGGGTAATTTTCATGTGTATTCAGAATTACATTCGTCAGGGAAGCAATTTGCCATCATATGCTGATCTTTTAGTTTGTTTTTTTATTGTCACCCATAAAATATTAAGGTATAATTTACATAAACTTTACCCTTTTTAGTAAAATATAACTCTGCAGGTTTTGACACACATACCATCCTGTAACCATCACCACAATCAAAATACAGAATAGTTCTTCACTCCAAAAAATTACCCAATGACCCTTGTAGTCAGCCCCTCCACTAGCCCCCAGTTCCTTGCAACCACTGACCTACTTTATCTCCCTACAGCTTTGCCTTTTCAAGACTATCATGAGAATGGAATCACAATATGTAGCCTTTTGATTCTGGGCTATGTAGCCTTTTGATTCTGGGTCCTTTTACTCAGTATTATGCATTTAAGAATCATCCATGTTGTCGTGTGTATCAGTAGTTCATACATCACTGAGTAGTAATTTTATTCCTTTGTGTGGATGTGACAGATTTGTTTCTCCATTCTCCAACTGAAGGACATTTGGGTGGTACCCAGTTGTAGCAATTATGAATAAAGCCACTACAAATATTTGTGCATTGATTTTTGTGAGAGCACAGAATTTCATTTCACTTGTATAAATACCTAGGCGTGAGAAGGCTGAGTCTTACAGTAAGTGTGTAATTAAAATTATGAGTCTACCGAAGTGTTGCCTAAGATTGCTGTGTCATTTTACATTCCCAGTCTATGACAGTTCCTCCACTTCCTGCATACTGCACTCAGTATGGTCAGTCTTTTTAATTAAAAAAATTTTAATAGGTAAATAGTCATACTTCATTGTGGTTTTATTTTTCACTTCCCCAGTGACTAATGATGTTGAATGTTTTTTATGCGTTTATTTGACATTCACATACCTTCTCTGACAAGGTGTCTCTTTAAATCTTTTATCCATTTTGTATTAGGTTTTTGTTGTCTTACTGAGTTTTCAGAGTTTTTTATATATGCTACAATTTCCTTCTTAGATATGTGATTTACAAACCTGTTCTCCCAGTTTATGCTTCATATTTTATTCTCTTAGCAGTGTCTTTTGAAAAACAAGTTCTTAATTTTCATGAACTGATATTCATCATTTTTTTCTTTTATGATTCATATTTTTTGATGTCAAAGCTAAGAAGTCTCTGCCTAACCCAAAGTCATAAATGTTTTCTCTTATGTTTTATTCGTTTCCTTTTTTTTTTTTTTTTTTTTAATCCTTTTGGACACTACATCTTTTGACTACACAATTTAGGTCATTTACATTTCAAGCTATTATTTATAGGTATGGACTTACTATTCCCATCTTTAATTGCTTTCTGGTTGCTTTGTAATTCCTTTGTTTCTTTCTCCCTCTCTTGCTCTCTTCCTTTGTGGTTTGATGATTTTCTATAATGGTATACTTTTTCCTGAGGGCAGGGGAAACCCAGAAAGGCAGTCCTCATAATGATTAGAATGTTAAATGTTGTATTTGCTTCCTTTAAGTTTTTAAAATTTGCAAATGTGCCTTTTAAGAGAGGTTTATTCACTCTTTAAAACTTGAAAATATAATTTAAGTAATCAGGCCCTAAGAATTAAAAAATGAAGAGAAGTATATAAAATAACATATTTAACTAAGTTAAATCTACTGGAGCATTTTTCTTACTTGGACTGAATATCAATTACTTAATTCTTGACTAAAAGAACAAAACAGTTTTAACAACTAGTAATTGTCTTGGGGGGAATCCTCTAGAAAATAAGCACCTAGGAGCAATTTGCAGCTTTAAAATAAGTTTAAATATTTTTATTTGTCAAAGGTCCCAAATTTTATTTGAACACAAAACCTTTTATTAACTTATCATTTTGTTGTCAATTCTTAATGTATACAGACTAATTTGTTTCTTTAAGCTAATGAAAGCAACTTCTAATATATATTATATATGTATGTGTGTGTGTGTGTGTGTGTGTGTGTGTGTGTGTGTGTGTGTGTATCTGCATTCAGAGCTTCTTACCCACAACTTTAAAAGCACCAGAAAAAATTACTTCAGTATAGATTATCTTTATTCAGAAAACACAGCATACTCCTTCCATCTCCATCTCATTCCTGCCCTCCATTTGGCAAAGATTCTTTTATTTAAATTGGAAAGAAATATTTTATTTAATACTCATATTAATTTTCCTATTTGTTTCTTCAGTGGAAGATGTTGGATTCACTTTATGTACAATTTCTATGTTAATCAGAATCCTTGGGAAAGTAATTGCCCTACTTTATGTCTTCAGCTGATAATCCAATATTCCAGAATTTATTTCCTTAAGGTCTAATATTCATGATATAAAACTGAGTATTTTGAAAAAGTCTCCACCATCAAAGACAGATTAGACATTTACTATGTGCCACATGCTGAGCTATCCTTAAAGATATAAACAAACAAACAAACAAACAAACAAATAAATGAGATGGATCCAGGGAGTTGTTGACATTGTAATAAAATTTTGAAATATCCAACTGTATAACTTTTTAAACTCTCAAGTGCAAGCACCAGCTTAGTAAACACTATTTTTAGATTGTTCTGTCACAGATTTGTCACAGGTTAAACTGTCACCCATGGAAAAGCTTCCATAAGAGAAGAAATTTGTCATTCCAGAGAAGCAAAATGTATGAGTAAGAATTTAAAACTTTTGCTGCACTATGACTAACTGATCACAAAACTCAACTAACAATAAATCTGTCAGGAAACATACAAATAAAAAAACTGAGTTTTTGATTTATTGCATTTCTAAAGAAGAAAAGTAATTGATTGATTTTTCTCCCTTTTTCAAACAGTTACTTGGTGTCATATGGAAATAGCCACATCACTTGGGAGATAAAGTAAATCAGCTACTGTCTGCTCTTGAATGAATATCCCTTCAGTTTCCAAGGTTTTCTCTCCTTTTGAATAGCAACACCCAATCTGTAGAATCAAAGGAATAATTTAAAGTGAATTGAATGAAATATGCCTTTTTAAACTCTGACTTCATTTAAATATTTTAACTTTCAGAAGACACAGCTGAAGTAAATGCTGTAGTTATGGAACAGATTGAAAAAATCATGTACATATATGAAATTATAATTTATTATGATAAAAAGGAGAAAATGTGAGTCAATGATTTTTGCTCTGAGGCTCCAGGATCTCCAATGGTTAAAACCAAACCAAACCAAAACAAAAACAATTTAAAAAAAAATACTTTACACTTGCTTCTCCTCTCTCTTCTCTCCTTTCACTTACTTCCCATTTGTCAAAACGTCATACAAGAAAAGGAGTGAGTTCTCAGGATTAATTCTGTACTGACTACCAGGAAACAACGTTCTTTGATTTTGCAATCATTATGCTCAATAGTCTTGGGTAAGCAACAATTATTTTATGCCTCATTTTAATATTCTGAATACAGTTATTAGGACTATTTCAAAATGATTTATACATTTGGGCAAATGTGAAAGAGCTCCAGCCTGCATATTTTATCACATCAAAACATAAGTCTCTCATTTTTGGAAATTTCCTTTTGGTCTCCCATGATTGTGAGATGACATTAATTCAAAGTAGATTTACTTTGAACAATGTGTTCCTTGCACTAGGCTGTTTGTTGCAGTTTCATAGTTTATCCCCTTATACACTGATACACTTTAACCTTGATTTCTTTACTTGATTATCTGGCCAAAATTCTACCTCAAAAATTTAGCTTATACACAATGTATAGCAAAGTCTCATTTTAGATAACCTGATCAACTAATGTATATTTATACCCTTACAATTGCCATGAACTATGTGTACAAAGAACTGAAAAATAAATACTAAGATTTGTAAGATCTAATATCTGCCCCTAAGGAGCTTTCATTTGCAGTGGAGAGGATGAAAATGCAAAAGTCAAATAAGAAATCCAGGCAGAGTTACAGAACAGAAATTCTAACCCAGATCAGGGAAAGGCAAAATCCCTTACTGCTCAGGTCAGACCTCCTGGTTTCCCGAGGACAACCCTAGTTTATGTCTGTCCCTTGACGTAGGCATTCCTCATTCCCTTTCATATACAAAAGAGTCAAAGTTTGGATGATAAAAGACTCTTGGGTAAAACTCCACATTGGTGTGGAATATGAATTGTATACTATTTTTGTTAGAAAAGGGGGGAGAAATAGCATTATGAGGCATATAAAAGAATAATATAAGTAAATATTGGTTCATTTCACAAACATTCAATTAATTTCTTTGCCATTCAGTCAGGGTAGTCGGTCTTTGGCATTAGCATTGTCACATGAACTTGCCTGTCATCTGTAATTGTGATAAGAATTTGTTTCCAAAATTTCCAAAAGATAAGACTAAAATGTCACAAAAACTAATAACTGGTCTTACTGGAGTATCTTTTTTCAGAGGTGGCTTGACGTATGATTAGAGACACAACTTGGGATGAGAGCCCCAGTTTCAAATACTGTTTCTGCCCCTTCTTGGCTCTGTGAATTTGACAAAAGGTAGTATTTCTATGTTTTCCTTATTGTTTAATTGAGACAGTGCCAAAAGTTTTCAGAATTATATGAGATAGAATATATGAAAGCAGTCAGCAGAGTACTTGTAGGTAATCAGTAAAAATGAGTTGACCCTAAGTGTTGCACAGTGTGCTCAAGCTCTTGAAATATCAACAGTTCTGTGAACCAGTCAGTAAAGTCTTTGCAGAGAAAGCAACCCTACGCTTGGCAGCCATTCCACTGGGGCCAGAAATGTGTAGGACAGGTAACTTCAGTCTCAATCAGAAGTGGAAATTGAAGGTCTTGCTCAACTAGCATGTGTTCTCTGTATCAGGTGCCTGTAGTCCACCAGTATCCCTTAGAAAGTGTTAAAAGTCATTATTACTGGAAAAAACAAAAAAAAACAAAATGCAGGCCAAATGGGAGTAGATCCACAGTCTGTCCCAAATAAATGACCGCATTAATATATTCGGACTTCTGGAAACTCTGAAGTGCCTCAGTGACTCTTCTGTCTCCAGAGGGTTCTCATGGCATCAGATCTGTACCAAGTTTTTCCTCGTAGGTCACCATGGACTTAGTCATCATATTGCCTCCAGATCTGCCTTTTGGTTAACAGGCTTGTGATGAATAAATAATCCAATAAATAGTAATGACTCCAAAATCTCTGCATGTTTACTCCCCAAAACACTTCTCATGTTTTAGTTCATAACTTTCCTTGTGAATTTTGGAAAAATACAGTCATACTTGAAAAACAGAACTAAAGTTCTGTTCCATTAAAGACATGGCTACTACCTACTAACTATCTGGTTTGGGACCTTAAAGCAAACTTTTAAAAATAAAAAATTATGCTTGCTCCCCTATCATGGTAACTGGCATTCATGTAAGCCCCAAAGTACCAGGGAAGACATTGGTAAACAAATTTTCTTGGCAAGCATCTAGGCCACCTAGAACTTGGCACGTCATGATAGAACTGGCGAGGAATTCTCCCAAAGATCAAATTTAGAAGTGGAAGACCTGGGCTCAGGCTTTAGCTCTGTCTTTGAGTTGTGTAACTTTGGGCAATTTGTTCAGCTTCTTTGGTTTTCAGTTTACTCTCCTGTACAATGAAAGAGTGGGGTCAGACTTTCTCTAAGGCCCCTTCTGGATCTCAGAAGTCTATCATTCTTCCATTCTAAATCAATCAAGCAATTCCTACGTAATTAAGAAACATTTCCTATATTCAAGGGACGTCTTTCGCCTCTTCTTACAGACTCATTTTACAACATTACATTTTACTTCAATATATGATAGTCACTTGGGGTGTGGAGTAATCTTGGTGAGAAAAGCCAATTAACGAATATTCAGCACTTGCTCTGTGTAGCATACATTTTTATAAATGGCTATTGACCAATTTTATCTCAAAAAATTAAGTCCTCCTTTAAAAAAAAACAGACTGTGATTCTAAGAAGTTTGTGTCAACTAGTTGAAGCTTAAGTCCTAGCAACAAAATATCTTTTTTGAAGTCCCTCTTTCTATTTACTTCACTAAAAATATCAGCTATCTTCCTTCCTGTAAATAAATAAATTATTGGTTTCCATTTTCCATTGAAAACAACTACAAATGATGGCTACAATTTTTAAAAATGTAAGCATACATAGGCTAAACTAGAAAGTAGGAATCTTGGAGACACAGCAAACACAGAAGCAGTCTTTAACCCTGTGGAATGTGATGTCTCTGTGACTTGCTCTTAACTTTTTCATAGATTACTGACATAATCAGATGGGAAACAAAATCTAGGGCCAGCCCAAGATGGGAAGTCAAACCGAAGGTCTCACCAAAATGATAGAACAAATCAGTATAAAGATGAGCTGGAAGTACACCATCCCCCACCAACCTCAATCCTTAGCAGGAAATATTCATATTTCCAAGCCTGGTAATTATATAGAGGGGAAAATTTTTCTTTTGAGATGCTGAAAGCACAAGCACCTTTTCAGAGGTCTGCAGCATAGTTCATACTACCTAGTTGTCAACAAAGAAAATAAAAAGGCACAGAATTGGTTTAAAGTGAAGTGGCTCAATGCTGCTCTCAGGCATGCTGTGGAAACAAGCACAAAACTTTCCAGTTCTACTGCGAGTCCAAATGTGATTGTTACAATGTAGGAAAAGATTTTCTTCTTCAAAAAATTTACCACCACCTTGAGAACACCCTATTTTATGATAGCTCTATGAGAATGCTGTAATCACTATGTGAAAAGCACTTCTTGGGTTTACACAAAAACTCAACTTGAACAACCATGAATGTCAGAATTGCAACAGAGTTCTCAAAGAATGTGGAGAGAGAAAATTCCAAAGACACAAAACTGATAGAAATATACCTACACACAAGATACATCAAAACCCAAAAACGTTATGAATAAGATGCAGAAGAAACATGGGCAGCAAAGACTTAAAGATTCTTTGCTTGATCAAACTTTAGTCAGACTCATGAGCATCTCTCAGGCCCATCTGGGCACTTTCTTATAAAATCCAGTTTCAATGAGAACTCTGCAAGCAAGTTTAGCAAGAACACCACCGCCCCCTCAATATCTGATTGCCCTTGTGATCAAATTCTTCATCCTCCATCATCTCCTAGCTGATGTCTTATCACTCTGGAGTGTCTTCAGCAAGAATCCTATTAGGTCATTTTAGCCAGAACCTCCCAATCCCTGATGTTTCTAATGATTTTTCTATTCACTGACACCCGCCCCCCCTCCACCACACCCTGCTCTTTGGCTATAAATTCTGTTGTCCAGTGCAAATTCACACATAAGTGAATATTCAATTATTAGTAGAACTGATGTGAAAATTCAGTAAAGGAATGACAAATATTTCAACAAGTGTTACTAGGATAGTTGGTTGTCCACTTAGGAAAAAAAGCTAAGTGAAATATACAGAAAAAGCAAACCCATATGGTTCAAATGGATTCATATATTCATATGGATTCAGATTCATATGTGAACGATACAACAATTTTTGAAGAAAAAATAACAGAATATTTTTATGGTAAGACCCAAAAGGGACCAAGTTTGATAAATACAATTACAATAAAATTAAGAACTTTTATTCAATGAGACCCTTCTCAAATTTACAATCAAGCAGTAAATTAGAATATATTTGTAACTGATGAGAAATTGGAATGCAGACTATACTAAGAACTGCAATAAATTAATTTGTAAAAAGACAAACATTCCAGTGGAAAAATGGGCAAAATAGTTGAATAGGTATTCTCTGAAGAAGGAAGCAGAAATGAACAAAACATTAACAACAGTTTTAATCTCATTAAGAATTATGGAAATGCAAATTAAAACTGTAATGTAATAAATTGTCATTACCACCAATTATGGAGCAATGGAACTCTCATACAGATTTGCTAAGTATATTAATTGCTATAATCTCTTTGCAAAACAAAAACATAATATCTAGTAAGGTGAAGTACACATGTCCCAGGATCCAGCATTTCCACTCCTAAGAGGTTGGTTCATAAGTTTTAGGGAAGAAGCCATTTCCAATAAGAGTGCAAGGTGAAGTAGCAAGTACTGATGTAGAAGCTGCAGGAAGTGTTCTGGATGATCTAGCCACGATTATTAATGAAGGTGGGTACACTAGACAACAGATTTTCAGTGGAGATGAAACAGCCTTATATTGGAAGAAGATGCCATCTAGAATTTTCATAGCTAGAGAAGATAAGTCAACACCTGGCTTCAAAGCGTCAAAGGACAGGCTGACTGTCTTGTTAGGAGCTAATACAGGTGCTGGCTTTAGGTTGAAGGTGATGCTCATTTGTCACTCTGAAAATCCTAGGGCTCTGCCTGTGCTCTGTGTGTGGAACAACAAAGCCTGGATGACAGCACATCTGTTTATGACATGGTTTAGTGAGTATTTTAAGCCCACCGTTGAAAACTATTGCTCAGAAAAAAATAAAAAAAAGATTCCTTTCTAAATATTACTGCTCACTGTCAATGCACCTGGTCACCAAAGATGTCTGATGGAGATGGACAATGTGATTAACACTGTTTACATGCCTGCTAATACAACGTGCATTCAGCAGCCTGCAGATCAAAGAGTAATTTTGACTTTCAACTCGAATTATTTAAGATATACATTTTGTAAAGCTTTAGCTGCCTTACATAGTGACTCCTTTGATAGATCTGGGCAAAGTCAATTGAAAACCTTCTGGAAAGGATTCACCATTCTGGGTGCCATTAAGAACACTGCTGATTCATAGGAAGAAGTCAAAATATCAACATTAACATCAACATTAACAATATCAACATTGCTGTCTTATTCTAAGAAATTGCCACAGCCACCCCAGCCTTCTGCAACACCACCTTGACCACTCAGCAGCCACCAACATTGTGGCAAGATCCTCTACCAGCAAGAAGATTGTGACTCACTGAGGGCTCAGATTATGGTTAGCATTTCTTAGCAGTAAAGTATTTTTAAATTAAAGTATGTACATTTTTTAGATATCAAAAACGCTGTTGTACACTTAATAAAATAAACTACAGCATAGTGTAAACATAACTTCTATTTGCCCTGGGAAATTTATGTGACTTACTTTATTGTGATAGTCATTTTATTGTGGTTGGTCTGTAACCAAATGCACAATATCTCAAGGTATGCCTGTATATGGCAAAACTATTAAAAAACAAGGGAATGATAAACCCCAAATTCAGTATATTTGTTATTTCCAATGAAGGAGAGAGAATAGAGTAAGTGTAGGACAAATAAGAAGCTTCAAAGATAATGGTAATTTTCTATTTTTTAAGCTGGCAGTGGTGTTTGTTATATTATTTTTTATACCTACAGATAGTAAGTATAATCTTTTTTTGAATATACTCAACATTATGTAAAGAAAAAAAAAAGGAAAAGAATGTTAGCATCTTATATCTGTTTGTTCACAACTCACTCTCCGACAAGCATTTTGTGAGGATGTCTATGAAAAACTATATAAAAATAAATTGGGTTCTATTACCAAGTATCTCATGTATTACTTTGTGTTTCACCAATTTAACCTACTGCTTAGAAATTAAGTAATAAAAAATCCAAGTTTCTCTGTCTGCTCTGTTGTGATTGAATGATGACCAACAAGATGTTCTTCATGATAAGAGGAAAACAGAACAGTATTACATTATGCTTTACACTTTCCCAATTGCCTATAGGTTTTGTTTTAATTAGAGGATTTGTACGAAAATGAATCAGATAAGTATTATGAATTGTGAAGTATAATAAATATCTTGGATGCTTTGAAGTTTGCTGACAGTTCTGTTGTACTTTGACAATTTTTCTTTTTGTTGCTTTTTATAAAATGTATTCATTTCTCCATGCTGCAAGAAAAATAAGAGCTAATTACATATAGTATACCCTCAAAAAGATTTAAAAATTCACCCACCTGTGTGACCTTAGGCAATGTCATTATTCACCATAGATTTCAATGACCTTATTTGTAAAATCACAGTGGTGGGCATCAGCTCTAAAATTCTTTGTCTATGAGGACAATCCAAGGAAATGGAAAATCTCACAGAGACAAACCATTATCTACAATTAAGAACCTGTAAGCTGTATTCTATTACGGGCAATGTAAAGCAGAAAAATGGTTTCAGTAGTGTTCACTGCATTGCAGCAGTTTGGAGGGAACAATAGGATACTTTGTTACAGACATAACTGGGAACAGGAAGGAGCACTGGGTTTCTTGTTCCCATGGAAATAGAGCCTCAATTAAAATTCTATTCTCATCTTTATGAAACTGCACAAGAATCCAAAAATCAAGAATGATACTGAGAAACCTTCTGAGCTTTGTAATAGCCCATGCTCCCCTGCACTGATTTAATTCAGCTCTTATCAATCAGAAATGTGCACCATAATAGCTTCTGGAGTGTTTTCAAATTATGTATTACCAAACCCCACTCAGGGTCGCTGAATCAGAATTTCCCAGGGTGTGGCCCTGGTATATGGATTGTTTTGGATGGTCCATGGGTGGAAACATTGCTTTAATGAAATTCAGCTTCCAGACATAATCTGCAGTGGATTTTTTTTTTTAAGGAGAGAATAGGATTGAGCCTTTTTTTTTTTTTTTTACAATAAAAAGGTTAAAATCCCAAAGAGCAGTCCACAACTCATTACTATCATTTGTTGGAAATTTTTCATATTAACTACACAAAATAGCAATGACTATGAGTACAATGACTATGTACGGTTAGTACGAAAAATTTCCCATGAATTGGGACTAGGTTTTTGGGACTCTCGGTTTTTGCAAAGAAGAATTTACCCAACAATGCAGCAACTATAATAAATACCGGGACTTGAAGCAGCTTCTCTATTAAAATATTTTTTAAGAAAAATGATAAACAATTACTGCAATACAGACTCAAAGGACAGTGATTTCTATTACCTATAGAATTATAAGGACTGAGCTCTGATGGATGCTTATCCAGGTCCAGACACCATGCTAGAAACTTTTAACAGATTTTTTCTATTGTAAGTTAATTCCCCATTAAAAGATGAAGAAATGGAAACAAACAGAGATTAAAATACTCCCCTAAGGGCTTGGAATTAATAAATAGCAAAACCAATGGAGGGGAGGGTATAGCTCAGTGGTAGAATGAATGCTTAGCATGCATGAAGTCCTAGGTTCAATCCCCAGGACCTCCATTAAAAATAGATTACAAAAATTTTTTTAAAGATTTAAAAAAATAGACAAATAAGTAAACCTATTTACCTCCCCCTCCCCCCCAAAAAGCCAATACACTTAAAATCAGATCTTATGATCGCAAATTTTGCTGGATATGATACCAATGATGTAATTTACCATTATTTGGAATTATGCGGACAGGAAAAAGAGTTTTCATTGTGCTATGATCTCTGTTGTTGATACAGATATTGTTAGTATTATAGAAAGTGTACCCCCAAAACATAGATAGTGAACAAAGAGAAATGCTTTTGTTCTGTAGCTATCCCAAAAAGGAGAAGAAAGTTCCAGTGGACAAAGGGCACAGAGAGCCTTCCTACTTCCCCCGTGTGGCATGTGGCGGTCTAGTGGACTGTAAGCCGGTCCAGTTTCTCTAAAAGGGCTATGTGAATGAGGGCGTGGGTGCAATTTGACCACAGATACAGGCAGGTGCCAAAGTGAGAACTGAATACAGAGCTTTGAGTGAAAGGCAGAGCTGGAAGGACCAGGAGACTCTGAAGAAGAGAGGCCAGTGGGAAGTTTTTATTGAAAAGGATCAAAGAAAGAGCCTTAGATGGAGAAGGATGTGTTACCATATTCCAGTCCATTTAGACAGAAGAAAAAATTCTCATTCTTCTCTGTGAGGTCTGTTCAATTACTTCACCAAAAAGAGAGAAGTATTATTTATGTGTGATAAGAAAATCAAGTACAGAGCATAATGTAAATAAAATCTGTTTTTATACATATATTCAAGCCTCTAAGTCAAAACAGAGTCATCACTGGCATTCATTGATTTTTAAGCTAAATGTTCCTATACCAAGTGTGTCTTTCTTTTAGAATTTAAAGTATTTTGGATGGATTTATTTCTATTTTCACAACAAACTATGAATAAGCCTAGCTGACTCATTACTGTTATTCCATGAACCACTTTGAGGTTCCTAATAGATGTGGGTGGATCAGTAGTAGATCACGGACTTTTGAAAATGCAAAGGATGGGCAAAAAGATCTCCATTTACAAACCAGAAAATTCAACCTGGAGAGAGAGAGAGAGAGATTTCCTGATGTTCCCAGTGGCTTTTAGTGGCACAGCTGTGCTTAAAATACTGATGACTCCTACTCCGGGGGTCTTTCTATTTTTTCAGGGGTTTTCAACACATATTTCACTGAGCTTAGAGATAAGCTATGCCGGGATGAAGCCATTCCCAAATTTGGTATGATTGCTGCCTCTGCTGGGATTTGAATTTGTTAACAGCAGTCAACAATTCCAGGTTCCCAGGGTAACATCTGCCTTCAGCTGAGGGGTCAGCTGGCTGGTATAAAGCAGATTAAATCAAGCATCTCTAGATGAGGACTGGGTAGCAATTTGTCCTTTCCGGCATAAACACTTTAACCAATCTGACTTTAATTAGCATTCTCCATTTGTAATTCTGCAGCAGAACCACCATGTCTTAAATTATGCTTTATGCATCTTAATATTATCACCCACAAATTTCACCTTGAAATGAATAAATTCAAAAGTGGGCAATGGGAAGATGTCAGTGGAATTCCCTGGTCTTATTTTATTCCCCCATTATCTGAAAGCACTCACTTCAGATGACAAGGGAAATAATGAAGAGCCAGCTGCAGTATACTGAAAGTCAACATTCCATAGGCCCAGGTGCTTTTTCTCAGGATAAAGAATCTACTAGTAGTTAGAACCTATCATATGTTCATAATTACATTTAATTATGTTTAATGGTTTCGTATCTCTAAGACTCTGAATTCTACTGTTACAGAAGTTATGTTTTGGTTTATTTTTTATCGTGGTAAAATATACCTAACATAAAATTCAGCATTTTAAACATTTTTAAGCATACAGTTCAGAGGCATTAATACATTGGCACTGTGCAACTGTCACTGCCATCCAACTGCAGAGTCTTTTTATCTTCCCAAACTGAAACTCAGTACCCATTAAACATCCACTTCCATTTTCTCCTCTCCTCAGCCCCTGACAACTACCATTCTACTTTTTTGTTTCTGTGAATTTGACTATTCTAAGTACCCCCTAAAAGTAGAATCAGGCAAGATTTGTCCATGTTTTCAAGGTACATTCATGTTGCAACATGGGTCAGAATTTCCTTCCTTTTTAAGAGTGAATAATATTTCATAGTATGTATACACCACATTTGGTTATCTGTTGGTCTCTTGATGGACATGTGGGTCACTTCTACTTTTTGATTATCTTGAATAATGTTGCTGTGAACACAGGTATACAAATATCTCTTTGAATCTATGTTTTCAATTATTTTCTAAATATAGATCCAGTATTTCCGATGAACTTTAGTTTACAAAATTAGTTGCACTGTAAGTGTAATATACACATCAGACAGTAAAAAAAAAAAAAAAAAAAAAAAGAGTGTAAAATACATCATTACTAATTTTGTGTATTGATTACAGGTTGAAATGATGTTGTTTAGATATATAAAGTTAAATAAAATATATTACTAAATTTATTTCATCTATTTCTTTTTACTTTTTAGAATACAGCTACTAGAACACTTAAAATTATATGTGCAGCTCATGTATTTCTATTGGACATAATGCATTAGAAAATAGATGATCAACATAGCTATTTTTGCTGGTGAGAAGACCAAGTTCAGAGAGGTTAAGGGACTTATCCAAGATCACACAGCTAGTCAGAGTCAAGACTAAGTTTAAAAACTTCTGACTTCCAGTCCAGGTCTCCTAGAATATGTCTTCAAGTTCAGCTGGCTAATGTTTGTCTTCTCAGCTAGATCTGAGTGGATTAAAAACACTCAGCAAGAACCCTCCAGTGATGTTGCTCTAGCTTTAATTTTTTATGTATCAAAGAAAGTAATTCTCAGGAGAAACATCCATGTTATATTGTAATTTTGTAATTTTAATCTCAATTGGGTAAAGTCCTATACTAATTTGTTGTTACATAAATTTGGGCTGGCTAAACAGATCTGTGAAAGTTTTATTTGCCTTGATGATGGTGTCTTTTTAAAATTTTTATTTAACTGAAAGAGAACTTTAATTCTTTCTTCCTGTCATCCGGAAAGTAACTGCAATTCCTTTGGGTTGGCTGCCTGTTATTGCTATTGCAAAACAGTCATAAATGGAAGAATCGTACATTGAAAAATATATTGCACTCTTCATAATGTCCAGAATGACTCATACCAGTAGTATAAAATGGCTAACTTTTGCATTTCAAAGATGCAGTAAAAATATACCTTCCCTAAATGTTCAGAGTTCCACTCCAGGTAATATCAAATTTGCCACAAGATTATATACAGAAATGCTCTATTAGTTTTCTAATTTGCAAGGTTTCTTTAATCTTCCATTTTATTATTTCTCTTACCTGCTCTCCACCCACCAAAGACAATATAGGTAAAACTATACTCCAAGGGCTGCTGAACGTTGCAATTAGGAAAGCTCAGTGCTGGAAACTGCTTTAACAACAACGAAAAGGGAAAGACAGAGAGAGAGATGACAAGGAGCTGAAGATTTCCTTCCAGAGAGGTATTTCCCTGAAAAAAAGCTAAGAGTACCAACCAGGATTTTCAGCTTACAGATAATGTCCTGACTACAGTGACTATAGTTCTAACATCAGTGTAAAAATTTTAATAAGACATATACATGCACCCAAACAAAATATCTTGTTAAAAGGTCAAATTGATCACTTATACTAATTGTGGAACTCTGACATCTATAAATGCTTCCTTCTGACATAGTAGATGTGGCAGAGACATTGAATGATTGCTGAAGGAATGTCTGTGTGCCTTCCCACATTTCCCAGCCCTTTGCAGTTAGGTGAGGTCACATGACTGATTCTGTGCAATGGGCAATGAGCAGAAATGAAATGTGTCAATTGCAGGCCACGTCATGTTAAGAACTGGGAGGTGGGAGTGGTGGTTTGTGTTGACTGTGTGCATTTAACGAAGCTGGAACCACGTTTTGAAGAATTCTCATTTCTGCATGATTCTGAGTTAGAGCTCCCCAAAGAGAAATTCATGGAAATATTTAAAAGCCAGAAGTAAATTGCCGTCTAAAGGTCTCTGTGAGTAGGTGGCAAAAGATTGATGAAGCAAGGCCAGTAGTTTCCAGCTTGCCCTTAGTCTTCACCCTCCATGTGCAGCTCTTCTTCCTGACTGCTGAGAGCTATGGCAAACCCAGATCCACCACCAGGTACAGAGTCAGCAGGCCCCTGCATGCTTCTCCACCAGCAACTCTTTGGAGCCTTACTATGGCAACTCGATACCCCAGGCTTGCCACATTCCCTTGCAGACTCCAACTTGTCCACACACGCCAATGTGTAAGGAAGGTACTCTTGATTTGTCAAGTCTACTTTCAGACGCTTACTTTCCCAGCTCCTCCCAAATCTTCCCATAAATACATAAGGACTCATTCTTTTGGAAGTCCCCTAGTCCATGATAGTCAAATAATAGATTCTTGGCTGATATAGTAATTCTTCAACTCCACGCCTCCCCCGCCTCAGTCATTGTGAAGGCTTTGTTCTGAGATGATATGGCAACAAGATCACAGCCACCTAGATTGTGAAGTAACCACATGGAAGGTAGTGTCTCCTGAGTGTTGACAACTCCCACCAACATTTTCCTGTACAACAAACTTTTTGTTCAGAAAAGCCATTACAATTTTGGAGTTTGTTACCCTGGTATTGCCTAATCTTACATAATCTGACATAAGAAATAAGTACAGTGTATTCTTGGGTTAGAACACAACTAACATATAATCCAGCATCCTATCCAATTGTTTAGAAAGTTTTCATTTCTCATTAAGTTGCCAATTTAAATGGAGAAAAATGAAAAGATATGGACATTAAGCAAAATAGACATATTTCAAAGGTACCATGGTCTTTGTGGAATGTGTACACACAGATGTAACTCACAAGCTAGTTTTTCGGGAGAGTGGTTAGAGGGACTTGAGGGGCCAGGCCACGGCTCACTTGTCTTCACATCTAAAGCACCCAGAACTTGCACAGTGGGCAGAGCATGAACAGTGAGCAATGAAATAAGTGAAATTACAGGCAATAAGCTTGGTGCCAAGAGAAATATTTAATGTAATACCCTCAAAGCTGTGTGAGAGGGGAG
Organism: Camelus bactrianus; assembly: GCF_048773025.1. Classification (NCBI taxonomy): domain Eukaryota; kingdom Metazoa; phylum Chordata; class Mammalia; order Artiodactyla; family Camelidae; genus Camelus; species Camelus bactrianus. The sequence continues at coordinate 18,606,243 of NC_133567.1, read as the reverse complement.
CTGTTTAAGACAATCACTCAAAGAAAAGGGGATACCACAAGAATGGGAGAGGCCTTTTACTAAGCAGATGTATGCCAGATGGAAGCTCGTGTGAGCATGCCCATGAGCAGAGCAGGGGGTAATGAGAGAGTTCTTGGAGGAGTTTTCATGCCTTCTGTAGTTTCAGGACATACTTCTTGCCTGGAGATGTTTGAATTCAGGAATTTTGCTACAGGAACCAATAAAAGTATATTGGTAACAAGCATGGTATAGTAAAAAAAATAAATAAATAGGAATGCTCCACTTTAGGACATCATGCTCTCAGAAGAGGTCCTCAGTGAAAAGGATCCCATAGCTAAAAGGAGTTCAAAGGTAAAAGGAGGAGGCAGAATGTGTAACATCACCAAGGCAATCTCTGGACAAGTAAGTGGACCCCACCGGGAGAGGAGGCTGAGGGTCTAGACTACTGGACTTGGCCAAAGGAGACTAGAGTGCCCCCTTCCTGAGATAGAGGGAAGAGGGGGATGAAATCAAGTGGGATATTGAATTTTTAAGCCATATTTGGCTAGGCATTTAATAAATATATCTAATTGGGTATTTTATATATCAGGTCCGGATGTTGTTAAGGAGCAGGGGGAAAAAGTACCAACAGAGCTTGATTAAAAATAATATTTGGGAAAAAACATTTTGTGGTAATACCCTACTGTTCAATAAACTGGTTATATTCATCAAGACTATCCAGTCTTTTATTCAGAGTCAGTATGGAGCACTGTAGCCAAATATTTGTAAGCAACCTACGGCTAGGTTTTCTTAAATGGCACTCTGTAGATGTACAGAAGAGTATAATTCATTTAACTTCATTATGACTATATCTGGACTTATTTTTTTAACATTTGGTGTTTCCAAATAAGCATTTTTTAAGCTTTTATTTTGCATACCTTCTTTTTTTTTTTTTTTGATGCTATTGGTTTTATTTCCATTTTTTTAGTGGTTAGCTTTAAAACTTTATATTCCCTTGACAAATCTAAACAATCTGTCTCTTTCCACTGCTCGAATAACTAAAATAATTATAGAACACTTTAACCCATATTATCTATTATTTTCGTTCAACCTATAATTAAATCCTTCCAAGTAAATCATCATTGCTTTTATCTTTTATTCAGTCAAGGATGGCTGAATATATTTAACATTTTTTCCCCCTCACCACTGCTTCATGGGATTTAATTTCTTTCTTCCTGAAGTATATCTAGTAGTTGTTCTTTGGGCAAAAGTCTGTGAATGGTGAAACAGCCTCAGCATTTGTTTACCTTAACTTATCTTTCTTCTTGCATCTCTCTTAGATGATAATTTAGCCCAGTATAAAATTTGAATCAATGAAGGTTTTTCTTCAACCCATTGAGGACCCCCCCCAATTGTCTCCTGCCATCTACTGTTGCAGATAAGAAGTCTCATTGGTATTACCTTGTAGATAATCTGTCTTTTGACTCATTACTTTTTATATTTTCCATTTTTCTTTGATATTCAGTGGTTTCAGTTAAAGAATGACTAGGAGTAAATGTTTTATTTATCCTGCTTAGGGCTTATTGTGAATCTTCAATCTGAGACCCCTAGATTTTTTTCAATTCTGGTAGACATCCTGGAAAAATAAATTGTGACATTTTCATATGACAGAATTTTACTGCAATACAAACAAATAAGACATTGCAATATGGACCCACATAGATGAATCTCACAGACATAATGCTGGGTGAAAGGAATTGAAAAAGAAAGAGTACCTGCTGTGAGTTTCCTTTTATATAAATTTCAAAAACAAGTAAAACTAAGCTATGTGATTTCTGTTGCCTGACAAGGTAGAGTAAACCCACTACAGATTATCTTCCCCACTGATTATGACTAAAACCTCCAGACAGAAGACAAACAGCAGCAATTCAAGGGCTCAAAAAAATAAGTAATAGGAGGACAAATAAAAACACATCTGGGGAGAGAAGTTAAAAACTGAAGAACAATCAATGCAATGCAGAGTTTCCTGATTTTATTTTATTTTTTTTTCCATTTTTGGCCTGAGGGTGACCCAATATTTTAAAAATACAGGTTTTATCATTATTTAGGTTTGGTGAGGCCAATAGAACAGGAGACAACTGCCACTGAAAAGAAAGTTTGTTACTCACAGTTCCAGAAAGGAGGAGGCATGTGGCACCATTCAGAGGCCATGTGGTAAAGCACCAGGGATGGTCAGAAGACAGAGGTAGCCAGGGCAAGAGCATTTATTATGGTTTCTGTGGGAAGAAACAGGTAAGGCAAGCTAACCAGGCCTAAGATGGGATAGTTTGAGTAATTTCAATGGACGCTGGGATGGAGAAGCTACCTTTCATTGTCTGGCAACTGGTCCAGGAATGTATAAGACAGAAGAATAGTAGCTTAGAGTGTAAGAACCTGATAGAGGAGGAGGGTGTGAGCTCCAACAGAAAGCTTGTCTACTGTATCTAAGAATTGTCTAGCCATGGGAGGGGCAGCCTCTCCAGCATCAGCAGGGCCCCAGATGTCAGAACATCAGAAACACATGATTAATATGCTTAAATGGAGAAGCTATGCAGCTGGCACCATCAACACAAACCAGGAGAGAAATCTTTCTTTCTGCCCAGAACACAAGACACCTAGAACTAAGGCAAACTATATTTTGGGCTGTTAAAAAAAAATAAAAAATTTATGAAATTGAAATCATATAAAATATTTCATAAGTGATAATGACATTGAATGAGAAATCAGTAACAGAAAGGTCTCTGAAAGATCCACATATATTTGGAAATTAAACACCACACTTCTAAATAAATAAGAGTCACAGAGGAAATCTTAAGGGAAATCAGAAAATATTTTAAACTGAAGAAAAGTAATAGTACAACATATCCAAGTTTGTGAGATGCAGTTAAAGCAATTTTTTAAAGGAAATTTATAGGAATAATTGTTTACTGTAGAAATTCTCAAGTAAATAAATCTGTTTCGATATTAACAAACTACAAAAAGAACCAAATAAATTTTAAACAAGCAAAAGGAGAAAATAATAACAATAAGAACAAACATAAATAAAATGAAAAATGAAAAAGAGATAAAGGAAACAAATTCAGTCAAAAGCCATTTACTGAAAAGAGCAATATAATTGATACCAGTTTTAGGAATGAGAGACAAGATATCACTACAGTCACAACAGACATTAAGAGGATAGTAAGGGAACACTAATTAACAATTTATGCCCAGAAATGCAACTTAGGTGAAATGGATCAATCTGTTGATAGACACAAATTACCAAAATAGATTTTGAAAACATATTTTTAATAACCTCCCAACAATGTAAACCCCAGGCCCAGATGGTTTCACTGGTGAACTCAACCAAATATTTAGAGAAGGCGTAATATCAAGTCTACACAATATCTTCTAGAAAATAATAAAAGGGAAGAGATAATTCTCAATTTATTTAATGAGAGCAACACCTTCCTGATACCAAGAAGACATTGCAATAAGGACACTGAGGACAAATATCTTTCATGAAAATACATGAAAAAGTCCAAATGAAATACTAGAAAATCATATCCAGCAAGATATAAAAAAGATAGTATATCACAACCAAGCAGAGTTAATCCCAAGATACAAAATTGTTTCAACATTCAAAAATCAAGCAATGCAATTCATTATATGAATGTACTAAGACTGAAAAAAAAATTGATAATCTCAATAGATTCAGAAAAAGCATGTGAAAAAGTTCAACATCCATGCATGGTCAGACTCCTCAAACTTGGAATAAAAGAATATTTCATCAACATACATAAGGACATGAAAAGATGCTCAACATCACTAGCTATTAATTAAATGCAGATTTAAAACATGAGATACAATTAAACATCTATTGCAATATCTAACATTGAAAAAAATAATGTGTTGGTAAGGATGGAGGGCAACTGAGACCCTCATCCTTTGCTGTGGGAATGCAAAATGGCACAACCTCTTTGGAAAACATTTCAGCATTTTTTTTTTATAGCATTAAGCATGCACTGATCATATGACCCAGTAATCCCATGCTCAAGAATAATGAAAATTTATGTTTGCACAAAAGCTTTTAGATGAATATTTATAGGAACTTTACTTATAATCTCCAGAGTCTAAAAAACTTAAATATCCTACAGATGGCGAATGGATAAACAAGCTGCTGACATCTATACAATGAAATACTGTTCATCATAAAAGTGAACAATTGATACATGCTATAGCATGGATATATTATGCGAAGTGGAAAAAGCCTGATTCAAAAGGGTATGCACTGTGCAATTTCATTAATTTAATATTCTAGAAAAGACAAAATCTAAGGAAGCAGGATAGATCAGATGTCGTCAGGGATTAAGGCTGAAGGAAAGGGTTGTCTACAAAGGGAACACAGCATGAAGGAATTTTGGAGAGTGATGGAAATGTTCTGTATCTTCACTATGTATGAGGTCTTATGCATCTATCAAAACTCATAGACCTAGACAGCAGAAAGTGAGTTACTGCATAAAAATTGAAGAGATAAACTTTAAAATATTTTAAACTATTTTAATAGGGCAAAATGTTAATATTTGACAAATCTGAGGTCATAGTTAAATCAAATCTAATTATATTCTTCTCCATATTCTCTGAATATAAAGCTAAGTTAGGCTGTTAGAACCAGAATAGTGGTCACTGGGTGGGGTAACAAATGAGTCTTTGGGGGTGCTAAATTTGTGTGCATGCTTTATGAAAGTTAATTGAGCTGTACAGTTGTGATTTGTACTGATGACAAATTAAAATTATAATGGAGTAATCACACTTCAGACATACAAAATGGAGTCGGGTGGCCATTAAGGTGCTGGTCTCAGAAATGTCTCTGCACTATTGAGGCTTGAACTTTCTTTGAACTGTACCAGACCCGAGTACACTATTAGCTGTATTCAGAAAACTTCTGCCAGCTGCAACCTTATGGTCTCATGGTCTTGCTTCATAACTATGCAACCATTTCAGACCTCAACCAATCCTTACTTAACAAGTAACCTTACTTTTTTGCCAGGGCCAATTATATTCCTGATAAACAGCTCATGTAACTAACTGTAACTTGTGGTTTTCTCCCTTTATAAGCCTCCCCCATTTTGCAGTCCAGTGGAATGCAGTTCAAGTGATTCTTGAATCTGTGTCTCCTGGGCTGCAGTCTTAACAAACCCCAAATAAACACCTTTATATTTCAATCAGGTCTCCATTTCTAAAATTTTGATTAGCAGTACATTTTTCTCTATGTTTGTTATATTTCAATAAAAAGCTTTATGCAACATAAAAGTGAAGGTACAATATTTGGTATTCTTTTCAACTAAATGATTTTTTTTTAGTTATGGGAAGAATAAATATTATATCCTCAAATTTAAGCATATTTATGACACAATATATGTTGCCTTTGGCAAATAGTTGGTCTTAGTAAATGCAATAATTGTAGTAGTTCATACTTAAACTCCTTCCCATTCTCAATATCAATGATTACAAACTCATTTTTATAAAAAAACATATTTACTAAATTCTTAATAGCTAGTTTCTTTAGTTTTCCAAATTTCACCAGCAGGAATTGTGAAACAAAGACATGTTTTAGTTTTCTATTAAAAATTATTTTCAACTAATTAAAACATTTTTTCTAACTTTTACGTTTTTTATTTAACTTGGAGTAAGTACTTGCTTATTTTTAATCCTGCAATTTTTCAGAGTAGACATTGTGAAACTCCATTAACAAATCCTTTAGAGACAGTGTTTCTTTTCATTTATTTTTTATAAACAGCACACATGATTCTGGAGGGTTTTAGAAATATCCTGTTGTTGTCTCTGGATGTCGGTGGTCACTGAGATAATAAAACTGTCTCTTAGGTATCTACTTTTCAAGGGTAGGCTGGGGCACAAGGGAAAGGGGTATGGAGGAAGAAGCAAATAATAAAAAGATTTTGAGGAATGTTTTATGAGCTACTTCAAATCTAACAAGAGAGGTTCTATTAATATTTGAACAGGTGGCATCCTTCGATGCCCGAGGGTTCATGAGAACAGACAGCATCATACTGAATGTAGCTGATGGCCTGGTGTCACTCTTCAGATGGTATTGAGGTCTACATCATCATGGCTCCCTTACTTATCCTCTATGGAGACAGTGTATGGAGGCAGGAGAGTGTAAGAAGTAACCTGGGCTCCAGCAACAAGCTGCCTTGAGGTTTAAATAAGACTCAGATACTTTGTAGCAAAATGACCGCTCTGCAGCATCAGATGCCTCATGAAAGATAGAAATACCTACACAATGACTTAAATACCATAAGAATTAAATAGAATTTGCATAGGGCGCCTAGAGCACATCTGACTCACAGTAGACACTCAATGAACACTAATTTATTTCTTCTCCTTCTTTCTGGAAATAAGCAGATTGAGGATTCTACATAAAACATCAGTTAATATTGAGACTTTTCTAATTTGATTTGAAAAAATAAATGAAAATAAATCAATTGAAACAGATATCACCCACCAGGGATATTTTAAATTTTCAAGGAAAAACTGAGAATCTTCAGTCCAAAACAATTCCACCAGGGACAAAAATCCCACGTTAAAAAAGGCTAAAGGAAGACCCTGTGAGATTACAAGTTCATCAGTCCTAAATCTCACATCTACCAAAAAGAGTTGGACAAACTCTTTCAAAAAGTGTTGCAGTAATAGTCTCAAGTATGTAAAACACATTGTTGTCCAACCCAAGTTCCTGTGCCTGACTCTCAGTGAGGCCAATCAAACCAAAACATCGGAGTCTGGAGCAAAGAAAGGTTTATTGCAGGGGCCAACAAGGAGAATGGGCAGCTTGTGTTCCAAAAGTCCAAACTTCCCCATGGTTTTCAGGGAAGAATTTTTATAGGTGAAATGTGGGTGGGAGGGAGGGTTGCAGGGTGTGTAACTCTCCTCTGATTGGTTGGTGGTGAGGTTACAAGGCAGCGTTCTCAGAGTCTCAATCATCAACCTTCTGGTTCCAACCAGTGTGAGGTCCATGTGCTTATGCTCAGCCTGAAGTTCCCATCCTCTACCTGCGTGGGGGGCTTAGTTCCTGTAGAAGAGCTCAGAGATATTTATCAGAGTGTTATGTATGTCCCTTGAGGAGGAAACAGGACTCTGCACTATTGTTTGACCACCTTTCCTTTGTTTCTGCATTCCCTCACTCCCTTAATAAGTAACTGAATCTACCTTTTGGAACTCAGGGACAGGAATTCAGGCTAGGAGGCTGAAAGCTTTTTTCCTACAAACAAGAGATGGGAGACACAGAAAGGCTTTTGTGTTTGGGAAAGATTCTCAGGGTTCTGCTCAGCATCAACATTTCATACAAACACACATGTACATACACATACACACAATTATGTAAAAATTTTGAAAAGACTTACATGAAAATATGAATTGTACTTATCTCTAGAAAGTGGAATATTAGAGTACCTTTTTAAAAATAATGAATCCCATTTAACAAATTTCATACACAGGTAACTTTAATAATCAGAAAAGATATTAAATATCTTAGAAATAGGTTTCCAACTTTAGCCTGCCTTTGCTGACTTTAATTCTTGATAGCCTGCTAAGATGACAGCTAAAAAAAAAGTATTATGGAAGAAAACATGGAGAAAAGAGACTTATTTACAAAGAGATAGCGTAATGTCACTTTTTCCTTAAAGTGAAACTTTCTTGGTTTAAATCATGTATCAAGATAAAGATTCCTTTTCAGTGCACTAGGATAGCAAACCTCCAGTTTTATTATAACACAAAAGGCACACCGATATTGGGTTGGAGTGAGAATAGATCCTGGAGCCCATCAGACAAAAGTAGTGTGAAGATAAAAGAGAAGTCATTGTGGGAAGTGCAGCTGGCTTAGTGTTCCAAACACCACATCAGCAAAACTCATAAAGACAGGGAGGTTCATAAGAGTAGAAAAAGAGAACAAGCAGTGACCATTCAGCTTACAGATCCTGAGCCCTCTGTTTCCTGAGACCATGAAGACCTGATACACTGAGAAAGTACAGCTGTGAACGCAAATACACAGCGCAGCACAATGGAGGGAATTAAAGCTCAAAGTTAGACAAACAACAGAGAAATTTGGGGGCGCCAAGAAAATATTCAATAGTAGAATCCACAGAAGTCATGAAAACAATAACAGATTATAAAGCAAGTATTTATGAATTATGTATAGACTTGGTATTTGCACTATGCAGACAATTACAAAGAAAAAAATTTCAATCCTACTCCACCACTCTGAAATAGAGTAATTGTTTCTCCCTTTCACTCTGTGTGTATTCATGTGTATCTGTGTGAAGAATGTTACCTTTTCCTTTTATTTTTTCATTGCCAAGGGTTTTAAAGCTCAGTGACGAAATATGAGGGTTTCTGGTTTGTTTTCTTTTTGGGATGGTTTGCTTTTTCCTGGTGGTTGCATTTCACAATAAGTGGAGTCTCTTTGTAGTTTCCTGTGTGGTTGGTTTGGTGTTTACTGGAGTCAGGAGGTACCTGCCCTCCCAGAGACGGTGCTCCAGACTGGATTTTTAAGGGTGGCTTTGCAGATCTTAGGTGGGCTTATGAGTGAGGCTGTTCCTTTTATATTTGTATCTAAACACTTAGATCATGGAAAGTTCCAGCAGCCCATCAAATTGCCTACAGCTCTCAGTGTGCATATGCACAAGCTTAACATGGTATTGGAGAAGCTTGATCCTTCTATTGGCCAAACCACATGGTAGTTGAGTGTAGGGGTCAATAAGTCTGCATTCTGGCCTCACCTCCTGGGAGTTCCTTCTCCCCACCCACGGAAGAAGAGGTTGGATTAGAGGAAATGAAAGCTCATGCCAACCCAAGTGCTATGGCTTCATTTGGATCCCTAGATCTAGACATGAGTAAGATGTGTATGTGTTGTTCACATTTTAGTGTTATTCCAAGAACTGCTTTTAATCTGCTAAGCTGAACATGAATGACCATGGAGAAATAGGAAATCAGGTGCCAATCTGTACTGACTCCAAGACAATGATGACAATAAAAACACAATAGAATGCCAACCTAATGTTAGCTTTTGTTTTGTTTTGTTTTGTTTTTTGAGAGCTAGGCAATGTTAGACTGACATAACAACATGATACAGCTTGGCCATAGTATCGCTATAACAATAAGCCACAAAAGGCAGTCTAATAACATTAAACCATTAAAAAAGAAACAATCCAATAAGAAAGATAGAGTATATATAATCCAGCAGAAAATCTACAATATTATGTGATTAATTTAGCCTTTTTGAAATAAAAACAGTTACAAGGTACAAACTTGCACATAGGAAATTAACTTGCACTTTATAAACTGTGTTGAATTTAAGATAAATCAGTAACTATTTTTACTGAGGTATAATTGACATACTACATTAGTTTCAAGTGTAGAACATGATTCAATATTCATATATATTCTGAAATGATCACCACAACAAGTCTAGTTAACATCCATCACCCTACACAGTTACAAAAACTTGTTTTACGATGAGAACGTTTAAGATTTATTCTCTTAGAAATTTTAAAATATGCAATACAATATTATCAATACAGTCACCGTGCTATACATTACATCCCCATGATTTACTCATTTTATAACTAAAAATGCGTGCCTTTTTACCCTTTTCCTTCATTTTGCCCATCCTCCCAGCCCCTGCCTCAGGCAACACCAACACCAACATTTTCCAAAACAAAAAAGAATCTATTTGCATCCTCTGCCCGTGTTTTAGTCAGATTATTTGGTTTTTGCTCTTGAGTTGTAAAAGTTCCTTATAAATTTTGGATATTAAACTCTAATCAGATATAATTTGCAAATATTTTCTCTCATTCAGCAAGTTGCCTTTTCATTTTGTTGATGGCTTCCTTTGCTGCACATTTACAATATACAGACAATTACAAAGGAAAAAAAAATCCAGCTCCATCACTCTGAAATAATTAATTTTTGTCACTCTTTTACTTTGCAGTTATAAAATAAATGACATGGGAATGTAATGTACAGCATGGTGACTATAGTTAATAATACTGTATTGTATACTTAAAGTTGCTAAGAATAGATATTAAAAGTTCCCATCACAAGAAAAAAAATTTTAACTATGTGTGGTGATGAATGCTAACTACACATTATGTTGACAAATTTTCGATACATACAAATACTGAATCATCATAGTCTACATCTGAAACTAATATAGTTATATGTCAGTTATATATAAATTATAAAAACATAGAATATGTAATTTATATTTCACTGCACAGGAGATATTATATATATAAATTACACACATAATACATATAAGCATATATATCATATTTATTTCAAATTTGAAATCATAATATTGCTTCTACATTTTTTGCTGATTTTCATTTAACATTTTACCATGAATATTCCCTAAGCCATTACATTTTTCTTAAAGGTAATCTTCTCTGCAGCTTACTATTAATTCCATTATAAATATATTAAAATTAGATTATTTATTTAAAATAAAAATATGACCAACATTTTTGTATATTAATTTTGTGTGCCTCTTTAGTTTTTCCTGGAATTCACTGGGTTACAGATGTTTAGTCTCATCAAATGGTTGTCCAGAATGCTATGACAATTTTTATATCCATCAAGGCATTATAATATTTAACATATATTGTTCAGTTATTGATTGTATGGGTCTAAAAATAAAATCTCCCAGTGATTTTAATTTTAAATTATAAGGTCAGTTATGTTTCACAATTATTTATAATTTATATTTATCCTGAGAATTACTTGGCATAGTTTTAATTTATATTGTCTTTATGCTCTTGACAATTTATGTAAATGCTTTAACAATTTATTTTATTTTGTTTTGTTTTTAAATTTTGAAGGGTGTCCTCAGCCAAGAACTACATTTCAATTAATGTTAGAAGTTGAAGGAAACATTCATAGAAGGGGTTAAGGATATAAGGTATTTGGCTGGAAACTTGATTTCCAGGGGAGCATTGTGCAAGGACTCCAGACAGTGCACATTTTATGTACGTATTTATGGAGCCTTTCTTTTAAGCAATTTGGAACTGTAGTCCAAGTAGAATGAGTCTGGCCTGGGAGTTCCAAGTGTCTCCTGGGGAGAGATAAGGACAAGATAAAGGGCCTCATGAGATCAGCGTAAATGGTCCCAAATCAGATAAGAAGTGTGAGGTTGTAAATTTTGCAGGAGGGTTGGGGGGATCCCTCAGGGAACACTCACATTTCTAGGGGTCCTGCTTGACTGCTACTGATCATTATCATCCCACTTGAGCCCATGAACAATTTTTTATGTCTGCAGTTGAGTGATCTTACTCCAAGTTCAGGGACTCCTTTTGATTTAGAGAAATGTTTGAGTAGGTAACCTAGTATTTCTATATCACATGTATAATTTCATAAGGCTGACTTTCATTCACAGTCTACTGCCTGCTAATACAACCACAACTGTGTTCGACAATTCTATTCTTTGATATATTTTTCTACTTTGAATAACATGCCTCCCTAATTCAAGTTTTCTGCTTGACAAGACGGAACCTGGTCCATTCTCAATTGTAGCAACCATTTTTATGGTCTATTGAAGAATAAATTTATCCAAGATTCCTGAATTGTTACAAGAGATGTGACAGCTTAGTTACACAGCAAAACTGATTTCAGATTTCAGGAGGAAGAGAGCACATTGTTGGTCCACTGGGAATCGTGACACCAAATAATGACTGAAAACCAGCAACAGTGGTGATCAAGGGCTATTCTAGGAATACAAGACTGTAATTATCCCATTGTCACTGACAATCATGTTGTTTATCACTGTTCTATACAACTGTCAATTATGAGTGAGTAATGGCATCCTACATACATATTCACGGAGCCTTTTTTTCTAAGCATCTCTACTAAGGGAAGCATTATTTTCATCACCCATCAAAACAAATAATTAAAAAAGACAAGAGAAAGAAAATAAATAAATAAATGAAAAGAACAATGGTGTTCTAAAATTTCTTTGTCAGTGATAGGGCAAAAACATATTCAAGATGCTTGATTTTGTTCATCCAACAAATATTTATTGAGTGCTTATTGTGTGCTGCACAGCATTTCAGCCTTTGTTAGTGAAAGATGCTCTCTTCCCAGAACCAGCAATTTAGAGCCTGTGAAAACATTCAGCCTGAATGTATCTCAAAACTCTCCTGCCACGTTGTCAATCTTGGGCTTATCATTTAGGCTGTTTAGCTTAGTCCAGTCTCAGAGTTTCTGGCCACATGTGTACAGATGTAGTAATGAGCTCATGTCTGTCGCTCACATGAGGTAGGGACGCTCCATAATTTTAGAGGGTTGCACTGTGGGATTGCTGCTCCCAGGGAAGCCATACCTGAAGGGAGCGCAAGGTCAGGGGTCCAACAGTCTGGACTAGAAAATCCATCAGTAAAAGAATGAGGGAGCTCGTGTATTTTAGAGACAGTCTTCTAAATGCTGCTCAGAAAAGCTACCTCAGGACACTATTCTGTTTAAAACACTGCATTGATTTCCTGCTTGCTTTTGGTTTAATTCCAAATTCCTTTATGTAACTCTACAGACTGCCTGTCTCATGGGCAGGCTTGATTTTGCCTCTGAGTCAGTTTTATAGTATTCACTCTCCTTGAACTATTCTTCCCTGTCTCCGCACTTGGATAACTCCTTCTTAACCTCAGGTCTTAATGGAGTCATTTCCTCTAGAAAACATTTCATGAGTCCCACCCCCTCTACCGCTCCTCCAGCTCCCCCGGCCACCAGAGAATAAGTTGGGCACCTGTCTTTCTGTGTTACTAAAGAATTCTGTATTCCTCTCACCCTAGTATCACTCTGTAATAATTGCCTTCTGATTTGTCTGTAATTAAGAGGTCCATAGAATTTATTGCCCAAACCTGAACACTTTTAAAATAAAAAAATGGATAAAAAAAATTACTACAATTTTATGTATTTAAAAGTTAAGTATTTGCTAGCTGACAAATAGATTTTGGACCTATAGACATTCTATAAAAGTATTTTTAAAATAAAATTATTTCTTTAAAAAAGCAACATATTTGTACTCATTAAAGCAAAAAAAAACCTCTTTGTTTAGTTATGGAACATTTTAATAGCATAAGCAGAATGGTTATTCTTCTTATATATTCATATATTTTAAATGGCTTCTTAGTTTTGTGTAAAATACTACTGTGTCCTGTTATTTTACTTGTGAAAAATGTATTTTTTGAAATACACTTGTGTTGTTTTCATTTTTTTCAGAAAGTTGCCTGCAATCTTCAAAGTTGTATTTTATGTTAACCAATTTGAAATTATTGAAATCTTTAACTGACCTGTGTCTGTAAAACATGGTATTTTTAGTTGAGAAAATACTCTCCTACATGTACCAAAGTACCTGGTAATCTCAAGAAATATTTGCTAAATAGAGCATATTCTCAATTTAAATGTTTCCTTTGATATTGAAGTGTTTAAATATTTCAGTCCAAATGTTCGTAAAGACTGTCTTTTTGCTTCCATTCGGAATACTTTTCTTCAATAGATGTTTTTATTAGATAAAAGTCATCACAGAAGTCTTCATTTTGATTATTCATATTATGCAAAATGCATTCTTAATTTCATGTAAATATTATAAGCTTATCCAATTAAAAGTAGGAGTGTTATTAAGATACTTCCTGCAAGTTGAAATATTCTGAAGTCCAATAATAGAATTTCATAATTAAGTATTTTCCATTGTTTGAGCTCTCATTGTTTAATTGGTTCATTTCCTACTTTACTTCTATAGAGAGCAATTTCAAAGTCATCTTCTTTGCAAGCTTTGATTTCAAGAATTGCAAATTGGTAAAACTTTATAAACTGAAGATTTTAGCATAACATTGTTAAATACCTTTAGGTTGAGTTATATAGTAGTTCTTCAAATGCTCAAACAGGCTAAAGATGATTGACGATGGCCAACACAGAAGTCAACTATATAGCCTCCATGATTTGTTTGTTTTGAAAGCCAATCTCATCACAAAAATGCCATAGTTTAGTTACTCTGACAGCTAGTGTTCCTATTTTAATGTTGATTTTAATTATGAATAACATGCGTGGCACAACCAATTCCAAGTACATTTCCAATTAAAAATTTTTTAACTTAGTAAGATCATTGTTGTCATCATGCATATTTTGTTTCACCAGACTTTGTATTCATATTGCCATTGCAAAAAAAAACTTTCAATGTTGAATTTCTAAACTTATTTACATTATCATTCACAATAATGACAGATGTTCAACAAATTCCACTCTTGGGTATATAGTTTGAAAAAAATGAAAAACACTAATTTGAAAAGATACATGCACCTCAATGTTCATAGCAGCATTATTTACAATTATCATGACACGAAAGCAACCTAAGTGTTCATCAACAGATGAATGGCTAAAGAAGTTGTGTTATATATACACACAATGGAATACTATTCAGCCATAAAAAGAACAAAATTTTGCCATTTGCAGCAACATGGATGGACTTAGAGGGCATTATACAAAGTGAAGTAAGTCAGAGAAAGACAAATACTGTATAATATCACTTATATGTGGAATCTAAGAATCCCACAAATTAGTGAATATAACAACAACAACAACAACAAAAGCAGACTTACAGATATAGAGAACAAACTAGTGGTTACCAGTGGGGAGAGATGGAGAGAAGCAATAGAGAAGTCAAGAAGAGGGAGGTACAAATTATTGGGTGTAAGACAGACCCAAAGGTGTTTTGTACAATATGAGGAATAGAGCCAATATTTTGTAATAATTGTAAGTAGAATGTAACCTTAAATTGTATTAAAAATTTAAAAATAAAATAAAATATATTTCAATTAATTTTCTCTGACAATGTAATTAATCTGAGGAAAGGATGATCTATTCAATATGTATGCGGCAAGTGTAATTTCTGTGTACCATAGAAAGTAGAATACTACATCTGAAGAAAAATGCATTGCAACATTAAAAGATTATATGTTTCAAAATGTTAAAAAAAAAAAAGAAAGGAAGAAAAATCTTACTTTGAGTCCATGATTTAGATGAAAACTCAATCTGTTATTGGAATTAACTGATTTTCTATTTGAAACAGCCAATGACAGTGGCATCACTTAACTGTTAGTTCATCTGCTAAAGGAATTAACATAAAAATACCAATTGTTTCATGTCTTATATATGCACAACAATCCTCAAAATCAGTAAAGAGTGAAATCACTTTAGAAGAGCAATCATTTGACCTAAATGAAAAGTCAGGCTTTAAAGAGAGAGATGTAAACCTACTTTCTGATGTTGCATATGTTAAATCATCATCTTTGGACAGTCTTTTAAAAATAACTGCTAACATTTGAAATAGATGCTGGTGATATTTCAGCTGATATGATATTCAGTTTTCATGTGCTCAATTATATCACTACAGACACCACTGTAGTAGTAAATGTCAACAAACGTCTTGTGCAATTTATGCATTCATTATCAACTTTCTTGAGAAAGAGAAATATAGTTCTTACATTTCATTAAAGGTGCACTTCCTTTAAAAAAAAAAAAACACCTTACTTCTGTTGAAAGAATAAATAGCTGTTGAATTAAATAATATGGTCAATATTTAAAACATTTTTTAAGATTGCTTTCTATGTATTACATAGTAGGACTACTCAGTTACACACATAAGTTGCAATTTTGCATTTTTCCCACTGTCCTCATCAAGTTGTAGCCACACAGTCATGGCACACTGGCTAGTTCACCAAACGATCCAAGAGCTACAGCCCTCAATATTTCAACCACCACCACCACCAGGATCCACAAGAAGTTGGCTGCCTCAAAACCACTCATGTCAAAGAATCAGTTTTTCTAACAGCTTTATCGAAATGTAATTTGTATGCCATAAAATTAATCCATTTGAAGTATACAATTCAATTGTTTGTCCTATATTCATAGAGTCGTGCAACCATCACCACAATCTAATTTTAAAATATTTTTATCACCCACAAAGAAACCCACACTTATTAAAATTCTCTCCCCATCTCTTCCCCACATCTGACCCTAGGAAACTGCTAGTTTATTTCTGCCTCTGTTGAGTTGCCTATTCTGGACATTGCATAAAAATTTAATCATATCATATTTGGTCTTTTTTGACTGGCTCTTTTAGTTAGCATAGGTTTTTTTGTGCTTCACATTTTACCCATGTTGTAGGATGAATCAGTGCTTTATTCCTTGTTATTGTTGAACAATATTTTATTGTATGGCTATACCACATTAAATTGTTCAATCAGACAACATGATAGATGCTATTCTTTAAAGGGAAATATTAGTTACAATGCATTTAAGAAAAGGCTGAAGGAAAGGGAGACAGTTTACTGCTGATTATTTTTGAGATTTAACCGCATGTTAATTTGAAAACTCTGTTCACTTTGCATGTCTTGCATGTTACTAATTGAGACCATGCTAAAAATAAAAAGAGGAATTCCAGCAAAACCACCCCAGTTTATTTTACGGAAACCATTAGTAAAAATATTTCCTTAAAATATGAAAAACCAAGAAAAAATGCTAAATCATATGGGATGCCACAACCACAGATGTAAACCAGACATGTAGCAGGATTATGGTTACTCCATCTAAATCCCATAGTAGAATATATATTTTCATGAAGACAATAGGCTAGCAAAATGGTTGGCATGTAATAGGTTCTCAATACAAATTTTTTAATGAGTAATTTAAAATATTTTCTCAATAAGTATGATTTAATTAACTTTGACATGAGATGGTGATAGAGCATTATCTTGAGGCACAAAAATAAACAGCTCTATCCCTTACCACCATAACTTATGCCTTATGCAAATGTCACTTAACTGCAAATTTATTTCCTTAAACTATAATTTATAACATATTATAATGTACATAAATTACTATAACATCTAATTTTCTAAGTTACACTTTTCTTGAAAGCAAAGTGGCTTAAAATGCATTATTTCACTTAACTCATATTTCTAATTTTACAGAGTTGTGTAATTCTCTTATTTCTAATTTTACAGAGATCTTGTAAGTTAAGTTCTCTGGAAAGCTGGCTCTGAAATAGAGATTAGCATGTGGAAAAGTTTATAAAGGAAGGTTCGTGGTATCAATACATGGAAAGGATTTGGTTAGAGAGAGAGTTGGGTTTGGGGCAGTTTAACGATGGGCACAACTCCTCCTATGGGGAGAGCTAAAGCTCACATGGTGCATCAGAATTGTCCCAAATTGTGGAAGGAAGTCAGAATTCATATCCCTTCCCTGACCAGTCTTTGCACATGAGCTGCCCCAGGAAGGGGACAAGATCTTGGGCAAAGGGACTGTCTCCAGCTGAGACATTTTCAGGAGAGAGCTGAAAGCTGACAGCTGTCTGCTGGAAGCACTTCAGCAGCTGGAGAAATAATTTCTTCACTCCTACAAAGAGATCTGGGCAGCACAGCTCGCCCACTGCACTCACTGTCTGCGTTCTCATTAATTCCCGAATTTTTTTATAAAGTTCAGAAATCTTTTAAAAAATATTTCCTTTTTTTTTTTTTTTTTTTTTTTTTTTTTTTTTTTTTAGTTAAAAGAGAGCCAAATTTGTAACTAATACACTGGCTTCAAGTCCTATCCAGGCCATGGACTACATGTGTGATTTGGGACAAATTTTGTTCATCATTTTGATCCCCTTTTCTCCTCAGATAAAGTGAAGAAGGCTGTATTTGTTAATCTCTAAGAAACTTTCAAATTCTAAAAACTATAAATAAATATTCACTTAACTTTGATATTCAGCTTTATTAAGTTTAAGTGAGAATGTCATAACAACTCACAACAGATTGCTGAATGGTGGCCTTACCACATTTTCCATCAGTTTAGGGCTGTTTGTCAGAGGCACTGCAACAGTTTTATACTGCTAAGTAATAAACCACCACAAACGGAGTGTCTCAAAACAGCCTCCTTTATCATTGCACGGTTCTGTGAATCAGAAGTCCAAGCAGGGCTCACCTGGGTTCTCTGCACAGAGTCTTGCATGGCTGAATTCAAGGCGTCAGCCAGGCTGGGGTCTCATGAAGAACTTGAGGTTTTCTTTTAAGCACATTCCAATTGTTGGCAGAATTCAGTTCCTTGTAGCTACGTTACCAAGTCCAAGCTTGTTCTGCTCGCTGCACAGCAGGCCAATAAACCGGGAGACAAAGAGTTGGGGCAGGAATAACAACTTTATTTGGAAAGCCAGCAGACTGAGAAGATAGCAAACTAACGTCCTGGAAAACCATCTTCCCCAAGTCAGAATTCAGGCTCCTTTTATACTAAAAAGAGGAAGGGTGTGCTTGATTATTTCAAACTTCTTGGTGTGGAAATCCTTTGTTCTGCAACTTTTTATCTCTGTATGAATAGAAAAGTGTTACACCCTTAAAGGTCAGAGCCTTGAGAATGGGCTGTCTTGTACATTTCAGGCCACAGGCAACATTCTTTTATAAAAGGTGCAGAACCAGCAGGACTGACCCAGGAAACAGAGTTAAAGGAATACATCTAATTTGGAGTCAGATATGTTCTTCACTATTACAGTTATAGGACTGAGGCCCCAAGACCCTAAAAGCCGCTCCCCTCAATAGCAGTTCATAAAATGGCTATCTGCCAACTTCTTCAAAGCTGTCAGGAGAGCATCTCCCTGACTCTTAACATTTTCAAACTCTAGACCCCTTCTGAAGAGCTTACCTGATTAGATCAGGCTCACCTTAGAGAGTCTCCTTTCTAATTAATCTATTCAGATACTATAATTACATTTACAATAATCCCTTTCTTTGTAATAGAAGATAAGAATGAGAGTGATATCACATCATATCCACATGCTTCACCCACATTCAAAAAGAGGGTGTTATACAGAATGTATACAACAGGCAGGGAGTTGTAGATTGATTATTAGTACCCCTTCAAAATTCATATATTTTAGCCCTAACTCTCAATGTGACAGTATTTGGAAATGAGCCTTTTAACCCCCAACGGGGTTTACAAGAGTTCAGTGAGGTCATGAGAGTGGGGCCCTTACAATGGGATTAGTGCCTTTGTAAGATGAGACATCGGAGAGCCTACTTTCTCTCTGTCTCTCTCTCTCCCTGTACTCACACTGAGGAACAGCCATTGAGGACACATCAAGAAGGCAGCCATCTACAAGCCAGGAATTGAGCTCTCACCAGAAACCTAGCCACCCATCATCTTGATCTTGAGATTCATAGGCTCCACAACTGTGAGAAATAAATTTGTGTTGTTTAAGCCACCCGGCCTATGGTTTTTTGTTATTGCGGCCCAAGCCGACTAAGACAGGTGGGACTCTTGGGGACCATCTTAGAATTCTGCCTGCTGCAGGCACGTAGAGGAACTTGTCTGATTGTGCATATTTTGGGTTCTTGGAGGTAAAGAGGCCAGTCTACAGTGTGCTCTCATGAACTGACTCTCAGATACAGGAGGGATCTTATAATTAAATGTGCTCCATCTGAGATTAGCACAGAAAGCAGTCCAACTTGACAAGAGCAGGCTGAGTTAATTCCCAGACTGTGTATAGCTATACAGTTGTAAGATGACAGACAAGGGAGATTTAGGGAAATCTGAAAACTGAAGTTCTCAGCGTTGTCATGTTTGCCACAACCTTTTCATTCTGTATCTTGGAATCCCATTCTCTCCCCAGCAATGCCTTTCTCACCCCTGAGACCTTATCAATTGAGCATCTCACTGGCACTATGATAAGAACTGTCAACATCCAGTCTCAGTACTGGTCCTCAGCTTATCTTCTCTGGCACTTTAGGATGTGGGAAATTTGTTCTAAGTTGATATCAAAATTTTATCATTTTCCACTCATATTCTGAGTTTGAGTTTTACAACTTTCATTTCCTCTTTGTTTTTTCATGTAAGTTTTGCAGAGCATTTATAAGAAGCCAAATATATATACAATATTAATAATCACTATTGTTTCCCTAACTACTGAATTACTGAGCCATTCAATCTCTCAGTGGCTTATCTTCCATACTCATCATCACCTGCAGCCACCAGGGGTAGTGTGAATATTTGTGATGGTAGCACCTGGCATAGATCACCACGCTCCTCACTCCCAGCAAGAAGGTTATCCACACACCTCAAATATGTGAGCAACCCAGAATGTTACTTTGAGCATCTGCTTCTTAGAGCTTATACCTACTACCAATTACTTTATTGTCAGAGATCTCAAAACATATGGTTCCTTTGGCTTTGAGCATTATTTCATAAATTATCTTTTGCAGAGAATTACGGGCAAGATTTAGGGAATACACCAAGGAATTGTGCAGAACTCAAGGGTCAGCAAAAGCTGAGATCTGTTACTAACAATAAACTCGATGTCCAAGGGGAAGGAACAGTTATTAGAACCCAACAAGAGAGCTGTATAAAACAAATTACCTGATGTGAACTATGAACAAAGCCAGGGTAAAAAAATAACCCAACATCACTTTCCTTTCCCCCTCTCTAACTCCTGCCAGAACCTCTCATCAGCCAAAACAATCTAAAGGCGAAGATGATCTAAAAGGTTATTGATACAGTCCACATGGGGCAGCCTTCCACAGTACACAACAGGACAAGCAAGGGTACAAGTTCTATCTGGAGGGTAACATGGAAGATATCCAACTCATCATTCAGTAATTCATAGAATTTGCTTGTAAAAGTACTGAGATGTGTTAAGTTAGTGGTATCTCATGCTAATCCCACCTACAGAGGAAAAAGATTGTGTGTCACTTTAACCAAATTCCCCAGAAAATTCTTAACATTTCATTTTAGTATATGCAATAGGCAAAGTCCAAAGGAAAATTCCAAATAACCTAAATATATGCCAAAATGGAATAATTTACTGTAAAAATGTAAGCATATTTAAATAAATAATGCGTATGATGTAATAACTGAAAGGTAAAATTATATTTCAAATTTCTATCAGTTTCCTCATTATAAAACTAATACTAAATGCAATATTAAAATAATAAAAAAGTAATTAAATTTGAAACTAGAACAAAAGGAGAAAAATAAATACTGAAACACAAATGTAATTAAATATTTGGTATATACCCTTACAGCCCTTTCCTTTTTCCTACACATAAATTTATTTTTTAGCGTAATCAGCATTACATGCTTCTGTAACACTGGATGACTCTGCTGAGAAACTGAGTAGACACTGAAAGTTAATTTCAAAGGAGGTACTTCCTAGAGGGCTAATTGTACACAAGAGTCACATGATTATTTATGTGTCTATAGTTATACATGTTTCATATTATGTTGCATTTTGGAATTATCACAGATAAAATGCTAAGTATTACCTATAATAAGAGAGCTTTTGGCACAAGAGCATAGACTCAGATTATTTTTAAGATGATACACTGGTGCCAAACCCTGAGGCTCTAAAATGACTGCTGCTGCAGTAAACAGTCCCAGATCTGCCAGGGAGCTCGATCGGCCTAGGTTTCTGTTTCCTCTTTCATGTTGTGGCAGAACCAGCCACTGCCCAAGATCACATTGGTCCTTGTGTTAAGCTCCAGTCACCAGCCCAGGTACATCCTTCCAGGGAACCTGATCTGGACCACTTCAATCCATCAGGAATATTTCTCTAGAGGGAAAGGTCAGGTTGGTACTTCTTTCCCCTCCATAAGACTCTGTGTACATCGGTTCACTTCTTCCCACAGAAACTTATCCTTGTACCAAGTGGTGTTGCCATCTTTTCAGACCACAAAAGTCCTGTTTCAACCTGCTCTGGAGCAATGGTGCCAGAATGGCTTACAATTTCACTAGTAAAGAAAATTATTCAAGTGATTAAATACAAATCATAAAAAAATCAGTCCTCAGATTATTCACAGTTCTCTCTCCACACACAGAAGATACTAACAGAGCATCTTGAATATGGCCTCTTAAGGCATCAACACTTTGGGGATGAAGATTTTGTTTATGTCACCAGGCAAAGAACCATGACCAGCTGAGATGCTTGCTAAGGGCAGAGGATATGGAATGGGTAGTGGAAGACAGCGGTCCTGCTTGCTAGCTCCAATCATTCGACCAGTTGCAGAAACAAGGACTGTACCAGTTCTATGTAGTTCTTTGTTTAATTTTGAATAAGTTTGCATATATATTAACCAAATATTTTTGTTTTCTTCTCTCCCCCTTACTCCCTTATCAACCATCATGAAATGTATTAATGTTAGTTAATTTTACATCACAGTAAGTTATTGAATAGCAAAGGGGAAGAGTGAATTTGTACCCTCTGGGAAAAAGGTAAGTGCCTTTCCATTTTTAAACAGGATAGTTATATCTTGTTGGGTAGAAATACACTTTGCAACTGGCTTGATTTGGATTTTAAGTATGAGTGAAGTAGATTTTTTTAGATGCCAAATTGTGGTGGTGTTTTTGACTTGCCAACTTGGCCGGGTTATTGAACTACTAATCTAGTTGTTGGTGTGAAGTTATTTTGTAGATGTAATTAAAGTCTGTAATCAATTGACTCAAGTAGGGGAGGTTATTCTAGGTAATCTGGGTGGACCTGATCAATCAGTTAAAAGGCTTTGAACGCAAGGCAGAGGCTTTCCTGGGAGAAGAAATTCTGCCTGTAGACAGTAGCTTCAGCCAACGCCCAAGAATTCTAGCCTGTTCTCTTGATGGCTCACCCTGTGGATTTTGGAATTGCCTAAACATCTCCCACAAGAAAATTTACTGAATAAATTTCTTGTATGTGTCTCCTAATGGGTCTATCTTTTCTGATTGAACCCTAATTGATGTAGACAGGAAGCACCTGTCTACTGCTATTACAATTAAGCAGACTACATACCAATTGGCATGAGAAAATTGTAGGATTAGACTGAATCTGAAATGGTGACAATAGAAAAAACTCAAAGAAAATTGAAAATATTCATTAACAGTATATCCTGAGACCAAGTCACCAAAAACTTCAGCTGTAGGAAATTAAGCAAATCTCTGCCAAAGATGTGGCATATTGCCTTATAAATTTTTGAATGCATCAATTATTGAATTTGTGTCCTGTGAAATCATTGCTAAGATAATTAAGCTTGTCTAGCATAAAGCTGAGCTTAGATTCATTTCCTATCTGGCAAATTTCAGGAAGCATTTTATTTGGTCAATGATGGAGAACAACCAAGTTCACTGTTTGGCTTTGTCAGGATTTCATTAAATCCTTCTGTTGCTCCTGAGATTTTCACATTTAGTGATGAATGTTTAGGTCTTTCTGGAATAGTTTCCATTATTTCTTGGGGGTTTTAAAAACGATTTTATGTTATGGTGGTTGACCTTATTTATGATGACTATAGTACACCTTTCTGTATATTTCCTTTAAAATAATAATAATGATGCCAATATGTGTTGAGGGTACAAGGCATTGGGGATTGCAACAACATAAGAGGCATTCGGCTAAACTCATTACAGTGATTATCTCATTTAATCCTCACAATGGTCCTTAGAGGGAGGTACTGCCATTAATCCCAGTTTACAGATGAAGTACAGGCACACAGAAGGGAAATAACTGGACGTAGGTCACATAGGTAAGCGACAGCTCTTATAAGTAGAACTCATACTTTTAACCACTTGAGTCATTATGATTTTTTTTTTAAGAAAAGAAAAAAACTTTTAATAATGGCTACAGTCCTGATGACTGATTTTTAAGATGGATAAATTAGATGTATTCTTCCCTTCAGAAACAAACAAAACAAGCTATTTTTGCTTGGTATGACCCAGATTTTTTCCTTTCCCCAAAATAGATAATGCATACTAGAAAACGTGTTCTTATGCCTGATTCATACCATGATGCAGAGTGTATTCTGTTTTTTGAACTTCTAAGAGAATTATTTGTGTAACTCATCAATATTTGAACAGAAGACAGGCATTCTGACTAATGGTTGGCTTTCTCCTTCTTTTCCTTCTCTCTCCCATCTTTCCTTCCTTTTCACTTCTTATTATTCCACCTTTTAAATGTACCTGAGAGAGTTTCTCTTTCCCATTTTTAGAAATGTATAGAGCTTTCTAGAATTCAAGATTAGTTATGTAGTCAGCCTAAGTGTGGATGACACAGATAAAAGGAGCAACATCAGCCATTGCTCCCATCTTCTTGGCCACATTGCTCTCCAAGCAGCTCTTGCTTTCCCCTTCCTCCTTTTAAGAAATAAATCAAGTGAAATTCTTCATGGATATACATGTACATGTCTTTAATCTCATTTAACTTACTGGCGTTTCTGCCGCAGTCTCTCAAGGAGGTGTCTCCCCTCTCCCCTTCCTTCTTTATCTCCTCCCCTTCCTTTCATCTGGGTCCCTGTTTGCATGCAACTCTCCTTCCTCTCTCCCACTGCCTCCTTTAACATCCATTCTTCTCTTCTGCTCAAAAGAGAAAACTTGAGCAACAGGAATAGAAAAGGAACATAGGGTGATATAGAAGCAAGACTAGAAGTTCTGTATTTCCTTAGGGAGATACTGAGTCCTGGGGTAAATTATTTAGTGTCCTTCTTCCTTAGCCCAAGGAGGCAAGAGGGGTTTTCAATCCACTCTTTGTAATGATTCAGCTGGGAAAAAAATACAGGTAAGAGCAGGGAGAAGGGCTTAGCCATGTTTGATATTTGTACAGCATGGAGCTGGATCAGAAAAAAATTGCTTTCTAAGCTAGAAATATAAGCCAAATATAGCAACTGTGGATATCCGCCAGTATTCAGTGCAGTCTAATTCTGCCCCTCAGTGATTCAGGGGAGAGGGGGCTCAGAAGCCAGTTTCCTCCTTTACAATAAGCCTAAGTCTTTAAGGTGACACTGAAAAGCAATTACACAGACGTGCTGACTGATGGGTGTTCTCCTTTATTAGAGTAGAAAACAGGGAATTTGAATAGATGGTACCTGAATTACCCTTCAGTTAGAAAGACTTCAATAATAAGTGCATATTATGAACTTCCACAAAATGTGCAGTATGAGATGTCAGACTGAGACTCCAACTCATGTGCCTTCACATACAGACGAGACAAAAAGTGTTATCCCCAACTTAACACACACAGACCATGAAATTTAGGACAGTGATTAAGAATGTATACTCAGGAATCAGACCACCGGGTTTCAAATCCTGACTCTAAGACCTCCAACTGTGTGACTGCAAACACACAGAGAATTTATTGTCTCTCCCATACCTCAGTAATAGGACCTCCCTTACAGAGGTGCAAAACACAAATGAGGCAATATGTGTGAGATACTGAGCACACCACCCAGCACATTAAAAAGAACATAAAGAGAAAGATTTAGAGTTGCTTTTGACACTGAAGGATATGATATTTCTATAACTGAACTGGGGTGAGTTTGTAAGAGACCGTCTGTAAGATAGCCATGGCATTTGGTCATTATGCTGGGGCTCTTATTTGGCATTCCAGTTGCTTATTTACTCCTTTGTACTGCCTTCCCCAGTTTCCATTAGCTGGAAAGAGGACTCAGTTTGTTCATTCTTGTATTCTCATCAGTATCACTGTGTGCAGCATATAGTGTTAATGCAAAGAAATAAGGTGACCGGACATAGTATTATTTTGACTGTAACTACTCATTTTATTCCCCAGATGTAATTCATGATCCCAGCTCTTCCAACCAAAGAACATGACATTTTCATTCCTTTTATTTTATTTTATTTTATTTTTTTGCTTTTAATTTTAAAATAATTTTACAGATTCACAGGAAGTTGCAAGTTAGTGCAAGAAGTTCCATGTGTCCTTCACCCAGTTTTGCCCCCACTGGTGATCATACAATAGCAGACCCAGGAAGCTGACACTGTACAATGTGTATGTAAATTGATGCCATTTTAACACATGTGAAGATTTGTATAACCTCTCCCACAATCAGAATGTACATCCATTCCATCAACATAAAGATCTCCCTCATTTTACCACTTTATAGCCACTACCCCCACCCTATCCCTCCTTACTAGTCCCTGGAAAAGACTAATTTGTTCTTTATTTCTAAAATTTTGTCATTTTCGGAGTGTTACATAAATTGAATCATACAATACAGGCATCCCTCACTTTTCGAAAGTTTATTTTACACCACTTTGCTTGTACAAAAGACTATCTATATTGGTATCTGTTTCCCTAAGTGAAAGAAATCCAAAGAGAATTTTCGCTTTTACAAAAAAAAAAAAAAAGAAAAAAAGAAAAGAAAAGCAAAAATAGCATTCAGCATTTGTCTGGCAGTCAGCCATTAAGAGGCAGCGCGCACCCCAGGCAGCGAGAGTGGCAGCACCAAGTCCCTTCCCTGAGGACCACTCTCCGCATCTCAGCGTCAGCCTCCATAGCTCTGAACCGCGTCTTACTTTATCTCAATTTATTTTGTGCATCTGTGTCTTAAGGTAATTGCTTCTTCGCTTGATACTATTTCAGCTCAGGAAAGATTTCCTAGGAATGCTGTATTTTTCGATAGCAGGTGAAGCCAAATGTGATATTTTTGACTGAATTTTTTTTTCATTTCCCCTAATACCCTTGAGTTCTATCCAAGTTGTTGCGTACATTAATAGCTTGTTCCTTTTCAGTGTTAAGTAGTGTTCCTTGGTATGGATATATCATAGCTCGTTTAAGCATTCACCCACAGAAGAACACATGGATTGTTTCCAGTTTGATCCATTACAAATAAAAGGGCTGTGAACATACATCTATAGTTTTTTTTTTTTAAATATGGCTATATACTTGAGTTTCTTAAGGGTAAAATTCTAGGAATGAAATTTTTGGTTCATATGATAAACGCATCTATAGTTGTATAAGAAACTGCCAAGTTATTTTCTAGAGTGGCTGTACCATTTCTGAATTATGTATTGTGTTATAAGACTCTGTACCTTATTTAAATCTGTTGTTTTAGTAGATGTTCCCTGGCACCACATCAGTGGGGGAAAGGGGACCCTAGGCATTGCTGCTAGATGGCATTGGAACTCCAGTTTCCCCAGTTGGCCTCTGGTAGCCCCTGGGTGGTGGGCACCTTGTCACTGCTAGGTAAGGTTGAGTTCAGGTCCCCCACTAAGTCTCCATTGACTCTAAAATCAAGCAGGACCCTCCAGGGTACAAACGCCTTTTTTGATTTCTACATATGTCTTTCTTAATTGCAGGGAAACAGCTAAAGTCAGATCATTTACCTAGGATGTGTCCCAAAGGGCTCTTAGGGGGAATTGAAATCAGTCCTCCCACTTTTTATGTTGTTTCTGAATTTCCACACCTTAGATTCTTTATTATAGACCTTCTGCCAACTCCCCAAGGGCAAGCTTTATGGTTGGTGGGCACACAAATGTCGCACGATTTCACCTGTTAAGTGATTAACTCAGATAGCTTTAAATCAACACCAGGCTGCCCATGGGTGGGATCGAAACCCTTCAGTGATTAAGCAGGACTCAATTTTTGCTGCTGCAAGTTTCTTAAGTAACAAGAGGCTATCTACTACTGTCAATAACTGACCAACCTGGCTATTTCTGTCCTTGTAGTAAAATTCCAGAGTCTGCAGCCTCTGGTGGTAGGAGGCAAGGAGGAAAAAAGGCAAGCCACTGAGAGCAAACCAGTTCTTTTGGGCACCACTCAACACCCAATACAGAGCTGCACCAGACTTGTAGCTGCAGGAAACAGATCTCTCCCAATGATCTCTGAGTTGCGACACAAGGTAATGGGTGGGGAGTGGTTTCCCCACCTAGTTGCTTTCGCCGCAGGTAACATACAAAGACAAAAAATACACGGAAACCAGAAGGAGCACTCCTAGCCCGGGGTAACTGTTCAACAACTATTTCAACTGCCTAATGGTACTAACAAAATAACATTTAGGTCTCCAGTGGTTGAGTATTCCTGGCTAACCTCCAAGGCTCAAGCAGACAGAGATGTCTTGCAATCCCTCAGACTCCTTGTGCAGATAACCTGACCCAAGACAGCTGTGGAAGTGAGCTCCTGGCATGCGCATTGCACCGACTTACCCAGCCCCTGAGTTCCTTGGCTCTGCTCAGATGTTGATTTCTTGCTCCAACCAGTAGTGCACTGGGCAACCAACACTGCAGTCGGGGAAGGGCAGGGGTCTCCCCGAAATGAAAGTCATTGCAGCGGCTGCTCAGGCTAGACCCTGATATTCCCTGGCCTTGGGGCTGACTCACCGCGAGTGGCCAGCTGCCCCAAAGCCATCACAGGCACCCCTTCCTGGTAACATAAGTTTCCCCAGGCAAACTTCATAGCCTGCTGTTTGCTTGTCGAGAACTGAGGCAGACCCTGAAGGCCCCAAAGGATCAGTCCTGGCTGGCTCTCAAAATTTTATTACAGAACCGAGGTTCCAGCTACTTGCTACACAATAGGCCAATAAGTCGAGTAACAAGGTGTTGAGTCGAGGAAAACCACTTTCTTCTAGAAATCCGGCTAACTGAGAAGATGGTGGACTTGTATCCTTAAAAACCATCTTAACATCCCTGCACAGGCAAAGGGTTTTAATGGAGAAGGCAGAACAAAGAAGCAGAAAAGAGGAAGCAGTGTTGGTTGTTAAGCTTCAGCTCTGGATGTCTTATGAAAGTCCCAATGCTGTCTCCGCAATGCCACAGATATAGTCAGCAACCTTGAGTTCTTGCATGCATCAGCCATTCTGGAATGTTTCTAAAAAATATCTAAGATTAGGTCAGTTAATTTCAAAAACAGTGGCTATGGGCTAAGGCTGGGAGTTGGGGGGTGCTTTCCAGAGCTTGGACAAGGAGGTTGCACCTCGCACCCATAGACTTTAAGTTGCAGGTTTTTATCTTTGCCCCTTCAAGGCTGAGCAGTCTTGGGCAACTCCTGCAAAATTTGTTAGCTTAAATCAGGTCATACTGACCCTACAAAGGCTCAAATGGAAAGGAAAAGAAAGATATACAGAAATAAGGACTTTTGTACCCAGGAGGGCCCCATGGGGTCCTGCTGGGTTTTAATACCACCATGGAGATAGGAGGGGCAGGGTGCCCTGTTACTGCCCCCATACGGCTTCCACTGATGTTGTATCATGTGGTCTCATTATCATTGGGCATTAGTGAAAGTCCTGACTAGTCACTGGGTTTCCGCTGACACAGTCCTAGCAGGGGGAGACAGGGATGTCTCATTACTGCAATGTGGGGATGGAAGTCCAGGCTCCCCATGTCTTCTCCACTGACACAGAGATGGAGACAGCTTATTACTGCCTTGAGGGGAGGAATGTACAACTCCCCACTTGGTCTTTTCTGGCACCAACCTGGAAAACGAGTGTCCTGTTACACAAGGGAAGGGTGGAATTCCAGTCTCCCCGCTCAGCCTTTGCTGATATGGGTTGGGGGTGGGACCATACATTTTTCTGTGGTGTTTGGCTAGAATAACGCAGTTATGTTCTAAAATTTTCTTACCATTCCTCTTCCCTAGTCCTTTGGCTAGAGAGAGCAAGTTTTCATTCTTGGTTTTTTTGTTTGTTTGTTTGTTCCTGTTGGTTCCTAGTAGTGTTTATGGGTTGCTGGCTTTTCCAACACCCAGTCCAGGATAGATGCGGCAAAAAGAAAATCCAGGAACCTCACCACCATGCTGTGGTTTCTAGTTGGTCTGCGTCTCCCCGCCTTTAATAATTTTTTTGTTTGTTTAACATATAATTTCTAGGAATTGTAGCTGAACTTAAGGAAGTTATATAGGAAAATGTGTCTATGAGATCTTTCTGCCATAGTAGTTCATATCATCATTATTTAAAGTCCTTTTTGTCAACTATCCCTATGGGAAAAAAAAGAAGAGCTTGGAAAAGGAATATGGAGAGAAAAATAAAAACGTCTGGCCTTGACAACCCACAGCAACACAGACGGCCCAGTTTAGATTCCTGATTTCAAAGCCTTCTGTAAGGCCTGGAAATTTTTTCTTCTTATCCGGTATCACAAACTTCGTAGCTGTCCAAGATCTAAACACAGATTGGATGAGGTATGGAGGGAAGAGGGTAAGGAAACAGATTGGGATGATCCACTGCTCGGAAGGAAGGAATCCCACTAGGTCACACAGTATAGGTCAAATAATGAGCTTTATGAGAAAAATTTACAAGCCAAGAATCTGCATATGAAGGCCTCAGTCTCCCACCCCTTCCATCAACCCACAGAGAAGAAATTCAGACCCAGGCACTGATGGACACATGGTGTGTTTTTGAGTAAAAGAATCTCATACACTTTATTATTCTTCATGCTTACATGGTAAATGGTAGATGAACAGAAAATCGAATTCCAATCAGTTTGGGATTCAGTGCCAGAGGAGTTGGCTTGGAAAGCCAACCTGGAGTCCATGGAAAGTAGAATCTTTTCTCCAGTCCTGTGGGGAATTCAGTTCAAGTGTAGCCTTTCCAGCCAGGAGAAGGAGGGACCTTCCCTGACCCCAACCTGCCCATGCACATGGGTAGCATATTGTCCAAGCAACTCAGAGTGAGATGTAGACATGGCTTCCAGATGTGTCTACTCATTGGGTCACATTTACTCCAATGTATATTTCATAACTACTCCTTTTCTTCCTACACACAAAATCCTTTTAATGTCAAATTAATGCGTATAAGAGGGACCTGATGAAATATATTTTCTTTAAACTGATTGCCCAAGTGAAAAATAATACAATTTCTTTACAAATCAGCAAAGTCACGCAGCCCCATGACAGAGCAGAGTGAAGTCCAGGTTTGAACTGCAGTGGTAGGCTTTTCACTTCAACACCAGCTGTCCTAAGCTGGCTCTACAGCAAGAAAGATAATACTTTCTGTGAGTTTCAAGAAATTGCCCTCTTCTTTCCTTTCAATCATTATGCTAAACCACATCAATCTGTATATTTGTTTTAAAAATACTTTATTTTTACTATAACAGTTGACTTCGTTATTCACTGCCACCACCCCAAAATTAAATTCCTGCTAAAATTTACATCACTTAGCTATGACAAAACAAATAGTTAAACTGGTATTTTAGTCCTATGTAAACAAAGTAATTAACAGACAAAAAGAACATTCACTTTTCAACTGATTGTCATGCGGCTATGCTAACAGTCAAAAGAAGAGATAAATGAAATTATAAACCAAGAAGCTGTCGGCACTGATCTCGGTATAAATCAGGACTGATTAGAATCAACAGACAACACAACACTTACTCATTTGCCAGGAAATAGTTATCATATGTCATATTTTTTTAGAAGGGCTTAAAGAAGGCTCTTAACACATAATTGCTGATCACTTAGTAGTGTACATGGACTGAATAAACCCCAAGGTAAAGAAGTGAATTAGTGATATAGTCACATATAAGAAAATAACAGAGGAATATTCTATTAGGCACCAAATCTCTCTTTGTTTCCAGCATAGATGTGCAGGCAACCTATAGAAAAATTGGCAGTGAGCACACTATCTTTAGAAACATAAGAGCAGCCCTGCTGAGAAATATCCTGATCCAATTACTTGGGCTTCTTTCAGAATAAAATTAAGTTGTCAGGCAGCAGACAAAGATCTAATTTCTCAGGAAAATGAGTGTATGTGAGGTGGTGTGTGTGAGGCGTGGGTAGACAGACTACACAAAGCGCCTGGATTCTAAATGTCCAGTTGTAAAAGATTGACTTGTGCTCATGACTATAATAATGGGTAATGATGGGAAGGTGCTAATGAAAATTATTTTTTTTAAATATTGATTCTCACAAAGCAAGCAATCTCTCTCTATCTCTCCTTTTTTTTCTTTTTTTAATATTTTTTCGAAAAGCAGCAATGCAGAGATGAGAAAATCAGCCCGTGGTAACTGCAGAGGTCAGAGACCAAGCTGTGACTCCTCTTTGTATATCATTAGAAGGAAAGAATGGAGAAAGGCATGTTTCTCGGTGGCATTGCTGAGCAGAAAATATATACCGTGGCTAGAACTATGAACAGTTGCACACTTTATAGCAGCAGCTATTCATTCTCAGAATAGAAGAGCCAAGGGCCCCCAAAAGATGGTCTCAGCCTCCCAGTGGAAGGGCGGCAAGGCAGAGATGAGCAAAGAGCGATGCATTTTTCTCATTCGTTTGTGAAAAATCAAAATATTTGCCTATAAAGGTCACTCATGGCTAAAGTGTACTATTTTCTAAATCTTTAGCAAGACATTCAGCCAGGCTCCAATCTTTGTACCTCACTCATTCCTAACCCCCCACCACCAATCCCTTTTTAGGTGCATGGTTGTTACCTGCTGAAGTCTATGCCAATATCTTTGCCAGACCGAGGGTACAAAAGCAATCAATGTAATGGGACGTGGTTAATCTCCCAGGGGCCTATTAGTCTACTCGGCTGTGACAGCCAGGAGGAAATTTAAGTAGTTCCAATAAATCACTCAAAGGCTGATAGGAACTGCTAATACAAAGAGAATTTCAGGAGAAAAGAAGAAATATTGGGTGCAAAACATTCTAGCATTATAGGTATCAATCTATAGTTTTTTTTCAAACTTTGCCCAAATTTCTATCCCTTTTTAGTGTCCTCCATACTTGTTCCTTTCTCAGGGAGGAAGCTTGAATTGGATTTTCTTAAATTTGACTTTTCATTCTGTAGGGTTTCCACAATGTTTTCTTCACTCGGTATTGACCTTCTGGTAGTTTTTATTGATCAGGTCCATGGCTTGGCATCCCATCCTCACCTGGCCCACATTGTGCATGTCTGTACACACTCACGCCACATACACACAGGCTGAAAACTCAAAGTGAGACCAGCATTAGAGCACAGGTCCATGGTATTCACAAATTTAGCATCTCAGGTTTTTCGCTATTCACAAAATAAAACTTCATAGGACCATGAGATCTTGTGATTTTTAATTTAGCCATGGCAAAAACATTTCTGAGTCTGTTTTGCAAGAGTATGTTATGTAAGTCCTGGGTCAGCTCAGTTAATCCTTGAAACCCTGCCTATGTTTTGTATATTTTAGATGAGAAATGCTGTTATGTTGAGGTTAAATGACTTATTCATGGACTACAAATGGTGAATAGATGTGCTGCATCCAATTTAGATCTTCAGAACCATGCCTAGCAAATCATTAAAATTATAACTAGTCTCACTTCAAAGGTCAATTCCTAACCCTTCTTTTAGAGAATTTTCCAGACTTATTCTGCACATGAGGAAACAAAATTTTTTACAGGTTGAGGGTTAAATTACTTAAAGCAGAGTAAAATGATATTTTTGTATCTTTCATAAATTTTGAAGTCTAGATAACTTGGAGCTATGGACAATTTTTATAGTTAAGTGTTCTTACTGAACATTGAAAGTTATCTGTTTTCCAGGTAGAATCCACATCTTAAAACATTTCTTTAACTGGCTTCTTTTCTCTCTCAAATGCCGATGACGTGCTGGCAGAATTCTTCAGGGTCTCCGAGGGATGTTTCTCACCACTTGCCGCCTGTGGGTCTTTGAGTACCACCAACCCATGGAAAGCAGTGAACTGGAGGGGCTACATGCTAGCGGGTCAGAGAGCCCTGGCCTGGCAGCCGGGAAAGAAATGACTGCAGCAAGCACACCCCAAGTGGAAAGGTACCATTTACATCCCTTGCAGTCAGTCACAAGAAAAGAAACAGCCCCATTTGCCCTACCTATCAAGTAGCAACCACCTGGGGAAAGGCATCAACAGATAAACAACAAGAAGAAATAGAACTTGTTTAAGGCAAAACAACAGAATGTTTACTGAAAGAGGGAAATCAATTTAGAGAAACAAAAACTGGTAGCTTCCAGTGAAACAGAACCAATGGAAAACATAAACACAATCTTTAAGCGGAAAGTAATATGGGACATCCAGGAGCTAGAACTGGAGCTCCAAAAAGAC
Source organism: Camelus bactrianus (assembly GCF_048773025.1). NCBI lineage: Eukaryota > Metazoa > Chordata > Mammalia > Artiodactyla > Camelidae > Camelus > Camelus bactrianus. Next base: position 18,572,433 of record NC_133567.1, on the reverse strand, counting down.
TTCCTAAAACTAATGAGTATGGTTTCTGCTTTTTAAAAAGTTAAATTTTAAAAATGGAAAAAAACAAAGAATGATGTACACTAATCGGCTATTTAGGGTTCTCGGGGATTAAAAGAAAGCAGTAGGCCATAACAAAAAGTTAAGTTCTACACACCCGGAATCTGAGTTAGAGGACATGAAACATGCAGAACAGATTCGGGCGAGTGAATGAACATATTACGAGTGATTAGAAGGGCAGTGGAGTGCAGATGGAAGATGAAATATTAGACAAAAGTTTTCCATATCAAAAGAATTCACCATGCATAGGCAGGATTAATGAACACACACACACACACACACTCATCTAGACATATCATAGCAATATTTCTAGAATGCAAGGAGATAGAAAATTTTACAACTATCAGAGAGACAATTACACAAGAAAGATAGAAGATGCACTTTCTAAATCATCTTTCATTAGAATTAATTCTACATTGATGATGGAGACTAGGGTTTTGTAAATGTATTTTAAAAGAACTGTCGAAATAAAAAGACATAATTTAAGAGACAGTCTCATAATAGCATGATACTAAAAATTCTAAATTGTTTTAACTAAGGATTTGGAGTAAGAGTGGAAGGAAGGAAGGAAGAAACTAAATATTTTCTAACAGTTTTATCTCTACATGAAGTGTGAAGAGAGAGCAAGTGAAACAGCTTTTAAGGGTGTATTTAACACTCCAAAAATACTCAAAACACATGTTTAATTTTGATTGGTAAAGACTGGAAGGGCATCAAATCAGAATCAAATTCTGCCGTTAGTAAGGGTAAAAGGGAAAAAAGAAAAATTTGCCCAAGACCACAAAAGTAAAGTAAGATAAAAAGAGGAATAAAGTAATGGAAAAGATGGATAAAGTAAAATTTAAGTACTAAAACCACTGTAATGTTACCGAATAAATGTGAAGAAACGTTAAAAAATAAGTGAACTCTTTAATCTAAGAAAATAGTAGGAAAAAATAAGCAGAAAAGGAATTTTTCACGATAAATAGTATGAGGAGTAGTAAAAATACTTAAAATAGAATACAAATGAAATATTGAAATATTAATAAAAACAAATCTAGCTCTTTGATGATTAATTAAGTAAATAATCTGAATAAGGAAATGAGAAATCTTAAGAAAGTTACATTAAGGAATGTAAGTGTAAAAAGTGTAGCAGTTAAAAGAATTACAAGATGATATGACACACAACTTCCTAACAACATATTTAAACAGCTGGAACAGCGCTGCCTAATAATAATAAATTCTTCAATGATGGGAACTTCTCTCTTCGCATGGTCCCTGAGGTAGCCCCTAGCCACATGTAGCTTTGAAGCACTGGAAATGTGGCTAGTAAGACTGGGGGAGTAAACTTTAAAAATTTTTATTCAATTTTAATTAATTTACATTTACATAGTCACATACAGTTAGTGGCTACCATATGGGGCAGCAAGAGGAAATGATGATTACCTCCCAGATTTGACACAAGGAGAAAATCTGAGTGGATCAATAATCATATAATGATGAAACAGTTGAGTATCTACTAATTTAAAAGGCAACAAGCCTAGACTTAACAGCTGACTTCTACCTTTAAAGATCAGATAATTCCTATGTTATTTAAACCATTTCAGGTAGTTTAAAAATAAATAGAAATTTCTCTAATTCATTTTATAAAGTTGGAAAACCTTGACACCACAATTTGACAAAGATAATGTAAAAAACAAAACCACAGGCCAGTTTCACTAGTGAATGACAATGTAAAATTCTACATATTTGCAAATCAAAACCAGTAGCATATTCAGAGGAAATGATTCATAACTAAATTTTCTATTAAAGTTATTAGTGTGTTCAACAGCACAAAATCTGTCAACATAATTAATTCCACCATTAAATAAAGAGCAAAATAGAATTCTTATAGCAATAAATGCTGGAAAAGAATATGATAAAATTCAAATTCATTCCTGATAAAAGTCCTAATTACAAAAATATTACTTAAACATGTTAAAGTTTATCCCAAATCAATAGCAAATGTGATAAATGGTGAAACATTGTACCCATTTCCATTAGATCATGAAAAACAAAAAAAAAATTGTCTTTACTAATAATTCAAAATTATTTTAAGACCTCCTAGACAAAGCTTCAACACAATAAACATAAGTAATTCTTATAAATTTTCAAGAGTAAGCTGAATTATCTTTATTTGTAAATGAGTGAATGGCAAATGGTTTTCTAAATTAAAATAATACAATAAAATGCAGGAAAGTTTTTATGTTGGTAGAGCATTAATTGCTACAGTCTTTGGGAATTAATCTGACAAAATTTATTCAAACTAAAAGTACTATGACTTGTGCCCCAGGAAAGACATTTTGAGATTTATCCACAAAAATGAATGTATACATATAGGACCTGCATTGCAGCATTGGTTTTAGTAATGTTGCTGGAAAATAGTTTCTTGCCTCACACAGGAAAATTCAAGAGCAAGCCTTAGTAAAGTGAAAGCAAGTTTATTTATAGAGACACACATTCCGTAGACAGAATGCGGGCCATCTCAGAAGGCAAGAGAGAACATGACCACGAGGTTCTGAGTTGTTAGATTTTATGGGCTTAATAACTTCATATGCTAATGAGTAGGAGGATTATTCCAACGACTTTGGGGAAGGGGCAGGGATTTCCAGGAATTGGGCCTCCCACCCACTTTTTGACCTTTTATGGTCAGCCTTGAAACTGTCATGGCGCCTGTGTGTGGGCTAGGAGGCTCAAGGTCTACTGGAAGTCAAATCTTCCTCCATCTTGGTTCTAACCAGTTTGCTCTGTTCTCAATTGCTGTGTCATTCCTTCAGTGATTGTGCCCTGCCCCCTTTCCTCCTGTCTCAGTACTATACAGCTAGTATAATTCTTACGGATGGAAGAGCTTTGAAATAGGATGTGACTATTTAAAAGGCCATGTTTGGTGGGGAGGGTGTAGCTCAGTGGTAGAGTTGCATGCTTAGCATGCACAAGGTCCTGGGTTCAATCCCCATTACCTCCATTAATAAATAAATAAACATATTTAAAAAATAAAAATACATTTTAAAAAAGGTTATGTTTGACATGTGTCTATTGTCCTGATAGGGTGCATATGTTGTATTGTTCAGTAAAAAGTCAAGTTGTAAACTAAAGTATATAATATAATTCAGTTTTTATATGAAATAAATCTTACATATATGTGTATGTATGTCTGAGAACATGAATAAAAGTGTGGGAAGACACACCTATTAGGCTGTGTGCATATTGCTTGCTATTCAGTATTTTCCCATTTGAAACCTTCTTTTAAATTATATTTTTTAATTTTAAAAAGTAAAAAATCCTTGCTGTAGCAACTGAAGCAATGTAGTACAAAGATATGCCAAGGAAAGCTAATGATTGCCTTCATTCCACCTCTCTGATCCCTTTTGCCAATGCCACCCTTTGTGATAACAAATGCCAACAGCCCAGTGTGTAGCCTCCCTAGTCTTTAACCTTGCTTAAACAAATATGAATATATACAGGCATATACACACACATAATGGCTTGCTTGTTTGTAAGGAAATAGAACCCTTCTGCATGTATTGGTGACTTGCTGTTTTTACTAAGCCACTTATCAGGGATAGTCCTGAAATACAAGTGAAAGACAAGTGTGAGTGTGTGCACATGTGTGAGGTGGATTTCTTTTTTCCTCTCTGATCACTTCCACACACAGAATTTTAGCTGAGTGACGTGTCACAAATATTGGGAGCATTTTTTTTGCTTTTTCGATATGGGTCTGATATTGTGTTTTTGTGTTTTACTTGCCAGTCTTCTTCCCCTGTCTTTTCATAGGCTAGCCTATTAATGTGAGATAATCATGAGTAGAAACTGAAGAATAGAGAAAGATGGGTTCTTTAAATAAATTGTGTTGTAGTTTCCTCTTTAAAGTGAGCATTTACCAGTTTTATAATTTAGATAATCTAGTAGGGAAAAACTAAAGAAACAATGAATTTTTGCTGTGTACTAATCTGTTCTGATTTTTATTCCTTTTATTTCTGTCGCATCCTTATTATATGGTACCCCATAAATCTGAGGAGAAATTTAACATTTAGAATGTATGTGAAATCTATTTAGAGAAATACAACAGGTTAATCAGAAATTGGGGGGCAAAGTGTGCTCAATAAAATATTTATTAACCCTGAAAATGACAAAGGGTCATTTGGCAAGAACAGCACAGTATCAGTTTATAGATGTGTGGTCTATTTACTAAGAGACAGGTTAATTCATTGAATTAATATATCTACCTGCAACATCAACTGTGTGAAAATAACCCATAGCGTAGACTGTTTTTACCATAAATGAAAGGATGGTTTAAACACAAAATACCAGCTTTGACATAATATCATTAGCTTTAGATAGCTGCAGGTTGCAAGCTTTGAATACTTTGGGACCAATAGAATCTTGTTCTCTCTGGAAAAGCTCTTTACCAGCTGTCATCTCTAAGAAACTATAGTGTAGTGTGTAGTGTGTAGTGTGTAAAAGCTTGTGCTCTAGTCCCAGACTTTCTGGATTTGCATCCCAGATGCACCTCTCCTCATCTGTGTGATCTCTGTGTTCTGTTCTTCCTGTACAGCAGGCTTGGGGATAGCATTGACCTCCGAGAGTTATGGGGAGGATTCAATAAATTAACATCTGTAAAGCTTTAGAACAGTGCGGAGCACCTACTTAATGCTAAATAAGTGTTTGCATTATTTTTGCTATGGTGTTGTTAATACATGATTGGCATCTAGAGAAGACTATAATTTGAAAAGATACATGCACCTCCGTGTTCTTAGCAGCGCTATTTACAACAGCTAACGCATGAAAGCAACGTACATGTCCATCGACAGATGAATGGAGAAATAGATGTGGTATATATATACATAACAGAATATTACTCAGCCATAAAATAATGAAATAATGCCATTTGCAGCAACATGGATGGACCTAGAAATTATCCTACTAAATGAAGTAAGTCAGACAGAAAGACAAATACCATATGATATTTAATATGGAATCTAAAATATGACACAGATAAACTTATTTATGAAACAGAAACTGACTCACAGACATAGGAAAGGGTAGGGGCAGGGATAAATTGGGAATTTGAGATTAGCAAACACAACTATTATATATGAAATGGATAAACAACAAGGTCCTACTGTATAGCACAGGGAACTATATTCAATATCCTATAATAAACCATAATGGAAAAGAATCAAAAAAGAATATATATATGAATATATATATATATATATATATATATATATATATATATATATATATATATATATATATATATATACTGAATCATTTTACTGTACACCAGAAACTAACACAACATTGTAAATCAAAAATACTTCAATAAAAAATAAAAACAAAAGAAACCAAAAAAAAGATCTGATTGTCATGCAGTGGGCCAGTATCTGGGTCAGAAGCTGTCAACCCAGCACTTCTTGCCAACTCTTGCCAAATTGAACTCTCCTGGCTGAAGCATCAGTCTAAGACCAAGGTGAATGGTAAAAATTCTGAAGAAGGTAAAGAGGATGCTATTAAAACACAAAGTCAGGTGAAATTTTTTAAATTTGAAATCTAAAATATTTAGAAATTTGGACCATCAGCCATGACTCCTACAGCTCCCAGCGTGTCTGCCTCCAGAAATGATTTCCCTGACCTTGTTCCTCACCCTAATTTCCTGCTTCTCATCTTCCCTGCATTAAAATTTTAATTAAGTTAAAATTGTTTCTAAAATAAAAGTTACTACCATCTTAGCCAGAGACAGAAATAACCTAATCTGGATAGAATGTAAGAGCTTAAGATATCTTTGTCATAACTGTTTTGGAGCTACTCAACTGTTTGTCATCTGAGTTGTATTTGTTTGTTATTATTGGGGTTTGTTTTTTGAGGGGGGTTATATTTCAGATAGTTGTAGTAGTGTGGATTTCCTGATAAGTGAAATTGAGCTAAAAAACCATTTTATCTGCCAGCCAGCACCTCCTTCCAACCGCCTTCATCCAAATTTGAAATCATCTTGCTCCTAAGCCTTTTAATCACCAAGTCTCAATATTTAAATTACCTCTTTTGTTGTGTCTTCTCCATTCCTATAATGAATACTTTCCTTTTTACTCGTTACTTCACAGCAGGACTTCTGTCACTGCCTCCTAGCTTGATTTCCTGATTCCTCACCAACATATCTTATTTTGACATGAATAAGGGACTTCCTTCTCTCAGCATAGTGTCTTTTGTTTTAAATTCTGAAAAGCTCAGAGTCTGGGATCATGTTACATCCATGCCTGTATTTCCAATTTCTAACCATGTGCCCCAGACACAGCAATTGTAGGGCAGAGGGGCATCTTGAATTTAAATTTGACTTCCAGGGCTAAGAGTGCTGTCATTAAGTTAAATGCTGTCACTTTGCAAAGATTAGCTTACAAGCTCTTTGGGGTATGATGAGCATGTTTAGGAATCAGAGGCTTTCTTTGTTTCTATCTATTCAACCTTCTCAAATGTCTACTGCATGTGCCAAGAGGAAAATCTAAATCTCTGTATGGTCATGCATGAGCTCTTGAAAACCTGTTTCCCCAACTGTTAGAGATGAGAAGATTCCCTGTAGAAAAAAATATCCCAAGGAGAATTTCTTCTTAATGTTGGAAATAATTATTTTGATGAGTAATTTAGGTTAGGAAGAAATATTTCCAGTGAGTCATTTCTTTGGTAGAACAACAGGTGGCAGCAAAGGGGGCTAAACCTGGCACTCAGATGTTTTATAATAATTAAAACTGAAAAAATGGTTTTTGTGGACCATTCTGAATCTTCCCTAAAAATTAAGGGAAATTCCAAAATTCAATATGAAGCTCTGTTTAGTAATTACATTAGGAGACATTCAGCTTTTGAAAATAATGTGTTTCCAGGACAAATGGACAGAAATGTGGGTCTTTAAGAGCTCTCTTGGAATTGTGACTTAAAAAGAAAAGTTACTTTTTGGTAGATCTGAAAAGAAGAAAAATAAACCAACTGAACAGATGCTTTGTTTCCAAAAAGATGCTCACGGAACCTCTCTCTTACGTTGGCCAAATTTTCTCTTCCTGTTAAGCAATCTGTCCATCACAGCAACATTTCAGTTTTTAAATCACCAAATTTAATTTATCATATGGTTTGGTATATGGTTTATTTTTTAATGCAGATCTAAAATCTTTTGACAGGAAATGTTAAATTTGAGAAAAGAGCATTAAAGTTTTATAATATTTGGTACCAGAATTTATCGATTCTTGGAAAATGAAAACCATGGCCACCATTATCCTAATAATTTCAAAGGTTAAGGTGCACCTTCACATGAATTATCAGAATAATTGACTAAGTTTTTTAAATTTTACTATTTATGTGATTGTAGCAGTGATGACAACTCTTCGTTTTACAGAAATTCTTTTTTCTCACAGGTAGACTTATTTGCAGAGAAGACTAGGATCAGACAGAGGGGAAGAGCTAAGATCTTCTCTGCACCCAATGACGGACAGAAGAAAACTAAATAATAATCATATCAAATCACTGAAGTGGTTTCAGATGTGTCCAAACTGATGGTAGTTAACAGAACACGTATTTGAAGGCTAGACTCAGATTTGATTTTTGGAACAGTTTTGAATACATTTAAGATTTTCAGCCCACATTACGTGTGTCACGGTCCTTTTTCTTTTCTTCCATTGAAGGAAATAATCAGTGCTTTCAGAAACAGGTTTTGCTGAGATGACTGATAGATATCTTTTTTTTTTTAACTGAGAGTGGGAAAAAATAAAGTTTACCAAATAACAAAGGTAATTTCAGAAGTGTAGACTCTACAATACAGTATCTACGTCCCCAGCTTTCCTTCCATCACCTCATCCCTCACTCAGGCAATGCCACTGCTATCTACCCCAAGCCCCCACGCCTTCTTCGTCTGACTTCCCTCTACTCTTTGAAACTTAATTTCAGATCTCACATTCACTCTAAATAACAATGCTAACTTATAAGAGGGGTCAAAGTCTTAAGTTAAAGCTCTATTGAGTAAAATGTCAGGCTCCTAAATCTCAAATAGAGGGGGTTTTAAAAGACACGGTGGAAAGAGTTATGGTCATTGGACTAAGAGCAACCCACAAGTTTGCTCCTTCCTCTATTTCCACGTACAACTTACTAAGACCATTGTGGCCACTCAACAGCCAAAACCATTGCAGACATGGCCATGGCTTCTGTTGGTCTTCCAGGCAAATAACCTCTAGATCACTGTAATACACATGCATGGCCAATGCAATCAGAAATTTTATAATTCATTTGGAATGGTCTGAAGGGCACAGGCTCTCAAATAGAAAATTCAGTCTTCTCCAATTAACTAGTCTTGAAGAAATGAGGTCAGTGCCAACACTTATTCCCTAAAGGACTTCTTTTCTCAAAAGAAAATGTCTGGGCTGGTTGCAGAGTGTTTATTTCTATCCCATGGCAAAGCCCAATCCCAAATAGAGGAAGCCCTAAAAGACCAGAGAAAATGGTGAGAAAGCAATTAACACAAAGGAAGAAAGAAAAGAGAGTGATCGTAAAGGAATTTTGTTTTCAGAGCAGGAAGAATCACGCACACCAGGACAGCCACATTCAGTCAAAAACATGTGGAAAATATGTCCCCTAGTCAGGCACTCTTGGCAACTGGACAATAACTGTGAGTGCTGGGTCAATATCAAGTGCCCTGTACCACCAGGGCTTACAAACAGGAAGCAAAGGAAGCATCTGAGTCAGATTCTAAAAAAGGACAACAATGTGCACGTCCTCACTGGGTTTGGTTATCTCTAAATGAAAATAAATCTGGTGCCACCTGGATCATCACCAGAACAAGGTGATGATCTAGAGATGGATTCCTTCCGCTTTCTATTCTCTTATAACTCTTGTGGGAAAGGAAAAATGCTAGAGCACAATTATATCACTAAAAACAAGAGCAGAGAGAGCACGCGTTTTACCTCAAAGATTTAGGATAAGGATGTATCAAAGTATATTAAAATTTGTGGGAAAAAAGCACAAATTAAGCCAAGATGTTCAGACATCTTCGAGCTCAGCTCAGTTCAATCAATCAATCACATCACTACACAGATTCAGTCAACAGTAGGAAAGCTTAAATTGCAGGGGCACAAGCCAACATCTCTCTAATGTCCACGTAGTGAAGATATATATAGTAGTGGGAATGGGTGCTCATTGGAAAAGTATGTTTCTTGTTTTTGGGGTACCAGATCCCCCCAAGCCTTTCCAGATAGCTGAGATATCCCAGGATTTCAGGCTACAGAGAGGAAATTTTGTTTAATTCATGGAATGTTAGGAAATACAACTATGACAACAATCATAAATTATGATTGGATGTACATTATGTGAGAGGTACTAGATTAAGTCTTGTCATGTGAATTATCTTGTAGAATTCTCACATTACCCAATGGAATAGACCCTAAAGAGTCATAATTACTACCAAAACCCTTGGGAAAAAACAAGTTCTGGAATTCTAAATATTCTGGATTATAGAAAGGCAATAGCATACTTATGTAGTATATTTTATATTTTTTCTGGAAAGGCTGCAATCAGACAATAATATTTCCAAATTAAAATACATATTTACCCCAAAATGGGGTAAATGAAGATGGCCATGTTTTACATTTTACATTACAAAACAGGTAATGTTTTGCCACCAAATAAAGTTATTTTAAATCTTGAAAATATTTATTTTTAGAAATTTTGGATTTGGGGATTGTATAGAAAGATTTTGGACCCCCTTCTTTCTATTGTTTATATCTAACATTAGTCTAGTACATTTGTCATAATTAATGAGCTACTGTTGATATATTATTATCAACTAAAGCTTACACTTTATTTAGTTTTTCTTAGTTTTTATCTAATATCTTTTCTTCTTTCCCACAGTACATTTAGTTGTCAGTCTTCTCAGGCCCCTCTCGGATGTGACAGTTCCTCATATTTTTCTTGTTTTTGATGACCTTGAGTCTGGAGGAATACTGTTCCTCAGCTGAGATTTATCTGATGTATTTCTCAGAATTAGACTGGGATAATGGGCTTAGGGGAAGGATACAGATGTAAAGCATTATTATCATCACATCTTATATTGAGGACATACTGTCAACACGACCCCTTACCATGGATGTTAACCTTGAACCTCTGGCTGAAGTGGTGTTTGTCACATTTCTATACTGTACAGTTCTGCTTCCCACTTTTCCCTCTTTCAATACGGTACTATTTGGAGAGAAATCAGTATACCGAATCCACCTCAAAGGAATGGAGAATTGTATTCCACTTCATCGACAGCGCTGTAGTCACATACATTATTCGGAATATGACTGCACTGATTTGTCTATTCTCTCCCATTTATTTATTTTTTTCACTTATGGACTCATGAAAACTTATTATCATCTAATATTACTTGATTTATTCTATTCAAATAATTTCAACTTGGGTCAATGGAAATTCTGTCTGTTAGCTCAGCTTGCATATTCCCTGCTCCAGCCTAGAATCAGTCATTTCTTCAGTGAGCCCTGGTTGCTCTTATTGAAGAATGGTATTGGAAACCAAGATCTGGTTGTTTGGTGTGCCTGTTGCTACTGAGGTTTTTTTAGAGACCCTGAGAGATGACAGAGTATGGAAATAAATGTGTGTATACTAGTCCATGTATATACACACATCTGTAAGTATTTCTGTATGTAACAATCTGTATCTATATTAATCTTAACATGATTCATACTGATGCCTCCAGCTCTAATCCATTATTAGCACATGGATCATTCTAGCCTTTTCCCTTGCCTGTCTATTAACTCCCATTTCAAAGTGAGAAACACCATCCACTTACCTATTTGTTCAATTCCAGTACACATATACAATGCTTTCAGAAAGGCTGTACCTTCATGGAAAACAACTTTGTCAACTAGAACACAGTGCTTACACATGGCTCTTTTTATCTTTAGTCAGTTTCCCCTCATTTCCCAAGTTACTTTAGGTTAACACCTTTTCCCTCACTCCATTCAGCGAGGGTATGTCTTAAATTTTTAAGACAGTTAGATTCTTGTGTCACATTTTTCATTCCCTCTCCAGAATCCCCCAGCCTTCTGAATGATTTTTTTTTGCATACATTAATGTTCACACTTGGTGCCAAAATGTTCTGTGGCTTTTGACAAATGCAGAGTGTCATGTATCCACCATTACAGTATCACAAATAAACAATCCTGTGGGTTTCACGTACTCAACCCCTCTTTCCCCAGCTCCTGCAGCAACTGATCTATGTACTACCTCCATAATTTTTCCTATTCTAAAAATGTCCTATAAATGGAGCCATCTATGATGAAACCTTTTTCGATACAGACTTACTTCTTTAACTTTATCAAAAATTCATAAATAACAGAATTCAAGCCAATGAATTACCAAAAGGGTAATTAGTAAAAGCTTATTTTGCACACACCACAAAGACAGCTCACGGACCAGGAGCCCTCAAACCAAAACATGGAGTGAGGCTCCCTGTGGATCGTTCCAAAGCAGTTTAGGTAGTGGGAAGGCGGTGACTGTTTATCCTTCACTGTGATTGGTTATAATATTAGCATTTTCTTAAATGATGCGGGATTGGTTAGTAATGACCTCATATCAGTTTTAGGAAACAGTTTAAATTTTTTCTTCTGACTCCCAGAGGCATAAGCAAGGAATATAATGCCTTCAAATCTTGTCGTTGTTGTTGAAAGTTGGACATGTTGTAATTGGGTAACAGGAGCTGAGGGAAATAAACTTTGATGTGAGCAGTTACATTAACCTAGGAGTTGGGCTGTGCTGCATATTTCTTGTGGTTACATGTCAGAGGCCTCCACTTCCTTTAATGTCCTTGATTTTGGTCCCCTCTCTTTATTTCAAGATTCCCTAATGTTCATCAGAGAGAGCAGCTGGCAGCTCTTTAAACTGTAATCCACCAGTGCTATTCCAGAGCGCTGTTGGCATGGAGGTAAGATGTGGAGGAGAGGGAGCATTCTAGAATCTTCCGAGTAAGTCTCAGTCCTTTAAGGTTCTACGTCTCAGGACTGTGAACTTCATGTGGCCTTACCCACTTCACAGGTGAAAAAATAAAAGCAAAGCCACTTGAGTGACTGCCTAAAGTCATGAAAAGCTAGGATTTGAGCGGACTCTTACTTTCCAGTTCTACTCTCATCGCTCCAATGCCTCGCTGGATTCCTGAAGCCCAAACCAGCAGAGGACCCCCAGCTCATGTTAGCAGCGTGTGTCTTGGTAAAGGCATTTGTACAGTCAAGAAATATCTGAAAGGAATGCTCTGTGGCTTTTCCCTTTTCAGCTCTTATCTTCCCCACTAGGGTTAAATGAAGTAAATTGTTCTTTAAAGATCATTTTACAGGTTATGTACTCTGACATCCTGTATTCAGATATAAACACTAAACCCTGGCCAGCTGTGTGGATTTAAGCAACTCACCTAAAATTTGTAATCTTAGTTTACTCAGCTGTAAGAGGAATAAAATAATAGCATGAAATTTACAGTTTGCTAAGAGAAATCAATAAAATAATGTAGGTTTTGGGCTTAGCCCAGTGGTGCATAGAACCGGTGCTCAATAGGTATTAACTATTATCATTCTGAGCAATAGTTAAACATCATGGATTTATATATTGTGTCTTAAGAGGGCTGGAGAAAAAGAATAGAAGTTTCTTCAAGGAAGCCTTTGGGAATCGGTGAGGAGATATTTTGATTGTTGTAATGACTAGGGATTCCCTTGGGTATTTAGCATTCTGAAGCCACTTTCCTTCCCCGACATGGTCTCTTTTCAGAGGTAATGGCAACAACAAAATGCCTCATGAAAATTGCTTTCTGGAAGCCCATTCCCCCATTATTTGATCACACACGCCAAAACCTGTCTCAGTGCCAGTCTGTGTTAAGGCCGCCATGCACTTTGGTTACACGCGTGTTTCAGTTTTAACCGTAGTTATTTAAAATATGACAAGAAAAAATATTTGTCTATATAGGAAACAGCCCACCCAAACTAGCCCAGTTTCCATGGTCCCTCATGCACATAGTATTGCTTCCCTGATTCTCCCTTTCTACTCATGACATGTTGACGATGTCTATCAGTTAGTCTTACAAAATTCAAAGACCTCTGTCAGTCTTCTAAAGGCTTAGGTTAAGTCTTAGGAACTAAAGGAAACTGAGTGGCCAGAAGCATCACTCAATTCAGGCCTCAGAACCGTCTGGGGACAATGACATTTACATTGTCACTGCCACCACTGTCACAGTGTAACCTGATATTGGCCTTCAGGGGGCTGCTGCTACTGTGGCCACTGAACAAAGATGCTGCTGGCAACTCCACAGCCCTGGAGCGGTGAGTCCCTGACTCTGCCTCTTTGCATCATTCACTTTATATTCAAAGTACTAGGTTAGAATATCCATTGGCCAAGCCAAGATCCTTCATCAAATGGCTTCTTAAAATACCTAGAAGGCCTATGAATGCCATCTGTCACTGGTGGCTGTCCCATTTGCAGTAGTTCCCTTTTTCCCAAGACCCAGACTTTGGTTATAGGCGACGAGCCAGCAGATGGTCCCTGGGTAGTCATTGAAGACACTGAAGAGATTCAAACCAGGGATTGAGAAGTAATATCAAGGCTACATTCCTAAAGCACATGCCACCTACTGCTTTGTGGTAAATAAAACCAATCTTGCATAATTGCCTGTAACTCGGGAGTATCTGTTCCCCTAGTGACAGTGTTTAATTAAGGGCATAAAGCCTTAAAATTCTCAGAAATGCAAACTCAGGATCAATATTGCTCCTTATTTAATCTCCATCCCCAGGAAGAAAGAGGAGGTAGCTCATCTTCAAGCCAGTTTCCCCAGAAGTCATAAGAGAAATATCAAATCTATGTGGAAACTGATGACTTATACATTAGATTCTGCACGTTATCCACATGTGACCCTGGCGTAGCCTCTCCTTGATGTCTTGTTTTCTGTTGCAGAATAAATATTAATACAGCAATTTCATGATTTCTCAGGAGAGAGAAAGAATTATGTTTCTAATAAGAAGTCACTATTAGAGAACAAGGCAGAGAAGCCTGTAATAACAGGAATAAAGTAGTAAAAAAAAAAATAATGTATCATAGGAGACCTAAAATGCCAAAAACTTTTTTCGTGTGATATGAAATCATGTGTTTTGATGGTGGGACGTGGGGAGGGAAATAGAAGAGGCTTGGGGAGAGCGTGCTGTTTTCTTTACTGCAGAATTGAACAGAAAATAGTTCCAGTGACTTAGCATGTGACAAGCTCTTAGTTATTATCCAAATTAAAGTGAGTTTCTGGAGTATGGCATGTCTGTAAGCCTGACATTTGTAGAAATGACAGTCTGTCTGAGGAAAAGCTTTTAGCATATTCTCAGCAGTAGCTAAATGTGAAATGCAAGATCTCTCCCTGTTCTGTGGAATGAATTTTTATAGAGACCTGATGTGTGATTATATTGTTTTGTGGCGAGGAGGATTTAAGATGTCCTTAGTGTATTTTGCATCAGCGTTCCCTATGCCCTTACTCTACAGAGTAACCAAGTTTAAAATCCACAGACTGCACAACAGTTACAATGCTACATAAAATCCCAACGTCATAGGCTGTGTCCTGAAACAACCCAATTCTGGTGATGCAGAGAGTAGAAAATACATTTTGGCAAAAGCAGATCTAACATATAATATTTTAAGTATGATGTGGACTATGTAGCTGGTATGATCTGTGAAAAATATGTCTCTGGCCAGCATTACAGTTCCTAGTGCCTCGTTCATGCTCAAACAAAATGTCCTCAAGATCTGGCCTGTCACAGAAGAACACACCACACCATTGAAACCCTCTGACTTGGACTTGAGGCACCAAATTCTACTTCAGTGTTCTCAAGTAAGAAAAAGTCACCCTTTTGATAGATTCCAAGAGCCACTACCAAAAAGCCCAACGTGACTCAAAACTATTAAGATAATCACAGTGGCATTTTTTAAGAAGCTGGGCTTTTTTCACAAATGTAAAACAGTAAGTGATAAAATGCCCAAATGGAATTGTATGATACACATCAATCTTTCCAAGTTTAAATTGCAAGATTGGTGGCATTACGCAGAATATATGATCTGCTTCCCAACCTGCATTGCTGGAAGTTTGCAGAGACAACCACCTCTTGCTCTGAAAGGCTGGCACTTTTGATTTTAGTAGAAGACTATTTCATAGGTACTTTCAGAATCGTTATTCAGAGACCTGGCTGAGTGCCCCCTTATTCTTCAGATGTGAATTAAATAAGGAGCAATGCTGCTAGCACGTAGTAGGTGCATGTTCTTTCCATCGCTGACTGCCATGGGTAGGAGAAGGAAGAGATTAGAATACTATCAAAATGAATGGAATGCTGTTTTCATGTCAGCAGACAGAATTTCATGGAGGTTTTATAAACAATTCCAAACCACTCTGAGTGCTGGTGTTGTTATTACAGGTTGTGAGTCACCACAGCTTGTCGTGTGAGGACAAGGTCCATTTTGTAGTCAGTTCTGCATGTCCAGTGCCTTTCACAATGTCTCACTTGTAAAATTACCTCACTTATTAATGCATAAACAAATCTGAAGAGGTAAAAGCAGACACAGATTTGGATTGTCGTAAGAACTACTTTTTTTTTCTGTCTTGATTTCCCCCCCTTCACAAACAACGACAACCAATTTTACTAACTGGTTTCATATCAGACATGACCCTGGACTATACAGGTAGACACTCTACTAAGTGCTTTTTAAAATATTGAATACTTATTGTATTTTTTAATTGAAGTGTAATTTATTTATGATATTGTGCTGGATTCAAGTGTTCAACAGTGATTCAGTTATACAGACATATATATATATATATATATACACATGTATTATTATTTGTAGACTTCTTAATGATGGCCATTCTGACTGGCGTGAGGTCCTCATTGTAGTTTTGATTTGCATTTCTCTAATAATTAGTGAGATTCAGCATCTTTTCATGTGCCTGTTGGCCATCTGTGTGTCTTCTTTGGAGAAATGTCTATTTAGGTCTTCTGCCCATTTTTTGATTGGGCTATTATTATTATTATTATTATTATTATTATTAAGCTGTATGAGTCCTTTGTATATTTTGGAAATCAATCCCTTGTGGGTCACATCACTTGCAAATATTTTCTCCCATTTTATAGGTTGCCTTTTCATTTTGTTTACAGTTTCCTTTGCTGTCCAAAAGCTTTTGAGTTTAATTAGGTCTCATTTGTTTATTTTTGCTTTTACTTCCATTACTCTAGGAGTTGGAGCCAAAAAAGATATTGCTGTGATTTATGTCAAAGAGTGTTCTGCCTATGTTTTCTTCTCGGAGTTTTAGAGTATTTGGTTTTACATTTAGGCCTTTAATCCATTTTGAGTTTATTTTTGTGTATAGTGTTATAGAATGTTCTAATTTCATTCTTTTATATGTAGCTGGCAAAACTACATGTTTTACAAAACTGTTTTACAAAACTGACACCTCGCAAGAACTTTTGGCGGTTTCAGTGTCTAAGCAGCTCATTTTTATCTCTTGATTCATAAAGCTTTTCACTGGGATCCACTTTATTGATCAGTGAGTAGGATTTCCATGCTTTTTAAAATAAGTTCAGATCTTTTTCTTATAGCATTCAACTCTGGGAACTTCACATACCTACAATAATGTGAGATAATTTCTTTCTTTTAAAGATAATATTTTTAAGCAATGTTTTGAGATAATTTCTTTCTTTTAAAGATAATATTTTTAAGCAATGTTTCTACCCATTCATTTGGAAATCCTATTATTTGAGGGATATGAAGGAGTAAACTATTTGAAGACATAATTAAGTGTGTATTTTTATGCATTTATTATATGTGGATAAAATGCAATTAAATTTTTTTTTTACTGCAATGGAAAGAAAAATGCTTTTTTTTTTTTTAATCATAAAGCCCAGCCATTACTTGACACACAGATCCTGATCAGCAGGCACTGGGTTACAAAACACCTTCCCTTGGTGAATGAAGCAGGGATATCTGAAATCCCACTCGTTCTTCTAATTTTGATTTTGATGGGCTTTAATTAAGTTCACTTAAATGAATTAAACTTGAAAATTAAGTTTGATTAAATTCAACTTGAAAATCCTTGCAGCGCTCAAATCTTATTTCTGATTAAAGTGTTGGTGGTGGTGTGTGGTGTCTTTTGTTGTTATTGTTTTGTTTTGTGTAGGTACTGACATCTGTGCTGCCCCCTTTCCAAAGGCTGCTTCTAAATAGCTGCCATTGTCCAGTCCAGTTGGATAGAGCAGTATTGCGTTAGTGTTTAAAAAGCTATTTTGCTTCTGGGTATTTGTCCAAAGGGGAAAAAATTTTTTTTGAAAAGATATATCCACTCCTATGTTCATCGCACCATTATCTACAATAGCCAAGGTATGGAAACAATCTCAGCTCCTATCAACAGCTGAATGGATAAAGAAGATATGATACACACACACATGCACACACACACACACACACACACACACACTGGAATCTATTCAGTTATGAAAAATGATATCTTGGCATTTGCAACAACATGGATGAAGCTTGAGGGTTATGCTAAATGAAATAAGTCAGACAGAGAAAGACAAACACTGTATAATTTTATTCCTATGTGAACCATAAAAAATTAAAAATAAATGAACAAAAGCAAACACATAGATACAGAGAACAGATTAGTGGTTACCAAGGAGAGGTGAGGTGGGGGGAGGGTGAATGGGTAAAGAAGGTCAGCTGTACAGTTGAAGATAGAAATCAGCACTTTTGGTGGTGAGCACGCTGTAATGTCTACCAAAATCAAAATATAATGTATATATGAAACTTACATAATGTTATTAGCCAGTGATATCTCAATTTAAAAAAAAGCAGTGGCTTTGGTGTTAGCAGACATGCTTTCAACTGCAATGTATTTAATGTGTAACAATCAAATCACAGCTTCACTAGTTCCATGTCCCTCATTTGTCCTATGGGAGTTATGATAGTCCATTTCTCGTAGAGCTGTGTGTTTACTCATTAATTTGTTTCATCAGTCAACAAAGAGTTATTGAGCATCTGCAGGTGCTCAGCACTGTTCTGGACACTGGGGAACCTACAATGAATAAACCACATCTCTTTCTTCTGGAAATCACAGTGGAATGTTGTTGAAATTAAAAAAGAAAAACGTAGGCAAAGACCTCAGTGCCTGGTGCATAGTAAACCCTAAAAACACATTAACTTTCTAATAACTAATGTAGAGCATTTCCTTGGCCTATAAGGGTTTAAAAGGATGAGCAAATTTATTTTCAGTCCACAGGCCCTGATCATCTCTGGAGGAGCCAGAGATGACTGACTACAGAGGAATGCCGATTTGGAAGGTATAATGAAACACAGTTGCAGGTGATTAATTTTGCTTAAAGTAAGATGAAAAGCTTTGTAGAAGACGGTATTTGATAATTTTATTTTTGATCAGAATATGGGGAAGAGGAATTTGACAACTGAATAAGAAAGGGCAGCTGGGATCTGGGTGGAAGGAAGAGCACGAGGAAAAGCCAAGAGACATGAAGTTGTCTGGCCAGTCTGGGAAAAGGAGCCAAACAGTGCAACCTGAGCACGGAGAATGATGGGATGGCTTTGGTGAGGCAAGTAGCGGTCATACTGTCAACAGCCTCCAATGGCATGCGTGCTAAGAAGTGGGAAACCATTCTAAATTTCATGTGGAAAAATACGATGGTTTTAAACCAGGGAGTGACAGGATTAGAAGTGCAGCTTAGAGATGTCACAGCAGTACAGATCGGAGTGTGAAAGCCTGGAGGTGAGAAGGTCCATTATCATCTGTGGTAATAATTTAGGTGAGGTACAAAGTAGCATAGTGAGGTGAGAAGCTAGACAAACAGATTACGCAATCGCTTTGTAGGAGAATCATGAAAACTGAATGAAAAGAATCAGGCAAGGAAGAGAGGGCGTGAAGTGAATCTTCCAAATTCCATTTCATTATCCTTTAGGAGGTAAAGTTGAATATTTAAGGAATCAGGAATCAGGATGGACAGAGTAAAAGGAGGGAGAGAGGGAAGGAGGGAGAGAGGGAAGGAGGGGAAGATGGTGGGGGTCAGAGGAGGGAAGAGATGGATGCCAAGAGTTAGTGATTAATCAGTGTTTAAGCAGAATATATATGTTACATATATAATTGTTTTATGTTACATGTTTTATACATGTTATATATAACTGTTTATATACATTATATATAAAACTATGTTTATACATGTTATGTATGTGTTTTGTATATAATTATTGTATATCACATATATATAATTGTTGTGTGTGGTAAATGGCTAAGTTGCTATAGTTTTTAACATTTAGAAACAAACTCAAAGGAATCAGAGATAACACACAGAATGCAGAAACAGGACATGATGAAGAAACAAGGTCCAACATCGCACAAAAAACCAAATATAGTAGATTCATGGACGAAGAGCCCATATATAGAGACACAAGAGTCAGAGTCATGGACGAGGCAGAAGAACTACAGTCTAAAACATCATCCCAAACAGGATTTCTTTTCCCTAACAGATTTAGTACATTAAAAGTAAAGCGATATAAAACTAGAAATTAGAAAATCTCTGTGAAACAGAGAAGTGATCATTTTGTTTTATATGTGAGGGTGTTAAAGCTCAGAGAGGCATTCTAGCTAAGAAAGAGACCTGACACTCAAACTCCAATCTCTCTTTTCTTTTTTTTTTTTTTATAATTTGAGGAATCTTTTCATTGTACCACTCTTTTTATCTTTCAGATGTAAAATAAGATACTTACTGATGTAGTAAAAGAACACCGATTTACTGGATGAGGTGGGCTTGGTGCGTTACTAACATAAAGCAATTTTATTTTCTCTTATCATTCCCTTGAATGCTAGCTATTAAATAATATGTAATTAATAACATGACCTCAAAGTCCAATATTATTGGGCTCAACTTTCTGCCAATTAAAGACATCTTTATCCCTCAGCTTGGGTCTGTCCTAGGTGAAATAGCTCGTTTATTGTTTCTCTCCTAGTCGCTGTAGGTTCTGGCCTCTTTGGAATGTGTAAATGGGAGTTCAACAGAGAGGTTAGGGGTCAGCAAAGGTCCTAAGAGACTAATCCTGAGGATTTTAATCTGGTCTTTGGTTTATCTCTCATGAGGTGCTGCTACAGAATTCTCAGAAATATCCATCTCAATGAGAACTTCTGATTACAGTTTCATGGAATTGGAAATGCCTCCTTCCACCTGGCCAGCAGCTTGTAAAGTAAAGCACCTTCATTTTCGACCTCTGCGCTTGGAAGTCCACCCCCCAAACTCTCCCTTCATTCTTGGCAGAAAGCCCTCTTGAGTGAATCATGTCAAGATAACTTCCCCTTCCCTCATTCCACTGTCAGCACTGTTGAGACTGGCTCCCAATGGGACCAGTTGGTTTATCAATAAACCAACCAGCCCAGAAGTCAGGTACTTGTCATCATGTCCCCCCCAGATCACAGTGGCGCGTGACATGCTCTGCAAGAGGTTTTCACGAAGCCTGAGGTAACACCCCGAGGCACCTGTCTTCCCATTTTCAAATGATGTTGGGGGCTGGGATAAGCAACTGCTAAGGACATGTCAGTTTCCCTTCTCCTCCATATTTCTCAGGGATCCTTCTTGTATCTCAACCACACAGAAGTGTATACATTTTACATTAGAAGCTGAAAATCCTGTGTTCGTTTTCTGTTGTTTTGTGTTGATTGTCCTAGAGCAATGATGAACACCCTTGTTTTCTGTCTTTAGGGGGCCAAGAGGCGTCACGGGAAAATAAAACACTACATGCTATTTAGGGTCTCAAGTTTTAACCTACAACAAATTAACACTTCACATACCCTCTACCACCGTAGGAAAGCCAGAAACAAAATAAGCACCTCACGTTTCTTCAAACGTGCTGTCCTGAGGCCAAATATAACAAAGAGGCTCTCTAGCTGCCCTTCCTCTTCCAGGACCTCCTGTCCCCTCTTCTCTCGCTTCCTCCTTCCCTAGCCTTTCCCTGACTTCCATTCATTCTACTTTTCCTCTTTATGGCATTTTTTTTTTCCTTTTTTTTTTTAACTCTCCTTCCTGAAAAATGATGGCTGTGAAGGGTTCAGAGAGCCGCATTCATTGCCACGTAGGCTGTTTCTCCACCTCACGCCAGTACATTTGTTTCCCATGCAGTTACATCACCCGAACTGGGTCAAGATCCAGGGAGAAACCTGCCACCCCTGAACCATCTGAGTTGGCAGCTTTGCGCAGGAGGCAGTGCCATCCTCGTGCACAATGGACAACTGTTACCAATAAGAAAGAATAAAAGACATAAAATATTGAAATATTAACTTGAGAACACTAAAACTTAATAATAAAATTACTTTTCTGTGGAAGATGCTTCCCACATTCACAAATAGGATGTTATTTTCAGAGAGAGAACTATAACATATGATGTTAGTGTTGCTAGTACTAATCTTAAAGTCAGTATATGTAGCTTTGTTTTGTTTTTTTAATAAAATCTGATGCCAACTAGCCCCCTATCATCAAGTCTTGACTTTGGCTTGCCTATCTTCTGCCAATAAAACTGCTGTGTCTCACCAACCCCCGTACACTCCAGGCCCACTGGACTGGACACAATTGAATGAACAGTGTCCTTTTGCTCTCTCTGGCTTTGTAGTGTTGTGATCAACATTAAATACCTGGCAGGCTTCCCATGTCAACTTCCCCTTCTAACACTCACTTCCTCCTCTGTCCCCCTGAACACACACCAACACTTGCACACACATCCAGTCTGCATGCATAGCACTTAGCAGGTGCTTAATAATGTTTACTGAATGAATGAATCAATGAGTTAGTAAATGAAAGTGTATTATGAATACATTGCTAAGTCTCTGGCTAGTTGATGGAACTGAGATACAAGTAATAGACACTGTGATTGACCACCCCCAGTCCATCCAGAGGCCTAACTTGTTCCTTTCTAAGAATGGGAGATACACTGTCCTCTTCTGTTCCTTCCCTTCTAAAGACAATTCCTCAAGCTCTGTCCAGTGATCTGGCATTAACAGACTATAGCATTTTTTGTTCTATAAATTACCTTCTTCAAACAAGAATTGTCGATCACTCTTTGGACGACCTTTTGTTTTCAATCTTTTGCAATGTGGTTATCCTCACTATCAGGCAATAAAAATCGTTCTCACCCAAATTAACAGTAAACTCGCAGTTGCTAAATTCAACCGCCTATTTTCAGTCCCACATACTTCCCTGTAGCACTTGGCATTGTTCACCCCCACTCCCTCTTTCTAGAAACTCCACCCTCCTATCTGTAGTCCACTCTCCACTGTCCAGTAATCCTGTGGCCATTCCTGCTCTTTCTTTTGTTGGCTGGTCTTCTGTCCATTCACTGTGTGTTAGGCTAGGGTCTTCTAAACTTGGACCAAATACTCTCCCCTGGACATACACTCTCATTGCTTTAATTCTATGCAAACTTCAATTATGTCTTTAGCTTTCATCTCGTTTCCAGTCTCTAAACCCAAATATCCAGTTTTCTCCTGGGAAAATAAACCTTAATATTGCACTGCTCCAACCTGAAATCTAGAACAAACGTCTTACCACACCTTCCTTCGCATACAGAGTGTCCTGCCCATACTGCTATCAGAGAGGAAGGTGGTTAGTGTTCAACAGACAGACTCTCAGGCCACACTGCTCGGGGTTAAATATTGACTCGCGCACTACCAGTTCCATGACTCTGGACAAGTTGCCTAACCTCTCTGCGCTTCACCTTCTCACGAATAAAGTGGAGGCAGTAATAGCACTTCCTTTTTAAGATTGTTATAAAGCTATAAAGAGGTTGTTCCTGTAAAATGTTGATAAGAGTGTTGCTATGGATTGAATGTTTGTGTCCTCCAAAATTCATATGTTGAAATCCTAACCCCTCAGTGTGAGTGGTATTAGGAGAGGGCCTTTGGGAGGGAATTAGGTCATGAGGTTGGAACTGGCATGAGTGAGATTAGTGCTGAAAATGAGCAGGACTCTGTGGGTACAAAAGCCACTCGGAGTCCCCTTTCATGTTTGGAAGGGGGTAAAAAAAGTCTTCAGTCTCCTAGGGCTTCCCCGAGGCCAAAGATCAGGCTCAAGCAGTTAATAGGACAATAGAATCACAGGATTTTTGAAGGGATATAGATAACAATCTGATACATATCTCTGAATTCTTCTACAGAAACTATGACCCCCATCCAGGTGGACGATGGTAACTACATCACCACATAGACGCAAGACTGATTGGAACCAGAAGATTGAGATTCTAGAGACATCACTGTCACTATCAACCAATCAGAAGAAAGTCACACACCCTCCAGCTTTCACCCCCAATTTGGCCTTTAAAAATTCTTCCCCTCAAACTATCAGAGAGTTCAGGATTTTTTGAGCATGAGCCACCCGTTCTTCTTGGTTGGCCTTGCAATAAAATTTTATTCACTCCAAACTCCAACATTTTGGTTTGTTCAGCCTCACTGTGCATCCAGCACAGGAATTTGGGTTCGACAATAGTGTCCCTTAAAATAAGTATTAGAGAATTGACTTTCTGTCTCTGTCTCTGCTCTCCACCAAATGAGGATACAATGAGAAGACTGCCATCGGCAAACCAGAAAGCTCACGCTCACCAGATGATGGGATTGGCCAGGACCTTGGTCTTGGACTTCTCAGTTTCTAGAACTTTGTGAAATAAATTTCTGATTTTGAGTCACCCAGTCTGTGTTACTCTTTTATAGCAGTTTGACAAGACTAAGATGGCTGTCTAGCACACAGTAGTCCCTTTAAAGTTTGGCCATTATTAATCACTATTGTATTTACCACAACATAATTTACTTTTTAATCCTATATCCTCCATCCCCTTCAAATTCAGGGGTTCTTGATGGTAAGAACTATTTCTCAGTCATCTTATGCCAGGTTTCTAAGCAACTCCTGGCACATGGAAGATAATCAGCCTTACTTGCATCTGAGTTCTCAGATTAATGATGTACCACTGTTGGGGCTCAGGGCAGGCTGCCCCCAAATATGCCTCAATGGATATGGATTATTTTGAGTTAAAGTTTTGTAGGAAACAGCCAGTGGGGGGGAAATGATTAAAACAGCAATCCCACTCTTTCCCCCTGAAAGTGGGAAATAAATATTCTTGCCTATACCAAGGGGACAGGAAACATCCTTATCACCACAATCAGGGAATTCAAAGCTAAGTAAGTGTTGCTCGAGAACAGGTTCTTGTGTTGAACAGGAAAGAATGCAAGAGGGAGCCATAGTAGAGTGAAAGCAGATTTCTTCACGGAGATACACCCTCAGAGACAGAGTGCAGGCTGTCTCAGAAGGCAAGACAGACAGCCGCAGGGTAAGGGGTTGTTAGTTTTGATAGCTGGGTAACTTCATATGCTAACGAGTCGGAGGATTATTCCAACTGTTTTGGGAAAGAGAAGGGAATTTCAAGGAATTGGGCCCCAACAGACTTTTTATTCTTTGCCCTGTCAGCCTGCGATGAGTCATTTAGCAGGCTAATAATGTATAACAACCAGCCTATAATGAGACCCAAGGTCTACTGGAAGTCAAATCTTCCACCATCTTGGGCCGAGTTGATTCTAACCAGTTTATGCCTTGTCCTCAATTGCGGTGTCATTCTTTTAATGGTTGAGTCCTGCCCTCTTCCTTCCTGTCTCAAAAGCTGTATAAACAAACTTTAATTCTTCATTAATCTGCTACCCCAAACAAAATATGCATTGTTTTGTTAAATCTTCACAAATAATTGTTTCTTTGTCAACAGATGATATATTAACAGCCTGCTTTGGTCACTTCAGGAGTCTCATTTCTGTGAGATCTCAGTGCATACAAATTAGATTGGTTTTATTCTCCTGTTAATATGTCTTGTGCCAATTTAATTATTAGACCACTCAAGGAGGGGTGGGGAGAAATGTCTCCCTCCCTGACAAATACTGTCATAGGAGCCTCAGTCCTATGCCAGCTCCTTACCCAGTCACCAAAGTCTGTGTGTACAAGGGCCTCTGTCCCCTACCTCTGAGAATCTTCAACATTTCTCACTGGGGCTATTGACACAGCTCTCCAACTAGTTTCTCTGTCAATGCCCTTATATCATCTCTAGGTCTCCTTTCTTCAGAAGGAAAAAAAAAATTGATCATAGTACTTCTCAGGTTGAAAGGCTCCGTTTATTATCTGCTGTCCAATAAAATCCAAACTCCCCAGTATGACGTACAAAATTTTTCAAACTCTAGTCCCACTCTATACCATCTTCTGCCACTTCCTTTAATGCTCCTGACACACTGACTTCTTAATGTCCAGCAGAGATGTCAAGTTCCAGTAGTGTCCAAGTCCTTTCACAGCCTGATAGCTTTTTCCCACATATGTTTCCGAGAGAGTCATTAGTTATCCTTCAAGATTCAACTCAAGGGCTAATACTTCTGTAAGTTTTTCCGACTGCCCTAGGGAATTTGTCATCCTCCTTTTAATGATTCCTCTGAGCTTTGTTTCTATCTCTTAATGATGTTTATCAGGTAGCACTGTGTTTACCTGTATGAGTCTTCCATTAAATACAGTTAAGTTCTTGATTCACAGGGACTGTCTGTCTCCCCTTCCACAAAGCCTGACCAGTGGTAGATATTCAAAAAATGACTACTAAACTTATCATCAAATCCAATCAGCCCACCCAACAGAGGTTTTTATTATCTAATCTTTGTTAGATACTGTATTAGAGTTTTAGCTGGAAAAGTTAAAACATTCCCCTAAGCAAAGTAAATATAAGCTGCTAAATTATAAAACAAAAAAAGATTTCCTTTCCCTTTCTTTCAATTACAGAAAATAGACTGGTTAAAGAAAACAAGATTCTTAGGAAGGTGGATTGGAGTATAAAAGGAAGTGATGAAGGAGAGAATTATTTTTTCTTCCAGTAAGAAAGTGGGATTACCAAAAAATAACAGGCAGGTGCTATGAGTTGAAGACAATGGATTTATCCTTAGCCCAAGATACCAAAAAGATTTCCATACATGCTTAAAGTCATTTGCTGGAGTCTCTTTTCCCTTCTTCCTGGCCACTTCCTGTGCCTCTCCCCTTACTTCCCCCCCAGTTCTCAGTGCTGGACATGTTCCCTAGCAAGAATGAGAAAGAAAACAGAGGAACCTGGAACAGAGGAACCTAGAGAAATGCCTAATGGATCACAATGAAGGAATAATTTGCTCTTGCAGATTTTGCATCGATCAGTGAGCTTTTATCCCCAGACGTATGTGTGGCTACCTGGTAGTCACTGACCCTAATGCAATGTGCTGGCTTAGTACTATGCACACATGGGACACAGAGGAAAAACAGCCAGGGCCACTGGGTGCCTTCCACCTTCACTAGCCGCAGTGACTCCAGCAGAGAATTTTGTCCCCACTTTTTGCATTGCCTTTTTAGGAAAAGTTTTCTGAGAAACTCAAGGTAAAGTAAATTAAGAGTTGTCTATCCAAATTTATAGCCAATGAAATGGAGAAGGTTGCAACGGAAGGGGAGCTTGATTAAATTCCAAGCATTGCTAGCTATGGGACCTTGGCTAGGGCAAGTGTCTTCTCTAGGCCTCAGTTTTATTCTCTGAAATCAATAGGATGATCATATGAACATTCTTTTCTGCTTAAGGTCCAGTCAGGAACAAGACCGAACAAAGTGCAGAATTTCATTCACCAAAAAAAAAAAAAAAAAAAAAAATAGAGCATGTTGAAAAAAATCTGAACATAATCAAATCCAAGCTTAGGTAAATGCTCATTAGACATATAACAGCCACTTTAAAACCTCAAGTCAAATTCTCATTCTTTCATTATTAAATTACAGTTCCAGCTGGTGATATTAAGGAAACTGAATTATTTCCCAATACAGACTGTTAAAAATGGCAAAACGGAAATAAGCCATGCCAGGGTTCCTGTTGGTACTTGAATATGTGCATAACTCCGTGTCCCTTTACAAAGCCCTTCTGTCCTTTGCATAATTTTTTTTTTTTCACAATTAACACAAGTAACTCTCTTTCATGGGAAAGGGAAAAAAATGTCTGCCTTCTCAGGGAAACAAATTATCTGAATTGAACCCACTGTTACTCCACTGAAAAACAAATTTTTGCTACATTCTTTCTTTAACAATTATAGACTAAAAAGACAACATTTCAGGCCTTTCACCTTAATCCACCTCCTTCTCACTCTTTGGGAGAACCAATCATTAAAAAGAGCACCTACGGGGGACCTCAGTTCTCACATCTGCCCCTAGGACCACTGGAGACCTTGCTGAGAGAGTTAGTCCTCAGGGTCTTGATCTGCCAAAAGTTGCAGTTACACCAAATAACTGGGCTGAATCTAAAGCCCAGTAAATACGCTTGTTCCTCTTTTTAGACTTTATTTCTCTAAATGAAACAAACAAGCATAATATTAGTTCCATCCATGGCACTATCAGAGCATTCACGGAGCTTCAATAATAAGAGTAACAATAACAATAAAGTTTTATGGCTTTTCTTCTCAAAGGAAATTGGAACACTTTACCAACATTATTGTCTCATTAATCTCACGTCTTTGAAAAATGGTGCGAGATTGTATGAAGGGTATGAGCCAGGGAGTCAGACAGACCTGTTGTCCATTTACTTACCTGCAAATCCTTTCAGTAACAAGTAAATGAGATAATGGACAGCAAGTATGTGCCTGTGTGGTGAGAGCTCAGCACCATTCTCTCCCCCTACTTCTCTCTCTCTCAAGACTCACCAGCCATTTCTTCCTGATCTCCTTTCCCTCCCCTTGCTCCAGCAATCTCTTCCCCTTCCTTCTTTCCTTTTACAGTAGTGCAAGCTGAAACAAGTTTGTTGGGGGGTTTTGTTTTATTGGAGCAACGGTATTCTGACCACCTCCGAGAGAGGAAGTCATGAAAGTTTATTCCCACTATTCAACTGTTTT
Source organism: Camelus bactrianus (assembly GCF_048773025.1). Lineage (NCBI taxonomy): Eukaryota > Metazoa > Chordata > Mammalia > Artiodactyla > Camelidae > Camelus > Camelus bactrianus. Next base: position 18,544,391 of record NC_133567.1, on the reverse strand, counting down.
GCATAGACAATAGAATCCAGATCCTACCTTCAGTCAAGTCTTAAGAGAGTAGGATACATATCTTCCCTCTTAGCATCATCCTTCTTAGGTTCAGAAGAGAGTCTTAAGTTTGAGGCATCATAATGTCTACATTATGGGCACCTGGGCAATAGAGAAAATCTTCAGATGGACCTTGGCCAAAAGTTAACATGGAATGAGATCTAGAATTCCAAGAATTCAGGTTATAATCTGCGTGCAAGATTCTCTGTATGTATGTCCCTGTGGTTGTCCAAAGTTTTCACCATAGTCTGGTTTAAATGTTATATCCTTGCCCTTGGGAATTATGGGAAATACTGCGTGTCCATGCTTGGGTCAGGGTGTTAAGCAGTTAGCAGTGCACGACTGGTGGCCAGCATGGTGGTGGTGGTGGTGGTGCTGGTATGAAAGAAACAGAAACAATAACAAGAGCCTGTCCACTTCCAAGCCCAAGTATCTTGGAATGAAACTTGGATCTTTAAGATTCAGCTGAGGGTCAGCCCACCCCAACACCTTAAGTGGAGATTTTTCTCTCTCCATTTCCAAACTAGCAGAAGTGGGAGTTTTGTAACTGCAAAATGTGGAGCTTTAGCTCATAGAAGTAGTGCAATGCACAGCACTTTAAAATACTTGTAGATGGAATAACTTATACGAGAGTCAGTCACATAGCTAGCCTCAGGTTTTGCCCAGATCAAGAGGTAGTAAATGACAGTATATTTATTCATATATATAGTTGGACAGCCTGATACTCCAGAAAGTATTTATATTTGTGGGATATTGAATGTAATAATGTTTTGTAGAAAAATAAATCATGGTTTTAGGAGCTGACAGCAAATTTCTCTGAATCTTGGTGGAACTGTGACGTCCAGTCACTGGCTTGAGCACTGCCTTCGTTTTCCATAAAACTTGAGCAAAAGTCTATTCTGTAAACACATACATACTAAAATTATAAGAAGCAAAGTTCCTGAATGAGCATGAATGGGAGAGTAGTGAATAACCCTTTAGAAAAGCAATGGATGTAAATGGATTTAGCAACAGGGACTGATTTATAAGGTAGTATTTTAAGAGGCAAATTTGTATAGCTTGGCTCAAATAATTACAAAGGAAGACAGTAATAATGTTGTAGTATTTCAAGGTTGTAGGTTTTAAAGATGGGGGAACAAAGAAAAGTGTGGCTGCACTTTTAAAGGATATAGCAGAGCAGAACAACATGCAATTAAGCAAAAGAAAAGCTGGACAGCTCTCAGCGACATTTTCTCAACAGGAAGACTTATTGCTGGAGAGTAAGTAGAGTCTCCCCAGGGCTCCTGCAGATGCTTCACTGCTCATGTCACTTCACATGACATGCATAAAGCTGCTAGAGGGGGTGGACAAGGTGACCTGGCGGGTCTCCTGTCTCTAATTTCTGTGATTTAAAGGTTCTGTGCTATTACCCAGCAAGAAGTACTGGTTTTTAGTGATTCCATTTGTAAAATTACCCTACAGGTGTTTTCCCTTAGCTTGTAATTTTGCAGAACCTTTTTTCCCCCACCTTTGCAGTAAGACTCAGGATTGTAATATTCAGCATCACAGGATTGGATGTGTGGAGGGAGGGTTAAACAGGAGTAAATGGTTGCTTACTTGGAAGAAAAAAATCTAAGAGGGAGGAAAACTGGAGGAGAGGTGAAAAGATGATCACACTTAGTGAGTTTCTTTGCATTTAATGGAATTTTGATTTAGACACCACATTCCTTTAAGAAAAGTTGTACTGAGGGTGGAAGAAAACTGCACATTAACCTTCCTTTTGACAAGACTAAGGAAAAACAAACAAAAAATGGCTTATTGAAGCTCTCAGATTGTGATTTAATTCTAGAGGAAGCTACAGGGTAGTGACAACCTTTGGATGACACTAAACATCTCCCACTTGTTAAAAGCCTTTTAATGACAATTCTAGACTGTAAACTGCATGTGCCATTTACATGATCTATATAAAGCTTTATCTTTTAGTCCAGATGGACTTGGATGCACAAGATGAAAAAAACCTTCAGGAAGCAACCCTTGCTGGATTTCAACTTTAAGTATAGGGGTGAGCCTGAATCTTATTTCCCCTTTTGTGCTCAGTCGTGAATGGGGCACATCATGAATACCGCGTATATTGTAAGAGGCTGGATCACTGGTGGCTGCAACACACTTCAACAAGATTCAAAGATTCAAAGTTGATTTTTGGTTGCCAGAATAAAAGAACTTTAAGGTGGATGTGATATTTTAAGCTAGAATCAGATAGCAAGGGGACTTTTCACTAGTTACCTAGCAAGACACACTCTACCGCTCAAGCATTATGTCTTCAGGGCAATACGAGCAATTTGCAACAATGAAGGCCCCTTATTCAAGAGAACACCTATTCTAAGAGATAGGTTTGGAACATGGAAAGGGCCAGATAATAAGAGAAATGGCAGGAGGAATCCAGATAAATACAGATATTTCTCTTATTTTCATTGGACAGAATAGATCATCTGTTCTGTGCTAGGAAGTGATTAGAAACTAACACCAGAAACTTATCACATAGCATCTAATGTCATAGTAAATAATGTGCCTATGTATGTGTTCTCATACTAAGATTGGTTGCATACGGTAAATAAAATTTTATTCCAAAATTATGGATTTAATCATCTTCAATTAATTCCTTTCCTATTTTTATGATGCCTTGAGATAAAGATGTAGATTACATTGGTATCTACTGACAATTCAGTAAAGATAGGTAACTTTTTTAAGGAAAAAACTCTCTGCAGTCTTCATTATGCCTCTGACTGCCATGTCTTAGAGGTGCAGAGCATCTCAATTTGACAACATGGATTTTCCTTCTTTCTTCCTTCTTCTTATTCAGTGTGGTTAATTAAGCCCTTGCTGTTTAGTAGGTGCTCTAGGAATAGAGCAGAAAAGAATATGATAATAATAATCATGTTGTTATTGTTATTACATTATAGCATTAAATTTTTTTTCATAAAAGTAACCCAAACTATTTTTAATCATTCAAAGCAGAAGGAAGAATACAGTACAGGAGGCAGGCCTCTCAAGTCATGTGCTTTTGGAGAAAGATAGCATCCTTGAAGCAGCTTTGCAATACGCAGAGCACAGTACTGGCTTCAAAAATAAGGCAAAATGACTCTTATGCACTTGTATTATTTACATGTGAAGAGCTGTCATCTTCCTTTAGAAAAGTTAGCAAGTGATATCCATTCAAGTACATTGATTTAACTGTCCTTCATATAGTTTTATAGTTGGAATGAGGCTAAAACAAAAACAGAACAAAACCCACTAGCACAGGGCTATTAATAAAACAAAACAGTAATTATTGAGAGATGTGATCAAATATATATGTATATATTTGATGTGTCATCAAATAATGTAGTTATTATAGCAAGAACTAACATTTATATCGTACTCATCATGCACAGTGTTCTAAGAGTTTTACATATATTAGGTCACTTAATTGTCACAAATTCCTTTAAATAAGGAAATAGAAGGACCCTATATTTACAAAGGCCCACACTTGATTTATTGCTCTACTGTCACTATCTCAAAATTCTTAATAAATATTTAATAAGGTGACCTGCATTTTCATTTTGTATGGGGCCTGGCAAATTATGTAGTTGATCCTGCTTGGGTTGGTTGGAAACTGGGTTGTTGGTTTCTGGTGAAGCTGACACAATTCACCACACTCTACGACTTCTCAGCAGACAGGCAGGAGACTGTTCTCATTTCTTTCTTAAACAAATATCAACTGCCTATCTGCTACGTTCCAGGAGCTGTTCTAAACATTGAGGATACAGTGATGAACAAGATAGGCAGCATCCTCAAAACCATGAAGCTTGTTTTCATAGTGCTACAGATAATACATGAATGAATAACCAAAAAGCATAGAACTGTGATAAATCCTATGAGGAGAATTAAGCTAGAGTCACAGGATTAGAAGTAACTGCTGGCTGCTGCAGCTTGTCCTGAACTAAGAAGACGGCCCCTGCCATGAGAAGATCTGAAGGAATAACTTTTCACTTAGTTCTGTATTTGCTCTTTATTGTTCACCTTCAGAAAAGACTTGACCAAAAAAAAAAAAAAAAAAAAAAGAGCAAATATTTCCTAGTCTAGAAAATGGACTATTGTTATAACATTATCTTCCTCATTTCACATGTTTTTCTTTATTTTAATTTCAATTTCCAGCTAATTCATTTTTCAAAATGGAAATGATATCAAAAGATCCATTGAGAAAGCTGAGTATCTCTTATATTGAAATGCCAAAGGAATTTGTCTGTGATTTATGTGTCTGTAAATTAAACCCGGTATGGTTAGTAAAATCTGGCCATGATACTAATTAATTGCCACGAGAACAAGATAGGATTAATTAAAGTACTAACTCATCAGATCTGGGCTGCCATGTACTCTGTGTGGGGAGGGCCACCTGGAGTGGTGCGGGGTGACATCACTGGTAAGAAATTGACTTACAGAGCATGCTTCCCCAAATCAGTAGAAATATAAAATATTATACTTTAGACCCCTTATTTTGCAGACAACGAATCTACAGCCCAGTAAGTACATTTAGATGGTCAAAGGCAGTTCAGACCTCCTAATCCATGCCCGGTGATTTTTTTTAATTCAAAAAGGAATGACCAACTAAAGATGCAACTTCATGACACATTCCTACTGAAAATAAGGGCCCTGGAGCAAATCAGGATCATCTGCAGGATGACTGGCTCCTCTGAGATGCTGATTACACCCCACCTGGTGTAGCCTTCTCTACACCACATCCAGGCCCTGATCCCATCTCTACCTACAACCCCACACGCACATTTCATTCAGGAAGAATAAGATCCTTATTTAATATAAATGTTTGAAATTTTAAAATTAAAACAAGATTCCATTAATGAGATCATTTTATTCCTCTTTACATCGCCTGTATGTCCTAAGTGTTTCGGTATAGCCTTCAAGAAATTGTTCCCCACAAAAGTAAGATAAAGATATTCATCATTATTAGCATATTTTGCTCAATTAATAAACTGTAATTTGGAAAGATACATGTACCCCAATGTTCGTAGCAGCACTATTTACAATAGGCAAGACATGGAAGCAACTTAAATGTCCATCGACAGATGAATGGATAAAGAAAATACGATTGTGTGTGTGTGTATACATATATACATATATATAATGGAATATTACTTATATATTATAATATAATGGAATATTACTTAGTCATAAAAAAGAATGAAATTTTGCCACTTGCTGTAGCATAGATTTAGAGATATTATATCATAAATCATAATATCAATTATATGTGGAATCTAAACTAATTATATAAATGAACTTATGTACAAAACAGAAACAGACTCACAGACATAAAACAAACTTATGCTTACCAAAGGGGAAAGTGGAGGAGGGAAGGATAAATTGGGAATTTGGGGTTAGCAGATACAAACTACTATATACAGAATGGATAAAGAACAAGGGCCTACTGTATAGAATAGGGGATTATATTCAATATCTTGTAATAACCTATAATGGAAAAGAATCTGAAAAAAAAATAGATATCTATATGTATGACTGAATCACTCTGCTGTATACCTGAAACTAACACAACATTGTAAATCAACTATATGTCAATTAAAAAAAGCAAAGGTGGAAGATTAGTATTCAAAGTACAAACATTTGTACATAATCTGACGTCTGAACAGTGTTGGCATTAGTCTCGGCTTTGCCACCGTCCAGCTTCAGGACCTTGGAAAGCCACACAGCTTCTCTGGGCCTCAGTTTCCTTACAGGTATGATGCTGCGCATACGCACGCGGATTAGATAAGCTCTCAAAGTCCATTCCTATCGAGTACAAACTAAGTCCAAATTTTGTTAAGGATGCATGAGGAGAAACTGAAGCTAAAGCTGCCTCTCTTCATTATTCTTTCTGGAAACAATTCCATCGCTTTTCTATAACCCAACATTCTTTCACATTGTAGGTTGCCCTCTAGTATCTGCAGATGAAACAGTGCGCAGAGCCTCCATGCCACTGCCCTTCCCGCAGGAGCAGCAGCCTCCCCTACTGCTCTCTGCCATCAGCACATACGTCCACACTTATTTTTATTCTGAGGCTTCTCTCTCACTGTCTGGCTTGTGAATTATGTGTCTGCTTCCTGCCAGAATGTTCACTCCTCACCACTCGGCCATTTTTCATCCATAGAGATACACAATCATCACCCTCATTGGTAATCCTCTCACTGTACCAAATGAAAAACATTTTTTTTTTGTTGCTGTATTTAACCCTGTCTCTTCTCACTTTTTAGTGAATCTGGCTTTAAGAGTAAGGTGACCAGAATAAGAGAACAGATATAGGAAGCTTAGTGTCTGGTCTTCCTATTCACAAATTATAACAGTATCATCTTCAGAAAAGATAGAATAATTAGCTATTAACTACCAATTGATTTTTTATTAATGATACAGAGTTAAAAATGATATTGAAAAACATCTGCTCTCAATAAATTTAAATGACTGTAATACCACACATAAGGAACAATATACATGTTAATAAGTATAATATTTATAGTCAATTGTTATAACTAAAATTGTTAATATTTCCATATTTTCAAAAAATCATACAATTAAAGATTATTGAATTTTTAATATTTAGGACAAAATGGATATTAAAAAAAATGACCAAGAAATATAAGTAATTTTTGATACCAAAATACTTTTTAAAAATAATATAGGACTCGAATCATAGTGCCTGTCTCTTGAATAAGAGTAAGCTTTTTTCAGTGCTGCCTTTTGGGAGATGTGATTGAAAAGGTTATCCAAAAAAAAGGAGTTAAATTTTTATAACTAAATCTAACCTCACCTTGAGAGTAACACCTGTTTCATTTTGTCAGTTGATGGTCTAAATGTTAGGTAGAGGTCAAATGTCCTGTAGGTCACTCAACTACCCACAGTCACAGTGAGTCTTACAGCATGACAGAACAGATGGAAGTATTTTCTGGTGATCCTGTTTCTGTGTCTGGATGAAACTAGCATAGAGATTTTTCAGCAAGACGTCTACAATCATTGCTCTAAGTCTGAGTAGATCAATAAATCTCTGTTCAATGCTAGTAAATACTGTAGATGATAAAGTAGAAGATGAAGAAGAGCAAAGAATAACTATCATGTCAATTTTTAAATGCATTTTGAGGACTGAGGCTGTTGAAGATACAGAGATAACTGGCACATGAGACAGATGGCTTTAATAAACCAAAGAGCGATAATCCAATTGAGTCTTGTTTCTACATCCATTGGGTGCTGGTCCTCAGGACAATTACTCTGAGCAGATATACAATATTCTCCATAATTGTCATTGCTCAAAATCATTTCAAAACACCTCTTTTGGTAGCGATATGCATCTTCCATACAATAGAATGATCTGTTTTTGATGGGTCCTATTTTTTTATATTGCCCTCGGTAACAGATTGTTAGCATTTATGCATGCAAGGCAAACTGATTAAGAACATGGAATCTGAATCAAAAATACCTGAGTTTAAATCCCAACCCTACCAATTTCTACTTGTAAGACCTTTAACAAGTTATTTAACTCATCTATGTATAGATTTCCATTTCTTTCAATCTGCACAAAACTTACTGAGAGATTGTAAGGATTAAATGATTATACATATATGTGGATATGTATATATACCACAGATATGCATATATGACAGGCTAAGCAAGTATTTGCTATTATTATTATTAATAATTAGAGAACATCTTCTCTTGATTTTTTTTTTTTTGGTAAGAAGTTTTCTCTGAAGTTATTTTACTTTTCCCTTTGTAAATAGCACCTTTTGCCATGCCAAGTGTATTTTCAAAATACCGCAAGATTTACTAGAAATAAATTTAATGTAACCATTTCAATATAAATTTTGACATGGTAATCTCAGTATGGTAAATAGAATTATTATGTGTTAATTCTTCCGTATTATTTTAGAATAACTTTGGAGGGGCTTTAATTTTTTACACAGATTTAGGGGAAAATGTTTATATGATATTTAATCTTCCTACATAGGTCCACAGTTGTCTCTCCATTTTCAAACCTTCTTTTAAATGTTGCTCACTAACATTTTATAGTTTAATTCATATTGTTATTTATAGACATTTTACATCCTTGCTGTGATTTTTTTATGAAAGAGGTTATTTTTCCATCATATTTTCCAACAGGTAATTGCTAATGTCTTAGGTTGGTTCCCTCAAAAGCAGATGCAGACACAAGGATGCATACGCAAGTAATAGATTAAGAAATTGTTCCCATGGAAAACTAGCAAGGGAGTAGGGAAGGAGGATGGGGAAGGGGTAAAGGCCCAGCAAGGATGCAATCTCAGGTTAAGTCTCGCATAATGTACCTTCCATCTGATCCCACAGGGAACTGTGATGTGTAAGCTAAGACCCACAGTAAGGAAACCAGGGCTTCCATATGCCCACGCGTTGTCAATGAATGGTAAACGGACACACCCAGGAAATATAATTTCCCAGACACTTCTTGATATTCAGGCAATGGAGGCACAAGTAGCCTTAATTTTTTTTTAATTTATTTCATTTTTCTCCTCTATTCTTTCAGAATGTATGCACCTTGCTTCTATTTTCCCAATGGTCATCCTGAAAATTTTAATAGTGAACTTAGAAGTTAAGATATTCTCTCTCTATTCTCTTTTCAAATAACAAGAGACTTCAAAACACTAATTTCTATGTGTGCTTTATTTTTAATTGTGAATTAATATTCGGTAGACCTTTACTGCAGAATTTTCACCTAGCCTGGGAAAAGGTCTACCTCTTCGGGGGACATTTATTTTTCTTACAACATACATGCAACGTCTTATTTCATGCTGTTTACTTTGCCCTTTTCCCCTGTTTTCATTTTATTTGTTTTTTGCTGTGCATGTTATAGTTTGTTTGCTTTTGAATCAACTTAAGTTCAGCTCTAAGCTTGTGGTTCCCTAAAGCACAGGAGTAGTGTCAATTTGAGATCCAAAACCAGTGTGGTTACACATTCTCAGTGGAGACCTTTCTGTTCATTGTTTGCCCACTGAAGGTAGTTGCCAGAACAAATAAGCTTCTTTGTCCTCTACTTTGTTCACAGAAATATTTCTTGGTGGTTGTTTTTTGTTTGCTTTGTTTTATTTTTTTTCCATCTTCCCCTTTACTAGTAATACTTTAGCCCTTCTGATTCTCAGCTTTATTTATGAGCTTTACTTCCAAGCTCCTTCTGCTTGCCTAGGTCTAATGCCTGGTCTCCTGGGAGAGCTTCTTGGTTTTCTGAAACTCTTCTGCAGGGAAGTTAGGGACTTCAATTTTATTTCCCAATCACTATTCTAACTCTTTCTTTTTTTTTTTTTTCCCCTGCCTCTAGGGAATCCCTTTCATTAGCACAAACACATTAAATATAATTTGTTATATTTCATCCACATTGAAATATACATTATAGTGAAGCTTTTCAGGGTATGTATTCTGTGTTATTGCCACAAATATAAGTCCTGAAATTTTCATTTTAACTTCATCTTTGATACAAGAGTTCTTTAAAGGATAGTTTTTAATGTCCACATAGTTGTGAGTATGGTTGTTTACTTTTGAGATTTATTGAAGGGTTATTCTAAAATATGACCCATTTGGGGAATTTATGGGGATTTCTTGTGTGGTCTAGTGTATCATTAATACAATAAATGTTTTAAGGAAAATGAAAAGGATGAACTATTTTTAAAGGAAGAAATGTCAATGACCAGTCTAATAATTAAATCTACTATTTAGGGTGTTCTGTCCTTATTTTGTGTCTTATCACTTGTCAAAACTTGAAAGCGGTCGTAACATATCCTAAAACTATGGCACTGTTTCACGCTCTTCCTGTTTTCTCTAGAAGTTTCCGCTCTTTATATGTTAATACCATGTTATTTGCTGCTTAGATTTTGATTCTGTTATATCTTCAGTGTGGACAGTAGCTTTTATCTTTCTTCTATTTACTGGTTTTGTCTTGGAATTATATCTCAGTGGATATTCATAGTCTCACTCCTAATAAATAATAGATTTTGTTTGCTGAATATACCTTTGCCCATTCTTCTATTGTTTACTTTTTCTGCTATTTTGTTTGGGGTTATCTCTTGTGTATGGTGCATATTTAGATATTTTGGACTGGCCAACTTTTCATCTTTGTGTTTTAATAGTGAGTTTAACCTTTTTATTTTTTTTGTTTATGGTTGTATATGAAATATTCAGACATATGAGCATCACTGTGTTTCATACTCTGTTTATTTCCTCCTTTCTTTCTGTTTCTTTTCCACTTGTCTTTCTCTATACAGATATTTTGTTTGCTTAGTTTCTGTAGTGATTTAGAAGCCACCCTTGTTTTTATATTTCTACCAATTATTTAAAAATTAACATTTAAAAGTGTACTATAATACATACATTTAAATTTTTCTACATCAGTGCAGAAAGGTCATCCATTGACTTCCTTCCTCCTATGAAAGATGAGAAACTTAGCTCTACTTCTTCTCCTCCTGCCATCAACCACACCCCACTGCCTAGTTTTAATAAAAGAAAATCTGGATTCTTAGGTCCAGTTTGATATTAACGCATGTCCTTAATTTACTTTTTATACACACATGAATTCTTACAGCTGTTGATTAAATGAAACAATGTTCAAATAGTTTCGATGCTTACTGGCTGACATTTTATACCGCAACTTCCTCATTTTTGTGATCTCTATTTTAATTAACCTCTTGTTCAACTGGTGAATTTATTTTTTTTTTTTTCAGAAGTGAATGTTGGCAGCATGTTTTCTGAGAGCTTGCATACGAGAAAAGAACTTTTGGTTGCCAAAGCACGTGACCGATGATCTGGCTGAGTACAGGATTTTTTAGTGGCAACATTTTCCCTCAGAAAATCTATTCCTCCATTTTTCTGCAGGCATTTAGTGGCAGAGGGTTAATTCTTATGTCCTGATGGCTTTTTATTTTGATCTTTTAAAAATATTAGGTCAGAGATCCAGTTGTCCCTGGGGAAAAAGTGAGGTTATCAGATCCCTGCATCAGTCATGTAGGGCCTCTGCCTCTCTGCCAATTCTGCCCTGTTGTCTTTGCCTATAAAAGAAGCCAGCCCTGACAGGATATGACTCACCATTTGCCCAGTGGCCCACACCAGAGAGAAGGCATGGCAACACTGGAGTCCACCGATGTCAGGAGCCAGCCGCCACGCCGGCAACACTCTGCTTGATTTGAACTGTCCATGCCAAGAGCTAATGCCGCGGTCCTCTAATTCTACTGATAGAACCCAAAACTGTATGCTTGAAAAGGAGAAAAACAATTCAAGTGTAACGCTACAAGTCTGCTTCACCTCCATCATTCACCTCCTGATTCAGGTAGTAAAAATTATTTTACTTCCTATCCTCATCTTCCCATATTCCTGTATATTTCTGAATCCAACCTTTGCTCTTCATAAGACAAGATGTATGGCCCAGCCTCTTAAGTCTTGGCACCACCAACACAAAACAGAAACTCCTTGGGGTAAAAGTAGATGGTGTATATCCAATGGAATACATACCGAATGGCCCTGCTTTGACTCTTACTGAACTGCACTTGGTTTCCTGTGCCATTGGCCTTTGTGAAGGGTGTTATAGGAAATCATCTGATGCAAGTGTCTTCACAGTAAGATAGTGGTGAAATGGCATTAATTACTTTGCACAGTAAAGCTGTTGTCTGTAAAGTTAGCCTCAACCCAGGCTTTAAAGCATAACCTACACCTAAGCAGGGACGTGTTTAACCTTGTTCTCGTGGTCTCTCCTAATCTGTAGAATCAGACAATTGTCCTGGAGCTCAGTTTCAGTGACTAGGACTAGTTCTGTCCTGGTAAGGCTCTATCTTCTCTAGCAGGTCTTTGTGCTATCTTGTCTTTATCGGTCCACCTAACTACAGACCATGACAGGATGAGATCTACATGGTGCTGCTGGACGTCTCCCTACACAGCAGTTCTCAGCCTACCATTTTCCATGTGACTCTTGGCCATTGACCTCACCTTTCATCAGTGTTTTCTCATTTCCTTCCAGTTGCGCACTTCAGAGTCTTTCCAAAAAAACTCAGCCATACCTCACTGGGCCTATGTGGGCCTAAGAACCTACATTCCAAAATTCAGTCTGTCCTACCATCCACCAAGCCCCCAGTTCTAACTTAATACTCCTTTTTCCTCAGAACTAAGGCAATTCTCAAGGCTTTATCTGGAATTGTCTATGGGTGACTAAAGGCTTCTGTGAAAGCAATAAATATTTGCACAGTAGCTTACTAAATATGCCATGATGTATAAGTGGGGGTGCCTAGGGTGCATTCCTCAACATCTGATACTGAAATCCAGTTCATTCAGATTAAGATGGTGCCTACTCCACACCACATAATTTTACTTCTTTTTCCCATGTAAGTAATCCAAGTGTACTTTGGTGTGTTTTTCATTTTTTGTCTAATCATCTTCACAAGGGGAACCCTGAATGCTTGGTTATTCCTCCACCACTAAGTATCACAAAGGAGAGAGAAACACACAAGTATCTCCATCAGTTTTGCGGGCATCTAAGTAAACCTTAACAGTATTTCGTCAAGGCTTTCCAATAAGTAGAAATTCATTATTAATATATTGGCAATTTTTATTCTGTTTAAGTCAAGGAAGAGCTACAAAAGCCAGCGGAATAAAATTTTTCAGAAATTCTGTCTGAATAATCTCTTTCGAAAGTGTGGATTAAGAATTTCTAGCTTGAATCTGTTAAAAGAACAAAAGAATCTAGACCTTTTAACAGACAAGTGTTTTGTTTCCGTGATGCTTATTTTATTTCCTTGAGTCTTCACGTGGGTTGTTTGACCTTTTCTGATGACTTTCACACACTTACTTCAATTTGTCAGTGAGACTTCATTGCGCGCCTGTTGCAGCCATATCTTTTCCCCAGCATTTCACGTGTGCTGCTTCGCTCCAGCTCACATCACACCTCCAAGACAAGGTCATCATCACCGTTTCACAGATGAGAAAACTGAGCCCAGACAGCTCCTGACTGCATCTCACTCTCACAGGGACTTAAAAGATAAGCATTCTGAATGCACAGGGAAAAGATCCAATCATTAATATGAAAATGTTGACCTACCACATAGTGATGCTATGAAAGAATGTATGTGTGTTGTGCTTTACTTAAACAAATACCACTGTATGGCACTGTCTATTTTTAAATATATATTCATGATTAACAAATATCAACTTATTTAATCCTCAGAACAACATGATGAGATAAATACTATTATTGTCTCCATTTCACAGATGAGAAAACTGAGGCACAGAGAAAGTATAATGTGTTTAAGATAACTTACTAGGTGAAGAAGCAAAATTTCAGATCCCAGCAGTCAGGCTTCAGTGTCCATGCTCATCACCGTCATGTTAAAAAGGAAAGTTAAGGCCACATAGGAAAGTCTGTACAGAGCAATAGCCAGCAGTGTGATACTTTTCCATAATGCTTTCCACAGATTTGAGATGTTTGATTTTTGCATATAACTCATCTCATGGAGAACAGCCATGCCTTATGCATCTTTGTTCAGGTTTTTAGAAAGTAAAAAGTGTAAATCAATGGCAAGAGACATTAAGATGAATGTTCTCGGACTTTCTCCTTTGGGAAGGACATTTTCTAAGAATGCATTATTCATTTGGGGGATTATAACATCAGAGTGAAACAGAGTCACAGAATTATTAAATTTGAAATACAAAGTGTAAAAAAAAAGAACCAAACACTATCCAGAAGTATGTTTCTGCAGAAAAATTTTAATTCACCCTGACTTCAAACCTGAAGTGCATACACCTTCAGCATTAACGAAGAGTTGTTTTCTTCTAAATAAGTAAAATCAGCTCCATTTCAAGGGATGGGCTATTAAAGGTGACACCAGAAAACGTATTTTTAAATTTGTTCTGTTCATTTTTCCTACATTTTTGTAACTCCCTGCTTGTCCTTGGGAATGTGTTTCTTTAAACACTTTTTCGGTCGGCGTCTGCCCCCTGTGGTGAGCTGAGGAGGCAGCAGTCTTGTGCATATTTCAGTGCAGGTTACAGGATGTGTGCTATTGAGGACCCCAGGACTCCAGCATGCAATCAGCACTGTGGCTTTTTAAGGTGTGGCAGGCCAAGTGGAGGACTAGGGGAGGGGAATACAGCCCTCAGGATGTCCCGCATTTCTGAGGGAGCCAGAATATTGCAGGGCCTGACCATGACATGTTTCCTGGGCACTGACCTCCGCTGGGAAAATGCTGGTCCATGGGTTCATCACCAAGGATTGCAGACCATGCTACTTCCTTGTGTTTCGGGGAGACATTATGTATTTAATATTTTACTTTATTTACAAATAGTTTTTCAATTACCTAGTTAAAATGCAGAGTTATGCTATCAAGCAGAATAGTGTTTTTTTGTTTTTTTTTTTTGGTCCAAAATGTTCATCTTCAGTCAGTGTCTCTATTAAAACCTGTTGTTGATACACTGGATATATTTGTAAGCAGCATGGAGAGAATAAGAGGATAAAGGAAGTAATGAAGGAAGAATACATCAATGCTGACCCTGAATGAAGACATTTCACCCTTAATCAGTATTTGTAATTTTTTTTTTTTTTTATTGAGACAACTTCCTGGTTATGGTGGTAAGATATCATTGACTTCAACTCAGAAATGAGAATTAAAATACCTGATTTTAAGGACGTGTGACAGGAAGGAGCAGGCCAGCTCCCAGCCTTGGGATGCAGTGGAAGGCAATATACCCACTGGCACAGTCAGGAGTCCTGGATCCAATCCCAGGTCTCTTGCTCATCTGCTGCATGGCCTTAGGTAATTTGCTTAACCACTGTGTACAACTGTCATGGCCATGAAATAGAGCTGGTGGAGTTACTGCATGAGAAAACTTTGAGAAGTTTAAAATCAGGCGCAGAGGTAATAGATAAATGCCAGTGTGCTCCCAGGCTTGCTTATAATATGCTTGACATATGAAAGGAAATTTTTTTTCCTGGCAGATCCAGGATCCTTCATTCCTGGAGAAAACCAGCCTGGTAGTGGCCTGCTCTGCCTACAGGAAACATTTGAATCATTTCCTTTCCCATTCCACACCCACAAAATATTTTTGAGGGAAAAAAAAAAAAAAAACTTAGATGACTTGATTCTCTTAGGGGGAAAAAACCCATAGTTTATTATTTAATAACTGTTAATTCAAATGACATGGCATCTCTAGTAGATCAAGGTTTTAGGCTCCTTATGTGTAAAAGACCCAGCATGTGAGCCCACATAACACACAGCTGCTTGAATTGTTGATAGTCAACCATAGAACACATAGCATTTCCTACTTACTTATTTTAATCTTACTGCCTTTTAGAATCTGTAGATTTGGGGACTCCCTCTGGTGGTTAAATAAAATATCATTTTTATATTAGTAATGCTAAAGAAACAAACAAAAAGAAGTAAGGGTAATATCTACATAAAATTACTTCTTGTAGAGTATGAAAGTCCTTCGAAGATAAGACAGCCATCAGGGGATGGGGATGGGGATGGGGATGGGGATGGTGATGGTGATGGAGGATTCTACTCAGCTCTGACTCGGGTGGATTGCCACAATCCCAGCTAAAAACAATCTGGCAAAAACCAGCAGAGGAGGCAAAGCAAATTACAAATTTTTTAAATGCATAAAATTCACAGATGAACAAAATTCTCAATAGCAATATGCAAAATGACAAACCATTCTGGGGTTCACACACTGTACCAAAAATTCCAAAGCGTTTGCATATCAACAACCATAAAAATACTAATTATACTTTCATTGTTATAGCCAAAATGTCTTCCCTACAACTTTATGATTTTGTCCAATTTTTTCTGTCTGTTCACCCAGAGCAAAGCTATAATTGCTTTACTAGTGATGTCATCATTTGAAAGTCTGTTTGATAGGATTGATTTCTTTCCTAGTTCTCATAAAAGAACAGGATTTGTTCTTCAGCTCTTCCTTAGCCCCTTTCTCCTTCCCACTGATCAGTGATGGAGTGTTATCCTTGTTGTCAGTGTCCCTTAGAGAGTGGAGTGCTTACTGGATTATGGGGTCCTGGAGCTAAAAATTCTCTTCTGTTGAAGTTACAGGGAGCATCGAATCCCTGCCATTGTCAGGGTTCTTTATCATATATGGCTTCTTGACCAGCGACATAAATAGCACTAACCATGGTGACATGTGGGTGTTCAGGAAGTAGAGATGGCAGTGAGACGGTGGTTCTTATGTCTGGAAAATCTTCCAGGAATTTAAAGAACACCTCCTTCTCCCAATCACTCCAGTCTCACCAAATTCTCCCTGCTTATTTTTTCACATGGTGTCCTAAGGGACACCATAAAGACAGATACATTCGTCCCCTCCTCTTTTGTCCTCTATTGAAATGAATTCTTATTATTGTAATTTAAGAATTAAAAATCTTTTTCAGAGAGAAATGGTCTCAAATATGAAAAACTAAAATCATTTTTTCATGTTTATAAGAATGTGAGTATTCCTCCAAGTCACCAAAAGCTCTCATGTGAGGAAAACATATTTGCCCCTCACTGCTGAATCAGGATCTGTTTACATAGAATGTCTGTTTACACATCCATCTTTTTGTAACCCAGGCCATTTCTAGGGCAAACAGTAAAAGGGGAAGAAAGGACATCTGCTTCACCAGGTCACATTACGTTGGATTCCTCCCGCCTTCTGGAGGAATCCACTGAGCTATTAAATGAACAATATGAGAAAAATCTTAAGAGCTATTCATAAATTTAAGAGATAAACTGAGACGGAGAACCACCCCTGAGATGGAAAGTTGGCAAATGTTTAAGGGGGAAGCCACAGACAGCAAGGACCACCCTCTAAGTGGATATTTTCATCCCTTCTCTCAGCCTCTGCCCATAATGCTACCTTTCCAAGTATGACGCCCAGGACACTTGTAGAGCAATGCTCCGAGGGAGAAAAAATACATTTACAATCAAGTGAGCTATGGAATGTTTCATATTATATGACTGGGATGATGAAGAAGAAAAAGATGAGGAGGAGGGGGAGACGGGAGAATAAATGTTCAGAATCTGAAAAAGAGAGAATGATGAAAGGGAAGAAAGAGGCTTGGGGCTAGGAGAATTCTGGAACACCCCACTCCCTACATGTGTACATGGGTGAAGTGGGTGGACACAGGATGCACCATGACCACAGTGTGAAAGCATGGTGGTCCCCATGGTCAACACCAGCCCGTAAACCCTGCATGGAACTGGTATTCCACATGGCACACTCTGGGGAAAGCTTCACAATAGAATTCAGATAGATGTCATAGCTGAGGGTATATATATATATATATATGAAGATTTCCCCATGTTCTACTATCTGGGTTCTTGTGCCCAATTTATAATTCTTACATCCCCTTGAAACTGCCTATGGATAGAAGTCATTATATCTCAACCCTGGCTGCATATTGTAATCACTGGAGGAGCTTTGAAAAATATCTGGGTCTCACACCCAATGACTCTGATAATGTTTGAAGGTGAGGCCCAAACACTAATATATTTAGAAGGACCCAGATAGTCAAGTTGCAAGTTCAACATAAAGAGTCAAAGGACACCCCCTTTACTCTTGATTACAGCTCCCTGGTTTTCTTCCCACCCTTTTTCCAATTCTTGCCCAATGTCTTTGCTGAGGAAATGTCATCATTTCCTTCCTTCACTACGAGCTGGTTCAACGGGGCAAGAGAAATGGTGACGAAAGAAGTAAAAGCAAGGAGAGACGGGAAGGACCCAGCTGCTTCTGGACTAGTCTCCTCCCCACACTGCCATGACTAAGCCCTCAGATGGCTCCTCCCATGACCCCCACATGCAGCTTCAGTTTCTTGGTAAGTCCTGAGGGGAAGCAGAGTAAGGCATCTCAGTGATGTGTTTCTTAACCCTGAAATCTCCTGGGGAGAGCCCAATGTACACGGATACAGCCTCTGCCTTTCCATTTGATCAGGTCTTCTCTTCCGGACACTTTCCCATAGGGCCCCACCGTGACTTCTGGATGGAGGGACTGTGGGTTAAATAGGGACGCCAAGAAGCATTTGCCAGGGTCCAGCCTGGAGACTGATCTCCCCAAGCATAAAACCCAATTGTCTCTTGAAATGCTAATTACCACTCCCAGTCTGCCTGTTCCTCTACCCAATTTTCTTGGTTTCCCTCTAGGGCTTGAAGCCTTTCCTGGACTCTCGGTCATGTGGCTGAGTCCTGGGACCAAATGTCATTCTTTCCAGGCCCTTCCTTTGTACGCCTAAACCAACGTCACTAGGAGAGACACATGCTACCTGGGCTCAAACTTTCTATCCAAGAAGTGAATCACACCTGACCCGCCCCATGCAAATGACCACAGAGCTCAGGATGCACCCCTTTACAGTCAGAAATGAGATAGATTCATCACCATCTGACTGTCCCCCCCTGAGCCAGCCCCAGCAGCAAGGTCAGTGTCCCGGAGCCTGGGTCTGGCTCACACCGCAGCTCCCAGCATAGCCTCAGCAAGCCTAATGCCTGTTAGGATACTTGCATCCAAGCATGGAACTGTAAACACTCTACCCTGAAAACATTGAGTGCAAGTGTGAGAAAAACATTCTGTAAACTGTAAAACCCCACGTGCATTATGTATTAACAGCAATTAGCTTTGCATTTTCATTAATACATTAGTAACGTCAGATACATTGTGTATTAAATAGGATCTGTGAATCTTCCTGAGATGCTGAATACCATGACAAAGGCCATTTCTAGGAACAAAGTACTTTGACTTCTAAAGTGTCCATTGGCATATTTGGCTCCCCAAATGTCTAGCTAAACTACAAAATCAGTAGCCCTTGGTAGACATAGGTAAACCATGCTTTGTTGGCAACATGTTTTCCAAAGGGCATCTTGAATAACAAGACACTGAAATCTTTTTTACATTTTTACAGTATCTAAAAGAATATATAGCAATCAAGATAAATGAGGGGTAATTCAGCGTGGAGAACTGGCAAATAAAAATCTACCTGGCTTCATGTCTCTGATGCTGTCTGCAGAAGAGTGTGCGCTAATGAAATCTGCCCCAAAGGGATTGTGCCATGCCACAATTTTATATACTGTAGTTCTTTTTTTTAAAATTGAAGTATAGTCTATTTACAATGTTGTGTTAGTCTCTTGTGTACAACATAGTGATTCACTTACACACACACACATATATTCTTTTTCATTTCTTTTTCATTATAGGTTACTACAAGATATTGAATATAAATGCTATAAATTCTGTGCTATAGAGTAGGACCTTGTTGTTTATCTATTTTATATATAGTAGTTAATATCTGCAAATCTCAAACTCCCAATTTATCCATTCCCCCCATTCTCTCTGGTAACCATAAGTTTGTTTTCTATGTCTGAGTCTGTTTCTGTTTTATAAATAAGTTCATTTATGTCATTTTTAAGATTCCGCATGTAAGTGATATCATATAGTATTTGTCTTTCTCTGTCTGACTTAATCTCTAGGTCCATTCATGTTGCTGGAAATGGCATTATTTCATTCTTTTTTATGGCTGAGTAATATTCCATTTCATTCCATCACATATTCTTTATCCATTCATCTGTCAGTGGACATTTAGGTTGTTTCCATGTCTTGGCTATTGTAAATAGCGCTACTATGAACATTGTGGTGCGTGATTCTTTTTGAATTAGTTTCCTCCAAATATATGTCCAGGAGTGGGATTGCTGGATCATATGCTAAGTCTATTTTTAGTTTTTAAGGACTCTCCATACTGTTTTCCATAGTGGCCACACCAAGTTACATTCCCACCAACAGTGCAGGAGGGTTCCCTTTTCTCTACACCCTCTCCAGACAATGCGCTTGTTCTCAATGCTACAGGCCTTTAGGTTAGTATAAAAGCAGAACCAGTCTGCCAAATCTGCTGCATTGCAACCAAGTAGAAAAGTTGCTATGTCCTTTTCCTTTAAATGCCAAGGCTGGCATCTTCTCAACATCTGTTTTCCAGTAAGATTTGATTTCATCTGCTTTAAACGTTAGTTCCTGGCAGCTTATAACTCATCTTCTATATGAAATCCTTTAGCCCAAAAAGAAAAACCTAGGGTGGCAAAGGGATGTCATGGTTTCTTGTAACATCATCTTGTACACATAAAAATTCTCCTTAAAGTATTCATATTTCACCGGCAGCAAAATTGTGGTAGCCAAGCAGGTGACTTCATCCCATATTGCTCGCAAGAATATTTGTACAAGCTTCGGACTTTGTCTCAAATCACACTTCTGTCAAGAGCTATTAAATTCAGTCATTATCATGTGATTCATTCTCTACTATCCAGCCTCATGTGATTAAATCCATGTCTCAGCAACATTTCAAGTCACTGAATCATGCACTTTGAGAAGTGTTCTTAATTTACCAAAATGATGTTCATTGTTCCAAGGCACAGGGTCTTCTGCTTCTGTTTGCAGTCCTTATGTGGTACCCCACATGCCAGGTGACAATGACAGGGACAATCCATCCCCAGGGCAATTCCCAAAAGATTAGCTGGAACTCTTCCCCTTTCTCTCCCACTTAAGAAACCAAAGAATGATGATGACGACGTTATTATAAGGACAACGTGAAACACACTATGTTTTGTCTTTAAAAAGAAAATTATACAGTGTCACAAACTTGGAACTATTAGGAGCTTGCGACATATTTCACAATGAAGCACAGCGTGTCAGTGTATACATCAGCGTATTTGAAAAGTGTTGGTGCATAAGTTTCATTGACGGGTAGTGGGATTTTTTACAGCACTTTGCATGCATTTGTTTCATTCCATTTTCACAATATTCCTGTAAAGTGGGAGATGAACACATTATTTCCCTCATATTAAAAGTTCCATATATATATGTGTGTGTGTGTGTGTGTATACATATACACACATGCATGAGTCAAATAAGCAGTTATGTGTTGCACATCAGGAAATTTAAGCATTTGCTGTATGAATAGCAGGAAGGAGAAAGCAGAGAGGGAGGAGGAGTTAAATGTGTCTAACGATTAAGCTTGCGAGACTCACACGCGAAAGACTTTTGCTTTATTCTCAAGTCTTCACCTATAATTAGGAAATGATGTTGTTATACCAGAATTTTATAGAATCTGTTCTACAAATTTATTTTTTCTCTGTGATGCTTTATAGGAAAAAAAAAAGGTACTTAATTCAAATAAGTTCTGAGAAACACTGCATATTCTGTCTTATACGCTCACAGTGATGCTCTTTTGCATATTACAGTACTGAAAGTCCTTCAGTAACGAATCATGTTTAATTTTGTTTCACTTGTGTTATTAGCATTTATCTGACCATGAAAAACCTTTTCTCCTGTAACTTCTATTAATATGCTGTGGAACAGGGTTCGCAAGAACATTCTTTGAGAACTGCTGCATAAGAAGTTTATTGTCTCATGGTGCAAATAATCAAGTGCCTTCTAGATGTTTTATTTACTCATTTTTATTTGAAAGAAAAAAAAGCATGGACAATGTCTGATGAGAAGCCCTTACAAAGACCTCCTCTTGGAAGCTGACAGATATAACCAAAAGGCAATGAAGACGGGAAAGAGAATGTTTATCAGCCCTGAAACTAGTAAATACTGCCAATGATACTGTTTCACAAATCTTTGGCAGGAATTACTACCAAATACAGTAAATTTTAATCAGTGTGAAGAAAAGCATTAAAGGTTGATGAGCAACTTCCCTTCCTGAAAATGTGCAGTTTCCAGAGAAGTCACTAACGCAAATTCTGTCAATTCTCACTACTAGGGAGTAAACGGAGAGCAGGACCGGAAGCAGAGGAGGTCTCGCAAGAAACGGCTTTCTGCCCTGGACTGTCCCTGCCCCCAGGCTAAGCAAATGCAGAAAAATGAGCCACCACTCCTGGGCACACGGTTGTTATCTATTTAATGACACCAGTCTCCTTAACGGTCACCCGTTTCTCCAACCTGCCAGCGGGGAAGGGATTCCCACCATTAGAGACTCCAGAAGCGAGGGTGAGCGATTTTGACAGATGGAAATATGGTCGTGCCAAGAAACAGGGGGAAGAATGTGGCCTCACCAAACTAAAAGCCCTTAGGCCCTGTAGCTTTTCTCCAACCTGACTTCTCACCTCTGTCTTAGATTTTTGGGCTGCTATAAGCAAATACCAAGGCTGAGTGGCTGATACAACAGACATTTATTTTCTTGCAGTCTGGAAACTGGAAATCCAAGATCCAGGTGCTGGCAGAGTGGGTGTCACAAATGTTCCCTTCCTGCCTCACAGACGCCACCTTCTCACTGTGCACTCATATGGCCTTTCCTGGGGGTGAATGCTCTCTCCTCCTCTCCTCGTAAGGGTGCTCGTTGCATCACTAGGGTCCCACCCTCATGACCACATGGAAACCTAACCACCTCCCCCCAAATCCGCCTCTGTTTTAAACACCACCACGTTGGGAGTTCAACATATGCATTTTGAAGGAACACAAGTATTCAGTCCGTAACACCTGCCTGGTTTGTAGGTAAGCAATACAGAATCAAGGAGGTACCCCCTTCATACTCTCGGTGCAGAACATACACAAAATCCACCCCCCAAGCCCTCACCACCAATCCACACACACTGGAACTCACGCAATATACTAGAAGTGAAAGCTGGTGACTTTTCCTCATCACAAATCTTAAGGAAAGAACACAGCACACCTCTGGTCTGCCAAGGGAATCAAAACAGTCTAGTCAAGCATCTGGATCCAGCTGCCAATTTACAGGAAATGTGGAAGACAAAGAAATATGATGATCTGTGAAGAGTTTTCTAGGTCCAATTCGCCAGATTCTTCAAGATATTTATTATAATGGAAAGAAAGGCAAATAGAATGTGTAGATTAAAAAAAAAAACAAAAGTAATACAAAGTTTTAAAAGTGGCCATGCACTCCTGTGATAAAATCATAAAGAAAAGCAAGGAAGTGCTTATTATAAAATTTAGGGTAGGTAATTTAGGAGGGAGAAGAGCCATGATTAAGATCGGAAAATAATATAAACAAGTTCTGGGGATGTAATGAACAGGATAGTGATTATAGGTAATAATGCTGCATTATATAGTTGAAAGTTACTAAGAGAGTCGATTCTAAAAGTTCTCATCACAAGAATAAAAAAATTGTAACTAGGTGAGGTGACGGAAATTAACTAAACTTACTGTGGTAATCATTTTGCAATATATACAAATTCCAAATCACTATGTTGTACCCCTAAGACAAATACAATGTTATAGATCAGTTACAGCTCAATAAAAAATAAGATTCAAAAAACAACAAAAAAGGATATGGAAATGAAGGAGCTTCTGGGATGGCAGCTAAAGTTCTATTTCTTGACCTAAGTAACGGTCAAGATTATTCATTTTATTTCAGTAAGATAGATAAGTTCTTAAGATATATATTTCATATCTCCTATGGGTAATACTGAACTGTACGTTTAAAACTTGCTAAGATCTTCTGTTAAGTGCTCTTATCACAGACAACTAAATAAACTAATAATGATAAAGGAGGTAGAAAGAAACTTTGGGAGGTAATTGATACGTTTATGGTCTTGAAGTTTCCAAGCCTTGAAGTTTCGTGGGTGTCTATCTATCCCTAAACTCATGAATTTGTATGCAATAATTGTGCATATTCAGCTTTTCATGTGTCAATAATACCTTAATAAAATGGTTTTAAAAGGATTTTCACTTAATAAGCATTCATTAATCTCTACATTCTTTCTTTTTTTTTTGTTTTCTTTGTGTTTTATTTTACAATACAATAGTTTTAAAATATGGCAGAAAGCACAGGATGCAAAACATAGACTAGGCATATTCTTTGCTAAAAAGATTTACTCCAGGAAAGAGAAGAATTTCTAAAGAGAAACTATAGCTTTGAGAGAATTATAAATACATGAAATGATATAAACTCTTATCTACAGGTAATTCCCCTTGTTTTCAGGTTCCCAGAGAAGTTATTAAATTTATATAAAGTATTCAACCCTATGATTATAAGTTTGAAAATCTATTCAAAAGAAATTTTGAAGCAAATTTTCCCAAAACAAGTCAATAATAAAATAAAGCACTGACGAAGCTATTGTATAATATCCAAGAATGTGTTACAGGAGGATTCTTTCAGATTTCAAGGAAGAGTTTACTTCACTGAGTCCAGAGAAAGAAGGAAAGTTTCACTTTACTTTATGTAAAGTTAATTTAAGCCTGAAACAAAACCAGGCCAAAACAGCACTAATAAAACCACAGGCTCATATCAATACAAATTTAACAGCAGAAATTGTTAGTAAAATGTTAATATTTGCAATCTATTGCTGATTGAAAACCTACCATTATTTGCCCAACTGATGTTCTTTTCCAGTATGTATGAATGGTTTTAATACTAGAAGGCTTGTTAATATAATTTCTCTCAAAAAAGATGAAGGGAAAATACTCTGTAATCATAACAGGTACCAAAAAGTCATCAAACACCTGTTTTACATTTTTCTTAACTTTTTAATAAAGATCTTTAACATGATTAAAAAAAAAACTTCAGTAACAGCCAGAACTTTTTACTGTCAACACTACTAATATTGTCCGAGAAATGGCATATTGTTCTAAATATTGTTCTAGAAATAACAAAATAATTATTTTAAAATGTTTTCTAAGAATAGGATATATAAATAATTAAAAAGAGTCTTTACATAATAGGGGCTCAACATTTGTTAAATGATATTTATTTGCAGATAACAATTGTTTCTGCATGAAGGAAACAGAAATATTGACTAAAAGTAACTTAAAATAAGAGAGTTTTGCAAAAGCATCGTTATAAAATTAATATTTTTAAATATATCTTTCCTCTATCAGCAAATAACTACTTTAAAGAAAATAATACATTCTAATCACAATTGCAATTGTTATGCCTTCCAGACATCAAAATGTTACCAGTGAAAGATGGGATTACATCTTTTTTCCACTTCTTTTTTACTTTTCTATACTGCTTTTTAAAAATGTATTAATTTTATTGTCAAAAAACTAAAGATCTATTTTCTTTAAAAATTGAAAAATTAAATACATCAACAAATTTGATCTTTATATTTTAACAGTTGATACATTAAAAATGAGTCCTTAATAAAGACTCACTTTGTAGAATTATTTTTCAGTTCTAGAAGAGTTTTTAGAAGATGTCTAATTCACACTGTCATTTTCAAATTGGAAATTTAGGGCCTCTCGGTTTACAAGATTTGCTGGAGGTTTCTAGTCAATAACAAAGCCAGGATTAAAACCCAGGACTTCTAATTTTGAGTCCATATTTCCTTTGCTTTTACCTAATTTCTCTTATCCACTTCACTCTCTAATGTTATATTAAGAATAATGTATATGTGTAACTGAGACACTATGCTGTACAGGAGAAATTAACATAACATGTAAATTGAGTATACTTCAATTTAAAAAAAAGAATAAGACTTAGCTATTAAAGGTCTTCGTTTAATTTGATTTAGATTTTAGAGTGTTAATAAAACACTTCTTTCAACTCACACTGATACTTTGAGCTTGGAGTCAAAATTTATCAATGGAGATTTCAGGATTCAGTCTAGCCTGGCATCAAACATTCTTGCAAATTCTTTCCTTACCTGACACTGACCATGCTGCCACAGCCATGAGATATATATTTTCTGCTGTCCATAAAACTGAAAATGGTAAAATATGCCCCTTTCCAGTGCCTCCTCTGCCCCTTGCTCTCCTTTCTAGCCATCTAAGAACAGAAACACAAAGCTGACATATCCATTCACACAAATACATGTCCTCCTTGCCCGTTCATGAAACACTTTAAACAGAATTAAAGGTTTTGTAGCCAGATGCTAGATATTGTTTTATTAACAACGTGTTTATACTAATTTATAATCACGTTTCCATGGTTACAATCCACAAACCAGATGCAGAAACAGAAAAATCATTCTTTTAAATCTCTTTTCGGGTTTTTTTTGTTTGTTTTGGTTTGGGTTTTTTTTTTTTTTTTGGAGGGGAGGAGGTAATTAAGTTTATTTATTTATGTATTTATAATGAAGGTACTGGGGATTGAACCCAGGACTTTGTGCATGCGAAGCACACACTCTACCACTGAGCTATATACCCACCCCCATCTTTTTGTAAATCTGGTCTTAAATTATAGCTTAGCTAAACATTGCCACCACAGTCAACATTAATTATTAAGAAAATAGCAGAATAAGTTACAAGTTGCAAACAATTAGTGCCTGGGATGTACGTAAATCACAGAAGTGCGAGCAGTACAGTTTAGACAAGGAAAAGAAGCGTGCTTGCAGGTTTACTTATCAGGAAGCAGAGGCAGAAGAGGAGAGAGGCTAGGGGTCCAGCAAGTTTTGACCCCCCCTTAGAGTACCGAATTGCCGAGCGCCGTGATGGTGAGAAGGCCACCTCCCGCCCACCTGCACTTGTGCATTATGATTACCGAATCCACTCTCCTCCATGACTCTTCTCATAAATGTTTCCCTCCTTATCCCTCCAAATACCTCTCCTGTCATCACTCTCAGCTGATGGTTATGCTTCCTACTTTGCTGAAAAGATTGAAACAATCAGAAGACATCCTCACAGGCTCCCACCATCATATTTGCCCTTGGTAACTACCCTCCCCCACCCTGATTTCCTGTTTTTATAGATGAACTCCCTGCCTCCGTATCTAAGGCAACCCCTTAGTCAGGCACCAGGTCACAGCCAACCTAGCGATGGAAGTATACAGCTCCTCAAATCTCTCTTCTTCTCCCTGCATCATCAATTTCCCATTCTATACCAGATCATTTCCATCAGTGTTCAAGCTGTGTTCTTTCTTCCGTATTACTATTATTTTTCAAGAAAGGACGCACATTCCACTCTCTTGACATTCCTATCTGTTCCTTCAGATTCCATCCACCACTCTACCTCTTGTCCATGCCATCCTCTGTTTCTCTCCTTCTGACTTTGCCACTCCATTGAATCACATTCAGCTCAGGGTTTCCACTGTTCCCCATGTTCCTAAATCCCCTGGTCAACTCTCAGGTTTCATCTTATTTGATCCACTTGGCTTTCAAAACACACTTCTTATTTTCCTCCCCTCTTCCTGGTTATTCCTACTCTGTTTCCTTTACAATCCTTCCTCTTCTCCCAGACTTTTCAGTGCTTACAAGCCTCACACTCAGTCCTTAAACCACACTGCCTTGGTGATTTTATCCTGATCCATGGCTTTCAATATTCCCCTGTCATGGACAACACTCAAATTTATTTGTGCAGCTCACAATTCTCCCCTGAACCACATATTCATAAATCTCAGGTTCTAACTAAGGTGACACTTACAACTTAGAGTAATACATCCAAAAACAGAGCTTCTCTCCTCTCCCAAATTCCATCTTCCTTCCCTCTCTCTTCCCATCTCAGTTAATGGGATTATCACCCATTCAGGTACTCAGATCAAAAACCTTAAACTCATCTTGATTCCTCGCTTTTCTTCACACCCCTTCATCCTGTCTGTTAACAAACTCTAATGACTCAACCTTTAAATTATATATAGGACCTAACCTCCCCCTAATATCACTATTGTCACCCGAGACTGTCACTAACTTCTTGCACCTGGCTTATTATAACATCCTCCAAACTGGTTTTCCTGCTTTCATCCACAACCCAGTCCAGTCTGTTTCTCAACAAGGCAGTTAGATTATCATTTTAAAATGCAAATCATATCATATCACTCTTCTGCTTAACACCTTACATATAAAATAAATATCCCTCCACTTTAGAGCAAAACCCAATTCTTAATATTGCCTACAAAGCCCTACACATCTGGCCCCACCACTGCCTCTCTGATCTCCTGATTGCTTCCTCTTGGTCCTCCTGCTTCAGCTACAATGGATTCGCTGCTGCTCCTAAAAGAAATGAGACCTTTTACCTCAGGGCCTTTGTACTTGCTGTTCTCACAGCCTACATGTGCAATCTGTTAACATACCCTGATAACTCCACCTCCAAATTAACTCTTCCTAACACAAAAACATTCTCACATTTCCCCTCAAATATCTGTAGGGCTTGCTCTGCTCAGAATTAGGCCCAATCTCTTTGCAACACCCTAGCCCTCTGGGTATTCCCAAACCCTCTTATTTTGCTTTATTTTTTTCATTGTACTTACAATGCTTTTACATAGCACACAACTTAATTATTTACTATATTTTATTGTCTCTCTCCCTGACCAGAATGGAAGATCTGCTAAGGACAGGATATTTGCTGTTTTGTTCACTGCCTTATCTCCACTGTTCAGAACTATACCTAGTAAATCAATAAATGGTTAAGTGAGCGAGTAAATGAATTAATCTAACTGAGTAGGTCGTTACCACAATGGGATTTAGAAGAAGAATGTCATGCTGTCATTGTACCCTATTATTAATATCAAAAATAGTAACATCTTACATTTGCTGAGCACTTTACTCATTGTGTACATAAAGTTTTTATTCCATAGGTCTTTCTACTCTTACAGTTAGCAAAATGGTTTTCTAGAAAAACAGATTAAGGCTGATAAAATCAACAAGATATTTCCAAACAGCTGAATTTTTGTTGAAACCTAAGCTTGATTTTTGAAAACCCAGGATTCAGGAGTTGTGGCTTTTCCACCCTGCTTGCCTGATATCCTCAGATTGTTGACTTACCCCATTCTTTCCTTTTGATTGCCACAGTATATTTTAAATTTATTTGATAAAACATGTAGCTCAAGATAACATAATTTAGTCTGTAAGCCCATCTGCTCTGTGACCTCTGGTACAGATAATTTGCCTGGTGGTAAACTCACTAGGAGGTTACAAGTATAAATTGCCCCAAGGTAATTTCCCACACGACCCTGGAAGAATTCAGACCATCTGCTGACTGTAGGTAGACATGTTCCAACTAAATTTTTATGTTAAAACAAGTATCAATTTGTGATAAAGAATGGATCATGCTTTCTGATTTGTGGAATATACAAACCTGCTTCAAAGATATCAAACTGGAGAAATGAGACCAGATTATTTAAAGAATTGGTCTGTTTCTGGAGAAACTTAGAAATGTGACCCTGTTAAACTTTGGAAGACCTGTCTTTAATGCACAAAAACATCGCTGGTGCATGTGTTTCGTTTTGTCTTGTTTTCATCTTTTCTGGATCTTAAAATACAAAGGATTTCCAAATAAATAAATAAATAAATAACTGACAAAACAAATGTCAATATTTTTCATTCTAATATTAAACTAACAGACCAAGTCTATGAAGAGTTCCAGTTGCAACTCCTGGGAAATTACAGTGGAAAGTAGCATTTTAAGCTGACACTGTAGGACTTGATGGTTCTACAAATGCAGAAAACTGGTAATGTGGCTGTATTACCAGCTCTCTGTGTTAGTGCTGCTGAAAAGGCTCATCTTCCATCTTCCTTTTCTCCCAGAATCACTGTATCCCAGAGTCACCAGAAATTCTTTGCAAAATGTCATGCTAAGATAAGGTGAGGGTTCCATCTCATGACAGACAAAGACTCACTACTAAAGCAAAAGACTGTGGAGCTGGTAAATAACCTGCCTTTGGACAGGCTGCAACTGCCTAGGTTCTCTCTCTCTCTCACATACACACGCATACACACACACATCACATTTATCCCACCACCATTACTCAGACACATTTCTGATTGCAATTTGTAGACTCTCAGTCTTGTAGGCTCTTAGAGATCTCATGGTCCTGATCAGCTCTTTGTGTCTTGGTTAGAGAGCTGAGTATTACTACCTCCTCATGTAAGTCTTAGAATACACGACAGGCAACTGAAAAAAAAAAGTGAGATAACTTTTCACTGTCTATACTGTGATTATCTCAAAGCATAGTGAAAGTTGCCATGAAGGTAAATTACTAGAGTGTTTCACTCACATAACAGTGAAAAAAACCAAGGGTGTTTCCCATTAGGCTGGCAAATGCTTCTCAGTCCTCAATCTGTATTTTCCTACCATGTAAAAGACTGAATGACCAAATGAAGAAAGAAAGTGTTAACTACAAAGGCTCTGAGGAAGAGAGGTGCTTCCCGTTCTGCTTCCAGACTGCTTGCCTCACTGAATCAGGCATTTCCCCTCGTGACTGGAAACGTCTCTGCTTCCTGCCCACCCTCCTCTGGTGTCCTCTGCATCCCTGGATTGGACAGACCTTCAGCGAAGTGCTAAATGGCCAGGTTCTCCTGAATGCCATGCATGGATATGTAATGTCATGATGATGCTGTTTAAGAAATAACTCAAAAGCACAGCACCAAAATCGTCTTTTTAATTGAGAAGGTAGAGCCAAGTATGTTTTACGGGTTGCAAAATCCTTTTCCCAACTACTCACACCACCCAGATCTCATCCTCGTGAGTGATGCTTTTGGATACTGTGCCCTCCTTCCAGTTACTGTAGCTTGATGGGTTCTAACAAGCTGCAGACTTCAGGAAGCCAGCTATCTGCAACAGTGTGCCTTCTCTCTTTCCAAACCCCAGAGGCTACGTGCAAACTTTCCCTGATTTCACAAAGGGAAGAGGAGTCTCAGTTCCATCTTCTCACAAAGCTGTTTTCTTCTTCTCTGTGGCTTGTTCATTCTTTCTCTCTGTAGAGTTACTTCAAAGCCCCTTTGATATCTTTTGTCTTTCTTTCTCTGTCATTCTTTCAACCGATTCAATGTGTCACTTGAGAGAGAGTAAATTACAGTAGTTAAGGGCACAGACTGAAGCCAGATTGCCTGAAATCAAACACTAGTGCCACCATCGAATTGCTCCATGACCTCGAGCTGGTTACTTAGCTTCTCCATATTTCAGTTTCTTCTAAAATGAGGATAACAATAAAACCAACATGTGGTCAAAGCTGCATGAGAGGCTCCAGGTCCTCCCTGGACCCATACACATAGCCCTTTGGCTTTTTGTAGTGCTTCTCATTAAGGGGCAGAGTCTATTTTCTACCTCTGGAGCCTGAACTAGTGTTTTGATTTGCTCTGTCCAATAGAATATGTAAAAAGTGACCGTGTGCAGCAGGAACTTAGGTTTCAAGAAGCATTGTATGTTCCACTCTTTCTCTCTTGGAATCCTGTTGTGGCCATGGGAATAATCCTAGGGTACTTTTTGGAAAATCAGAGACCACATAGAATAGAGCCAGGTTGTCCTACCTGAGGTCATCCTAGACCCACAGCTCCCATCCAGGGTGGTGGCTGACTGCAGACAAACGAGTGAGCCATGCCAAGGTCTTTTGAACTTAGCCCAGATCAGCAGAAACTGTCCTATAAAAAATAACTTATGGCTATTGTAAATTGTGTTACATTTTTAAGTTTTTGAGTGGTTTGCCATACAGCATTCTTGCTGCCATAACTGACACACTGTCTCATGGGGCTGAGGTTTAAATGAGTTAATACATGTTATATTTAAAACAGTGATTGACATTTAGTAAGTGTTATGTAAATTTTGAACTTATTATTTTGTATAGTAATAGTAGTTGTACAGGAATGGGATTTGGAATTGGAAACACAGATCTAAGAGCAAGCATGAACATGATGGTAAGTGGGACCCATATACAGCATTTTAAAACCTAATTTCACCTGCACTTTAAAACTTGGTGGATTGAAACATGCATTTATTTCTGCTATGTCCAGAAACATCTTAACATTTAAAGGAATAAAAAAGATCATAAAATTCCACAAAGACAATGAGAACAAGAGGTTAGCAGAATGAAAAAAGTGATGTCAATTAGAAGAGAACGGGTTCTCCTTAGCACAAAGCCCTGTGTCAGACTCTGTGTACAGAAGGCAACAGTAAGGAGCATGGCTGACAGTGAGGCACTGGAGACAAGCGTCCATGCAACTTAGTTTGACTCCAGTCTCACAACCCAACCAGGAGAGACAGACCACTACTGTTTCCACCCACCTCCACAGCCCCTCATAGGAGTCAGAAGATTATTTTCTTGGGAAACAGAAACTCAGGGACTGAACTTCGGAACCACAAGCAAAGTAGAAGGAAGGACTATGGTGAAGAGAAGATAAAAAGGAGGTTAAGGAGAAGTCTGCATTAGCTTTTCAGACCGCTCCCTTCCATCCTGGCATTGGTAGACAGGTTTATATCAACTACCCTCATCTAAGAGATAAGACTCTTGTCTGCTTTTAGCAAGAGGCAAAGCAAACACAACCAAAAAAAAAAAAAAAAAAAACCTCAAAAAAGTGGAAATAATGCAAGTTAAAAATGGAGATTTAAACCTCTCTCTGCCTCTGTATTAATTATTCTGTTTTGGTGGGGTAGGGGGAGATAATGAGATTTATTTTTTTAGAGGAGGTACTGGGGATTGAACCCAGGACCTCATGCATGCTAAGCATGCACTTTACCACTTGAGCTATACTCTCCCCCAATTTCTCTGTCCCTGTCTCTCAACATAAAAGAAAACATGGCGGCCACAAATCAAGAAAAAGCTTCTATACTAAAAAGGGAAGAATCAAAGAATAACTCAAAAGTAGGGGTTCTAACTAAGCACTCACTACTTTAAACTAAGACACCAAAAAGGTTTATCCTCATTGTAAGCAGGCACTGTAAGTAGCATAGCTTTTGCACAGACCTATATAGCCAGGCTTTTCATCATCTGGATGATCCAAGAAACCTCCAAATCTGAGCTCAGATTAAGGTGGTCGCACACTGGAAGTGCCTCCAGTTACCTGACAAAAACAAACCAAAGTCCTTTCTGGAGGAGGATATTCACCATTCTAGGCTTCAAATTATTCTTACAAATGAGGTTTCTAAAATGACGTGCAGCACACAATACGACAAGCCATAAGCAGCTATGCAAAGAAGCAAGGCACCATGAGTGCAAATAAGCAAAAAAGCAGGAGACAGAAACACACCTACAAGCACTTATATACTATCCTTATCCTAAATGAGTGGAGGTGCAAGAAAGACTATAAGACATACGTACTTACTTTATTCAACAAAAAATAAAAGACCAATATTACATAGTTCAGCAGGAACTATAAACTATAGAATGTGACACAGCACATTAAGAAAGAACCAAATTTTAAAAAATAATCAAGAATAGAAGAGCATAATAATTGTGGGAAAATTTTTTCTATGGGATTTATCATTTGATTAGATGTAATTAAAGAAAGAATTAGTGAACTGAAAGAAGAATTTGAAGAAACTAAACAATGTAAAGCACTGAAAGACAAAGGGATGAAAAATACGGAGGAAGTGGTAAGAGATTTTGAGAGTACAATGAGAAAATACAACATCTAAGAAGTAGGAGATAGAGAATGCGGCAGAGAAAGTATTTGAAGAAATAATAGCTGAGATCTTGTAGAACTGATAAAAGATACCAAACCATAGTCTCAAGAAGCTCTAAAAATCTAAAGCAGGATAAATAAAAAGAAATCCACACCTACTACACACCATAGTAAGACTTTATAAAAATTAATAACAATAAGGAAAATGTTTAAAGGGCCATAGGGAAAGGCACAGATTATTTTCAAAATTGCGATATATCTTATGACCCATTAGCTCTACATGCCTGAATAAGTTTTACAATGTATATCCTCAATAAGCAAATCTCTAAAATAGAGCTAACTACTGCCTGTGACTTAGGCCATTCCACTGTTGGATGTAACGAAGTGCTTTCTTTTGCTAAGACATTCTCTCACAACTGGTACCGAATGATGTGCTGGTAAATGATACATTTTTATCATTTGCTGGTTTCTGTAACAGAAATACTTTCACCATGGCTGACTTCAAGCAACCAATGGAATGTCACTGAATGCAGAGCTAAGAAGAGATGTGCGTAGTCAGCTCCTCCAGGCCAGTAAGAGCCAGTGCCAGCACCCTTTGATTGTATCCCTGATTATGTCTTTTCTTGTCAAGGTTAAATATCTCTGATTCTTTAGTTATTTCCCTTATGTAGCCAACTATCTATGAAACATTCACTCATTTAATGGATATTTAATATGGACCTATTATTTGCCAGTAAACATCCTAGCAACTAATTATGCATCATTGAACAACAACAAAAAATGTCTTCATGGAGCTTATGTTATGGTGGAGAGAAAAAGGGAACAAACGAGTAAATATACAATCTGTCAAATGTTGATGAATTACATGGAGAAAAGTATATGGGGGTAAGGTCGGGGGGAATTGCTATTTTATAAGGGGGAAGGCCTTACTGATGAAACAACCATTATATGTTTCTCCTTTGCTCTCACTCTTCGCTGTAATGCTATTGATTAATTAGAGAGGAAAACAGTCGGTGTGAAGAGAGCTGAATGTATGAAAATGTAAGACAAGCTTACATAGAGGATAAGCACTATGAAGAGGTCTTACTGTAAAGTCAAGATTGCAAATCAAGTGTTCAAAAGAACTGAGCCAACATTTAAAAATTGGGAGGGTCCAGTAAATAAATATGCAAAGTTTCAGCCTTACCCTCAAGACTGGAAAACCAGGCAATGCTGACCATGCATTCTGGCCTCCTTTGGACGAGGCCTGAGCTCTCCAGTCATCACAGTCCCCAGCAGGCTGTCTGCATGCACCTTACGTTACCTACCTGCCCTCTGCAGCCATTTAAATTTGTGACCAGGCAAAAATCAACTAATAATTAAGTTTTCAAGAATTTCCATAATTCTTTTTGTTTCTGATTTATTTTTTCACTGTTTTCGCAAATCAAGCCCATAATCACAATAGAAGAAAATTTAAATAACATACTAGAGGTTTTTTCGACTTACTCTATAAGGATTTCCAAGATACATTTTGAAGCATGATAGCAAGAATATAATAAAATAGGTTTATAAATTCATAAAGTAGTTACTTTGAAGGGAAAACACCATCAGGAAGTTAAAATTTCCCAAGTGTTCTATTTACAATAGCCAAGACATGGAGACAGCCTAAATGTACATCAACAGATGAGTGGATAAAGAAGATGTGGTATATTTACACAATGGAATACTATTTAGCCACAAAAACTGACAACATAACGCCATTTGCAGCAACATGGATGCTCCTGGAGAATGTCATTCTAAGTGAAGTAAGCCAGAAAGAGAAAGAAAAATACCATATGAGATCGCTCATATGTGGAATCTAAAAAAAACAAACAAACAAAGCATAAATACAAAACAGAAACAGACTCATAGACACAGAATACAAACTTGTGGTTGCCAAGGGGGTGGGGGGGTGGGAAGGGATAGACTGGGATTTCAAAATCGTAGAATAGATAAACAAGATTATACTGTAGAGCACAGGGAAATATACACAAGATCTTATGGTAGCTCACAGAGAAAAAAATGTGACAATGAATATATATATATTCATGTATAACTGAAAAATTGTGTTGTACACTGGAACTTGACACAACATTGTAAAATGATTATAAATCAATAAAAAATGTTAATTAATTAATTAATTAATTAATTTTCCCAAGTGTTAAAATAGTGTTAATAGCTTCTGTTAGTAATCAAGATATATAATATTATACAGATATTCATTTTGTTCAATGGGTATATTTGTATTTCAACATAAGTTGTTGATTTTAGAGCACAGTTGCTTCTTGTGATCACCCTTACCTTACCATAATTACTAAAATATAATGAAACAAAAGTGGCATTTCATACTTCGAAAGTATTCAATATATATTGACAACATGGAGGAATTATGACCAAATTAAATTACCAATCAATGCAAATATCTTTTCATCAATGGATGCAGTATGAAGTTTATCAAATTATTACCCATCCAATTCAGGTCGAATAGTTTTTCAAATTCACAATTCCAAAATGCAAATAAATTTTAAAATAATGTGAAAACTGATACCTGTACTAGTTTGTAAAACATATTTGATGAACTCAGTTGATGCAACATCACCTTCTAACTGACAAGATACCTACTTACAAAATTCTATTTACAATGCTGCCTAGAAACCACTCTTAGTCATCATAAATATTACTATAACCAAATAATTCCCACAAACCAGACGTTGCAAATAAAAACAAGTGATTCTGGGATAATTTTTAGAGCCAGTCTCTTCAATTTCAAATGGTTCATTTGTTTGTGGGAAGGAACAGGAGGAGGATAAAACAACTGAAGCTGGTCTTACAACCAAAATGACAACACTTTCAAGTTAACAATAGGTGTTATTTAAACATAGAAATGTTTAAATAAATGTTTGACATAATAATGATTTAATTTTAACTTAATTCTCCTTCCCCTTCATTTTGCTATTCCTTGTTATCTGTATCTCAGTCAAAAACATCTTCTAAGGAGATTTTTGTAATTGAGGAGACATAGGAAGAGGACCTAAAGAAAGACAGCAGGAAAAGATAAGACAGGACAGTAAATAGCAGGCAAATGTCATCAAATAGGATATAGTGATTGATTTTATGGCTCCCAGGGTTCTAGCCTGGGGCTGAAATGTACAATGAAAGTATCTATTCTGGAAGCATATCAGGTGGGAAGAATGAAGTCGAAAATAAGTGTGTGTTTGTGTAGGTTGAGTTTGAAATACCTTTGAGATAGTCAGATAGAGAATGCACCATAGCCTGTTGGATAACAGGGTTGCAATTTAAGGTCATACCGGACAAGGCAGGACATGTAAAATGTGGGCAAGGAGCATAAACCAGTGGTTAACACTATGGAGTCGATGAGGTGACTCAGGAAGTCAGCACAGCATAAAGGAGAGGGCCAGGGGCAGAACCCCGAGGAGAAGAAATACTACAACAGACAAGCAGAGGAAGAGAACCCAAAGAATGAGGAAAGACTGTAAGTCCACAAGATGAGAATTAGGAGAATGATTCAATGGAAACATAGGAGGGGAAAAAACCAAGAAAGAGTGATTAAGTGTCCAGTGCTTCTAAGATGTCAAGTAAGCCAAGTGGTGAAAGGTACCCGAAATGTTTTTACAAGACTGTGTCCAAACCAAGTGGCCAGCAGGAGAATATAGGTTTAAAAAAATTATGGGCCATTTATATATAATGCAGCTATTACAAAATAAAACAAAAACCAGAAAAAGTTTTTATGGTCTGGTATGGAGAAAATATTTACCTACTAGGGGAAGAACTCAGGGAATAGAAGAGGAAAGAGAGGCAGGACTTGCCACATAGAACTCCTCTGTACTATGCTTCCTATAAGGTGAAATTTAAAAATACCGTTGAAAACAACTGAACCTATCATATGTTAAATTGTTTAAATAAATATAAATAGAAAAGATTGATTTTTAAATTTTTTCTTTATTTATTTTTAATGGAGGTACTGGAAAATTGAACCCAGGACCTCGTGCATGCTAAGTGAACACCCTACCACTGAGCTATACCCTCCCCCCCAGAAAAGATTTATTTTAAGTGTCTTTGGAATACAGAATTTTGATGTTATATATCCTTAGAGGGAGGCACCCAAGGACCAGAAAGAACCATGAAGATGGTTTAAAATTCCCTTAGAATTTGTTATTTAATGTAATATTTGCATTAATAATTTATGATTATTTTATATAAATTATTTAAAAAGAAGTGATTAAGTTAATGATATTAGGAGTCAATCTTTTCAGTGGAAGAGAAAACGGATAACATTCTAAATTAAAACAATTAAGTGACAAAAGCTGAACTATTAAAGTGTAATTAGAAAGATCAACACTAACTCACGATGTTTCCAGCTGCAACCACTAAAAGGGCCCAGAGGCAACAAGCACTTCTAGTGCCCAGATTGTGGTTTCTACTGTACTAATCTGCCAAAAAAACGAGCGCTCCAGTGCAATGACTGTTTGGGGGGAAATTCTGGAAATTGGAATATCTGAGTATTAGATAAGAATTTATTGAACTATGGAAAGAGAGAGATGACTGAAAACAAAGCATGTTGCAGAACAACATGTACAGTATGACCCTGTTTTGGTTAAAAATGCATATTAACAGCATGCTTGTCACAAGTGTGATGGTTACATGGAGGATCAATTTTCTAAAATTTTGCTTGTCTCCATTTATTAAATGTTTATACTTTACGTGTTCTGTTTTTATAGTTTTTAAAAGATAATTTAAGAAGTAACATCACCGACAAGTAGCCAACCAGTTCGCTGATGAACTAGGATGGGAGCCAGAGCCCCTGGGTGCAGGGGAATGGAGAATGAATGAATAGGAGTGGAAACTGTAAGTGTGAGCTATTCAGAATGTGTCAGGTACAGAAAAAAGGAAGGAAAAAAAAAGAGAAAAAGAAGCAGACAGATCAAAGTCTCCAAGCGTTCTCTGCCATAGAGCTTTGTGTTGGCTTTCCTCTCTCCAGAAGATGCCTCTTATAGACATCCAGGTGACTCACTCAATCCCCCTTTCAGTCTTTGTTCAAATGTCACCTACTTGTTGAAGCCCATTTAAAAATCACATTTTCCCCTATCCCACACTTGCCTTCACATACACAAATTCCCTATCCTGATCCTACTTTTTTTCCATAGACCTTAGTAAATTTCAAATATTTTATATAATTTTTACTTTCTTATTGTTATATACCTCCAATGGAATCCTACTCCTGCACCCCAATGTTCATAGCAGCACTATTTACAATAGCCAAGACATGGAAACGGCCTAAATGTCCATCAACAGATGACTGGATAAAGACGATGTGGTATATTTATACAATGGAATACTATTCAGCCATAAAAAGACAACATAACGCCATTTGCAGCAACATGGATGTCCCTGGAGAATGTCATTCTAAGTGAAGTAAGCCAGAAAGAGAAAGAAAAATACCATATGAGATCGCTCATATGTGGAATCTAAAAAAAACAAACAAACAAAGCATAAATACAAAACAGAAATAGACTCATAGACATAGAATACAAACTTGTGGTTGCCAAGGGGGTGGGGGGTGGGAAGGGACAGACTGGGAGTTCATAATTTGTAGATACTGACAAGCATATGTAGAATAGATAAACAAGATTATACTGTATAGCACAGGGAAATATATACAAGATCTTGTGGTAGCTCACAGTGAAAAAAATGTGACAATGAATATATGTATGTTCATGTATAACTGAAAAATTGTGCTCTACACAGGAATTTGACACAACATTGTAAAATGACTATAACTCAATAAAAAAAAACGTTTAAAAAAATAGAATGTATACTCAATGTAACAAATTATTTTTGTTTCGTGCACTGATAGATCCCAAGTATATAGAACAGTGTGTGACACATAGTATTACCTAACTATATGTTGAATTAAAAGGGTTATTTAGGGTTGAGAGAAATTTGAGCACATTTATGTATATATTGACTATTCCCAGGAAGACTCAATAATTTCTTCAAACAATGGAGTGGAGTTGTCACATATGTCTTGATTGATAAACCCTAAGAAATAGCGACTATATGCTCTGATTTCCTTGTTTGTTTTATTATGTTAGCTATTCACCTAATATTTAACAAACAGGTTTTCTAACCATGTCTTCCTCATTAGATTTTTTTTTGACCAACACTTTTTCTCCCTGATTTGTCCTAAGTAAGACACTGTTTTTACCAGTGATGTAATATTTTCTATTTATTTCCCTCCTTTCAAAATGATATTCTGTGTCATTTTCATTCCCTGAGATTTATAAATTTTCATTCAGATTAGAAAAGTAAGGCTTCTTTGATTCTAATTCCAAACTAACCATATTATAACTTTTTTATTCTAAAGTAAACTTTATGAAATTAGGGCTGTTTACCACATACAGATAGGTCCTTATGTATAAAGCTATTTCAACTTATTTCTTAAGCTTTTAAGTATATATATTTTCACTTAGTATACATGGTCTAAGTGGCCCACAATGAGGCCCAAACATAAAGAAAGGACAAAAATGAATATTGTGAGTTCTGTACATTGGTCATTTAAGAATGATCCTCTGAGACTAGAGGCTTTTGCAGGCATTCTTCAATAATAGCCAGATATAAATCAGTGACTTTAAGTAAAAACAATCAAAACAAAACAAAACAAAACAAAACTGAGGGCTTCCAAGAGCCACAAAGATCACTATTAAAGGAAAAAAAAGAAGTTTAGAGGCTCAAAGAAATCTCAGGAAGTTGAATCTAGAAACGTGCCAGGAGCTATGGAACAGATCAAATTCATAATCCACTAGTGTTGTTATTGTTATAGTTGCTTTGTGTCTTCATTGAGACCACCATATTATTGTGACCTTAGTTTTCTCTAGGTCTTTTGGTGGCCTTCTCTTCTTTCTCCTCGTAAATATTTATTGAATATTATACTGTACTTCAATTTTTTAAAAAATGCATGCAAATACAACACAGCAAGAAAAACTGTGAAAGGAAATAAATAAACCTGATGGCAAACCTACTCTTGCAAGTAGACCCCTTTTGGTACTTTTCCTGTTGTGCAGTTGCAGCTAATTCAATAGACTGTATCAGTAAATGGAATTCCCTGGCGATTGTCAACAACACATCCACTAGTGTACTGAAGGATTGGATAGTAAAATTTACAGAAGCTACCATTGCTCCTTCTGAAAGGCAATTCAGGCAATACTTTTCCCTTGGACTAGCCAGTACTCAACCCAGAAGTAGACAAATGAGTGTCATTGGGAACATTTCAATAAGGAATATAAAATTAGGCATAGTGGGTTTATAGTGGATTTATAGTGGATACTGGTGATTTAGAATTACAGAATAAAATGAAATGAAAGAGGAGAGAGAAATGGAGTATAAGAAAAAAATTAATCACATCTTGGGTTCTTGGTTCCCTCCTGCCCTACTTCTTCAGAAGAACCTAATTTCATCCATTAATATGTAAATAAGTTCTTGTACCTCTCATACATAATGGAAACTTCCACTATGCTTTACATGCCTTTCAAACCGTTACCTGATTCCTTTGCTCTCTACCAGATGTATTAAAAAGTTGTCTCCTTTCATTTTATTTGCATCTTCCCTGACTTCCCACAAACTGGAATATTGCTTCCAACTAAACAGCTCTCCTCAAACTGTTGTCATGAGGACTATGGACAACCTCTACTCTGACAAATTCAGTAGACACATTTTTCAGTCTTCATCTTGTTCAATCTCGTTGTGATATTTGGAAATACTGACGACTTAATCTGTTTTGAAATTCTATCTCCCTTTACTTTCTGGGACGCCGACTTCTGCCTCTCCTGCCTCGCTGCCTACTGTTTGTCAGGTAGTTGGCTGGCACCCAATTCTCCATCTCCTCTTAGCGTCCATGTCTCAGCGTTCCTCCTGGCATTAGCTCTCTCTCTCTCCCCTCTCCTCAGTTTCAGGTTGGGTCACTTCATTTATTTCCATAGCTCAAGCAGTCACTGAAATGCTGACATACACTTTCAGCCAAGTCCCTGATATTTTGATGTGGCCATTTTCTGATTCCACCTTCAGAAGAAACCTTTTTATTTTCACTCTTATAATGCTCGAAACTGGCAGTCTCATCCTACCCCTAGGCTACATCCTATAAAATTACGTTGTGTTCTATTGTTGAACTCTAGTCATTTGTATAATGCTTAAACAGTTACAGTTTCTAGAAAACAACAGAATTCTCAAATTCTTTTGTAAGTTAAGAAAATTTGACAGAAATAGACCTGGCTCAGTTGACTGTAATATGAAGAACAAACATACACCAATTATGAATACAATTGCAAAGTTCTAAGTTAAATGTTAGCAATTTAAATTTAACATTATGATAAATTTGCAGTTTATTCAGGAATGCGACAAGAAAAAACATGTAAATAGATGTTAAGTAGTCACTCGATAAAATTTAAAATTCATCCTCAAGCTCAGGCTTGAAAATCAAACAGATCTGATTTATAGTTACAGGTTATCCTCTTATGGCTATTTTTCCACTGGGCAGGAATATTAACCTTTTTTGGACCTTCACTAATTTTTAAAATGGATCTAGATTGCCTTAAAACTCTGGTTTGAAATAAACCTTAACCTTTCCATAATATTATTTATTTTTGAAGTTACACATTTAACATCTGTTTTCCCCACTAGACTGAAACTATCTTTAAGACATGCATTGCTACCCACAATGTGCAGCTTAATATGTGTAAGTGTGCATGACCAATTACAGAATTTGTGGGGCCCAATGCAAAGTGAAAATGAGAGCCCTCTTGTTTGAAAATAATTAAGAATTTCAGGACAGTGACAGCAGAACATTAAACCAAACACAGAGCCCTTCTAAGCATAGGCCCCATGTGTTCCACACAGAACACATGCCCATAAGTAATCCTGGTGAGTGTGTGTGTGTGTGTGTGTGTGTGTGTGTGTGTGTGTGTGTGTGTTTGAAATATGTTGAATATTATGCCTGGAAAATTGAGTCGTAGGGACTTCAGATAATTATCTATAAAC
Source organism: Camelus bactrianus (assembly GCF_048773025.1). Lineage (NCBI taxonomy): Eukaryota > Metazoa > Chordata > Mammalia > Artiodactyla > Camelidae > Camelus > Camelus bactrianus. The sequence goes on along the minus strand of NC_133567.1, from coordinate 18,502,023 downwards.
AGAATGACAGCTAGCATTCAGATCTCAGACTACAGAGAATAGTCATATTAAGTTGGGTAAAAATAGTTCAGATAATTATCAAGAAAAGATTTTCGGGTTACCAATAATTGACTATTTTGATCAAAGATTGTAGAACATTTCAAAAGATATTGGTCAAACTTTAACAATTCCCTTAAGTTGACATTCATATTATTTTATTTCAATTTTTTTCTAGTACATTGTATGGATTATTCTGAGAATGCTATCTTCCTTCTTAATATTCATGAGTTATAATCCATAAACTTTATATACTATTTTGTTTTCATGTTGACTTTTCTGCACAGTTCATTGAATCTATGAGTGAACATGATGGTAAGCACTCCAGTTCTCTAATCACAGAACATTAGCATATAAAAATTCATAAAACAATTTATCCTTATCCATCTGTCTTATGAAAAATAATGTTTACTTTATCAAAATATCAACTACGAATTTAAGACTACATTTTGGAATTTTTTCCAAGTGGCATTAGACAGAAAAATCATAAGTTGATGTAGTTAGAATGCACCCATTTTCATATAACAATAAAAATTCCAAATGCTTTATGAATATTATTCTCTTCAGAGTGATTCTTCACATTTGGAGTCAGAGCTAGTGAGGAATTTACATTGTCTCTCCTGGCACTGTGAATAATTTCCCCTCATGCTTCCCAAGAGTTCACTTACGCACAAGCCCTTTCTCAGCCAGGTTTTATGGCGACTGCGTGAAAAAGGAAGACGGATTTCCTGTTGAACAAGTTACTGATGGATACTCTTTCATCTGTCCCTGACAAGTTAGAAAGGAAAAAAGTGCAGGCTCTGTGCAATTATCTACCTCAATGCTGCTGTCAGGGGTTTTACATAAATACCCACCTAGTTGTGTTTTGTTACAGAGTTCATTTTTACAAGTCGCTCCGGCCTTCTGTTTCTCCACTGTCCACCTCCATGCTAAGTTGCAGTCAGATGCAAATAGTGACTTTTCCCACTCCATTCTGCCTCCTGTTCTCATTACCCCTTTCCTTCTATTTCCCTTCTGCCTTCACGTACTTTCTCTTCCACACATGTTCTCATTCATGCATCCCACTCAACTGTCCTCTCTCTCTCTCTCTGTCACTTTCTGCGTGCCTGTGCGCTAGATTCTCTTCTAACGGGAAGTCAGCTTGGCTGGGCACAGGGAGGAGAAAGGCCATGGGTACCAGAGAGGGTCAGAGACAGCAGCGGGGCCTGGAAAGCCTGGTACGCAGTGCGAAGTGGCCAGAGGGTGGTCACAGAGGGTGGCAAATGTAAATCAGATATTCTGCTGCTATGAAGCGAATCAAGGGCATGTGGGCAAGAGTGAAAGCTGAAAGATTTAGACAGCAGGCAATTCACAGGTGCACAGATCAGATTCAGAATTTAATTCTGAGGTAGAGCTGACAGGATTTACCTATGGATTGGACATGGGAAGTGAGACTAAAAGAGGAATCAGAAATCCAAGTTTCAGCCTTGAGCAATGCTGTCTCACTCTATTTCACTGTTACTCTCTCTCCTTTCTTTTCCTCGTTTCTTTGTTCACACTATAGCAGAATCTGGAATGCGCACATCCCCAGGTTAATTCCTGCTTGAGTCTCAATTGAGACCTCACAAACTCCAGAAATCTATCCTGAGGTCCCCATACTGGAGCAAAGGCACATCCACATGACAAGTGACTCTAGCTTCCTCCTGGTATCAATTTCCACATTGTTCAAAAGAACTCCCAACTCAGGGGGTCCAAGCCCCCACTCTAGAACCTGTGTGTGGTAGGTTTTTGTCCAAGCTCTGTTACTAACCAGCTAAGTGAATTCTGGCAGATACTTAAGGTAGCCTCAGTTCCCACATCTGTGAAGTGCAGGTAAGAAAACTCTCTACCGCACAGAAAATTTTGCATGAGATGCTACACATAAAAAGCATGAGACAATACACAATACTAGCACAGAGCAAATGCTACATAAATGAGTCGTAATATTATCATCACTGTTTATACTTTACTTTACCCCCCCCTTCATTTAAGCAGGTAACTGCAGAATATCAGAAATCAAACCAAAACAGAAAATACCTAAATAATTCAGGACTAGAAAAAGGTTTTCACCATAACACACACTCAACATGGATAATTTGATTTATTAGCCAATTCAGATGAATGCACACGTTGGAGTCATTGTTATGAACTATTATGGGCAGTCTCCACTTCCTCCACCTAATTTGGGCTTTGATTTTCAGGTCCAAAGATAGCACCAGATTAGGCTGACGCAGTGGATTTTTTTTTCTCTGAGGTCTCACCTGGGCAGGTGCATGTACAAAAGGCAGAGATGAAAAAGCCTAGAGAGGTTGGGGAGGCTGAGGGAGTGGCCCTCTTAATCATTCTTTACTTCCTTTTTTTTCTTTTCTTTTCTTTCTTTTTTTTTTTTTTACCAGACGACTTGGCATCGTCCACCACATCCGCGGCAAGAGCTGCGACGCCTCCTCCCTGGCGTCCGCCTGTGATAGCCCAGCCTTCGTCCTACACATTTGTAGCTTCGTGGACACATTAACAACTGATGCTTTTAGATCCTAGTCGCCTGGCTTTGCCAAGGCGGTTAGAGGTCATCTGGAAAGTCCTTTGCTTCGAATCGCCCTGATTTAGAAGGCCAACTCATTCCTCCTGAGGTGCTTTGGGAATTCGCGCCCTCCTCTGGTCCTGGTCCAGGTGCACAGGAAGAGCCAGGGGAGGACGCAGGTGACCGGGAGAGGGAAGAAGAGTGGCAAGAAAGGCGTCCCAGTGATTAACTCAGAGATCGAACCTGCAGACCAAGCGCAAAGTAGAAACTGAAAGTACACTGCTGGCTGATCCTACGGAAGTTATGGGAAAGGCGAAGCGCAGAGCCGGGCCGTGGTGTGTGCCGCCCCCCTTGGGATGGATGAAACAGCAGGCGCGGCGTGGGTAGGAGGAACCAGCGGCAGAGACGGCCCTACCCGGCACGGACTCCCGGCAACTCCGCGGAAGACCAGGGTCCTGGGAGTGACTATGGGCGGTGAGAGCTTGCTCCTGCTGCAGTTGCGGTCATCATGACCACGCCCGCCTCCCGCAGACCATGTTCCATGGTAAGCGCTCCTCTCCCGGGCGCAGACATTCGCGCGCCCGGCACGCCCCGGGGACTCCGGGACGCGCTGCGGGGCCCCGCGCCCGGGCGCGTCCGGGAACAGCCCGGCCTTGCACTTTGCACCTGCGGAGAGCGCTGGCTCTGCCCCGGGCAGCCGTCAGCCGCGCCTGAGTACCCTGGCCCGTAGCCACTTGCACCTGGGGCTGCTGCGCCCGGCAGGCTGCGTGCGAGCAGCAGTCCCCGACGCCTGCTCTCTGCCCCAGCGCTGCAGCCTCCGCGCCGCTCAGCGGCGGCAGCCCGCACCCATGTCCCAGAGGTGGCAGTGCTGTCCGCCAGTCTCCCCCAGTGCTGCCCGCTGTCAACCCGGCGCCCAGCCGACCCTCCCCGGGCTCCTGGCCGCGCCGCATTACTCACGGGCCCCCCGGGATCGGCGAGGATCTGGGCTCTTGCAGCTCCAACTCCCTATAGAAGTGAAAGCGAAGCTCCCATGGGACGCGCTTTTAAACCCCAAGGGGACAAGTCTCCGGAAAAACCCATTTTCTCCCCGCTCTGAGGCTGGGAGTTTCCGACTGGGGCTGTGCCTTATGTCTTTTGCTGGGAACCCAAGTGCTCGGACCGGCACTGAGAAAGGCCAGTTTCGGATGTTTGGTTTTTTCCTTGTATGGGTGCTCCTTGTTGGAGGCAGGATTAACAGGCATAATTCTAAGCTGTAGACCCTTGCTGAGATCTATTGTATTTTATTTGTGCGGAATACGGACTTAAACTGGACAAGGGCAGAGTTGAGGCGAGCTGGATTCCGCTGGCAGCCGTATGGCCAACGTGGAGAGTCAAAAAGTCGACTGGAAGGACAAAGGGGTAAAGGAGGTGTGAGGGGAGAGGATCTGCTGAGGGCAATTCTAGTGTCTTACAGTAAATGCTTCCTCAAGCAAAAGGAGACGGGTCGGGGAGGGTGCAGGGATAGGGAGCAGACTGTCCTTGTGTTTGATGCCCGGTCTGTGCCCTTTTCTGGCTGCACCGTTATATCAAAAGAGTCCTTTCCCCTCTCATCGGTATTAAAGCATCAGAAATTGACAGCCGAGAGGTACCAGATCAGGAACAAAATAAAGGGGGAGCGGGTTTATAGGATAGAAGATCTGTAATGAGTGTCCTCCAGAAGCCCATGAATTTGATGTTAGGTGTACCCCTGTTTTCCTTACAATGCCCCTGGATCTCCTGCAATTGCTTCTTTCTGGGCCTTTCCCAGTTCTAATTCTGTCACCTCTGATCTAAAGTGGAGAGGTAAAACAAGAAAAGGAAGCTGGGTGCCCATTACTAACAAGGAACCTTTATTTCCTGAAGTATATCTATATTCATCATGTATCATAAGTTGTCAGCCACCAAAGCATTAGAATTCTAAACTAATAATAATGATTATGAATGGCTTTCTGCTCTTCGTTCCAAGAGATTTCACTAGATGCTTACGGATAGTGTTACTTTTTACCCTTTTTCTTTGCTACTTCTTCTGAAAGTTGAAGTAGTTGAGGACCTGCTATGTGGTCCTCGATTGTGCTATCTAGTTTAGGTAATTTAATCATATCTGAAGACCAAAAAACTGGAATAGTAATAAAAAACGGAGAACTGAGAATAATTAGAAAGCCTGAACAAGTATAAAAGAGAAGCACACACAGTGACACATAAATGTTGAAACATCTTGAACAAAAATAGAAAAGGTTATTTCATAGGACCAACTTACATGCTGAATTCACACACTTGCATGTGAGATGTTTTCTCTGGCCTCACCTCTGACACATAACCTAGTGTAATAAGAGCAAATAATTAGTGTCTTGTTTCCTGAAATAAAAGTGTGTGATGCAGTGTTTCAGAGCTTGGCCAAGGAAGTGCCTTAGTGAGGTTCATGTGGAGGAACATGGGTTTTTGTACATTTCCCTGGACTACACACATGCAGTTATTTTTGTAGGAAGCAGTGTAGCTCAGTGGCTAAAATCTTAGTTTCTGGATTCTTCACCCTGACAAATTTGGATTTGCATCCTGGCTTATTTTATGTGGGGAAAAATTTTGGGCCCCAGATTCTCCATCTGCAAAAGTGTTAATAATTGGTGGTACTTACCTCATGAAATGGTTATGGGATTAAATGAAACACTGTATGCAATATTAGAGGATGGCTTCAGAAATGTCTTTAACTGTTTATCATTGGACTTGTGGATAGAATTTATAATATAGTTGTAATATGTTTGTGGCAAATAGTAGATTTCCTCATGTGAGCATAATCAAACTCATTTTTATGACCTTAAAAAGCTGATTTCCATATAACATATGGTTATTTCCTACTGTTTATTAACTGTACTCACTCACTTGTGCCAATTGTTCATATTAAAGCTAATTCTTACATATTCAGACAATGTCATTCTATCCTGAATCTCTTTTGACCATTTTTTTTAAAAATCACAGTGAAAATAGGTCTATGTAACATTTATGATAGACAGTCAATAAACACTAATGGGTCTTAAAGACTAATGAAAGATTGGGGTTGCTGGACTATAGAAACGAATTTGTTTATGTTCACTTTGACCCCATAACTTAAGCATCTGAGGATTGGATGTATGATTTGGCTTAAATTAAAAACCAGCAAGAATTTTTTTTTTTTAGAGAGCCCTCATTCTGGTTTAACCAAATTCCCTACTGAAAACAAGCTCTCTAGTTTCAGTCCCTTCAGGAAATCTAAAGAAAATTCCACAAGCCCAAGCTTGCCTCGCATTATTCCTTATGGTTTATTTATTTATTTATTTATTTTTTTGTAAACTAATGGAAAGTTCAAGGTTGGAGGAGGGGGTGGATCTCTCTGTATAATCTAAAAACAAAAATAAAAACGGAGTCCTTTCCTATTGTGACAACAATGTCAAAAGCATGCTCAAACTAGGCAATATTAATATGTTGCACTCTATGTGGTGTAGAGAAAAGACTTCAATTGCAGATCAAATTGCAAGTCATTAATGAGAGAACTAGAAACCAATGAAATGTGAGTTCAAAACCCTGGGTGTGTTTGCAACATTGTCCATCAGGTGGTTTCAAATATAAAGTTACTGTAATAGGTTGGCTAGGTAGACTCACAGAATTCGGCTGCTTGAGGGTTGCAAGGGACATCAAGAGATCATGTGTTCATTTTACAAATTAGGTAACTGAAGCTTTTAAGATGCTCTGTCACTCATTCAGTCACACAACCACTGTCATACCAAGACAGAAGCCCCAGATCTCCCTCTGTGTTTTGCATCACCAGAGTTTATCTGGGACTAACTTATTCACAACCAAAGACCCTCTTTACAGATAAGGCAAATAATGTTTTAAAATTGAGAAACTATTTGTAGTATACAAAAAAGACTGAATTTTCCAAGCCATCATTTGAACGCATTGATAAAATGCCATCAAGTGAATGATTGATATGAATTTGGGAGCATCATTTACTGAAAATTGTAATGAAGAGGAGATAATAACTCATGCTCATAAAAAATAAAACAGCCTCCTTTATTCAAACATAAAATGTGGACATTTGAAATAACATTTCTGTATAATGGTTAAAATGGCTCTTTTTCATTCTAATGTTTAATTATTTTGTTATATTTCCTTTAAAGCTCATTTCAAGTTATATACTGTGTAACTTTTCCTTACCATTTGCTCCTCCCAAAGTCTACCTGCTGGACATCTGTAAGATGACAGAGAAAAGAAAAGGTTTGGCTCTGTGCAGTCTATACAAATCTGGTTATAAAGTTAGCACCAAGTAAATAATTAGCAAGGTATCATTGTTTGAGAATCTTCAGGATGAAGGGACAGTAGTAGGACAAAGGGAGACAGAGTTCTGTAATAGTGCCTGGAAGTGATTTTCATTCAGAAGAACAGTGTGATTACATGTTATCAAAAGATTACGGACATTAACAATCAAGTCCGGGTGAGGCAGCAAGCTCAGGTTAGAATCCAGACTTGGTACCTACTATCTTGTTTTACAAAAAGATTAAATAGCAGGCAGGACCCTTTTGACCCTTAGAGATAGTAAGTATAAGGCAGGGACCAGTGCTCAGTACATGGTAGCTACTCAGTTAAAGGTAAATAGCATGATCATCATTATTAATCTCCCAAGTAAATCCTTGCTCATCATGTATATAGACACTTGGTGGCAGAGCTGTGAATAGGTTCTATGTCTCACTTGTTCCTCTTTCTTACCTTGTCAAGTGGTAGTGACATGTGAAGATGAGATGTGGAATTCATGTTTGTTTCCTACATTCTCTATTGTAAAAATATTGTGCACCAATAGCACATAATTTATTGGGAAGTGCTACTAATTTTTATATGACAGATAATTATGTAATAAGTGATGATGTTATTGGGAAACTTACGATATATTTAACAGACTTTAGGTTGTTGTCACAATATTAGTTCCTTGGGTTCCAGGGGTACTGTTTGGAATTTTAGTCGGGAGAAGGTGTACATGTGAAATGTCTTGCACTCAACAAGTACAGTCAAATTCATTGGTGAAATTCACAGGAAATATATGGTCAACATAATTCAAGAGTTCATAGAAAGATGCAAAAAGACACTGGCAGGCTTATGAAGAAACAAGTCCCTGTGTAACCAGATTTTAATGCTTTCTATCAGTGTATTAGTGCTGCCTCAATTGACATCATTTATAATTCCATTCCTTTTGATTAACAATTGCCCCTAATTGAAAACACTTATTTAAAAAAAAGTAAATAATTAGTTAACAGGGTATGAATTTACTTACTGGGTTTTTCTAATATATCACGAAGCTAGACAGAACTGTGTTTGAAGAGAATATGGGTCTCTGAGCACTTAGAAAATACTGAAAAGATAAGGATTCTCATAATGTAAATATCAACTTTGTCACAGTCCTGGGATGAGTAAGCCCTTTAATGTCCAGCATTAAAAAGAAAGAATACAACCCAGTGCAGTAGCATGGAGCTAAACTCCCTGTCTCTAAGAAGCAGCTGGACACTTGAACAACCATCACGTTCTACATGAATACACAATCACATGCCATTGATTATAAAATTTCAAAAATGTATAACTTTTTACCAATAATTTACCTGTTTTCCTGTCAGTGAATCAGAGGGACTCTGCTGTCATGACACCTGTTCTGCACTTTCCCAAAGATTCATTTCTAAATAAAAACTGAAAGATACCTAAACTCTAAAAAGGTGTCCTACTTTGGTTGTTACATAATATTGAACTTTAGAGTTCTTCCCACACTATCCAAAAATCAAGATGCATTTTTTTAATTATTGGAAATAAGTGGTCAGGCCAGTTGAAACACCTCTATCAAATGATTTAACATGACCCACGACATTTGGCCTATTCTTACTTACTGTTTAATTTAGTTTCTTTTAGGTATATCTTTGGAATTCCTCCCCTGATCCTTGTTCTGTTGCCAGTAGCATCATCTGATTGTGATATTGGAGGTAAAGACGGCAGAGTGTATCAGAATGTTCTTATGATCAGCATCGATGACTTGGTATGTGTTTCTTTTCCTCACATTTTAACTCATTGGGAAAATTTGATATGTACTGTTGGCGTTCAGTTCATATTCAAGTGTTAATTTATATTTCTTGAAAGAAAGTGAACTAACTAAAGAATAAAAGTGAATGAGCTGCTTATAATATATTTTTAGAGTTGGCATTATTACAATCTTTAAAAATAATTCTTTCATAGACCTTCAGACTTTCACAATTATCCTTCTAAATCTTGGTTTCCTTCACTACTACAATGTTTGTAAACAATTTAGCATAACTATGTGCATTTCCTCACCTCCTATTGATGGTCTCTGTAAAAGCATTATATTAGGAGAGGGAAAATAACAGGATTTGACGTTTAAAATTATCATGAAAAGAGATGTATAGTTATTTTATTTTATCTGAATGTGTGTATATGCATGTATATTGCATATTTTTATACATATGTGTATATATAAAATTGGCTGTGAGTTATTTTTTTACTTGCTATGGACATTGATAATAGAGATTAGTTTTTAAAGTAATTTTGGGTTTACAACTTTTACAAAAAAGCTGAGGAGAAAGTAGAGAATTCCTATGTACCCATTCTCAGCACAATTTCCCCTATTATTAACATCTTGCACTTGTATGGTACATTAGTTACAACTGATGAACCAAAATTGATACATTATTATGAATTAAAGGGCATAGTTGACATCAATCAGGGTTCACTTTTTGTGTCTCACAGTTCTATGGGTTTTGACAAATGCATGGTGTCATGTATCCACCATTACAGTATCATACAGAATAGTTTCACTGCCCTTAAAAATCTCCTGTCCTCCACTGATTCACCCCTCTCTCCCTTTCCTTGATCTCATGGCGACCACAGATCTGTTTATGGTCTCTGTGATTCACCTTTCTCGAATGTCATACAGCTGGAGTCATGCAGTATGCAGCTCCTTTAGATTCTTTCACTTAGCAATGTATATTTAAGGTTCTTCCATGACTCTTTGTGGCTTGATAACTCATTTCATTATTGAATAAAATTCCATTGAATGGATGCACCACAGTTTGTTTCTCCATTCACTGACTGAAGGATATGTCTTGGTTGCTTCTGAAGTTTGGCAATTATGAATAAAGCTTCTGTAAACATTCGTGTGCAGGATTTTGTGTGGACATACCTTTTCAACTCGTTTGGATAAATACGTAGGAGAATGATTGCTGGATCATATGGTAAGACTATGTTTAGCTTTGTATTAAACTGCCATACTGTCTTCCAAAGTCACTGTACCATTTTGCATTCTTACCAGCAATGAATGAGAGCTCCTGATGCTTCACAACTTTGTCAGCATTTGGTGTTGTCAGTGATTTAAGTTTTAGCCATTCTAATTGGTGTGTCATGGTACCTCATTGTAGTTTTAACTAGCAATTCCTTAATGTCATATGATGTTGAGCATCCTTTCATATACTTATTGCCATCTATGTATCTTCTTTGGTGAGGTATCTGAAGTCACATCTTAACTGACGTCTTAACAGCACTGAATCTTCTTATCCATGATTATAGACTATCTTTCTATTTATTTAGATTTTTAAAAAACTTTCTTTCATCAGAGTTTTTTACTTTTCCTCATATAGATTCTGTTCATATTTTGCTAGAGCTGTATTTAAGTATTTTCGTATTTTTGATGCTGTTGTAAACAGTGTTGTGTTTTGAATTTCAAATTCCAAATATTCATTGTAGGTATACAGGGGAACAATTGACTTCTGTATATTAACCTCGTATCCTGCAGCCTAGCTGTGATTGCTTTCTCCCAGGAGGTGTTGTTGTTGTTTGTTGTTGTTGCTGCTCTTGATTCTTTGGGGTTTTCTTCATAGACAATCATGTTACCTACAAAAATTAATTTTTTTACAGTTTAAGTGCTGTATTAATATAATCGGATATGTTGATTTAGCAGTAATGAGTACTTGAAGACCCAAATGACAAAGAAAAACCCTCTTAAATGTTCATAAGGTGGGAGAAATTGTCTAATTTTTCTCCTCCTTCCACTCTACTGTCTTCTCCAAATTCTCAGACTGAAGTGGCATACCACTTTGGGAAATTCAGTGTTGCACCTCTTGGAGGGACGTGGGAAATTCAAGATGTTATTAAACACTGTACCACAGAGAACTGCTGATTTTGCCCATTGACAAGAAAAACAAAAGTGCACACTAAATGCTAATTGCTCCATTTCATATTTCATAAAATTTTGACATTTTCTGCATTAATTGATCTACTAAATTAATCTTTTTCCATCAAGATAATTTTTTAAAATTTAATGTTATCATCTGGGTAGGGAATCAACTATTATTAGTTCTACAACATTTCTAAATAATGATATGTGTGTAAAACTCTGCAAAAAAAAAAAAAAAAGAAAAGATGCTTTTGGCAATTCAAAAGAAGGAGAATTTTATCCACCAGATTGATAGCACTTCTTTTCTGGAAATTGAAAGCAGCCTATCTCCTTAGAATACGCGGCAACAACAGGAACAGCAGCAGCAACAGCGACGCTATTCACAAAGCAAACTGTGGCTCCTCTGCTTAAGGAAATTATTTTACGAGACATGGACGAGTGTATGAACAAATTAACCCAAGTGAATAGCACCACGATCATCTCAAGATTTCTATCAACATGAGGTAATAAATTTGAGAAAAGGGGAAAGTCACAAAGAATTATTCTATCAGCATGACAGGTAGAGAAGATTCAGTCACTTACTCAGTGTGTATTAGATGCTTTATAGGCATTACTGGGTTTAAATCTCAGGGAGACCATAATAATACTAGCCTTTAGGAAGTGCTTTTTATGTTCCAGGTGTTGACTAATTTAACGCTCACAACGCCCCTGTGAGAGAGGTGCTCTCATCACCTTCATTTCACAGAGGAAAGATCTAAGGCTTGGGGCCACCCACTCACGAGGCAGAGCCAGGATCTCAGCCTCTCCTGTTAACCAGCACACGCCCCGGCTTCCCAGTAGCAATCTCTGTGTCAGTTTATTTATTCAGCAACCATTTATGTAGAGCCTGTTACGTGCCAGTTATTATGGAAAACCCTTTGGCGTGGAGGGTGGAAGGGGTTTGGAAGTAGTTGCAATGATGGACCAGATATAAGCCTTTCTTTTAAGCAGCTTACATTTGGTGATGGTTAAGTCTTGGTGTGACGAGCGCAAGCTGCAGCTTGAAAAGGAGTGGCTGCCATACTGTCATTTGAGACAGGCTGGCTGTGAGTCAGATTTGGAAACAAAGAGATATAAACTGTGTTCTAGGAGGAGCTGTCTGGCACTAGGAGAGAAACCATGTTGTAGGATACTGTGAAGATCACCAGACTTTTTAGACAGTACACCGCGTTAGTAAAAATATTTTGAACCTGCACTTCCAATATACGTTTAGCATTTATTTACACATTTTAGCAATTTCATAGTAATTTTGCATCCATTAGTAATGGTATATACCAAATAATGAAAATTTGAGAAAATTTAATGAAAATGAAAAGATGAGAAAAAAACTTAATGTAGATAGAATTTCTAAAAATTTTCCTCCCACACTGCAGTGGATTGTCCATTGTGGACTCAGCTTTGAAAACACCCCTGACATAGTGGAAGACATGAGTGGAAACATGTTATAGCAAGACTGTGAGTGGCCTTGATATGATGGTATTTAGACATAACCAAGGGTCAGTAGTGATTTGATTATCAAAGTAACATTTAACTAAAATTTAAATTTTGAGCAGTTATTATGTGAAATGTGAGCCATTAAAAATAAGTAATACTCCTTGTTTTTCTATAATCTATGAGGGTGAGGGATACACATGTCACTATAATACAAAATAATAATGGCAGTACAATACAAAACAGTTTCACACACAGTATCTTATTTGAGCATCGCAGCATCTCTACGAGGTGATAATAATAACTAACACACATTCAGGTTTCACTCTGTGCCAGCTCTGCTCCAAGCACTTTCCGTGTATTGATTATATAATTCTTATGACAACACCATGCAATGAGGAAACTGAGACCTGAATCAAACCCAGAATTCAAACCCAGAAAAAGCCCTCATTATTATGAGGCAAAACAGGAAATAGCCCTGTTCCTTTGAGGGAGAACACATGATAGAGAGTTGTGATGATAACATAATGAATGAAGGGTATCAGAAACAGCAAGAGGGTGACTGGACCAGTTGAACTGCAGGAAAAGGTGATGGGGAGCTGAACAGATGTTTTGAATACTGTTAAAATCATCCAGAGCAGACCAGTAAGGTGGAATTAGTTGTAGAAGGAAGAAAACAGAAATGATGGGAACTATTACATAGAGACCAAATAGGGTGTAGGGTAAGGGTGAGACTCATTTTTCTACCTACCTCAGAAGGAATGGGAGGTGTTTAATAAATAATGGCCCCTTTTCTATATGGTCTACTAAATAAGGAATGCAGATTCCTAGAACTGGGGTGACTAAGTTAAATAGAGCCAGCATTTTAAGCTTCTTAATATATATTACCAAATCATTTTCCAGAAAGGACCTATCAATTTACAGTTCTTACAGCAGTATATGAGATCATCATTCTTGTTAGCATTGAGTATTTTTATTTTTGATAATATCTGCCAAGGCAATGGAAAAACAACCATTTTTTTGGTTGCTAGTGATATTGACTGTTTTTGCAATATTCATCATTTATGTTTTTGTTTGTTTATTTTGCATTGAGATAAACTTCAATATACTTCTTAAAGTGTACAATTTAGTGACTTTAAGTATATTCACAACAACTATCTACTTCTAGAACATTTTCATCACCTTGAAGGATGATAAAACCATTAGCAGTAACTTTCCATTCCCCATCACTGGACACTGGTAGCCATTAATCTACTTTCTGTCTCTACTGATCTACCTCTACTGGGTATTTCATATAAATGGAATAATACAATATGTAGCCTTTAGTATTGGGCATCTTTCACTTAGCATAATGTTTTCAAAGTTCACACATATTATAGCATGAATCAGTACTTCATTTCTTTTTATAGATCAATCATCTATCGAATGGATTTACCACATTTTGTTTGTCCATTCATCAGCTGATAGACATTTGAGTTGTTTCAACTCTTTGGCTTCAGATGTTGCTTGTACAAGTTTTTGTGCAATTCTCTTTGATACATACCTACAAGTGGAATTGCTGGGTCATATGGTAACTCTTTGTTTACTTTTTAGGAAATACCAAACTATTTCCAAAGTGGTGCAGCCACTCACACCAGCACCACACCAGCAGTGTATGAGCATTCCAGTTTGTCCAAATCCTCACCAAAACTTATTGTTTGTTTTTAACTTTAGTCATCCTGGTGGGTGTGAAATGATATCTCACTGTTCCTTTGGTTTACATTTCCCTGATAACAAATGATGTCAATCATCTCTTCAATATTGACTATTATTATTGATACAGTATACATTTATGTATCTTCTTTGAAGAATTTTTTTTCAAATTTTTGCCCACTTTTACATTGGGTTGTCTTTTCAAACTACGGACTGGGAGAAAATATTTGCAAATGATGCGACTGACAAAGGCTTTATTTCCAAAATATACAAAGAGCTCATACAACTCAATAACAAAAAAACAAACCAATCAAAAAATAGGCAGGAGACCTAAATCAACATTTCTTCAAAGAAGACATATAGATGGCCAATAGGCACATGAAAAGATGCTCAATATCACTAATTATCAGAGAACTGCAAATCAAACCTACAATGAGGCATCACCTCACACTGCTCAGAATGGCCATCAAACCCCATCAAAGACCATAAACAATAAACACTGGAGAGAGTGTGGAGAAAAGTGAACCCCGCTACACTGTTGGGAATGTAATTTGGTGCAGCCATTATGGAAAACAGTACGGAGATTCCTTAAAAAACTAAAAAATAGACTTACCATATGATCCAGCAATCCCCCTCTTGGGCATACATCCAGAGAAAACTCCAATTTGAAAAGATACATACACAGTGATGTTCATAGCAGCACTGTTAATGATAGCCAAGACATGGAAGAAACCTAAATGTCCACAGACAGATGAATGGATAAAGCAGATGTGGTATATATACAGGGAGAGAGTGAAATACTACTCAGCCATAAAAAATAATGAAATAATGCCATTTCCAGCAACATGGATGTACCTAGAGATTATTCTTACCAAGTGAAGTAAGTCATACAGAGAAAGACAAATATATGATACCATTTATATGTGGAACCCTAAATGTATGTGTATCCTAAAAAAATGATACAAATGAACTTATTTACAAAAGAGAAAGAGACTCACAGACATAGAAAACAAACTTATGGTTAACAAAGGGGAAAGTGGTGTAAGGGGGAGGGATAAATTAGGATTTTGAGATTTGCAGATACAAACTACTATATATAAAATGGATAAACCACAAGGACCTACTGCATAGCACAGGGAACTACATTCAATATCTTGTAGTAACCTATAATGAGAAAGAATACATATATATGTATAACTGAATCACTATGCTATACACCAGAAACTAGCACAACATTGTCAATCAACTATACTTTAATAAAAAATAAAAATAAAATCTATTAAGAGGATAAACAATTTAAAAATAAATTTGAATCTCTTTTTATTGTTTGGTTGTGAGAATTTTTTATATATTCTGGATACTAGAGCATTTTATCAGATTTGCAATTTGCAAATATTTTCTCCCATCCTGTGGGTTGTCTTCACTTTCTTTATGTTGTCCTTTGAAGTACAAAAGCTTATTTTGATGAAGTCATGCTTTCTGTTTTTGGTAAAGCTTTTGACATCATATTTAAGAAAGTATTGCCTAATCCAAGGTCACAAAGATTTATGCCTATATTTTTTTCTAACAGTATTATAATTTTGGTTCATATTTAGGTATTTGATATACTTTTAGTTAATGTATGTACACATATGAGGAAGGGATCCAACTTCATTCTTTTCCAGTTGTTCCTATGCCTTTTGTTGAAAAGACTATTTTCTCCACTGAATTGTCTTGGCACCTTTATTGATAATCAATTGTACCAAAATATACGGGTCTATTTCTGGATTTTCAATTCCATTCCATTGTTTTTATGTCAGTACCACAAGTCTTGATCACAGCAGCTCAGTAGTTGGTTTTAAAATTGGAAGTGTGAGTCCTCAAACTACTTTCTTCTTTTTTAAGATTGTTTTGGCTCTTAGGGATCCTCATCACTTATACTAGGTCAATTGTTGATATTTATTCCATGAATTGTTTACATTTTTAAGGGATTCCATTATTACAAAACTTTAGAATTTAAATACAGTACAAAACTCTGGTGATGCCATGCCTCTGTGCAGTAATTAAAACCATAAAACTCCACAAAAAACCACAAAACACCACAAAACACACTTTCAAGGACAGCCAAGTCTGAGGCATGGACAAAAACAATGACAGTGGACAGAGTGGTGACCAGCTTAAGGAAATCTTCTCCCTATCATCCTCAAGATTCTTTGCCATTCTTTTATTGGCTTCTATTGATAATCCCATCATTTGGTAGGAGCATTAGCAAGGACTTCCAGCACACTGTTGAAAAGGAGTGGTGTGAGGAAACATCCTTGCCTTCTACCTGCTTAGTGGGAAAATTTCGTGTTCTTTACCATTAAGTAAGACATTAGCTATAGATTTTTTGGATAGTCTTTGTTAAGATGAGGAAGTTCCCTCTTCTCTAGTTTGTTGAGAGGTTTTTCATGAATGGGTGTTGGATTCTGCCAAGTGCTTTTTCTGCAGCAAATAATAAGATCATGTGGTTTTTTTTTTTAAAGTTTGTTTATGTGATGGATTACATTAATTGATTTTCCATTGTTGAATCAGCTTTGCATGCATGGAATATAATTCTTTTGATGTTTTTCTGGATTTGATATGCTTATATTTTGAGAATTTGTGCATCTATTTTCATGAGAGATATTAGCCTGTAGTTTTCTTTTCTTGTTATGTCTTTGTCTGGTTTTAGTATTAAAGTAATGCTGGTCTCATAGAATGAGTTACGAAGTGTTCTATCCTCTGAAAGAGGTTATAGAGAATTGGCCTAATTTCTTCTTTAAATATTCGTTAGAATTCACCCATGCACCCATCTGGACCTGGTGATTTCTGTTTTGGAAGGTTATTAATTATTGATTCAATTTCTTCCATAGATACAGGACTATTAAGATCATCTATTTCTTCTTCTGTGAGTTTTGGTCACGCGTGATTCTTGAATCTTAAAACACATGTAGATTTTGCCAAAAGGAGCAGAGCAGAGTTGGGGGGGGTGCTCCCCCAGGGAGGGGATAGATCATCTTGTAAAGGAATGTCAGTAAGAAACCAACTGGCATGGTGCAGTTGGGTTGTGGGATGCAAGATGAGAACCAAATCCTCAGAGGAAGCCTGGACCACTGAGTCCTGTGCCCATCGTACAAAGGAATTTGGACTTTCTTTCTAAGTACCAGGAAGTCACTGAGGAGTCTGGAGCAGGGAAAGACACTGAATATAAGCACCACGAGAATAGGAATCTTTGTCCTTTGTGTTCACTGCTGTATCCCAAAGGGCTAGAAGTCTCAATAAATATTTGATGAATGAATGAAGAATAACACCATCAGACTTTTATCTTATAACTGGTTTCTGGCAATGATGTAGATAATTTGTGGCTTAGAATGGAAAGCAAGGAGACAGTGGGAAACACCTTCAGTAATTTAGATGAAGATTATCGATGTGTGTGGACCAAGGCAGTGATTCATTTAGGATGATTCAGAATGAACTGAAAGTTTCATTAAAACACAAATTGCTGGGCCCTACTCCTAGAGACTCTGATTTTTGAGGAATTTTCATGATCTGGGAATTCCACTGGATAACTTCATGCATGTCCCTGACTCACATGGAAAGAATTCAGAAATTCTTATGAACAGAATTTAAAATAATACCCTGATTTCAGTCTGACTCTTAAATTCTATTGCATCAGGACTGCAGAGCTGTGTATTACACTTTAGGTATCGGCTGCTAAGAGGTTTCTTTGTTTTTCAGTATTTAGCTCAGCCAAGTAACTAAAAAACAGACCATACATTCAATTAGCCATTATTTTAAAGTTACCCCTTTTCATTTTAGAATCCATGATTAAACATCTATTTTAAGGATAAATAAAGCAATCTTCTGCAGCATGGGAAAATATATTTTCATTGACAGCCTTGATTAGATTGCTTTTCTGTGAAACAGCATTGCAGTGCAGTGTAAGGGACACTGAGTGAAGGATCAGAAGACCTAATTTGTTACTAGCTTTGTTATTAGCAAGCACTGTGATCTTATATACTTCATTTAACCTCTTTGGCACTTTTCAATCCCCTATAAATTATCTCTGGGGTCTATTATAGTGCTCAAATTTTTTGAGACATGGGAAAAAAAATCACATTTTATTTTCTTCTTTCCCTTCCTCCTTTTCCTTATTACTGGCCTGAAATTGATTATATTCCTCCTTTTATAAATATTTATCAGTTCTCTACTATATGGAATGCTCTGTGTTAAACATTATGCTTCTAAAGAATAACAGTAATAATAAAATAATAACAAACTGTCAGTCTCCAATGGCCATATAATCAAAGACTGGAGTGAAATTTATTCAGAGATAGTTATCTTACAAGGCAACAAATAAACTATATTTGGAGAAGAAAAGACTCTTCTTTCCCTTATTGAATAGTCCTAGCACCCTTGTCAAAAATCAGTTGACCACAGATGTATGGGTTTATTTCTGGACTCTTCAATTACATTCCAGTATCACACTGTCTTTATTATCATTGCTTTGGAGTAAATTTTGAAAGCAGAAAGTGTGAATACCTCTGGTTTGTTCTTTTTCGAGATTGTTTTGGCTATTTCTGTCCCTTGCAATTCCATATTAATTTTAGGACCACCTTGTTAATTTCTAAAAAGAAGTCGGTTGGGATTTTGCCAAGGATTTTATTCCACCTATAGATCAATTTGATAGGTATTGTCTTTTTAACACTACATAATAATGCTTCTGATCCATGAACATGGGATATTTTTTCCATTTATTTAGATCTTTTAAAATTTCTTTCAACAATATTTTGTCATTTTCAGACTGTAAGCTTTGAGCTCATTTTGTTAAATTTATTCCTAAATATTTTATGTGTCTCTGATGTTGGTATAAGTGGAATTGTTTTCTTAATTTTATTTTAAAGTTGTCTGTGATTCTTAACTCTGTACTCCTTGTATACTTCCCTAAGTTTGTGGCTTATTTCCCCATACAAGTCTGTAAGTATCTGAAGGACTGCTTATGTTTGATTCATCTTTGTATCCAACACACAGAGTAGTTTTTCATATAAATAATAATATTAATTGTAAAAATATATAATAAATAATTTGTGAGTTGTAAATCAACACCATAAATTAATGGAAACCCAGAACTTGTTTCAAATAGGCTAAGAAGTCTTTTTTCTTGAACATGTTTGTTTGGAAATTTGTTGAGTCAAATGTCAGATACTTTTCTGATACCTAATACAAACTAGTTTTAGATGTTATACAATACTACTTTATACATAAAAAATTGTTTTGCCTAAACATAACTCATGATTGAATGATGTAACTCTTAGTCAGCACAGCAAAGTCTGGTTAAAAATATAAAGGCTATTAGAGAAGGCCAAATACTTTCTAGGTATGTCTAGTTGCAGGCATAAAAAGAGCTGTCCTTTATGTTATTAAATTATAAGGTCTAATGACTAATAAGTTATAACTGGCTTTTACAATTTCCAATATCTTTAACTGTGTCTCTATTCCAGCAACTCTCACAGATTTAACTTCCATCTTGGCATAGGTAATTCTCAAATAACCTCAGATCTGTACCTCTTCCATGAACTTTAGAACCATTCAATTCTAATACCAATTAGAAATCTCTACCCAGATGTACTGTGGGAGATCATGCATAACTAAAGACTAATTATCATCACTTTTAGCATGTTCCTCCTTCTACATTCTCTGTCTTAGGGAACAGTATTTGCTCATTTAGTCATGAAATCCTGGAATCACTCTTGACATCCTTACTCCTTCATTTCACCCATCACCAAATCCTACAAAGTATATCTCCTTAACACGTGTATGAGTTATTTACTCTGTTAACCTCCACTACCTTAGCTTTAGTTCAAGTACTCATCAAATTTTACTGGAACCACTTCTGTAGCCTTCAGTAGACCCCTGGCTGATCTCCCTGCCTCTTGTATGCATCTGTCCTCTTCACTACACTTGCGTTATCTTCCCAAAATTCAAATCTGATACTCTCTTTCTCTCCTTTTCAGTAACTCTCTAATACTTTAAAGTCTCTCTCCCTTAATACCAATCAGACTTTGATCTTGCATTTGATTGGTTTGCTAACAGAGGCAGCTAAGAAAATAAATGATCAAATTCCAATCAAAGATTATTTTAGAAATATCTATAAATATATTGTTTAAAAAATTGTAATTAACAGAGAAAATATTTAAATTGACTAAAATAAAAGGTAAATTCTTTACTAAATCAAGTTATGCTAGAAGATAAAACACATTTCCTGTGTACAAAATTTAACAGCATGACTGAAGCAGTTGCAATTTAACAGGAGTAAACTTTTAAGAGATGAGTCTTTTTGTTCTATTAATGACATTTTAAGTTATAAAAATTAAATTAAAATATACCAATTAAAAGACAGAGATTCTCTGAGTAGATAAAAAAAATAAGACCCAACTATATGTTGTCTACAAAAAACCCACTTTAAATATAAATACATACATAGATGAAAAGTGAAAAAATGGAGAATGATATGCCATGTTAATACTAATCAAAAGAAAGCTGCAGTAGCTATATTTATGTCAGACAGAGCAGACTTCAGAATAAAGAAGGCTTCAGAATAAGAAACACTACCAGGAATAAACAGGGGCATTACATAATAAGAAAGGGGTCAGTTCTCCAAGAAAACATAACAATCATTAATGTGATTGTGCCTAAAAACTGCACTGAAATCTGGGGAGCAAAAACTGATAAACTGCAAGAAGAAGCTGATAAATCCACTATCATAATTGAAGAATTCAACACCCGCTACCAGTAACTGAAAGATTCAGCAGGCAGAAAATCAGTAGGGATGTAATTGAGCTAAAAAGCTCTATAAATTAACCACACCTAATTGACATTTGTAAAATAATTCATCCACAAGAGCACAATACACATTTTTTGCAGGCTCACATGGAATTTTCACTAGGGTTGAACACATTCTGAATCACAGAACATATTTTATCAAATTAAAAAAAATGGAAATTATGCAAACTATCCTCTCAAACCAAAATGTAATTAAACTGGAAATCAACAACAGAAAGATAGATGGAAAATCCCACAATATTTGGAGATTTAAAAACACACTTTTAGATAACAAGTGGCTCAAAGAAGAAATCTCAGAGAAATTTAAAAGTATTTTGAACTAAATGAAAAGAAAATACAAATTAATAAAATTTGTGACACAGTAAAAGCAGTGCTTAGTGCACTGAATACATATATTAAAAAAGAAGAAAGATGTAAGTTACTTCTCTCAGCTTCCATATTAGGAGAATAGAAAAGAAAGAGCAAATTAAAACTAAATTAATTAGAAGAAAAGAATTAGCAAAAAATTTTGAAGAAATTGAAAACAAGAAATTAATAGAGAAAATCAATGAAACCAATATCTGGTTCTTTGCAAAGATAAATAAAATTGGTAAACCACTCTCTATCCAGGCTAACCAAGAATATAAGAAAGAAGACACAAATTACTAATGTTAGAAATAAAAGAGGGGCCATTACTACTAATTCCACAGATACTAAAAGTATAATAAAGAGGAGTATTATTATGATGGTTAATTTTATGTGTCAACTTGGCTAAGCTATGCTTTGCAGTTGCTTGGTCAAACAGCAATTCAGATGATGCTGTGAAGATATTGTTTAGATGTTATTAACATTTAAATCAATAGATTATGAGGAAAACAGGTTAAGGGATCCTTTATGATGTGGATGATCCTCATTTGTTATGGACTGGAAGTGTATGTTATTCCCAAAATTCATACACTGAAACCCTGAACTCAAATGTATTAGGAGGTGGGGGCTGTAGGAGGTAATTAGTATTAGATGAGGTCATAAGGGTAACTACTCATGATGGGATTAGTGCCATTATTAGAGGAGGAAGACACCAGAGCCTCCTCTCTCCATCGTGTGAGGGTACAGTGAGAAGATGATTCCCTGCAAGCCAGCAGGAAGGTTCTCACCAGGAACCAGATTGACTGACATCTTGATCTTGGACTCTCCAGCCTCCAGAACTGTGAGAAATAAATATGTTATCTAAGCCACCTAGTCTGTGGTATTTTGTTATTGCAACCTGAGCAGACTAAGGCATCATTCAGTCTCTTGAAGGCTGTAAGAGTAAAGACTGAGTTCTTCCAAAGAAGAAAGAATTCTGCCTCCAGACTGCCTTCAGGCTCAAGACTACAGCATCAGCTTTCCTGGACAACCAGCCTATGGCCCTAGCATGCAGATTTTGAAATTGCCAGACCCTACAATCACATGAGCTAGTTACTTTAAAACTTTATATATATACAATGGTTCTACTGGTTCTGTTTTCCTGGAGAACATTGCCTAATACAGTTATGAACAATTCTATGTCCAAAAATTTGATAACTTAGATGAATGAATCAATTCCTTAAAAGACACAAGTGGCCAAAACTCACACATGAAGAAATAGATGATGAGGATAGGTCTATTTTCTCTATTAAAGAAATTGAGTCAGCAATTAATAACTTTCCAAAACACAAAATTCCAGGTCCAGATGGTTTCGCTGATAAATTCTACCAAGCATTTAAGAAAGCAAATATGCTAACTCTCTACAAACTCTTGTAAAAATAGAAACAGAGAGAATAGTTACTCATTCTTGGAGGCCAGCATCATCTTAATACCAAAACCTGACGATGGCCTTATGTGATAGGAAAGCTCTTTTAGGAATCCAATAGGGATTTATTATAAACATTCTCAGTAAACTAGGAATGGATAATAATTTATGCAAACTGATAACATTTATTTTTCAAAAACCTACAGTTAATATCATACTTAATGGTGAGAAACTAGATGCTTTCCCTTACAACTAAGAGCAAGTTAATAATGTACCCTCTCACCTCTCCAACATCATTTGAAGTTCTAGCTAATCCAATAAGATAAGGAAATAACATACATACAGAAGGAAGAAACAAAGTTTTTGTTTACAAATGACATGATTATCTTCATAAAAAAATCCAAAAGAATCAACAGAAGAACTCATGGAGCTAATAAGCAATTAAGCAAGACAAGGTTGCAAGATACAAGATTAATTACAAAAGACAATGCTTTTCTATATACATTCAGTAATGAGCAATTGGCATTTAAAATTAAAAACACAACACCATTTACATTAACATAAAAATGAAATAATCAGGTGTAAAATCTAATAAAATATGTACAATATCCATATGAGAAAAACTAGAAAACTCTGATGAGAGAAATCAAAAAGAACTGAATAAATAGAGAGACATTCCATGTTTCTGGGTGGGAAGACTCACTATTGTTAAGAAGTCAGTTCTTCCCAGTCTGATCAAGGCAATTCCAATCAAAATTCAAAAGTTATTCTGTGCATATGAACAACCTGATTCCAAAGTATATGGAATGTCTAAACACCCAGACTAGTCAACACAATATTGAAAAAGAAAACAAAGTCAGAGTACTGATATTACCCAAACTTGAGACTTATTATAAAGCTAGAATAATCAAAAAAGTGTGGTATAGATGAAAGAATATACAAATCAATAGAACATAATAGAGAGCCCAGCATAGACCAACACTAATACAGTCATCTGACCTTTGACAAATGATCAAAGCCAATTCAATGGAGAAAAAGATAGTCTTTTCAACAAATGGTCTAGAACAATTGAACAGCTACACACAAAAAAACAGAACTTACAATTTTCACAAAAATTGACTAAGAATGGATCATAATCTTAAATGGAAAACTGAACTATGAAACTCATAGAAAATAGCATAAGAAAAAAACTAGGTAATCCTGGATTTTGTGATAACTTTGTAGGTTTAACACTCAATAGTACAATCCATGAAAGAAAGAAAAAATGGAGTTGGACTTCAATAAATTAAAAGCCCTACCCTGAGAAAGACACTGTTAAGAGAATGAAAAGGCAAGCCACTGGGAGAAAATATTTTCAAAACATGTATCAGATCAAAGTCTTGCACTCAGAATATCCGAAGAACTGTTAAAACTCAGAGATAAC
Source organism: Camelus bactrianus (assembly GCF_048773025.1). Lineage (NCBI taxonomy): Eukaryota > Metazoa > Chordata > Mammalia > Artiodactyla > Camelidae > Camelus > Camelus bactrianus. The sequence continues at coordinate 18,478,064 of NC_133567.1, read as the reverse complement.
AAAGGAAACTATTCAGTAAAAAAAAAAAATGGGCAAAATACTGGAAGACACCTCACCAAAGAAGATATACACATAATATATAAGCATATGACACAATGCTCAAGATCATATGCCACCGAGAACTGTAAATTAAAACAATGAGATAGCACCGCACAACTAATAAATTACTAAAATTGAAAACCCTCACACCAAATGCTGGCAAGGATGTGGAGTAAAAGCTACTCTCATTCATTGTCAGTGGGAATGCAAAATGGTACAGCCATTTTGGAGGACAGTTTGGCAGTTTCTTACAACAGTAAACGTAATCATACCATGAAATACCTCACCTAGGTATTTACCCAAATGAGTTGAAGATTAATGTTCACATTAAAAGTGTCATGCTAATGTTCATAGAGACTTTGATTATTCATAGATGCCAAAAATGGAAGCAATCAAGATGTCCTTCAACAAGTAAATGGATAAACAAATGTGATATATCCATTCAGTGGAATGTAATCAGTGATGAAAAGAAATGAACTATCAAGCCGCAAAGAGACATGGAGGTATCTTAAATGCATATTGTGCAAAAGAATCCATTCTTGAAGGGCTACATACTGTATGATTCCAACTATATGATACTCTAGAAATGAAAAAACTATGGAGACAGTAAAGAGATCAATTGTTGCTAGGCATTGGGGAAGAAGGGTGGGGATTACTAGGTAATGCTCAGGATAACTTTTAGAGAAGTGAAGTTATTCAATATAACACTTTAATGGTGGATACATGACATACATTTGTCAAAACCCATAGAACTTTACAGCACAGTGAGTGAACCCTAATATAAACTATGAACTTCAGTTAATAATAATGTAACAATATTGATGTGATGAATTGTCACAAAGCTACCATACTAATGCAATACATCAATAATACAGGAAACAGTGGTTGGAGGGTGGGGATATATGCGAACTCTCTGTTTTTCTAGTGTTTCTGTAAACCAAAAGTTGCTTTTAAAAGTGAAGTCTATTTTAAAAGAATGGCATAAAATGATTAATTAATTAAAAAATAAAAGACTAGTAGAACTTCTTTTATGGCTACATAAATTCTACAAATCCAATGTGCTCTTTTATGCACAACTGATTGCTAAGGAGGAGATAATTACACATCTATATACAGTTTTCTAGGTGGAATGAGATTAAGAACCAACCTCTTATTTCTTGAGGTCCCATGATATTAGATTATTTATGAAAGAGTGGATTGTTCCTGGCTGATATCCACTGACAGGGTGAATTCTTTGCAAGGGAAAGGAATCTTGACTGGTTACCTGGACTTAACACGAGGCTCAAGATATTTGTTGGGGGAAGTTTACTCTGGAAAAGAGTGCAAGGATTGGCATCCTTTCAGATCCAAACACTCTGCCACTGCAGGTCCCTTTGGAAGCTCACACTACCTCGATGGCAAACGTGGTGTAGTAGAAAGAGCATGGGCTTTGTAACTGGGCGAACCTGTGTCTGTGTGGTAGCTTTGCCTATCATTAGTTTTCCCACCTATTTATGAACTCGCTTTGTCTGGGATTATGCGGTGTAATGGTTTTGGTGACTGTTGTGGTGTTGTGTATTGTTTAACATCATCAATCATTCTAAGAAGAGGACATTTCTGCGATATGTTGATGAAAAATTAATCAGTCGATCTAAGAAAGAAATAGAAAATTTTATTAGAGTCAAATTTGAGGATTATAACCCAGGAAGAGCATCTCAGAAAGCTCTGAGAACTGTATCACCATGAGTCGTTTGGCTTTAAGCTGTGGCCTATCAGTAGCAACCAGGGTTTCTTGCTTCTTTCAGATCCATAAAAATGAACATTCTTTTGCCTATAACTCACTAACCAAGATGCTAACTATATTCACGTTGGGTTACCTATGAAACAATCCTTATGCCAGTAGAACTCCAAGGCAGTGATTACTATTTAGACCTCGGTTTTTTTGAGGCAGTTGCCCTAGGAGGGAAGATGGGATAACTCTTATCGACGTGGTATCTAAGTCTTAGACCACTCAAAGCCCAACCCAGAGGTAGGAGTGGCTTTAAGTTTCATTTAAAAAAAGCCCATTTGACTGCACAATAATGAAGACAGGAGGGAGAGGTAAGATGTGGAAAGAAAACCACAATGTCCATTAAAATAGGCGTGTAAGTAGTTCCAGCAGCCAGAAAAATGACTTGGACATAGTAAAGGCCATGATCCTTCTCCACAGCTGGAGGGAAACATTCCTGCTTGTCACTAGAGAAACAGCTTTACACGAAAGAAGTGGTGATTTCATGAAGGTCACCACCCCTAGAGGCAGCTCCTGTCAGCAGGTCGAGGAGACCAAAAGGAAGAATCTGAGGAGTTTATCACAGAGCACCCATGAGATAAACCACGGGAAATTTCAGAAATGACATGGCACTTTGAGAGGAGTTCATCTTCAGAGGGTAGGAAGTTAAAGGCTTTTGTTATGATAATGTGTGTATAAAAAAGAAGAGTGACTTTATATTATAATCGTTGCATAGACACACATGTAAAAGTTTCCCAAAAAGAAAAGGCAAAGACTTTATACAACTATATATATATATATCTCCTTCTACCTATCTCCCTCCCCAACACCCCCAAAAATATATATATGCTTATTAGTCTATGTATGTATGGATATGTATAATTAAGAGAAGGTAATTGATACCATAGAGTCCAGAGAGCTAATCTATGAATAATGAATGATTCTGAAGAAAATATAACAAATGAAAAAGACGGAACAATTCCAGAGTTGAGATATATTTCTGTATTAAAATATGTATATGTATATATATATACACACACACATATATATATATAGTCTGTTGATTATATATCAACAATAATAACAAGAGACAAACACTAGGAGAAATCAAGGAGAAATTTTTCAACAAGCATCCTTTCTGGAAGAATAAAGAGAAAGTGTTTCCAATAAAGAAAAATAAAGTTAAGTTACCCTACTTTTTTTTTTTAACCAATTTTTATCTCTAGTTGACCAATTTCTACTTTGATTTGTGATTGCAAGGGCATGAATCCACAATCCTAGTCCTAGGAAATTTTATTCAATGTGCCAAAGAACACAAAGATACACAAATCTCAGTAAGGATACAACTTACGTATCTTAAACAGTAACAACAAAAACTGACCCTCAGATTAGTTCAGCCAAACAAGATATTAATAAACATCAGTAATAGAGGAATGGTGATATAAAATGACCACCATTAAATATTGAACTATTTAGTGATGTCTAATTATTGTAATAACAGAAACACAATAATAATATGCTTCACTTAAAAACTAAAATTCAACCATGTGGTTACTGAAGGTCTGAGAGGAAGTAAACAAAATGATAAATTTCTTTTCTTATAGCAGAATGACCAATAGATATGTTTACTATTTCTATTGAGAGAGAACGAAATTTTAAGTTTTTGGAAAACACTTTCAAAAGAATTCTTCTTTATAAACCAAAATTACAAAACAAATGAAAAGGATCATAAAGAAATAGTAATGAATACCTGACAATAAATATAAATTATTTTAAACTCTGAACTTAAGTAGGACTAATTGTATGAAAAAAATACATTATATGAGAGATACTCCTGAAACGAAACATGCAAAGTTTAAAAAAAAAAAATTCTTACTGTAAAATGTAGAAACTGATCATTAAAAGACAAACAACCTAAGAAAACAGTTAAGAACAGGCTATTCACAGGCAAGGAAATGCAAATTGTCGATTAACATGAAAGGATGCTAATCCCTTAGTAGTCATGGAAATGCAAATTTAAGCTATAATGAGGCACATATCAGGATTGGTAAAATTGTTACAGGCTTATGACATCTGGTGCTAGCAAGGATGTGACAAAATGGGCTCCCTTATTTGCTAGTGGAAGCGTGAATCGTTTTTACCAAACATCACGATTTTTAAATGAATATACCATTTCCTTCAGCAAATCTCATTACGGGAACCAATTCTATAAAAATACAAACATTTATGTAAAAGGAGATAATATACACATAGACACACACACACACATTCACACACAACGACGTCTATTATAGCATTGCTTGTTGTAGCAAATGTTGACCTTGTTCATCAGTAAGAGAAGTGTGGACTAAACCTTGGAATAATATACCTAATATAGAATATTATGCAGCTATGGAAAAACTGTTCTAGATGTGTTTGACCTAGAATGATGATCATAATATTAAGTGAAAATAATACAAACCAAGTTGAAGAATAATGTATATACTATATTATTTTTTAAATGGTAAAGGAAAGTACCTTCATAAGCCCTCTGTATGCATGTGTATGTGTGAATTTTGTATACATGTATGCACATTACACATATGCATAGGTTTTTCAAGCAAGAAAGATATTCTCTAATCTAAAGATAAACTGCTAATATTAATCACTTCAGATAGGTGATTCTAGTGGGGGCAATGGGGAGAAACTGAAAAATTTTTCATGATATACCTGTGTTGTTTGAATAATGACAAGCCAGCAATATACATGGCATTAGAACATTTTAAAGTTATGTTCAAAATAATTTAAAAAGTTAAAAGATGGGAAAACTATATCATGCAAACCGGAATCAAAATACCATAGTACAAATAGGGCGAGAAAATACTTTATTGCCCAAACTTAAACACTGTCGACTGAAATAAATGCGCAGCCTACAAGTTAAGAGTTAGTTTTATTTGGCGGGAGGACTCGAGCCGGGATGACAGCTTCTCAGATCGCTCTGAGGGACTGCTCTGAAGAGGTGGGGGAGGATCTAGGATATATAGGAGCTTTACAATAAAAACCAGGTAGTTGGAACAACAAAAGATTACTTGTTATCTAAAGAAAACCAGGCATCTCAAGTTAAAGAATTTAGTGCTTTTCTGTGTATGGGAGGAAGCAAACATTTGGGCTCACTGAATTCATTCCTTTGACAAGCACCTAGCTATCTAGGGCCAGTGTCCTGTCCTTTCTTATTCTGAGTCCCTTCAGAGTGCACCACTGTGAGTGGGTGCAGAGGCCGGGCTGCAGGCTTGTCCCCGCTGGGGGGTGGTGGCAGCCACTGATGCCTTGGTTTCAGCATTCTTTGTTTACTGATATGTCTGCAGTATTTTCACTCACATTGCAGTATTTTTGTTCACAACACTTTTAAGAATGAACGGGGGAGCTAACCAAATAGGCTGTCATTCTGGTATGATCCAGAACAATCCCAGAAAACTGGGATTACATCTTGGTGATGTAATGTACAGCACAGTGACTATAGTAATAATACTGTATTGTTTATTTGAAAGCTGCTAATAGAGTAAATCTTAAAAGTTCCCTTCACAAGAAAAAAATTGTACCTATGTTTAGTGATGGATGTTAACCAGACCTATCAAACTGGACTTACTGTGGTGATTATTTGGTAATATATACAAATATCATATATTGTTGAACACCTGAAACTAATGTCAAATGTCAGTAATGTCTCAGTTTTTTAAAAGTCTGGGGTTTGATGTAGCTAAGGCTGGAATTCATGCTTTCAGTGTATGGTGGGCCGCTTTACAGGCAAGAGAAATGTTACACTCCTATCTTGGTTTTCACCTCTCTGGGTAAAATCACCTCTGGGTGGAATGCTGATATTAAATGATATTTAAAAACATTTAACTTCTTAAGAAATCAGTCACTGTGGCTGCAAGACTAATCACAGGTGCAGTCCTTAAAGGATAGCATGTTAACTTTCTGCTGATTCCTCCACTGGTCTATGTGAACAATCTTAGTAAACAAGTCCCTAAAAATAGTTTATTTTACAAGCATTGTTTTCAAAGAGAAGTGTGTGTGTGTGTGTGTGTGTGTGTGTGTGTGTGTGTGTGTGTAATATATAATAAATACAAGGTGATATATTATTGTATGGATATGGGTAGTATTGCTATACTGTGTATTGTTTAGCTTTTTATTTGTTGTTATGATCGAGTGGTGACTTCTGAGCTCCTTATGTGCCAGACTGGAAACTAGAAGTCCTACAAGCAACTCTGTTTTCATACTATCTCTTTGATTTATATAGTATTTAATTAAGTGATATAATTAAATAATAAATATAACTTAGTGTTAAGGAATTGACTTAGTACATATGCAACTCAAATTGTGAGTGCAAAAATACACAAATACATCAGAAACTAGACTGCTAGTTTGTATACTGTGGGCATTAGTCAATACGTTTGATTGGGATTGATTATCTCAGAAAGTTAGTTAAATGGGGATTAGTTAATCAATCCTCATATATGTGCATATGCATATACATTTGAATATATGCTTATACATAATATCTTTTTCTTTTGAAAGATTTTATTATAGGCATAAGTTTTATTATAAGCATATGCCCCTGTTTATAAATATTACCTCAAAACAAATATCATATCTGCTTAATATTTCACCTTATGTTTCACCATTAATTCTACCATCTATTATCAGTTATTTTTCTATTTTAGCTTTGCTTTCTTTATGTGAATAGATTTTATATGGGACTCAACTTACTTGGCCTTTTAATTGGCATTGTGCACTACAGATCACCACCATCTTAAAACAATCTATCCCCTGGTTTCTTTCTAACTTTCTGGCTTCTCTATGTATACGTCTATTTGGCATCTGTTCTTGCATCTCTAAATGTCAACTCAGACTTCATCTGTTTGAGACCAAGCACATACTTTATTCACGCCACTTGATCTACTATTCCCTATCTCAGTGAATGGCAACACAGTGTATTCTGTTGCACACACCAGAAACCCAGGAATCATCCCTGGTATGTCAATCTTCCTTAACTTTAATTCTCAAATCATGTTATATTGGCTTTCTAGATATTTCTCAAATCTGTTCACCTATCTCTACGGTCTTTCCCACCACCAAGTCCAATAAACCATTATCTCGAGCACTAAGTAATAGCCTCCTAAATATTAACACATATATGTTCTTGAACCCTTCCAGACCATTCGCCATGCTGCTATTAATATGATCTTTGTAAAAGGTATTTAGTCAACAATCATTGCTTTTAGGATCAAGACAAAGCTCCTGAACATGTCCTTAAGCCCCTCCTGCATAATTTAGTCTCTTCCAGACCTTCTGGTTTCATATTGAACCAGTGATTTCTGTTGCTTTCTCAGCTTTAAACCTGCTTTCTGTTGGTCTCTTTCTCCCAGCAGCCCCCCTGCCATTGCTCCCTCCCACTAAACTATAGCCATACATGGTGTTTTCTACATCTTCAGTCCTCCTCTATTTTCTCTTTCTCTAGTTCACTCAAGCTTCAGATCTCAGTTAAAGTTCTTTTCTCAGGGGAGCGTTTACTGAAGTTCCTAAGTAAAATACGTCCTGTATAGGCTTTCACGGTAGCATATAACTCTCATTCATAACAATTATCAAGTTAGGATGTGGTTGTGGTTATTGGATGGGTATCTGTCTTTACCACCAGACAGTAAACTTCTACAAGGAAGAACCTATCTGTGATTTTGATAACAGTTCTGTCTCCACTATTATATGACACATGGTAGATATTCAACAAGTATTTGAACGAAGAATAAATGAATGACTTTTCATTTAAGCTAGGAATCAACTACCAGTTCATACTATAATCTGAGAAGCTACCTGAAAAATGGCAAAAATTTGTAACATTTGAAATAGGATTCTAAGAATGATATAGACCATTTCAAATTTCATACAGAGTTCAAGTTTCATTAAAAATAAGTCTCACTTTTCAAAATGTCCTCCATATGGGTCTTTATATGCTACAAGGCTTTGGGCCATGGATGGGTTGTGATAGTGATGATCAGAAATAAAGAATATTTCTGTAGGGACCAAGTCCATTTCCAAAGAATAGTAAGACATGAGACTGAATCTTTCTTTTCTAGGTCAAAACCCCAGTCCTTAGGCCCAGACTTACAAAATGAATAGAAGGTGAACACAAAAGAAACAGCCATCAGTTATGTAGCTGCTGGTGAGATTTATAGTCAGTAAATAGACATTAGCTCACTGAGATCACATGTGACCATAACAATTCACAGTGACTCAGACTGACTATCTCTCCTGATGGGGAAAACATGAAAAAATTAAGAAGATGACTGTCTCTTTATGACAGAGAATACAGCAATTGGTTAGGAATGTGTTCTGAGGCAATACACTTGAACTGAAAGTGCTGGCTGCCCCAGTCCATTACCCTTGCACCTTCCCACCTCATTTTGAACAATTAATCAATCCAAAAAGCAATAATTTTGTGCCAGTCAGCTTTTACTTCATAACAAACAAAATATAGAGAGCAATATGCATTTATCTCAGATTCACAGGTATGCAAGTTGGCTGGGGTCGATTGCCTCCACACGTATCATTCTGGGTCACTGGATGGAGGAGCAGCTGGGAGGTAGTTTTAACATACATCCACAAAATTCTCTGACACTCCTCCTTTTGACAGGGAGAGCTTAATTCTCTTCCCCTTGAGTTTGGACTTCGAACCAATAACTTAAAATGAAAGTGGCAGTGTGTCACTTCAAGATTAAGTCATAAGAGGCATTCTGGCCTCCTCCTTGCTGTCTTTTGAATTGCATACTTTGGGGGAAGCCAGCGCTGTCTTGAAAGGACATTCAGTTAAGCCTATTGAGAGGCCACATGGGGAGAAATTAAGGCATCCTGCCAATAGCTAGATGAATGAGACATCTTGAAAGTGGATCAATCTTCTAGTCCTAGTTAAGCCTGAGGTGAGTACAGACATGACCCACATCCTGACTGCAACTTCATGGAAGATGCAGAGCCAGTTAACTTCCCAAATTCTTGACCCACAGAACCTGTGCAATAAAAAATGTTTGTTGCTTTAAGCTACTAAATTTTGTGATAATTTATTGTGCAGTATAGGTAATGAACACAAGCTGCTACCACAGGCTTATTCTCCTAATGTTGAAAGACAAGAATGCAAGGGACCAAACTTAGTTGTGCAAGTTGCAGGTATATTTTAAGTCTGTGCTCTTGCCCAATCTGCAAATATCCACTACCTACAGCAAAATCTTTTGGTTAAACTCAACATCAATGGGCAGGGAAATCTTCTCTGTAGTAGGCTGAATAATGGTAACCCACAGGTATCAGGTTCTAATCCTTGGAAATTTATAAGGAAAATGAGTCTTTGCAGGTGTGATTAAATTAAGCATTTGGACCTGGTGAGATTATCCTGGATTATTCAGATGGGCTCTTAATGCCATCACAAGTGTCCTCATTAAGAGAAAGCAGAGGGAGACACCACATACACACACATAAGAAAGTGATGTGAAGGTGGAGGCAGGGACTGGAGCCACGTAGCCACAAGCAAAGGAGCACCAAAGAATGCTGTCAGCTCCCAGATGATAGAAGAGGCAAACAATGGATTCTCTATAACTCTCTAACTGACACCCTGATTTTGGACTTCTGGCCTCCAGAACTGTGAGAGAATAACCCTGTTGCTTTGAGTCACCAAGTTTTTGGTACCCTTTGTTATAGCAGCTGTAAGAAACTAATACATTCTCCCATGGCTTAAGGGGATGAGTTGAATATTGGCTGAACAACAATCTAATTTATTTGAACATCACTCTAAAAAATAATTAGAAAATCAAAAAGGAAACACTAAATACGGATATTACTAAAATAAGTGAATAAATAGATGAATGCATAATAATCAAATCAATACATAAATAAAGCAAATGAGGAATTCAGACCACAGATTAATTATCCATAAAAGTTGTAAAAAATGTCAAAATTTTTCTTCTTAACACTCTCTAAGGAACTCAAGTAAAAAGAGCTAAAAACAATATAATATCAGAGAACAGATAATAGAAAAAATGAAAGTGAGCTGTAGGTTTGGGGGGAAATAGAGAAAAAATGAAAAATCAGAAATGAGTGCTGCATTGGAACAGGCATATGGAAGACATGCTAGAGAAAACCACACAAAAATGGAATTTTTAAAAATCAAAGAAAATGTACAAAAGAAAAAGTGAAATAGAAAATCTATTGTATATATAATAGTATTTCTGAGGAAGAGACTGCTACAAATGCAATAGAAAAAAATTAAAAGATAGAAGAAAACTATGCTGAAATGAAAGATGATGTAATTCTACAAATTGAAAGGACATTATGTATTTTGGAACAACTTGTATAACAATGTTTTATACTGGAAAATACTGAGTTCACAGTCCATGTGATCTTGGCTTATCTCTCATGGTTTTCCATATTCAAAATAAATATGAGGAAATATTCCAATATATCAAGATGCCTATAAAAACTATTACTGATAAAGTAATTCTACTACTTGTTAAATCAAAAGATGGATATACAAGGCTCTTTCCAACTCTATGATTCTTTAAGTCTTAGACTGAACCATCTTTCTTATAGGGCTTAAATGAAAACAACTTCAGAAAGTGACTGTAGTTGGCATTCGTGTATGCTTATGTTAAATTTATTCACAAAATGCGCTAAAGTCAACTAGTCAATTATAATTGTAACTTTTAGATGAGTCAACCTTTTAAGTATATTGTAGCAGCTTTATCTACTGCTGCAAACATTTGGCAAACAAATCACTTGGTATAATATTACCTTTCTGTATCTGCCAAAAAAGAGTTTTGTTAAATACCTGGAGCATTGGCTTAACCAATATGGTTTTTCAAATATTCATGTGTCATGTGATTTGTTAAAATGCTCCAAGAAATAGGTACTAATTCTGTGACATATTTTCATATAATATTTTTGGTAAATTGGAAAATATCATACAGATTAGCTGCACATTTGCTTATCTTCTTTTTCTGAGGGATGGTATGGATTAAAGGACATGCATGTTTTATTAAAGAGAAGTGTATGCATGTTCTTGGGGTTAAATATAAGTCAACAGGAAAATAATTTAACAGGCAAATATTCTCCACTACCTCGTCAGGAATGTGTATCATGGCAACATGAAGATAGTTATAGAAAATATATCCATTAGCACTTGAGATATTTGTAGCATGACTGGGGTGGTTGGCACAAACAAATCTTCCATTGACATAAGCATACTTTTCCAAAGATAGGAAATGATGTGGAAGTGTCTAAGGGATACAGTGTCGGCCCTTATATGGAACGGCACAGGAAAATGGGATTGTGTTTTCTTATCTTTGTTTCCTGAGAGAGCTTGGCAGAGGTCCCCGCACATTGGCCTGTAGTAAGTGTTGAATGGTTATGAATGATTACGTGTTCAGGCTATAATTCCTACAGGTAAAACAGATAATATATATAAACCCAGGGATCATTTATACTTTGCACAGGCGAGAAGAGTAATGCATACTTTTCTGGGAGGCAGAGGAATATTGAAGCCCATTATTAAATCCTGCCATTACTCCACTTTTTATCTGTTCCTCTGAGGACAGCATATAGACTAAGATTGCTTGAAGTCCTTCTAGAAGCCCTGACAGCATGGGATTGCTAGTTTGCTGGACAGAGTTAGTACAGCCCTGTGTATAAAGAATCTGAATCCTTAGAAAATTCTTCCTGGTATGTCAACTACATTCTTGTTGCAGGTAATCCCTACCTTCTCATATTACATTCCTTAGAAAAGAAAAATGAGGAAGCGCCAGTCTGCCTTCCCACTCCTACAATTCACCTGTTCAATCCCACTCTTTCCCAGCAAAATCCTCCCTCAAACTGGATTGTTAAAAATGCTGTAGAATGAATTTCAACTTTACTCTCACATGTCAAGAGGCTTTCCCTTCGTTCTAATGTAAATTCCCATTTTTAGCTATTTGATAGTGGCAGGAAATTGGACCAAAAAACCTATTAAATGCATCTTAACTTCATGATTTCAAAATTCATAGTACTTTGCCTATAGAATATAACTGCTAAATAGGTACTTTTATTTCTCCAAATGAGCCAGATTCTCTCAACATGTTCTGGGATTAAACTGTGGAGTCTAGGGGAAGCTCTAAAAATGTGAGGGTTTGTGTATGTACTTGTTTATTCTTCAACTACAGAAAACTATTCTTCATGCCTAGTCAGCTAAGCTAGGCTAGTTATTTTCCTTAAAATGCACATATAAATAGCAGGTATTATAACATTGTTATTTTTATAATTACTACATATCAGAAAAGTCCCCAGTTTAACCATATTATTTTATATTATTTATTACAGGACAGCATGATAGACTTTGATAGCAATTGCCTGAATAACGAATCTAACTTTTTTAAAAAACATTCATGTGGTGATAATAAGGTAATGATAATTATTTGGAGTTTATATGTCATTCAAGCTTGATTTCATGGAAGCTTATATTTTTCATATCTCTGTTAATTATACTGATTAAATTAATAATATAGTTTTTTGGTTCTAACTCGAAAATTCCCACTGATCTCCTAAGTTATACTATGGTCTTTTATACTTTTATAAATGCTTATTTGATAAATATCCTTTTCAGTTTTAGCATTTCATTTTTCACCTTGAAAATACTAGAAGAACTGCTAAATTCAAAGACACATATCTCTTATTTCTGAAATTTTTATGCAGGAAAATGCTTGTCAGTGATTGCTTGCACAGACACAAACATAAGTAATGGGCGTAACTTAGTTGTAAACATTTTGTTTTTTTCTTTTAATATTTACTTATCTTCAAAACACTACTACTTCTATTTAATGTAATACTACAATTTGCAAAGCTTCCAACGAAAGTTTGTTTCATTTCTTTCTGCAAAAACTGGTGTACTATTCAGTAGCCTTTTAAAAAAACTCATAATAGATGAGTTAACGTTATGGCATTTAATAGTATATCCATACATTCTTTTTAAAAAATTGTCTTACATTAAATATTTGAAAAACTTGTTTTTCTTATTGACAGTTATTCACCCATAGATCAAAAGGGGCAAAAAATAATAACAATAAGAAAAATCACACATACCTTTCATTATCATTGCTTCCAGAAGCACTTTCCTTTAGTTATCTTGTTCAAAATTGAATAAACTTGTTACATGTTCACTCATAAGCGTTAAGATCACACAAAAAAAGTCAGATAATCATTAAACCAAGTTCTAAGCACTTCAGGCTGTCACCCAGGAGCTGCAGTTTCAGTCTAGTTACTTGTCAGTCATGTGATTACGGGGAATAGAAGGAACGTGGGGTGGAGGTGGGGCAGTATTTAGCAACACAGTGCTGGCTTTAGGCTCCATAGGAAAGCTTATCATTTCTTAATATTTTATTTGAACCACAGCCCTTCTGATGTTTTTCTGTAATAGGAAGCTTCATTTTTATATCGTGCTGCTCGAAAGTTGAAGCAGTTTCCTAAAATGAATAACAGTGAGGATTTCAATTTCCACCTATCAAGAGTTTCACAGGGCACGTTACAACTGTTGAACTGCAGCAGCAAGGTAAGCTGAGGACTGTTTACTTTGAAACGACTCCTGTGATAGGATCTTAACCATTTCTGATGATCATATCCATGAGCATAGAAATCTAAGTGCTTATAAGGAAGCTGAAATACATCTACTCAGCTCTAGAAAAGGAAAGTCTCAACTTGTAAAGTATCTATTTATCTCTTGGCTAGGGTAAATTGTTTATAAAAGCAGACTAAAAATAAATTACAGCAACACTGTAAATCAATTATACATCAATTAAAAATAAATAAATAAATGAAAGCGTATTTTATTGCCATGATAACTTTTAAGGCAGCTAGTGTGATAAGTTGGGTGAGAAATGGTAAATTTTTATTTCTGAAATGTCTTAATAATTTCAATCTATATATGTACACATAAGAATTCATAAAACAGGTAATCAAATGTGTTTAACAAATACTCTGTATATAAAAAACAGGCATATTTACGTCCAACAATTTTCAATTTTTTTGCTTCAGTGATTTGGTAAGTATAAGGCTAATTTTTTCCCTACTTCTCTACTAGTGGTTATGAAATATGAACAACAAAATAGAATTTGGAAGACATTATCTTGAGACTATAGAACAGTTTCTTCATCTACTGAATGGAGAAAAATATAATAGGATGTTGAAAAGGTTAGATAGCATAATTTATATAGAGTGCTTAGTGCTAAAAAGGTTTCAGTAAGTGTTTTATTATTATTACTACTATTATTATTATTACTCCTTCTTCAGGAATTTTACAGCTGCCACATAAAGCCAAAAGATTTCTCATGATTTTTTTAAAAGAAAATTTTAACATTTTTTATGATAGGAAAAGGGTTGTGTGTGTTAATTTTTTTTTTATTGCAGTATAGTCAGTTTACAATGTTGTGTCAGTTTTTGGTTTATAGCACAATCTTTCAGTCATACATGAATATACATATATTTGTTTTCATATTCTTTTTCACTGTAAGCTACAAGATATCAAATATAGTTCCCTATGCTATAGAGTATAAAACTTGTTTATCTATTTTATATATACCAGTATCCGCAAATCTCAAAGTACCTAATTTTTAATACTAGTACTTGCCCACAGAAGGTAAAATGGTAAGATTGTTTTTGACCTTACCGACGGGGATGAAAATACATGTTAGGCCATAAGATGATATAAGTTGGACCACTTCATTTATCATTACGTTACTTGCTTGATGCAAGCCAGTCTCCTCTTGGTGTCTTGGATTTGCTGAGCTTATTTCCGTTTTTGTCCCCTTATGAATGTTAGTCCCTTCCATAGAATTTCTGCTGTTCTCTTTCCTGTAAATCTGATCTGTCCTGTCCTATGCATCTTTCAAGACCAAGCTTAAGATTCATGAAGACTTTATATTCTAGCATACCAGCTCTTAATCCTTATTTAGAGTGATTTGATGTACAGTCAGCTGTCCACAGGTTCTGCATCCTCAGATTCAACTAGCTGCGAATCAAAAACATTTTTTAAAAAAACCCAGCAAGCTCCAAAAAGCAAAACTTCAATTTGTCGAGCCACACTGACAGCTATTTGCATAGTATTTACATTGTATGAGGCGTTACAAGTCATCTACCGATGATTTAAAGTAGACAGGAGGATGTGTGAAGGTTATGTGCAAATACTACGCTATTTTATATAAGGGACTTGAGCATCTATTCCTGGAGTTTGGTATCCAGTGGAGTACCCAGGGGGGTCCTGGAACGAAACACAAATAACAGGGGACTACTGTACCATCTAATGCAGGAATAGCAAATTCGTTTTCATGTTGCTTACACATCCGACTGCTTAGTAGTGACTATTGGAAACACTATGGTGAGTATAAGCCTCAAGTGAGGGCTTAACTGAGAAGATGGCAGAGCAAACTAGCAATATCACCTTTTGGCCTAGGAAGGGTTAACAGTTATAAATATGCTGTATATTTGCAATTCTTTCTCTCATGTTTTGAGGTTTGCATGGACCACCATATTCCAAAATCAACTAATTATAGATAAAGAAAATACACAAATAATTTAAATCTTGAGATTAAACAAAATTCTGTTACAAAATTAACCTGATACAATCCACCTTTTTCTTGAAATGATAAGGCAAGATGTTAAAGACATTCAGCTACACTGAGTTTTCTTCATGAGCTAGGCATGCTATAAGCTTTTTACTGTGTTTATTTCATTTTGCTTCTGATGGGTAAAGCTTAATACAATTTATGGTCAGGATTTAACAACTTAATGTTATTTTCATGTTGATTAAAACTCTAGTTTTGTCTCTGTTAGTATACCCTTCTATATTAATTTTTCATACCTCACAGCAATTGAACACAGTGCTGGGCATCCCTGCAAAATTACAGATCCAGGTTATTCAGAAGACCAGCCTCTCTTGTTTCTTCCTTTTCCCTGATAGTCTGTGTCTAAATGAAATTAGTATTCTGCCATACTAATAATAAATAATTTAAAGTAGATTCTCAGATTAGGTGAGCTGAGAATAATATGAAAATTAGCAATTACACTAATGGGAGGAGCAAAAAAGGATTAATAATCAATACTGTACATGTGACTTTTTTCTTAAGGTTAAAGGAAGAAAACCGCCTTCCCTGGGTGAAGCCCAACCCACTAAGAATTTGGTGAGAGTGACTGTACTTTTCTTTTTTTATCAGATTTTTACTCAAATTAATTCCTTATGTTTCTCTTTGTATTGTTTCCTTTTATACGGTTGGTTTGGAAAATATTCATTATAATGTTGGTAAAAGGAGAAGGGGGATACCCCTAAGAATTGGATCCCTTTAAACTGCATTTTTAGAAAACACTATTTTAAAATTAAAGAAGCTAGGGAAAATGTCAGAGCATCAATTTTTTTTAAAGAAACAAAATTAAAACACTAATAGGTAATAGGCAAAGGACATGAACAAAGTAGGAGAAAATAAACCAGAAGACAAGTATATGAAGAAAAAAGCCACTCTAATAAAGAAACACAAATTAAAAATGAGAACCCATTTTACACCTACTTTACTAGTATTCACAGAATGTACTATACATGCTGTATAACAGGATATGAACATTTTATATTTATATGTATTTATATATACTATTGGGTATTACACTAAATTATATAGCAATATAGAAAATATTTAAGAATGAAAGTCAGAATACTTAATTAAATCTGATTGAACATTAAAATGATGTATTAACTAGAATGAGACTTGGAAAAATGAACATACCTGGTTCATGAGAATGATAGATTCTCCATTCACATTCCCATTAGCATTGTTACTTGATCTATATATATGGGAGCATGGAAATTCCTTATTTGTCTTAGAGAAGTGGGGTGAGTTTGCACACCCTGGGACTCAGGAAACTAGGAATTCCACCTGAAGTGGAAGAGTTGAAATGAATACATGAGCAATATAATATTACATTGAGGACCTCTGACTGAGGGAATTCGGGAAGAAAGTTTAGAAAAAGGAGATAACATCTTTGTTCCCAGGGTTACAGAGGCAAAATCATGGTTCTTTCTCTTTTTAATGAATGTTCATTCTTGGTCTTTGAGAAGTCATGACATTTTCACATCTATGTATTTCAAACTTGTTAGTCACATAAACTTCAATTTGTATTTTTAAAAGATGTCCTGGGACCCTCATTAAAAAGAATATGAGAAACTCTCCTCCTTCGTATATATCTTTGCAATCTTTAATCTTTGAAATACATCATTTAAAGGGTATGTGTTAGTGTTACTAAATATATAAGTAAGAGATCTGAATTTGTGACTAAACTAAAAATAGGACAAACAAGCCCAAGACCCAGTCATTATATTTACTTGACATGTGACTGTGGTAGCTGATTTATCCTCTTTGAAGCATCAGCTTCCTCAAATGGGAAAGATGAGATCATCAATTTCATAGTTATTAAGGAGATAAAATGAAATAGTGTATATAAAGCACTGAACACAGTAGCTGACCTGGAAAACACCCAATAATTGGTTGTTATCTAAATGAAGTAATTACTCTATCCAGTACTCATCCCCTTCCCAGGGACTCAGAGGAATATAACAGTTTCGGCACAGCTGCTCTTATAAGTCTATTCCATGCGAGGTGTCTGTTTCTCCACTTTTTGTAAATATGGTACAGGTAACCCTTTTTAAAATTTTCATCAGGGGCTGAAAACTAGCTTATGAAGCAGGCTTCTATAATACTCTAGTGAAGACGAGTGCACAAGCTCAATCAGGCAGATTCTTATTAATCTTTGCCAAAAGAAACCAAATATTTTCAGAATTATTTCTTCCACAAAAATACATTTTTTTCCATTTAAAAAATCTCAGTTGAGTAATAAACAAACCTTCCTCACAAATGTTTAAACAGCATTCTTATGTCCACTGCTGCAGTGGTGAAAATGGCAGCCACCTGACAGCTCTTTAACCCTAGATCTTACACCACAACAACCTTGAATTTCCTACACATCAGTGATCACAATTATAGTTAGAAATAATAGTTGAAAAAAATATCATGGAGGCTTCTCCTTTTTAATTAAACCAAAATTTTGGTATAACCTAGCATGATAGAAAGATTGAATATTTTAAAATGTGTCTTTTTATAAAAATGTGAACTTAAAAACTTTTTTATGTATTTCTTTAGGAAGAAAATAAATCTGTAAAGGAACAGAAAAAACTGAATGACCTGTGTTTCCTAAAGATACTACTACAAAAGATAAAAACTTGTTGGAATAAAATTTTGAGGGGTGCTAAAGAACACTGAAAAATATGGAGTGGCAATATAAAAACTTAAGAGCTTAAGTTGTATACTCCAAGGATCTCTCTGCTCATGCAATTTTCCAGGGTAGAATGCCTCGTGGAAGTTACTGAATGCATCCTGGTAAAAATGGATTACAGCAATTGAGAAATCCTTACTGTAGTACTAGAAGATGGACATAAACAAAGGAACCTGAATGTTGCAATCAACAAACTATTTCACATATATGCAGACATCGGTATTAATCAATCGGTATTGATTCTGAGCTGGCTTAGGTAAGGCAATCCATGTAAGATATTAGTTGCGTTAATACTTTTTAAACCTGTTTAAAATTTCCAGAAGACATATAAATTCTGTGAAGTATATAAAGGTTACAAGAATTAAAAAATAACATTGCATTATGACCAAAATAATTTTATGGCCCACTATGCATCAGTATATTGCAACGAGAGTGGAAATTGTTGTCTTCTGTGCTGGAAACGTTTCACTAACAGTGAGATATGGATAAGCCCATGAGAACAAGACTCATATACCTTAAAGAAGCAATAAGCATAAAGGGCCCAAGATACTCCTTTATCAAGAAGATATCAGGAGATGTAATTAAGTATGAATGTGTAACAGAGTGCCTTTAATAAATGATTCAGCAAATGTTTTTAAATGAAAATAAAGAATAATTTCACAAAATAGTCATCTGTTCTAAGGATGCTAGACCATAGTACTGAGTCACTCTTGTCATTTATATGTAATAAAATTTGTCTAAATGAGTTAGCAATTTGGGAAGTATATTTTTAAGAGAATAATATATGTTAGCCTTTTAATTAATGGACTGTGTATTTAATTTTGACAGTATATCTGTATATAAAATATTTTCATACAGTATTACAAATTGCTTACTTTGGATAACATTTCTCCTTTGATAATAAATGGCCTATGTATTAACACTGTCAGATTCACTTAATGAATCCCAACAGGAAATTTTAAGACAAGATTTTTAGTGCTGTACAATTATTAGATTTCTCACTTTCATTGAAATATGACCTTTAATATCTTATTACCAAGAATGTACGTGAGACCAGGACCTCCAAACTATATAAGAACAGGACGGTGCTTTACTTTCTATGCTGAATTTTAGTCTTTGAAAAGAAACTTTTTGTTCCTTTTAAACAGACCCAGAAAGATTTGCCAATAGTCTTCACTTACTTATAAAGGGAACTGAAAACACTATTCTAGGTAGGCCAGAGTTCTTAAACAGCCACCACAGCCTCATAGCCACCTGGTTAAGTGCTGACTGGCTTTATTTGATCTACAGACAGTGCCATCCTCAAAGTGTGGATGTAGGACCTTCCTCTCAGTTCATGTGTCATCCTGCATCTCTTTCTCACTCTCCCCAACCCACGTGGAATTTCCTCCTCACGGGTACAGACAGCTGGATGGAGTTGTACAGACAGTTGTGTAGAATTCACTTTGATGAGGCATTGAACCAAATGTTTTCTGTTTGGTTTCCATTATTAACTCCAGAAAAGGGAGTTGACTGACACTTTTTTAGGAGCAAATGACTTCACCAAGACTTTTCTTCAGGTGGACTTTTCTCAGTGGGCTATGCTTCTTTCTACCACCAGACATGGTCAGCTATGTGGTACATCCCCACCCTGATGAACTGGTGCTGTTGGTAAGCCATCAGCTATAGAAATGGGGACATACTAAGTTTCTAAAGGGATCTTTTAAAACTGTCCTTGAAAGTATTTCCTTGAAGGCCATCTATAACATTCTTAACATTCTGAGATTGTGGCAAAAGAAGGAATAATATTTTAAAATGCTTTGTTGAAAGTTAATAAAATTTTCTTCCTTGATTTTTATTTTAATCTTTTGGCCTTGACTTTTATCATGTGTTTATGATAGAATTGAGCTTTGGAGAAAATTCACACTCAAAAAAGTTTATTTAGCATACAGTGTGTCAAATGCTTGGGAAAAAAATTACGGTTGGCCGCATTTCCCCTTTTCTTTGTTTCCTAGCCACTAACAAGGCAAGGAAAGACAAGGCAGCCTGGTTAATAATGGTCTTGGACTTGACATTTTTATTATTTCTACTCCTCAGCTAGACTTTTTAATTCTCAATTAACATTTTCTTTCAAATGTGTATGTGGATGCTTTACATCGGCATTTTCTAAAGTTTATCCCAAGAAACCCCAATCTTTTTTGGTTCTAAAAAATAAAAAACAGAAAACAAACAAAAACCTCAGGATTCTCAGCTCTGAGGTCAGATAAATTTACTTCTGGAGATTCACAATTTTAATAGAAGTATATTAATTTAAGTATATTATGTAGTATGTATACTACATAATATATGTTTATTAAAGGCTCTGTAAACTCATAGCTTAAAAAAAAAAGTTTAACACTAATAGAATTTCCAAATTTTGAGTAGAGAACACCACTTGTATGTAAAAACCACTAACCTAGCACACTTTGAGGAATATTGCCTTACCTTATACAAAGGGATTGACTTAAAAGTCTTTTAAAACAAGCTTTCATGGAATTTGCTGAAGAATGTACTCCTTTCAGGATTAAGATAGTTCTACTGAAACTAGAAGTGTTTCTTTTAAGCCATACTTTCAGTGACAACCAGTTTAAGGACATTTCATCAAACCTATTGTAAATGTTTCTCCAGAAACACACATCTTCTACTTTAAGTCTGACAACCCTTATGGTACTCTGTCCATGCAATCTTCATGTTTTTAGTCATGTTCTTGCTGAGAAAGTTCTTCCAGATTCTATCCACATCCTGTTCAAATGTCAAGAGGCACCTTGATTCCTTTCTCCTCAGTTGCTGTGGAGTCCATGATAATTCTAGGTAAGACAGACCATGTTTTACTGTGCTTCACTTTATTGGGCTTCACAGATACTGGGTTTGTTGCAAACTGAAAATTTGTACCAACCCTGTGTCAAGCAAGTCTATCTGCACCATTTTTCCAACAGCATTTGCTCCTTCATGTTTCTGGTTACATTTTGATAATTTTTACAATTTTTCCAACTTTATTATTATTATATTTCTTATAGTGATCTGTGATCTTTGATGTTACTATTGCAAAAAGATTATGACTCACTGAAAGCTCAGATGATGGTTAGCAATTTTTAGCAATAAAGTATTTTTGTTTGTTTTTTGTTTTTTTGGTAGGGGGAGGTAATTAGGTTTACTTATTTTTGGAGGAAGTACTGAGGATTGAACCTAGGACCTTGTGCATGCTAGGCATGCGCTCTACCACTTGAGCTATACCCTCCCCCCATAAAGTATTTTTTAATTAAGGTATGTACATTGTTTTTTAGACATTATGCTATTGCACACAATAGACTATGGAATAATGCAAACATAGCTTTTATATGCACTGATAAACCAAAATATTCATGCAACTCACTTTATTGCGGTGGTCTAGATCCAAACCTGCAATATCGCCAAGGTTTGCCTGTAATGTTAATATTTCTTCCTTTGGTTGTTCATAACACTTTATTGCCTGTATCATGTATTATTTGATCTGATTCATCTTATCACTTTATTTTAAATACAATTATTATTAAATATTTTTTCTCTTCACTTTTAAAATGTTTTCTCTCTCCTGAAAGAATATATGATCTTTTGTGTTCCTTTCATCACCTAATGGAAAAAGCCACACATATGGTAGTTAATAAAGATGAATTCCATTAATTTAGAAATTCATTAATAAAGCCTATTTAAATAATCCAGAAAATATATTTCTACAATATAATTTACTATAGATACGACAAGGGCCGTAAAATATAGCTAATTTAAAAGGATATGACAGCATTCTTTTAAATTACAATTCTTATAAATTATTACAAAAAACAACCTCACAATCTCAATGAAACTTTGATTTCTAAACATTATTATCTTTCACTTGTGATTCTGATCAAAAGGAATCTGTGGAAATATTATAGGATAAGAAAAACAAAATAGGTAGACACATTGATAATTGCCAATTCCAACAATTTTTAATGTCTAAATATCAAAATACATGTATTCACTTAGATCCACAAAATTAGCTTTTGAGAAAAATGCAAAGACGGTTATTCTGGTTTGGGAATAACCTGGTGCTCGTTTTGCAACCCCTCCATACAAAATGGTAAGAAAGAAGTACATTCTCTGTATAAGAAATTTTCTATGTGGGAGAGATCTTAGGGTTCTTTAAGATATTATCCTAAAAGTGAGTTAATTTTCTATGACAGTCGAAGTAAAGAAAGTTCAGATCAGTGATAACATTCACATCCAGGGCTTGCCACTCTTGCTTGCTGATTATTCCTTTTCTTTCAAGACCCATTCTAAGGGTCCCAGCCTTTCTGAAGCCTTGCCACACCTTCCTGAGGAGGGGGGCAGGGGGGCGGGGCGGTGGTTAACAATGCCTTAATTTGTGCCTCCACTGCTCAGCTCAGCAAACAACTCAATAACCTACCAAAGACTGCCATGTGGAAAATGGACATGTGTTTCCCAGTTTCCACCTTTAACGCTTATAACAAGTTTTCTTATGTCTGAAATGATCTGATTCCAACAGGAACATTTTACTTTAAATTTTAATTGGATAAAAGAAAATCTTAAAAATTGCTCTGAAAAGGGTCCCAAAACTATCACAAATAAAAAGAGCTTGGTTTGCAGAGCATCTGATAAGGTGAAGTAAAAGTTTTCTAGTAGAACCGGAAAGATCTGCCAGGAAAGTACAAAACAATGATTATTTACTCTCATCTCCTTCGTTGGCATTTCCTTGCTGTGAGAAATCTTAAATGTGTAGACCAGTACAACTTTCTGCTTAAGAAAGAGTTATTAATTTCACTCATGGGAAGTTAGATAACCAGGGTTGGGACTAATATACTCACAGCCAAGTGGATTTAAAGAAGAAGCTCCAACTTCTGGATATAAACCACTTAACAGGAAGATGCAACACAAATACAGATAATTCATTCACTCAACAAATACTTACTAAGCATCCATCTCTAATGTGATGACCCTGATCCCATGGGTACAATAAAAATCTGTGCCTTCATGGAACATATACTCCAGAAGAGCAAACAGTAAACAGTAAGTAAACAAAATTTTTATAGAAAACAAGTTATAAGGAAAAAAAAAAAAAACAGACTGGTAGAGAAAGGTAGTATTTTAGGTGATCAAGGAAGACTTCCTCTTTGAAGAGAAGACACCTGAAGATACTCTTATTAGTCTTAAACGATTTAACATATAATACATGACTGGCAATATTTATATGTTTAATAAATTTCATTGAAGGAGTCAAGTGATTTTACAACACAGATCGAAACAGAATACTTCAACTACAGTGTGTGATGCTGTCATAGAGATAAATTATGAAATTATCAAAGGTTTGACTTTGAAGTTGTCTGTTGTCCTAAAGCAGTGGTACACAAGCTTTACTTTTTAGTTGAAATAATTTCAGAGAGTTGAAATAATTTCAGCATAGAGATAGTACAGCATGTTCCCATATACCCTTTACCATAATTCCTCTAATGCTGCTACCTTACAAAATCATAGTACATTTATCCAAACTAAAAAAATTAGCATTCTTTGTTGTGGGTGTGGCTGTGCTATGCATTGTAGGATGTTTAGAAGCATCCCTGGTCTTTACCCACTAGATACCAATAGTATCCTCCTCTAAGTAGTGACAGTAAAAAAAAAAAAAAGTCTCCAGCCATTGCTAACATGTCCCAGGGAGATGTCTGAAACCACTGTCCTGGAAGTTTTTAGGGTCATATGTTTTACAATTAGGTCCTTGACTCATTTAAGTTATCTTTTAATATTAGGTGTGTATTAAGGTTCAGTTTTTTGCATATGGACATCCAATTGTTTGCCATTTGTTGGAAAGACTATACTTTATCAACTGAATTGCTTTTGTGCTTTTGTAAAACTCAGTTAAGTGTATTTGTGTGGATCGATTAATGGATGGTCTGTTCTATTCCAATGATCTGTATCTTTTCTCCAACACCACACTGACTTGATTACTATGGGTTTAAAATATCTAGAGATTGGGTTGAATGAGTCCTCCAATTTTTCCTTTTTCAGAATTGTTTTGGCTATTCTAGCTCTTTTGCCTTTCCACATACATTTTAGAATCAGCCTGTCAAACCACAAAAACAAACAAATAAAAAGAAAACAAAAATAATTGCTGGAAGTTTCATTGAGATTGCATTGAATCCATAGATTCATTTGGGGGAGAACTGACATCTTTACTGTATGTATTCTTTGAATTAATAAACACAATATATTTCTCTAGTTAGATTTTTGAGTTCTATCATCAGTGTTTTATGGTTTTAGCATACACGTATTTTGTTAGATTTATGCATAACTATTCATTTGTGTGTGTGTGTGTGTGTGTGTGCGTGCGTGCATGCCTGAACACTACTGGAGTTTAAAATTCAAATTCCTACTGTTTATTTCTGGTATACAGAATTGACTGACTTTTTTTTTTTTTTTTTCATTGTTCTTGTAGCCTATGACCTTGTTAGAACTAAACTTGTAAGTTCTAGCTTTTGTGGTGGATTCCTTGAGATTTCCTACAAAGACAAACATGTTATCTGCAAATAGAGGTCATGTCTTCCATGAATGTAGAAACTTCTAAAATCTAATTTTTAAATTCTTAATTTACCTCCAGAGCAGCTGCACCAGCCAAGATTGTCAAGCTTTACTTACGAGGTTTCGATTATGAAGATAGTAGGTATAATGAATTTGCTTTTTTAAATTATTCATTACCCTGCACCCCCAGCATCAGAAAACCTGGATGCATATTTCCCAGGAGTTTGTCTCTTGACTGCCACTGAGAATCTTTGAGCTAGACTAATACTAATAGAGAGTTGTTGACACAATCCTACATAAAACATTTCCCCTCAACCAGTTTTCAAATTTACTAGTTTGAAGACTATTACAAATATAAACAAATAACTTGTTTTCTGAACATGTCAATCATTCCCTGACATGACCACACCTCCTGTCAGGAATTCTGCACCTTTCTGCTAAGTGATGCTGTTCTAAACCATGTGAAATCACGCCTTTAATCTAACTAATAGGGGGACCGTATAGGGCATCTGCCCAAAGTACAACTAACTGGTAAGACTGGCTAATGATCTGTGATGTATGTTACGTAGCTTGAAAAGATGAACTAGTTCAGGTGCTCTGTTCCAGAAATTTGAGCCACAATCCTAAATAAATTTGCCCCAAATAAATCTGAAATAGAGAGGAAGTTTTAAGGTTTTATTAAGCTGGGCACTGGCAAGCTGAAGGAATGGGAGAACAGAAAATGTACACAGCAGAGAGAGAAGACAGGCAACAGGGAACGGACAGATGAACTTAGAGGAGCAACAGGCTGGCAGATGGACCAATCCTTAGAGCTTCCTCAGGACCTAATGACCTTCCAGTTTTAATTCACATGCATCTTTCATTATTTAATCCTCCCTC
Organism: Camelus bactrianus; assembly: GCF_048773025.1. NCBI lineage: Eukaryota > Metazoa > Chordata > Mammalia > Artiodactyla > Camelidae > Camelus > Camelus bactrianus. Next base: position 18,452,479 of record NC_133567.1, on the reverse strand, counting down.
CCCCTTTTCAAGGTATCTTAGGATTTCTGTCCCTTACATTTGAAGGTTATGTTGAGAATATCATATGTTGATGAATGAGGAAATGAGAATGAAATGTTAAGTTTATGAATTATGAATATTAGGTACTATAATAAGAAGGTAAAATTAATGACTAAACTTTGCCTCCCTAAGTAAGATAAAGTAGCTGAGTCAATCACAAATAGGGCTGTATTTCTAACGTGTGGGAGATTAGGGGATGGGACGGTAGTGTTGTGAAATGAGGAAAACAGCTTCTTTTTGTGTTATACTCAGGTGGGGTTGGAAAGTTTCAGTTTGTTTTAACTTTAAATTGTACAGTATAACTCTTTTGTGAAAGCTGAGTGTTAAGAGAACTTAATTTGATCAATACATATGGACACTTCAGGGTAGAATGGGTGACAACTATTTTCTCTAGCCTTTTATTTCTCATAAATTTAGGGGCCAAAGAACACAAATTCAAATTATATATTTAAGCTAGATCACACTCCCCAATCCTGTCATACTCTGAGTAAGCCAGAATCATTTTAGTGGCCTCTGGAGCACGCACAATCTGGCTACCTCAACATTCTAATCTATTCCTTGCTCCACCATTCCACAGGTACTGGGCTCCCACCTCAGAGCCTTTATTCTTTTTTACCTTCTGCATAAAATACTCTTTTCTTTCTTTTCCACCTGCATGCTTCAACATATTAAATACTCTTTAACAGGAAGCACTAAAAGTTCAGGGAAACAATCCAGTAAAAAATTCAACACAGTACACAAAAAGGATAAACAGGAGGGGCTCAGCCCTCTTTCAGGTATGTGCTCCAACATCACTTTTGCAATCCCTGAACATCCTATTTAAAATTGTGACCTGCTTGCACCCTCCTTCCCATTTCATTCTGACCACCTCTTGCCCACTTTCCATAGCACTCATCACATTCTAATGTAAAATACATCTATTGATTTATCTTTTTTTTTTAAATCTTCTTCCACTAGAATATGAACTTCAAAAGGGCATGGATATTTGACTGTTTTGTTCACTGCTCCTAAAACAATGCCTAGGTCATAAAAGGAATTAAATATTTGAGGAGTACATAATATGCACATGATATAGTAAATAACTGATGTCATTTATTGACAGCCTGTTAAGTATCAGACATTGTGGCAAAGACTTTATACACATTGCCTATAATCCTCAGATTAGCCCTGCCAGATAGGTATAATTATACTCAAAGCATGTTTCTTAAAATATTTGTGATTCAGTTTGTGATTCTCTAACACCATGACTGAGATGAGGAAAGGTGTCTTAACTCAGGATGTCAAAGAGTCCCTCCTGTAGGATATGGGTTTAAGCCCTTCTCCTGTTACCACAGCCACTGTAAAAGGGACGCCCAGGTCATATCAAATGTTACCACTGAAGAGTTTTTTGAGTGCAAATAACAGATCCCAGTTGAGTTAGTTTAAGCAAAAAGGAATTTATTAAGAGCTATGAGGTAATTTACAGAATCTCTGGGAGAGTCAGCTAATCAAGTTTGGCAGTTATTTGGCCAGAAATGGGGAAATGTGGCTTTAAATTTTAAAGTTAAAACTAAAACAACTTCATATTGCATGAATCAACTAATTCATGAATGGGTTGATGAGTAAATATGAGACAGCATTCCTCTTGGCTTTTATCTATTCTAATGAAAGTTCCTAAGAAGTACCCTCTCGTGATAAGTGCTGGTTTGCACAGACTATGACAAAATTAATGTGACAGTAGAATACAGTAGGCCCAATTAGCTGAAGTGCCAGTACGTGCATCACTGAACTGCAGAAAGTTGAAGCTGAAAAGAACTTGACCATCAGACAGTTTGGTGTCCTCATTTGATGAGCACGTATCCCTGAGACGAGTGGAGACTGGGAGGTGGCACATCAGCTCTGGAGAGCTGGATCTGCTGACAGTTTTGGTTAATTTAACCCTCTTGCAATAAATCTGAAGTCCTGTGTTTCCCCCGAATTAATGAATACTTATTGCAGTATATGCTACAGTTTTCTCAAAATAAGATGTTGGGGAAAGTGTTAACATAGTCTCAATTTAAAGAAAAAAAGTAAAGCAACTTTAAATCATTTAGCTTCTGGACTTACATCTGAAGCTCCGGGCTCACATTCTAGGGCTGCTGTCACAGCTACCATGTATACAGAATAACAAGTAAGATTCCCAATTACCTTTGAAAAAGCATCATTCAACACTGGTATTTTAATAACCTATTACCTTTAATCCATTTGGTGTCATGTGACTTCTTCAGATGAATCAGATGCTCTTCCTGCTTTTCCCCTTGGCACAGTCACTGGTTCAGAGTTAAAGAGTGACAAGTCACATCGTGTAATAAGGGTGTCACTTCTCGACTCTGCCACAGCTGCCTTTGAAGCTAGATGTCTCTCCACCATCCTCAACAGAAAACCAGTGTCTGCTTCACATTACTTGCTTCAAAATCCAAGTCTGATGGGTAGTTCCAAGGTCACATGACTACTCCCTAGCTGAAAGAAAGGATGGAAAACTAAACTCTGGCAACGATTTTAAGGCAGTAAGATTCAAAACAGAGAATTCACCAAACATGGGATTTTTAAAAGATGCTAGCCACAAACAGGACAAATGTCCGGTTTAGGTTTAAAATAGAGTAAGATAATTTTTCACTACTAGGCACGTTTTGGGCAGTGTTTAATTTCTAGAATTGTTCACTGTTTTCTACTTAAATTATACTAAAGTATCTAAGGCAATTAATGATAAGTCCCCCTTCTCCTCATATAACAGCTTCCTGGTAATGGCATCAGTGAGAAACAATCTTTCTAGTGATACCAGAGGGAGAACCACAAAACTGTTGATTAAAAGCAAAGACCATGAGAATATAGTGCCTCTCCAGGGATGCAGAGCTCGTCTAGCACCTATGTTGCTCATTCAAATGGTGTTTTGATTGTCTACAGTAAGACATATGTTGAAAAACAAACCTATTGTTTTACAATTTCAAATTAATAGTTAAGCGCATGTGTCCAAAGAGAATCACCCTTGAAGAATTAAGTGTTCAAAATAAAATAACGAATTCCTGATGTTTCTTATGTGGTGCATATGAATTTCCCTATAAGAACGCTTAAGTTTGAGAAGATGAGTAAAAATAAAAATGTACTTTTAAAACTTTCTGGTTCTTAAAGTATTCTTTTTGACTAAAATAACAAGTAGAAGAAAATAACTTTAAAAAATCTTTAAAGTTTTAAAATATAATAGGTAAATATGTGAAAATAGATCTAAACGTTCTAAATATATTTTGCTCTCACAGCTCAACAACAGAATGGCAAAAAAAAAATCTCTAAAATACCTATACCAGGTTTAATTTTTATTTTATGCTCTATGAATTAAAAACTCATGTATTCCTTGGACTCTTCAAATCACAGCTGATAAAGTTAAGGGAGGGAGAGGTATATTAAAATGTAATATAATTTGAGAAAAATTAGGAAAAATAATCTTATTAAAATTATACACAGATTTGACAGACACCACTTTCAGCAACAAAAGTATTACAGAAACAAACTAGTTTAACTATAAAGGGTATCACCTACATTTGTGAATGTCAGAAAATAATGGAAGATGTGGTAGTGATTTAAATAAACTATTACCACATGCAAGTGATTCTGAAAAACATAACCCTATTTTTTAAAGACTACGGAAGTATTATATATATTTAAAAACTAATACCAAAAATATAAAGAGTATATAACATCATAAATCCTTTCAGTCGAAACAAGCACAATATTGAGGGATATACTTCAAACCTTTTTAGCTGTGCAATCCTTTACATAGTTGGAATCATATTTTATACACATTCACTACTTTAGGCTAGTTTTCTGTCCTAATAATAAAATATAATCTTGTTATACCATTAAAAATTATTTTAAAGTGATTTATTAACTTACTAATTTTTATCACTACAAATAATAGCACTATTAAATGTGTTCTGCATAAATATTTTTCTACACTTCAGATTACTCCTTCAAGAATAAATACACCTTAGAAAATAAAATTTCTGAGTTATGAGGCGTGTGTATTTTAAAAGCTTTTACAGCAAATTTAGTCAACTTCTTCCAAAAGCATCATCAATTTGTATCTCCACTGTCAGCAGATGAGGGCATTCACCTTAATGCCCCAGGCAGTATTCAGTTTTATTATAATTTAAGATCCCTGATTCGATGAACGAAAGTCAGCATTTCATTGTTGAGTATACTCACCACTGCTGGCAGCCTCTTATCCCAGCCTTATTGCTGCAAATTCAAAACAGACATAGAAACTGAAACATTTGAGCAGAGAGAGAGAAAAAAAAAAAAAGGAGAATGAAAGTGAAAGTGAAGAGTTATGTGAAGTAAGACTGAACAGCTGGAATTTTCGGTAAGTTTTACTCAGTATTGATTTTCTTCAGTCCTCAGGACAGCCCAAGTCGTTCATGTCTTGCAGCTCTGCGGGACCTCACCTCACACATCCTCTTCACTGCCAGTCACCTTTTCCCCACTAAAAGGTACTGCAGCTCTTGCTCATATTCTACCGGCGTTCCTCCTAAGCCCTGGGACAGGGAAGGGAAAAAAAAAATAGGAAATGGTCAACTGTATAACTTGTGATAAGGAAGAAGCTTCAACATTTGTAAAGCACTTTGTTGGTAACTTTATAATAAAGAAATTTTCCATTAAAATGAGTCCTTCTTTTTTCCTAAGTTGTAATTGTCTGTTTTTATTATCGGCTTCTCCAAATAAATTATCGTTGACTTCCAGGGACTTAATCACATCTTACTTCTCTTGATTCCTAACATTTCATAGAATGAAGAACATATAAAACATTTTTAAAAATGTTTATAAGTATAAAGCTTTAGCTTTCTGCATTTTACATTAGTTGGTCTAACCACTCATTTTGCTATTTAAATAGATGTCACTTGTATATGTTAGATGTTAAGTTAGGTTAGCTAACTGAAGGAAAAAAAACTTGAGAGATTTTAACTGTTGTGTAAGTACGATGAAATGTAATAGTAATAGTATAAGAATTATTTGGCAATGTGCATAAGCAGTAGTCTGAGATGCATAATTTTGCTAACAAAATTATGTGAGGTGTAAATATTAAATATTTCTATCAAAAACTACCAGGATGATGCCCAAAATCAAAATATGGGTTATTAAAGTCACAACAAAATAAACAACAAAAAGTACTCCATAAATCTCTGTCATTTCATGTTATCAAAAAGAAAAAAAAATCACATCTAGATTGCTGACATGTCTTTAAAATAATTGGAGGCTGTCAATATTAAATTACTCAAAAGCACCCTCTAGTGGCAAAAAAGCAATTCACATATAAGCCAAGCAAGCAAAGTTGTATAGAAATGAGTATTGTGACAATAATATTTAACTGAAAATGTTCTAAATGAAAATAAAAATGTGTGGCTAGCATCAATTTTGTTTTAATGATTCTCAACTGCTCTGTTCAATAATACTGTCAATCAGAAAAATCAACCTTAGTACTAAAAATATACTTACCATATAAAACTAAAAATATACTTACCATTTAAAATGCATATACCTGCATTGCAAATAAAGACACAAGAGTTCTGCTGGTGCTTTGTAGCTATGTATCTATTCCACTGAGCTTCTACTCATGGTAGAAGTTTTCAACTCTAGCCTAAGGAAAACTGAGTTCAAATTAAATATGTCTCATCTGATCATATTTCTACTAGACACAACACCTGTTTAAAATGTTAAATATGATGGTCGAATCACAAAGCATTCATCACAAATATTTTTTGCCTTTGAATTGTATATTACGTAATTACAAATATCCAAGTTTCCTATCAACCTTGACTTCTCTGTTTTCAACTGCTAAATTTTATTGGCTCTAATGTTTCTATGCTTTAAAAATCTTGTGAAGAAACATATCTGTAATACTTTGAAATCATAAAACACTTCAATTCAATAAAATAGTAATAACTTTCTTGAAAAGCTGATGGGACCAAAAAAACTGCCAATGAAAACTGTTTTCTCTTTGAAAAGCCTGTGTTTCAACTTTGAATATTTTCTTTATATTTCAGTACATTTCCATCTTTTTACCTGTGTCTAGATAAAAGAAAAGACATCAGTGATAATCAACTAGCATTTTTTGCTTCATGTCTTTATTGAATAGGTTCAAACGTGAAGACATTATTTGTAATAAAAAACAGAGTGAACAAGACACAACAGCAGCCATAATAATCTTACTTTTTCAAGCTAGTAACTTCCAGAATAACATAAAAGCAATTTTTACAATTTTAATTTAGGCTTACAGTCATTTTTTTTTTTAATTCTACCACACTGGCAAATACTTAGGAAAATAAATAAAAATAAAATAAATGATGCATAGATCTAGGAAAATTTCTTAAAATCTGAACTATTGCACAATAAATCAATGTGAGAATAATATATGCAAGTAATATAAAAATGCATTTAAATACATTGCATCAACATGTTTTATAATTCATAAATATATTTCACCTACTTACTGTTTATAATAATCTCTGGATTCTAGAATTGGATGATTTCTTAACAACTCATTCCTATGTAGTACATTATAACATTTACTTGCTACTGTGAGAAACAAACATGTGCCACTTTGTTTAAGCTCATTTACCTACCCCCTTTCTTGAGCAGACAAAAATTACGTGGTCTTTGAAAATCTACTTGAAGGAAAATAGTGCTCAATCCTCAGCAAAACAAAAGTTTAAAGTTCTTCTTCATATGATTTATAACAATTAGAACAGAAGAACATAAACTATTGAAATGCAATCCTAATACGTACATTATTCTCCCAAATTTATTACAGCTTATTCTAGTTGATGCACCCTTTCTTTTGACCAATATGACTGAATAAAGACAACCAAGAAAAAAATTAGTAGAAAGTCAGGAAAGAAATTATAAGGTAAACAATTCCACTAACTCTGAGTTATCCCCCGCCCAAATGAAAAACAAAATTAAAAAACTAATGAATAAAATTATAAAGTATAAACACATTGCAGAGAAAGTTATAAGCCACAAATTTCTACACTGATCCTTACAGTTGATCAGAATCATAAATAAGAGGCTAGAAATTGCCTGTTAAAGATTTACTTGTACCTTTGTAAGATCAAGGCTCTTTTAGGTTTGACACAACAGAAATGACTACTGAATTACTGAATATGGCTGTACAAGCAATCAAGGACATCTACTACTAAATACTATGTTACACCGAAAGTGACAATGATTAAAAGCCCTATTTTAGTCAAAGTTAAAGAGAATGTATAATTAATTTTTTGTGAATGTTTAATTACATAACAAAACAGCCATTCATTAAAGCAATACATTTTCAGTGGCTTTTTATGGTGATGTAAATGGTGTTTCAGCATTAAACACTAAAAAGAAAATGTGAGTAGGAAAAATTAGATATTCCCTTAACTTACTCATAACTACATCTAACTATACTTCAAGTGACTAAAATTCAAATACTTTTTATCTGCATGCCCTGCACTATTATTGAAACTACTATTTATTAGGTAAGATGGTTTGCTTTAAAACCCACTGTAATAATTTCTTCTGAATTCAAATACATAGAAATAAACACAGGATTCTGCAAGGAATTTTGTGCATCTTATATTAAATAATTACATTTACAAAGTTTGCAAAAATGAAGCTGAAGTTGTCAATTAAAACTACTCTTCAGACATGAGATTGTGGAAAAGAAAGAAAAAAAGTTAAATTTGAAGACAAAAGTAGAAAGGATATATGCTCAACTAATACACACTGAGCACACTGATTTAAAAAAAAATCATTAAGCTCTAACTAGAATAAGATACATTTGTATTTTCAGCCTTGTGTCTCTGAAAAGAAAATTGCATAATTACATTTTAAAGAATGAGTAAAGATCTCTAAATTATATAATCAATAATATTCCGAATAAAGGACAACATAGACCTGTAGGGGTTTTTTCCTTTTTAAAGTATTTATAAATTTGTTAAAGAGCTCTACAGAAAAATGACCTACATAACTAACTGAAACTAAAAATATTCTCTTCGGTTCCAAAATTCCAAGCATCCCATCCTGCAATGATACTATCTGAAAATAGGCACCAATAATAAAAATGTTTATTCTGATTTTTCTCTCAAGCAATGACCATCCTAAAGCTTGACGGGCTAACAAGCACTAGCGTTCGAGAGCCCGGGGAGGTATGCTTCATGTGCTTTAACAACAGCAAAAAACAACACCAAACGTAATGATTCCACTTGAAGTTACTTTCTGACCTATGATACGTGATTATTTCCTTGAATGGCACGGTCTGGGTTATCAGGTATTTATTATGTACAGTATATACACACACCTACACACATACATTAAACAGCCAAAGGATTATGCTCCAAAAATTGTTGAAAAAAGTATTTTGAATAATTTTAGCACAAAGTCACTTAGAGGAAGTGCTCTAGATGTCCCAGCAGTGAGTCGTAAATCTGGACTTAGCTCTTTTTCTTTGTGGATTCTGTTCACAGAACCATTCTTCGAACGCCACATTCACAGCAGAACTTTGCCCATTCTACTGGGTATTTAGTCCCACACTCGTGGCAGAATTTTGATAAGTGTCCTGTTGAATTTCCTTCAATGCCTTTAATGTTTCCGCCATTAAGTGAAGATACATAGTCTCCATCTGGCCTGGAGAGGGACCGAAAAAAAAGCAGAAACACAAAGTTCATGTCAGTAGTTTTTAACCCATAACCCTTGGGAAAGAGAACATAATAGTAAATATAACTAAAGCTTGCTTAATCTCATAGTTAATATTCTTCTAGTTCAGATTAAAAAAGAATCACAAATGAACTCGTTTACAAAACAGAAACAGACTCACACACATAGAAAACAAACTTATGTTTACAGGGGAGGGGGAGGGAGGGATAAACTGGGAGTTTGGGATTGGCAGATACAAACTATGTACAGAATAGACAAACAGCAAGGTCCTACTGTAGAGCACAGGGAACTGTATTCAATGGCTGGTAGTAACCTATAATGGAAAATAATATGAAAAGAAATGTATGTGTGTCATTGTAAACTATACTTCAATTAAAACAAACAAAAAAAAGAATTCATGGGGTCTTTTTCTAATCACTCCATCATGATCCACTATTCTATTTAGTTACTCTTGAATCAGTATCACACTTTCTTAATTACTATAGCTTCATAAATCATCCATGCATTCTTCTTTAACTTGCCCTAGCTAAGTTCATATGAAAAGAACTTCTCAGGATTCATATATTTTGCTTGAAAATTGCACTGAATTTATGCACTGATTTAAGGGATAATAGATAGCTTTACAAAAAGTTTCATAATATTGAATTTTCTATTTTATAAAGAAGGTACATTTTTACTTAGGTTTCACCATCTTTGAAGTTGTGTCATTCTCTCTATCAAAATTAAAGTTCTTGCTTGGTTTTCAGTTTTATTCCTGTGCACCCTGAATCTGTGTGTATCTGTGCATGGGTATTTCTAAAAACTGCATTTTCTGTTTGTTGCTGATAGACTGCAATAACTTTCAATATACTAATAACAAAACCAGTGAATTTACTAAAAGACAATTATATTTATTCATTCATTTTTTTGGATATTCTAAATATGATCATATTATATATAAGTTTTGTGTCCTTTCCATGTCTTGTAATTTTAATGTTTTTTTTCTTACTAGTTAGGTTAAAATAGAAATGATTATAGCTGACATTCTTGTGCTATTTCTGTTTTGACAGAAAACGCTTCTTTTATTCACCACCAAATATGAAGACTGATGTAGGGTTCTAGTAAATCTAGTGTTCTTGGCAATTTCTTCTATTCCTAATTTTCTAAGCTCTTCTTTTAAATTAAAAATAGGTGGTAAATCATGTGTGTGTATACATATATAAAAACTGACCAATTTTTTTAATCCTTTAATCTGTTGATGTGATTAAGTTATATTAACACTTTCTGAAATTAAATCAATTTTATTTTCTGTGATAAATCTAGAGAGTCATGAATTTCATGTTTGTGGATTGGGTCTGCTAAAATTCTTAGAGATTTTATGCATTTTTTCAAGTTTATAAGTAGGACTGATCATAATTTTACATTCTCTTATTAGTCTGGGTATCAAAGTTTCCTAACCTTTGAAAAGAAGTTGAAGAATGTTGTTTTTCACTTCCTTCCCCCCGGAAAAGTTTAATTACTGAATCAATTTCTTCAATGATCATAATTTCAAGTTTGTTTGAAATCAGGTTTTGTAAGTTATCTTTTTCTAGGAAATCATGCGTTTCATCTAAGTTTCAAATTACTGGCATGATGTTCTTGTAATTTTAAATCTCTGCTGTGTCTGCAGTTACATTTCTCTTTTCATTCTGCATATTATTTGCATCTTCTCCCGAACCAAATTTTTTGCTTTGTTAGTCCTCCTCATGTATTATTCATTCACTTATTTAAAAAAATATTTACTGAGAGCCTAGTTTCTGTCAAGTACTCCTCCTGATCCTAGAGTTAGAGCCGTACAAAACAGATTAAACTCCTTGTGCTTAGGGAGCTTACTGTTTTATGGAGAAGACAAAACACAGCATAAATAACATATACAGCATGTCAGCTAGCAAACAATAAAGCAAAGGGGACACAGTACAGGGTGGCAGTGAGATTGTTCAGAGCCCTGAGGACTGCAACACAGGGGACGAAGGATGAAAGAAGAGTCTGCAGCATGTAGTGACGACTAAGTAAATTAGAACAAAGGGCCTGGCAAAATTCAACTTGATGACAGTAGTGATGAGCAGGGAAGTTAAAGGTGAAGTATCACAAAGAACTCTGAAGTTCCCTCTCTACTCCTGCCAACAACGATGCAGAGGCCAAGATTCAGAGTGCTCTAATCAGGATCTCTAGCAGCTGCTGGGCACCATATTGGAGGAAGCTCCCATTGACCACCAGGTTTTTCCTTAATGCTGTTATAATCTTTTTATTTCATTAATTTCTGTTTTATCTTTACTATTTCATGTACTCAGTACTAATTTAGATTTACTTATTTGTCAACTTCGTTGCTCACCAGTCCTTCTTGCAAAATTCCACCTCTTTTGGACACTTTCCTCTTTTCTAAGGTACACTCTTTGAATGGTCTTTTAGTCATGGTCTACAGATGATAAATTTTCTCAATACTTTTTTGTCTGAAAATGGCTTTATTTCATTCTCATTCTTTGATAGTTTAGGTCACTGGTTCACAAGTGATGTCCTCAATCTGGCAGCATCAGCATTATCTGAAACTTACTATCAATGCAAAACCTTGTGCCCCATTCGAGACTCACTGAGTGAGAAATCCTTGAGTGAGGCCAACAAGCTGTGTTAAAATTAGTGCTCTGGGTGATTCTGATGCACAGTAAAGTTGGAGAACCACTGGTTCAGTTGGTATACAATCAAAGGTCAGCAGTTAACTTCCCTCAACACCCTGAATGTGCTGATTCCACTGTCTTTGGCTCCACAAGTGAGCTGTGTACTAGCCGGGGGATCCTCACATTGTCTAAGTAATATTCTTTCCCTGTGGCTGCTTTTAAGATCTTCTCACAGTCTGTCTTCCCAAGTTTCATTACAGTTCCATCTATATGTTGTTTTCATTTTATTCATCCTGCTTGGGATTGTTGTTCTTTGATTTTGAGAACTTGTGTTTTTCATTAATCCTGGATTATTTTCAGGTATAAATTATTCAAAAATGCTGTCTCTCACTCGATTTTCTTCTTTTGACCCCTGATTCAACAATCTTAGACTTTAAAAATTAAAAATCTCCCTCACATCTCCCTTCTCTCTTGGGACTCCACTCTAGATAATGCCTTTAAATCTATCCTTTAGCTTATTTCTCTCTTCTTCAGCTGTGTCTAATCTACAATTTAAACACTATATTTTGAGTTTTTTCCTTATATTGAGTTCTGTTTGGTTCTTTTGTAAAGATGCTCTAATCTTTTTGTGATGGTATATTGTCACAGAGACTTCAATTCCCTCTCTTTTTTCTTTATATACTTTAAACTGACTTACTTTATAAGATTTATCTGATGATTTCAATATTTAAAGTCATGGGTACTTGTGTTTTTTTTTTTTGCTCTCACTTATGACTGCTTATTTCTTCAAATAGTTTGAAGTTTCCATGTGTGATTTATAATTTAGAATTGTGAGCTCACATTTGCTCACTGTGAGAATCAGGAAGTCTAGGTTAAGGGTATTTCACACCAAAGATGATTTGCTTTGGTTTTGCTTTTACAGGCTCCAAGGGAACACCTAATCAAAAGTATCTTTTTTTTTTTTTTCAGTTAAGAATTTCTTAGAATATGCAGATACTGTACTTTTAAACCTTACACTTCCGTGCAGGTGAGCCTATAGTTAATCAATTATCAGCGGGAATTCTCGCATCCCTCTGAGCCATGCTAAGATAGACAAGTCTTCTTGGGTCTCTTTTCCTGGTTAGTGGATTTTTTTTTTCTAATCCACCCTTTCACTGAGAGATGACCCTCTGAATACTATGACAGAAGGATTAACACAACCTTTTCCACTTTTCTGTGGACCTATTTGACCTTGGGAAAACTCCCTAGCTCTGTTTAATGAAAATCCAACACAGGTGAAATGTCAGTTTCTAGGCAACAGCACTTATAAGCGGTCCACTGAAACTAGACATGGCCCTCAGGACAACCGGGAAGCTATGCCTATGGAACTGTTATAAGAGATACTGCTTCCCTTTGGGGACAAAGGATTGCTAATTAAACTGTCCCTACACCCACCTATGAGATCTTGCTCTCTCATACCTAAGCTGTCAGCTGGACAGCTAAGGAAGATGAGCTCCAGGACTGCTGCAAGGGCTCCCATGAAAGAGAAAACACCTGATGCTGCCCTGCTATCATCCCACATTTCCTGTAAATATTTCCAATGACAAAAGTAATGTACCATCATATGAGTATCTCTGGCCAAGCTTAAGACCCCTTGCTGAGCACTGCAACAACCCTGGCTTAGAGCAAGAGGCAAGGTGAGGAAGGGAAGGGAAAGTTGAGTTTTTGACACTGCATTTCTGTACCAGAAATTAATTCTTCTCTTCCACAATGACATTAAAACCCAAGCCTCTGCACAGTGAAAATTACTGAAAACCTCAAAAGCAACTGCAGTGTCACAGTTAAAATACCAATTTGATCTCTACCTTCCTTTATATTTTTATTCTGTGGCAGTTACCCTTACTTTCCTGAGAGCTAAGATATACGTTAAAAAAGATACTTGTTCTTTTCAATACAACATTTCTAGATGTTTTAGGTGGAAGGGTTATCCAGGAAATGCAATCTACCATACCTTCAGAAAAATAAATCTCTTGAGATTTCTCCATGTTATGATTATAATTATTTCTGTCTGGAATGAGGGTAGAGTATAAGTCAAGTGAATAAGGCTCAGGGCTTCCCATCACATATAAACCATTGAAAAAGAAAAAGAAAAACAAAAACAAAAGAATAACCCAAACTTATTTTTTTTAATGTGATGTTTTGCTCCAGCCTGTTGACACTTCTTTTGTCTACTTCTTTGGAAAGATAAAATAATCCTTTTATTTAAGCATATGTATTTATTAAGTTTTCCATTTTATAATAGAATGCTAACCCTATACTCAGCATTGATTCAAATCACATGGCTCCACACATATTCAGTAACATAGTAGAGCCACACTCCAGGACTCCAAGAAACCTAAGTTCACTTCTTTGATATTCAATGTATCAAAATCTCAGGTGAAACAAACAGCATTTATTAAAAACACCTAGCTGAAAAAACAGCAATTCACCAGTTCCTCTATAGTTCTCATTTTATGCATAAGCAACACCCTTAAAACTTTTTAAATGGCAGATGCCCAGATCCCACTCTCCAAGCCAAAGAAATCAAAATTTCTGGGAGGAACCTCAACATATTCATTTTTAGAAAGCTCCACAGATGCTTCTTTCTAATGAGCAATGAAGCTTGAGATCTACCATCTTAGATACTTGAAAAATCTGTCCCTGGATGAAATCTGAATAATGGATAGCTGTATATGTTATATACTTATAACAAAAGCAGACAATATACATATAGTTATACATAACACACCCACATTACAACTGTTTTTAGTGAATCATAGGATATCATGTTGTAGGCCTGCATCGAAGGCATCCTAAAAAAAAAAATTAACTAGGAAATCTATTGCCATATTTAGCATGGATTCAGTAGGGATGCTAATTAAGAAATTATCCATTAAATTATCCAGTGCTTCCTTATGAGAAATCACAGGAGAAATTTTGGGGCCTCAAGACTAGTTGTACTTTTAGAAAGAAAGAGATTTATTTTTTTGTTTCAGACATCATGAATCATGTAACTAAGTACTTCTATCTTCTCTTGTAAATTGGCTGCCAATTTTTGGCCCAGGGCTCATCTATCTGCAGGGCTCATGACAGATATTTTTGTGGACTAATCAAACTCCTTTTTTCACTGTTTCTTTTAATTCTTGTCTTTCCTTTTCCTATTCTTCTTTCATTAAAAAAAAATTATCTCACTATACATCATGGCCTTCCGTATCTTTCCTTAAAACTTTTTCAAATAAGATGGGATACATATAAAAAAATAAATAACTGGAACGATTTCATTATATGCTTAAAAATAGAGTGAATGTTGAAGTTGTGCAAATATTTTCACAGAATAGAAACAGAAGTACATGGATAATCACAATTTCAGCAGGGGAGTTTAAATGTATTAAAATGAGGCTGAAAATTATAATAGCAGTGGTATAAAGGGTCTATTATTCAATTTGTAAAGGTAAAAATAATCATGTTGTAGTTAAAATTAAGACATAAAAAACACCAAATGCATCTAGTGGAACTGAACAAATTGTCCCTGAGCATTTACCATAAAACTTACAAGTACAAGAAAACATTATTTATGTCCAAACTATTTCTTTAATGTATAATGTAAAAGCCAAATTAAATAATATAGCAAAGGAAATATTTGATTTTCTATGAATGGCCTGATAGAAATTTTTGTATATGTCCCTTGGAAAACTGCATAACACTCATTTTTATTTATTATAATATCAGAGCTAAATATACCTGGTCATGTAGTTCTCCGTATATGTTTTCCTTTTGCTTGTAAGCACACCTGAGGCAGGATTTCGAGCCAAACTAGGTGGTGTGGAATTTCGAGGTTTGATGTTAGCTCTAGAAGAGAGAAAGAGAGGCCATAATGAAAAAACTATTGAATAGTAAGCATTTATTTCTCAAATTGCTTATTTGCGTGACTAGAAAAATAATTAGAAGCTGTAGAGAAGTAAGTTCAAAAGATTAAAATCCAAATAATTATTTCAAATCTGAAATCCTTAATACCAAGGATAAACCAAAGCATTCTGCATTTAGTAACGGTGCCTGGGGCAAAAAATCACTGAAACATGTATATGTTCTTTACACGAAATTTATAAGTTAATCATTCTAAAAGCCTTCAAATTTAAGTTTAAATATATAGTTTTCTCAAAATAGAAATGTGTTTGTTCAGTGCCTATGAATAACTGTTAAATAATAATGTGAAGCATACGAAATGTGGTTAAAAAATTAGCTAACCATTTTAAGAGGATAATATTCTATTTATGAAAGTCTGTTCTTGGAAACAGCAACTAAAATAAGTGGGTTAATATAATTTTGCCTTTAAAGATTTCATTTCACCAACTATACAGCCTGGGCTATTTGTTATCAGTAAAGAGTTTTGGTTGGATCATCACTGAATTCCCTTTCTGAAACTTCAGGAATCAAAGAAAGCTTAGATGGCTATATGATGGTCTAATGGTAAAAGTAAAGGCTTTGGAATTCAGATGAATCTGGGTTCAAATCCCAATTGCTCTCTGAGTCCAATTTCCCTCATTTATAAAATGTGACCATCATCATTATCTTATAGGAAGTCAGATATATAAACTGTAATTTATATAAACATTTAGCATAGTTGATTATGATGATGGTAATACTATTATTACTACTACGGCTATTGCTACTACAAGTTAACATTTATATAAAAGTGCTTACTACATGTGGTAGAGCTACATTTCTCTTTCATGTAAAATTTATTTAATCCTCATAATAATCCTATGAAGTAGGAAGGATTACTAATTCCATTTACAAATGTGCCAACTGAGGAAGAGTAGTTAAGTAACTTACTCAAGGGGACACAGCTAGTATGTTGCAGAACCAGGGGTCAGATGTTCAATAAAATGTTAGTTCCCTTCCCCTCTTTAGAAATTTCGTCAACTCTTCATTTCAGAGATAATCAATGTTGTGTTATATGAACAATCAGAATACTTTAAAAAATTCCTTTAGATTGGAAGTTCTCAAACTTTTGCTGAAAATCTTCCTTCTCTACTTACATAGCAAAGTTAAAGACCTACCTCCCACATACAGGCAGGTAATAACATCTACTATTTTTCGAGCTGCAGTTACATGCCAAATACGATGCTAAGTACTATACCTATTTTGCTTTGTTTAATCTTCACAAAAATCTCAGAAGATAACACTCCCATTTTAAAGTTGAAGAGACTCATATTCAGACAGACTAAGTAAACTGCAAAACTATTACATGGCTAGAGTATTTGAACTTGAATTTAGGTGGGTCTTTTTACAAATCTTATTTTCAATACTCAATACTGTCACTCAAAGGGAGGCTCCCTTGAATAGTTACTTTAAATTATTTCTAAACTTGGACAGGAATCATCCTGATGCATGGATGAGTTACCCTGGACCGCTTCAAGAAATGGCCTTCAAATGATCACTACAAGTCCATCCATGAGGTATTCCTACTCTACTTTTACACAGCCCTGCTAGGGATGTTTCAGAACTGCCATGTGCCTTTTTAGGAATTCAATCTCTAAAAATTCATTGGAAGAACGGCAGTTCTTCCCGTAAGAGTCATAAGAGGAATGGGAAGCACTTTTTTTTTTTTTGGCTATAGAACAGTCTTGTTAGAAATCCTATCACCTTCACATAATGTGTACATGAGATATATAGAAAATACACTGGGATTTCAAAATTATAGAATAGATAAGCAAGATGATACTGTATAGCACAGGGAAATATATACAAGACCTTATGGCAGCTCACAGAGAAAAAAATGTGACAATGAATATATATATTCACGTATAACTGAAAAATTGTGCTCTACACTGGAATTTGACACAACATTGTAAAATGATTATAAATCAATAAAAAATGTTAAAAAAATACAAACACACCCACACATATACACACACAATTTATCAATAAAGTTATTCAAATAATTAGAAAATTATTTTAAAAATTAAAGAAAAATATGATTATCAACAACAGCTGCAATTATTAAATGCCTGTCATGTATTTTTAGTAACATCCGCTATGAGGTGAAATCAGCATGACAAGAACCATCCTTAAGAGACTGGGTAGAACTGTTTTGATCAGTACTTAAAACACATGGCCCTAGTCTCACATGGTCAACACATTTTTCTTTCTGGCCAGAGTCTGAAAAGTGCTACTCTTACTATGTGTCTATAATCAGCCTGCTATACAGTTCAAACAATAATAAAAGGAGGTTTAATTTTGGAATTGTACTTTATCCTAATGGCTAATCAATGTTTCTTTGAGATCTGCTTCAGAGGGTACAGACAGCAGTAGTAGTACAAAGAAAAATGGCCCAGGGCACAAATTCTTCCTCCTAGGATTTATCACTAACTACTTAAAAATAACACATGATGGCTGCTAACATATTAAAGACTTTTCCCAACTTTGTTTTATTGTATATCTAGTTAAATATATTATTTATTGGTAAGAATAGGCCTTGGTTTAAAAGTTAACCAAGGGAACTCTATTTAATAACATTTTTCAATTTTAGTAAGTAATTTAATTTATTAGATCCTAATTTCATCATTTTAAAATGAGAAGGCTAGACTTGGTTTTGGGGCCCAAACTAGTAAAGCTCGAAGACGTACTTGGAAGTTCCAAGACTGCCACTGCCACTCTAGCCTCTCTTCACAGTTTGCTGGGCCAGCATGAAGATGGGTGTCTGCCTGGCAGTGTCATGTCCTTTACCTGCTTTATGTGGAATTTGTAACCATCTAACAAAAAGACTGAAGATCCCTGAGTTGAATGCTTTCTAAGATCTTTTTTCCCTGCTTTTTTATATTACTCATCGTCTGTTTAACTAAAAGATAATCTAGCAATATTATACATTATATATGGCATAATATACCCTATACTCTTCTTTTTAAAAATATTACTCCAAAAAAAAAGCTTCATAAAAGTAACTATTGAAGGTGACTTCTATTTCAATCCTCTAAAAATTAAAATTAATGGATTAAAATGTACTCTTTAAAAACAGATTTAGTACAATAGAAATGCTCATCAAAAATTAAAGTGTTATAAGTCCTAGAAGATTATTTAGCACTTATTGGCTTAAAAATGATGAAATAAAAAAAAATTTAAGTATAGGAATGTACAAATTTATAGGATTCCATTATATAAAGTCTTTAAGGAAATATCTGAAAAAGATTAGCTATACTGCGTTACAAATACTTACTTGTAAATGGGTAATAACTCATGTCTTTTGATGGCACTGTCTGATTTTGTATCACTGTCATACAACCTTTGCACATGTCTTCCAGTTCGAAGTGGAGGGCCTAACTTGTCCATCTTACTATTAAAATATATAAAGGTGTACCCCATAAGGAGAATGCTACTGTTTGTGTCTTTATATTAAAAAAAAATTTAAGACATTATTTTGGTTCATCAGAAATCTACCCACCAAGCTCTTAATTATCTGACTACCAGAGTAAGGACTGATGTCAAAAAGAATCCTCAGATAATTCATACAATGTCTGTTATTAGATATGAAAATTCTGACTATGAAGGCCACCCTGCCAGTTTCGATAAACATCCAAATAAGTTCCACATTTACACAGAGCAGGACAACGGAATCAACAACAACAACACAAACTTAAGAAGGGCAACAACTGTTTCAAATAAAATTTATGCAGCTAGAGTTGAACTAAAAGTTGTTATTCTGCTAAATAAAAGACAGATTTGATGTTTGTTCTCATGGAGCTCACTTAATCCAATTTTCCCCTTCCCTAAATTCACAGAACTTTTCTCTTTTTCCTTCTTTATTATTTCATGACTTTTTCCACATTTAAAAATTCCAACTATAAAATAAGAAATCAACTAATACATATTATTATTTTTATCCCTGTCTGACTTTCTAACAAAGAATAACTATTTCTGAAATTTATCCAGAGAAATGTAAAACACGATCCTATGTGAAAAACATGGATGGCCATTCTGAAAAATCACAAGTCAAAATGTTAAGCGGACATGCCATCTGAAGCTTTCTAATTTTTTTTTAACCAAAAGCATAAAGGATCTCCATCTAGAAGATAACAGAAAAAACTGCAGGATTGCAGAGATTTCTTTGTTTTATATCAACGAAATAATATATATTACGACCAACCAATATCCATTCATAGTAGGTAGCAGGAAAAATTAATAAATTAGAGCTACCTTAAATGACACATCATTGCTTGATAATTTAAAAAGTATACTCGTTTTAAGGGGTGCTTGCTTACTCACTGAAATCCTGAGCACCCACTATACGTATCAGGCACTGTGCGACATTCAGGGAATATTGTGGTAAGACAGACAGACCCGATGCCTGTTCTTATAAGAGAGTGTAGTGTCTAAAAAGAATCTGATCATTTCTCTAAATAAGTATCTATAAGGAGGGACACGTTTTACCCACTATTCGTTCCTTCAGTATCCTACACACAGCAGGTATTTTGTTGTAAAAATTGACATTAATACTTCGCTGGTGGAGGTGCTTATATTAGATGGTGTTTACATTAGGTGCTTACATCACATTATTTAAAATATTTTAAATGCCTCCATTAAATATATACATATACATAACAAAAATTTCTAAAATGTTTGAGATTAAATTTTATAGGTTTTATTTGTGAAAGATTACCAGAAAATTCACCTATTTAGAATTTTATTTAATAAATCAGATTTTTGTTTGAATTACTTAACAGTAATCAAAATATTAGTAATCCAAAGATTTATTGTTCCAAATAGCGTTTATCTTATAAAAGAAATCTGTGGATTTGGAAAAAGAAATAAAGATCTTACTTTCTCAGAAAAAAGAGCTATTGAAATTAAAATTTAGAAAATTTTAAAATTTGGAAGTATTTAAAAAAATCAATTCCTTTAATATGATAAGAACTACTAAAATCTTACAAATAATACAACAAAGGAGATGGACAAAATCTAATAAAAATCTAAAGGTAATTGTCTAGTGGAAACATTACATATTTACCATATATAAGAGAATTGATACTATTTTCAGATTTCAAAAACCTAATTAAAAGGCAGGTTCCAATGATGATTTTACTGTATTACATACCCGTGTTATGAAATTCAACTCAATTGATCTACCTATGTATATGTATGTGTACACACACACACACACACACACACACACAATTCAAATGTTACTTAGGCTGAATGTTAGTAAATATTGTTACTAAGCTCAAATCACCTGAACTTACGTTCTGCTATAATTTGTTACCATTATGCTATCATCAAGGTCTAACCATACAAAAACAAAATTAAAAATCTCAATAATGTAATCAAGATCATATAATATCTAAATTTATGTTACATAAATACATTTTATATAATTTTAATGATAATTTTAATACAAACATATTTATATATAAGTTTTAATTTACATTCCTTTTAAGTAGTTTTATATATAAAATCTTGATTATATGTTGTTTAGATACCATGAAATTACAGTCAATGTTGGGGTAATTAATTTTAAAATTATCCTGGGACCTAATTAAACTTAAAAGCTTTTGCACAGCAAAGGAAACCATCAACAAAACAAAGACAACCTACTGAATGGAAGAAAATATTTGCAAGTGATATGATCTATAAGGCATTAATTTCCAACATATATAAATAGTGGATACAACTCAACATCAAAAAAATAAACAACTCAATTAAAAAATGGGTAGAAGACCTGAATAGACATTTTTCTAAAGAAGACATACAGATGGCCAACAGGCACAGGAAAAGATGCTCAATACTGTTAATCATCAGAGAAATGCAAATTAAAACCACAATTATTTCTTCCAAGATGCAGGGCCTCCCACTGTGTGCTGAGGAAGTTACTGCAACCCCTATCTCCACTCAAAAGAAAGAAAAACCACAGTTAGGTACCACTTCATATCTGCCTAAATGGCTATCATCAAAAAGACCACAAATAATAATGCTGATGAGGATGCGGAAAAAAAGGTAATACTCGTAACACTGTTGGTGGGAATGTAAATTGGTGCAGCCACTGTGGAAAGTAGTAGGGAGGGTCCTCAAAAATCCAAAAACAGAACTACCATACGATCCAACAACTCCACTCCTGGGGATATATTTTTAAAAAATTGTGAAAACACTCATTTGAAAAGATGCATGCACCTTTGTTCACAGTAGCATTATTTACAATTGCCAAAATAGGGAAGAAACATAAGTGGCCATTAACAGATGAATAAATAAAGAAGATGTGAGATACACACACACACACACACACACACACACACACTACACACAAAATAGAATACTTCTCAGCCATAATAAAGATATTTTGCCATTTGGAATAACATGGATGAACTTGGAGGTTATTATGCTAAGTGAAGTAAGACAAAGAAAGACAAATACTGCATGATAACACTTATATGTGGAATCTAAAAAAAAATGAAATAAAGTGATAAATATAACAAAAAAGGAAAAGACTCACAGATATAGAGAACAAACTAGTGGTTACCAGTGAGGAGAAGGAAGGAAGGAAGGGCAAGATAGGCACAGGGAATTAAGAGGTACAACCTGTTATGCATAAAACAAGTTACAAGGATATATCGTACAACATGGGGACTACAGCCAATATTTTACAGTAACTATAAATGGACTATAACCTTTAAACATTGTGAATCACTAGTTTTGTACCTGAAACTTATATAATATTTTACATCAACTATACCTTACCAAAAAATTAAAAATAATCATTTATGAAAGAAGACCTTTCAAATACTTAAATCTTTCCATAAACTATCTCAGATCATATGTATAACAGACCATTTCTTATGTACCATGTTCGTATATACATTTTAGTGAACATGAACACTTCCTTGCTTCCATCTCCTTTTCTATTGAACCCCTTCTTTTCTGTCCCTCAAGCTTCAGCAGCACTAAAGGTAAATCAAAGAATCAACAAGATAAAGGAATATTTGGAAAGAGATTGAAATTTTTACAAAAATGGTGACATATTTTCAAAAGGAATATAAAGTTTTATACCCAACTGACTGCTCTTCGGTTGAAATTTCTTCACTATGTCTTTCTTGGTCTTGCAAAACCTTCAGTAACTGATTTAAGGATGTGAATAAAATGAGTACAGGAACTAGGAAGCCTCTGTCTATTACATGTTTTGCCCTGTCCTCAGAGGCCTTACATGTTTTAGGATATGAAAAAAAAAATCACCTTTGTTGATTTTAATATTGAATTTATACATTATCTACATCTGGGGTTACTCTGACAATAAATTTTGGGAAAGTACAATGAAAAATCTACCTTATTAAGTATTTTTACATTATTCACAAAGTTTGAGGACTGTAATTTCAATTTAATAGTAACCATTACAAAACTATCATTATCAATGTTTTTAGAGTGCCTCTATGCTATTTTTCTTTTAAAGGGTCGAATTCAGTAATGATGATGATACACCCCACGTCTGAAAGAAACTGAGGCAGGAATAAAATCCATTCAGCAGTTAAAGTAGTCTTGTTGCTACTGAGGAAAAAAAGGAAGGTATTTTGAAGTCACCCAAGCACACCTACATAGTGTAAATTTGGTGCAGAGCAAGCAATCTGATATATAACGGAACTCTCGTATGAAATTCAAGGATAGGTCCCTAAATTGGCACTAGATCTAGTCAGTCAACATGAAAATGTAGTTGTAATAACCCCTCACTATTCTTTCAATTCAACCACAGAAATGTGTTTCAATGAATTTTTAAAAGTTAAAAAAAAAAAAAACCCTTTGGTTCTGTGGAACATTAATCTATGGCCTATCTTCCTAGATATTCCACATGACTTAAAAAAATCATTCCATCATTGGGAATAAATAAAGAATCCTTAAAACTCCTATCTTCAAACTATAAATATCTAATTCCTTCAATAACTTATTCTAAAAAAGGGAGTGGTGAACTTTTCCTACGAAAAGCCAGACAAGAAATATTTTAGGCTCTGTGAGCTATACTGTTTCTGTCATAAAGACTCAACCTTGCTACTGCAGCATGAAAACAGCCACAGACAAAGCAGAAACAATTGGGTGTGGCCATGTTCCAATAAAAACAGCTGGGCAGGATTTGGCCCTCAGGCCGTAGTTTAAAAAGATCACCTGCTCTAAAATATCAAATTTCCATACATGAGAGGATACCAGTATTTTAAGACTTGGAAAATCTAAACAAAACGTAGATTCCAATGATAATTTTTAAAATTTCACCATAATTAATGATAAGTATCACTACTTTATCCTGTATTCCTAGATAAAAATACATTACCTTTTGTCAAGCTGATCCATTTCTATAGATGATAAACTACTCAATTTTGACCTAGACTTTTAAAAGGACTATCTCTAGTAGGATGTAACTGCCGTGATATGAGTAAGATTATCTAGAAAGGAACAATAATTTGGCAGGCTTTCTAAATATTCATAGCTGAATGAGCATTTTCAGAACTATTTGGCACTGATATCAATCTATTTCTAATTTGGGATAAACAAACCCAGGGAAGGTCCTTGTTTACTGTTAATACTGTAAGAGTGAATTCTTAGAAAATAAGCCACTCAATCTTGTAGGCCTGTAACTAGCAGAGTAGGTAAAATAAAAAGATGAGTTTTGAAATAATACTGGGAAAAATTTTACCAAGTGATATTTTGTGTCTTTGTAGACATCCATAGCTATGACATTCTGAGGCACTCAAAGTTTTGAAATCTGTCATACTTCTACTTTTGATTCTAAACTCATCAATCCTATACGGATAATTTAGTATCTCAACTCCCTGGCGAAGTTAGCTTCCCTAATCCAATAGCCTAAAAATCATCGTTATCCACATAAGAAGCCAAACTCTGCAATTCTAGGTTGTTTTAGACATTTCCAGATCAATCATAAAAGACAGAGAAGTTTATAAAAATCTAAGTAATGATCCAAACAAACTACACGCATCAAAAAATGGCTTATGAGAAAAGCCTGCTTCCACTCATACAAAAATATACTTAAAAACTAGACATTTCTCCTCACTTTTAATATAAAGAATGAGAAACCAACTTCATTTATTAAGAAATGTTCCTCACATGCATTGTTTCTCTAGTTTAACCACACCTACTATAGCCTATCTCCAAAGTAAACTCCCATTTTTCACAGTAACTGAACAGAAGTAAATCTCTGAAACTGGATATTTTAGCTATTGAAAATTATCAGCTGAAATATCCATTTAAGCTGGTAATTAACCATTAAGAAAACACAATTCTCAAGGCATGACTGTACACTCTCTGACGCAATTCGAGTGTGGTAATATTTATTTTAAAATGCTGTTTCATCATATTTCTAAAATCTCCTAGGAGTAAAGAAAATCATCTTTTAGCATAAGAAAACAGTTTTCCATTGGGGGTATGCCTTGCTTAAGAAAAGTTGTTAAAATCAGTTGACCCACAGATTGTGAAGTTAATTATTCAAACATGAGAATTTTTCCTAGGAAAAAGATAAATTTTTCTGTGGTATGACCCCAATAAATACTAAATATTACAGAGCACTGGTTTGTATGATTAAAGCTGACCACAATAAAAATTTTACATACCAGGCTTTAAGTAATCCCAACCTACTGAAGTGACTTCATTTTCCTAATCTCAGAGGATGCTCAATTTCTTAAACAGTACAGCTAACCAGATGTCTGAATCCTATCTTTATTCAATCCTGAATTGTCTGTCCAATAATAATACTGTCATAAAAACCACAAATAATTATCTCACCAGTACCAGAACCATGATTTGGTGATGTGCCAAAAGGTTGACAAATGAGAAATTTAATTTACTGATTCACTATTTTTTCATTTATTCACCAAAAGTTTGTGTGCCTATGCCAAACATCATACCACATTTGAGAGCTGTACCTGTAAGCAAGGCAGACACACAGAACTTTGCCATCAGAACTTCTAATCTAGCAAGGGAAACACAAATCATGACCTCAATAATTCTAAAAAAGGAACAAGTTCTGCCACTAAAGAGGCAGCCATGATTGGTTCTATTTAATATACTAATGTCCCACTTAATATAGTTAATATATCTGTCCAATAATATTGGCCAGAAGCACATACCACTACTCTCTTTCCAGTAGTTGGAAACACTCCTATAATATGTAAGGATCGTATATAGAATGGACAATTGGGACTTAAATAGTTATTTTTGACAATTTAATATTGTATGGGACAACCAAAATTTTTAAATCTTTATAGCATTGTAGCAGTGCATAACTTATGAAATTATTGTGCCCAAAGTCTTTGCTTGTTAGTGAAAACATTTTCTCCTAGATATCAAAAAATGTTGGTCAGATTTCCTTAGATCAGTTGTCAAGGTGTAAGCAGAGTTACAGAATGTTGTCAGAGTGAGACAGAGAAAAGACCTTTGAACAAAGTCTATAGTTATTTAGTGACAAAGTAGGATCTAGAAACCTAGTTTTTGAATCCACAGTCAGTAACCCTTTTCACTATACCAGCCAGCTTCACATGCCCTACTAAAATTACAGAGTGTCAGTACAACTTAATATTGCCAACTGATACAATTGATAGTCAAGGCACTAAAAATTATCAGCCTTTTAATTCATAATTGACTATAAATGAAACTATTGTTTGTAAAGCTGAAACGTATTGCTATGTCTGTACTTTAAATATCTAATCAGTCAACTCAGTAGAGAAGTGAAAAAAAAATCAAATCGGTTTTTTTAGTGCTGGAAGAAGAGAACCTTTTACTTTTCAACCACCTGTTCTACTGATAACCTGTCTCTTTCTTAAGGATAACCTGTCTCTTGGAAGCACAACAAAAGGAAAAAACATTTAACTAATCAGATCTTGTTAGTTGACCGTTTTCTTTTTCTACAACGATACTTACATTAAACTCCTTTTCAGTCTTACACTTTCTATGTAGTCCAAATTAGGAGACAAAAGGGAGCTACTCTATTGATAGATACCATTGTATATATTTCCCACATAAAAACCAAAATAACATAGATTTGAAAATAATGTGTGCTGTATTTCCTAAATCAACTTTATCAGTATCTATAAAGACATAAGGCCACATTCTAATGCTCTCGTGGCAATCCTTCAATTTTCTGATTTATCAAAGTGGAAAGTGAGTTTCTACTGGAATAAAGGGACTTCTATTAAAATCTCTAGTGCTATCAACAACTTTTCCCATATTAAAATAACTGGTGAAAGCTTAATTATGCTACTTTATTAAAAGCCATGTATATAAAACTGAAGACAGATTAAAAAGTATTTTAAAAGTATTAAACAAACAGAAAAGAACCCACAGATAATATTTCAGCATATTTTCTTTCTTGTCTACATACATTTTTATAGTTTCTATCAAAGTACACATGGAGTTTGTATCCTACATAATTTGTAACAGCAGAAGAATCTTTTTAAAATGTGTACATATTTTAGGATCATATAATATCCCTTTGGAGATTTTCATAATTTGTTATTCAAAGCAAGACATACAGGTGATTCTACTTCTTTTTCACATTATTATAAAACCATGCCAGAGGAGTCCAGCATTTAGATCCAAAGAGACTCCATTTGTATTCCACTTCCAACTCTTAAGAGCTGTGTGGCTTCGAGCATATTACTTCGCTTCTCTGATCCTCTCATCCTATGGCAGTGGGGAGGTTTTAGTAAAAATAATGTAAAATGTCTAGCACAGTGTCTGATACATGCTTAATAAATAATGGTTATTATAAAAATCATTCATATTTTAAGTCATTTCCTTAGA
Source organism: Camelus bactrianus (assembly GCF_048773025.1). Taxonomy (NCBI): domain Eukaryota; kingdom Metazoa; phylum Chordata; class Mammalia; order Artiodactyla; family Camelidae; genus Camelus; species Camelus bactrianus. The sequence goes on along the minus strand of NC_133567.1, from coordinate 18,425,309 downwards.
CTAGATAGATTCCCAGAAGTAAAACCATTCAATGGAAAATATGAATGTTTTTAAGGCTCTTGCTAAACACCACCGTATTTTCTTCCAAACTGGTTATATTAATTTACACTCTCAGCAGCAGTGAGCTCCTGATCAGCAGTATGTTAAAAGACACACTTAGAAAATTAAGATTAATGAAAAAGCCAATTACCTAAACAAAATAAAATCTTAGTATCATTTATATATGCATATATATATATGAATCACCAATAAATTAAATTCAATGTAGACTTACCCTACATGAGGGGCTGCTATCCCTTTATGGGAGGGAGATAAGGTCTGAAGTTTGCTTCCCAAAAAGCTGCTAACTGAAGACACTTTACCTGAAGGAACACCTTATAATAAAAAAGGTATTAGTTTTAACAACACTCTGAAAAAGAGAAATCACGTAAAACAGAGAAACTGACCAAGAAAACAATGCTTTAGTGGCAATATATTTTTGTGGCAATAAATAAAAACAAAAGGAACAACACACAGCAGCCTTCATTTCTAATGTCTGTATTTCTTTCTTACAACTTACATACAAATAAAGATACACTTTGGTAATCAATATCATCTTTAAACCACTAAAGATTTTTCCATTAAGGATAATTGTCAAGTTCAGAGAGGTAAATGCAGAAAAGAGGGGGAAAACACTGTGGTCAAAGAGTCAAGAAAAGAACGTGGCAGACAATTCTGAAGAGATGATACAGCAGTAACAGCATGAAGAACAGACATAGAAGCTAAAAAAAGAAAAAAAGAACTATAATATATCTAAAGTAGAAGCTATTGAAAGTTACTTTATTTTTACCCAAAGTAATTACTTACCCTCCACATTTCATCATAATTACAAATCTATTTTTAATAACCCAGAACAGACTACAATCATCATTTCCTTCTCTACCTACACTGTTTAAAGAAAACAAGTTATTTTATTGATTTCATTACCTACAACACTTTTGCTAGTGCCACTTGGCTGGGGTAGTCGTGAAGATCCTGCTGAGGTGGTTCCAGGAGAATTTGACTTTTTAAGTGCAGGTGGCTTATACTAAAATAATGAAAATAAAACATTTTATCAACATCACTTTTTGATTATGGATTGTAAACCAATATTTCAAAAGTGAACATTCCTTTAAATGAGTAATCTTTTTATTAGCTACTGAATTACCCAAATTGAGAAACTATAGATTAAAATACATCTCCTTAGAGAGAAGTTTCCCAAAATATGTTTCTTCTCAAAACTGGAGTACTAAAAGTTTGGCTCAAATGTTCCACTGCAAAAATAAACTAAGTGCAGCTTTTCCCAGTTCAAAGAAAAACAAAATAGATCAGATGGAAAAAATTTCCTCAATGTCAAGATTTTTAACACCAAACAAATAATAGAAAAACTTAGAAACATCCAGTGATGCTCACTTGGTGGTGCAGCTTTAAAAGTCAAGATTTTTCCACATTCCTGAGTGTGGTTTTATATTTCATATATTATAATCTAGCCACATTTCCTACTGATAAAAATTGGTTAGAGTATATATCAGTCTCAAGAAGTTTTACAATAGCTGCCTGATGGATTGCCCCAATGTGGAGAGAAAGAGGTAATTCTGGATTCACTAATCTCACCAGACCATGTTAGATGAATGGGATATGGACTGATAAAAGAGTATTTCAGCTTATGTTGTTTTGTTTATTTTCCTCTCCCCCTCCCACTCTCTAGAGGGATATCATCATTAATTTTATTTCACTGTATTTTATTTCAGTCAAATTTTGCTCTGTTACTGAACATGAAAGTATCTTATTGATCATTCACTCCAATATAAAGAGATGAATTTGCCCAGGGTTATACCCCAACTTAACAACAGAACAGGAATTAAGACTCATGCCACCTTAGTTCTAGCCCTTGGTTTCAACTATAAGGCAATTACTGTATTTGTAGGTGTACCTGGGCCCAATGCATTATTTAGATTGCTTTGGACTTCATGAAAAAAAACTGGTTTTAAACCTAATTTTCAAAAATCAAGTCATATTTACAACCAATAATCAGTATAAAATTTAAGATGCACTACTACCAAAAACTACTGGCTAAACACATTTTTAAGTCAAAAATGTAACTCTTCAAAATTCAGTATTTGACCTTTTATGAAAACAAATCTTGGTAAAAGGGTCATACACATATAAAAAAACCCCAAAAAACATGCCTATTTGGCACTATTATGCCAGAAACTGCAATTTTTAAAGCACTTGGAAACTAGGAAACTTTCAATAACTGTCTATCAAATGAACAAATGACTTTGGAGATGACCCATATAAAGATACTGTTTCTCTGAAAACCTAAGAGGTTTTTCTGGTTTAAAAGAGCATCTGGTTAGTGTTAGTCTCTCCCACTAAAATACCAATGAGGCTATTAGGAAAGACTTTAAAACTAGTAACTTGGAAAACAAGACCCAACAATGACTTGTGAAAATATTAGAGGCATGTCTACTAAAAAAACAGTCAATAAAACTGGATTAAGAAACAGGATTGGTGACCCACTCATATTGTGCTAATTGCCAAAGAAAAAAAAAAAAAGGAAAATGATTACCACAAATAAAAGATGCTGGTACAGCATATGACATATTGAGAGGTCAAGTTTTAGGCAGGAAGGGCCCTAGTAGCATTACATACTGGGATTTTTATGTACATATTAGGAATTACTAACCTAATGGCTTACAAACAGGAGAAAAAAACAGAATATTCCTTTCAAGAGGTGATTTGTTTTTTCCCCTCTCTTATTAGGCCTCCCACTATTTTACTCAATTTTTTAGTCAGGTTTTCTGAGATGATCAGAACCTAGCCCAACCTTACCTATCTCTTATAATATTTCCTATTACTTTCAACCAGAACTAGTTAGGTTAGTTTCCTTACTGAATTCTTATACCACTCTGAATGCCCCTTGTTTAAAACATGTTCACCTGCCTCTCAGTAACTTGCTGTTCCCCTGACCTAGATAATCTGACTCTTTACTGAGCTGTATTTTATCTATTCTACAATATCCAGCTGAAATTCTACCGATATTATAAAGGCTTTCAAGATAACTCTAGATAGCAGATTTTTGTATAAATTCATTTTAATGATCAGAAGAACAAAATTTATTTTTATAGTTATATACATTATTTCATTCGTAATGTTAGTATTGTTAGGTGATTATTTCATTTGTTCTCATACAGATCACAAATCTAATAAATTTCCTTAGTAAAATATTTATATTTACAAAGACTTTTTACTGAAATTGGAAAAAGCTTAAAGAACATGGAGGATGTGCATTTCTGATAAAACTGGTAGAAGGCACTATTTGGACCACTAGTTCAACTAAAAAAGTAAAAATGCTATCATTTTAAAAGGACTGAATGTCACATGAGAGGAAAAAGCACTGGCAGGCCAACACCATATGAGACTGTACAACAGTCTGTCCATCACATAGATTTGCTGAATGATTATGCATCACCAGGTGGCCGAGGAAACTAAAGCCAATAATTTAATTTAAAGAGTTCCCAGACTGGTAGCACTCGTAGATACCTGGAAGAAACATGTACAGATCTCTGAAAGAAGTTGCTTCCCAAGAATAATCCTCACGAATAACTTTTTAAGGGAAATAGCAGCAAACAGTCCATAATAATTACAGACTTATTGATTAACAAGGAACCATGAACAAGTAAAACAAGCAAGAACATATCCATAAAGGTCATATGATACAATTATCAGACACATAAGGTAAAAGAACTGTGCTTACTACATTCAAAGAAATTTTTAAAAAAACTTCTTTAGCAGAGAATTGGAAACTACAAAAAGTAAAATAGAAAATTAGAAAAATATTTGACTTCAAGAAATTAAAAATACAATAACAGATTACAAACACAGTGGTAGAGGAGTGAAGCAGCTGTATTACCCTTCTACAGATAACAATTTTTAAAAGACGATTTTTAAAAAAGAAGATTTTTAGAGATTGGAAATCACCCAAAAAGCAGTCTTTCTGGAAACCATGTACCTCTGGGTTTAACTATAGGAAATGGGAAAAAGAAGAGAATGGGAAGAGAAGAAGAAAGAGGAGAAGGGAAAAGGGGAGACATGAAAAGGAAAGAAAAATAAAAACAGTAAAGTATGACCCATGTTCAGCAAAGACAGTCAGCAGAAACTGACTCCAAGTGGGCACAGGTATGTTAGATTTAGCAGTAAAGAGTTTCATCTATAAAAGTAAACTTCAAAAACTAAAGGAACATATACACAAGAATTAAAGGGAAATACGGTAATAGTGAATGAACATATAGGGAATCTCAACAGAGAAATGAAGGTAAACTACAGGAATTTTTTCAGATAACCAAAAACAGAGAATTTATTGCCAGCAAATCTGTACAAAGGCTAGAGAAACTTTTTCAGGCTTAAGGGAAATGACAAAACATGGCAACTGAGATTTACAAGAAGAAATAAGGAGGTCTGGAAATGATAACATGAGTAAGTATAAAATGCAAAGTATACACATGTATGCACAAATACATACGTGTATGTATAAAACTGTGCATGGGCTATCTCAATATAATTTGTTCTTCCAAAATAATCAGACTAATTTAGCATATTTATTAGATGACATTTTTGGTTTGCTATGTCTTCATGGGTCTAATTTAACACAACTATACGTGAATTTGATAAAATTCCTAATGAAGACGAGTTATGAAAGTTTAACTAAATGGTAGAACTTGTTTTTTACTTATAGGAATAGATCTTCATTGTATTTGCATCATTATTTTGATCAGAGAAGGGTGGAAAGGTGGGCTGTAGTCAGGCCAGGTTACAGGTGCTAAATATGACAAGGGAGAATTTAAGAATCTTTAGGAAAAGTATCCTACTTACTTTACTAATACAGACCCAGTACTTGGCAAAACATCTGGTTCAAAAAGGATGCTCAAAAACTTCTTGAATGAACAGAGATGAGAAAATATGGGGTTAGTCTGAGACTATAAAATATACATGCCCAGCCATGGAATTGGAATTGACACTATTTAAGGTGGGAACTAGCAGCTACTTGGATTTCATATTCAAGAATCATTTGGCACCAAGTCGCTGGAATACACAAATCCTATTTCCTTTGCTTTACTGACTATTTTAATCTTAAAACAAAAAATCGTATTAGTGTTCTTAAGTGTTTGAAAGACATGTTGTTTGACATCTGTTTTGGAAATTCTTCAAAATGAGTTTTCTTTGCTGTTCTTTCCCCACAATGATGGCAATAGTGATATGCTCTGTTTCCAATAATACTAACAAAAATTCAGTAAGGTAACTATCTCAAGGAGGTCCCAATTATAATGGAGTCTTTTAATCCAATATTTTATTCCTAAGTAACAAGAGCAATTAATTTGATTATTTACTGGCTGGTAAATTTACAGTGCTAAAAAACACTGAATAGAAATGAAAGCTTTGTGAAAAATGAAATTTGCTCAAAAGTATAACACTATCAAAGTTTTCATGTAACAATACGTTTAAAGAAAAACAACAGTACTGTAAAAATTAACTCCACATAACAAAATCCTTAGATGATGTATGGTTCTCTAAGTGCTTTCACATACATCATTTCATTTCCTTCTCACAGTAGTCACATAGATTACCACTTCAAAGATGAAGAAATAAAGGCTTACGTACATGAATGTTATTGGCCTAAAAGTTGGAAAGTAGAAGTCTGAATTTGACCCCAGGTTTTCATTCTCTCAAATGTGTTACTCATATGTAACATGGAAACATTCAGTCTTTACATGCTTTTCAAATGTGGATTTTTATTGCCATTTTTTCACTTTTCCAACCCCTCTGGCTTCCTATGAATCTGCTTCACCGATTTTTAACTACTTTTCTCATTTTTTTCCTCTGTACTTTCAAGTCTATACTAACTTAAGTCCATTTCAAATTGTGTTCTCAATTAGCCAAACTTCTAACTAAATTTCAGAACAGTAATACATAAATTTTAGCAGGTAAGAAAATTGTAGCCAAATGTTCTATAAAGCATAAACACAAAATTGTGAACTCAAAGTCATTTTCTCATTTATTTGAGGAAATGATTACATTGAGCATGTTACCTGTGTCCGAGAAGCTGATTTTCCTTTGGTATCAGTAGAAAATTTGCCTTTATTACTAATACGTGCTGCCTGTTCTTTACAGAAATTTATATGCCTATCAGCTGCATTTTCATTAAATCTCCTCTGACAATATGGGCACTGAATATAATCTAAAACAGAAAAAAGAAACATTAATAACATCATACTTGAAATGGGACATAAAGAATTTTAAGTTTTATGAACTGTAATTTAAGACATGTAACATAAATAGTAACATTTGATAAGCAAAAACGCTCACTTCCTTAAAACTACCCAACCTGACTTATCTAAACTTAATAAAGAGGTTTAAGAGAAAAGTCTCCTATATGATAAATTTCAATTTTCTCCCAGCTTAGAATCAAATTTGAGGGAAAAAAACCAAATCCTCACTATAAAAAAAGAAAAATGTTCTTTTTTGCCTCTATAATACCATATGTTTTCATCATATATATTATTTTCATATGGTAGACTAGGTTAAGCAATAATAAAACATTACATTAAAAACATTTTAAAATTAGGGCTCATCTGTTAAAATCTCTCATTCTAATCAGAGAAAACCTGTCAAGAAATAGTTTAATAGTCTTTTTACAGTTTTATTTTCTCTTAGAGGCTCTGACAGATGGAAGAAGTGATAAAAATATATCTCATTAACACAACTAATTCAAATTTAAGAAACAGAGAATGTTTTAAAGGTAAAATATTCTCCCAAAATGCAATGCATACAGTAAACAAAATTTCTTTTAAAATTAAATCTTAAAGTTATCCCAGACAGAATCAAACTTTGTAGCACTGTAAAAGATTTCAGCTCTATGAGCTACTGAGAAGACATAAATGTAATAACTTTGCACTGTCAAAAAAAAAATCTATTTATTTCAACAGGTTTACTTGTTGAGATGGAGTTTGTCTTTTAGATTTCACACTCATCTGAAGCTCAGAAATCTGTCCTGCTAACTAGTGGAATAGGTCTAAAATCTCTAATAACAAATAAGTTTTGTCAGGACTAAGAGCTTAAAAAAATTTCTAAAGCCCAAATCATCCTGAAGAACTGCCACTATCTCTGACTTACGTAAACATGAGAAATACAGCTACGTTGAATAAGATGCAAAATACAAATTCCTCTAAAGCAAAAAGAGAATTCAACTTCATGTGGAAATTAAGGTAGAAATAGAAGAGACCCAAATAAAAATGGAACACCCCAGAAAGACACATAGCACTAAAGTTAATTATTAAGACTTAAAACAGAGGCTGGCAAACTAGGGACCATGGGCCAAATCCAGCCTGCCTGCTGCATGTTTTTACATATATAAATAGTTTTACTGGCACACAGCCACACCCATTCATTTACATATTTTCTGTGGCTGATTTCTTGCAACAGTGGCCAGGTAGAGTAGTTGCAACAGAAATCTATGGCCTGTAAAACCTAAGATATTAACTAGCGGCCCTTTATAGAAACTGTTTATCAACCACTCCTCTACAATAAAATGTTATAAAGGATCATATCTAACATTCTCTTTACTAAGAAATGAATCCCAATCTAGAATACTAATACAATTTTAACACAGCTAACTTGTTATATTAAAATAACTACCTCTTGAGGCTACTCTATTAACCAATGTTAAAGTGTCAACTGTGCTATTTTAAATCTTTCAGTATCTCAGTTATCTCATGAATGTGGTTGCCACCATCTTGCTTTGCTTTTGTGTAATAGTAAACAAGTAACTTTTACCCATCCAATGAAGAAAATATAAAAATACATGAATTCAGGGCATAATTTAGGTGTATCAGTCTAAATGATACTTAATCCACTAGAATGATACATCTTTAGAGGCAAAATTATCACTTTTTTTCTTCCCAAATGAGACGATACCAAAGAACTAGGAAACATAACTATCTGAATTTTACTGAATGACTACATATAAATTGACAGTATGCATGACTAAAATATTTCCTGGAATATTAACATTTAATAGTTACCACAATCATTTTTTAAATGATATTAAATGTTTTATGTTTAAATAAAAGTATTGAGCTTAAAAGACAGTGCATTTCTATGTTCAACACTGATGTGTCTTTTTAGCCTAAATGCCTGGATTGTCACCATTATTTTATAGGAAAACTCTTTTTTCACATTTTTTTTAAATTGAAGTAAACTGGATTTACAACATTGTATTAGTTTTGGTGTACAGCATAGTGATTCAGTTATACATATAAATATACACACATACTCTTTTTCATTTCAGGTTACTACAAGCCACTGGATATAGTTCCCTGTGTTGTACAGTAGGATCTTGTTGTTTATCTGTTCTGTACATAGTAGTCTGCATCTGCCAATCCCAAACTCCTAGGTTATTCCTCCCTATCGCCATCCCCCTCTGGTAACCATAAGTTTGTTTTCTATGTCTGTGAGTCTCTTTCTGCTTAAAATTTTTAAAGATTATGCTCCATCAGAGTCTATTATTATTATTATTTAATAGTATCTCAAAATTTATAGAAATTCTATCAATACTATCAATATTTTCTCCCCACATAAACATTTCTGTCAGCAATTCGCCATATACCAGGATCATAAGTAGGTGGAGGAGGGGGAGGAAGTTTGCCACCCTCTTTAAGTGCCTGATCAAGGCCTTTAGCTGCTCTTATGGTGGCAATGAACTCTTCATGCTTTCTTCTCCAATTAGATGGCTTCTTTGGTGGTTCAGGCTATAAACAAATTTAAAAAAAAGTTTCAAAACTTTTAAAAAATAAATTGGAATAAAATTCAAGAAATACCATATTATTTTAAATGTTCTCTTATCAGGAGTCCTTAAATGATCTCCTTCCCAAATTTATAATTTTAAAAAGAAATTTTATACAACTGTATTATATACAATTTTTAAAATGCAATTGTAGTTGTGACACACACTGCTAAACTGTCTCCTGTAGTTGTTATATTTAAGCCCCAACTAAGAGTGTACTGCCCTATTTTCCCATAATTTCTCTAACATAGTATGATACTGAACTTTTGGTTTTTTAACTGATTAGACAGGAGAAAAATAGTTCTCTGTGGTTTTAACTGGCTTTTCTCTTACAATGAGTGAGAGTGAGCATCTTTTCCTAGCATTAAATAATCATTAATATTGCCTTTTCTGTGAACTGCTTATATATGGCTGGTGGTCATCATTATGTTAGGTTATTACCCCCCCACCCTTTAACAACTTATGGTAACTGTAGACTACCCCGCCACAGGTTTCCTTTAACCTTGTTGAGGGTCTTCTGATATGCAGAACTGTGTTTTAAATGTAGTCTTACTCTTTTCTGACTCTTGAGCCAGCTCCTAAACCCACCAGTTATACTACCTCCAAAGATTTAATTAATTTATCTAAGCTAATTAAAGCTAATACAATCATCTATCTGGTAGGTTAGTAAGAAAAACTTCATATAATAATTTATGTACCTTATCCAAGCTTCTCCATCCTTCCCTTAAATATTCATAAACTGAAAAACAAAAATAAACTGACTTTTCTATTATCAAATGACTTTATTAATAAGACTAATTGCCCCATAGGGAAATATGTTTTCCTGTACCACTAGGAAAGTTATTACCACTGAAAGCTGTTTGTTTCAAAAATCTATTTAAACCAGGTACTCAAATTTTGACTATTAGAACTGAAATGACTCTTTATAACTATGTCAGACAAAGTATTTACATTATCTATTCTTAGCAAATAAGACATTGTGACGGGTAGTATTAAGGAGAGATTAGCATAGGAGATTCATTATTTTAGTTACAAAGAAGAAAATAAGCCCTCAATGGCCATATGTGAACAACTGAGCAACTGGTAAAACTTCTCCCTAGAGAGCACAGTAAGCTCACAAATGCTGAAAAATCAATAAATCAAGAGAATATTTATTATGCTAAGATGCTTGTAAATAATAGCTTTGCTGTTGTATACTATAGGGATTACACTTCCAATAAGAGAAACGTAAATTATACCTAAAGTAATTAACAATGACTTAGGAAGAACAAAGAACATGTGAGGACTTTTCATTTATTTCCAGCCTACAGCTAAGCAATTGGCTCTCCAATGCTACTAAAACCTTATTGTATTGGTTAAACACTATCTGGTTTCCCCTTTGCTAAAGTTTAAAGTAAACAAATCTCTGATCACTTCTAAATTGAGAACATGACACAGAATTCTGGTTGTTCTTCAACTTAGTACAACAGATAATTATAATTTTTTTCATTATATATAGCAGCAAGGTCCATACTGTTCAAGAGGTCACATAATTACCCTAGGTTTAAGAGGTTTTACTGTTGGAATATCAGTTCCTTCAGCTCTTTGTCTGCTTGAATCAAAAGTTTTCCGTTTTTTAGTGGCAGTTTTCTGGCAAATAGGTCCATGCTTTTTCTGTTAAGATGAAGAAACAAAACATGTAATTTTCTTTTCTACAAAGAGACTATAAAACTTTAAATTGTCATTTGAGACCAGTTTAAAATCCTGAAAAAGAAATAAATAATACTAATAATAAGTAAGACATAGCATGCTTTAACTAAAATTGTTAAAAAGTATATATAATACATGCTACAAGTTATCTTCCTCACAACAGGAAAGTATAGATAAATGCTCTTCCAAAATTCTATTAAGAGTTATTTAATACTCCTGGTGTTCACACTGCTGAGAATAAGGAATTAATGTAATCAAGTCAAAGCTATTAAAGTGGGGGAGGAGGGGCGTGATCTTTATCACTAAATACCTGAAAATAGATACTAGAAAAATAATGTAAATGGAAAACACATTAGCATTAGGATTACAAAACCTAACATAATAGTAATAGTTTGGATTACTCAAGTTAACATAATAGTAGTTTGTTAACATAAAATAATAGGACAAGGTGGTCAGATGTGTGTCCTTCCTCCACAATCATCCCGTTTCCCCTTCTGGACCTCAAGTTTTCTACTTTTTCTTTAACCAAAGATTTTTCTTGTGCTACCTAGTATTCCACTCCTATAGTTTTTTTGTTGTTGTTGTTCTAATATGGTTGCCCACTCATTCATTCAATCATTCATGTATTCATTTTAAGGAAATTACAATGGAAGCTCTCTTAATTGACCTCCAATTAACTACTGGATAAATAATAACTCTCCCTCCCCTAAATAAAACATGTTGACTAATAACAGAGTATAATAAATGTATTTTTTCTTTCATATTTTGATAAACAACAAACAAGCTGGAACTGTTATAGTTTATCAGGGAAAAAAGGAATCCTCAGAACTGCTTGATTCGATGTCATGGAGCCTCTAACGTTTTCAATACACAATCAGTAATCAACTGTTTTACATATTTGTTTTCAGATTTCATTCTGACAAACAAGCACAGTAATTATAACTATTAGGATAAAATCTCCTATATATTAAAAAAAAAAAAAGTGTGGCTAACAGGCAACTTTCTAGTAGATGTCTGTTCTCATATTGAGTCCTGTTAATGTCCAAAGCATGTAGCGCTTGTTCAAAAACTGATGTATTATACAAATTGTAATTTTTATATTGTTTATATCATTTAATTAAATATTAAATAAGTACATAAATTAAGACAAAGACATCTTTTTTCCTGTGAAAATTCAGCTTAATGCTTTGAAAATGGTTTGAAAAATAGTGAATTGACAACAACAACAAATTACTGAATTAAGCATGGACAAGATGTTTATAAAGGATTAAGAAAATAACTATTTACATTTAAAAGGAGTCTGTAGTCAGATGGACATTTGGGATCATTAATTTCTCATTTCATTTTAATAAAACAAACTAGAAATAGTGAGAAAATGTAAAAAATTGTAGCAAAATTCTCATCAGCAGACCCACACTCAAAGAAAAATCTTTATTCTACACCTAATTATTAATAATATATATTTATATTTGAAGTTAAAATAAAACATATAAGGCACATTGGCTTTTTAAAATTCTCTATTTAGCTAGATATTTTATATTAAAATCAGTTAAAAGTGCTCCTGTTTGTATATACTAAGTATCTAAAGAATGCATAATATATTTTAAAGGCACTTTTAATTGAAACTTTTTTCTTTGTACTATTTCAAACATACCTAAAAATTGACAGAACAGTGTAATTAGCTCCATTTACTCATCCTCTGCTTCAACAATTACCAATATTTTAGCAATCTTGTTTCATCCATCCCAGTCCCAGCTTTTTTTTTCCCTGAAATTTAAAGCAAATCGTATCTTTCTGTATCTTTAAATACGTTATTTCTTAAGAGTTCCTTTCTAAGAGCATTTCTAAGAGTTTTTTGTTTTTGTTTTGTTTTTGTTAAGAGTCCCACAAAAGAAGGAATACTTTAATACTTTAATAGAGAAGTTCTGAAGAAAGACCAGTCAAATTCTGAAGGAAAGAGAGCACTCTGGGAAGAATGACACAGATGGAACTGATACCCGTGAACAAAGAACACTAGCCAGTGTCTCTTCAAATTTTTCCAGAGGTTCTTTCCGTTGTCCTGAAGTTTTAAACAATTAAAGATCTATCAAACCCCAAAGGAAAAAGGTACTCACTAATGCCACTGGAAAGAATGTTCTTCCGCAAATCTTGCAAGGTAACAATTCTCCAACTTGGACACTTCCATTTTCTAAAACAGAAAAGAATATAATCAATAAATTCAATAGCTCAAATTCTGAAACTTCCAAATTTTAATGTCTTTAGTTTCTTACGTAAGTTGTCAGTTCTTGGGAAAAATGTGTCATTTTGAAATAAGCAACATTATCAATTAAAATGGGCTCAAGACTTAAATTTATTAGTGGTCAAAAAGGCAATGCCAAATACAGAAATCAAATACTGGAAATGTCTGGTTTTCTTCTATTTTAACCAAGTCAATTTGTCATGGTCTTTTAATTTATAGGCTGTCTCTGTTGTAAATTATTAAAGTTTAAAAACCAAATTTACCTGAAAGTTAATGTTATATATTATAAATCTTCAAAGGGTTAAAAAAAATAACATTGGTGGCTACAATGGGACTGGATAAGATGAGAGTAAGAAAACTCCAAGTTCACTTCCTTCCATAAACACAACAAAACTATAACTATTTACAGAGCAACTATCATGATGAGAACAATCTGAAGACTACAGAAAAGATATTCCACAACTAAAGACATAAAGAAGGAACTACAATGAGACAAGTAAGAGGGGTGGAGACATGGTGGTACAGTCAGACCCACGTACCCGCAAACATGAGGATAACCACAATTGCGGGGGTTCTCCCAAGGAGCGAGTAGTCGGAGCCCCATACTGGACTGCCCAACCTGGGGGGCCCTGCAACAGGAAGATCAGCCAGCCCCAAGAACGTCTAGCTTTGAAGGCCAAGAGGGGTTACTTTCAGGAGATCCAGAGAGCTGTGGGAAACAGAGTCTCCACTGCTAAAGGGTGCACACAAATCTAAATGCTCCGAAACCCAGGGCAGAAGCAGTCGTTTTAAAGTGGTCTTCAAAAAATTTGGGATGATGAAAAGTTTGGGAGATGGAAAGTTATAATGATTGCACAACAGCATGAATGGACTTAATACCACTGAACTGTACACTTAAAACTGGCGAAAATGGTAAAATTTTATGTCTATTTTTCCACAATACAAAATTTTTTAAAACTTATAAAAAAGTAAGAAATAACACTGGAGATCAGTGAGATGGCTTCCTGATATGATTAGGGAGTTTAGGATACAAAGAATGTTGCCCTGCCAGACAAAAGGAAGCATTATGCTTTAAGGAAAAGATCACCTAGTTTCTAAGCAAACTGCCTGCACTATGTGAACTGTTCATTATTTCCTACATATAACATTATGTTAAGATTCACTAGACCAGCAAATTGAGAAGCTCTGACTTAATGGGCACAATTCATTAAACAAGGAAGAAGCAGGTGCAAGTTTAACTCAATCAAAAATTTAAAAAATAATAATAAAATAAGATAAACAGCAAGGTCCTACTGTATAGCACAGGGAAATACATGCAATATCTTATAATAATCTATAATGAAAAAGAATATGAAAGAGAATATATATGTATAACTGAGTCACTATGCTGTACACAAGAAACTAACACAACATTGTAAATCCAATATACTTCAGTAAGTCTCTACTCTAAAAAAAAATAAATCTATCATGTACTTAAATATAACAAATTTCATCACACACATAAAAAAACTGTTCTTTGGGATTCCACATAAGTCAATTTTTCATTTTATTATACAGCCAAATATCACACCTAAATTTATTTCCATACTTGTAATTTCCATAAAAATGATGATATATTTATTATATTTTCTGCTGAATATATTGATTGTTAAAATTCTTTTATCATATGAAAGACAAGTAGAGAGCCATCTTCTTTTAGAAATAACATAAATAAACTCATGAAAAAAGTACAATTATGAACTTCTTATCATTTGTTCCAAGGCATTTTAGTGAGTCCACAGAAAACTAATCAGGAGAATCAAAATAGACATTGGCAGGAACACAATCAAACAGTAACAGAACTGTTTTGTTCTCTCATTCTCCTAGTACTCCACTGCCCTATTTCAGTGGTAGATAGTGACTCCCTGTCACTTCAGATGGAGGCAATGCCTGTATGGCGGCAGTCAGGTTGTGAACACTACAAAAGCAAAGCTAAGATTTGCCTGCTTTGTCCCTTCCAATAGCAGAGTAGGTTATTTAGGGAGAGCAAAGCAACTTCATTGATCTGTATCACTTAATTCCACTAATTATCCAGAAAGTTGAGGCAGTTGCTGGATGGACTCCATTAGGTACATTAAGATTAGAATGTCTTCATAATGATTGTCAAAGTGATACCACAGGCTGCATAATCTATTAGGCTTATTTATTAGACTTTTTATGTCTTCCTTTAAATGCCTAACAACGATTTAAAAATTTATCAATATAAAATGTTGAAAACTACCACATATTTTACTTGCTTAATAGTGTATTTCAATATTTCCTTGTTAAATAGATAACAAAGCAAAATCTTAACAAAAACATTAACTATTGAAGAAGTCTACCCAACACATGGAAATAACGTGAATGGCTACCTGAGTACGTACTACTTGCAAAGCATGTACCAGGTAATAGTGACACAAGGGTGAAGTTACACAATCATTGATTCATAAAGCCAACAGTCTACATGATTTAGTTCTTCACTATCTAAGAAGCAAATCATCTTCCATGTTTTTTAATACAAAAACTTAAAACTTTAACAGAACAGCAACTAGAATACTACCATATAGTAAAATCCAACTCCTGGATTAATTCCTATAAGTCATCAAACATGGTCAAATTGTCTTTAAAGGAAAAGAAAATCATTATCACTAAAAGGCATAAAAAAGAGGAAATAGCACTGAAAATATTTAAAAATAATTATCTCAAAAAAGGAAAATAGTAAAAAGTCATTACTTTATTCAACATAAATAAAATATATATAAATGTATAATTTCCTCTTTTATTAGCTGGTCATAGAGCATAGCCCTACAATCCACAAAATATGGCATGTGTGTTGGTATCAACACCCTCTGGAAAGAACTTCTATCAACAGGTCATGATAAGCAGCTGAGGCATTAGTCACAAAGCCACATTTTGTTCTAATGGCATTCATTAAAAATACACTGCAGTGTGGTAGAAAAAGGCACTGGAATTTGTCTCATATTATCTAAGTTCAAGTCCCAGATCTGTCACTTAAAACTATGAGTTGTTGGGCAAAATATTTAACCTCTCTGAAGTTCAGATTCCTCTTGTATAAAATAAGAAAGTTAGGTTAAATGACCTACGTAGTCCCCTTCCATCTCTAATATACCATAATAATTATACCATATTTAATAAAATCTACCTTAAGAACACATTAGTAAGAAAAGTAAATGGATGACAAGACACCTCCCTTACTTGTATTATATTAATTTTTAAAAGCTGGTCATATATAAGAATGATTAAACCAAGTGACCAATGACAGAGAGTAGAATGAGTGTTTCAGGCAGTGTACAGTATGTTGAGGAAATCACTTCTACTTGTCTCCATACAGAACTGAGAATCTGCAAGGACTTACAGCAAAGAACATGACGTCCCTCTCCTTGATGGAAAAATTTTCACTGAGTAAACTAGAAGAAAATGTATGACGAATCATATAGGTAGCCTCAAGTTTAATATCTGTTAAATGAGGATTACATCTGGTCAATCTACCTTAAAATTTAAGAGGATTTACTGAGATGTTATATATAAAAATACTTCACAACCGATGAAATAAAAACTACTACTCTCCAGGGCATGCAGGCAAACTCCACTACTCTCTCCTGGGTGGCAAAAGCTGGTTAATTGTGCAACTTACACAGTAAAAAGATGATATTCAGAGGGTGAGTACTGTAGTGAAGAACAAAGACTCTTGAAAGAAGCACTAAAACTGATGGACAGAACCAAGTGAATAAAGTACTTAATAGTCTATAACTTTAAAGAAGCCCATTTCTCTTTATAAAATTTATCTTGTACACATTATTGACTCTGTTATGAGCTGCTATATTGAGCAATTTCAAAACCTGCACAGTAATAACAGGCCAGAAAAATGGTAACTTTATATAATACTAATATATAGGTGATATGAAATAATGTTATCTAAAATAGCTATGACATTCTAAAATATGTACATTTAAGAAATAAAGAACATTTCCAAAAGAAAAGAAATCTTGGAAATTAAGAATAGTTCTGTCCTCTGTATTTATTTATGTCTATTCCTTCATCTCTGGTCACTCCTTATCTGAAATCAACCTTTAAAACTCAACAAATCACTATTTTGAAGTACACAGCATCTGTTTTTACCACTTTCTTCCTACAGTTCTTTTTAAAAATCTAATTACTCCAAGTCAACAATCCCGCAAGATATTCCTTTTCAGCTCAACCTAGATTTCAATATTTCAACATTCACACTTAACCTACTCAATACATAACCTTCACCTTCCACTCCATTTTAGTGATCAGCACTCCAGTTCAGCAAAAACAACCAGGGCTAAAACGACTCAGAAAGATCCACCTTTGGACTCTCAAAATACACAAGCTCTCACTCTAATTACAGACTTCTACCTTCTACCTTTCTCTAAATCAGCTTCTTGATCTGAGTGACTTGCATTTTCTTGATAATCTATTCCTTGCTGCACTTCGCTTCCTACCCAGTCTGAATCTGAGTAGTCATTTCCACTACTTCCACCAATCACTCTCAAATCCTTTGCTCATGGTCAAATGCCTGGAAAATGCTAGATTAAACAAACGGGTTTTCTTAGAGCAGAACTTCCTCAGTCTTCAAAACAAGCCAAAAAAAACAAAAACCAAAAATCAAAAACCAAAAAACGGTTTAGCATGCTGTTATTTCCCCAGTAGAAATCCTTTCTGCCCCTAAAAGGTATTTAGTGCCAATGGAAACAATGATGGAAAAAAACACAGACCCTGATCTTATGGAGCTTCTACTCTTTGGAAATAGGTAAGTAAAAACAATTCAATATATAAAATGTGGTGAAAAGCACAATGTAGAAAAATAGAGCAGAGAAAGGGGAGAGAATACAGTCGTAATACTACGTGTGCCTGAGAAGTGGGTAAGATCAGGGAAAGCGTCTTTAATAAAGAGGCATTAGAGTAAAGACCTTAAGAAACAGAGACAACTGATCACCATTAATCTATTAATTGTCAAATTGAAAGCCCTCTTTTGAATCCTCATCCTACTAGACCTTTCTACATCATGAGGCACTGCTGATCAATCCCTTCCAACTTTGAAGTCCTTTCTCTCGTAGCTTCAGTGACATTTCTCTCTCCCAAGTTTTTCAGATTTTATAAGCCAAGCAGAGTTTGACCTGGTTAATACTTAAATCTCCAGGAATAGCAGGTGCTATAGGCTTTTTCTAGCACATACTCACTACTCAATAAACATTAGTTCTCCCCCACTTCCCTTTCTTCACAATTTTTAAATCTATTTAAAGACTGCCCCTTAACTTCAATTCCCTGTTCTGCTCAATCCTAAAGCTGGTATCAGTTCCTCCCCAAGTTTTTTTTTTCCTTTTTTCCCCTTCATTTTGTTAAATATTGCTTCCCTGGGCAAACGCATCCATTTGTTGTCACTCATATGTTGATGACTACTAAACTAAAACCTCCAGATAGATATTTATAAGTAGCTATAAAACTTTTCCATCAGATATGCCCCAAGAACAGTACACACACAACATTTCTGAAGCCAAACTCATTACATCATCTTCCAAACTTGTCTTTCTCTTGGTTAAAGATATCAACATTTCCTTAGTCCAAGCTAGAAGGCTGCTTTATCTTTGATTCCTTTTTCCCTCTCACATTCAGCAGTTCTCTCTCATTTTTCCATCTCAGAAATGTCTTCTGAATCTATTCCCCCTTTTTAATTCCTGCTACTTTTGCCTCAGTTCAAATCCTTATCACATTTGTGTTGGTCCAGCCTCTCTTTTCTCCAATCTGTTCTGCTGCCATAATTATCTGGTGAGACTGCCCAGTCTCTTCCAAGCCTGCTATGTTTCACCTGTACTGAACCACTCTTAAGCTCCTAATACACTTCCTGTAATTTTATCCATCCAATAAACGTGTACTGGAGGGGGACTTCTATGTACTAGGCAGTTTGTTAAATGCTTTATATATGTTACATCATTTCATATTTAATATAGTTCAGATAGATTGGTATTTATTAGCTCCATTTTTTACAGCTGAGGAAACTGAAGTTCAGATCAACCAAATCACAGCACTAAAAAAGAAACAAAGCAAAGATCCACAGGCCTCTCCAACACACTGCCTATTATGATAACCTAGCATCAGATTCAATACCAAAAAAAAAAAAAAAACTAGGTAAATTAATAAAGATGAAGAATTATTCAGTAAACTAGTGCTTAGATTAGGGAAAAACAAAGCACCTCAATGGGACAGCATGGCTGTCTTCAACTACATCAAGAGCTATATTAGAAAAGAGTGATCAGAATTCTAATCAAGTTTTAGAGGGCAGTACACTAAGATCTACTAATTTCAGCAGTCCAAAAGAGGAATAGGCAGCCTGATCTCTGTCACAATTGTCAACAACTATTTATCAAGATCTTATGACAGGAAAAACAATACATATGGATAAAACCTGCTTAGGGTTTAGCATCTCTCCATTTTACAGATGAAAAGCTCATAAGAGACTGCAACTCTCCCAAGTCTGGAACTACTTCTGTTGCCCTTAGACATATCTATAGAGGACGAGATTTAGGAGAAAAGGAATTAGAGGCTTTATTCTAATTGCACATACAACACAGAAGTGCTCGGATACAGATTATATAGAATCATTAGCAATAATTTATACTTGGCTTTCAAATACAGTGTTCAGCCTAATAGTTCATCTCTCGGAAGCTTAAGTTCCAGAAAGACCAAAAATAATGTGATATCTGATCTATATGTAAGTAATTTTTAAAAAGAGTACGATAAACTTCAATAATATTTTACAGGGGTCCAAATATTTTCTGGTTTTGCAATCAAGATTAGTCTGTTAAATGGCTTCAACTAGCTTCTCTATGGGTCTATTGTCAAGCAGTAAATATTTGCTCAATTATTATGCTATATGTTAAGCAAACTTGAAGATTTTCTACTGGACACGGCAATATAATGTTCATCAGACACCTTCAAAGTGCTAGACTTTATCTTCCAATAGGGAAAAACTTTATCTTATATATCACTGTACTAACGTATCACTGGTTATTAAGTGAAGGCATGGATGACTGAATTAATGCATGGTAACCTTAAAACTCAAAACCGATTTTTGCAAAGTGTGACTTAACAGGGACCAATTTTAAAAGAGAAGGAAAAGAAGTATAAGATGAAAGAAAAGAAAGGAACCATCTAACTTCAACAAAAGATTCTTAGAACGTTTGTTTTATTAGTTTAAACCACTTGTAATTACAAATATTCAATTGTTTTGCCCTAAAAAAAGAATAATTTCATGTTTTAATTCATTACAATTAAACATATCATAGTTAATGACAGCAAATCATTTTGTTAAAAAAAATCAAACGAGTAAAGAACAAATATTGTTTAATGATAATCCATCACAACCTGGGTCCCTAAAATATGCCCATGATAACATAGCCCATTAGATCAGAATTTATGTATTTCTCCACCCATGTAACTGAATATTATAATGGGTTTTCATTATATTTTAAAAGCATTCATAGTAAGAGTTCACTAGTAATGTAATGTAATAGTAATGTCTTAGCACTGCTAAAATATAAGGTTCACTAAAAGGTAAGCTCAATGAGAGCAGGGCTTTAACTTTTTATTTTTGCTGCATCCCCAGGGCCTACAATGGTGGCCATCATAGACAAAGTCATTTATTTAACAACAAATATTTATTGAATACCTACTTTCAGTCAGACACTGTTTCAGGTGTTTAGCAAACAAATGAAAAATTAGGTGAAAACCTTTGCCTTAATTACAAATGTTGACTAGAAATCCGCAGAAAAACTGTTCTAAAGAACTTCATATGCATTACAACTTCATGAGAATTCCAGAACCCATGATCCCACCCACATTGCTACAATACCATGATGTTTGAAAATTTATTAAAAAATAAATAAACTGCCTCCAAGTTCTCAAAACAAAAGTGTCTTGAGTAAGGAATACTATCATTATAATTCCTATTTCATGGAAATGTGAGTGATCCGCCTAAAATAAATAAGCAAAGAACAAGAACTTCATTTGTCACAGCATACGGTAGCTGTCCACAAACGGAACATCATCATATCATCCTCAAGGTGTTTACTGTGAGTTTCCCCTCGGAGCAAAAGCATGAAATACTATCATATTCATTACTGCATTTGCTTTTTAGTGAGCTTAGGTCACTGCGGAAAGTTTTATTACTTTTCACTTCATAACCCAACCTGACAAAATTTACTCTACCATGCAACAAACAGGGCTCATATGCCTCTGCTTATTAATTCCACCTGAATCTATGTAAATTAAGAGAGAAAAAAAGGCTAAATCGAGACAACAGGATCCTTCAATTCTGCAGGCTTATTCTTCATCAGAAATATTAACCACAGTTTGGAAAGGAATCTTAAAACTGTCGTTGCTAATGCTAGCTGGTTTTTTTTTTCCTTTGTTGTTTTTAAAGGAATGCTGTATTACACAGGATAAAATGCGTGAAGAGAATACAGAAGTGAAAGAACTGGGAACAAAGCAATTCTGGAGTCGTGGTTACAGCACAGGGATAAACCTAAAGATAAGGAATCAATGCTGGCTCTCTCTAACAGAGTTCTCCTGAATAAGCCCTTAAATCCTTCTGTTAATCTATTGTCCCGGCTCTAAAGCTGGCCAGTGACACTTCCTTGAGAGATGCTCCTGGCATCTCTCCGATAGAAGATGCTCTAGAAATGCAAAAATGGTTACCTAGGGAAACCAAGGAAAGTATCAGAAGCTCTAGGTTGGAGACACACCCTGGAGCCGCATCAAAGGCTGGCCGTGGGGAAGCCATCGACCTTAACGGAGAATCCACTTTGCAAGGAAAATAAAATCTGGTCGGAGGCTGTGATTACCGAAAGAACACTCAGGGAGTGAGGCAAGAGGAGAAAATGGTAGGAGGGGATTTGCAGGCGTATACCAGAGGCAAGATCTTGCTCGGGGCGAGGAACCACTAGGTGAAGACCGTCTGAAGAGGGGCAGCCTGAGGATCATTAGCTCCACCGAGTCGGGGGCTGCAGGGCGCCCGCACGCCCGGGCCTTGGGAGAAGCGGCGGAGTCCACCCCTCCGGACCTGCCCTCGCCTCTTCAGAACTGAGGTCTACAGCAGCCCCCTCCTCCCCGCCACCTCACTCTCAGTCCCCCGGCCCGCACTCCTTCACCTCCTCACCTTCCAGCCCCTCCATTGCGCCACCGCCTCGGGCTCGGCGAGACGCCTAAGGCAACACCCGCCGCCGCCGCCGCCGCCACCGCCGCCGCCGCCGCCACCGCCGCCGCCACCGCCGCCGCCACCACCGCCCAGCTCCGGCTGTAGCAACCCGGCCGCACCTCCCACCCGCTAACATCCCGAGCTCCCATTGGTCCTGCGCTGGCGGGGCGGGGCTACGGCGGGGCGGGGGCTCGGGGAGGCGCGCCTTCAGCGGCCGCTGCACAGCTGCCTGCCGGCGCCGGGCTTTCGTGGTCGTCCTCGGGGTAGGCCTACACCGCTGCAGATTGCGTCCTGCCGCCCAGGGGCGCCTTTGTTCGACTCCAGGCTTGTTTGCCTCACGCCTTAGCTTCCGGTTTCGAATATCCCAGCACCTCAGGGTTCTCAAACCCAGTCCCTCAGTCAGTGCAGTTCTGCCTCCCCGTCTGTCCCTCTCTGAGGACCTAAAGCAAACGAGCGAACCAGACGCTCTTCGCAGCGTGACCCTCTCCCCTTCCCGCCGTTCAGTCGCGCGACCTCACCTGAGTGTATTCCCTAGACTTTATCCTCATACACAGGTGTCTGAGTGGAGGCACCTTTCTTCCTAGAGAAATCCTACTTTCCATCTGGGATTGAGGAACTGAGGTTGCTCTCAGCCCTTGGAAGCAGCTTCCTCAGCATGAAAGCTTGGGCCCAAACTTCGAGGTGAAAGCAGCTGTCCCTTCACCCCCGGCTCCTCTTGGCCTCCCCCGGCCCGGGCTTTATCATTTTTCAGCTAAAGTTTTGAGCTGGCCTCGCAGCTGATGAGGTAACGTCAGAACTATGTCTGCTGAGGGCTTTTAAGGGCGGAACTAACCTGGACGTGTCAGAGGGAGGCCTGTTTCTGGCAGGGTCCAAACCTCCAGGGGATGAAGGTAACTTCGAAACCAGCTAAAACCTCTGCTTGACAGCCTAACACCTTTCACCAGAACTAAATTTCTTGGGAATTAGCAGTGATAGGCCGTATTGTTAGTTAACTCTAGCATACCCACTAGCAAGTTGTCACTATCAATGTAATTTTCATAACAAATCTTACAGCTATTTCATTAATCTGTTCCGTTGCAAAGTTTTGAAAGCATTTCTCACTTTGTCCACTGTTGAAAGCATGTCTCTTACAAACGGGTAGCTTTTAGGAAGCCAGAGTCCTCCTCTCCACTCAAATGAGAGTCTTACCATCCAGTAAACAGGCACTGGAGGGGGACATCATCTCTTAGTGGGAAGGTGAGCTAAGTATGTTTGAATGGGGCATGGTCCATCTAAGAAACATGAGACAAACCTGCCTCAGCGCCTCCCCTTCCCCTGGTTCTGCCCTGGCTCTTTTGCTCCTCTTGAGATCTGAGATCCTGGGCCTAATTGGCCAGACGACAGCCCTGCCGACCACTTAGCCACCAGGGATTGAGTGTGCTAAAGGTCCCTTTTCTTTGGTGCTGCTAAAACAAGTTAGGATTGTGGAGGAATGGGAGTGCTTTAAAAGAGCTCCGAGGAGGAAAAAAAAAGCATACTTGGGAAGAAAAACCAAGAAGCAGTTTACGAATGACTAATTCTTGAACTGAAGTCAAGCCAAAATTCAAGTTGGCTGGTACACATCCTTTTGAGCATAAAAGCTACAATAACAACAAAAACAATAGTAATGATAACAGTAACAATTTTAAAAAATCATGTTAAGTATATGTTAGGTCTTTTTCATATATTTGCTTATTTAATCTTCAGAACAGTTCTACAGCGTAGGTACTTACAATTTTCATTTTTGAGAATTAAAGTCTTCATTTTCTAGATACCTCAGAGGATTAATTTTTTGATAATATTTATACTATTAGTGAATAGTAGCTTGAATTTAAACTCTGGTTGGTCTGATTCTACCTATGACAATTTCATGGGACTCCTCACTTCCCTCCCTCCTCATCTTGCTTTCTAGCTGCCTCAAATGTAAATCCAAATATTCAGATTTGTGGTTTAAGGTGTATTTATATAAGCATTACTACTGTGAATCTTAATTCTCTGAAACGTACCTGCCAATCCCTACAGGTAATGGGCTGTCAATATTTTTATGCTATAGCTACCCTGGCTTCTTCAGCTTTTCCCTGGTCCTGACCCCTAGGTGAAGAGGACGATTTCTTATCTGCCTTCCTAAATTCCTTCCTCTGCCTCCTACCTGCCCAGCCTGAGAGACTCTTTGGTCTTGGTGCTCTCTTCTGACTTGACTTCCTGTTGATCTGTTCCATTTTTCTGATGCATTCATTCAACAAATATTTGTTGAGCACCTACTATGTTTCAGTCCATTTCATTACTAGCCAGTTACTAAAAAGAATGAAGCTCATTTTGTTCTCTATGTTACTAAGTTTCATCTGTTCATAATTTTTTTTTTAGCTCTCAAGTGATCTTTTTAGCTGATGATAACATTCATAGGTAAATACGAATTAGAGATCTTCCCACCTCCTTAGCGTACAAAAAAGAAAGCAAAGATTCAGAGATGGTTACTGATTTTGATCCAGATTAGAAAACTATTAAGTAGCTGAAATAGATATTGTACTCTTGCCTCATTACATCATATCCCTAATGCTTTATGCTTTGCATTACTTTCCCTTCAGCCCCCTTTCCTGGAGCCCATCCACATCTCATTTGCACCTTCCAAAGGGCTGAGCAAGCTACAGATATCTTATTTCAAAGCTCTAACCTCCTGTTGGATCTTACACAAAGATCAATTTCCCTTTCAGAGACATCCTTTGGCCCTCATTCAGATCATTTTCAGAACACAGCTAAATGAGATTCTGAATGTCAGTGAGAAACCAGTTCATTTTATAAACCCACTATGGAGGGTATTTTTTCCTCCACAGTCTCCAGGGGAATGACCCACCACAATTTGGTATATAAAAATGAATTTATATATTTGGCAATTGTAACAAAAGCGATAGTTTTCATCAAAAACAAAAGAGATGTATTTCCCTTAGAAGTGGGAATGTGTTCTAGATTAAGGAGCTACATTTTGACTTAGCTGTTATGAGTTTTACTTTGTATACTGAAGTAAAACAAAATTATTTAAGTGTTTTGGGGAAAAAAACAAAACAGTGATAGTTTTGAACAAGAAAACACTAAGAAAAGGAAAAAGAGAGGGTCCTAAAGCAAACTTCATTGCCTTTATTAATTGGAGGCATGATAGTGGTTACTCTACATCTTTATCCTCCAGTTCCAAAAGGAATTCCAGTTCCTAAAGGAGCCTCTATTCTCCTCCACTTTCAAAACTAATTCCCAGCAGCAAAAGGATGATTTTTTCAACCTTCAACTATGATCCCATCTATCCATCTCTTGCTACTGCAATTCCAAATCTCAATTGAAAAATCTATTAATTCAAATACTTACTGAATTACTCCTACATATATAACACATAGGCACAACAGTGGGCTCGACGAAGTCTCTTTGGTCTCTAGGAAGTTGATATCTATTAGAGGAAGCTTGGGTGAGACATAATACAGAGCAACAGACGACAATATATTCAATGGATTATTAAGTTTTAGATGTTGTGATACAGCTTATACAAGTAATTTGCTTTAAATAAACATTCATTAAGAGATTCACCTCTGCTGCTGTATATAACACTAATTTATTGCTTCCAAATGTTGAAAAGTATTCTGCCGTATGCATACACCACATTTTATTTACCTATTTCTGCAGTGATGGGCACCCGCTGCCTCTAACCTGCTGCTACAATGAACATCTTTGTGACTGTCCCCTTACGAACCCGGAATCAAGTTGCTCTGGGATGCATCCCTGGAATGGATTACTGGATCATATTCGTTTCCGGTGAGTATGCCCAGATTGTTCTCTACCGTGTCTGTACCAGTGTGCACTGCCATTAGCAGTGTGCAAGAGTGCCCATCTGCCTATATGTCATTAATACCTGGCTTAGCTCTAATTTTTGCCAATCTGCTGAGAATCAAGAGTTGGGCATCTCTTCATATACTTGCTAATTCAGATTTGCTTTTCAGTGAATTGCCTAGTTTTATCTACATTTTATATTGTGATTCTTACCTTTTTTGTTGTAGATTTGTAAATTCCTTCTATATTCTAGATACTAACCTCTTGCTGATTTTTATTTTAAAAATCTTTTTCTAGTTTGTCAAGTATCTGATTATTTTGTGTATGATGCCTGTCTTTGAACAGAAATCCTTAACTTAATTCTGTCAAGTCCATCAATATATTTTCCTTATGAATTATGCATTTGAGTTTTTATTAATGTTCTCTTCACCTCTAGATTATAAGGATGTTTGCTTACATGTTTCTCAGTTAGTGTAGCCAAACCTAATCCTAAGAAAATGGAGACAGTTTAGATTCAGACTGGAGAGGACAACAAAAACATTTATTTCTAGGGTCTTTTATGTTATAGTGTAATTCTAAAAATTCAAATAAGAACCAATGGCCAGAACGTTGTAAGACATCGTGAACTTCAGCTTTGTCCAATTTTGCCTGTTGTCCCCAGGGAAGACAGGTATTTTCAGGTGCTCCTTTTCCCACCTGGAGGAAGAGAAACAGAAAAAAAAAAAGAAAAATATCGAGTCCTTTCCCCCTTGCTTTACTCTTAATCATAGAGCTTCTCATGGCCTTTAAAAGAGTTCCCTTTAAAATGCTATAAAAGAGGGGAGGATATAGCTCAGTGGTAGAGCACATGCTTGTCATGCACAAGGTCCTGGGTTCATTCCCCGGTACCTCCGTTAAAAATAAATAAATAAAAACCTTATCCTCCCCCCCCCAAAAAAATTAAAATGCTATAAAGTATTGAAAATAAATATATAATGTTGATGATGTCAGGGTATTTATACTAAGGACAAAGAAGGAAAATTCTCTATTATAAATCACCTAAATGAATATCTTGGGACTTCTTTATGATTTTAAAAGCCTTATGGCTCTGTTTCTTAAAGTAATTATTAGACACTGTAGTTTCTGCAGCTACCTTTTAGTGGAAACAGCTATACAAGAATTCACTCTATAAACACATACTTGTTACTAGTATAATTGATTACTTGGTTTTGTCTTAAGAACTAACTGGTAAAAGTGAAAAACTAAAGCTCTAATTTTCATTGTGGATACACAGTGTTTTCTGCCATTAGCTATTTATACAAATACCCACATTTGCAAAGCCATCTTTCTAAGAAAAGTTGCTTTTTACAGTTTTACAATAAACTGTATCATTCTGTTTGCTTACTTTTTACTTAGAATGAATACCAAAAGTATAAGTTTGATATATTGTTGATCTAATTTTGTCATATGAATCCAACAATTGTTTGCTTGCTGTTTCTAAGAAACAGAGGTGCTCAAGCCTGTGTACATTTACGTTTCTTAGCAGCTGACAGATAAGCAACAAAACAGAAATCAGTCTCCTCTAGCTGTTTTTGAAACATAATAAAATTTATATTTTCATAAGAAAGAGAAATTCAAGGTAATAAAATATTAATATTCATGGAAATTTAATTTACATATAATTTAAGGAACACTAGTTTTCAGAGAATTTGAATACTGTAAAAGACTATCTGGATGTCAGTAAGTCTTTGAGGATTTAGAGTTCTTAATACCTTTGCAGTGCATTTGTTATTATTATGAACATAAATGTGCCTTTGTAGTAAAGGTGGTTGTTGTCCTGTTCTCAAATCCCCTTTACTAGAAGATGCATTCAACCCCAGTTGTTGAGAATGTTGGTTGATAACCCACAGCTACTTACTTCCCCTGAGAGGTTGTGGCCCTCATCATCAGGGTGGCAGACCACAGCCAGTGACTGACTGACTCTTGGGTACAATAGGCCAGCTTTGACTCAAGGTGGGCTAAAGTCAGTCTTCAGGTAAGACCACATCCTCGCTTACCTTTTGTCTTTCCTACTGCACTAACCTGCTTCCCTCGGTAAAGAGGAGTCATCTCTAACAGATCACTTCCACAGGAATCTCCCTCTGAGTCCTTGCTTCTAAGGAACCTGATGTAAGATCCTTTTGTGGATAAACAGTAGTGCCAATTTAATGGCCTAGTGCTAATATTAAAAGTCACTCCATCCCATGCCCAGTAGTACTTGAGATGAAAAGACCGATACAGAATATTAACTATTTATTCAGTGCTTTTGATAATTCTCTACATTTCCACAAGGCATTGTTGTTTTAGAGAAACTTGGTTTAATATTTCAGTCAATGGCATTCAATAAATATTTGCTAAGTGAGGGAATAGATATGAGTGAATGGTGTGGTCTTCAAAACAGTTCTTTTAGGTAAACAGAAAGGTTTTATTTAACACATAATGGTTATGGTTAGTATGTTACTATGAAGAAACCATTTCCCATATAGTTTCATGTGATCCTCATAACCTATCTGTGAGGCAGGTGTTACTTCTTTCATTTTCATATTGAAGAAACTGAACTTCAATAAGAGTAAGTGACTTTTCAAAGTTACAATGATTTAAGTGGCAGGCTTAGAATATGTAAATAGATTCTCTAACTTGAGATACACCTACGGTATGTAGCATAACTGCTTTTTGTAAGTAAGAACACTGAGTCTGTTGAGCATGACAAAGGGAAGGCATTGGATTCCTGTTCTCTCTCAGATCATGAAAGAGAGGACTGATAAACTGTCCATGGAATGAAATAAAAGGGAGCCATCTGAATTATTCTTTATTTTCTTCAATGACAGTATCTATATGCGATAGTTCTCTGTGTCAATTTGGCTAGGTCAAATATTATTCTAGATATTTCTGTGAAGGTGTTTTCTGGATGAAATTAACATTTAAATTGGTGATCTTTGAGTGAAGCAGATTGCCCTTCACTCAGTGTGGGTGGACTTCATCCAATCTATTGACGGCTTACCTCCCCTAAACAAGAAGGAATTCTGCCAGCAGAGTGCCTTTGGACTCAAACTGCAATTCTGCCCTGGGTTTTCACAGCCTAATGACCTACAGATTTTGAACTTTCCAAACCGGTACAATCACAGGAGTCAATTGCTTAAAAATCAAGCAATCAGTCAATCAGTTGCATTCTCTCTGTCTTGATCTCTTGTTCTTTCTCTAGGTATAACTATAGAGATATAAATATAGATATAATCCTATTGGTTCTGTTTCTCTGGTTAATACACTATGCTTACCCAGGTAACTGGATAACCAACACCTGGAAAGCAGCAAAGTAAAACTAGGAATATTCTCTGAAAGAATTCAAATCTTTGTGTGATCTTTGCCCTTATTCAGATACTCTATTGGCTGCTTCCAGTTGTCAGAGTGGTCCTTTGTTCCCATCCTCTTTTCAGAGGTAGATAACTTCATCTCTTTGTATATAAATTTGGACACTGTAAAAAGAGGAAACCTATGACTCAATTTCAAAAAATAAACCTATAAACTATCTTAATCTCCTATCACAGTTTTACTCTGGAGAGATCCAGGAAGGTTTGTTAAAAGAGTACCCAACATGGATGGTTGGTTGGTTAAACCATAGACTAGAACCCAGGTCTTCTGACTTCTGGCCCTTTGCCCTTCAGGCTGTAACTTTGTGTCTCTTGATATACAAATTTTTACATAGTTCAGTTCTAGACATTTTAAAGAATAAAAGCCTGTGACTTTAGGCAACTTAGATTCGAGTTAATTGAGCAAGATCATGTGAAGAATATAATAATAACAATAACAATAATAATATTAATATATTACCAATAGCATATTGGACATAATTAAAGGATAAATGAAGGATATAGAAAATAATTACTAAACAGTCAAAGTGGAGAGATTATTTTAGGCTGAGTTTCCAGGGAAAGATTAGTGAAGAAGACTGGGTACTGAGAATGGAAATTTACAATGTAGATGGGGTAATAAGATAGAAAAAAATGCTAGGAATATATGCTAACACACAGAATACATACAATGCTAACTATACTTTAAATTTAAAACAAAGTTTGGGTCAAAAAGGCAGAGAGATTATAGGGGAAAAGATACCCATATAGGTTGGAATTGGAAAAGGGATTGTAGTAAATGGATTTTGTATCTTTTAAGATGTATAGGATTATGACAGGTATTTTGGGTAAGGAGTTGATCATAGGATGAACCAAGGCCAAAAAAGCAGGAATGTAAATGATAAGTTCAAGGTACAGTGAGAAAATGTTGAAGATAGAAAATTAATTAGACAAGTATTTACTGAGCACTTATTATATGTGGGGAATTTAAATTAGGCCCAGATTATAGAGGGTCATGAATGCTAGGGTTTCAGATTAAAATTTATTTCATGACATGCTATTTGTCATGAATTATTATTATTCATAGAAGGATCTTAAGCCTTGATGAATTTTGAACAGAATGAAGCTTTTTTAAAAAGTGTAATTTAAGATGACTATATCTGGTAGTAACAGTGAGCAGGATGATCTTTTGGAAAGACACTGAAATGACCCAAGCCTAACATGATCATGGTTTGGCTTATTATTGGCAGCAGAATTAAGAGGTCCAAGAGTGTGGTTTTATAACATTTGATATTATCATTCTCCAGGACACAAGTATATGAATCGTCCCTTGTCGATTACTCCAGCCTCCAATGGGTTACCTTAAGTAGATTATCCTTAAAAAATAGTAACAAATGTAAAATAAAGTGGTTATTTATTATTGGTTAATCTAATGTCCAATAATTCCATTGTAGAACTATAATAAAGTTTGGTGGGATTCCATATTGTAAGCATTGTATTAGTCAGCTCAGGCTGCTATAACAAAATACCATAGTTTGGGTATCTTAAACAACAGAAACTTATTTTCTCAGAGTTCTGGAGGCTGGAGTCTGACATCAGGGTGGCTACAGGGCTGGGTTCTGGTGGAGACACTTCCTGGCTTGCCGATGCCAGCTTCTTGTTGTGTTCTTACATGGCAGAAAAAGAAAGATCTCCCTCTCTCCTCCTCCTCTTTTTATAAGTCCATCAGTCTATTGGAGTAGGGCCACACTCTTAGGACTTCATTTAACTTAACTACCTTCTAAAGATCCTACAACCAAATATAGTCACATGAAGGTGGGGGTGGTTAGGGCTTCAGCATGTGAATTTGAGGGGAGGAGTCTATATATTCACTCTATAGAGCATTTATTTAGACATACTATTAAAAAGTTAAAACGTGACACAAAATGTTTATGGCACTGTGATTTATAATGACTAGAATAAAATGGCTATAATAATTGAAGATTAACCATAACTCCATGACTTTCTGACAGTTAAGGTTACCCCAACTAAGAAGAAATAAACTGAATCACAAGATCTCTTTATCAGATATTAAGAAGTATTCTGATTCTTCAGAAGACTGTCTCCTAAAATTGAATTATAAAAACAATTTATACTGGGACATGAGAATTGAAGGCAAATTAGAAAATTTAAGATGACTAGTTTGGAGGATTAAAAGAATGGAAATTCTAATGGAAGAAAAGAGAAATTGGCACAGAAGTTCATTTGAAACAAAAATATACATTTGGTAATTTATAATGAGAAATTTTACAAAATGAAAATAAAGCTAAATATGGTATTTTCAATCATGCAAGAGATGTATTTGTCCAAAAAAACTTCAATTTGTGTTGCTATTTAAAAATGAATTGTTAAAGTCACTGTATTTTTTATAGATATTTCTGTGGCAAGACATGATGTAGTAAAAGTTTTAGTGCTTACTAACTAACAAGTCAAACCATTTGTATTTGGGAAATTGTAGAATAAAGATAATGAGGTCTTACTAATTATCACATGATTGGTGGGTCAATTTCACCATCCTTTTACAGCAGGAGATTCAGCCTTAAGTGAACAAATGCGTTTTTCCAAATATATCCTAGTAGTACCAATGTAGCCATGATATTTAAAGTAAATTTTATTTTGAAATTTAAAATAAGGTTTAAATATTAATACTTTACGAATGGACCTTAGGCATGCAAAAATGAAATGGGACATTTTGTTTGTGTTAGAATTTTCTTTTATTTGCTTCCTTTACACAGAATGAACCATCTTCATAGCAAACACTTTATAAGTGTTTCCTTAGAGACAAAAACAAAGAAATTTCAAAATTGCTTCTTGTGCTCCAGCTCAATAACGAGCACTTTGCACAGTAATCCTGTGAAGTCTGGCTAAAAATTACAGCAGCATCATAGCAGTTACACAGCATTAAAACAGAATTGACCTATTTGAGGTCAGTCTGTCCTTTCAGAGTTTATTTAAATTGAATATTCTTTTCTGTGGGAAGTCTTAAGATTTTTGTCAATTTACAGACTTTATAGTCTCTTAGTCATAAGACTAAGACTTATGACTCCAAGGACATAGTTCTGCTGAATTATCAACTTTACCCCTGGTGCTTGGTCTCTTCCCCATGCTCCATGGTGGTCCCTTTGTGGAAGTCAGACTCTTTTCTTTGAATCCCTAAATTGCCGTTTCCATAAATGTCTGTATGTGCAATATAGCAGCTTTGTGAAACATATATTCTTGAGAATAACACACTGAAATCACAAGTTTTGGTCACAAAACCTAGAAACTAAAATATTAAAGATATAATTGAAGATTCTTCTACAAGTCTTTAGATAAAAAGTAGCTATTAAATTTTGGTTTTATATAACAGTGTTTAACAAACTTACTAAACAGATGAAATTAAAACAGATATCTCAGCCAGATCATAGATTAATAGCATTTTGTAATCACTGGAAATTTCTGTTTTAATTAAATCACTTATTCAAATTTTAAATTTTCATGTAAAAATGAAAAAGTAAGTATCTTCTCTTAATTGTTTTAGATGTATATCTGGATAGAACTTTCAAAATATCCAAATGATTTACAGGACTTTTCACATCTCAGTGTAATGGTTCACTCTAAAAAAGCAGTGTCATCTAAGACATTTTACCTTAACTTTTAGGAATATGGGATATAAAATTGAATGAAATAAAATACTATGTTTTCTAAGTAGAAGGGTAAACACAGGAGAAGACATGCTAATGTGGTAAAGTTTCATGTATCATGAATTGTAGGACACTAAATATCTGTAAATTGATAGGATTACATAAGAATACCATTTTGAAAATAAGATTTAGGAAAACTTTATAAAAGAATTGCATCAAATAATGTTTTCTCTAGGGAAAGACAGGTTACATTCACTTTTTTCTCTCTTCTCTAATTTGTCTTTACTATTTCTCAATCCCTCAGTTTCCTTTACTGTTTCTCAGTTTCTCAGGGCAGAAATTCTAGTTGGCTACTCAACATCAGTTTTCAATTTAAGTTTGTATTGATGTTAAAGAGCATTGCTTGAAATTTCAGGAGGTAATAGAGTCAGTGATCATTCCTGGGTAATATTTTCTGGCTGGCTGTATTTTTCTATAGAGATATTTGACTGGCTGGAAATTTATCTTGTTAGTAAATTATAGGAGTTGATATAACAAAAATAAACAGTGAAAAACAACATTAACAAAACAAATAATGACAAATCTCAAATTTTAAAAAAAACCCTCATTCTGACTTTAAAAAGTATACTTTTTTCTAATAGCATAATAATATAATCACAACTGATTCTAGTTATTTGTTGCAAAGTGAGGTCGAGTTCATAGGTCTTGGTGGAAAGAAAAAAAGGTGATTTGTGTGGGGAAAAGAAGTAGTACAGAATAGTGGTTAGACCTCTGGTCTCTCCAGCAAGGCTTGGCAAACTACAGTCCGTGGATTAGCTGCGTGTTTTTATAAATAATGTTTTATTGGAACACTGCCATCCACATTTATTTACAAATGTCTGCTTTTCTGCTACAGTGTTGGAGTTGAGTATTTACAACAGAGATTGCATGGCTCACATAGCCTAAAATATTTACCATCTGGCTCTTTAAGAAAAAGTTTGCCAATCTACCTCTGCACCACAAACCTTGATTTACACCCTTCGTTTCCTTGAAAAATGGATTGAGATCCTCTGAGCCACTCATTGCACACTTACAAGATATGGATAATAGCTAATTTATGAATTATTATGTAGGTTAAATGTGGAAGTTCAGGGGAAGAACTTAGTACATTGTGAAGTGTTAATAAATATTAGCTGGAATTATGAACTTGAATCAAGCCACACTTTCTTCTGGATTATCTCACAAACTTATTTATAGATGCTTCAGTTATTAGCCAACACAATTTGTAATCATCACTAATGTTATAACCAGAAAGTTGTTAACCTGTATCGAATATTTTAAAACAAAAAAGCCATATTCATAAAATTTAATATATCATAATCAATCATTTTTCTTAACAAGTGGCTTTATTCTGATTTAAAACATTTTGAAAAGCCTTCAGTACTAGTTAAGATAGAGTAAGGACATTCCACCCTGTACCTACCACTGAATGCAGCTAAAATCCCTGGACTGATGGTATGGAACAGCTATCTGAAGACATTCACCAAGACAGACGATATCAGTAGGAAATTTGAAAGAATTGAAATTATCGAACTATATCTCTGACCATAATGAGATTAAATTAGAAATTAATTAAAAAGATATATGGAACCCCTCCTCATAGTTGGAAATTAAACAATACATTTCTGAATAACCTGGGGAAAATGCAAAATGAAACCACAATGAGATACCTACCACTACACAATATTATACATTTCTTAGAATGACTTAAACAAAAACAAACTAACAGACAGACAATACCAAGGGCTGGCATGGATACAAAGCAACTGGAAGTGCTGTATTTTGTTGATGTAAATGCAAAATGCTACAGCCACTCTGAAAAAGTTTGGTGATCATTTATAATGTTAAATGTAAATTTAACTATCTGACCCTAGGAATCCCACTAATATTTATCCTGAATAAATGAAAACCTTTGTTCATA
Source organism: Camelus bactrianus (assembly GCF_048773025.1). NCBI lineage: Eukaryota > Metazoa > Chordata > Mammalia > Artiodactyla > Camelidae > Camelus > Camelus bactrianus. The sequence continues at coordinate 18,390,450 of NC_133567.1, read as the reverse complement.
CAAAATCCTACATGTGACTTTTATACAAATTGTGTTCATAATTGCCAAAAATTGGAAACAACTGAAAAGCTCTTCAGCAGATAAAAAAGATAAACAGTTGAGACACCAATAAATAAATAAAATGGAACACTACTTAGTAATATGAAAGAACAACTATTGGTATATTCAGCAACATGAATGAATCTCAAAGCCATTATGCTGAATGACAGAAGCCAGTCTCAAAAGGTTACATTCTGTATTATTTCATTTATATGACATGGAAGAGACAAACCTACAAGGGTGGGAGGGGGAGAGTGTACAACTATAAAGGACTGCACAAGGGAATATTTTGTGGTGATGGAAATGTTCTGTATCCTGATTGTTATGGTGGTTACGTGAATCTATACATGTGTTAAAACCCAAAGAACTGTACACCAAACAAAAAACAGTTTGGCTCCATCTAAGTTTTTAAAAATTATGACAGCAAACCAAGATGCCAGTTTGTGCTTTCTTTATTTACTGCATCAGTTAGAATAGCAGTAAGTAGGAGGCAGCAGAAAGTAGGTCGAAGAGGAACTTGTTGCTTCTTCAAGCAGTATAACAGACCTACTTAGCTGACCATTTGACAAAATGTTGGCATTAAAAGTGCATTTTTAAAATGGCAGAAGAGACAAAGCCATGTGAATAACTTCTACTTGATAAAATTTTTCTCTCTCGTGGTTACATTTGGGGTTTCTTGGTATATATGCTTTTCCATTATAATTCAAATATTTTGTAAAGATTACAGTAAAATTTTCTTTTTAAATGTAAGGTTCCTGCCATAGTAGTTTGGACTTGACTGTTTAAAGATGTTTGCCAAGAGGTTCAACATAAGTGATTTTGCTCCTTTTGAATTCCAATAATTCTAGTCCAGGTTCTATCACCAACTAGCCATGTAATCCTTGAGCAAATTATTGAGCAATCTCTGCTTTCAGTTTCTTCTCTTGTAAAACAAGCATTTTAATATTAACTCTAGGACCCTTTCCATCTGAAAACATCACATTTTGTGATTCTACTAGTATTCTGTAGCCATTTATGGAAGGAATAGCTCTGGGCAGGTTTTGGTCCAACCAAAAACTTCCTATTAAAGGCTTACCTATCCCTTGCCTGATGTATTGCTACATCAGTCAGTATAAAGCCTCATTAGTGTCAAGTATCATTAGTAATGCCTTGACTCTGAGCCAAATTGTTAAGGTTGGGCACATTCGCTATATAAAAAGGCTTTGTTGATTAATTGCTAGGTCTCTGGATACGGACAGATGCATGTTAGCATCATCACCTTATCTCCTATCGCCAATGACTTTCAACAGCCTCATCTGTTTCTGTTTCTTAACCTGTAGATAGAAGTAGTAAGATCTTTTAAAAAGGTTGTTGTGTAGAGTAAATCAAATAATACATGAATATTTCTAATACAATGCCTGGAACATAATTTGCAATTATTAGACGTATGTGAATTCTAATTTCTATTTTTTCTTGAAATTGCATAAATGAGAACTCAGAACAGTACTCTGCATTTTCAGCACACCAGACTGAAAAGCATAGCATTGAAGTTTCATCAGGAAACGCATGCACCACCACTTCTATATTTGTGGGAGGAGGGGCCAGGACAAATATATCTGTTAAAATGTGATGGAACTGAGAGAAAAACCAGGTGAAGAAATCAGTATCTTAAACTGTGAACGTTAAATCACAATTTCATTATTGGTGACATGTGTCACCAACAGTGAACATAAAAATAAAACCAAGGAAAATCTAGGAGCATTTTGGAAAACTTATCTGTCACTGACACTTCAATTAGGCCGTCTCCATTCAACTGCAAAATTTTGCATTAGTCATATTAGCAAGACCAAGCTCACAGTACTCACCATTGTGACAGGCCAGTAAATTGAGAGACGGGGTGTTGGAGCAAGGAAGAGCGAATTTATTATGAAATCCAGCAGACCGAGAAGAATGTGGACTAGTATCCCAAAGAGCCATCTTACCCGAGTTAGAATTCAGGGTTCTTTTATACTAAAAGCTTTGGCTGGTTATTGCAGACTTCCTGGTGCTGGCCGGACCGGGGAGGGGATGTGATAATCCTTTGTTTTTGCAGCCGTCCACCTAGTTTCTGGTCAGGATGCTCCTGTAAACCTCAAGAAGACAAATGTTACTCTGTTCTGCAACTTTTTGTCTTGATATTAATAAAAACTGTTATACCCCGTAAAGGTCAAGCCTGGGGGGCAGAGCCCTGAGATAGGGTTGTACATTTCAAGCTACAGGCAACATTCTTTTACAGAGGTGCAGAACCTGCATGACTCAGCACAGGCAACAGAGCACAGAGCTTAGCGCTAAAGGAATAGATCCAATATGGAGTCAGGTGTGTTATTTGTTACACTCAGTATACACATTTCTTATGTAAAGCTTTCAGTTTTACAGCTCTAATCATTTATGTATTTCTGGGCAATCATGATGATATGAAAGGAAGTCCCTTTGTGTCTATTTTCTAGGCTGCTGTAAAAAAAAAGTTACAACCTAAGTGGCTTAAAACAACAGACATTTAATTTCTTTTCCTCTCCTCTCCTCTCCTCTCCTCTCCTCCTATCAACTACTCTAGCTTGTTCTCATCTTTGAAGATAGAGACCATGTTTTTATATTTTATTTCAGTGCCTCATTGAATCCAGCATAGTGCCAGGCCTTGAGTGTGGGTTTATAATCATTACGGTTCTATTTTATGATTCCAAAATGTTTTGTTGCATTAAATTAAGTGTCCAAAGTCCTTGAAATGGAATATTTTGAGACAGCTATAAAGGAGAATTAGAAAACTAAGAGAGGAGGAAATGATATATACTAGAGGAGGGATTGTATATAATAGTAACTCATCTGTCTGTGAGACATGGTAGGAGTACTGTGAGGATGATGCACTTTGGCCAGACCACTGCTCAAGATGCAGAGCTTCTCCCTTAATAGTAATTCTACATTTATTGAGCGGAAGCTCTGTGCCAGGCATGCTGCTTAACGCATCATCCACAGTATCTCAGCTAATCCACTGAGCAATCCTATGAGAGAGGAACTATTTATTCTCCCCACTGTAGCTTAGAGAGGTTAACTAGTTTTCTCAAGGTCACACAATTAGCAAATGATAGAGCTTGATTTCAGAGCTCAGCAGTTTGACTCCAGAAGCACATTCTGCCTGGAAAATAAGAGGATGGCATTGGCTTGTTTATTTATAACAGCCTGTTTCATGATTCAAAGTCTGGGAGAATTGACAAGTAAATTTTTTTTAACCACTTCTCTTTCTTTTTTCACTGATTTAAATAATAAATATTTATTCCATTTTTGGAAATAAAAGTCTTCCTTATTATATAGTTGATTATTGTTTCAGAAATGTCCATAGATAATTTATATTTTCACAAATTTCTTATTAAGCTTCAGACTATTGAGAATGGAAATTATTAAAACTTTATTTTTAAAGATACAATTTTTCTATTTGTGATTATTAATACATATTTTGTTAAATTTTCTTAAGCTTCAGTAAAAAGTAGAATAAAACAAAAATTTATCTCTATGCCAACCAGTTGATTACTTTTCTCAAAATAGACTTAATGTTTATTGTTGTGTCTGTTAAATTAGCACATAATTTTTCAAATGCTAGGAAATGTTAAGCCTCGTTTCCATGTTACATATTTTATTTTTAAATTTATAACTTATGTAATATATAATCCCAGAGGGAATAAAAAATGCACTTCTGTAAACAATTCATTGTTCACATTTGACCTTTATTCAGATTTTAAGATTGCAACTCTTTAATCAAATGCTTTAAGTCCAAACAAAATGGGGGCTTTGGAAATACTTAAACCTCTGTGACTAATTTGTGTTGGATTAAATTTTGTTCAAACATTTCTAGTAACTTGGAAAATCTCCAGGAATACCTATAAATTAATTTATAGTGAAACATTTATACAATGTTAGTATTATCTAAGTACTATTAGTAACCAGAGCAAGAGAAGAAAAGGAAATGGTGCTTGGTTGCCCCCTAGTGGTTTCTCATTGGGAATTAACTGGAAGAAACTGCACTAGCACAGGAACCACACAAAAAGAAAATACAGATGTATTCACATGTATATGTAAATATATATTTAATTATGTATGTAAAATGACAGTTATTGGGATCATTTGATTATATTAAACCTTCATCATATTCTAAGATGTCAGTAAATAACTGTGGAAATAAATAATAACTTAAAAACAGCTTCTCAAAAAGTAATTTAAATTTTTCTTTTGGAAAATAAAATGTATTTAATAACTACTCATAGAACTGTCATAATCTTACTCTAAAATTACAGTTATTATGGGGTGTTTATTTTATTTTACTTTTCTTATTAACAAATTAATACATTTAGGAATTATGTTTATATTTTAATAATGTAACCAGATTTGATAGTGTCATTATTTACTGGATCTACTGATTTTTCATGCTGTTTTTTAATGAATAAATAATCAATTTTCAATGTCATTTTATACATGTATAAAATTTGAATTTTACAAATCTTATTTCTGATCAAAGTATAAAAATGCCTGAAATAAATTTTTAGGTTTTGAAAGTGAAGTAAAAAACCTGTTGTATCTTCCAGGATGAAATGCTTACATTTGCCTATCACTTTATAGTTTCTGATAGGCACTTATGTTCGGCAGTTAGGAGAAAAGTTTGATTTTTGAATTCTGTTTTGGCCAATTACCAGTATGGTTTGAGGCAAGTAACGACATTATATCTCTGTGTCTGTGTTCTCATCTGTGAAACAGAAATGCATATCTATAGTGAGAAGAAGATATAATAAGGATCAGATACTTTGTACTTTCAAGTAGTCAAAGGATAATATTACGACTTTTTTCTTGAATGTATTTCTATCCATATTAGCATCAGCTTAGTTTTTTTTAAGCAAAGAGATTTGCTTTGTTCCTTAGAATTATTTAATTTTTTGATTTTCATTTTTAATTAGTGTTGTTTAGCCTATGCCCAGTAAGAACAATGAAAGATATTTATAAAATGGATAACTTGTGTTCTGCTATGATTTAGAGTTTCCAAGTTCTGCAAAAATACTCTTGTTTCAAAATCTGAGAACTTTCTGTGAAATGGAGATTTGATTTAAAAAAAAGAGTGCTTGAAGAAAGAGCGGAGGATTGTAGATGTTAGGAAAGGGTGGTAGAAATAGTATGTAACCTTTGCCAATATTTGTAAGAAAAGAAGAAAGGTGGGAAAACTATTTAGATGCTATAGTTAGAGCATTGTTCTATTCATTATTTTTTACTTTAGGGCAAAAAAATTGGCGCCTGGGGTTAAAAAGAATATAGATACATCATAGAAGTATATTTCATATTTTATTTTTAGTACAGAAATCCAATAGTGGTACAGAAGATGTTTAAGAAGTGTAATCTTTAAAACTTCACATATGCTGAGTTCTCACGGTTAGGTTAAGAGTAATCATAATGCCAGCATAGTTGTTAACAGAGCTCTAGGCATTCCCATTTCTGATGGCCTGTAGGACATTTTCTCTTGAGTATCCTGTCATGATCTTAAACAAAATATATTTAAAATTAAATGTATCAAAATCCCCTCAAAGTCATTCTCATTTCAGAGTTTCCCCAATTTCTGTCAGTGATTAGTACCATTTTTCAGGGCTAGCGACCACAATCAACTTCAGTCTGTTCTTTTTTCCCTTGTGGTAAACTAATTTCAAAATAAAATTTCAAATCTGTGAAAGGTTTTAATTATGCATTTTTAAAATCACACTTGATGTAAACTTGCATTTATAACAAGGAGACCATTTGATTTGGAAGACATGTAGCTGATCCTATATGTGAGATGGTTATTAGGGGTAATTCAAATTTCTAAGTAAATCAATTTGAATTACTACTAGGAAACACTGCAACTAGCAGTAAAATTCATACTGGGAGAGGAAAGTTACTTTTTTCTACATGAAGAGCCAAAATTACTGAGTTAAACATTTAAAAATAAAAATCCTGTATTTCCATAATCCCTTTCTCCCAGCACATGGAGGAAAAACAGGAGGCAGCATCTTTTAGAATAACATGACAGACTTAGACCTTTTCCTCCCTACCGAAGTTTTCCTCCTTTAATCACACATGCTATAAGCATGGCTGTGAGGATAGTTTCAGGAACTTTAATTCAAAAACACACCAGAAAAACTGAGTGGATCTGGGAGGGTTCAATACTGAAAAGCCTAAGCAAAAGAAAGAAACAAAACACAAGGGCTATGTTGCTAAAAGCTGTCAGGACACACAGTATACTTTATTAAAAAAAAAAAAGATATTACGGTTGCTGCCCTCAAAGGAAATTACAATTTGGAAGATGGTTGTATTCACAAATGTACAAAGGAATAAACAAACACATGCTCACAGGAGGAAACTGAGGGAAGAGAGGAGGGTTTTGGTGGGGGTGTTTTTTTCCTAATAGGCTTTTAGACTGTCAAAGCAAGATATATCTACTACAAAAATATGAATTCTTCACAAATAAGGACTAGATGATAAACTGGATATCATTTTGGTTTCCTATTGCCCACATTATTGCTCTGTTATGGTGTGTTTAAGGATCCTCCCTGGATTCCTTCTAATAAGGCCTGGGTCTGTTGTGGAGACACAGTGGGGGCACTGAGTTGAAGAAACACGGGCAACAGTTGCTGCTAAATATAAACCTGACGCCTATGCAACCATTATACCAAGGGTAGGGGGAGTTGTTTAGTTCCTCTCCATGGAGCATGTATCAGAATATTTCTAACAAACTGAATTTGAACGTACAATACCAAAAAATCAGCCTTTGCATCACAAAAAGCAAATTCAAAGATGGAGGAGAGTTTGGGGAGCAAAGAAAAGAGCAGCTTTATTGCTTTGTCTGGCTAAGGGAGTCACAGCAGGCCTTAAAGACTGTGAGCCCCTGCTGGGGTTGGTGCTTGGCGATTACACAGGCAAACTGATGGAGCATATCAGAGATACCGAATAACAGAATCTTTGTTATCTGTGTCATGGGAACTTTTGGTGGTCCCTTAAGTCATTGCCTGAGGCCTTGGTGTTATCTGGTCTGATCCTTCTGGTGTCACAGGGGCTCCTGGAGGATCTGTTCCTTCAGGGTTATTGTTTATGACCTTCTTTTTGGAAAACAGCTCCTAGGTTTAAATACAAGTTAGTTACGGATAGGGTTGGGGTTGCTAAGCATGTAGTCACTCAGGCAAATTAAATGATAGCAAGGAGGAAAACAAGTTGGTCAATTAGAAGTAACTTAAAGCTGCCTTAATGTCGGGGAAGCCATTTGTGACTCGTTCAGGAGCTTTAGAAAAAAGAGCTCATTTCTATACATCTTAGTGTCCACTAGCTACAACACTCAGGGCTGCTATGAGGACCAGGTGTGGAGACCTTTCGCACATATTGGCCTCTCCTCTGCTTCCTGACTTAAAAATTATTCATTGGTAACAAACTTATTTTCTTAAAGTTGTCCTTGATATTTCACGTTAGCCTAAATTTACCTGCATGATTTAGGAGCTAAGAAGAAGAAGATACCCTGTAATTTGTCCAGCAGTACTCACTGGATGGCTCTTTTTATAGTTGAATTTTATAGTCTACAAAACTTGCAAAATATTTAATCTGTGACAATTTCGGAGCAGTGTGACAGGGTACATTTAACCACAATTGAAATCAAATAATTGCCTCAGACCTTTAATATTATTTTATCCCAAATCCTAAGGATAGTAAATTTCTGAGGCAACTATTGATAAGAGTTTCTTTCCTAAAGGGAATGTTCTCTGTGGATTTGTAGCTTTGGATTTATTACTAAACCTTATATTATTCACAATCATGTGCCTTTTTTTGTTGTTTTTTATGAAATAAATGTGGTCATTCTCAACCAAGTTTATGAAAGAATAATAACTCTGTTATTCTTTAAATTAAGATGCTTTCTATTCCCAAGCAAATAGCCTATCCTAGTAAGCAAACTGGGACATAAAGGGGCCATTTGATGTCTTGCTTCACAGACAAAGACAACTGCAGGACAGCCAGGAGATAAATTTAAATACTGTTAAGAATAGCAGGAAGTATTTTGGTTGTCAGCAGGATAGCACCACTTGTGGTTTTGTTAAGCACACAAGACAAGTCAGCTCAAGTCTGTGAATTTTTTGTGTGAATGGAAACAGCTTCCTCTGTCCTAGTACTTGGCACTGGAATGCTGACATATGCAAAGCTTGAGAATTCAGATCATTTTATCGGAATCAGCCAGAGTTTACTCTGGCAGTTGAAAAAAAGGAAACTATTTCAATAGTATACCTCAGTGTCCATTTTTATGTTAGCAGAAGGCATATAATAATATTCAGAAATGTGAGATTTGGTTATGTTGCTTTCATGGTGACATAAGTACAGTATGGTAGATGAAGAGAAGAGAAATCATGGTTAGCTGTTACATTTCTTAAATTTGGCAGAAGAACAATTAAGAAATACTATCCCTCATATTAAAATTCTAGAATGTAGAGAATTTATGAATCTTAGATTAAAATTCTTCATACATTTCACTAGTACTCCACAAATTTGAACCTTTCCAAGTCTGTGACTGTGATTGTGGGTCTTTCAAGTACTTTTGGGCTCTACTTCTGTTGACTGCCATGGGCACAAATGCTGCCCAGTGGAAAAAAATCAAGTGGAAAATAGAAGTATAATTGGTAATTAAGATAAAAGTAAAAATTTATTGAGCACAATCTAAAGATTGAGAATTATGTCTTATTTGGTGGACTTACTGAGGACTTAAGCCTGGGATACAGCCTCCGAGAGGTTCCAGGGAACTGCTCCAAAGAAGTAAGGGAGGGAGCCAGGATATTTATGAGTTTTTGCAAGAAAAAAAAAATCCAGATAGTTGGAATATCAGAAAATTACTGTTGGAAGATTGGCAATTTCTTACAAAATTAAACATAGTCTTGTCTGTTTAGACATATAATCTGGTAATTATGATTTTAGGTATCTACCAAATTGAGTTGAAAATTTTTGTCCACACAAAAACCTGCCCCTCAAAATTTACAGGAGTTTTTCCATGACTACCCAAACTGGAAGCAACCCAGATGACCTTCAATAGGTGAATGGATAAGCAAACTCTGGGTAGGGTGGAATATTATTCAGCTATAAAAAGAAAATGAGCTATCATGTCATGAAGAGACATGGATAACTGCATAGTGCTTAAATGCATATTGCTAGATGAAAGAAGCCAATCTGAAAAGGCTGAATACTATACAATTCCAATTATATGTCATTCTGGAAAAAGCAAAACTATAGATACAATAAAAACTTAAGTGGTTGCTTGTGCTTCTGACAAATAGATGAAGCACAGGTGATTCTTAAGTAGCAAAACTATTCTGTATGATATTGTAATAATGCATATATGACATTATGCATTTATAAAAACCCATAGAATTTTACAGCACAAAGACTAAACATTAATGTATGTAAATTTTTAAAAATTATTACAAAGTTAGGAGATCCCAAGGAAAGAATGCAAAATGTGATGGGACTCTAACTATATTACAAATGTACAAAACAGCCTTATTGAAGGTGGTGGAGGAAATGGTGCTGACTTGAGTAAACTTGGAAACAAATGGAGTCTGTAAGGCTAAAGGCAAAAGGAACTATACATATGAGCACTATAGTCTAGTTGATAAATTTGTGTCCCATGTAAATAACAATTCTGATAAAGTTATATATGTAAACTGGAATGGAACAATTAAATAAATGGATGGCGGATGGTGGGAGCAAGGTTTCTCTATTTTGGAATGGGAATTTATATATAAGCCAGGAGAGAAGAATAGGAAGATTTGTGTAGTAATGATTAGAGTTGGAGACCTCTGTATGAACTCATGTTTAATGTAATATATATACTGATAATTACATCTACAAATATGTATAGATATGTGTATATACACAGGTTAGAATGCATCGTATATTTGTCTGCTGTCTCAGCTGAGAAAGGTTAAGAGAAATGAGACTACAGTAGCAACAGGCACATTTAGCACTCAGATCTTGGTTTCTAATCCCATTCTCCAATAAAAGAACAAGGGCTTCTTGGGGAAATGACCAATTCTGAGATGGGGCAGGAAATATACAAGATATCCCTGGGTCATCTTGTAGCGCCAGAAAGGAAGTACTCAAAACTAAATCCACATTGGTAGGAATAGGTCAAAGGGGCACAGGAGCCAACTGAGAGAGTCCCCAGTGGCCAAAACTGGAATTATATAAGTAACAAGGAAAGCGGTATTGTTTTAGATTACATATTATATATTGTATTGTTTGGAATATAACCAAAATATAAAATAAAAATCTATGGTCCATAAATGAGACTGAATAAATAGGGAAAAGAGACAAATCTCTATGCAGAATTCCGAATGAATTATGTAGATATTCCAGCCCTAAATAAGGGGTTGCATCACTCTCCACTCAGTGTGGGCTGTGCACGATGATTACATATCTTCTTTCTAAAGATCAAACATCTTCTTTCTAAAGGGCACAGTGTGGAAAAGGGAAAGGATAAGAGAAACTTTACAAAGGAGAAGCCTGCCTAAAAGAACTATCAGGAAATCAAAAACAACAACAACAAGACATCAGCTATATGTCACATTGCTAGTATGTATCTTTGATATGATGTAATGAAAATGGCACTTTATCTTTGGGATCTTATTCCCCAAAACCCATAACCTCAATTTATGTTGAGAAAAAGCATCAGACAAATTTCAGTTGAGGGATATTTTACAAAATATCTGACCAGAATTCATCAAAATTACCAAGTTATTAAAAACAAGTAAATAAGCAAGCCATAAGCAAGAAAAGCCTAAGGAGACCAGACAATATACATATGCGGTAACCTGGAATAGAGTTAGGACATTAGGTAAAAACCAGGAAATATGAATAATATATGGACTTTAGGTATTAATAATTTATCAATATTTGTCAATTCTAACAAAGGTGCCATATTAGCGCAAGATGTTAATATTGGGAAAACTGTGTGCCACTTGCATACAGGAACTCTCTGTACTATCTGTTCAATCTCCAACTCTAAAACTGCTCTAAAGAATAAAATCTATTATTATAAAAAGGACTAGACACTTATCAATAATTAAAATACGCAGACCTATTATGAACCCATATTCAAACTAACTAATGATAGAATCATTTGTGAGACAGTTGTAAACTGGAACAGCGACTAAATATTTGATAGTAAGACTTTTTTTCTTTAGTTATGACAATGCTATTGTGATAATATATAAAACAGTCTTTATTTTTTAGAGATACAAACTGAAGTATTTAAAATTAGAACAATGTGATGTCTGGGCCTTCCTCAAATTAATCTAGTTGGGTTGTGGAGTGTGGTAGTGTAGATGAAACTAGATTCCCTAAGAACTGATAACGTTGAAGCTGGATAGTAACTAGATGGGAGTTCATCATACTACTTTTTTATTGATATATGTTTAATTTTTAAAAAATTAAAGTTTATATTAGCTGTCATGAGTAAGTGAATGTTTGTCCTTGTAAGTCAAATAATTTATTTGTTCTCATGAATTTATTGTTCCTTCAATGAGAATACAATCCTTTTATATTCCCAAAATGATAGTTAAAAAAAGAAAAAAGAACATTTCTGGTAGTGTTTAACAAAATGTTTTACATACAAGTTCGGTGATTTGGGATAAGTTAACTTACTATGTTTATTACTTATGTGAAAATGATATTCAATTCTTTCCCTTCTGCAGATCAGCACTAATCAAAGGAGCATTGTGAGATACGTAGAATAAATTATAATATTTTCTGTATCACTTTCCCAACTAAATCTTCATATTGCAATCAAAGGTGATTTAGGTGCTTAATCAGTCTTGAGTTAATTTATGTAAAAATTTCAAAATTACAGATTTTTACAAATTTATCTCAACTGTTAAGATTTTCTGTTGAAATATGTTTCTTTTATTCAAAAGTATTCAGTATCATAAGCTTATGAGTATTTAATTTAAATATTTAATAGTGACATGACATACAACATATTTTACTATTATTTCTATGGAGGCAACCCTTTAAAAATTGACTTAGATTTTGATAAGTCATGGTTTTAAAAATCACCTCAGTAAATTATTATTTTGACAAAACCTCCTGCATTTCTAACATAGTTTTAGTAAGCAATGCTATATTCCTGTGAAGGCATGTTTGATACTTCCCAAAAGGTTTTATTCTATTGCCAAGTAAAGGAATTTAACCAAACAAAGGAGCATACATTTCTTGGCCATATCTGATTAACACAAGAGATCTTACATCAGGAGAGTGTATATAAAGAATGTTCTATTTGGCTAAAAGTAATAAAGGCAAATCATACTGTAACCTTAGGACTTTGAGTCTTAAGATATTTGTGATGAATGTATTAGAATTATCAGGCAAACATTTTAGTTTTATCAAAACTGGTTTTCCTGAGGACTCGAGTTTATGTTCGTGTATTTATGCCGATTGAGTGAAAAGGGGGAATTGTCATGTTCCACAATGACCTTGGAAGGCATTCATCTCCTTGGCTGCCACTGCAGACTCTTTCCCTTCCCAAGCCAACCTATCATTGCTTTCCAAAGTGAGTAGCTTTCTAAACAAAATTCTAAAACAAAATCTATTTGTTGTGTTTTAAGAGATAAAGGCTATTTTTTTTTCCTGTAAGAACTGCATATGGCCACCAGGAGGCAGAAATCTATTACTTATTATTTATCAATATTAACAGAAATACAGATTAGAAAATAGAAATATAGAAAAATATAAAGGTATATTTTTAATTTACATTTGAGATATATGAATGATGGTTTAATTTTGTTAAATAACTTGCTTTTCCTGTCTGAGAAATGTACCTTATTTAACACAGAAATATTTATTCAAAGACAATTACAGTAAATATTGGATTAATCAGAATATATATTATATAGAATTTGCTTAGGATTAAGAGGAAAGTTTATTTAAAAATTATTATTTATAACAATAACATTTTAAAAGTCAACTTTTCTGGTTTAGTAAATAGCTTCATAATCCTGCTATATGCTGGCTGAAATTTAGAGGGCTTCAGGATCATTTTTTAAAAATCAATTAAAAAATACTTCTTAATGTTAAAAAAAAATACTCCTTTAGTATGTATAAATAAGGTGTGAAAATTATATTAATTATAAATTAATACTGTATGCTAGAAATAGATACTTATTAAAGTTAGCTTTCATGATATATCTCACTAGAGGGAGAAGAGTCTCAGCCTAGAATCTGGGATAGGAGGAAAAATCTATAGATGAAAAGGGATAATTTTCTGGATAGTGTCTCATCTCCCTTTAGAAAATCTCGTGAGTAATCAGAGGGCCTGGAGATCCTGACTGAAGTTAACTAGATTAAAATTAAGAAACCTTCCTTTAATAAGCCAATCAATCTGTCCTCTCTCTCTATTGTTAGTTACTCTTTTTGGTTTCCTTGGTGTTTACTAGACTATTTGCCTAGTCTCAGTTTTACTAAGGGGAACCAAAAGAAATGAATTTTGTCTGCATTTAAATCCGAAGTTTAAAAAGAAACTCTTAGGGGTTCCAGTAAAAAAATCAATGTCATCAAATAACTGAGTCTGTCCAGTGATACCCCCTGTTCTTCTGGTGCCGAACGCCAATGGCTTTGCATTTTATCTCCTAATGAGTACTTATGTCCTCCCCTTCTACTATCTGTTGACATTGTGAAAATGCAAAGGTAACGGTTGTAAGATAAAGTTAGTTTTCTTCTCTCTCTCTCTTTCCTCCCAGTTCAAATTTTACTCCTCAAAATTTGACTTTCCTGCAGTAGACTAGAGGAAATGCTCTAAGTATGTCAGTTGCTAGCATCCGATTAAACCAGGTTGTTTTAGTCTGTGAGCTTCACATGATCAGATATCGTCCCTGTGGTTAAACCATTGTATAGTTAGCATCCTGAAAGTATCTGGCATGTGGAAGGAACTTACTCACATTTGTACAATAAGTAAATAAGTAAAACCTCTGGGCCATTGTGTGGCACTACCCATAAAGAAGTAAAAGCCATTTGACTGTTCTGAGTTACCTAAGACTATAAATACATATTTCATATAACCACAGCAATAACAATGTTAATAGCTAATATTTATACTGTTTCAGGCACTGTTCTCAGTGCTTTATATATATTAACAAATCTCAACATTTAAAAATTCTTCTTACCTATTATTGAACATTCCTAAGGGAGCTATCATTATTTCCTTTCACAGACAAGAAACTGATACCCAGGGTAGTTAAGCAAATTGAGCAAAATCATACACTTAGTAAGAAGTCTGGGTTCTGAGCTCATGCTGTTAAAATCATTCTCTCCTAAATGTATTTGCCAGGTGTTCCTTAAAATTGTCAGGTCCACTGAATAAGCAGATGAAAAATCAAAATGTCTCTCTGATATTTGGGGACTTGTGAACATTTCTGACTTCTGGTGGTGGCACTGGGTATACTCTAACGCTTCTCCCATAGGTAATAAATGACTCATTGGAAATCTATAGTGATAGAGGTGAAAATACCCTTGCCACCAGTTTTATGCATCCCTCCCCTTCAATTTCCCTTATTCCCCTCCCCCTCCCCAATACCTAGGGCTTATTTCTATACCTCCAGCAAACTTTAGATTGATCCTAGAAACTTAGGTGTGGACCTCCTTTCCTTTTTTCTCTCTGCCATATGAAGTTAGGCAATGGCTGAGGAGTGCAGAAAGTGCTGGGCAGAGGGATTGAGGGGAAAATCTGAGATTTGGAGGATGGAAAATGACAGGCAGTTAATTGAGTATTCTTGAGGGTTGTAAGAACCATGAGGCGATAAAATGGAGGCAAGTGGTGCTAAGTGAGTAGGAGGAGAGGAACGTGGAGAGACACAATGTAAGTGAAGAAGCTTAAGTGAGAAACTGGTGGAATGAGGCAGGTGGGCCGAGTAGGATGGAGTCAAAGAGGAAGACAGCTGTGTTAGGATATTGTCAGATTGAACTATGAAGGGAGGAACAGATGGTCATGTTTTCCTATTTTCAGTTGCAAATGCTGTCTTTGCAAAGTCAGACTCATTCAAAATATTCTTGTATGGGCTGGAAGTACAACAAGGCACTGTTCTGAGAGCAGGGAAAAAACCAACACTGAAGCAATTGTGATTCCAACAAGTGGCAGGCCGAATATTGCTGGGTGTTCAACACATTGAGAATGTGTTTACTTAGGATTCATTGTAGCATGGGACTCAAGGATACAATCCGTTTTCATGTCTACTTAGGTTGGCTGGAGTTAGGAACTTTCTTAATTGATTTTTTCCCCCTAATTAAGCCAATGAGGGAACACATGGAAGACACAAATTTCAAATTTTCTTAGAAATTTATTTTAAATCTCTCCAATCTGTGGAAGGTAAATGACTAACAGGAAGAACAAATGCCATTTCCAAAGAATTGAATTTATAGAACCAGAGGGTACATGTGGTAATGAGAAGGGCTGGAGCAAAAGTTTGGGGAATTAAGTACCAAGGAAAAGGGTATAAGCCTGGGACTTATACTAAATCTTGTTCAGTAGGAAAGTGAAATCTGTGTTACAGACTGCACTAAGTTGTATCCTAGTATCAGACAGCTAAGAAGGGCTGAATGGAGATGGAGCCACTGGTTCAGGGCTGAATGGAGATTGGATCTGCCTGGACCAAAGGATATAGTGGTTTGAAGAACCTGTGTTTTCTTGGGTTAAGATCATTTAAAAGACAGATGGGCTAGCATGTGGTTTATTAGTTCTGGGGCTCCAAGTTGACCTGAGAAACCTGAGAATAAAGCCCTGCAGAGAGTAACCTGCAGTGAGCAGTAATGTATTAGGTGATAGTTCTGGGCTGAACCCCAGGGTCTGCTCTGTAAGAACAGATGTGGATTCACCATTTTGTCAGTCTCATGGGATGTAGTGGTTTGCAGGGTGTGGTGACTAGAAGGGAACCTGATGGGGGTTTCTAAGGTGTTGGAATATTCTGATCCTTGATCTGGATGAAGGTTACTTGAGTGTGATCATTTAAAAAAAAAAAAAAAAAAGAGTGCACTACTTATTACACTTCAACAAAGTTAAAACATATTGATGCCTGGACCTTACCTTGAAGTAAAATCAAAATCTAAGGAGATGGAGCCACGTTCTTAGTATGTTTAAAATTATTTTCCAGATAATTCTGACAGGAAGCCAGATTTGAGGATCACTGAGAAAGAACTACATACATATGTACCCTCTATACCCCTATGTCCCAAAAGTGAACCCTTTCTCTGCTTAACCCTTGGGAAGCAGAATAGGGTATATCATTTGTGATGGTAGCCAGACTACTTGAAATGTAGCTAGCCTGAATTGAGATGTATGTAAAACAGACACTGGATTTTGAAGAATTGATATCAAAATTAAAAAAAGGAATGTATCATTGACTTTTACATTGACTATATATTAATGGAAATACTTTAGATATATTGGACTATTTTACTGCTTTCTTTTTATTTTAATGTGGCTACTAGAAAATGTAAAATTGCATGTTTGGCTTGTGTTCTATTGGACAACTCTGTTATAGTTAAAAGAGCATGAAGATGGATATAGGTTTCAGTCCTGGCTTTATAACACAGAAACCGCATGGTCTTGAACAAGCAACTTGACCTCAGAGCCTTGGACTGGTCATTTATCAGGAGATGGTATAGTCATATTTCAGAGGGATTGTGAGAATCGGAGGTGTATAACCAAGCATCCAATACATGTTCAGAACAAGGATAGCTATTACTATCCTGAGAAAAGATCAAGAAGTCTTCCCGCTTCCTGTGGTGCTAAAAAGACCTTTTCTCCCCCTCATAGTTGCACCACATGTCGTCCCCTGAGAAGTAGGGTGCCTTTAAAAAAACTGAAGAGTACTTCAGGGCATGAATAGAAAGTGTGGATAAAGGACAGCAGCAGCTGCTTTGCCAGGCAGGGTCCTGTCTGTTCCTAGTGCTACGCATCTCTGCTGCTTCTCGCTTTTCCTCTGACGTCTGGCTTTTTCAGCTGCTGGATTCTTAACCTTGGAATAAGTCCTTGTGTCTACTTTCATCTCGAAGCCCTTAAATTGCCTTCTAAAACTTAACTCTCACTTTCAGAATTCTTTTGTTTCTGTGTTAGGCCCCTTGGTTTGGACTCCATCTGTGTCTCAGGGTCTTTGTCCCTGGGTCATGCCCCAACGCCCACACTTTTCCCTATAAGTGATCTCTTGAAGCTGGTCTGCCAGCACTGATGGGCTGTCAGCCACAATCTTGAGTTCACAGTGACTTTCATCAGCTTCTGGGGCTTCCAGGTCCCCTTCCTTAGGGTCTCAGATTTCTACTCCTCTGCCCGGCTCGGTGTCTCTCCTCTGACTTAACACGAATACTATGCTTTGTCTAACTTGGATTATTTAAAAAATATATGACCCCATGTCTTCCTACCTGTGAACATCAGTTTATTCATTTTTTTCTTCTGTGTTGAATGCCTACTCTCTGTTTCTTCAACAAATAAATATATTAAGAAATCATTCCAGTGTTCCCTGTGATCCCCAGAATCTACATGGGATATGCCATGTGCATCTATTATTGTTCATTATACATAGATATTTCTTATAGATATGTCTGTCCTTGTCTTGACATTACTGTAAATGAGTACATTTTAATAAACCGTAGGATCCCATGTAACCCTGTCTTTGTACGGAGCCACATTCAAAAGGAATCTCATCTAAAAACCAGAAATAATTGAAAAATATTCCCAATACTAAATGTACCTCTTTGAGATTATTAAAGAATGTCTAATTCACAACCTATAAAAATGCTTTTTTCTGTCCTTCCATCCATGCTATATTGATACATTTCTCTTTTTGTCTTCACTGAGGCCTCTTACTTGGCAAATCCCCTAAAGTTTCTTTTAGAAACCCGGTTTCATATCCTCTAATTCTTGCCTCTTTATTATACAAATTGAGTTAAACATGTTAGCTTGATAATTGTTTTGGTCTGCATTCACCATTAACTGATTTCTTCCCAATAAAGAATAATTCTGGTCCTGTTTCTTCATGAAATAAACCATCTTTTTCCTCTTAGCACTCTAACCTATGTCTGGATCTATCCTCCCACTTTTGTGTTACAAAGGCCTGGGCGTCAGCTGAGCAAAACGTAAATTCTCATTATAGAGTGAAATAGAAGAAAAATTCTTTATAATGAGGAATGGAGTGGTGATGGGGAAAGCTGGAAATACTGATAGAAAAAAATATGGTCACTATCACATATTTCAGTTTCTAGTGGTCAGAGATTTTGTGGTCTTTTTAAAATTTCACTTCTTACTGCACCTAGCACAGAGACTTATACTTACTAAATGCTCAATAAATATTTCCTAAATAAATCTGATGACTTACCAAATTTTATTTAGAACCATCTGGAAGGCAGGTTCTGTTTAAGTTGTCACTGCCTAGTGATAGCTATTTTTACATAACTTTTTGCTCTTAAAATTCACAGTTATATATTGTTTTATGGATTTCAAAGAGCGTGTGGGATAAAAGAAAACTTAGGAATTCAACAGGATAGTCATAATAGTCACACCATCCTACTCAAGTGAAATGTGTAAAATGAATCATGGTAGCCAAAGTGCAGACATGTGTTCTGTTAAAAATTACCTACATCATTACCTTGGCCATTCTTATTTCTTAGTTTCAGAGTCAAAAAGTATATAATACTTCTTTAGTCCTGTTAGAGTTACAGTGTTAATTTGATTATCACTATTTTTCTGTTTTTTCCAAATGATACAATATTCAGGAAAAAGAATTTAAGGTTCTATATATAAAACAATGTACTTTCTTCCTTGAGTCTGTAACAACATGTTTCTTGTATTATTTTTCCTTTTTTTTCCTATGGAGTCCTGCTATTGAAATTCATTATATTCTTATCAGAACTCCCATTTCTTTAGGCTATCAGAGTGTACTAGAGTACATTTCTGTAAATCATATTCTTAGAAACTCCAGTGTACCTTTGTTCAAGGCCCACAAATGTCTTCCCAGAGATTTTCCTCTCTGGCTAATGTGTTACTTAGGCCAGCAGATTAAGATACAACCTCCTTCTTTGGCTAGTGTGAATTCCAGAAAACTGAAGGAAATTTATACTACACAATGCCAAGAACCTCCTTTACCAAGGTCACTACTTAGCTGAATCGCATACTCTGACTTGCTCATTTGTTTATACATTGTACTATTGATCATTTCATCTCTGTAAGTCATATCAAATCTTGGTATGTATTTGTATAAATATATAGCATAGAGTTTGAGAATTAAATTTTAAAATAGTTACTCTATTGCATAGACCAGGAAAAAAGAGTGATAGAAATCAAGTGTTTATCTTCTGTAATGCAATATTATGCAGCTTTCGCTATTTTCAAACATCAACTTTATCGGACTTGCATTTTCCCTAATAATAGATCTCTGTGTAAATCTGTCTCTTAACTATATTGTGAACTTCAGGAGGGCAGACATTTATTTACAAATATTGATTGAGTATCTAATAGACAACAAGTATACAAAGATTAATAAAAGAGGGCTCCTGCCCTCAAGGAGTTCAAATTTTAGTTGGAGAGATACACATGAAAACAGATAACTGTGATCTAGTGAGGTCTATTTGCAGACCAAGTCTAGCGGAGCAAAGAATATACAGCAGTTAATTTCCTAGGGTGGGCCTTGGGAATGGGGTTGCAAGTCAAAAAGGCTCTAAAAAAAGAGTGAAATGAGGCATAATCTGAAAGGATAAATGAGAATTTGCCAATAAGCCTGAAGAAAAACATCTTGGGAACAGGAAAACAGCTAACACTGAGCAAGGAGTTATATAAAAATAAAATGTGGCACTTATACCAAAAAGTGTTGTCTGGTTAAATTTAAGTTTTTTTTTGTTTGTTTTTGTTTTTTTTTTTAATTAGAGGAGTGAAACCATCAGACTTATATATTAGAAAGATATTTCTAGTTGCAAGATGGATAGAAAGGGTGTCAGACAAGGCAGGCCATTGCTTAGACATTATATTGGATAAGTGATGATTTAAAGGGGTGAAGTGTAGGTAAAAAGAAGTGGGCAGCTTCAAGAAGTAGTTAAGAATTAAAACTGATGGACTGAAAAACAAATTGGAGGAAGAAGGGTTAAGAATTTTGATTTAACCTGCCAGTGCTACCATTATATGAGATCTGTAGCATATGAAGAAAAGCAGGGTCTGGAATGGTGTCATATACCGGATTTAGTGTTGGAATGTTTAATTTTAAGATGCTTTTGGGAAATCCATGTTGAGCTATCCAATAGTTCAGGTGATTAGGAGTGACTTCTAGCCTGAAGATGAGGATATGAGATTCATTGTGTAAAAATGATGGTTGACGTCTGCTGTGAGCCTGAAACTAATCTAAAAAAATAAAGTCTATTAATTAAAATTTTTAAAAAAATGGTGGTTGATGGTGTTAGACTGGAAGAGGAGTGAAGAATAGGATTGGAGAAGAGGAATAAGGATGGAAGTGCATTGAAGTAGTAGGGAGGTAGAGAAGGAGGATCTATCTAGTCAAGGAGATTGAGGAGTTGCCAGAAAGAAAGGGACAAAGGATAACTAACTAAATAAAAAAACAACCTGAAGAAAAAAAGGAAGACAAATGAAGCAATTCAATAACTGTTCCGTGGTGAATAGGATTAAATGTCATTGGTTAGGCTAATAAAACATATATAAACTATCCATTATATTTGACCATTGGTACTGATGCACTTGTTTAGGTCTAATTCAGAGAACTAGAGTGGGACCAGCACAAAGAAGTCAAGTGGTTTTGCTTGTATGTGACTGCTGTTTGGAGGAACTAGTAATATCACTGGCAGTCATCTCCGGGTATGATGAAACACAAAACTCTTAAAACATCACAAAATAATCTTGTCCATCTCGATATATGAGCCCAAGGTAAGTGCCTATATATGTAACAACCACCCCTATGTAGAAATGAGCACTGTAGGATCTGGGAATGTAGCAAACATAATGGGAAGAATGTGGTTAAAGAGAAAGGACACATCTATAACTAATGGAAGATGTGAACCTAGAGGAGAAGACAGACTTTTTCTTGAAATACATGGATTTCATCCTTAAGAAGACTTCATTAAGCAGCTATACCCTGTCATACTAATATCAACCTAAATTATATAATTATTAACCTTGATTTTAAGTAATGCTTGAGTCCTCTATAACATCATCAGTTATTAATTGCCACATTGTCCAGGGCTTCAGTGACAATTGCTGAGGGTCCAGGAGCTACTAATGACGTCATGATAATGAGAAAAAAATTACCTGGAAGTCAGATTGCAAAAGGATAAGAAATAAGGAAGAGAAGCATGGAAACAAGGAGCATAGGTTGCTATTTTGAGAAACTAAGTAGTGAAGGAGAGAGGGGAACTAGAAAACTGGAGCATGTTTATGGACAACGGTAGTCAGTGAAGAGAAAAGAATAATTAACACACCTCCTGTTAAAGTCAGAAAGAAAATGGTTTAAAAATCTCAGATGAAGGAATAATCTTAGACAGGAAGTGGTAAATGTCCTCTGTCCCCAGGGACATGAAAATAGAGAGCTGTACAGCACTTGTGTCTAAGCTAAGGTTGCAAACAATGGCTAAACATCGTTATACACTTTCTACAGTCATTCAGAAAACAAGTAGAGAGAAGGGAGATGGTTTGGTTGATTTTAATTGGACATTGGTGACAAGAAAGCAAGGAAATTGAAAGCACTGAAGAGAAAGATTATCAGGATTTCAGACTGGAAGGAGAGTTGCTGAGGAAATGTCCATCTTGATATGATCAGAAAGTAAATGTGATGCTAATTAGAAAGATAATGGGTGATAGTCAGGTGGTTTGTTAATTTCAACTTTACAATGAGAGATGGCCAGGATCCCAAGTCCCCGCATCCTGGATTAGACAGATGCAAAACATTTACAAGAGACAAGAGAAGCTAATATGAAGTGGTTGCACTGTTTGCTAGTATTTTGTCCCAAATCCCTATGTAGTGTTTTATCCTTGTGACCTGAGTAAGAATTTAAAGATCTACATCCTCTTATGCCTCTTTGACTTAAGTCCTTGCCTGGATTCAGGCTGAGTGCTGTCTGATGCTTTTCTCCTCAGCCTCACCCTGGTCTCTGCTTGACCTTTACTGCCTATATGGTAAAAGTAGTATTTTGAAAAGAGAGCGACACTAAGATAAAATAACTTAAACTCTCTTTGCTCCTCTACCCCAAGATGTTATTCTTAATGTGGTAAAGCTCTACGTGTCTGTGAGCAGGTTTGTTGATTCATTTTAAAACTTTTCAGTGAACAGGATGGGTGCATCAGGGAGACATGCACTTCTTCTGGGTCAGTGGTTCTCAAGTTGTGGAGGTGAAGTTGGGAGGAAAAAGGTATGAAAGTCTCACAGGGAATATTTCCAAGAGGTACAGAGTGTTTGTGCATGAATGTATCTGTGTGTGTGCGAGTGGAGGAGGGAGCATTGTAAAAACTTTCAGAGGATTCTGATAAACACCTGTCTTTCTTCTGGTTAAAAATCCCTGTCCTGCAGGTGAGCATGTAAGAATGCGGGAGTGATATTGCTGTTTAGTGTTTAAGAGGTGGAATGGCTCTGGTATGTGATAAGGTCCAGAAGTGGGCTACCAGAGTGGAATGGAGGTGAAAATTCTTGGAGCAGAGGCCAGGAAAAAGTGAGACTGGGATGCTGAGAATGTCCACCACAGGAGGGCTGAAGCTTGGGCTTTCTCTGTTATCACCCACAGCACTTTCTTGAGCACCAAGTACATAGTGTGTGTTCAATAAATACTCTTAATAGACTCTGTACATTTCAGAAAAATGTATTACTTTTAATATCAATTATGTGAGCATGCAACATTGCTAAATACAAAAGTCATACAAGCTCACAGATGACTTCGGAGACTGCCACTCTTTTAATTAAAGAACAATTTAAGGCCTATTAAGACATCATAAACATAGATCCTTTCCTGTTTTCACTTAATCACTATACATTTTCTCCCTATTACTCTTGGCTTCACTCAGAAACTTGACTGCCCGCAGTTCCATTTCTTTACCCTTTATTGCTTCTCTGAAGAGAAATAGCCATATCATTCACCTCCTAAAACGGTCCATTTGTACTTGTGTCTGAGTAAGACGCAAGTGTTGGGCATTAACAGTGTGCAACTCTAGGGATATAGATTAAAAATTGGAGGCTTCCTGTCTGTTATCTGTGGGAAAAACATTTTTGTGAATTTATGGTATCACTATATCAGCATAGGATGCTTATAATCAATTAAAGATAAATTTGAAAAGTTCACACTTGTTGCAAGTGAGTCAAAAAACTGAAATCATCACATTTCTAGTCAATTAAATAAAATGAGTAGCATGAAACATAAAAAATCTGAACCATGCTAAGTTTACAGACTTCATGTCAGGAAAATGTCTTCCGGGAAGTATAACACAAAAATACATTTTAATTAAATGTACTATTATTATTAAGTAAAAGTGCTAATCACATCTGTGTCATTATTCATCCAGGTAACCTTTAGGAAAATCAGTTGCCCTTTCTGGGACTCAATTTCCTCTTCTAAAATATGGAGGCTGATCTAGTCCATCTCTAAAAGTTCCCTTACAGATAAACATGCTCTGTAATTAGCTTCAATTTTAGGGCATGTGCAGTAGAAAACTCCCCGCAGACAGATAAACACAGGTTCAAATCTTATTTTATCACTTATTAGCTCTTCAAACTTTTAAAACGTATGCCTTATTGAGCCTTAATTTCCTGATTTGTGAAATGGTATAGACTTCTTCTTTAATCAAATTGTTTGAGGATTAAATGGGAGAATATGCGCTGTGAAGTGATGAGTATAAAGTCAGTTGGTTAATAGGCATTCAATGCATATTATCAAACCAATGCCTTAGTTTTCCACTCTTTTCTCCTTAAAAGTTCAATTCCATGTAAAGATATTATAATAAAATTTGGAAGCTACTATGAACTTTTGCTGAGCAACATTTGCAGAATGTGGGTGTTTTGGAAAGTTGATTTTTATTTTCTGGCTTGGGAATAGTTCTGGGTTTGAAATATAGCAGACAAAGTAGCAGTAAGAGGTCAAAATAATTCAAAAGCTCCATATGACTTCACAATTTAGCACTATTATCTATTCAAAGACAAGCATGATACCACATGCATTAATAATAGTATATCACATAGGAATATAAATCCTCCACATATACTCAGCACTAATCCTAAACTTTACAAAGTCACATGAAATCAGTTTAGAATTCCACAACTTTAAGGATGAAGAGAACTTTACCTACATTCACAAGAAAGCTATGAGGATATTGAAAAAAAATGATTGTATGGGTTGAATGTTTTAAATGGACTACCAGAGATTGTCTAAAATAACCTCAGGGACCTCTTTTCCCACTTGTGAGTCTATTAATAGGCAAATTTGTTTGAATTTTAACTGGACATTTTAGATCTTATTGGCCTAGACAGAAGGAAGTACTCTAAAATGTAATCTTCACTCTTTCTATTTTCTCAAAGACTCACACTGTTAACATTTTTTTCTAGTAATATATGATCGAGGACCAAGTGATACCCAGGCCCTTATCCCGCTCATTCAAAAAGTACTGTAATCTGAGGGCAGATTCACCATTCATCCTTTATGTGACTACAAGGGAGGCCTGAGTTCCTGGTATGTCCATGTAGATCACCTGTTGAAATGCTGCTTAATCTACTTCACATGGGACTGTATCTAAGACCTCGAGGACAGTTAAGTGGGTTCTTTATTGTAAAGGGTCTTCCTGTTGTCTGCTGTTTGTCCAGTAATTCATAAGCCACTGGCATATTACTGGTTCCTTATTTATTACCACTGAGAAATGATTTTGTAATACTGACCGGAGAGATTACACAGCTCACAGGACTTTCCATATAAGAACCATGATGTCAAAAAACAGGAGAGGCCATCAACGGTATTAATGAGAATTTTGTCAGCTTCTAATGATGATTATTATTGTATCAGAATGCAATTCACACTAATTATTAGTAAAAGTTTACAAACATTAAAAAGTGCATAATAACATTTGGATCTGATAGGGCTGAAAAAAGACATGAAAAACACAACAAAAGGGCTTTACTTTTGTGATTGGTGTTCACACAATTGCAAGATCATTTTCTCTGTCTTTTGCAACTCCATGGAGATAAGCTGTCCTCCAAATTTTAACAGTATCATACAGCACTATGGGAAATTATATTCCATAGAAGAAAATATGTTGATTGCTTGGATTTTCTTTCCTACCTTCCCAATTCTCCAAAATCCTCATAATTAAAAATAAAAAATATTAGTTGGAGAAAGTTCTCTGGGAATAAAACAAAATTTGCAGATTGAATTCTGGTGTGTGTAGACATTAAACAGACCAAATTCAGATAATATTCACTTAATGGATATTTTCAAATGCCTGTATAATAAGCAAAGAAGTCTTGATGAATGTTAGACTTAATTCATCAGCAGTGAATTAAGGGAAAAGATTAAGTTTTAAAAATTGTGTTCTATCCTGTGTACACCACCACACTATGGAGCAGAAAAAAAGGCAGCCCTTTTAAAAATGAGTGGTATAAAAATTCACAGTAACGTACATCATTTTTGTTTTTCATAAGCAATCAAAGAAGGGGGCAGTGCTGAGCATCTATATTGTACAATACAAAACAGTGTAAATAACACAGCAGGAACACACAGATACATAATGCTAAAAACAGTGCTTTCTGGATGGTTCTTTTACTGGGTGAATACTTGGGCCAGAGATATTTAAACTCTGGGGTTCAACCAACCCTTTGCGATTAGACACAAGTAAATCCTCTGACATTGTGAGGGGCCAGATGCTACAGGAAGAATCATCATCTAGGTCAGTGCTACTTTCTACAAGCATTTCATCATATGGTCAAGTGAAAGGATCCGTACAAAAACGACGTCCAAACACAAGCCACATGATTTCAACCATTGCTAATGCCAGAGGTAGAGAAAAGTCTGTCTGCAGCCACAGCTTCTGCCCCCATTTTTAACATGATAACACACAGGTTCCTGCAATGCAGCACAGCCTCTTTCTTTTCCCCCTTTTCACTCTTGGAAATAAATGCATTCCAGCCAGGCCTGGAGATTTGAGACATTGTCAGGTGTTGATGAAGATCAAAGTGGAGTGTTAGCTTTCAGACTTCGCTGCTTCTCCCTGGGCTTCCCCACTTTGTTCTGTCGAATTCCGCTGTGCATCTTCTTCACCTTCTGTTAGAGACATAAAAAAGGATAAAGGCAAAATGGAAACTAAGGCTTATACTTACTGATTCTCAATATATCATATTGGAAATTTCAGAAGTACTCAAGAGGTTGAAATCCTCACAAGAGTTTTTTCTTGGTAATCAATTTCCCATCAAGAAAACAGCTTAAGTGTTTCAAGGGCTAATTCTGGTCCTGGGACAGCATGGCTCAAAAACAAAATAACAACTGAATTTTTAGAGTGGTTAGTGACGCTCCATGCTTTTGATAAGTCCTAGGAAATTCATGGCATGGCATTTAGAGTTTCACAGGTTGCAGAAATCACAAGTGTCTTTAGGCAGAAGTCAGAAATTGGGGGCAAGTTTACATTTTGATGCCTGTCTTATTTTAAGAAATATTTTTAAATTATATGTTATATTATTTTGAGCACTTGATGATAACCTCACTGATTTCTCAGAGGTTTAATTAATTTAAATTAAAAGCAATGGTGGAAGGACATTATGTGTGCTGGTTAGTCCCTTATCAGATAGTTATGATGGCCTCTGGCCTGCCCTTGTAGAACATATGTACAACTCTAATAAAACCACTTTCATAACTGCACCCCTAGCAATAATTTCAGCCAGTGACAGAGTAAACACTAAAATTAAACAATGCTTTCTCTCCATATTAGGTCACTTTATCTGGGCGCAAGCTGCAGGTAATCATTCAAAGGTTCAAACGTTTGCATGTGTTAGTTTGTTACTAAACAACCAATATAGCTTAGTGGACAAAATATTTTACTGTGTTGCAATAATGTATATTATATTAATTTTTGCTAAGAGTTTATTACCATAATTTAAATGAATAGAGGTAAGTGGGGTGTCCTCTTTATTCGGATGGCAATATTGAAGGCAATTTCTCCTTACTCTTAAATACACACAAAACATCTCACCATACACCAAACTTTAGGGAAATTAAAAGCAGTTTCTCTACATAAAAATTATATTCTGTTCTAAAAGGGTTCCAAGAATATCACCATGCATTATTTATAATTTTCATTATTAGAGCAATGAACAAGCCCCCAATATGTGCAGATGGCCTGAATCTGAGATGTACAGATTAGCATAAAACAAGAACTTGATAAATAGGAGGAGCTCTTGGTAACCAAAGGAATGAAGTCATATTAGGGCAGATGCAAGACAGTAGAATATTAAGGATGAAAGTGACTGCATCAATACAAGGTGAGGAACTTGACTCCCGTGGGGCTTGGGATTTCTAAGTATCCAGGGACGCTGCTCAGGGCTCTGAATAATGCTATAAACACGGAACTATGGCTAAATAGATGCTTGTTAACAAGTCAAGATAAACATGGGGCAACAATATTGTTGAGCATAAACTAAAAAGAAGCTGAAATACTCAGAAATTACAAAGGAAGTCCCCCACTATCTCAGCTAGTGATACTTAATTTGCCACTATACAGTTGTCATTTTTTATATTTTAGACTTTCAATTGCACAGTTATTATTTTTAGCTCTTTGTACTTAGAATAAGAAAGAAAATCAGTACTGTTTATACTTTGCCTAGTTCTGGACTTTGTGATTTGAAGAGAAACAGAAAAATTTTTTCAAGGGCCTAGAGAATTGCAATTAACATGTAGAAATGTTTAGAAAATAATACATTTGGAGGCATAAAGATATCTGAATTATTTAAATTATTTAAATTATTTAATTATAACATTAATGTAAAATATAAAATGCATTTTATTGGTATCAAATATCAACTTATTTAAATTATAACATAATAATATAATATAATCTCTTGTATAAGAAAGGGCTTGGAGCTTATTGGGTCTCAACTTCAGTGAAAACAAAAAAAGAAGAAATTAAACTACACTATAAAAAAAGTCCTAAAATTAAGGGTGGCCAATATCAATGCAGATTATTTAAAATAGAATATTCATATAAAAATAAAAATACAAATGTATGAAAAAGATTGGCAAATTCTCAAAGATTACAGAAAAAATATATTTACTCAACTTATATCACCAAATTGGAGTAATTTCCTGTAGCCTTTCTCAGATCTATTTTGAAAAGTTAAGTCCGGTAGTAATAGAGAAACAATGAAATCTAAACCATACATCAGTCTATATGTTCCATGGTAGTGACTGTAAAAGTTTTATTTTCGACCTGAATTTGAAAGGACTGATCTATGACTTGCTGACCTGTAGTCACTGTATAAAGTTCTATCCCTAGGTATTTCAAGGTGATGTTGCTGAGCTATTTCATTAACACATATAAACTCTGACTCAACTTTCCAATAACTGGAAGGCTTTGCCATAAAAATTCTAATAGCAAAGAAGTATTGAGTGGTTTCCATGAGTCAGAAACTAAGTGATTTTCATGTGTGGTTTCTTAATCATGAACTACATTTTTTTTCACTTTTAAAGATTATTTTTGCACAAGTTTTTCTCAGGGAAATACATTCAGCTTTGATACTTGCAAAAGCTATGGATGGAAGAATTACCATGGGATTCATTCAAATACTCAGAAGTACTTTGACATGTCAAACCTGTTTCACTTTTTCATTGGTAAAGTTAGACTTGGTGGGCAAGAGTTCAAAGCCCAATAATAAGACTAATTTTTCAAACAGTCTATCGTGAAAGGAAAACTAAAAGAACTTTTTACCTAAGGCTTACTCATGTAATGGACTACTGTACTCCCATTCTCAATAAAATTGGTCCTGGAAACCCTTTTCTGCTGAAGTAGTTCTTAGAATTGAGACTCGTCAGACTCATCTGTGAATCTTGTTAAACATCTAGTGCTATTAAATGTTACAGGTGGCCAATATTGTCAAAAGTCGGAACTCCAGCTTTGTTAAATATTCTACATAAGAAATTTCAGAGCTTTTATAGAGATTAGGATAAAAAAAAAATGTGTTGTATTGATTACATTAGAGAAATCAGATTAAGGACTCTGCATTTGTGTGGGAAACCCTGTAAAGAGAAGTCACTGAAAACAGAGGGAGTGATTAAGAGATTAGTCCGTGACTTTCATCTTGCTTTTGATTGTTTATAACTTTTTCTATTAGGTTACTTTCAAAGGTGTTTTTTCATCCCTTAATCCTAATTAGTGAAATGCTGTAGGTCATTCCATGTGCATAGAGAGATGGGTGTCAAACGACTCACCTGTCTTGTTGATATCAAGACCTGCTAATTTCAAGGCTAATTCATTGCTGTTGCCACTTGCAGAGGAAACCAGGATATCATGTATTGCATTTCTTCTACCTGTTCTTCCTGAAGCAATAAAATCTGCATATGTAGTTTCCACATCAGTCATTGCTAACAAATATCCACATAGCAGGGGCTACAAAACAGAGAAAAATTAATAAGTAAATATAATGTCGGTCAATGGTAAACATTTAACAAAGATTATTCCATAAAGGTCAAATCATTTTGGACAGCTAATTTTGAGTAAAGACCTGATCAAAGAGGCAGTGAGAAACATTTTATAAAAATGTGTGGAGGGATTGTTGTTGTTATATGACTAGCCTGCAATATGAATGTGAAATAATTGTCCACAAAGCAAGTAATGCTTTGATTCTTAATCAAGCATCAGGGAATATTTTCTGTAAATGGCCTGATAGTAAATATTTTACACTTTGAGGGCTATGTAGTCTTTAGCCAACTATTCATCTCTGTGCTTTAGCACAAAAGGAGTCAATATATTAAATAAATGTAATAAACTGTATTTATAAAAATAGGTATAGGGACAGATTTGGCCTGCATGCCATAGTTTGTGGAGACCTCATTTAGATCATAAAGTTCTCATTCTCTAATAACATTGTAATCAGTCTTCTCTGGAGAGGAGAACTTGAAATCAGTTCTTTATCTTGAGATCACCAAGGTAATGAGGGGTGAAGTGGAAGTGGTCCATCCTAGAGGTAAGCAGTACCCAAGTGCATTGTTTGCAGAGTCTAAAAACAGTAATGAAACTGACCAAAATCCAGTTTATGCTTTATTATCACCATGCCAGCAATTCTAAACAATGTCAGTAATCAAATACTGCTCCCAGTCCAG
Organism: Camelus bactrianus; assembly: GCF_048773025.1. NCBI lineage: Eukaryota > Metazoa > Chordata > Mammalia > Artiodactyla > Camelidae > Camelus > Camelus bactrianus. The sequence continues at coordinate 18,360,054 of NC_133567.1, read as the reverse complement.
GAGGACAGCTCCCTTGTTGCCCCTTTAGCAAGTCATTGCTTGAGAAGAAGAATATTCTTGACAGAATCTTTGAAATAAAATCTTCAGATTTACAAAGGACTCCATGAAAGTTAGTTTTCCCAAACAAACTTGGTAACACACACACTTAAAGACTTGAAGAAAATGTTTTTGATATAAAATATGAGGTATATGTAGTAACAAAAGACCACCAAATGTAAATCTTTAATTTCTTTTTCTACATTAAAAATGTGTAGTCATCCCTGAATGTCAAAAGAGGGATGAATAAGATGTGAAATAATGAATTTCTGTTGGGTTAATTTGTTTAAACACAACTTTAAAATAACATAACTTTCCTCCTATTCCTAAGCATTCCAATTACATTTTACTATAGTTTAAGATTAAAAGCCCATACCAATCATCAAAAGAAAGGAGTCTTTTCAAAATATAAGAAATAAAAGAAGAAGCTAAAAGGGTGGAACCCAAACATCACTATGGATATGCACTCTGGCACTCTGAAATAACTTGATGCCATTTACAGTGCACTTTAGGATGGCAGTCAGCAGCACATTCCTTAAGGCTTAATTCTTCTCCCAATGAATACTGAAAAGAGAGCAGTTAATTTAATCCATGGAAAACTTTTATCTTCTCTCTTCTTTAAGAGGAAACTAAAACAGGAAAGAGGGAGGAATAGCATAGTACAAGTTTTAAAATAGGAGGTATATGAATACTACATGATTTACTGTGACTATATTATGAATAACATTGGTTTCCATTCACTTGACTACATCTACCATTCTTTTTTATGGGTGTATGATTTAATGGTTGTTATCATGTTATTTAAAATTTCAAAATACTCCTCAGAAAATCCTAGGTTTAGTCCCAGCTCTGCCATTGGGTCATGGAATAACAGCCAGAAAAAATTACTTGAACTCCTGGTCTTCCATTTTCTAATAAGTAAAGTGGGACAGCTGGATGACATAATCATTAATGGCACTTTAAGTGAAAGTGTAAAAACAATGATCACTCAAAACAATCTCATTTCTAGAATCTTGAATTTTGGAATTCTCTTCTGTGACTGTAACCACCTATTCTTTTTCTCTTCCTCTTACTTGAAATGAATCTGTCCTTCCCACTGGTCATATCTTTAATTCCTTTAATCCTTTTAATTTCTGTTTCTTCTAGGTCCAGTTGAGATCAATTGCCCACCATTTCATGTAGCTTCTTAGTATCCAGAAGTCCCTTTGCTCCACTGTCACCTTGACCTGCCTAAGCCTCACCTGGAAAAACAGCACAGTGCACTTTCTCTGATCTCATTACTGGGTGGCTGAGTGTTACCAGAAAAAGTCACAAAATTGTGCCAATTGGCTCAACTAAACATTTTTTACTCTATTATTAGGATACACTCTGAGTTGTACAGAAATTCTTTTGTTCACCTCTAGCTGACTCTTCCTTATGCTTCTCTCTGTGGGGAGGGTTCCAAACCCTTTCTATTCCCTACAACTAGACACCACCTGCCTTAAGAGATACTTTGCATCTTCCTTCTTGGAGAAGATATAGGACATCTGCTGCAAGTTCTCTAAAATTTCGTCCTTTCTCAAATAATAAATCACTATTCTTTCATTTCTAGATAATCTAGCTGCTTTCTTTTTAAGCCATGCTATTCCTTCTATTTCTTATCACCTCCTGTAGGACCTTGCTCCATCTTTTTTTTTCTTTAATAATTTGAGTCTTCTTTCTCCTCTTAAGTTTAAAAGCATGTTCAGGTGTTCCCTTACTAAACAAAAAATGAACCAACCATTCAATCAAATACCCTTTCCTCAACTTTCATATATCTTTGCACTACCATCTCTTTCCTTCATTAAACATCTCAGAAGGGTTCAACTACTTTTATTTTCTCACTTTCCTTGAACAAACCTTTAGAAGTTTTGAATTCCATTGACTTTTATACAGTATGTTTTACAGAGACTACTTTCTTATAGATCACTGAAATGATGTGTATTAACATTAAGTAACTGCTCATTGTTAAAGGTTCTTGTGAGTGTCCATCCTCTTTGAACTCTCTATAATACATGACACTGCTAGCTATAGTCTCCTTGAAACTCTCCCAAGTTATAGAGGGGAATAATTATAGAGATCAGACCTACATGTATTTGAATTTAGACTTCCCATTTACTTGTTATGCTCTGTCTAATTCCTCTGTACTCAGTTCTTCATCTACAAATTGTGATAAATATACTTAGTTCTCAAGATGGTTATGAGAATTTATTTGGATTATGTATTTTAAGAGCATAACACAATGTTTGACACATGGTGGGTAAATGCTGATTTAAAAAAAAAAACAGCTGTCACTTTCTTAGCTTTCATGATACTTTTTACTATCCTGGCTCTATCCTATCTGAGCTTTGTATTCTTCACAAATTTCTCTTGCTAGGGTCACCTTTTGAAATACACATTTTGTAGGAATTTAGAATTAGTCATTGACCTTCTTTGCTTCCTGACTTGACTAACACATCTAATCCCAATGCTTCTAATTGCTCACTATGGATAATACAAAAGTATCCATCTCTTATTTAGACTGTTCTCCCAAGGTCCTCACACACAAGAGCAATTGGCTGCTGAACAGGTTTTACTTGGTTTTGCACAAGCATTTCAAATTCAGTAAAACAAAATAAGAAAACAACAAAACATACAAGTAGAGAAAACTGGCCTCATTAATACGACATGTTGGAGCATATTTTTACTTATTTCTCTCACTTGATATCCATGTCTAATCATTTGCCAGGTCATGTCGGTTTTTTATTTGATGTCCCTCATATTTATTCTCTGTAAAACATGGGAAAAAGCCTTACCGGGATTATTGCTGAGTTCTTCCACAATCTGGAAGGAACTCACTTTTGCTGCTTTAACTTTAACCACTCACTCTCATACTTGGTATGTTGCAGAAAAATGCACAATATTTTCCTAGAGCTTCTCTGATAGTGCATTTGTTCAAGTCTGCTATTCCACCTGGAATGCCTTCCCCTGACAAATCTGCTTGTTGAAATGGATTTAGTCCTCAAAATTCAGCCAAATGCCATATTCTCTTTGTCTTCTTGCCCCTATCTCTTCAGCTAGCATTCTTACGGACCTGTATACAGGGTGCTAAAATTCTAACTAGCATTATTGTTGCCTTACCTTCTACTCAGATCACAAGTTCTGCCAAGACAGGAACTGCATTTTATTAATATTTTAACTACATACAATTCCCAGTAGAGCCTTTTGCAGATAATCAGTGCTAAATAAAAGTCTGTTGAATAGAACTGAACAATGAGGAAGAAATATATTAATCACCTTTCACTGGTAGTCACAGAGAACTTCCCTATTCCCTGGTTATACTATATTACCAAATCCTAAAAACCTGGAAGTTTTTACAGACGAAGAATCTGAGGACTAGACAGTTCAAGTGATCTGCCTGTCTTCACATAGCTAGTTAATTGTTTGGAATGAAGGTCCGCAAAGTCCCAGTCCACTTTTTCTGTTTTACCAGGTTGCCTGTCTGCAAGTAAGGTACGAGTTTGGATAAAGTTTTTGACCTTGGAATAATCAACTGCTGTTAGTTATAACGATATTTTCATTACCTACACCACCACCATCACCATTAACCAACAATATTTAGTTTCCATGTTACCTTAAAGATTTAGAATTGGGCATCTTTACAGAGTTCTTTTTCTAGGGTCACCATCTGAAATAAGGTCACATTTTGTAGGAATTTAGAATCAGTCACTGACCTTCTTATATCTAGCAAATATATCTGATAAAAAGGGGAGGTGGATTGCAGAAAAAAGTTTATTTCACAGTCACCATTATTGCCTTTTACTCTTAGTCTCTTTATGGCTTTTTAAAATATAGGCTTTAAAACAGCACAATTGCTATTATTTCTCATCTGATAACAATGCTATGCAGTAGGCAAAAATATCCTCATTTTCAGTTGAAGAAAATAAGTCTCAGAGATGTTAAATGACTACTAAATAACACACAAAACTATGACTTAAATCCAGGTTTGTGGGTTTTGCATAAAGGACATTGCATTTTGTAATGAAGTCCTTGTTTTTTTGCCATTATCATTTTTTAAAAGGTAAACTGTCACAATAATACATGTGTATGTGGGGGTTTACATCTAGTTCACTTTGATGATAATAGTTTTAAGGAGATTTAGAATATCAGAGTGAGACAGAAAAAAGGGTGACATTTTCCATGAGAAGATATGAATTAAAAGATGTGCTGTGTTATAATTTGTATATCTGGGAATGTTCATTCCTGATGACAGTGGTAATTCTACTTGTAAGAGGGGAGCCAACAACTCACTTTGAATTTCACTTACTGTATGCCTAAGTAATGAGCATGTGGAAGAAGAAACAGGGTTGTGAAAGATATATTCGTGTGGTGTGTTCACCTTTAAAATGTGTATGAATAGCTTTCAGCTGAATTGAGTGAAAGACAATAATGACAATTGTGAAATGGAATTATTCCTGGAAACTCCTTTTCTCCTTAAGCTTTTATGAAATAAAATTTGCTAGATTGCTGTGCATCCAATTTTAAACCTCCAACATGACATAGCAACTAAGTACTAGGCCCTCAGTTATGGTAGTCATTATAATTAGTATTATAATAATAGTACTATAAAGTAGTACTTCATTTTTATTACATTTGCTTTCTCCAGACAATAGACTTATTTTTCTGTGACAAGAACAATAGCTGATAAATAGCACATATGTAAATACTTAGATGAAGGAAGAATATAATTACATTTTTAACAAAATACATAGATGCTATGAACTCTGTATCATTTTCACTCTCTCCATGATTATAGTTCGTAAGTGAATTTCCATTAGGTGCCCCCAAATAGTAATTTTTACATGCATGGCAGCTATGTTATTTTTTTCATTCAGCTAAACACTTAGACACAGCTCTTCAATTCAATGGTATGACAACCACAGAGTGGACATGTTTTACACCAATATATTACTGTATAATGACTTGTAGTTTGCTTAGAAATTCTGGGAAAACTGTTGCCAAATGATTATGTCTGACAAGTATTTGCCAAAAAATGACAAAGTCCAAAAAAGTCTAATAAATGTCAGCGGCTGGTAGAGGTTTAATTAAAGTAGAAATTAGCACACTTTCTGGGCTTATATAAATAAACTAATCAGAATAAAACTTAGAAAACTTACCAAAAGTGGGCTTTGATTCTTCACAAAAGTTTCCTGGTTATGTTGCTATAATTAGAATTTTATAGCTATGACAAAATGGTCATATTGGATATAAACACCATAATGTGATATTATACTTTTTTGTATCCAGTTATACAAAAGAGCCAATTACACTAATATCCAAAGTCTGATTATAGAGGAGAAAGATCATTTTATTATTTAAGTATTTTACTATTTAAAACTAGATTAAATTTTAAAGCATAGCTCTCTAAATACTGGTATGTAAAAGTCCAATGAAAATTCATGACAAAGAAATAAGCTTGTTCTTTCTTTTCTCCCTTCCTAAAAAAGTCTCACTTTCTTCCTCTTTAACAACAGAAGCAGTATATTGGTATTCTAAAAATTCTTTGTGTAATAGATTTCTAAACTGAAATTCATAATTCATGTTGGTCTTTTCTTTGTTTATGCCCTTTATCTTTTTAAATATCGTACACACATATTGAGAGAATAAATTAGAAGACTGTACCCTAGTAGAATTTATAGATTTAGATTGCAAAAGGCTAGAAAAAGTATGTACTTACGTCTCCTATATTAAGCAAATTGAAGTGTTCCACATAGATGTATCCTAAAAGAAGTTGGGTCTATGAAGCTGCTTAAATGATTTTTATAGTGACATTGAGTCATGAGCCAAATGGTGACTGGATAACATGCTAATTTTACTCCTGTAAATGGGGACACATGAAATGAGACTCACAGACTTGGAAGAAAGAATGGAGAGAATGTCATCAGCAGGCACTGAAGTCTTCTCTCTAATCTAAATGGTATGATTACTTTTAAAAGAGAAGGAAAATTCTTCCTGTCCCATAATTACAAATGCAATTACATGACTTTTCAATTGTTACTTTATGAAATAATGTGAAGTTTGTTAAGAGCCCTTGAGTAGTTTACTATGTACTTAAGGCTTGTTCCACATTAGTGTTTCTGAAACATTTCAGTTTCAGATGACCATTACATTCTCAAAAATTATTGAGAACCCCAATGAGATTTGTTTATGTGGTTATATCTGCCAATATTTGCCATATGAGAAATTAAACTGGAAAAAAATTAAATATTTATTAATTCACTTAAACTGTAAATAATAAGCCCATGTCATGTTTCCATGAATAATATATTTTTAGTGAAATGAAATATATTTTTCAAAGCCAAACAAAAAATAGTGACAAGAATGGCATTATTTTATATTTTGAAATTCTCTGGCTTAATTTTGCAACTGTCTGGCTTAATAAAAGACATCTGGTTTCTCATATCTGCTTCTGCATTCAATCTGTCTCAATATGTTGTTTTAGTTGAAGTATACAAAGAAAATCTGGCTTTACACAGATTTTTTAGTTGGAAAATGAGGAGAATTTTAATAGCTTTTTCAGACAGTTGTGGATTTTTTTTTTTTTTGCAATGTGGAATCTAAAACCATATCAATATGCTTTCCATGATGTTTTATTAAAATCTATTGTCTACTTTGCTCTTTAAATGAATCTTTTGTCCATGCATATTTTAAAAAATATCAGGCATTAGTCATTTGGAAAAATATTGATTCACTGGGTTATGCAAAATTTCCAAATGGTACCATATTTCATTATACAATATTACATTTGTTAGTAACACTGCCTATTTCATCAGAAAAGTTTTTAAGAAGTGGGAAATCGACAAGTTCACGGGGCAGATAATACATTTTCCAAAACTCTAATTTTTGTTTGAAAGCTCAGATTTTATCATTGGCAACAGAGACAGTTGGATTTTGCTTCCCTTGAAGTGACAAGCTCACTTTGTTCATTTTCAAGAAAACCTCTGCCAAATATTCAGTTTGAAAAACCACAGTTTGCCTGTCAGTTGTTCTTTCAAATAAAAATGGTGATTCATGAGAAAAGTAGCTAATTCAGTTCTCAACCTAAGCATAAGTACTTTACTTGAGACAACCATGTCACATAAGTACTTTACTTGAGACAACCATGCACTTCAGTACATGGCAAAAGTGCTCCATGTGACTTACCATTTTATCACACAGACTTATTAAAAGACCTCTACTCAAGGGTTGAGACTTGGCAATAATATTTTTTTACTGCTTCCTCAAGTACTTTCTTAGGTAAATTTTGCATTTTAAAAACTTTAACTGTGAGTGTGTGGTGGTGAAGAATACCAGGGTTGCTGGTAGAGTTTGGGGCTGCTGACTTGGTTCATGCTAAGGTGTCAGCCATATTCCCCACCGCGCTTTTGTACCACTAGTGCAAATGTAAGCCAAGTGAAAAAGGTAGATGGCATCAATATTATTATGAAAATTATTTTGAACTTGTGAACCTACTGAAAGTATCTCAGGGACTGACTGAAAGGGCTTTGGGGACATGCAGGAGTCAGAGGACCAAATTTTGAGAACCGTTGATCTGCATAGTAACAGGAAGCTATCTGATAAATATTACAGGTTACAGAAGGGAACCCTTTTGTAAACCTAACCAATAAAGTTTTTTGATTACTAAAATATTCTGAAAATATTAGCTATTTCCATGCTAAGTACTATCTTTTTCTCTTTTCCTGTATAAGAATATTAGTTATTTATCTAATTCAGGCTTATAATCAGTCTAGCTTATTTCTAAAACAACACCTCAATCTCACAAATCAGAGGGCTTCAAATTAAGTCTCCCGAGCTCAGGACAGGGTGCCAGAACTTGATGCTACCATAATTCCCTGTTTCCTTGAATTGGGCTATCTTTTAGTTACACTTTGGAGTGAGTGACAGCAAAGAAGAAATCAACAACCACATCCTGTTAATAGCAACAATTTGAAGATTTTCACAAAAGTCTCCTCTGTTAAGGCAGAATTATAATTCCTGCACCAGATCATGACATTGCATGCTCTAGAATACCATTTGGTATAACGGGACCTGTGTTGTCCTTTAAAAGAATGTGGATAATGTCCTATCAAAAGCATACTTTAAAAAAGTAATCTCATATACTGAGTTGTATCATAGAAAGATGCCAATACACATTAACTCTGTCAAGTCAAACGCTTTTTGTTCTAAATCCAAAGCATTGATCTCTTTAGAACAAAAACATTGCTAGAATAAATTTTGCCTAACATGAGAAAAATTAGTCTTTTTATGGCTTTCACAATAAGTTTTTGACTAATACTACTAGAAATAATAACCCATCTACCTTTGTTAGGACAAGTTCTTCACTTCTTCCCTGATTTTCAGTATATAATAAAAATTCTCAATTTCAAAAAGTTCCAGCATTTGATACTAATAGTTACTATGCTCAGTCTTTTTTCTGTCAGTTCATCTCTGATCCCCAGTGATATGACAACTGTGATCCTTACGCCTTCATTCAAGGTTTTATAGACGTATTTTTTCCTTGTTTTGACATGTGCACATTTTCATACTGTTTTTATAAATTCATGACCTAGTCAATTGTATTATTACTTAATTTCTTCTCTGAAACTTCCTTTAGCCCAGATTCAAATCTTTTTTCTTTTCTTTCCACAAACCTAAACAAATCAGATCTTTGTAATGAGAAATCTAAGCCTAAAAATGTTATAAAGCCAGAAGCACAGGCCATCTTCCTTGAGGAAACATTTTCACTGTCTAATTAAGGCAACAAGTGACCTCAGAGCTACTCATAAATCCCTTTGCTCATTTCTAGCTGACTTCTTTACCGTCTCTAACAACAGTAATTTTTTTTTTATTTTTTGTGTTTCTTAAGTGTTATTTATATTTCATTTTCTTACTCAATAGAAAATCTTGCCTAATGACTTTATGGGAAGATCGAGGTCCTCCTACATAAATTCCTTTAATTTCTCTTTCTTTTTCCTCACATCAAATTTGTCCATATCTTTGAGTCCTTTCGCCAACGTTAATACCTGACTAGTGTTCTTGTTTCTGTCTTCTCTCCTGTTATTGTTTCTTCAACTCTGCCTTGTGCTTCTGGAGTCTCTTCTTTTCCTTGCTTCACCAATGCCTGTAAAATTGTTTACATTTTCCCTTGTTGTAAAATATACTTTTCAGCTTTTAACTCTATGTTCTTTATGACACTCACCTTTTACTTTCATTTACTCCCAAACTTACAGAAAAAGAGGTAGGTACTAATTTTCCCACTTCCTCTACATTGCTTTATTTTTAATTTTGCAGTTCAACTTACATATCTATCAATTTATCAGAATTGTTTTCTCAGAGAACAACCATTACAGATTAATCACAAATCAATAGAGTTTTCACAATAATTGTCTATAACATTTTACATTGTTATTCCTCTCTTCTTGAAACATTTTTTCTCCCTTGGCTACCATCTACTCTTGGTACCCTCATAGTCATCTTCTTGTATTTCTTCTTGCTCTTTCCCTCGCTTACCTATTAAGTAATATTTACCCCAATTGTCTTAATTTCCATCTGGGTATAGAAGACTATCAAATCTATAATTTGGGGTGCTGATATTTTTCTGAAGCATAGCTTGAAAATTTTTACTGCCTATTGGTTACTCCACCATGGTTGTCCTTAAAAACTCAAATTCAGTAAGTTCAAATGTAATCTCTGCTGCATCTCCACCTCTACCCCCAGAGCTATTCATTTTCCTCATTATTTTAGTGTAGATTACCACTACTTTCTTAGGCATCTATGATAGGAATCTTAGAAATTGTGTTCAGTTATTCCACCTCACTAGTTCTTCACATCCAATCAATTCTCAAACCTCATTGTTTTAATTCTATCCACCCAATGTTTCTTCAGGATTCTTCATTTCCATTCTTTCTTTGGTCACTCCATTCATCATCTCTTTTTTGAGTATTGTAATTATAGGCTAACTATTTACTTAATCTAAACTTATTCTTCTCCAACTTACACTTTATACTATCCCCAGAATTACCTTTATAAAACATTAAGGTACTCAAAAATTTTCAGTGGCTCCTGGGAACCCACAGAACACAGTTTAACTTTTTTGCATGGCCTTCTAGAATTAGAAGCCAACTTTATTTACTAGCTTCTTTCCCTATACCATCTCTCCCGTGCACACTAAGATGTGATCTCAACAAGCACTTGCAATACCTCTGGTGTTCTCTTACTTGTTTCTCATGCTGTTTTTCTCAACCTGGAGTGCCCTTCTCTCCCAGTGACAACAAAATCCTTCTCATCTTTCAAGCCCAGTTTATTAGCCAAATTCCCTCCCCAGCCCAAGGTATGATGAATAATTTTATTATAGTATTTATTTAATTTGGCACTATGCAAGAATTAATTATTTCCATGTTACTCTTCTTCCTACAATATATTTTCCTTAAGATCTGGGTCTTTGATTTTTTGAGACCCCCAGAATGCTTGGCACAAGATTTTGTATGTTGTTCTTACATCTGCAAAAAATATATTGTAGATTTGTTTTTAATTATCTTACTCAAGATCCTTATTGTTAAAGTTAATTTGCCACGGTTATACCATTATCAATAGTAAAACTAGGCTCCGAAAACATGTTTCTTTATTCTTATTCAGTTTATTTTCCTCTCTCATAATACTTTTCATCAATTTAAGGAGATAAACTATAATCATTTCCTCTAATACACTTTCTCTTTTGTATCTTCTTAATTATGACAGAAGATTTTAAAAAAAATAACAGCAATAGACAGCCCTTTAAAATTTCCAACTAATCTATCTGATGTTCACTTTGTTGAGGGCTACCTAAGTTTTTTAATAAAATATATATGACTAAAGTAGCAAATTAATGCATGGAATGATTTGTTCTGTCCTTCTCTTGTTAAGGTTTTTTATATCCTTTAATATTTCAAAGGTTTTATAAATCATTTATCAGCTAATCTTTGCAATATCCCTGCTGAGACAGTCAATTAGCTGAAGAAGTACTGCTGGTTGGCAAGTGACAAGTAATAAGACTTGCATATTACAGATGAAGAAACTAAAGCAGAGAGAGGTTAATCGACTTGACCATGTCTTACACAGTAAGTGGTAGTGCTGATGTCAGAATGGGGATCTGGGGTTATTCACATCAAAATCACAAAATAACAAAAAAAAAATTAAGAGCCTGGGGCTGGTGCTGTTCTTTATTATATAATGCTTTCTAAAGCTTTTTTTTTTTTTTTTTTTTTTAATCTCCTTTTCAGGCTCTGTATGAGTCCAAGGAGGAAAGATATTTTTAAAATCTTTACCTTCTCATTAAACTAAGATTATTTTTCCTACATCAAATAAATACTTAGCTTTTGAAAGGATGTTAGAACATTGACACATATCTGCTCCAAATAACTCATTAACTTTTCCATCATTAAAATCAAAATGAAAAGTCAAATCAAGCTCAGTAGTAGTATTTTCTGGTCTGTTCCAAGTTGTAACAATGATCATAATAATGAAATAGCTATTATTAGTGCTTCTTTCAATAATAGTAACAAAAATATTAAGTATTTGCCAGATACAATAAGTTTATGTTAATTATGTAATTTAAATTTATGAACACATCTATCAAATAGGTATTCTCACTATCTTAGTATTAAAGATAAAATAATAAAGGTTTAGAAACATTGTCATGAAACTGATAGGTGATTTAACCACTTATAAAACCAGTTGCCACATTCCAACATTCATTTTGGAGCATATTAAGCTTCATTTTTTGTTGACAGTTTGCATCAATATTTCTTTTTAAGCACGTAAGCAGTTCACATGCTGTGTTGAGACATTACTGTTTAAGGTGATATTAAATTGACATCCCAAAAGAATTTGGCTTTTTAATGTTATCATCTGATATACATCATATTAATTGAAACTGCTATTTCTTCCTTGATTTCTGTATTTCTATATTTTTTTTCTACAAACACTGTGCATTCCAACATATCTGGTTTACTCATCCATGTAATGGTCTCCATCTTCAGACATCTTCCTGTCTGTGCTGTTCAGCCTTGTGACTGTAAAAGCACACTCATTAGGGACTAGGAGTTTGACAAAGACTTAGAAAATTGTTTGACACCTGAAAAAATGGTTCCAAAATATGAAAAAAAATTGCAAAACTGAGACAAAAACTTGTTTATATTTTCAACATCAGCATTAGTACCAGTCACCAGCTGCAATGTTACTCAGCTTCCATAGAGTTAGTTATCTGTAAATTATATTGAATTTGTGATTTGGGTACATTTTAATGCATTTGATAACATTTAGGTTGAAGCTTCCAAAAGTGCAATTGCCTAGTACTGAGGAAGGTTTACAAATGGCCCTGCTCACAATGAACTAGAAGTGACTTCAACAGGAGGCTGAGACAGTGATGCTGGGCTTGGAGAGTGACAGAGCAGGCCTACATTGGAGAGTTTCTGGTATAGGAGAGCCAGGTATTTGTGACTTACTGAGTGGGGAGCATGAAGGCAGAGGACCCTGACATGAGAATTCTGTGATTGCGTCTAGATTTCTAACTTGAATGAATGACAGGATGGTACTCTTTGGCGAATGCTTAAGGGAAGGCAACAGCAGCAAATGTCTAAGAATGGAATTTTAACGCCTCACAATGCTGCATTTAAAGTAAATTTGGCATTCTTTTCTTTTCTGAATGAATGAACATACATTAATTAAAAACACCTACATTTATACACATGCTATTATCTGCTCTTCTGCAATCATGTATTTTCTGCATAGTATCTAAATATCTATTCCAGTTGAAGTAGCGCTTAAACACTTCAATATGCCTCTTTTCAGCCAAAAAAGAAAAACTTTCTATAACTATGTTTCAACATATTTTAAATATATGTATAATCATTGCCAATTTATCTGCTTTGCAGATACTAGTTTCCTATACAGTATTGAATATTTCCCTTTATTGAAAATGTCATTTCTAAGTATTACAATTGATAGTTTTCATTTTTATTATGTCTGAATATGAGAATTATTAATTACTCTCTTTATTAGTGGAACAATCTTCAGCACAATGTTTAATAATCTTTTTTACCTTCTTTATATGTTATTTTAACGATTTTCCATACATATACTTTAAGTGGGACTTTCAGATTTTTCAGGCTTTTTCAAGCCAGTGGGATGGGCTCCACAGAGAAAAGGAAATACTGAAGAATAGCAATATGAATTAGACAAATTTATGTAATTGAGAAAGAAATAATCTATCCATTGAGAAATATATATTAGTATTTACATAATATATAATGGATATATAAATCAATACTTTCAAAATGAGATAATCCACTGAACAAAATATCTTAAAATATGAATTAAAAGATGTGGTAAAATCACTATATGAATAAAATAAGACAATTTTTATGAGCTGGGAAGATAAATAATAAGTGCACTTTTCTCCAGGAGACAAGTTGTTATCTGGAAAATCTCATGACATTTTGTAGATTATCAAATTCCCTTTACTATCAATCTTGAGCATTTCTTCTACCAACTCTATTATCAGTATTGGAAAGTACCATTATGATTCTATTTCATTATCAGGAACATTCAAAAAACTATTTAACTTGCTAAGCATTGGTTTTAACAAGTGAAAAACATCTCATCTGATGAAGATCTTACAGTGAACTGAGAAATTAAAAGATCTCAAAGTAGAGAAATTTCACTGGGAGCAGTATAAACTACTTGAGGGTGGAGAGTTCCTATTTTTCTTCTTTGCCCTCCAAATTTTGGAACAGTGTTATATACGCGGAGTAGGATCCTAAGGAGATACTTAACAAATGAAAATTATTGAATTCATTACCTTGTGGTACAAATTAGGATTTCTTTCGCACTGACATAACTAGAAGATTTTAATTTTAGCATTATGAACTACTAAGGTCTTTATCTAATGCTGAAGTTTGTGTCAACCAGACTTATCTGAGTGATAATTAGAAGACTTCATGCTTATTCTATCTTACAGGATTTCATTTTTGCATATCACTTCATTAATTCACACTTTTGATATTTTTATAGCACAACCAAAGACTATAAAAACACACAGAGCAAGCACTTGCCAAAGAACTCTAAATAAAACAGGTCTCAGATATGAAATTTTTAGACCCATGCTTGGTTATACTTCCATCTAAGTGCTTTATCTAAAGAGATACCTCCCAGGGTGACTTTTAAACTTACCAACGGCTGGCCCCACTATCCTGTCTGATTTTTGTCTAGATGGTAATAATTTTTTGATCAAGAACTTTATCTTACTCGTTGCAGAGGCAACACACTAGTTGATAGCAAATGTGCACACACACACATACACACAATTCTTAGTGCCTTTAAAAATTGTGGGGCAGAATTTATCATAACTATTGAGCTTAAATGCCATTTACCAACTTATTAAAGTGCAATCAAGAAGGGAAATAAGTTAAAGACAAGACTTTTGCTTTTTAATTTATTTTAAAAAGTTTTGTAGAAACTTTTAGGAAATTAATACAAAATGGTGGTACACAAAAATCTTTTTGCTTTGTTTACTCCCTCATCTGTGGCAATGCAAACAACAGAAGTTAACCTGGAATTTAAATTAAGGAATTGTATCGTATTAAGTTTAGCCAAACATTGTCTAACTTGCCATTATATTTTTTTCAAACTAATAAAATTTCTATTCTTTTCCTCTCTTTCCCTATCTCCCTTTAAAGTATGTCAACCCTAACCCACCCCCACACCGTGTTGCCTCTGACACTTATCTCCTCTACTAGAGGTGTTTCCGTACTTACTACTATGCAGTAGTTCGACAATAAAAGATAATAAATACAGGCAGAGGTGTTTCAAGAAGGAAGGAAAATGCCCTTATGCATTTTTAACATAGAAATGACATTTTTCAAAAATGAGTTACAAAACAGCAAAATTTTTGAAAAATAGTTATAGCTAAAATTTGCAGATAATGTTATCACTCCTCTTAAGAAAACAAGAGGAATAAGGTACAGAAGGAATGTGGTGTTAACAGCAGTGAAAACTAAGCAGTGAAAAATATGCTGCCTTTAACGGGTTTAGAAGACAGAGGTTTGCATGCCGTCATTATTACTTGTTTGGCATCTGATGCTGGGCAAAATGTTTAATTTCATTGGGTTTAAGTTTACATGCCTCTAAAATGTGGGTTCCCAGGCTAAATCTTTTCTAGGTCTAAAAGTCACTAACTTTTATTATGACTGTGTACTCTTTATAAAAAGGCCACATTTCACAAAACATAGCATTCTTGTAAAACACCTTTAGAGAAAGGGGAAGCTATATTTAGAAATTCCACTCAGTGTCCAGGGGTGTTCTCAAGTCTTAACTGCTATTTATAACCAGGTGTAGGTCTGTAGGACAACACACTTGCTTTAACTAATAACTGCCCAGTTTTCTTGGAGTTAAAGATAAGGTTTTCACTATTCTAAGCGTTGGCCTAAGAAATTATTGAAAACAAGAATTGTTTTAATTTACTTACTGAATTGACCAGTTGATACATGGCCTGCCATGAAATGTGATTGAAAAGGTTGCATTTAAGTTTGGATATAAAGTCTTCATCTTACTGTTTCATCATAAACCTCTTACAGGATAAACATGTGCAACCATTTTGAGTTTCTGAGTGTGAGTGTTCCTTAGTTTTTTTCCTTATAAATTTTGTACCGACTTACTCCAATTTGAATGCAGGTAGAAATTTATAAATTTCTCCAAGAACTTATTTTTATTCTTATGAATCTTACTGATTTTATTTTAATACAGATGAATTTACCAAGTTCATAGACATTTGATGGAATGAAAAACAAAAGCATAATTAGGAAAAAACAAACAAACAAAACCCCTCAAGTGCAAAATAAGATGTTATGGTGTTCGTAGCAGAAATTAGCACAAATAGACTGAGAAGCTAACTACTGTTGGCTACCATTGTAAACTGGGGTTTTTAACTGCCAGTTGCCAGGAAAAGGAAGATTACCTGACTCAGGAATCTTTTCTTTTTTCTTTATATATATATATTTTTAACAATCTTGAAAATTACAGAAAATTTGAAATGACAATAAAAATAATTTATTTCCCAAACCATCTGAGAGTAAGTTGCCAACACAATGCAAAGTCTCCCCCCGATTCTCTAGTAGTCCTTATAAACATATACCCAAGTATAATAATAAAAATCAGGAAATTAACACTGGTACATAACTTCAGTGCTATCTAATCCTCAGATCCCCTTCAAGTTTGTCAATTCTCCCAATCATGTCCTACATAATAAAAGGTTCAGCCCAGAATCGCATATTGCATTTAGTTGTCCTGTCTATTTAGTTTTTTAATCTGAAAATTTTTTGCAGACTACCCTTGAATTTCATGAACTTGAAAAATTTAAAGATTACAGACCAGTTATTTTGTAGGATTTAGCTGTCTGTATTTGTCTCATGATTAGATTCAGGGTATGTGTAGTTGGCAGGAATAATGCAATATTGAACCTCTGTTCTCACTCCTCCTATCAAACAATTTTTGTAAACTTTTAACTTGTAACCTTACTGGAATAATATTTTACTCATTTGATTAAGGGGTATTGTCCAATCTTCTCCACTGTAAAGTTATTTTTTCTCCTTCATTATTAAAAATTTTTACAGTAGGGCAGTTTGTAATTATTTAAATGTCCTGTTTCTTATAAAACTTATCATTTATTCAATTAAATTATTGATTTCAGTATGAACTCACAGACTCCTATTTTAGTCAATGGACTATAATCAGTTTCTACCATTATTTATTTTGAGGCTTAGATTGTCCAAGACTTGACCAGTGGAAACCCCTTCAATCTGGCTGATATATCCTTTGATATTTACCCATTATTCTTTGATACCTTCCTGACTTCTTGAAAGAATCATATGTTCTAGGATTACCTTATACTTTCCCTACAGTAGCTCTGGAATCAGCCACTTCTTCAAAGAGCTCTAGTTCCTTCAATTGAAGAATTGTATTTAGAAACCAAGATATGGACACTAAGTGTGTTCATTGCTATTAGGAAGTAGCAGTCCCAGGTACTCTCAATAGGCAGAGCTATGGGATTTATGTATATGTATATGTATATGTATATGTATATGTATATGTATATGTATATGTATATACACACACACATATGAAAACCATATTCATCTATATTTATATACTCATACTAACATAAACATTATGTCTCTGTTTCTATAATGTCTATATATTAAAAATCATGAGTTCACATTAATATCCTCCATTCCCTTTCAACACCAAAGAGTTCATTCTAGTTTTGCCCATGTTATATTTTAACTTCCTCCCTAGATCCTGGAAAACGCTGATTACCATATCCTTACTTATTTGATCAGTCTTCCTGTATTTAATCAAATACTTGTAGCTGCCACCCTCCCATCCCATACATTTTCTCTATCCAGCACAGGATATGACTATCTGTACAGAGTGGTTGCTGTGGCCACTTCCTCATGTGGATGCCCTTTTCACACCAATAAGACTTTGACAGCCCACCCTAGGCTCCCCTATATAGACATCCTCTCCCCTTTCTTAGGCTCTGCAGCCCAATGCCAAGCCATTGTGGTTCCCTGCATGCCCACCTTCCCTATGACAACAAAGGTTATTTACCTCACCTAATGGACTAAATTGTTCAAGAAAGGAAGGGACAAGAAAGGGGATGAGGAAAGAGAGGTGGGAAGGGATGAACAGATAAACAGGTATCTTTTTTTTCTAAATAATATTTGAAAAGGTCCCTCATTTTGAAAGTTATAAAGATTTTATGAATTATAAGCTGAAGAACTGAACTTAGACTACATCTATTTACATATCTATATGCCCTATATCTATGACACATGTACACATAATTTTACAGCAACAGAATATATGTAATGAAATTTATGATGCTTATCTATTTATTTTAATATCCAGAAACTTAAAAAAAAAATGTAGTGCCATTTGGCTGTCAGCTATCAGTCCATTTATGTGAATAGATTTGTAAAACTACTAGCCAAGAGTGCTTGGGATAGCATCCATGCTGGTCCTAATTGGACCCTTTTCCCCTTTTGTCACTTAGGTTTGAAGCCATCTATTGTTCCTTGGTTGCATCTCATTAGTGAGTTGCATGATGATTGGTAATCATATCTGGTCTCCTTGTATCTGAGCAAATACACCAGCCTGGTATCTCTCAAAGGGCTGTCTGCAAACCATTTGCAACAGAATCAACTGTGGTACTTATTAAAATTCAGGTCCATGGGCCCTGCCCTGATTACCTACTCAGAACCTCTGTAAGAGATAATGGGTATTTGGAAAACACCTCAGCTGATTCTCATGCGTTAAATATTGAAACCATGGTGTAGCTCACATGTCTACAAGTCCTCAAAGTTCAACATTTAAAACACGTAGATCTCACCAAATACAATTCTTTTGTTTTAGCTTTATCAATTTATATTTGTTATTTAACTAACTTGGAAAGTATGAATAGTCTCAGAAGTAAAATGTATCTATCTTTTGCAAAATGTCTTCTACCAAATGTTTCTACAAAATGAAATGTAAATGACTTCTAAGATCTCATTTGGAGGAATCTTACAGATTTTTTAAATCTTTCAGGTTTTAGGGAATAGCAAGTGCAAAGGCTCTGGGATGTTGGGAAAGCCTTTGTGGAAGAAAATCTGGATGTGAGTGTGTAAGAGAATAGTGTGTTTCAAAAGTAAGGCAGGAGAAACTTTGAATAAGAGGATGTAGGACACGTAAAAGAGTTTAATTTTTATTCTCAGAGTGATGAGAATAGGTTTTGAGAAATAATATGATCTGATTTATGTGTTTTCTAGATTATTCTGGTTATTGTACTGGTTATAGACGGTAAGGACCAGGGCAAGAGAGGAAGCAGGGAGGTTGTGGAAGGGGCTGCCTATTGCATTAGATGAGGCAAACAATGTTGGCTTGGAGTAAGGCGAATAGCGAGAGGTAGATGGATTCAGAATGTATTTTCAAGTTACAGCTAGCAAGAATTTCTGATGGACTGGATGTAGGAATTTTAGGAAAGTAGACTTTAAGGATGAATCCAACATTTTTGACCTGAACATCTGGATGAGTTATGGAGTCAGGAAAAACTAGAGTGCAAGGGTGGATCAAAGCAAAGTACTTTCTTCTATTTGCTGAGTCTGAAATGTCTATTATGCATAGAGTGGAGATATTTAGTGGGAAATTGGAATTAGGAGTCTGGGTGAGTGGTTAGGGTAAGAAGTATGAATTTGAAAGTCGGAGTCATCTGCCCGTTAAAGTAATGGGACTAGATTAAAACTCATGAGTAGTTAGGATTGACGGAGAGTGAAGAGAGCCAGGAATGAACATTAGGGCATTCTAACAGATGTTGAGGAATGGGAGGCATCACCAAAGTATGCTGACAAGGAATTGCAAGTGAGGAAGGGAGAAATCTGAGTAGAATAATGGCGTCCTGATAGCCAATGAAACAAAACATTAATGCTGGAAATTATGAAGCTCATTTTCCAAAGGTTCCTGAATAAATGATAATTTGAAACTTGATATTTTAAAAAGAGCTTTAGCAAACAGAAAAGGGAATAATTTTCTATCATGAGTGATTGATTTCAATAACATGGGGAACAGAAAAGTTGTGAAAAGGGAATCAACAATTTAGGTACAGCACAATTTGCAATAAAAGTATTCAGTTAAAAAACAAGTACACAATATTTAGAGATATATTTTGTCTTTGTGTCAATTTCAGCTACAGTATGCTGTATGTGAAGGATTACAGCTTAATACCAGATCAGGGAAAAAGGTGAAATACTTGAATGATTTATAGATTTTTTAATAGATTTCAAAACCTCTATAGGTTTTTGAGTATTATAATATTTTAAACATAATTTTCTAAATAAATAGAAATTAAATTTCCACATGGATAAATATGAGATTTTAGGAGAAAATAATAAAAACTGCATTTATAAGGTCGTGACACTAGCTAAATGAAATAAAGACAACTATCATGGGAATAGTATATAATTTTGAAGGTGAATTTTGAATATGAAGACTGATACAGATTGACATCCAATTACAATAAAGACCAGATAAGGTAGGGTAATAAGGGCTTCTTCTTCCAATCACAGCTTATAGGAAGAAGAGAACAATGTCCAGCATAGTATCCATTAGCCTCATATGGCTATTGAATACTTGAAATGTTGGCTAATTTGACTAAGGAACTGAAATTTTAATTTTACTGATTTTAATTTACATTAAAGTTTTTTAAAAAACAGGTGACTAATGGCTATAGTATGGGACAGCACTAAAAACATTTCCATTACCACAGAAAGTTCTATTGGCCAGAGCTGACCCATAAATTTAAAAAAATTACATTTATTCCTCTTTGCCAGGAAAATTCTCTCTTATTAGTAAGCAATCTTAGCAAGGTGGTTAGAGAGAGGTTCAGGATGCAAATACCTATTGTATTTCTATAGAACAGCAACAAAGAGAGAGCTTAAAAGTCATTTAAAATAGAAAAGAGAAGTTACCTAGGAATAAATCTAAATAATGATGTGCAGAACATTTATGGAGAAAATAACACAACGTTATTGAAAGAAATTAAATAAGTCTTGAGTAAATGGAGAGATACATTTTGTTTATGGATAGAAAGATTCATCATAATGATGTATATTTCCCCAACTTTATTTATATGTTCAATATAATTATGAAACAAAAAATACTTAACAGAGATCCTGCAGAATGGTTAATTCTGAAATTTATATGAATGCTCAAATAGACTAGATGAGATATACCTAAAAAAATCCATTCATTCTGAAATGGCCTTGGAAAACTTAATTATTCTAAGGAAACAAAGAAATTGGATAATACACACAAATCAATTCTAGATGCATTAATGGCTTTGAATACAGAACAAAGACACATAGAACTCTTAGAAGAAAATTTGCTCTTTCTATATAGCTTAAGCTAAGAAAGGACATTTTAATAAGAAAAAAAGCACTAACTTAAAAGATAAATTTTATTTCATTAATATTAAGAGCTTCTATTTATCACAAGACAACACTAAAAAAGTTAGAAGACAAATCATAGCTTATCTGTGACTAAATATAAACGCAACTACATATGGTTGACAAAGAATTATAAGCTTGTATTTAAAGAAAAATAAGAAAATAGTAAGAAAAAGATAAACAATAAAGAAATGGACAAATGATGTTCTCTGGAATTTCACAGAATAGGAAACATAGGTAACTATTAGGTAAGTGAAAGGATTCTCAACATATCAGTAATTAGGGAAACACAAATTAAAACTGTTACGGACTGGATTGTGTTCCCTAAAAGTCATATGTTGATGCCCCATCTACCAACGCGGCTGTTTGGAGATAGGGCATTTAAAAACATAATTATGGTTAAATGAGGTCCTAATGGTGGGGCCCTAATCTAGTATGACGTGTCCTTGTAAGAAGAGGAAGAGACCCCAGAGCTGTATACACACAGAGAAAAGGCCCTGTGAGAACCATAGCAAGAAGGCAGTGGTTACTGCAAGTCAAGGAGAGAGGCCTCAGGAGGAACCAAACCTGCCAACACCTTGATCCTAGACTTCTAGCCTCCAGAACTGTGGGAAGATAAATTTCTCTTTTTTAAGCCACTGAGTCTGTAGATATTTTGTTAGGGCAACTAGAGCAGGCTAAAGTAAAGACCAAAACAGAATTTATACTGACTAGATAGGCCATTCTAACTGGTAAGGCTACAGAACAAAAGGACTGAAAATGGATTCCATGACTTGGGAAAACATTTTGGCATTATCTTTTAAAGTTGGATATTTGAATTCACTCTTAGTATGTCTTCTCTTATGTTAAAATAAATCTTGCGCAAGTGTACCAGGCAACATTAAAATAAATGTTCATGGAAGTACTGGTTATAATAGATCCAAAACAATCCAAATATCGTCAATGCAATAAGAAACACATTTTCTATATTTATACAATGAAATATTATACAGTAATGAAAATGAATGAACACTAGTTAAAGCAAATGGATGAACCTTAGAAACATAATATTGAGTTAAAAGAGCAAGCCCAGAAGAGTAAAGTATGGTATCAATTTTATAAATCTCAATAATAAGTAAAATCACATAAAAATTAAGTGAATGTTGAACATAAAGCCAAGGTCAGAGTGATTTTTTTGCTGAAACCAGGAAGGTGGGATCAGGGTAGAGTACAGAGAGAAGATTCAGCAGTTTTGATTCTAGTTCTTAGTTTTGGTGGTGTGTTTGCAGGAGTTTATTTTATTATTTCTCATAAATTACATACATTTGAATATATTCTTTTGTATATTATCTAATAATATTTTAAAAATCGAAGTCCAGTAGTTACCAAAGATAACCCCTAGACCTTAATTATAAAGAAGAGAGTCCACTTTGAAACAACATACATATTTACTCATAAATCTTCTGTAATTGGAAACTTCAGCAATGAATTTCTTCCCCATTCATGTGAGGACTTTATGTTTCATAATGAAGCTTTCTACTTTGGGACAATTTTCCATCTTTATTTAAGTGGTACAAGTCCTTTGGCTGCCTAGAAATTTTAAAAACAACTGATAACAACATTCCTGCCCCCAAGAGAAAACAGGAAGAGGATGCAGCAGGGGAGGCAATGTCGTACATTATGGATAAATACATACAAAGACAATATGGGTACAAAGCTATTTCTCCATCTAGCAACTCTGAATTTTATCAACAAGTACCTATACATGTCAAACACTAAAAAATATAATTCATCAAGTATAAGTAGATTTCCTGTTATTTTGCGATGAGTTCCAGGGTAATTTTAGATTATTACTTCATATCTGAGAGAGTTTATGTATGTGCCTTTGTGTGTGTCTTTGGTTTTGTGGAAGCTTCATTATGCTAAATTTTACATTTCTTTCTTGAGTTAAATGGCTTTTATTCTCCCTTGGGAATGCAGAAGAGAGTGATAGTAGATTACTACCTACCTGTGGAAAATTGTAAATAGCAATTTTAACAGCTAGTGATTCTGAAATTGCTCTTAACTTTGTCATTATAAAAATGCTCCCCAAAATCATGTTTTGCATGTCAGGGGATTTTCTATCCATATTCAAGTCATTTACAGGGACAAAGAATGTTGCCTTCCATATCAGAAAACAAAGGATGTTGTAGCCATCAAGCCATCAGCCACTGCAGATGCCCCATCCCAACCCTCCTGGCAGTACACCCTCAGGGGGATTCAGGATGGAGAAAACAGGATACTGGCCCTAAATAGTGAAGATGCATATTAAAGAAATGATTTCAATGAGCCCAGACTCTTGCATCTTCTCATACATAGAAGAATGCTAATTTCATTAACTTGATATGTCTGGTTTCTTTAATTAACAGTAATGGTTTGATGTTCTGACTATCTGGTTTTTGTTGCAAAAACTCCTATAAATACTGGCTCCTCCTTTACCTCTTCAGAACAGTCCCTCAGAGCTCTCTGAGAGGCTGTATCCCAGCTTATGTCCTCAGTACGTCCCCTGAATAAAACATAGTTCTCAACTTTTAGGTTGTGTATTTTTTTTCAGTTGACATTTAATAGTATGTCTTATGTAGCTACTATGCCTAAATGTAATGGGATGAGCTGTAAATGATTAAAACTAGATAAATTCTGTCAGTTCTATCAGTAGTTGGGATCCAGACTTTCATCTCGTGGATACGTCTGCCATAGACCTTGGCAAATATGGGGTCTGTGTTGGTCTTAAAATTATCCTTAGACTCATTCATTCTTTCAGCAGATTTTATTGCTTACATTTGATGTGTCATTACAGTGCTGGGTCCTGAGAATACAGAAGTCAACACACAAGAAAATAAAAAGGCTAAAACACATGTTCCACCATATTAACTTTTTTTTCATTCACTCATTCATCTGTAAGTCTTTCAACATGTGTCTTCATATTGAGTACTGATTGGGAGTCAAGTGCTGTGCTGAACACCAAGTATATAACTGTAAATGAGATGGATAGGCCCTGATTTTGATCTTTTGTCCTGCCATATAATGGGACATCTTCATTACTCCCTTTACCCTAAGTTTTTATCACAAATTGCTAATGAAAGTAAAACTATTAGTGGAGTTTTGACAGGTAAAGGTAAATGAAACAGAACTCCTCTTTCCATGTGCCATTTTCCTCCAACTCCCTATGTGAACACACTTTGTGCCAAGACCAAGAAGATGTGCCCCAAAAAGAACAAAGCTGATTTCCTCACACCATTGACTGGGGCTGTTCTTCACTTAGAAGGCTTGATGCTTAATGATTTGTCTTGGGAGAAAATATCAAAGGAGTTAATCTGCTATTCTACATGCCTAACCTCCTGGGATTAACCACAGGCACAAGGATTGCTAAGTGTACTTGGCAACAACGAGCTAAAAATGGAAAAAAAGCATCATACTGTTATTTTATTCATTTTCCCCCAAGGTACTTTCTGAAAAACACCACAACCTCCAAGGGATTGGGACCAGCTTCCTTGTAATGGTAGGTTATATATCCATCTTCTTCCAAGCAGTTGTATCATACTCAGTTATCAGCATACCTTATTTAATGTGGTTGAATGTATGAGATTGTGTTCCTACCTGATTGGAAACCTTCTTGTCCTTACTTCATTGGCTGTACTGGATCTTTTTTTCTGGGGTCAGACCTTCAGATTTCTACCAGAAATTGCTCCTTTGGGGAAACAAGGCCTTCCCCAAAACTCAGGAAACTGAAATGGAGACAGCAAAAGAAAAAGAAATTACTTGTATAGATAGATCTCAATTTTTAAATTTTAAGTAGATATCCAAGCATACATCTTCTAAACAGTATAATAACTTAAGGGAAATTCATGGTTTATAAGTTTAAGTACTCAAAAACAGAACATATTATGATAAAAGTACAAGTTGTATTTTTTCCTCAAGTCAAGCAAAGACTTCAAAAAAGATCCAGTTATCCTTTGTTCATCAAGGCACAAAGTAAGGGCAAAAAGGCAAGTTTCTAAGCATTTTTCTTTAAAATGTACTTCCTTTCTTAAGTCTTCACCAAGATCTTCTGGAAATTATTAATTTGACTAAACTTAATTATTCATAAAATAAACATAGGAACCTGCAGAAGGATATTTCACAGAGACTTGTAATGTACAATACCCATTGCATACATGCACCACAAGCTTGTATTTTCTAGCATCGTCATACATAAAAATGTGTGTGTGCCCATGTCTGTCTCTTTTTGAGATGGGGTGGTGGGGATAGGATAAATCTGTTGGCTGTTAGTGATTTAGAAAGATAATTACTAGGGTAAAGGGAAAGCTACAGCAAGTAAAGCAATAAAATCTTGAGGTTGTATTTCCATAATAACGATAGCAGTTTTCTGAGTAACCAAGGGAGCAGTCTCCTCAAATTTATGGTAACACCTGTTACAGACCATCTGCTCATAAATTTCACACTATCATTAATGGAAAACAAATGGCACTGTCTCTCCTTCCCTTTATCCACTGGTCATTCTCACATAAACTATTTTTTCTCTTCAAGGTCATGCTCTTTCCTATCTGTTTAAAAACATTAGGATCTCGGAGGAGTGACACATAATGTGCCATGCCTTGATATTTTTACCAGTGATGGTTCTGTAAAGAGCACTGGATTGTTGGGAGGTTATAAATTGTTGGAGATAGTCTTAGGTGGAATTCCCCTAGAAGCAGAACCTGAAGCAAGAATTTGATAGCAAACTGTTTATCTGGGAGATGCTTCCAGAAAACTCAGAAGTGGAGTGGGAATTGAGAGTAGAGGCATGGAAGGAAGCCAAAGGAGGTGCATTACTGAACAGATCGTCCTGCAGGGAGCTGTTGTCAGTCCTTCAGGGGAGTTCTTGTGAAACTCTACAGAACATGCCTAGGAGCTATCCCAAGGATGGGTGAGAAACTTGAAGTACTTATCTTCCAATCCCCCTTTGTCCTTGGTTGAAAGCTCCACCCAGATACATTAACTCCTGGACACTTCTGGCCTGCCCTAAGGTGGATAATTGCAGCTGACAGCATGATTCTATCAATATACACTGGAATGATGAGTGCGGGGGAGATACGAGTGGAGCACTGGCACCATCTGATACAATGGGGACAGGAGATATTAATCACTGGCTTGCAAGTCCAGATGGATAACCTTAAGTTTCTGGGTTAATGGTTTTACTTTGAGGTATTTAAGCATGATGTATCAGTAACAATTTCTTCTGTTAAATCAAGTCTAGGTTGCTAAGTCCCTAATCTTCTGGAAAACTGTGTGTATCTTTTGACAGTCTTTTAAAAAGTAAAATGATTAAGATTTCAAGTTGACCATTCACTCATTCACTCATTTAACAAACATTTACTGAACATGTGAAATACGCCATGGGTTAAGCTAGGCACCAGCGTTACTGTTACTAAAATCATTATATTACTATCTCGAATTCAATGTATTGGGACATCCAGATAAGTAAATCCATAGTTACAGTAAAAATTATTACAGACTGCTATAGGAAAACATAGTGGGACCTTAATTCACATTGTAGACAGTAGTATATAGGGGATATCAGCAGGGCTTCCTATAGAAGGCAATACTTGAGATGGATAAGTAACATGAAGGAGAGGTACATTTTTGAGGCAAAGAGAAGATAAATTCATGGTTGCAAGGAAATGAATGGTGAAGGATCAGACCATAAAGGAGTTTCAGGAGTTCCAGTTACAATCAGTATAAGAAATGTTCACTGGAGTATAAGAAAAGAAGACAATGTAGATAGTGGTAGAAGCCAGCTCATGAATGGTCCATGTATGTATAGTAAGTGCTGTGGTCTAGTCTTTGTGTCTCCCTCCAAATTCATATGTTGAAATCTTAATTTCTGTAAGTGATAGTATTAGTAGGTGGGTCCTTTGGGAGGTGATTAGGTTATCAGGGTGGAGCCCTCATGAATGGGGTTAGTGCTCTTATAAGAGACCCCACAGGACTCCCCAACCTCTTCTGCCATGTGAGAATATAATGAAAAGTCTCTGACTCAGCAGAGGGACCTCATCTGACTATACTGGCACCATAATCTTGAACTTCCAGCCTCCAGAACTGTGGGAAATAAATTTCTGTTGTTCATGAGCCATCCCACCTATAATATATTCCTATAGCAGCCCAAATGGACAAAGAGTTAGGATGTGAGATTTTACTCCAAGGACGAAGGGTATCCATTGAAGGATTGTAACTGGAAACTTAGAAGAGAAGAGAGAAAAGTTGTATAACATGATCAATTGTTTTTATAAGAAAAATTCATTTGTTTCAGTTTTAGAGATCCCTCTGGAAATACTGTGGCTGGATTGTAGGAGAAGGCTGATGGCAATCCTGAATATAGAAAGATGAATTAGTAGTGGCCCATTAATGTGAGTCAAATAAGAAAGTGAATATAAAATGTGTGAGTTTGTGACTGACAGTTCTTTTCCTTCAGTACTTGAAAAATGTTATGCCAAGGCTTCTGACTCCGTAGTTTCAAAATACAGATATGCTGTCCTTGGAACTGGTGTTTCTCTATAAGTAATGCATTGTTTCTCCTTGTCTGCTTTCAAGATTTTTTTTCTTTGTCTTTACTTTTCAGAAGTTTAATTATGGTGTGTATCTTGGCAAGGGTATATTTGTGTATTTCCTTTTTGCTCAGATTCTTAAGTGTGTACATTTATGTCTTTTAAAAAAATTGAGAACTTGCTCTCTCTTTTCATTCTGGGACTTGGGTGATATGAATGTTAGCTCTTTTGTTATTGTTTACAGGTTCTCCAGATCCTGTTCCTTCCCATTCCACCTCCCAGTCTGTTTTTCTCT
Source organism: Camelus bactrianus (assembly GCF_048773025.1). Taxonomy (NCBI): domain Eukaryota; kingdom Metazoa; phylum Chordata; class Mammalia; order Artiodactyla; family Camelidae; genus Camelus; species Camelus bactrianus. Next base: position 18,332,131 of record NC_133567.1, on the reverse strand, counting down.
GTTTTTCACATTTGGTACATTCTTTTGTTCTCATGTTCATGATTCTAAGCTTTGTCATCTCCACTCTATTCTTGAGGTTGTCTAGCAAGGTTTTTATTTTGATTATTGTATTTTTCAGTTCTATTATTCTCATTTCTTTTTACTGTTATAACTTCTAGTTCTTTGCTTACATTTTCTATTTTTTCCCATTTCTTTCAAGAACACGTAATTGCTAATTGAAGCATTTATGTGATAGCTTATTTAGAATCCTTGTCAGATAATTTCAATACCTGTTTTGTCTCAGTGTTGATGCATGCTCTTTGTCTTTTCTCACTTATTTTGTGATTTCCTGGTTCTTGGTATCATGAGTAATTTTTGGTTGTATTCTAAACATTATGAATATTAGATGATTCTGAATCCTATTTAATTTTATGATTCCTTTTTTAGCAAGAAGTCCCCCTATACTGAGATGTAGTAGGAGGGCTGGGTGGGGAGATATGTACAGTTTTCCACTTGGCCCTGCTGACAATACCCCAGCAAAAGTGGGCACTTACGTTCTCTTACTGAAGACAGAGTAGAAGTTCAGTTCTCCTATTGGCTCTTCTGAACCTTCCCCCAGAAAGTGGGACCATTCATTTCATCGTGCTGCTTCTAAGTGGGAGTGGAGGTTCAGCTTCCCAATAGATTTCTTGACACCAGAGGAGGGAGAAGTGAAGTGTTAGCTGTGTTTCTTCCCACCACCTCATTCTGTCTTGTTGATGCTCGGTGTGGGCAGAGACTCAGCTACCTGCTGGGTCCCACTGACACCAGGGTAGGAGGAAGAGAACTGCCAACTAGCTTTGCTTTGTGCCATCTCATTCTGTCTTATTGCCTCAGGATGAGTATGGGGATTCAGCACCCCACTGGGTCTCACTGACACCAGGTGTCAGGGGACAGTGGAGTGCCTACTAGCTCCAACTTGCAACACCCTATTGTTATTGATGTCAGGTAGAAGTGGAGTGTAAGCTCCCCCATTGGACCCCATGACTGTGGGGCAGCTCAGTGGTAACTGGCCTGTCAGGAACCACCTTTTTAAGTCTCTTTGATGATGGAAAGGGATGGAGGCTCAACTCACAATGGACCACATGGAGACAACCCTGGTGGGGGAATCAGAGCACTGCCTCTCCTAGAGGGCAGGAGTTGGGTTGTGTGGAAGATAAATCCTCGTTTGGACCAACCGCAACCACAGGGCATAGGGGATGGTTGCGATATTTCCATTGACATTTGGCTCAAGTAGTGTGTGTATTGCCAAACAATTTTCTGTTTTTAGCAACCCCTTTCCTCATACTTTGGCAAGGGGAAACAGGGAAACAGGTTTTTTTTTTTTTTTTTTGAAGCTTTTTGTCTGTTCTATTGGTAGTTATGGATTAGAGGCTCCTGTAGTACCTGCTCCAGGATATATAGGAAGTAATAGGAAACATAGGGGACACATCACCATGTTATTCCCCAGGTCCCAATGTCCCTAGTAAGTCTACCTTCTCATTTCCACCTTTCAATGTCTTCTTATGCTTGATTGTTGTTATGTTCAGGGTTTTAGTTTTAAGTGGGAGAAATGGGCTACTTCATCTTCTTGGAAGCATAAGTCTAGAGATCTATTGATGTTAGAAAGTACTGCTGACTGTAAATTGAAGTTTGATGATGTACAGTTTGCCCTTTAAGAATTATCCTGCTAGATAATGTGGCTTCCCAAAGTTGCTACAATTTGATTTTCAGACTTTTAAAAGTCAAATATTTTGCTGGAGTTAAAGATTAAAGAGAAGCAAGAAATTAAAATTATGTGGTAATAATTAAAGTAGGAAACATTAATATACATGCATATTTAGCTTAATATTGCTTAATATTAGTTTAATGCACATGGTTATAGAGATATTTAAAGCTATGTGTATATACATGGTTAGTATACATATATACAGCTCTTTGCTCTGTTAGCTGAGAAGACCCATAAACAATACATAGCAGCAACTAGCACACCTCACATCCAGACCCTGGTGTCTTACACCATTCTCCAATAAAAAGATCTAGTTCTCCTTGAAGAAAGAGCTGGTTCTAGGACTGGAGCAGTAAATATGTACAAGAAGATCCTAGACCATCTTATAGTGTCAGAAGGTAAGGAAAGCACTAAAAATCAAAAATAAAAAAACCCCATGTAGATGGGGTTACATCAAAGTAGCACAAGAGCTAATTGAAAGAGTTCACAAGGGTCAGGACTAGGACAATTTGAGCAACAAAATACATAAAGTAGAATTAGATTATAACCCAAAGCATAAAATAAATATCCATGAGTTCTTTTTATCTAAATAAACTGGATACATAAATAAATGAGAGAGAATAGACAAATTTCCAGTGCAGAATTCCAAATAGTTCATTAGTATGAAAAAGGGAAAAGAGTAACTTTGCAATAGAGAAACCTGAAAAACACTACCTCAGCCAGGTGATCAAGGTCGACCTGAGCATTCATAGTGCATATTATATGATGTACACTTGATGTGATCTGACAAAACAGCCCTTCTACTCTGTGGTCTTCCTCCCCGAAACTGCCAAGTATCCATCGACCAATAATTTACGAGCTTCTTACTATAAAGATAATTGTTAATCATATGGCCAAACTAAGGAGCTCTCACTTTTGAACTAAGAAATCTAAAGGCTTCCAGAAGTTGAGTCCAAATTTTACACTTACGTCAGAAACCTATTACATAATTTCATAACTGAAGAGCTCTGAAAATACTGGCAGCATTCATATTAGTATGATTTCATAATGCAGATAATAGGGATTTAAGAAATTGGCAGATACATCTGCAGGCTCATTTGTTATCATTTCTCTGAAGGGCAAGATAAATGAATAAAAATGAGAAAAGTGGAAAAATGGCTAGCAATTTTAGGCAGTTTGCCCAATCTCCATACTAGGAAAGACTAAGCAAAAAAAAAAAAAAAAAAAAAAAAAAAGATCTTGAAATTATATTTTTAAAGCACCTACTAGTATTTATGATCTTTTTATACAAAATAACTTGGAAGTATGAACTATCAACTAAGTAATCTCTGATGATAAAATCTTTGATTTATTTGAAACTATGAAATGTAAAATGAGGTAATAATCAGAAAGTCTTAAGAAAAAGAATAGGAAAAAAAAACTCTGCATTACTCCTCTTAAAAAGCAAAATTATAAGAAGAATCACGTTAAACATATTTTGAAACAAAGAGAAAATCCCCATTACTGTTACAGATCTTTTAAAACTTTATTTTGCTTTAATTTTTAACAAATATTGATATGTTTACAAAGTTACTGTCACACAGTGACACAATTTTAAGTTAGCTTTCTTCATTCTTTCTTCTTTAAGCATTATTCAATTTTGTTTCATAGTCTTCTAATTATAATATAATAACTGTGTAATTTTCTACTAAGTGGATATAATTTTCTAAACTATTTTCCTGTTGTTAACAATTAAGGTGTTTCCAATTTCTTGTTATTACAAATGACATGATAACGAACACCTTTATTTATGTAATTTTCTAGATATAAATTATTTATTGGCAGAAGCTTCCAGAATTAGAATGAATGTATAAAAAGCTATTAACATTTTTATCTTGCTAGACATTGACAAATTACTTGTCAAAAGATCAAACCAAATTATATTGCAATGAACTTTGCCAACAAAATACATTAATATAATTTTTAATTTTGCTAAATTAATAAACTAGAAACCCATGTTCCATTTCTTTGAATTTTTTGATAGCTATTGAAATTGAATATCATTTGTGTATTTAAAATACTAATTGTATTTCTGGAAATATTGCTATGACTTACCAGTAACTTCTTTCTAATTCTCCTTAAGGACTATTTTCTTAGAAACTTTACCCACTCTCCTCAAATTTCCCTCCATCCTCTCTACTTCCTTCACTATCAGCTGTTGAGCTACCTTGTATCTCATTAAGAAAATAGAAGTCAGTAAATAGTCCTCTACCAAGTCCATTAATTCATTAGCATTTGCATTGATCTTTGTATTCCCTTTTACTATGGGAGTTAAAGTTAAAAGGCTGTGAGCACTACAGACAGTATTTCATTTTCTCTCTTCTTCTCAAGTACTTCACAGTACTGCATTTTCTGTAACCCATCTCCTTTTATGAGTGATTCTCACCAAAATTCACACTTGTTCTAGACTAATAACTCCTACTTACAATGCTAAAAAAAATACATGCAACATGAAACCCTCCCCTGACCCTTCCATATCTTCTTCATCTAATTCATGGCTGAGCTTTTCAAAATTATCTTCATATATTGTTTCCACTTCCTCATGTCCCATTGACTCTATAATTTACATCTATCTAGTTTCTCTCACGGCAACTTCTTTGCCTACTGCTCTGAAATTTTACTTACGAAGGTCACCAGTGATCTCCATGTCAGTACAGCCACTGGATACTTTTTGTCCTATTTCTAGCCTCTTTCCTTCTTTAAAAAAGAAAAACAACTATTTGGTTTTTTGCTTCTGTGCTTTTACACCTTCATTATCTTCTGCTTTGGTTTATTTTACTGGCTCTCCTTTAATCTGATTTTTAAATATTCTATTAGTTTCATTTATCTTCAGTGGAATATACCCCTATATGAAGGATTATTCTCAACATTTAGTTCTCGTAATAACAGTACATAGCAGCAGTCAATACTTCTGTAATGCTTACCATGTGCCAGACACTGTTCTAAGACATTGTTTTATATACACATTTATAGACACACACATATATGAGTTTATCCTCCTCATAAACCTATGAGATAAGCCTATTATTATTCCCATATTACAAATGAGAAAACTGAGGCACTGAGAGGTTAAGTATAATTTGCCCAAGGTCACACAATCAGTACTTGGTGATGACCCTGCTGAGTTGATGCTGGAACTTTAAAGAAGTTAAATCAATGTCTCAGAGATTAGTCTTAAAATGAGTAAAATAACTTAATGACTTATAAAGTATCAGGGAAAAAATGTAACATTTTATACTGAATGGGAACTACTAAGTCATGTATCAGTAACTAAGAATGATTGATTCTTACTGAAAACATTATTTTTCATTACTCCATTCATTTGAAATAAAACTATTCTTGTATTAGTGTTTCGCAGTTTTTATCCAGTCACATATTTATTCATTTATTCAACACACATTTCCTAAACACTTTCCATGTACCAGTGTCTGTTGCAAGCCTTGGAAGATTCAACAAAGCACAAAGTCCTTGCTCATAAGCAAATACCCCAGAGGTGGAAGGAGGCAAGTAAGCATGTAAATGAATGTCGTACAGTGACAGAAATATGACTGGGTTGTGGGATGGAGAGGCACTGAAGAGGTAGGTCTCTTTGGCTGAGATTGTGATGGTAGCATTTGAACTGAGACCTTAATGATCAGAGGGAAATAGATCTGGATAGAAGGATTAGCCAATCCAAAACTGTGAGAACAACAAATAGAACTTGCTGGATCTGAGGGCTTGAAAAAGGCAAATGTGCCTGGAATCAGGTGAACAAGGTCTGGGAAAGATGTAGGAAGTGGACCAGAGTACATGGTGCCTGTAAACCTTGCTATATGTTGAACATTTAGCCTCTTCACAATAGATAGCCTTTAGAGATTAGAAGCAGTCTAATGATAACATCAGATTTGTGCTTTTTAAAAGATTACTTTCACTGTTTAGTCTTCTACAAAAACAATATATGCTCTACCGACTGTAAAGACCCTAATTGAAAAGTTCAGAATTATACATACGTGGGTACAACTAACCCCAAGGCTGTTTGGGACAGACTGGCTGCTTGAAAAGGGCTGGGTTTATTAAGATGCACTTATTAAGAAGACTGTGAGGGAGGGTCCAAGAACACACTCTCTGCACTAAGGGGCAACAGAGTAAGAAAGAATTAGCCTACAGCAGTAGGCAGGCTAACAGCATGATGCTGAGGACCAAGAAACAGTTTTCCTCTCCCCTTTTAAAAAATAATTATTAAATTATTTCTACTTCAAAATATCAGAAAGAAATCCTAGTACTATGGACAGTTTGTGGAGCCACTTTAGATTGAATCCTGGCAAGTGTAGCCTTCATAGTACGCCACTGGCACCTAGGTGTAGTTAAGTAAGGTTTCATTTTTCTTTAGACCTAAAGCAAAATAATTTTCTCATAGGTATAATTTAGGAAAGTCTTCAGAGAAAATATTTAAAGCCCACCATCTCAGAGGGAAGCAATTTTGCGAAAAATCTACCAGCAAAAGCAAGGCCCAACACACCAAGTGTTTAGTGAGATTTGTACTGTTATAGCATTGCTCATGTTGTTCCTTTACGCATTTTTCTGGAAGAAGGCTCTTAATGTTTATCAATTCTCAGAGATATAGACCCACACTGATGTGTCAGAAAGAGCTTTCCTTTGGTTTTGCTACTTACTAGAATTTGATAACTTTCTTAATCTTTCTGAGTCTGTTTCCTATCTGCAAACAAGGATAACATTGTTACAGAGGGAAGTGGTTAAATTAAATGACATGTATAAATGTATATAACCTTCCAGACAGAGAACATGCCTAGTAAATGTTACGTGATCTGCAAACACTCTGCTTCCTTGAAACAGATGAAACTTGTTCTCATGTTCTTAACCAATGGACTTAATATCAAGGCAATATTTAAAAATTGTATTTGTTCTTTCACTGTCTATCTACATTTCTAATATATTCTAACATATTCTCCTTGATGAATTGTGTCAATATGAGTAACATTTATCCATTTAAGCTATTACTGTTCATAGGTTTGAGATATTTCAATGTGAGATAAGCCATTACTCAAAGGGATGACTAAGTCGGCTTTGTCAAAGATTTCAATGAGATATAAATACATCTCACTCAGAATTAACTTTCACAGAAGAGGAGAGCTATGATTCAAAATGTGGATAGGAAAAACTTTTCTTTTTGTACAAAATATTATTTCCATTTGCTCTACTAGGAAAAAAGAACAGCTTATAGTTAGTCTAATTTACACTTTATGCTTAGTCTAAAAGAGTCACATACATTTAGAATGATTAATCAGTTTTCTTTAATCAGTAATGCATATTTACAAATATCCTTTTCTGAAAAGCGCCAAAAGCAAGCACTGTTTTGCCTGTAAGTTCCCAGCCTCCACTCTAGTTGTAAAGGCTAATAACTCTAAAATGCAAATAGAATCAGAATGCTACATGTGGCAATCGGGAAATGATTTGTGCACCAGCTATTTTAACAAAGGCTTGCAAACAAATAAATGAATAATGAAAGGCAAAAGAATGCCAAATGCGTGTGAAAGCAGAACATACAGAATTATTAATTATCTTTGGGGATTAATTGTGTGACTAACTCTTATTTAAAGAGCATACACAGTGGGGGAGGGTGTAGCTCAAGTGGTAGAGCTCATGCTTAGCATACACAAGGTCCTGGGTTCAATCCCCAGTACCTCCTCTAAAAATAAGTAAATAAATAAACCTAACTACCTCACCCTCCAAAAAAAAAGGTAATAAATAAAATAAAAAATAAAGGGCATACGCATACACAGAGTCAGGTGATCTAGGTTATCATGTTGATGCTATGACATAACCAAAAATCTTCATGTGAAGGAATTTGTGGTAGGAATGAATAAAACATTACAGGAAGAACTAATTAAATGAGTTAAGATTCCACAATGTGATAATCACCTCACACCTATTAGAATGGCTATTACCAAAAACACAAGTGAGGATGTGGAGAAAAGAGAACTATTGGTAAGAATGTTAAATTGGTGTAGCTGCTATGGAAAACAGTATGAAGGTTATTAAAAAAAAAAAAAAAAGTAGAACTACCGTATGATCCAACAATTCCTCTTCTGGTTATATATCCAGAGGAAGTTAAATGACTATCTCAAAAAGATATTTGCACCCTTATATTCACTGTAGCATTATTTACAATAGCTAAGTCACGGGAAACAGCCTAAGTGTTTTGAGAGGTGAATGGATAAAGAAAATTGGGTACATACAATTGACTATTGTTCAGCCATGAGAAAGAAAGAAATTCAGCTATTTGTGACCACATATGTGGACTTTGCAGGGGGATTATGCTAAGTGAAATAAGTCAGAGAGAGAGATAAATACTTTATGATCTCACTTACATGTGAAATCTAAAAAACTGAACTCATAGATAGAATGGATTGATGGTTGCCAGAGTTAGGGGTTGGGGTGGGAAAAATGGGTGAAGATAATCAAAAGATAAAAACTTCCAGTTATAAGATACATGAGTACTGGAGATGTAATGTATAGCCTGGTCACTACACTTAACAATACTGAACTGTATGTTTGAAAGTTCCTAAGAGATTAGATCTTAAAAGTTCTTATCACAAGAAAAAAAACTATAATTATGTGAATTAATTAATGTTAACTGAACTTAACCATGGTAATCATTTCACAATATATACATATATCAAATTGTCACATTGTACACCTTGAACTAATATAACATATATTGATTTAAAATATTTCATTTATACTTTGGCATAAATATATCAAATTGGGTTTCTTGACAAGATTAATAATAACTATACATAAAAGGAAATAAGATTTTTTTGTTGCTGTTGTCTGTTTTTCCAGAGCATAAAACACTAAAAAAGGTGAGGATTGTCTATGGACTTTCAAATACTGTCCCATGGATTCTAACTCTGATAGAAACATTTATTCCAGACCTGAAAGAGAACTTGAATCATTCATTTCAACACATCTGCAAAACAGTCATGTTCAAATATAAAGAGATGAATAGATACCAGTTAATTATTTTTCACACTGCAAGACATCTGCCTTCAGTTTTCATCAGAGCCCAATTTTGGGGTTATCAGGGTCCACAGTTCTTAAGCAAGCAATAAAATGCTTACACCAGTGCTTTCTCCCTACTATGAATAACTGTTCATTCTCCCCACTAGTCCCCATCCCTTCTCTCCTTAATGTCTTGGCCAAAATTCAACTATCAGCCCAGGAAACTCTTTCCCAGTTTCATTGCCTGTACGTGATTGTGTTATTTCAATCACCTTGGCACATTTATATTACCTCCTTCCTAAGGCAGGTAGTGTATGTGTGAGATTTAAATAAAAGAAAGCGTGTAAAGTACTTAATGCTCAGCTCCTAGCACAATACTCGGTAACTGCTAAGTAGCATTATTATTATTATACCATTTACTTTAAAACTAACCTGTACTAGTTCAGGTAATTGCTTTACCATTCTACATTTCTGTCACACACCTGTATACTTTGTCCCCAGCTGCGGTAAAGGAAATAAACAAACGTTTATTGATTATCTACAGTAAAAAGCAGTGCAGGGTAAAGAATTAGTACTGTTCAAGCCTGCATTTGAATTCCAGCCCTCTCACTAACTTGGACTTTTCTATTCCCCAGTACCTTTACTGATAATTAGATAATAGATATTTCAGAGAATATTGTAAAGATTAAAAAGAACTGCAACAGTGTTTGGATCCAGAAGAAGCACTTATTACCTCATTAAGTGTAAACTATTAGATTGTTTTATCAAGTTTTGAGAATCTGGTAATGCTCCGCATCCCTTCCCTAGAAGTAAAGATAACTAACAACAAATAAATGAATAGATAGAGAAATAGAGATAGATAATTAGATAACCACATACTTCCAGGGATTTGTTAATATGAAGATCAGTCAAAGCCTTCAGTTGGCACAAACAACTCAGAGAAATTGTTACAGGGGCAAGAATTATAGTTCTTGTAAATATAAACTCTCAACATGGAGAAGGACATTTTAATGTGATCAAAATTTGAGTCAAAACTACATGCTTCCATAGTGGTGCCTCCACCAGGTCCTGATTTGACTGGAATTGAAATTCCTAACATTACTGTCCCCATCACAGGCTTGAAAACCTGGCAGGTGATCAAGTTCAACCTATGATTAAAGAGCCTTACTCGCTTGTCTATAAAATGGGTATGTCAGTACCATTCTGAAAAGAGCATTATGTAGATTAAGAGAGCACAAATAAACTCTCCTAGCACCTAACAGTCATGTAATTCACCTTTCAGCTTTTTCACTTCTTTTTTTCCTTTTCTTATTTTCTTCCCTGCACTAGTTCTCACTTTGTTTCACATCTCACAAGGCTGAAATCATAATGCTTTTACTCAGATAATCTCATGTAACAAAGAAACCCTAAGAAATCATTAAGGTAAACAGTGCCGTTATTACATTAAAACCTGATTTGTCCAGAAATGTAACTATGTGATTCTCCTTTACTTCTAGTTATTCACCATCCATGGGCACAAACTGGATGTGTATCAAATACATTAACTCCTTGGAAAATTATCTGTGGTGCCATTTTGGGTTCTGTTTATATACTACAGCTTTCCCCAAACTATCATTTTTACCCCTCTTCTGTTTTAAAACCCTCAAAATATAACTTCTAATTAATAGTTATACTAATTGGCATTATATTCATTTTTCTTTGCTTTTTCTTTGATTATAACAAGTATGATCTGATTCTTAAGTTAATAAAATGAGTTTTTTTGCATATGAAGAAGTTTGAAGAGGAAAATAGGATGCATAGTGTAAGGAGATATTCACTGTAGAATTAGAGAAAACCTTAGCAGTTACAAACATAGTGAAATTGAAGCTAATTAATTAGTAGTCAGTGAAATTTTGTCATGTGTTGCCATTAATTGGCCAAGGAGAGTAATTAGGCTCACAAACAATAGACAGCGAAGAGTGGAAAATCTATTGTTCTCACCAGCTTTTACTGCTTGTTATCAGAGTCATCTTCAACTGGTTTATAAAACAATAACAGTTTAGTATCCAAACCTAAATGTCATTGATACAATATGTGGAGATAAGTGAACTCTACTATTCTTTCTTCATAAATCTAGTGTTACAGGATCATAAATTTCACAGTAGAATGATTTAGGAGAAAGGTAAAATTCATGCAAAGTATACTAATTGTTTAAACTTTTAAAAAAATTAAAAAGGATTTCTGACTATGTCTTGGCATACTTTTCTTTGTAGAGTATGTTAGAGCCAGTCTTTTTTGGATTAAGAGCTACTGTTCTAAAGTGAATACTTTTATTCATAATCATCAGGCAGATCAGTGAGCTGACTTCCCTGTAAGTCAGTAATGCTTTTTTCCTCCCTTCTTAACAAAGAACAGAACATCTGATAAGAAAAATAAAGTGCTTCCTTTTTTTATTTAAGTATGGATGATTTACAATATTATGTTAGTTTCAGGTGTACAACAAAGTGATTCAATATTTTTATAGATTACACTACATTTAGTTATTACAAAATAATGGCTCTATTTCCCTGTGCTGCACAATAAAATCTCTCTTTTGTTAAAAAAGTAGCAAATGATGGAGTTAGAAAATTAATTTTTTTACTTTCCATGAATAATGATCAAAAACTATGAGATAGTGGCCCATGCAAGTTATATGGATTCTTCTTTTTTCATATGATTCTGAATACAAAATGTACCCATAATCAGGAATCATTTTCAAAGCAAATTTTTTTTTATAACTAAATAGCTATAATGGGTAATAAGATCAGTTTGTTTTAATTTACATAACTGCTAAATATAAACTAATAAGGTGTAAGTTTTTTTCACTTTTTCATTTTAATTTCGTATATGAGACAGAGAAAACAAACTACTTTCTATCATATTATAGTTTTTGCTCAACTACAACTACCAAAATTCTTGAAAGAACCTGTTTGTGTCATTTCAAAACAAGCCCCATAAAAAAAATTCAGTAGTCTTGAGGGACCTTTTAAGGAAGCCATTGTTATTGATTCATCCCTCAAATATGACCCAATTTAGCAATGAAATGACGTTAAAGTTTATCGTTTCTTCTCAGTGCATTACTAACTTTGGAAGGTGTAAATTTCCTTTCCTAGATGACAGAGGTGACTTCTTTACACATATACAACGGACACATACACATGCATATCATCTTGATATCCCCTGTCCACCTGTAATTCCACACTGAACCTTCCCTGCCATCAATCCATAACCAGTGCCACATTACTCAACTCCTTTCCTCTGCCAGCTGGTTTGGATTCAGGAAACAGGGAGCAATTTTAGTGCCCTTTTTAGTAAACCCTACATCCTATTTATGAACTAAGAAGAAATGGTTTTTATTTCTATTTTCTGGTGTCTTGATTCTTTCCTATGATTGCATCTCTCTCACTATATAGTTTCAGGACTAGTGTTATGACTGGAGTTGTGGAAAAGTTCTGATGCCTAAAAATGTCTTCCCATCTACTAACTGATGGTTGGCAGTCAACTCTCATCCCTTTATCTTTGAAATCTCATGCCTTTAGCTTAAATCTTTCTTTCCCGTTGAAATTCAAATATTAGCTGTGCTTTAAGGTCTTAATCATTTTGACCTCAGTCTGAATGATCCAAAAGCAAGTTTAGATACATGAAGGAGGGAGGAGAACTTGAGGGCATAAGGTTTCTGCAGAGGGTATTTGGGAATAGAAAGGATAGAGTAATAAATAGCCTCACAGGGGAAACTCAGAAACTGGAGCTTGATGAAACAAGAAAACAAGGTCTATTCTAATTAGTTGGAAAAGAAAGTTCTGAAGGTGACGGTTATTCCTGTGTAAAAGCTTGCCTGAAAAGTGTAACATATGAGTGATTTGTGCCTCTGCACATTAGGGATGCATAATGTTATTCAAACAGTGCAAGGAAAACACAGATCATGACATGGCCTCAGCCATGCTCCGTTTTGTTGCCAGCCCACTTTGAGCATCAGAAAATGGACTGTAGAAATCTGGTTCATCTTATTTTAAACTTCTCGTCCCCAAATTTGAAACAATATTTATTTAAACACCAGGCTCTTTAAAAAGACCACAAAAAGACTACAAAGTTATTCATTTACTACTGTAGTACATCATGTACAATTTATTGGCTATTTCTCCTGTATATATTTATGTATTCCATAATCTAAAGTGTATGTTAAGTATAACTATAATATGATTCTGGTATCAACTATGAAAGCCTTTCTTACAAACTGGTGAAATCCTTTGCTACAAAAATATGCCTCTGCCTTATATTGTTGTTTCAATATTAGTTTTCACATTTGCCAGAAAGTTATTTTTCATCCTGGTAAACTTCCAGTATGCCACTTCCTTGAATCATGGATGAAATACAAATTGCAGAGAATTCTCCATTTCTGTTCATAATTTAAAAATTTTAACTAAAAGTATAAAGCCTTCCTCAATTTCTGAAGCCTGCTCTTTTCCTAAATCTACTTGCTTCTTATGTCAATATTAAGTTTCTGGTTTTAAACATCTGTGGCCCTCCTTTAAAGGGTTCTCTATTAAAGGCTGCTTCTCCCTTTAGTTTTACTAGTAGGGAAGTGGTATTTTTGTGGGAAGAAAACAGCTACTACTCAGCTGTCAGGACAGTAGGGCTACATCCTCAGTTACAAAATCAAAATCCTGGCCTGGCATCAACAACTGAGATTACAAACCACTTTTTCACTTCCTTGCAATTAAAATATTTACATCAATTTCTCTTTGTTGTAACAATGGCATATAGAACCAAGTGCAGTTGTGGCTTGTGATTCTGTTTTTCTGACTCATGATCTTAGACTTCTTGCTTCCAGCTTCCTGATGAGTGCTCCCTTTACCAATTGCTGGGGGGCCAGATTTCTTTGCTGCTGTTGGTTCCCGACAGTTAAGTATCATGAAGCTTATCTTGAAATTATTTCTTTGCTGTGTCTACAAAGTAGTTCTCTCCCTTGCCCTCCCTCCACTCTTGCGTTCTGTTGCTCATTTAAACTTAACATCTGTAAATAGTCCACTGGGTTTACTTTGTTGGTGAACTGGCTGTTTTCCAAAATTTTGTTGTTGATCTTGTCTGACATTTTAAGGATGACCTTTTGGTGATGTTATAAAACTTCTCAAGAAAAGGAAAGCAGATGTGCTCATCTAATCTTTTTCTAAAGACTGTGCAAAAAAGCCAGTTGTTTTAAAACAGAATGGCTTGTGATACAAAGGGCTGCCACATATTTACATCTGCACCTGCGTGTTTTCTAGCTTCCAGAAACTAAAAATCAGCTCTGCAATATATAATCAGACACAAAGACAAACCAAAAAAAAAAAAAAGCTGGTATTGAAATTCTTCTGCCTGATATTTGAACGTTCTGGTGAACAGGCCTGCTACTTCTAGTATTTCCATAAAGACAGTGGTCAAATAACCAATTCAGTAAAACAACCAATTCTTCCATGAGAAAAAAAGCTACTTAGAGTTGATGGATATAAACTTTAGGAGTTTTAGACCTGGAAAAAGTCTTGGAGATTTTCTTTTACAGATGAGGAGTATAAGATCCAGGGTGGTTAAGTGATTTGTGCAAGCCAGAGACAGGACTAGGGTTGGAGTTGGGGTTTCCTGCCAGGATATTGAGCTTATTCTTTGATTGGACTTGCTGGGTATTTACACATTACATCACGACAGCCCATGTACATCAGATTTGTTTACATCTACTAAGAGAAGCAAGTCAGTGCTTTTATAGGTATTGTAGTATAAGGTCAGCCTATTCCATAAAAACTAGTCAAAAATTAGTGAATCTGGTATTCCCAAAAAGACAATACTTTGTAGGCTTTTTTTTTTTAAACTGGAAATGGGACTTAGATAGATAATGCATGTTTGTGTGTATGTAGTTACATAAAAACACATACACACACACACACACACACACACATATATACTTATATGTTGTTCAAATTTAAAATAAAACAATTTTATTTTTATTGTCCAGTTATATATGATGACAAAAATAAAACACTTGTAGTTAATCAGATATATTTGTAGTATTTATTTACGTAATTTTCTTTATATATCTCTACAATTTTAAAGAAAATGGGACAGCATAGAAATATTATGCACTTTCAAGCTAATACTGATAAGTAGTGTTTTGTAAGTGCCTTACATTATGTATAGACTAAAAGTACCATTGTTCTATCTATTCTTTGGAATATGGTTGATGTTTAGCTATGAAATAATGCTGTACCAATCTCAGGAAAAAATTCTTAGGTTAAAAACTCATTCTCCCCCTGACGTATTGTCTTTTCACAAAGATTTAACTCAAAGAATTTGCCTTTGTAAGATTTCGATCATTTTCCACCATTGTTCTATGCCCGTTCCTGTTAAGCGTGCCTGATTCTGTTGCTAAGCAACCTTGCAGTCTTGTTGGGGCATGATGATGAACTAATAATCATTTTACATATGTCTGTTTGGATATAGTCTCTTTAAGAACATCCTGATATTTTTGTCTAAGAGGCTGTGTAAGAGGGTTCTTCATTTCAACTTACAGTTCTACAGGAATATAAGTAATAGAATTATGTTTTCCAGAAGAGTTGGAAGAACACCAACAGTGCACTAGAAAATCACAAGGTCTTATTTCCTTACATTATGTGTCTTTCTGGGAAAGGGTAAAAATCGGTCAGAACACAAGTCAAGAAATTCACCAAAAAATTTCAAAGACATACGAGGAACATAGACATTCCTTGTATTGACTAGATTAAGTTAACTTTTTTCTTCTCACCTCAAATTCTTAAGAAAAATTGTCGAGCCATATTATATTGAAAAATAAGTTCCATATAAGCCTGACATGGGTATTTGAATTTTATCAGGCTTTCAGATCAAATTAAATTGTTGTTAATCCTCTCCATCCTGCTAGCTATTCTCCCAGACATCCCTCCCCGGTTCAGGAATATCCTCCTTTAAACAGTTTATTTAACCAGATGGGGCTGATACCAGTAGGCTTAATAGTTCCTGTCTGATATATCAGGATATAGAAGGGGACTCCTAGTACTTCTCTAGCACAGAGACTTAGTAAATAGCATTCCCAGTGTGTATCTGAAAAAACAAAAAGGTTGTTCCTTCAATCTTTTTTTTTTTTTTTGGTGATAATGCAATCAGATAAACAAAAATATCTCATTACTAAAGAATCACAGAGAATAGCCTAAGTATAAGAGAAGAGTCCCTCTAATGTGATCTCAGTGTCCATCTAACCCAGTAGCACAGAGCGGACAGTGCTGCCAAGAGACAAAGTCTATGTGCTGACACCATCTTCAAAAGCTTTGGGAGGTACCCCCAAACAACATCTGTTTTCTTTACAACCTTCCTTGTCCCTAGTACTTAGGAGACATCAGATACTGTATTGATTCTATTTCTAGTTTGAGGATGATCCCTTCTTAGTGCTATATCATCTAATATTGTAGGCATCTCTAACATGAAAAGATTTGAACACTTTTCCCTTCCTCTAAAACTTAAACTATTATAATTTATGTTTAAGGCAGCCAAGTTTAATGGATTTATGACCTGGGTTTAAAAAAGTGAGGGTTTAAATCTTGGTTCACTGTTTTGTAGATATATGGCCACTCTAGGTATCGGTTTCCTTACGTATAGGGTTTACAATGCTTTCATCAGAGATAAAGGATTAAATTTGGTATGCTAACATGGTGTGTACCATACAGTGTACATTAAATGTGAGCCCCCTTTCCTATCTTCACTGGGTGTAGCCCACTTCTAGTTTTCTAGGTTTTACTAGAAAATTTCATAACCTTCTAGGAATATATGGCTTCTGATCATATTCCCTTACTATCTTCATTGTACCAAACTAAAGGCTTTTAATTCTTTTGTAATTCCCATATTCTCATTTCTCATCTCAGTTACCTTTCTCTAAAATTTTAGAATTCAGTTTATTTTAGCAGGCATTAATTGAGGTGAGGGGCATTACAGTAGATCCTGTGGTTACAAGTATAAACAGGATCCTTGCCCTCATGTACCTTAGAGTCTAGTGTCAAGATTAGTAAATGGACAAAAAAATTCAATTTGACCTGATAAGTTCTGTGATATTGGCAAACTTGTGGCAACACAGAAGTAAAATATCTAAATCAGATTAGGAAGAAGGGAGATTCATGTACTTGCATGCTTTTCTCTAGAGCTGGCAAACAGATCTATACCTGTGTTCCAGTTTTGGATTGACAAAAGACAGCCTTAACATTCCTCTCAGCTTTAGACAGGTTTCTTCTTGACTATAGACCCCTGACCTCCCCTCATTTACAGCATTTACTCTAAAAAAACCTTGCAACTCTAAATTCTTTTTCTGCCCCTTTGACACGTGTATCTTCTTCCAGCGATCTTGCCAGTTTTACAACCAAGGAATGTCTTTCTCAAAGACCTGGGAGCTAGTTTTTTTTGGAAATGTAATCATCAAGAAAGATGGCACCCCCACCCTCTGTGTGAGGAGGCCAAGAGTCTGACTTCAGTAAGTGCTGATTAGCAAACATAGCCTAATCACACTGACCAGTCTCCCCCAGTGTCTTCCCATACTATCCCACTAGCTCACCCCAATTGAAAAACTCTCCTACCTTTTGTTTCAGCAAAGTTGAGTCCAATCTCTCGCTTCTATTGCAATAGTTTTGAACAAACATTCCCTTGCCTTTTTGATTCTTTCCTTTGACAAGATGCATCCAGGTTTTGTACAAGGGGGAAAACTGATTTTTTTGCCCAGTATTCTACTCACTGACACCTAGCACTTGGTCAACCTTTGTAATTGCTGATTAAAATAAATCCATCATGTCCATGTCTGGGAGAAATGTTTTCAAAAGCTCTAAACTCTTTCACCAGCAATAAGTGAAACCTCAGAGTTCACCAACTTCTAATTGTAACTAGAATTATTTTTCCAGAAATATATTTCTTTACACTTATGCACAAAATGTGCCTTTGCTTTAAAGAGACTCTGAGTAAGCTGAAGTATTCATTCTTCATAATAGCTTTATACTCATTCTTTTGGTATTTTGATTATTTCAAGGGTTCAGAATCATGAATAAACGGGATCAATTCATGACATTCATCATCTGTAAATTACTCAACAATGGGTCTCCCTGCTATGCTCACCATGAAGCTCTCTATAGGATTAACTCAGGTACTGGCCTCATGGGCAGTCTGGATTGAGGCAGGATTTCAAAAAATTGATGGTTTTAGCCAAAATTTTCCATTCTAAATATGGATGTAAATGCTAACTCAATCATAAAAAATTACAAATTTTCTTCAAGGAAGATGGCATAATAAATATTTCTAAAGATTACTGCAGAAATTAAGTTTAAATTCAAATTTAGTTCTAATGTAAATAAAAATATTTACTGCATTTTGGTACTTTTTTTTCGTTATAAAATTTATAAAACCAGAATTTTGCTTCTCATGTGCACATTTGCTATTTCTCTTTCCAAAAAAAGTTTTACTAACTTAAGGACATATACAGCATATGGCACCCTAGAATTAAGGAAATATGGGAGAATGATTTTGATTACCTCCTCATGCTACATGAAAACTCATTACTTCAGACTTTCTTGGACAGTTTTTAAAAAGATGTCAGTCGTCTAATTCACACAAACTTCCATATACATATGTACATCTTTATTGTTGGGGAACAGACTTATATTAGTGTAAATAAGTAGTAATTAAAGTTAATGTGTTCACTTTTTATAGTTATCATTTAAGATACAGTAGAAATATGGTTTGAATGTAAACATGTTTACCTTTTTTAAATACGCTGGAGACATATAACCACCTCACAGTGCATATATTTTGTCTATTATGAAGTTTAGACTATGCTTCACTACTTAAATGAATTGGGTATGATATTTTATAACTATACATTTGCTTTTATCACGTATTGTAGATTCAGAGTCTTTGGTCAGAAACATAACCTCTGCATTATAATAATATCACCATAGGAAAATGCAGTATTTTAATATATAATTTAACATGAAACAAGGACAGATTTTCAGCAAAACAAGGGAGTTGCATACATTTGGCTTTTGTTGGCCGACCTGTTTCTCCCCAGTAATTACCCACTCTTTACATATGCATTAAGGTTCAGTGCTTTTAAGGAAATATAGCTTTATTTGCTCTTTGATCTTTTCTTCTCACAAAATACTTGGAAAACGCATAGCTATTAGTGTGATATGAAGTGGTTGTATATATCATTTTTTTTTCACAAGTCAGTTTAACCAAGGTACAAAGGAATTTTTCCAGAATCCAAAACAAATCAGTTGAAGAGCTAAGTGTGAAAAAATTCTTTAACACACTAGATTCCAGTGAGCCCCAGTTTTAATTTGTATCACTTAGCAAACTCAGATTGGGTCTCTGGATCTTTATGCAAATGCCTAAGAGCACACTTTAAATGCAGTTACACACTGAGACCATGATAAGAAATACAAGAGGAATACAGGCAAAGAAGAAAAAAAAAATCACTCACATATGCCCTGATTTTTTCTGCCAAAGAGAGAATCTGAAAACTCCATAATGAGAATACTAATATATTACTTGTTTCTGATAATAAGTTCTTATCTTTTGAGAAAGCATTAAATGTTATATTTGTGCAGCTTAATCCTTCTTAACTTGAGATATACCTTTAGAAATAATATGTTGTTACTATAACATTTTGAGAAACTTCAACTATTACACAGCTATTTATCTAAATATTTGTGTGAGATAAGTATGAAGGCATTTTATTAATAATTTTATGAAGAAACTGTACTAACAATTTAGTCTTAGAATTTTAGAAAAGAAATAGACCAATAAAGGTACTTCTCCTGGTTCAAATTATACAAATGAAAATTCTGAAGCTAAGTAAATTAGACAAAGTATATTGCTGTTTCACAAGTTAAAGAAATTGAATTTATTTAGTTAAAATTTTTAAAAAATTTACTTATATTTGATTGGTTTATAACACATCAGTTTCATATGTGCAGTATTATATTTTGACATCTATATACACTACAGTGTGCTTACCACCAAAAGTTTAATTTTCATCTGTCATCATATTGTTGACTCCTTTACTCATTTTGCCCTCCCTCCACCCCTACCCACTATGTACCACTACTCTGTTCTATGTATCTCCTTGTTTGTTTCAGTTTGGTTTGTTCATTCATTTTGTTTTGTTTTGCTTTTATATGCCACACAAGTGAAATCATATGGTATTGGTCTTTTTCCATTTGACTTATTTCACTTAGCATAAAACCCAAAAGATCCATCCATGTTGTTGCAAATGCCAAGATTTCATCTCTTTGCTTCTGAGTAATATTCCATTGTGTGTGTATATATACGTATATACACACATATACCATATCTTCTTTATCCATTCATCCATCTATGGGCACTTAGGCTGTTTCCATATCTGGTCTATTGTAAATAATGCTGTGATGAACACAGAGGTGCATATATCTTTTCAGATTACCGTTTCCATACTCTTTAGATAAATACTCCTACATAGAATAGCTGGATCATATGATAGTTTTATTATTAATTTTTTGAGGAATCTCCATAGCATTTTACATAATCGGGGCATTGATTTACATTCCCACCAAAAGTGCACAAGGGTTCCCTTTTCTCCACTTCCACTCCCAATACTTGTTATTTCTTGTCTTTTTGATAATAGCCGTTCTAATGAGTGTGAAGTGATATCTTGCTGTGGTTTTGATTTACATTTCCCTGATAATTAGTGACGCTGAACATCTTTTCGTGTGCTTGTGGCACCTGTATGCCTTCTTTGGAAAAATATCTATTCAGCTTTTCTGCTTATTTTTTAATTGAATTGTTTGCTTTGTAGTTGTTGAGTTGTATGAATTATTTAAATGTTTTGGATATTAATCCCTTATTAGATATGTGATTTGCAAATATCTTCTCACATTTGGTAGTTTTTCATTTTGTTGATGGTTTCCTTTGCTGTACATAAACTTTTTAGTTTGATAATAGTCTTATTTGTTTAGTTTCGCTTTTGTCCCCTTGCCTGAGGAGACATATCCAGAAAGACAGTGCTAAAACTGTCAAAGCAAATGCTGCCTATGTTTTCTTCTAAGAGTTTTATGTTTTCAGGTCTTACATTTGAGTCCTTAATTCATTTTGAGTTAATATCTGTGTATGGTATAAGCATGGTGTACTTTCTTTCTTTTGCATGTGGCTGTCCAGAGAAACTAAATTTAGATGACCCCCATTCTTTCATCACATTTTAAATCCATTCAGATTAATCTGGAAAATTTCATCAAGAGATTTGAAGGTAGAGAATTTTTTACTGTCTGGCTGATTTTTAAGAGTGATTAGGGCAGAGTTGTAAATCAAAATAGAGCAAACAAGATCCTGGCTAGTCATGTGAGTCACTTTCCTAAATTTCAAGGTTATTAATTACTCAAATTATGACTTTAAATTTAGAAAACCTCAAATTAGCAACAAATTTTCACATGACTCAAAGCCGTAGGGGTTTTACAGAATGATTCTGTTAAATTAATTTTTTTCCCTCATGGAAACATAGATAATTAAGATATACATTAATTTACTACAGAAAAGTCATTATTTTTCAATGGAAAATGTCTTCCCTTCTGTACTCCCTAGGGCTTTTTGTGTGCAAAATTTAACAAATATTTGTTCCACTCTTTTTTTTTTTCTGATTCAGAACTTTAATATGAGTGACCATTAGTTGCATGACTAATGAGACAGTAATCTCAGACATTTTTTAACCCATTAGTACAGTCTTCTATATGAAGCAGCAGCTCAGTAAGTGTTGAATGTCACTTCCCATTCATATACTATCAAAATGGACAGATCCCATTCAGACAGAAGACTGAATTCTTTTTTAAGTATCTGAGGTTTAATTTTGTGGTCAAATGCTAAAAAATAGAAATAGAAGTCAAACTTCCTTTTGATTTATAACATAACCCCTGTCCTCAGTAGACTGTTAAAAAAGTTCATTTCACCAGTGGCTTCAGAAAATATACTCATAAAACATGGTGGGCAGAACCATGATATTTATGGTATATATTTGATTGGTTTGAGATCAGAGTGAAGAGATACTGCTTGTAAGGGCAGTCTGGTGCCAGTTTCAATGATGAGGCCTGAACTGCAGGGATTTCAAATTCAGCCCTACTCCTTGCTAATTCTGGCTCAACTCATAATGCTTCCTGATGCTGCCACACAGCCCCTTATTTTGAGATAATAAGTGTTTGACTGTGTTTTTTTAATGTTACATGGGAAGCTAGAGTCAAAAGTTTGTATGTGGTAGGAGAAATATGATGCTTTGGCTATGGTTATTTATGATAAACCCAGATTTACCTAAGTTTACCTCAAATGGAAAAAAAAATGCTAATTAGAATTTTCCCCTTAAGTGTAATTACTGACAATCTCTTCCTCCTTAACCATATGGCCCCATATCTAGGCTGTTTATTTGGGAAAGATACCAAAGTGGTTACTACTGGCAGAGGCAGATTTTCCAAATGAGGTCAAGAAACCACTCAAGGTTTTAGCATTATCATAAAATTAGCAATTTAGGGCATTAGTTGCTATATTGAACAAAGCCAGGGATGTCATTTGCTATTGAGGAAAACCTTCCTTGTATAAAGAGAACTTCCACATGACCAGTGGGCTGAGTCAGTATTTGCAAACTACAGGAAACCTGGGTTCATGAAATAATCTAAGGGGCATTCTTGATCTAAACTCAAACAGAATGGGGTTAATACATAAATCCTGGCAAGAAATCTAGACACTGAGAAGATCTGTCACTTAGGATGGCAATTCAGTGTAACAAATGAGCAATGAGACTGATGGAATATGCCTTCTTCAAGGAAGACATTACAATGATTTCCACTGATGTGATCAGTGTTTCCGCAGGCCTCAGTTTCCAGAGGGTTATATATAGTATCACAGGAGAACACTAAGAACAGATAATTGAGCCTTTTTAAAGAATCAGAAAAATATATTAAATGTCTCTTCACAAGGAGAATTGAACTCTTTTATTTATAATAATGATTATTATCATTATATAATTGTTATATTATTTTTCATATCTTATTATTAACTAAATAATTATTATCTGCAGGAAGGACAGATTGGAATCACATAAGTGTTACATCACCAAAAGCTAATCAATGCACAAAATGTGCTAAGCCCACACTAGGGAGACTCACCTCTGATCTTAAGTTTATGCCAGTTTACCCCAATTTCTCAACAAAACTCTTTATCAAACTTATTGTATCTAATCTCTCACTGTATCAGAACTATTTCAAATGGATCTTGTTAGTCATCTCCTTAAAAGGAAAAAGAAATCCAATCCATGCCTTTTCTATGAAATCTTTGGAGGTTGCTATGACAATGTTATTTCTAGCTCGGCCCACAATTCATATTCTTCAGCTCTTACCCAAAGTAACCTGGTTCTATTTGCTAGGTGTCATCTCCTAAGACTCCAAAAGATATTGCCAAAGTTTCCTCCAGAGACTGGGATTGGAAAAATGATGACATTATTAAATGCTGAACTTTAAAAAATCATTTCTATTTTGAGTACTCTAACATAACTATCTTCATTTTGCATAATCCTTTTTTTTTAACAAGTATGAGCATTTTTACATGGTTGCAATTACAGCAAACATACAGCTTTGCTTTATTCCTTCACTATTTCCAATAATGAAAGCATATTCCATAATATTACAGTTTGGGAATTATTTTAATATTAAAGAACATATGACAGTTACTGAATAGAATCAATATTTAATTTAATCAGGTCTCTATTACTAGCTATTTAATTTGTGTTCTTTTTTCCTTATTACAGGAAGATTCACAAGTAATATTACTATGAATATTTTTTCCCCTCAGTGAATTTGTTTCTTTAGAATGAGTCAAGGGGCTATGGTTAGTATGGCTTGTATGATAGTATTTATAAAAGTGTAAATCTGAGTGTGTTTAGGTTAATATGTAAGTACCTATATTTCCCATTACTTTCCCTCAGGCCAACACTGCACATTTAGACTACTTGCCTGACCCTGAAAGCATTTGAATTTTTGACTCCTGGATTACTGAGTCAGACTGTAAGTATTTTTATGACTTTCAATAATAAATATCATTTAAGTCCTCAAAACCAGTTACACATATATTTCAATGTCATCAACTTTCATTCATTCAAGTGCTTTCTATATGCTAGGTGCTATACAGCCATTGGGGACACAATAATAAGACAATAAACAGGGAGTACAATGCAGTGTGAATTAACAGAACTTAGAATAGGGTGCTAGGGGAAACCCATAAGAAGGGTGGAAACAAGTCTTCTCCAGACAGGGTCATTACATGAGGAAGTGGTGGCAAGTAGGTAAAGTACAGAGGAAGGAGAGAATTCCAGGCAAAGAGAGCATCACATGCAATGGCCTACAAAATATAAAGCAAAGCACATTTTAAGTATTATGAGAACGTAGAGGGTGAAGTTAGTTTTAAAAGACATGAATATGTATGACTGTGTGTATATATATATGTTGGTTTTATAACAACATGGTCGTCATTAGGTGTCGCTTAATAATAATTTTTTGTCTAGTTCATTAATTGTACTAGCATATTACATGTAAATTAGACTTAAT
Source organism: Camelus bactrianus (assembly GCF_048773025.1). Classification (NCBI taxonomy): domain Eukaryota; kingdom Metazoa; phylum Chordata; class Mammalia; order Artiodactyla; family Camelidae; genus Camelus; species Camelus bactrianus. Next base: position 18,307,717 of record NC_133567.1, on the reverse strand, counting down.
ATGCACTGCATCTGAGAAAATCAAATTCCTGGCATAATCAAAAGAATGAAAAGGGACACAGAGATTAGAAAACTCCGCAGCATTTGAGGGAAGAGAGGTTTGTGCAGTTTGATGGCAGCACAGGCCTGTGTGTAGACAGGGAGGTGATGGAGCTGCAGTGATGGGCTGGAACAGCTGAAGTATCTGGAGTGCCAGGCTCAGGAGTTTACTTTGGGTTTACTCAATGGTCAATGAAATTACACAGAGATTTTTGAAGAAATAAAATTGTAATTTAAGGAAACACTAACTCCTTTCACTAAAGCAAAATTCAGAACATCCTGCTTTTAGCACTGGAAAACAATCTCCCAGGTAATTGAAGCAGGGAAATCAGATCCACTTAGGGGTTCTCTCATTTTGATTATTACTGCTACCACCATGCCAGCTTCTAGGCCTCCAACCTAACATTTTTGTCCACATATGGAAAAAACAAAAACATCTTGGTTGGTTCACTTTAGTACAAATGATCTAGAACAGACATCAAAAGTATTTAGGAAATGATAAAAGAATAACTGGGAAGGAGAGAGTGTGAGAAATACATAAACAGTCCAGTTTACAAAGAACCAGTTTATTCTTTATAGAGCATTGTTAGTCTGTAGTCCATGGAACTCTACATTCGACTCCAAGTATCTGTTAAACCTATGAAATGAATTAGTAAGACATTATGTGCGCTTGTGTAGTCTTTGTATGAAGAATGAGCTAGAAGAGGACCTCTACCAATAGAAAAGAAATTCTTGCACTTGTCTGTTATGCAAGCCACAAGGGGATTAGGCAATTTGGCAGAAATAATACTATACAGGATAAAAGTAATTTGGTCCAAGTACACAGCTCTGTGGGTTGCATTAATCAAGAGTAAATTTTAGAATGTCTGGAAACAGAGTTCTTAACCCTTATGCTCAAGATATACAGGGTTTCTGAGAATCTCTTTGAAATCACACTGTACATCTTGTGCACATGTATATGTGTATGTATATTTTCTGAGAAGTCATGAAAAGGCTCATAAGCTCTTCTGTGGCACTTCCTCATTTCAATTCTATGCTGGGCCTCTCCATTTCTGAAGGCAGAAGCTCCAGCCTCTGACATTTTGGGCACAAGTCAGCAGGTGGTGACAGCTTTCCCCCCAACACTCTGCATCTTTGAAGTGTTCTTAAGAAAGCAAGCAGCCATAGTTATGAACATCATTCAGATGATGTTCTATATGTATGAACTCTATTTCACATTAACAGATGGAGAACTGATGGGAGGTGAGTAAGACAAGAGACTAGGGCTTAGATGAAAATGACAGAATCTAAACTATGATTGTAACTGAACAGAACCCTGTGGGGCCTTGCCGGGACCAACTCCTCCCCTATATCCTCTGCTTTAGCTCCTCTCAGACATACCTAGATAATCGTATCTGAGGCACATTTCCTGAGTTGTTTTACAGATGCTAAAATCACCACCAAATGGAAGAAATTAACTACTTGATGACCATGAGCACATAGCCCACAGGCCTACTGGCACCTAAGGATTGATAATGTTAACCCCTGTGACACTGCCCTGTTACCTCACCATCAGCTCATCAGAGAACTGTGCACAAGGTGATCACATACGCTGGGACACCCCTCTCTTACCTCGCCTTTAAAAATGCTTTGCTGAAACCCATTGAAGAGTTCAGGCTTTTTGAGTGCTAGGTGTCCCGGACTCCTTGTATGGCACCCGACAGTAAATGATGCACTGTCCTTCACCACAACCAGGTATCAGTAGATTGGCTTTACTGTGCATGGGCAAATGGACCCAAGTTTGGTTTGGTAACATAATGGGATGATTGGGAATACAAAAGTGAGAATGGGCAAATCTTGGTATTTGATAGATATATATCACAGTATTTTTTTCACCAATTTGTCATTCTGTGTTTGGAAAACAAATTTTTCAAAAATTGTCACTAATCGGGAAAAAAAATGAAATCAAAGAGTCAATCAGTGCTTGGCATGTAATAGAAACATAATAAATTTTGGAAAGAAGCAGACTACCATGGTGAAACTGCAAATTTTAGTATAATCATTTACTAATTTACAGAACATATAATACTGGACTTTTATATTACTAATGCTTATAATACTTTTTTTTATTATTGTTGCAATGGAGTTCTAATAGCTTGAATTTTGAGATGCGAATGAGAGATGAGGTCATGGCATAGATGAAGATAAGTAATAAAATTATAAAGATGGTAAGAAGCTGGGAAATTGTAGTTGACCTCGTTCAGGAAGGTGTAAGTGGGCACTGGCTCTGGAGGATACAGGAGTGGCTTGAACAGAGAGAAGGCCAACATTACTTCCTAACATTAAGTTAGAATTAGGGGAATACAGAGATGATAGAATAATAATCAGAACGTGGCACAAATGTAACAAGTAGACTGGCTCTTCTTACACTAGAGAAAGAGAAAACTAAATGTCTGTTGGAGATGGTAGGGGAATCATTTGAAACAATCCAGGTTTCAATTGAACTGAAAAGTTCAGAAAATATTAAGGATAAAGAAAGCTTAGTTTATTCATCAGGAACATGGAAATTAGAGTTAGTGAAAGCCAGTGTTAAAACATGGCTTTGCCATGCATTATCATTTGATAATTCTGGACTCATCAGAAAAAAAATATAAGTTGTAGTGCACATTAAGTCAATGTTGAGGAAGGTGATATATTTATGAAGTGCAACTTGTTGGTGTTTTGCAATGCTTTAACAAAAGTACACATTAACAATATATATACTTTTATATATAGTATATTATAGATACAGATATCTGTATGTATACTTTTTAGCATAAGAAATCACAAAATTTAAAATAAATGATTAGATCCCTTCTCATAAAGTTCTGAAATTAAAGAAAAAGTTATGAAAATATAAACTAAATTCGCTGAGTTTCTGAAATAATCAGAAAGTTTGAAAGAGAGATTGTGTTTAATAATGATGTGTTGTTGCTTGCTTCAATGGTTAAAGAAATAGAAAAATTTAATGAGACTACTTTTCCATTAATCATTCCCCTCTGGTGGCTGGTGTAATAAGGGAGCCAATATTGGCCCCCCATTTCCCTTGAATAGGGTTTAACTTCTTCGGAGAGGGTTTAACTTCAAGGTTAAGAGCATGGCCTCTGGGCTCAAACCCTTTGTGCCTAAATCCTACACTTGCTACCTGCTAACTTTGCAACTTTTGGGAAAGTACTTACCCTTTCTCAAGTCTCTTTATCTTTACTTATGTGATGTGGATAATACTTGTGAGGATTAATTGCCACTGACAAACAGGAACTGTTATATATTTAAGTGCCCAGTAAGGAGGAGTTTGGAAAGTAGATGGGGATAATAGATGGATTCATAAAGGAAATGCACAGATGTTGAGGTTGGGCTGAATTGGGTTGGAAAAAACAGTTTCAAGAAAGATAACAACTGAAAGGAGACCCCCTTCTCCTTCAGCTGCCAGAAAAAGAGGCGTGGTTAACAGGACAGAGAAAACAGTTGAAAACTGGTGGTCCTGTTGCATTTGAGTAGGGAAGCATGTTTGAAGTGTTCTATACACACAGACAGAAGCAGCCAAAATCTACCATCCAAAAGAGGTGTGGATATATACTTATGTATGTTTGTAGGTCTGTTTGTACAATGTTTCTCTTGAGAAGTCAGCAGGACCTTTGAAGACAGAGTCCCATCCTCTTTGACACATGTTTGGGGCAGGGCAGCATCAGGAGTAGCAGAGAAATCTCAGAGTGAAGACAACCTAGGATACCTGCAGGGACAGACTTACTACTCCCCCACTTTGCTCCTAGCACCAGAGCTCTCAAGGTCATTCGCACCCTTTCATTGCCTTATTCATTCTCCCCTTGCCTCTTCCACAGTGAGGCTTCTGTTTCACATTTTTTACTTCACTTTCTTCTGTGATGTTGTAATTGCAAAAAGAAGCAAACTTGCCTCAGTCTTCTTTCTTCTTGTCCTCAGTGAACTATGAACTGGTATTTTTTTTTTTTTTCTCTTTCCCTTATCTAGAAACCCACTCTTTAGGGTGTGAAATCCTATAATGCGTAAGACCAAATTGTTCTCATATTATATTTGACTATGTATATATAAACCTTCACATTCATTATATATACGATATTCCATTGTTATTCATTATTTATTACATTCATGTACATGCACAGATATATAATGAATGTGAATATTAAAATTATCCCTTTAAATTTAAGCCCTTCAAGTGATCAACATTTTTGTGTTTAAGAGCTACATACATCTGTCACATATTCTGCTTTCTTTTTTCTTTTTCTTTTCTTACAACCTTTTGAAAATAACCGTTCTGAGCCCAAGAGTGGATTTGGCCCATAGGCCAAAGTTTGCTTACTGCTGCTTTAAAATAAAAAAAATCCTGAGTTTGAGAAAAATGTAACAAAACTCAATAATCAGTTCTTGATGTTGGATATTGTGCATTTTAATGCAAGTGAGAGACAACAAGAACTATGTGAGAATATGCTTGTCAGTTTCCAACAAATCTGAGAAGTAAAGGTAAGTTATGTAAATGGAAAATCAAAATGGAGTCAGGATTGCTAGGGAGAGCTCTCCAAAATGGAGCCTCTGGGGAGGCCACTGAGGAAGTGTGACTTATGCACATCTCAGCTGGGGTGGAATCTGAACTTTGACCACCTGTTGTTGTCTTAATGCAGGCATCCAGAACATCTGCCCAAGTCTCAGAAGCTTAAGATACTTATCAGACCCTCAGCCTAAAATGAAACAGAGTATCCCTTAAGGACAAATACTTGCTTTGCTGCGTCAGAGTCCACTGTAACTTCTGCCAGGCAGCTTTAACAACCTTGTGCCTTTTATTTTCACAAGCCCCTGACTCCTTCTCTTCCATGGAACACTCTTTGAGTTTCACCCTGAATCTATGTCTCCTGAATTGCAATTCTTCAGACCTCTTTATTCTCTGCAGCCTCGATACTGGTTATTGTTTGACACTTGAGCCCCATCATTTATGAATAAATGAGGCAAGTTATTATTTCCTGGTTCATGCCTCTGAGACTCCCTTTTCTTGTTTTATTTAACTTTTATTTCCTAACAATGATTCCTTCCTTACATCGAGGTCGAGTTCTAATTTTCCCCTTAGATCTAGTCATGTGACAAAGGAATTATTTTACTCATTTTCTCAATCTCTTACGGACTGCATTCTATTTTGATACAGCAAAAATGTTACTATTGAGAAAATTATTTCTTTTGCCTGCTAATTTGATCTCATCAACCTTTTCCTGCACATTTTCTATGCTACATTTAATCAACTTAAATTACTCACAGCTGATTGTCAGGTCTATCGGTATATCACTTCTGCCTTTCAATACTCACTCACCTTGCTTCTCTGCAGTTTTTTTCTATCATTTTTGCTTCAGATTGCTCGCATTTAAAAGTCTTCTTTTGATATCACACATAATTCATTCACAGGTGTAGGAGAAACAGATGTAACACCTTTCTGCCAAGGCAAAACACTCATTCATAGTGCCCAGTGGTTTGACAGGGCTGGGTGTTTATCACCTTCAAATGTGCAAGACTAAACCACATATACTACATTAATCTCCAAATTCTACCAGTTTCCCAGGCTATACGGGTTAGAACAAGCTTTGACTCTTAAGCATCTGCTATGGTCTGAATGTTTCATATGTTGAATTCATGTGTTGAAAACCTCATGCCCAATGTGGTATTAGTAGGTGGGCCTTTGGGAAGAGCTGGAGCCATAAGGGTGGAGCTGTCATGAATGGGACTGGTGCCTTATGAAAGGGGCTCCAGGGAGATCCCCCGCCTCTTCTGCCATGTGAGGACACAGGGAGATGGTGCCAGCTTATGAACCGGAAAGAGGGTCCTCACCAGGAGGCAACCATGCTGGCACCTCCATCTTGGACATTCCAGTCTCCAGGACCATAAGCAATAAACTGCGTTGTTATAAGCTACGCAGTTGGTGGTATTCTGTTAGAGTAATGTGATTAGAATAAGACAACATCTTCTACCCTAGGGGAATAGTTCTTAGACTAATTACATAGTAAAATTTGTGTATTACCTCAGCATACACCAAATGATGCAGAAACAGGGTTGCTGAAGAATTTTATCATGCTCTCCTATCACATACCCGGGAGACACTACACATTTCATTTTTACTAGGAGCTTCCTATGGCAGTGGTTTTCTCCATGGCAGTGTGGACACCGGCATCACTGCTACTTGCTCCTCCTAGAGGAGCCTGGATGCCTCTCTCCTCTTCCTTGTTTGAGAGCTATTTCAGTTAGCTTTGACTTGGCTCATCTTCAAGCTAGTTATCCTAAGTGCCCATTCTCATACTCGTTACGCTCGTATCACTCAGGGCAATTTTTAGCAGTTTAGAGGAATGAAGAGTAGCTTTTTAGGACAGTGAAAAATAAGGTGGATTGTTGGTCATTTATTCAACGTGCATAAGTAGTTGTCATGTGCCAGGCATTTGGGCATTGTGCTTCTGGTATCCGAAAGAGCCCCTGCTTTCAAGTGGTCTGCGGTAAGGCTGGCATGAGTTTCCAGTAGACAAGAATAGTATAAGGAGTGGATAAGTGGCAGGACAGGGTGCCAGGTTGGGAAAGGGGACACAGAGAAGGAACAAGCTTATCTTTAAATATTTTTGAAGAGCAGAACACCCGATTTGAATGAAATGAACGAAATGTAGGAATTTAAAAGACAACAAAAACTTTTTAGAGACGAACATTCTAGACAGAGGCAGCAGCAAGATTTAAAAAGCAAGGAGGGCATAAAGAGCAATGGTGGTTCTAAGGAACCACCAACAGTATGAGTGGCATATAAGATCCATTTGAGCAAGTGATGAAAAAGTAATGCCAAAATTCACAGTGGATAATCAACAGTAATGATATAGCACCCTTCCTTTTTTTTTTTTTTTCATTCTTGAAATATTTACTGAGTGGCTCTTATGTGTCAATGATTGTTGTAACCAATACTTTATGCTCATGGAATTTGCTTTCTACCTGGAGAGACAGAAAATAAATCAATACCAAAATATACTGTTTGGCAGATGGGAATAAATATATGGAGAAAAGTATATCAGGGGTGGGATGGCTCAGTGTGTGCACCTGCATGGGCAGGCACAAAAGTTATTTTTTATAGGATGATCAAGGCCTCACTGGTGTGGTGACATTTGACCAGAGGCTTGTAGTCTTATCTTATTTACTATCATACCTGCTAGTATAATATTCTATTTATATGTGTATGAGTTACTTTTCTAGAACATTTCTAGAAGATGAATTTGTAAATGCAGGGGCCTTGGGATGGGAAAATGCCGAGTGTTGAAAACACAGAAATAATGCTGGTGTTCCTGGTGTGGAATGAGAAGAGCAGGGCATACACAGTGGAGAGCTGGTGGTGGAGCGGGGTGGGGTGCAGATTAGATAGGGTTTTTTAGAGTCTCTTTGAGCACTTGTTCCCTGGTGGCTCCTCACCTGTTAGGCAGAGTCAAGAAAATATATAGCCCCAGATAGTGGAGAACAGGTATTTGGCATTTATTGCTAAATAGTTCAGCTTAAAACCTTAAATATTTATGGAAAGAAAAATTTTGCTAAATTTTTGTAGCTCATCTTGGCTACATTGGGGTGGTGGATGGGTAAATCCAGAGAACTTTCCATATCGGGAAAGACCATAAAGATTTGTGTATTTTTTGTTTTGTCTTGTTTTTTAAAAGTAGGGGAGAGAAATTACGATTACTATTTTAAGTCTGAGAAAGACGAGCAAAGAGAGTGAAATGGTTCATTAACTGCAAACCTGGGCTTAAGAGTGGGAAGGTTAGGAGTTCCACACGCTGCCCTAGGCCAATTGCTTACAAAGAGGAGAGCCATTTTCCTCAAATAAGCTCCCCGGGGCAGTAGTGATTACCTTCCCAAAGAGCTTGGGCCACTCTGTGAGCTGAGTTCCCTGAGGTTGCCTTCAGCTTTTTATCGCTCTCCTTTTCCACTTCCTAAATTCCCATTCCTTTTATTTGAGCAGTCAAAGTATCTCCTAGAAACTTGTTAAAAATGCAAATTCCCAGCTGAGGCCCTGGAAATCCTTGTTTTGACAAGCCTTCTGATTCGCACTAGAGCTTGAGACCCATTGCTCTCCTGGTCTGAGAGAGAAGGAGAGAGGGAGAGAGGGAACGAGAGCAAGAGGGAGAGATAGAGAATCCCAGGAAAGTATTCTGGAAAGTAAATTCAAATAGCTTTTTATATTGAGTTTTTACTGCGGTCATTTACGAATGATTGAAAACAACCACAAATCGAAACATGTAGTTACTTGAAGGTCTCTTTAGCAGAAATCAATCTTATATCATGACAGTTCTCCTATACTCCGATCTGTTACTTAATAGATCATTTCCTCATAGGGTTGACTAACAGCAATTCAACAGAAAATGCTCTTTATATTTAAATAGCACTTTCTGTCCCAAGATGTCAAAATGCTTGACAAGTAGTCAAAATGCAGCTCACTGATATTCTCAAACCCATGGCAGTAAATAATCCAGCATCTACCAACACTGCTATTTACTGGTGATTTCTTGGCTGTGAAAGTGGAAGTGCCTTGGCTCTCTGCAGAAAGTCAATGACTAAAGGAGGAAACATCATTCATCTTGGTTCACAAATTGATAAATTACTCTCTGACTTCTATTATTGCATCTAAAAGACAGATAACGATGCTCATCAAGGACAAATCCCAAAAAACATTCTTGCGCTTTCTCTGATTAAACCTGATTTTTGAAAATCATCTGGCTCAATCTACATTTAATTATGGTATGAATGCTACATAATTCTTTATTACTTCTGATTGCACAGGATCGATGGCACTTGAAGAGTAAGAAGCAGATGCTCACTGGGGTCTCCTTGGGAGCCAAGTCAACTTTGACTCCCTAGTGACCAGCTTCATATCTAGAATAATACATGTGATCAATAATTATTTCTTGAATGTATGAGATATGAATGAATCAAGATATTTTTAGAGTTGGAGTCATGGATCAAGAGGAGGAAAAGTAGTTAAAAAAAAAAAAACTATTACATTCGCAAAACCCACTGCTGGAATGAATGCTAATAACAACTTGACAATGTCCTCTGTCATTGCAAATAATGTAATATCAACATGTACTAATCAATCAGAAAAAGACTTTCAGAATTCAATTTCAAATGTAAGCCGGGAATTCCTCTCACCTACCTTTTCTTATGATAAAACTAGGAACTGTAGGGTCAACAGATAATATGCCAGTTTTTCATTTAAAATTGGACAGTTTAATCCAATTTTGGAGACATGAAATAAAACTAATGCGCAAATATTAGAATTTTCACCAATGAAAAAAACTGATTTCCAAAATGCTAAAGGATCGTTCCTCAAAATATTAAAATTGCCTCATATCATCCATCAAAGCACCCTATGTTTACTAAATAAGGAACTATAAAGTTGCATAATTACTGTCAATGATTTTTTTTACTTGGTTTGAAAAAAAATGGCTTGTTTCAAGTAAAACAAAGTTCAACTTGACTATAAGTATCATTAATCTTGTAAAACTTTTGCTAGATTTCTTCTATCTCCAAAATGCCAACCATGCATATTAAACTGACTTTTTTTATTGTGTATGATTTCTGTACATTTGTCCTGTTTGAATTTTAATGTTAAGAACTCTTTCTTAACAATCTTGTTGAAAATTAGAGTGTGGATTGTAACTTCTCTGTTTAACTCATCACCCATACCTAGAAGATTGTCCGCTACATAATTACCACTTAAAATTTCTAAACTATCTTAATAAGATCCATCCTTATCCTAGCTTTAAGCACATGATGACAGAAGCAGTTTCCAGTGGCATTAGAACACATTAATAATCCAGAGTAAATGTTAACTATAAATAAAGTTTATCTGTTGATTAAGATACAGAACATGTCTGAGATTTGGAATTACTTCCTGATAACCCTGAGTCAGAGTTGTGGTAAAGGCTTACTGGGGGCATGTTACCATTTTCTGAGTACATTCTGAAGAAAGAAGTTGATGAGAGACCATGCAAGATTTTCCAGGCTCAAAACGGAGCTGCATGGAAATAGCCAGTGAAACACAGAAGAGTCCATTGTTCTGCTGGATTAAGCTCACCCTGGAACTAACAGAAAAGAGACTGAGATCTAAGTTTTGAGCATCTTCACAGTACTTCCCTGCTCTTATAGGACCAGGCAGTAGACAAGACAAAATCTGGGAACCGTCACTGTGTACCTTTAAACAAACACAGGTGACCCTCTGTAATAGTAAAATGTGGCTCAGTGAATGTTCAATTAAATCTGAATAGTAAGAGTAACTCCTTCTTTCTTGTTCTAGTAAGTCTGATAGAAGTGGACAGAGCTGGGCATGGCGTGGCAAGGGGGATTTTTTTCCTTTCTCCTACCTACAGGCTTTAAACTTCACTTTTCCTATGACTTAAGCCTAACTAAAATTTATGGACTTTTGAAAAAGGGTAGGAACTAAAATTAAATAAGCTGAGTTTTGAGGGTGAAAAAAATGATAATAATTGTAAGAAAAGGTAGCATTATTACTGTGAGAATTGATAGAACTGTTTTTGTTCCAAATATGAGCATGTTATAGCACTTTCATTATGATTAGAATTAAATAGAATTTCACTTGCTATCCCCCTCTGATAATATTACCAGAGACTTCACTTGAGGAAATTTAAAATATTTATTCTGTGTAAATCTCTACAAATCCTTAAATTGAATCTTATTATGAGCTATATAACACATGGTATCAATAAGTTGGCAGGATTTTGACAATTTTCCTGCCTCCCTCTAGTCCTCCTTATTTTCCTCTTCCCTTTGCTCCTTTTCTCCCTTCCTCCTCCCTCCCTTTGTTTCCACAAAGACAGTGGGCATATAACAAACAGTAGGGATCAAAATCTTATATCCATTATAGGGGTTGGGAACGTACACTCTCACCAAAACAGAGATTTGATTTTAAACACTGTATCTGTGCCTTACTAGCTGTGTGATCATGAATAATTTAATCATTCTGTGCCTCAGTTTGTCCATCTGTAAAACAGGTAATAATACCTATTTAGGTAATGCCTACCTCTTAAGATTGTTGTGAGGGGGAATTCCATTTGGTTCTAAAACAGTATTTAGCACAGAGGAAGCATAATAAGTATTATTTTTCACTTCTCAGAATATATAAAATGTTTAGTACCAGGATTCATAGCCTCAAAATCTAACATTCACTGATGTGACTATCTGATTAGCCAGATGTAGGAAAAAAAGTGATAGTAATTATTTCTTTAGTTTCTCTGTTTTTTTAACTGAAAACCAGAATCACAATTTCTTGGCATTATCTATTATTAACAAATAATATAAGACCATAAAATTATTTTTGAGAAGGCCTTGAATATTTGAAATGAAGGAAGCTAAGGAATAGTAGTAAATAAACCTTTTGATTTTACTAATCCCAAGTGAAAGATGAAATTAATGATACATGTGAAAACTCTGGAGAAGTCATACAGAAAAAACCTCAAGTACTTACAGAATGCTTGAAATGCAAATGACAGCAAATGACTAATTCTTAAATCAAGAACCTTTCACTAAAATTAAAAACATAAACGCTTTCTTTTTCTTGCTTTCTTGTAGGAGGTAAAAGAATTCTTGGTAGGTGTCAGACTATTTTAAAAAGCAGGTTATAGTGATATTTCAGGAGCATAAAAATACTAAGACAGATCTCATAATTGACCCGTTTAAAATAGCTTTATATTTAACAGAAACTTAGTGAAATACACTACAATTGTCCAATGTAATTATAGGAGAGTTTTCTGTGAATTTTAATCATTACTTTTTAAAATAAGAGATTATATGGCCATGTGTTGCAATTACATAAATAATGTTCTAGCCTGGAGGAAAAATTATTACTTAACTTAGACCTAGTTAAGTGTCTGTGTGTGTGTGTGTGTGTGTGTGTGTAAATAAAATGATATCATCTCATGAATGTCAGCATTATGTCAATGCAAATTCGGTTGGTATATTATTTAATTCAGGTTAACATCAACATTGTCAATGTTTGTTTATTAAGCAGTTTGATCCCTTAGGTAGGAGGCATGGTTCTTTGGAGAAGTTGGTAGACACAAGATACACAAACATGGTGGAAAAAAACAGACATCATAGAGTTTTTAAAAATTAAACCTAGAAACTTATTTAACATGCCCATTTCTTTGGACTGAAGAAAGAAATCCATACAGATTTTCCTAGTTCAGGCTCCAGTGAGGTCTACAGGTAAATTTGTAACTAGTTGCAGATTCTGGCCTATTTCCATTTTTGTGATTATCTCTAAACATGTCCAGTTCCTACAGCATAGAAGAAAGCAGATTGGCCATGGCATGAAACAGGCTTGAATTATGACCCTGCAACTTAAAAACTGTGCACTGCTTAAATGGGCAATTTGCTAAACTTCAAGAACTTGGATACCTCCCATCTGCAAAATAAGTTTTATCTTTTTTCTCCTAACTCTAGAGAGTTAGGATGGTCTGATGGGAGTATGTATATAAAAATGCTTTGAAAATTATATAGTGCTTTAAAAAATACTACTTATTATCATTATTTCAGGATGAGGGAAAATTCCCCCTCCTCTAATATATTCAGTATTTTTATGGCCAGCTTGGATCTTTCAGAAATCTACATAAAAATTGACATTTTAACAACATTTGGCAATGTTTAGATGTTAAAAAACTCATCCAAAGTGGCATATTTCTTAAACAGTTTTAAAAGTAATACATAGATATTGCAATGAATTTGGAAATACAGAATGAGATCAAAAGGAAGTAAAGATAACCCTTACTCTACTTCTTGAGTAAATGATTGGTAAATGATTTTTAAATTTTCTTTTGAGTCTTTTTACTGTATGTATGATATTCAAAACCAAGTTGTGAATATGCTGTATTTATTTTTAACACTCTTTTCACTTAACATTCACAGAAATAAATTTTAATTTTAGTTTCTATATTGTTTCCCATTATAAGCATCTTAAAATACTTAATAGTGAAGATTACCTGTGAGCTATTATGTTAATAAATAAAGTTCAGCATAGATAACCTAAATAAATGTATTAGAAATTCATGCATTCTAAAGGACACCCCTATGTTTTTGTGTTTGATAATTTCAAATACTGCCTACACAATTCCAATATTTATATTTGATTTAAAACTGTAAATTTTTTTAGTAGTTTTTAAATTAAAAATGTTAAATAAGGACTACTTCATTTAAAAGTTGACATAAAAGCTTTAGAAAACTTCCTTCTAATTAAGCGAGGTGGTAGATATAAAAGCACTATAGACATACAGATTGTACTTGACTTTAAATAAAAGTCTGAATAAATACTACAGCATTGTTGCCTACCTAATATTCTGTTAATAATTGGTAATATGCATATTATGGAGAATGACTGAACATTGAGTCATATGTTAGCTATTTAGATCATATTTTGTGTGATACAACAAATTTGCAAAAGTAGAATATCAGGTATATTTTATTGTCAAAGTTTGCCTGCTAACCTTTGATAAGTCATTTCATATGCAATGCCTTAAAATATATCATTTACTGATATCCAAGAGACATCTTAGTTTGTGATTGATAGAGCAGAAACTCTAAGCCAACGATATTTTTGTCTTTATAATTTATTAATTTTTATAGTATATATAATTATTAATATTTATAATTTATTAATTAGAAACCATAATAATACCAATAACCTTCATTAATTTTGATCCTAAAGTTACAGTAATTTCAAACAGAAATTAGTATATATACATACCAAATTAAAATTTCTAAACCAGTATTACAATTGATGCAGTGTTTATATGAAATATTACATGTATAATACATTCTTAAATTAATAAAGTGAAAACAGAAAAGAAATATCATAAATGTTTGTATACTCAAAAGGATTTAGGAGGAATTTCTGGTAATATAAATTAATACATGATTAATCATATTGCCTTTATTTATAACACACCCAAACGTACACACTTCTATAAGATTATATGTCTTTAACATTAAGAGAAATGTATTAGAGTTAATTTTTTTTAATTGTTTTTATTGTGTTTATATTTTCTAATTTAGAGGTCTGGCCTTTAAGCATTTTTAAATCATAGAACTAATCAGATGAAAACAGGAGAAAACCCAACAATCCAACTCACGGTGTTTGTTAATAAGCCTCTGTATAAAAGTGTTATGAAACTAAGATAAAATGAAAAAAATAGACATGATTAATCAAGAAATGGCTATTTTAAAAAATCTAGTTAATAGTATACCACCTGAGTTAGGGTGATGGGGAAGACTAAAATAAATGCCAAAGTTTTATTCTCTTACTTAAAAAAATTACTGTATATTGGGTCTATGTCCTAATTTGGGACTATGTAACTGCCACTCTCATATTTCTAGTTTTATTATGAGAGTGCATTTTTCTTAGGGGTTAAGTTTAGAAAAAGAACTGGAATGTTCCATACTACAATTTTCTTTCCTCCCTTTCCTGAATCATTTTCCAACAGAAAAAATGAGAAATACCTAATGAACACATCTGATGATTCAAAAAGGGACAAGTCTCTATTCTGAAACACTATTCAAATGAGAACATTCCAAATTAGGATTTTGTGAGACACTAGAAAATTATGGCATGAAATATAGATGTAGAAGAGTAATTTCTTATGCATTGTAAAATGTATTCCTCAAAACAAAAAAGCTGATGGAAGGCCAAAGTACCTACCTAATGGACAAAATATAATTAAATGAAACAGAAGCATGTTCCAAGCCAAATGGCAACTATACCACTGTTCTCACATAATTGGATAATAATTACAATCCAGTAAGATCAAGTTTAAAAACATTTAAGTATATAAATAGAAATATATATATACATACACATGTATATATAACATATATAGCAACCTGAAATAGGTAAATACATATTTATATTCATATCTTAAAGAATCACTTTGAAATTTAAAAAATACTCTTTTATCTTTTGAAAAATAAACAGGCAGTGAAAAAATAAGTTTTCTTTGTAAAACTTTACTCTAGAAACAAAGATTCTTCAAATGCTTCTTCTCCAGGAATGTATCTGTTTATTTTAAATGAAATCTAACTAAAATGTAATCAAATATTTGAAATAGAAGGAGAACATTCATGAAAACAGACATATATACATGCATATATGTATATACATATTTATTCACACACATAATTGGTTAAATATAATTAATGTGTAATACATATAAAATACAGCTATTCTTTGACTTACTATGGGGTTACATCCTGATAAACCCATCGTCAGTTGAAAACATCGTTAAGTTGTAAATACATTTAATACACCCAATCTACCAACCATCCTAGTTTAGCCTAGCCTATCTTAAATGTGCTCAGAACACTCACATCAGCCTCTAGTTGGGCAAAATCATCTGATACATGTCATGTAATTTATTGAGTACTGTAGAGAAACTGAAAAACAGAATGTTTGTTAAGTGTCCCTGTTGTGATGCCGTGGCTGACTGGGAGCAATGGCTCACTGCTGCTGCCCAGCATCACAAGAGAGCATCAGGCTGCATGTCGCTAGCCTTGGAAAAAAATCAAAACTCAAAATTCAAAGTATAGTTTCTACTAAATCCATATCACTTTCATACCACTGTAAAGCTGAAAAATCATAAATCAAACCATTTTAATTTGGAGAATGTCTGTATATAAACTTTTGTATAATTATGTGTATATATTCACGTACTTGTATACTTATTTAAAAACAGGTATTTTCATTGTATGCAACATCTCACCTTAGAATAAGACTATGCCCAAAATCTATGCCTCAAACCTTTGGTGAATAGCTAATAATTTCAATATTCAAACAGGGATTAAAAATATTGGTTTGGAAATTTAGCACAAACTTACTCCTACACTGTATATATGTTTTACACTTTTTACTTGAAAGAATAAAATTAAATATACATGATTAGGCTCTACCAGGTGAAATAAATTATTGAAAATTTGGCTGGAGTTTTTGATTACCACAAAATTCTCACTTGTGACCAACTATGGCTTAACATGTTAAATGGAAGGCTCTAGGCAGTTTTTATACTTGTTTCCTTAAACCAAAATGCTCCATATCAATCTTAAAAAGTCATATAAGAAAAAACATAAAATTATGTGCTTTTCAAGCCCAACAAAAATTCTTATCATACTGAAGCACGTGTGTGTACTAACTGCAATTTTTATAGCAGGTGTTGCTGGTACTAAATTTTTTACATTAATTGAGGCTGTATTTTTGATTTCAGTTTAAAGGTGTTGCTACTGATTGAATCTCATCAGTAGCACATAGTAATGAACAAGACAATATTAAAATGCCCACATGTTCTCTCTAAATTCTTTGAGCTGCAGTAAAATAGAAAGATAGCACATACCAAAAAGAGCCCTCTGTATATAATGTACAATGGAGTTGCAGATTAATTTTCCTTTTTGGACAATTTAATGATATGCATTAGCAATAAGAAACTTCTTCAATAGTTACATATTAAAAAAAAAGATTCTGGTATAAAGCAGATAATTAACAAGATTATCTTCAATGGCTTTTGTTAGAGGAAGTGAATGTTAAGAACTCTTTTTAAATTAAAGTTGACCTTTCCCAGGAATTTCAACACTGTATTACAAAAAAAAAAAAAAAAAAAAAGACAAAAAAATTGTCAACTATTGCTTTTAAGAAAGGGAACCGTCACATTTTCTATGACATTTGCTTCTGAAATCAACACCCTCATTCAACAACCTTGATATTCTGAAAATGAGTCAGTGAAAATAGTGATTAGACATATGGTACAATTCAGAAAGAAAAGAGGATGAAGAATTATTAGACAATTGACTTTTCCCAGGGCATCCAATCAACTACTCGCAGAGTTAAAAATAGAAACTAAGTCTAATTCCCACAGCTACCACCACATCAGAGCCTGACAACTTCGCATTGTCAGAGCCTCAACTTCTCACGCCCCTGGGATTACGTGCAATGAAACATCTTCCCATGAGGTTCAGAGTCATTTCAAGGCTTGGTTTAAAATGAAGAGGGGTAGGAAAATGTTCATAAATTTGGGGGAAAATTTGTGAAAATGAGATCTGGTTGTAAACTGCCCATGAGAATTACAAAGATAAAAACTGTAAACATTTATTGACCCTTAACTATGTTTCAAACACTGCGGTAAGTTCTCTTTTTATGTTATCTTCTTAAATCTTCACAACAGTCCTGTGATTTTCTTGTTTTAAATATGAAGAGACAACTCACAGAGGTTAAGTAACTGACCCTAAGTCACATAGATATAGAAAACAGGAGAGGTAGTATTCAAACTAGGTAGGATTCAAAGTTAAAATTCACTTCCTGAAAGACATGATTTGGACATAAGTAGCCAAAAATCCCCAAAATAAATAAAAAAATAAAAATAAAGAGAGAAAGGGAAGGAAGATGCCTAGTAATCAGCATACCTTCAAGATAATATTTAGAGATTTTTGATTGATGTTAAAAATGACCAAAAGCTGCCTGAGAGCTCTAAGAATAAAAATTTTTATCAAATTAAAAAAGAAATGTAGATTTTACATATACATATTTTGAGAGTAACCCAATGGCTTTGCTTTTATAACACTGTACTGCCATTTTATTTCATTTTCCATTTTATTTATTAAAGGGTAATTAAACACAAGTATTTTGACTGAATAGGTTAGTGATTTTTTTTTTTCATGTAAATAATGACCAAGAGGACAATCTTCCTCACCTTATTCAATGGACTATTTAGTGTCAGATCATTTTAGTGTCAGATTTAATTTTGGGGGTGAAATAGTGATTTTACCAACCCTGGAAGATGTTATACGTCCACTATCTCAAACCTGCATGCAGGTGGAAAAAATTTTCAACTGATAGAGATTTTGCTTTTTCTATGATTGTGTTCTTCACAATCAATGAGATTGAAAAGGACATGGAGATAAGAGAACTGCTGACTAATATTTTCTATTAAAATCTGTGTCTTGCATTTTGAATTTTCTAAAAGTCCAAATCCCTTGTGGTTGAAGAAAGAAGAGTAATGTCATAGGTTTTCCTGTCCTGTGTAAAAGGACCGTGCTTGGTTGAGTGTCTTGAACTGTCTGCCCATCATGTCTAATTTTCTAATTTCCCCCTTACCAAAACCGCAAAGGGAATAGAGTATGGTTTGGCAAGAAAAAGGGAAAGGATAGTGCCATGGCTAACTCATTCCCAGCACACCTACAAACATAATCGTAATCAGCCTGTGCAGACTACCAATTATTTTGTATTAGGAGGGCAGCTTTCAAAACAAAATAGTGTGGTTCATTTTGCTGTTCAGCAAATACCTTGTAAATGTCTATGGTAAACCCAAATACCAAACTGACTGACTGAGTTGCAGAAATTTTTATGCCCTTCATATTTCACTATTTTAAAATTACAGTTTACATTTGTGTGCTTACCATAATCTATGATACCCAGTAAGCTCCCTAGAAATTAAACATTTATGAAATATACCAAATGCTACTACTGTCTCATGCCTTACTTTGCAATTCTGGGTTGCTCTCTAATATGGAGAGGATGTAAGAAATGTAATTTAGATATCTCTTTTAAAGGCTCACCAGCCATGTCTTAACTAACTTTTATCAATGGAGAATCTCAGGAGGTACATATTTGTATATTATAAAACCCTTCAGCACTGACCATTAGGTAATTCTGGTAAACGTGGGTGTGTCACAATAGTTAAGCACGTCAGCCTCATTTCATTTCAGCTTAATGCACTGCAGGAAAGCACGAATTAGATGAAAGCAATTTCCCCAAGAACGACTCACTTCCTTGAGATGAGAGATAAACTTGGATGAACGGTGATTTCTCACAATCTATTTTTGAGGGTAGTGGTTTAAAAAAGTGCTAATGTAGTCTTTTCAAAATAAATCCTTCTAAAATGCATTATTCTTCGATTAATATATCTTATAATTGAAAACCCATACATACAATTATATTTTCTAAAATATATACATATAACATATATTACATATCTAGCAAATATTAAAATCTTTACAACCTTTAAAATTTACCTTTAAATCTGAACTTGGATTCGGTGAATCTGACAGCTTATTCTCAGTGATTCCATTAGGTACCCACCAATTCAAATTCAACATTATTTCTGCAAGTCCTAGTAGGATTAATTTCTCTGGCTGGATAGACGGTGTTACCATCCTGGTTGTTTTTCACTACATTTCAATTACTAGAGAACCCGCATGTAAAAGATCATGAAATGGCACTAAAGATATCACTGATTTCTCTCTATTTACTCAGATTCTGCAACATACAACAGAAGGAAAGAAGCAGGTTGTGTTGCTATTACTATTGAAATGACCAGAAATCCTCAGTCTCGTAGCCATTGCCGTCCATTGTTTAAGATCTGGGTTTGTTGTTGCTTATTTAGGCGAAGGTCAGAATGCTTATTTGTTTTACGCCTGTTGTTTAATGAGGATTTGATCAGACAGTTGTAAAGATGAAAGTAAATAATAGAAGTGTTTAATACGTCCCTTTATTCCAATTAACCAAAGAAAAGGCATACCTTAAAATAGTGTTGTGAAATGTCTAGGGTGTGTCTGTCTGTGTTCTTGCAACCCTTCAGTTCTAAGTAATTTTCAAAAGTATGTTATAAACATGTTGCTTCATCCTTGCCCTTTTAACATGTTAATGTCTAATTCAAGTAATACATGATGCAATCCCCAGCAAGCTCTGTTTCTCCTTTCTGGGACAATGCAAATCAAGACAATCTTCTAAGGAGTGTAGTTAAAAGTCTTGCCAATTCTGTTTATACTTCAGATATTCCAATATTCTATAGTTCAGCTTATATAAGACACTCTCATCATTGGGCTTTAATTATTCTGTTTCAGAATAAATTATAAAGGATATGTTAAAGAGAAACTAAGAAAAAACCCAACAAAATAAAAGATTTATGATAATGGAGGTGAATAAATTTGAACTAAAATATAGTTTTAGATTAAAAAGTAGTCTAACAATTTTTTTTAGTTTAGGCTGGATACAAATGATCAATTGCTGAAGCTTAAAAAATATATATAGCTATAGACATTTCCAGTTTTCTACACTGTTGTTACAAGACATAACTGACATCTGTGATGTACTCTGTAATATTTTTGCAAAGATGAAATGTGTGATTGAGAGACTTAAAATCTTTCAATACTTATGCATTGGATTTTTCTTCCATGAACTAAAAATGAATATTTCCTTGCTCAGATCATGTTACATGGATTCCCTTATATTACTTGTATTCATTTTTTAAGATAGAAATGGTCACAGAAAATACAGAAATACTATGTGTTAAAACAGTTTATGATTTTTATCATCAGTATACATACTCAAATTATAAATGTTTGTGCATAATTTATGATCCAACAATACCACTTTGTACCACTCTTAGAATTCTTCCATCAAAAGTAAAAGCACCAAAATATAAAGACACACTTCCATGTCCATTACCACATAGCGTGAAATCATAAAACAATTTCAGACTTGACAGATGTTTATCAATGGGTTTTGATTGAATAAAATTATGGCACACTCATGGTACACATTACTGGGCAACTAACAAAGGTAACATAGTAGTGTTATATGCTAGATATCTTTAATGTAATATAAGCGCAATGCAATGAGAGTATTTTCCAACTAAAACCTAACATATATGGTATATATATAATATTTTATCATAATAAAAAATAATAAAAATCTATAGCATAAAATACAAATTTGCCTCATATTAAGCATATTATGAAGTTTCCATGAAATTGCACTTACTTAAATAGCTTATACAGTTATTATCATACATTGGGAAGTGTAAAGAAAGAAACAGTTCACATTGTCCTCTTGAGTCTTCTCTCTCTCCATCTTTCCATCTCTGCTTTTTCTAGACTGATGTTCCAGTCATGCCTCTCTTCACATGGATCAGCAGGAACCACGCTAACTAGTACTGGTTTCCTCAAGTATCAGCTAAGAATTTTAATGCATTTTTATGCTGGTAATTGTTTTGGAACCTAGGAGGGATGAACATAACTTTTCATTCTTTTCTTAACTTGGCAAAAGCAAATATATTATTGTAGATAGAATTACTAGAAAGAAATAGTAACTTCGAGGCAGACATACATCCATCCTAAGATAACTAAATATATTTCAAAGTAGACTACACCACTCAACTGCTGGCAAAGTTCTACATATTTGGCAGTATAGTACTCTTAAGTCTGAGAACTGTTTCTTTTTTGTAAAAACGGTTTTGATTGGAAAACTTTAAATAAGTCATCTGGAATGTATAATATTCAGAGCTCCTTCTGGGATTCTTTTTCCATTAATCAAGGTTCTTTGACTCATTATCCTCACTGGCACTTGCTTGCTAGTCATGTCAGCTGCATTGGTGCCAGTGCTAATGAAGAGCTCTCATTTTAAGTCCTAAAGCATGGAGAGCAATAGAAAGGGAACCTCATTTCAGGTACCAGAAATGTCTGGGCTAACTGAAGGGCACATACATTGTCAAAGTGAGTCCAGAGTAGGGTGGCATCACCAAGATGGTGAAATAGGTCATTTTGGGCTTTGTTCTCCCTCACAGAAGGAACAACTAACAACTATTTGGGAATAAGACACCACTGAGAGAATCCTAGAACATGGGGTGAGACTAAAGCATTCCCTTGCACCAGAGACCAAGGCAGACTGCATTAGAAGGGTGGAAGTGGCTGCACATTGCCTGCATTGCCCCTCTTCCAGGCCTGCACAGCACCACACAGTGAAATCTGCCCTGAGCTTCTGGGAAGAGAACCTGCGAGGACAGCCAGCACACCCCCAGCATTGGGGTTACTTTGTAGGAGCCCCTGCTCTGATCTGCCCTAAAGGGTTTACAGGGGGATCTGGAGAGCTTGGCCACTGAGTTAGACTGTGATGAAGTAGGGAGGGATGTGCAACAGCCAGTTACAGGGACTGTGACAGAATGAATTCACACCTGCAGTGCCCAAGTAGTGATCACAACCAGTGGCTTTGCTCATCAGAGCCAAGTTGAGGGGTGAACTATAACCAGGGAACTAGGTGGGGTACAGATTTGCCTGGCTGAGCAAAGGTGGGAGGACAGAGCTGACTGCTCCCAAAGCAAAGCCAGTACCAAGTGTAGAAGGTTCCTGTGCTATGCACAGGCAGGAAGATTAATTAATAGCCAAGGCTGAGGGTAGCTCCCAGCCTCTCCTGACTGGGAAGCCTGTTTAACAAATTAAAAGTAGCCCAGAGTGGCTGCCCTCCTCCTACCCAGCCAAAGGAGCTGAGATTAGCCATCCCACCTGCTGGGAAATGTGTCTTCTTGTCCCATCTGACTAGAAGGGCTGGTGATAACTCCTGGAAAATGTGCAGCTCAGCAGTGCTCAAGCCTAAAGAAGGGTAGGCAGAGCTGACAGTTTGCCAAGCAAAGCCAGTGGCCCTGTGCAGCCAGGGAACTTGAGGTTTGGGTCAGCTTGAGTTAGGACAACAAAGAGCTTTAGTGGTCTTAGAGCTGCTTCTCATGCTGCACCCAGGCAGGAAATCTAATTCACAGCCTTGCTCATTGCTGAATATAGCTTTTAGCCTGTCCAAACAGGAAGCCTAACCGGAGCACATGGGAAGCTATGTAGCCCATTCAATAGCCCTACACTTGAACAGAGACCACAGCCTGTGGCCTCCTCTATCTACAGAGCAAACCCAGTGTCCTTATCTGACCAGGGAATTCAGTGCACATTCTGGCCTGATTTGAGTTCCTAAACAATGAACTATGCAAACCCTGATTCCTGTCCTGCTGCCCAGCTAGGAAGCTAATTCATAGCCCCATCCACTACTGAATATAAAGTATTCAGTAAAGTCTGGAAGAAGAGCCTGATTACTCAAATGTGCAGATACCAATGTAAGAAATCTAGGATTACCCAAAATCAGGCAAATATGTCACCACCAAAGGAAACTAATGAAATTCCAATATCTGATCTTAAAGAAATGAAGATGTATGAACTATCAAAGAATTTAGAATATCCTCATAAAGAAGTTTAGTGAGCTACAAGAAAACATAGATAACTAAAGGAAATTAGGAAAACAATATATGAACAAAATGAGAAGTTCAGCAAAGAAATAGCAACCATCAGAAAATTCCAAACAGGAATCCTAGAGTTGAAAAATATAGTAACTGAATTGAAAAATTCAATAGAGAGTTTCAAAAGTAGATTTGACCACGAACAAGAAAGAATCAGCAAACTGGAGAACAGGACCATAGAAATTATCCAGTGAGAGGAACAAAAAGAAAAAAGAACAAAAAAGAGTGAAGAAATCCTGTGGAAATCCTATGGAAATTATTAAAAAGAAACAATATTTGCATTATGGGAGCTCCAGAGGAGAAGAGAGAAAGGGACAAAAAGTACACTTAAAGAAATGATGGCTGAAAACTTTCCAGATTTGGGGAGAGAGATGGATATCCAGATCCGTGAGGCCCAAATTACTCCAAATAGGTTGAACTGAAGTAGGGCTACAACTGAGACACATTGTAATTAAATTGTCAAAAGTCAAAGATGAAGAAATAATTTCACAAGAAGCAGTAGAAAAGAGAGAAGTTACAAACAAGGTAACCCCCAGAAGGCTACTGGTGAGTTTCTCAAGGGAAGCTTTTCAGCCCAGGAAAGAATGGAATGACATACTCAAAATATTGAAAGAAAATAACTGTCAACCAAGAATTCTATACCAGGCAAAGCTGTTCTTCAGAAACAAAAAAGGGATAAAGGCTTTCCTGAACAAACAGAAGCTGAAAGAGTTTATTACCACCAGATCTGCCTTACAAGAAGCGCGAAAGGAAGTAATTTGAGTAGAAGTGAAAAAAAAAATGCTAAATGACACCATAAAAACATAAAAAGGTAGCATAAATCTCACTGATAATTGTAAATATATAGTCATAAATTTGCAATATGGTAATAGGGGTGCATAATTCACTTACAAGTTTAGTTTCACAGTTAAAAAATAGCAAAAATAACCATAACTACAATAATTTGTTACTAGTCATGCAGCATAAAAAATAGATAAGTTGTAACAGCAATAACCTAAAATGTAAAAGGGAGAAGAAATAAAAGTGTAAATTTTGCAGATTCTATTGAATTTAAGTTGTTATCACTTTAAAACAGGGTATTATAAGTTTAAGATGTTTTATGTAAGCCACATGATACCCACAAGGGAAAATCCTATAGTAATAACACAAAAGAATATGATAAAGAAGTCAAAGAATACTGATACCAAGAGACTGCAAAACACAAAAAAGAAAAATAAAAAACAAGGAACAATGGATCTACGAAACAACAAGACAACAATGAACAAAATGGCAGTAATAAGTCCTTGCCTATCAATGCTTTAAACATAACTGGATTATATTATCCAATTGAAGACATAGAATGGCTGAATGGATTTACAAAACAAGATCTAATAATATACTGCCTACCAGACCCTCACTTTTGCCTTAAAGACTCATATACTATGGGTGGAGGAATGGAAAAAGACATTTCAAGCAAATGGCACTTAAAAAGAAACAGGGGTAGCTATACTTATATCAGACAAAACAAAATAGACTTTAAACTCAAAATGATAAAAAAGAGAAAAAGAAGGTCATTACATAGTAATTAAGAGATCAATACATCCAGAAGATACAATTGTAAATGTTTCTGAATAACCAATGGCTCAAAGAAGAAATTAAACAGGAATTTAAAAGTTACTTGAGACCAACAAAAATGAAAACACAACATACCAGAACTTATGGGATTCACAAAAGCAGTTCTAAGAGGGAAGTGTATAGCAAAAAACACCTAAATTAAGAAGCAAGAAAAATCCTCAATAAACAACCTAACTCTATACCTTCTGGAACTAGAAAAAAAGAACAAGCTTAGTCCAAAATTAGCATGAGAAAGGAATTAATAAATATTAGAGCAGAAATAAGTGAAATAGAGAACAGAAAACAACAGAAAAAATTAACCAAACTGAGAGTTGGTTTTTTGAAAAGATAAACAAAATTGATAAGCCCTTAGCTAGACTGACCAAGGAAAAAGAGAAAGAAAGGATCCAAATCAACAAAATTATAAGTGAAAAAGGAGACAATACAACTGATAACATAGAAATTCGAAGGATTATAAGAGGCTACGATGAGCAACTATATACTGACAAACTGGACAACCTAGAAGTGGAAAAATTCTTAGAAACATACAACTTACCAAGACTGAATCAGGACGAAACAGAAAATCTGAAAAGACTAATTAGTAGTAAGGAGATTGAATCAGTAATCAAAAATCTCCCAATGAAGACAAGCCTAGGACCAAATGGCTTCATTAGTAAGTTTTACCAAACATTTAAAGAAGAATCACCACCAATCTTCCTCAAACTCTTCCAAAAAACTGAAGAGAAAAACTCATTTTGCCAGGCCAGCATTATTCTGACACTAAAACTAGAAAAGGACACTACTAGGAAAGAAAACTACAGGCCATTATCTCTGATGAATATAGATGCAAAGAATCTATAAATAAATAAAATATTAGCAAACTGAACTCAGCAGTACAGTAAAAGGATCTTTCACCATAATCAAGTGGGGTTTATTCCTAGGATGCAAGGATGGTATGATATATGCAAATATGCAATGAGATACAACACATTAACAGAGTGAAAGAAAAGAATCATGTGATCATCTCAACAGATGCAAAAAAAAAAAAAGCATTTGACAAAATTCAACATCCATTCATGATAAAAACTTTTAACAAATACAGAATAGAAAGAATATACTGCACCATAATAAAGGCCATCTATGATAAGCCCACAGCTAATATTATACTCAATGATTAATGGTTAAAAGCCTTTTCACAAAAAAGTATTATTTGATCTAATTTATATAAATTTGTATGTTTGTGTGAGAGGGAAAGAATACAAAAACACAAAAAAGTTATTAAGTAAAGTAAGAATGTGCTCAAGTTTATATCTCAATCTATAACAATTAACTTTTTAAAAAATTTTAATAGGTACAAAAATAAATATTAAACACTGAACAAGCAAAAAATAAAGTAGATGAGTAGAAGTCCTTAAACTGTTTGTAAAGGAGGGCTTTATCAGGTCCTTAAACACCTGTCATTATATACAAAATTCTGTGTGTGTGTTTGTGTATGTACTTGGGGAGTGGATGTATAGCCCCTATTGAATTATCAGTGGGGATGTTAGGACCCAAAAATTTAAAAAACACTGGAAAGACTGATCACAAAACAATTTTAAACAACTCTGATGGCTTGGGCGGTATGTTTTTTATCATTTTCCTTTACCCTGTTACACTTCAAAGAGCAGCATGGTAATGGGGAAAGTATCTCTGTGATTTAGGTGACACTTCTGAGTCTCATTATAAAAATAGCATACAGTAGAAGGATGAAATGAGATACCATAGATGAAAGTACCCAGAGAGGGCCTTAAAACTCGATAAGCACTTATATATAAAGGCATCTGCTCATGCTTAGTCTTTTTCAATAGAACGCAAGCATACTGAAAACAAGTACAATGTCTTCTTTAAAGTTTTGTTTTGTAACGCTTACCATGCTTTTTAATATGGATGAGCTAATACCCATTTAAGAGCATGTAGGCTCACAATAACTTTTGTTAAATGTAACTGTTTGAATATACTTTCACTATATTTATTATTATATAAGGATTTTAAACAACTAAAACGGTATTTACACACATATTTAGAGCCTATCTCGACTAGTTGAGTAGGTAGATGTACACCCCTGGAAAATACTGAACTTGTTCACTTAAATCAAATTGTTGAACATCTGTCTACCTTGCATACACATAGCTAAGCACTGTACTATGAGTTGCAGATAATAAAAAGTTATTAGTCACAGACTCTGCTCTCCAGGGCTCTTTTAGAAGAGCAAAGCATGTTCACAGAAAAGGACAGACCAAGATAGAAAGTGCCATAGGAATTTAGACAAGGGTGAAACACATTTGACGCAAGAAGGAAGGTGGGTACGGGGAAGGCTTCACGGAAGAGGCAGTATCTGATGTGAACAAAGTTTCAACATGCGGCAGAGTGAGTGAAAGGAACAGAAGACATACAGGCATGCATCGTGGGGCACAAACGGGAAATGAAGACAGGTTGGCTTAGGCTGGTCATGGGGTAATTTAAGGGGATTAGTGAGAAGCTAGATAAAGAGATATCTCAGTGCCTGATACATATTGACTATTGATAATACTTTTATAAGCATTTAATTTAAAACAAAAAAAGAACATAGGAGAGAACTTAAAAAAATAAAGACGATGAACAGGGTGAAACAACACAGAAATCTGGCAGTGAAAAAACCTTTGACAACTTTCAAAATAGCACTTTTTCTACCCATTCTCAGTGGAGGCAATGATTAAATAGAAATGACAATTCTTCTTCAGCGTTATTAATCCTACTTTTCTTTTTCTTTTTCCATTTTTCAAAATCTCAGAATAGAGCTCTTTCAATTGTAACTAAGGGCAGCAATACAGCACCAGAATATGCCTTTTGTTAGGAGAGGGCAACTTTGACTCCAAAATTTGAACCCTCTTAAGTTACTAATAACACCTGACCACGCACCAGACTAAATATTTTTTTAAATGTAATTAGAAAGCCACAGATTGATTTCAATTCTATCTTGTTAAAACTACAAAAAGTTCCTACGGTTCATTTAGCACCTAACAGTGCACATTCTTCTAGTTTGTATTCCTCCTTCATTTCTTAACACCAGGCAGTTTTTCCTTTCTCCGAGAAATGTTTAAAAAAGGGAAAGAAACTTATCAATCAGTTTCAGTCAGGAAATCATACAAACATTTCTTCCTAGGGCTCTGAAATTGGGAACTTTCTTCTAAAATTGTTTAAATATAACCAAGTCCAAATTCAGAAATCCTCTAAATTTAATTATCTTAGTTACACTGAAATGAGAAATTAAATTTTCTGTTTTCTTTATTCCCCAAAAGACTTCTCCAACCCAGTCCATCACTAAATGTATGCATCTTAGCTGTAAAATACTGGCAGGTTTGATGCCAGCCTAAATAGCACCAGTCCCCTAATCCTCACTCATTTCTTGCCAAAGAATTCAGCTCCTCCAAAAACCAAGTAATAGACACTTTTAATGTTTAACAATCATTAGGATATTTTCATGCATTACTCTTCAACATAAAGATGCTTTTTAAAATTACAGAAATTTTCATTATACTTAAGATCATTTGCACTAATCTCTATTTCATATGGTTTGGGATACTTTCTTAAAAATGAATTAGTATTTTTACTATTTTTTCACTTATTATTCAAAATAATTATTCATATAGTTCAATATTTTATGATTAGGCAAGAAAGGGGATACAAGAATGGGTTTTGCTGTTCTTGTTCTTTGTTCCCTCTTCTAGTTGGTGGGCCTGAGTTAAAATTTTAGAATCTTGAAATTTTGGTATTCTAAATCCAAACAGCATTCAACAGATTATAATAACAAAAAGCAAGCCAAAAAAAAAAAAAAAAAAATTGGTCCTGAGAGGTTTTCAAGGTCTAGGGAAACAGTTCCTGAATTGGGCTACTTGGAGTGGGATTTGCCCACCCCCTCCATTCCCTCTGCCTCATATACTGAAGGTAGAGACAAAGAAACCAACTCAAATCTTTCCAAAGTGCATTTATAAATAGAGAATTCATAATCAGAAAAACAATAATGATATATAATAGAATTAGCATGATTTTTCAGAACCAGTATCTTTGTTTAAAAGAAATATTAAAAAATGAAAATAAGCAGAGGTAATTTTTTTAGTTGTAAATCCTGCCCCTCTTCTCACTGATCTCCTGTTTTGATTTGCTAAAATAAAATTACATGGCTGTTGAGTCAGACTGTCTCTTTAATTTCAAATTTAAAGATAACCAATCTCCCTTCAAGTAGAATACTGGCACACAGACACCCCCAGTCTGGCTTATTGTAACTGTTCTCCGTTGGTGAAGTGGCACATTTGCAATCCCCATCACAGCCATCTTAACCATTTCACAGCATATCATTCAAATGTAAATCTCTAGGTGGCAACAGGAGTAGGCACTTGCGCTCAGAAGCAAGGCTTCTGTGGCAAAATCCTAGGTCAGAACCCCTAAAAGGGGAGACTAACTTGAAGGTGCTCAAATAACTTGAGGCTTAGATTGGCCAGTTCCACTGGCTTGCTAACTGCCTGTGGGGAAAGCCTCTCTGGAAACTCTTTCGAGGTTACTGGGGAATCCTAGGACAAACACACTGCTTGCTTTGGGGGGAGGACTAGCCCCATATTCTGCCCAGGTAGGTGACTCACAACCCCGCTGGACTTAAAAAAGCTTCAAGAAAAACTGGATAGACTGACATTCTCGTTTCTACTTCTACCTATTCCTACGCACAGGGAGTGAAATATGTAGGTATAACCCTCTTTCTCATGCCCCATCAGATTCTGCTGTCCCCTAAACGCCTCTGGTAGCCGCAGTGACTACAATGAAGGGAGTTATCGGAAACCATGTTGGTACTGGGCTAAAAGGATTTTTTTTTTCATGCTATGTATTTGGGGGAAGGACACAGGTAACAGTGTATAGAGAGAATACCAAAAGTGGTGTAGGGCAATGCCCTTTCTGGGTGCTTGACAAAATCAGTCATGGAACAGAGGTGGTAGACAGGAACTGACAAGAGTTGGCCTGTGAATGGGCAAAGCATCCCTGAGGGGGGTAAAAAATCAATGAAATGATTGACAGACAAGATGGTAAATGAAGGGAGAAGTGGAGACAAGTGCTGCTCAACCCAAGCTGAACTCCAGGAGATAAGTTTCTCCTCTAATTTGAGACTCTTTCTAGAGATTCAGTATTGAAGTGTTTGACATTGAAATGTGCACAGACCCATTTCGATAACTGGAAAGGGAGAAGACAGAGGAAGGCAGGAGAGGGAAGATTTCTGATTACTTCCCCGGGCTGCTGTCAGGGACCTGCGGCTCCCAAACCAGCAAACAACCAAGTGAAGGTTGAAGGTAGCAACGTAAAAGTG
Source organism: Camelus bactrianus (assembly GCF_048773025.1). NCBI lineage: Eukaryota > Metazoa > Chordata > Mammalia > Artiodactyla > Camelidae > Camelus > Camelus bactrianus. Next base: position 18,277,571 of record NC_133567.1, on the reverse strand, counting down.
CAACTCAAATTATTTTACATTTTGAATCCTCTTTCATTCTCTAAGCGAGTCTGGCATTGCAATGGTCGATCATCTTTGAGTACAGAGGGCTGACCGCCTTCTTTGTTTGCCCAATAACACTGCTCCTCCAATCTCAGGCACTTGGCTGATTAACATTTCAATTCCAGTTGTTGCTCCTTTTCCCACTGCAGAATGCAGCAGGGATATTTCCCTTTCTTCCCTCTGTAACACAAACCCCTTTATTAACCGAGCGGAAAGCAACGCGCATGGTGGCGGAGGCTCATAATAGCGGAGCCGCTTACCTTCTCCGGATCGAGTCAGCGCAGGTCCCCGGCGCCCGCTGCCCCGGGGCCGCAGTGCCGCCGCGCCGGGCCCTGAGCGTGGTCAGCTCGGCCGGCCCCCACCCCACCTGCCAGCTGCAGCAGCTGCTCCCGCCGCCGAGCTCCGGCCGCATGAAGTCATCCCCCGCCCCGGGCCGGATCGCCACATTCCGCGCCTGCCACGGGGGGAGAGGGACCTCTCCCGGCGGCGGGGAAGGACGCCTGGAAACTGCGCGGGACGGTCGCAACCCGTCCCGGTTTTAGGATTATTTTCTATTAATGCTTTTACAGAAGAAGCGTCGCCGGATGATGGCCCGAGAGAGAAGAGCCAGAGAGACTTTCTCTGCATCTCGCCTTTCCTCCGAGCGCTCCCCTGTCACTTTCGCGGCATGGACAGCTCCATTCCACTGTGTGGGTTTCCCACCCTCTACATCTTCCTTATCAGTATTGTTCATTTTACTGAATTTGAGAGTGGGATTATCTTTTAAGGTAAACATTCGAACACTCCGAGAGTGTTTCAAATAGACAATCAGTTTTTCTAAACCCCTTGTAGGAGGCTCCAGTTCCCCCCAACATACACACAATTACGCGCACGTACACACACAGCCAAACCACTCACAATTATGAAAGCTGGGACCTCTCGCCCTCTTGCCTACGTAATGGAACAGGAAACTCCCAAAGGATTGGAGAAGTAGGACTGACTAGAGAAAGAACTCAAGGAAAGAGAGATGGGTCGCCCTAGGATTTTTTGCTGTTTAGTGGTGCACTTAGTGGACAGATGTTCCCTCTCTAAACCCCCACACCCCGCCCTACCCCAATTGGGATGGCTGTTCTGGTGACAGCTATAACATTTGGAAACAAAGAAGCTGAATCCACATTAACAGATGGCTGTATCTCTCTTTCCCGAAGGTATCAGAATTGGCTTCAGGAATAATATGAGCATATATGCATATAAGCCTTTCTCTCTTTAAATTGGCACCAGCTATTAACAGGTCTCTCTGTCTTTCGTTCTGTCTCAGTCTTCCTCCCTCCCTCCTTACCTCTTCTTGCTCTCCTAAACTGACCAGATCAGCAGTTTGAGGATTTAAGGGGGGAGGGGGGGGAAGGTCAAGGATGACCTGTCTTTACAGCTGAACCAGAGTTTCTTTTCCCAATATTGAGCCATTCCCAAGTAGAGAGGCTCTTTGACACTAGGATTCTGTGTGAGTGGAGTTCTCACATTCAACTTGCGTTTAGAATTAATTGCCTGTCACTAGGTCTGGGCCAGCTTTACCCTTGGATTTGCCCAGCAACCTAAATACTGCAATTACACAGGACCGAGGCAGTACTTTTGATCTATGAGGTGTTCCCAACCCTCTGTTTAGCAGTTCCAAAATTGGGAGATAGTATAGTAAACAGAGTTCAGCAAAACTCAGTAAGAAGTCTTGACCCTGGAATGCATACTTTTTGAAAGCTGAAACAACCTAATTCATCAATCTGAGCTTTACTTTCATAAAATTAGTCCATAAATATGACCAAAAAGCAGGGGGTTCTTAATATGCATCAAAGGGTATGTGGAATCTGGAAGGGAATATTGCATCTTTAATTTCACTAACGTCTAACTGAAATTTAACATTTCCTCTAAATATAAATGCAGACAACAAACACAGTAATATTAGAAGTATGTGTGACTTTGTCACCAATAGATGTCACAGATAATTTCCATTGCATTTTTTTTTTTTTGGTATCTCAAAATATCACTACCCTAATGTTACAATGAAATCATTGTTACCTTTTTTGTTTTATTTAATAGACTTTTATTTATTTATTTATTTACTTGGGGTATAGTCGTGTCAATTTCTGGTGTTAAGCATAATGTTTCAGTCATAGATATACATGTATTTCTTTTCATATTCTTTTTCATTATAGGTTACTATAAAATGTTAAATATAGTTCCTTGTGCTATACAGAAGAAACTTGTTTATCTGTTTTATATATAGTCATTAGTGTCTGCAAATCTCAAACTTCCAATTTATCCCTTCCCACCCCCCATTCCCCTTTGGTAACCATAAGTTTGTTTTCTATGTCTATGAGTCTGTTTCAGTTTTGTAAACAAGTTCTTTTGCGTCTCTCTTTTTTTTTTTTTTAGATTCCACATATGAATGATATATGGTATTTTTCTTTCTCTTTCTGACTTAAATTTACATAGAATGATAATCTCCATGGATGGGCCTAGACTATATATTTTTAGAATGGTTTTAGATGTACAGGAAAATTAAGGAGATAGTATGGAGTTCTTACGTATCCCATTCCCAATTTCTTCTATTATTAACACCTTATACTAGTATGGTATTTTTGCTACAATTGAAGAACCAATATTAATGCTACAATATTAACCAAAGTCTGTACTTCATTCAGATTTCCTCAGCTTTTATCTAATGTCCTTAATTCTGTTTCAGGTTTCCATCCAGGATACTGCATTTCATTTAGTTATCAAGTTCCCTTTGACTCCTCTGGGATGTGATCGTTTCTCAGGCTTTTCCTGTTTTTGATAACCTTGATAGTTTTGGGGAGTGGTGGTCAAGTATTCTGTAGCATAACCCACTAATGTCATGTGTCTGATGCTTTTTCCATGATAAGACTGGGATTATGGTTTATTGGGAGGACAACCACAGATAAAGGGCCATATTTATAACATCGTATCAAGGGTATATACCATCAAAGTGATTTGACTGTTGATGTTGACCTTGATAACCTGGCTGAGGTAGCATCTCATATTTCTCCACTCTAGAGTTACTCCTCCACTCCTTCCGCACTGTACTTGTTAGAAGGAAGTCACTCTGTCAAGCTCACACCTAAGGAATGGAGAGTTATGCTCAACCTCCTTGAGGGCAGAGTATGTACATAAAGTATTCAGAATTCTTCTGCAAGATTTGTCTATTTTCCCCTAAATAGTAGTTTATTCAATTATTTATTTGTATCAGTAGAGATTCATAGGTATTTATTTTATACTTGGGTTAAAATCTAATACCGCTTTACTTTGTTCAAATTATTCCAAAATTGTTCCAGCTTTGGCCTTTAGGAGTTCTTTCTGTTGGTGCTTTTGCTTCTTTGGCATACTCCGTTTGATGTGTGTGTGTGTGTGTGTGTGTATGCGTACTATTATATGTGTTTACATTTCCTAACCTTCTGGTACCACAAGATGTTCCAGGCTCATTTTGCATATTCCTCCCCAGTCCTAGACTCAGTCATTTCTCCAGGGAGCCCTGATTCCTTTTATTGGAGAATGGTAACAGAAACCAAGATCCGGGCTCTAGGTGTGCTAGTTGCTAATGGGGTATCATTTGTTTAGGCTCTCTTAAATGAGAGAGCAGAGAAATATATGTGTATGAACTCATGTATATACACATATATGTAACTATCTATGTCTATATTGAGCTAAGTGAGTGTATACTGATATCTGCAACTATAACCCATTAACACAGATTATTTTCGCTTCTTCCTCTTGCTTATGTGTAATTCACACTTCAATAGTGAGAAATGTGGCTATCACCATCCACCATCTATTTACTTTATTGTTCAGTTCCAGTGCATGTGTATCAGAATTGTTAACCCATCTCCCAACATCACTATTTCTTAGTAGTTCATAGAATCTCTGTTACATCTTGCTATTTAATGAGTCTAAATGCTCATATATTTCTATATCATAAATTTGGCTTTTAAAATATTCTAATAACTGCATTTAAAAATTAGCAATTAGTTTCCATTGAAATTCTATATACTTTATGAATTTAAAAGTGTTATTTTGCAGGGAGGGTGTAGCTCAATGGTAGAGTTCCTGGGCTCAATCCCCAGTGTCTTCATTAAATACATAAATAAATAAACCTCATTTATCCCCTTCTAAAAAACAAACAAAATAGTTTTAAGAAAATGTTATTTTAAGAACACTTAAGTGGACCGATCCAGATTGTCAGAGGGAGCCACGGTAAAAAGAAGGTGAGGATCCCGGCCACAGGAAGTTATTGTGAGGGGCTGTGATGAGTGTGATGATGTGAAATGCCTGGTGCAGATGTTACGGGGAGCTCATACTTGATAAATGTTATCTTTGTCCACTTGAGCAGGCTTCTAACTCCTTTAAAGTTCTAAGTACCTTTGAAGAGAGAACATGCTAGTTTAGTTGAAGGGCTTGCTAGGTGTCAGGTGTTGGAGGTAAAGATTCACATAAAGTTAAGGGGGAATGAGAAGATGAGGGGAACCAGAAGACTAGGATGACTCTGAAGGTCAGGGGTTTTGTAGGTCAACAGACAAAGGTTTGGATCTTTCCATTCATAACCCGACTGTGTCTCATTTTTGAAATAAGGAGAGCAATGGCTATTACATAGGCTTGTCCTTAAGAGTGAACGTAGATGTTTAATCTTTTCTTTCAATTTATGTGAGGCAGCGGGGAATTAGTGTGGTGATCTGGGACAGTCCCAGAACATATTGTATTGTCCTTCCTGGTAGAGTTTGCATTCTGTGAAGCCAGACTTACTGAAGGTTTAGACAGTTTCTCGTGATAACTTAGGTTCCTTCAACCATCAAAGTACTCTTACCAGATTCTTTCTACTCATGGAGGACAACTGATGTTGATGGTGCTAGAGAAAAGACAAAAATTAAAGATGTTCAATGGCAGGAATGAACTGCTTCAGATTCTACACCATAGTGAGAGGCATAAGGGAACTAGAAAGAAAAAGAAAAAAAAAGAAATGAGAAATGTCTTACGTCAACATATTGGGTTTGATTTTGTCTGCTTGGAACTTGACACACACCAGAAGGCCAGATAATTTAATTTAATGAGTAGTGACTAGAGTGACGTGAAAGAGATCAATTTTTTACTCCATGACTTTTCATTGCACAATCCTTTTAAAAACAAAACAAAACAATCTTCAGATCATGACTTGAAGGTCTGCAATGCTTCCTTTCTGATATGCTGGAGTTAGAGATCAAACACCCTAATGATATCATGAGTCTCTGCAACGACACTCTGAAACCAGAGCCAGAGGCCCTGTATGAAAGCTGCCAGCATTCAAACCACCCCTTTAGGTTAAGGAGTCCTTCCAGAAAGGTCCCATTTAAATGCAAAAACACTATCAAGACGAGTGACTGAGTACTCAGTATCTCATTAGCAGCCATTAGCAATGTAGCAGAGATTAGCTTCTCAGATTTATTATGGAGAAGAGCTGTCAGGGTGATTTGGCCCAGCGTCTGTCACCCACTGACTGCCAGGTTTCACGCTCTTATCACCACATGGGGGGTCTGCCTAAAGCTGGGAACTTAGTTTACTAGAAAGAATTGGGCACTTAATGCACAATAATCAATATTGTTTTATGTAACTTTGACTTACGTGAAAGGGTAGAGAAGAATTTTTATAATAATAGCACCTTTGTGTGTGTTGATTAATCATGCTCTACAGAAATCTTAAATTTTATGATAAACATCTACTTTGTCAATGAGGTCAGAAAGTACATCATGTAAAATATGCACAGACGTAATTCAGGGAAAACAAAGCTATGGTAACAGAAATAGAGTTGCATTCAAGGAATTACAGATAGACTAAAAATTTTCTGCATTAATATGAAAACATTGATACAACAGTGCGAGAAAATGATCGTTCACATGAAGCTTGGTATGTGATATTGAATATCTGTGACAGAGATAGGAATGTGAAAGGAGAGTAGTGACTACAAACAGAACAGCATCTGTGTCTTTAGACATTGCTAAGAATTCACGTTGTTTTTACTGGTAGGAGCTGACTGACGTATCAGTGTAAGACAGGTAGTATCCTGTAATTGGAACTCTAGACTTAGTTGTGAAATGCATATTTGCTTAAGTGACATGCTTGGTAAATGGCATATGATACATTCAATAGTGTGATGTAAGGGATTCTCAAACCCTTGTGTAAAGCATCATCATGTGGGGTCATGAAGTAAAACCATCCACTTTGGCAATACTCTGAATTTTTTTAATTTTAGGTCTTTTAAAGAGTTTGATGAAACCAATACATCCCTTCTGCAGAAAAGTAGACTCTACAGAAAGCTTTTTGATTGTAATCAGTAGATTATTGAGTAGTATTTATAAAGAATTATGTCCCTGTAATTATTCATTTTTTTCAAATCCAATTTAATTAAAAAAAAGGAAATTTAAATGTGATTAAAAAGTAAGTTTCAATGAACTGTTGTTTGGTCATCAGGCAAACTGATATTCATTCAGCAGATATTAATGGGGTGTCTAATATGTGCTGCTGTTCTAGGCACTGGAGACACAGGAGTGAACAAAGGAATCTCTTCCTTATGGATCTTATGCTCCAGTGGAAGGAGATGAGCATAAATGCATAGATGTAGTTGGTGGAAAGGACCATGAAGGAGCAGTGTAATGATGCAAGGGTGGGGCGATTATATAGGGTGGTCAGGGAACATTTGAGCAGAGATTTGGAAGAAGTGTGGGAGCAAGCCATGAATACATTGAAAAAGAGGTTTGGCATATGCAGATAGATGGGCTTCTGCTTTATGTGTTTCAGAGATGGGCAAGTTAGTTTTGTTTGTAGTGAAATGACCAAAGGGGAAATTGATGAGGTTAGAAAGGTAGGTAAGTGGAAATCATTTAGGGCCTTTTAGGCAATGGTCAGGAGAGATCTTTAGGGGACTAGGAGTTTGTTTTTGGACATGCTAGGTTTGTGATGCCTGTCATATCTTAGTGAATCCCGGAAGCAGACAACTGGATATACTAGTCCAAAATTCAGCAGCAAGAGATAGCATGGCTATAGATGAAAGTTAGTAAATCATCATGGTATGAAAAGTCTTTGAGATGAAATCACTTTGTAAGTAGGTATAGGCGGAGGATAGATGACTTTGAAAGACTGAGCTGTAAGATACTCCGATATGTAGAGGATTCTCTAGGAGGGTACGAGAAGGGCATGGGAAGAAGTGAGCAGGAAGATAAGAGTAACTGTCCCATGAGCCAAGTGGAAAGCTGTAAGAAGGAAGAGGGAGTGAATATTAGTCCTCCTAATAAATTAAGATGATAGGACTTGGAAACATAGATGTAACTGATAACGTTGAGAAGAAAAGTTTCTATGTAGTGGAGAGGGCAGAAATAGGTAAGTGGGAGAAAAAGTGGAAATGTTAAGTAGAGCTATCTTTTTTGAGTAGTTTTGCTATAAAAAGGAGCAGAGCGTGGGGCAATGATTAGATTTTTTTTTCCTTTAAAATGAGAAACATTAGATCTTTGTATACTGATAGGAACATCTAGTAGAGGGCAAATAATGGAAGGTGTGTTACGGAAAAATCGGTCACTGCACCCCGAAAAGTGAATTCAAACTCAGAGGCAGAGTTTTGGGAGCAAAGAAAAGAGCAGCTTTTTTGCTCCATCCAGCAAGGGGAGCCACAGCACGCTAGCGCCTTAAAGACTGTGAGCCCATCTCGGGGTTGGGGCCTTGAGGTTCTATAGAAAAACTGGATGGAGCAGAAAAGGTGATAAAAATCAAGGCATTTTATAGGGTGCTCCATTCCTCTTAACCTCAAGAAATCTTCAGGAGGAACTCCGGAGGGTCTGCCCATTCTTCTGAGATTATCAGCCTGTTATCTCCTTCCTGGAGCATAGCCTCTGGTTAAAGTGTTTCTCAGTAAAGAACAAATCAGCAAATGGTTTTCGCCTCAGGGAAGTCAGTTTTTCAGTTTGCTTTGTACTCCTTCAGGTGCAGGGAAGAGGAGACACAGGAGAAGAGAAATCCCTGATTAGGCAAGAGGGGAGACATCGAGTGCAGAGTGGAGGGCTTGGATTTAGAGGACAAACATTTCTTCTGCTAAATTAGGATGGAAGGTAGAACAGGTGGTTTCAGGTAGACCCAGGTAGGTTAGCAGACTTGATGTTAGGAGCTTATGGATATTCTATTCTGATCCCTCCCGTACTGAGAGTGAAATAAGAAGCAGCTGAGAATTTAGATAAAGAGATGTTGTAGATGTAAAGAAAGAGGAGTTATGAAATTGTCATCTAGAACAGAAGAAAAGAGAATTAAGAAGTCAGTTTTCCAGTAAGCACTAAGTTCACAAGGGGTAAGTGGCCATGAATTTAAATGAGATCAGTTAGCGCTGTTGCTTGTTTTTTAATCTAGCCATGTTTAGGGGCTTGGCACAGTGGCTGAGTTGGCCTAAGATTCTATTTCACTAGGTCGGGCATTTTGCAAGGCCAACAGGGCTGAGAATGAGGGCCGAGGAACTTCACAGAGTCTACACGGAAGTGTGATTCTAATGATGGACCGTGGACTCTAATCAGGAGAGGCAGAGAATTGAGGAGTTAGGCCTGGAGCACTACACTTGGTTTTAGCTGTATGTCTGGGTCACAAGAGCTGAAAATCTTGACTGACAATTATGACAAGAGCAAACACAGTGATAACCCCCACAGTTCACTCAGTTACACAGGATCTCTGTGTGTTTCTTTCAGCTGAATTCCTGTCTGTAATTTCTTGATCCTTAAGTCGATGACATTATCTGAGATGAGGTAAGCATTTTTGATAAAGTCTTTCAGAAATGAATTTTACAAGACTATTTTTAATTTTAAAGTTTTTAGAATAGAAATTTGTATAACAGCTTGCAGTGATTTCAAGTGCTTTGCTTCTCTGTGAAGAGACATTAGTCTGTTACACCTGGCTCCAACCACCAGGAGTGCTTCCTCTGGCACTGAAAATAGGAGTAAAGTGTAAACATTAAACAAATATCTTATCTTTAAAGCATATGTAGCAGTGTTTCCTTTCTAATATGGGTCAAATGTCACTATTAACTCCACTTCCATTTTTTCCTCAGTGTAACTAGTTTATTACCAAGTTTCTCTTCATTGTGTGTATAAAGCATGTTTGCCCCCTTGTGGATGTTTCTGGAACTGTCGCTGAACTTTTTTCTTGTTTTTGGTAGGGGAAAAAAAGACTGAAAGTGCAGATATTGTGGTCAATAGGAATTATTTCTGATGAAACCCTGAGGCTGACCAAAAGCGGTTGAAATCACTAGGTGTTTACCTTCTTCTAGTAGCTTCAAAACTTGGGCTTATGTTAAGAGCCACACTTTAGCTGAATCTGGAAGAAGAAGATAGTTAAAAAAGTTAAAATTTTGACATTATTTTAAAATATGAGAATATACAATTGTGAAAGAAAGCTAGTCAGTCTTTCCTTTATATAATGTTAAAATGCTTAATGTCTCTAGCTTAACCCGGAAGGATCAGATGGCTTTTTTTAAATTAGTTTAAGATTACATAAATATAAATAAAGCTTGCCATTGATTAATTTCACTTGCTACATACAGATTTATACAAGTTATGAGAAAGTCCATTCTTAAGACTGCGTGAACATCAACAAGTCTGAATTTTCAATAAGAGTTTTCCTTAACATACTGGAAAAAATAACTTAACTAAGCATTTATGACATGAGCTGGTACTGGTTTAGGTTCTGGGAATAAGACCCAGTTTCTTTCCTCAAAAGAGTTGCAAGCTGATGTAGAGACAAAAGTTGCAATAAAGTGTCATACATTCCACTGCAGAAGTTTGTACTTGATATAAATTGATAGAAATGCTAGCAAGTTATTTTAAGTTTATTCTAGAGAAGTAGTTCAGAATAGCTTCATAGACGAGAGGACCTGAACTATCTTGGGAGATCTTTAAACACATGAGGAGTGGGAACCGGAGGTGAGAAGGCAAAGGCAGCCTAGCCTTAGAAAGGAAATGCACACAGGCATGATCCTGTGGCTTATTCACCCATTCTTACAGGCCTAATAGGGACACCTGCTGGTAGCTGCATCACTTTCATCATCATCACCATCATGTTAACAATGAATGAATACTTGTCGTCAGGTAGGGAAATGAGCTCTTAACACCTAGATGTTTTCTACCACCTACCTTATGAGTTCAATATTGTAATTATTCTCATTTTACACGTACAAACATGAAGGCTTAGAAAGATTAAGTAATTTGCTCAAATTAAGTGAGTACACTTCAACTCCATGCTCTGGACCTCTGTGCTTAACAGGCTAAAATGACTGGCACATATTAAGGGCTCAAATATTGGTTAATAAGTATAATAATCTCATAAAAGCTGAAGTGATCTACTTTGAAGCATATGATGCAATTTGGTGAATGCACTTGAGTGCACATAGATGAATAGTACAAGTGAGATACACACAAAAACAGAGAATAAAAATTCATATATGTATATCTGTTTGGAACAAAGAATATTTTTTCATGTCTAACTTCTTAGTAAGCAGCAGGATATCCCACACACATTGCTAGGCAGCATCAACAGGGCAGTGTTACAGATGCACAGAGAGAAAATTTACATTTCCTGCACATTACAGATATGTATGTGCTCTGATCACTTCTTAAGAATGAAATAATTTGAATTTTTAATTTTACTTATCAATGGTGTACATGAATCATGTTAGGTGAAGAGTTGTTGGTTGATTGGAAATTTTATGTTTGAATATTTTACAGAAAACAGCAAACAACTCCTTTTAGTCTTAAAACATCACATTCAACAAATAAGCAATTATGCTGAAGAAAGTGGCCAATTCAGTACAGTGTCTGGGATCTAAAATATATGATAATTACTTGAAGGAACTGGGAATAGATGAGATAAGGCCAGGAGGGAGCTAGGTGGTGGCTGAAGCTTTTAGCCCGGGTGGCTGAAGGTTTTAGCCCAATAGCCAGGTTCAGGTTGGTAAAAGGACGACTATTTTAACAACTAGAACTTCTTAGCGACAAAGTAGACTGCATTTTACAATCATAAACTCCCTGTCACTGAAGTGGTTTAGCAGAGGTTGAAGTTAAGAAGTCGGAAAAGCAGAGCCTTTTTACAGTGAGAAAACTCTATGATTCTATGGTTTCGCAACTCCTCGTAAATTTGTATAGTTCACACGTGCCACTCATGGTGACACTTAAGTATATGATGTCTTGAGATGGCCATTTGAAGTTGTTTCCTGTGCCACACTCTACAAATGTCAGGACTGTTCCTGTGCAAATCTTATTTCCCCCACTGAATCAGTATTATCCCTAAACAAGGGGCTTTCTTCCAGGAGGACATGAAAGAGCCGTTCAGAAGTGTCCAAACTGAGTTTTTACAAAACTGTGTTATCAAATTTTGTTTACAGCAAAATTTCAAACATAGCATTATGAGTTCCTGTAATACCCTTTACCCAGTTTCCCAAAATGTTAACATTTTTTATTACCATAGTACAATGATTGAAACCAGGAAGTTTACAATGACATCATACTATTAACAAATTTATAGACTCACATTCAGATACTGCCTATTGTCTTGTGGCCCAGGCTCAAATATAGGATCCCTTGTTGCATTTACTTGCCATAGCTCCTCATTCTTCTCCAGTCTAGGATAGTTCCTCAGTCTTTCTTTGTCTTTTATGGCCTTGAACTAGTGGAAAATCCTAGCCAGTCATTTTGTAGAATTTGTCTCTGTTTGGGTTTATTTGGTATTTTCATGTTTAGACTGAGGATATGTATTTCTTGACAAGAACACTTCAGGAGAGATGCCATGCCCTTTTCAGTGCACTGCATTAGAGGAGCAAGAAGTCTGCATGTCTCATCACTGGTGATGGTAACTTTGATGACTCGATTATAATGATAGCTGGAAAGTTGCTATTTTTCCTTTTTTGTAATTATTTGAGGTTGTTTAAGTATCCTGCTTTTTGTTTAATTTTCCCACATTGATTTTAGCATTCATCAATACTTCCTGGCTCCAACAATTATGTGGTGTTTGAGGAACGATCATTTCCAATTCTGATCATTCCTTCTACATTTATTAACTATAATTTGACTGTAAGGAAGATTTTTTCCTTCTCCTTCATTTATGTATTTACTTGGTTATTGTGTGTGTGTGTATGTGTGTGTATGTATGTGTGTGTGTATATATATATCAGTGTGAACTTGTGGATATCTACTCTAGTCTATGGGTTAAAATCCATTACTATCACTAATTATTTTGTTTCTCAGTGTTCCACATTTGGTCATTGATACTCCTTCAGGCTGTCTTCTGTGTTTTTCCTATGTGGCCATTCAATTTTTGGAGTAGTACTTTACTTTCTGGCACCACAAAATGCTCCAGACCATCTTTTACTTTACCTTGTCCTAGTCTTGTATCAGTCATTTCTCCATGACATTCTTTTTCCCTGCATTAATAATGGTATTTAGAAACCAGCATGTTGGTATGAAGTGTACCCATTACTACCTAAGCTACTCCATTGCCCTTTTAGCAGATAGAGCTAACAACACATATACAAATACATACACATATACAAATATATCTGTCTATTTTCATATTTATCTAGTGTGTGTGTGTGTGTGCATACCCACACAGGCACACGTACACATACATATGTAACTTCAAATTGATACATGAGTTCAAACTGATACCTTGATTCCAGTTCAACACCAAAAGGTTTATTCTAGCCTTCCTTATCCTTTCCTTATTTGTAACTTTTTTCTCTACCAATTAGAAACCTAATTCTCCTATTTACAATCTATTTACATATTTGTTCAGTTCTGGAATACACATAAAATACTTTAATATCATTGACCTTTACACTTATGAAAAAACAATTTACTAACAAATTCAGTACTTGTGTACAGTTCTTTTTGTCTTTAGCTTTTCAGTGTATATTAAGTGTATTTTTAATTACAGTATATTAAAATGCTGTTTTCCAGGGTTAGTTAGGTCAGTTCTTCCCTGCCTCCTTCAGTGTGATTTTGTTATTTATTTGTAAAAATCTTAGGCTTATTTGTTACTGTTTGTGATCCAGTTGGTGATCCTTTCAAATCCTGCATGATTTTAATTATTTGTTTACTTGTCTATGCAAAAAATGCTCATAGATTTGGTCAGAACTGTTAAAAAAAAAAAAGGCATATTCAAGTGTCATCCCCTCCTCGTTCTTTCTACCTCACTCCTATTCTTCCTTTCTTTCTGCCCAGTTCCCATCTGCTTCCTGAGACGTTAGTCACACTAGTCTCTGGTTTTTCCTTCTTGCATTTCTTTTTGCACTGATGAGTAGATACATGCGTTTTCTTACATGAAAAATAGCACACTATACTCCTTTGAACTCTGCCTTTAATATATTGGAAATCACTCTGTATCTGTTGATAGAGATCTTCTGTATTCTTTTTTTCCCCCTGTAGTCTGAAAAAAATCCAGCACTTTGTGCTCAACTCAGACTACTGAACCAGAATTTATGGCAGAATATGTGATAATCCATATATATAATAAGCTCCCCAGGTGATTCTTTTCCTTGGGGAAATTGGAGATACACTGCTTGGCATCTCTGCAATTTACATGTCTAAAATGGAAACTTCAATTATTTCTTCTTCCACGCCGTTCCATCCTGGAAATCCTTTCTTCCTTGGTACTATGATCCATACAACACAAAAACCTAGGAATGATCTTCAGTTCCTTACTTTTCTTCACTTTCTATATGTGTGTATATATTCATACATATACACATATATATAATATTTTTCTTCATATTCATTGCCATCATCTCAGTCTGAGCCACTATCATTTCTCCTTTGTTCTATTTGAACAGCCTAGTAGCCACACAAATCTGATTATTTCAACTATGTTTTCAAAATCATTCAATTGCTTTCCCTTGCTTCTAAGAGAAAATCAAAATCTTTAGCTTTATAGATTCTGGCCTTGCCTTTTCTTCTTGTATTTTCATACTTATAAACACACACACTCACACACACACACTCACTCACACTCATACACAGATACATAGTTAGTATTGTTTTTTTAGTCTTTGTTTTCCCTCCCATCCTGGCTTGAGAAAATTAAGAAACAAACTCACAACAAAAAAATTAAGCTTTAAAAATAAATTGGAGTAGTGTCCCTCCAGAACACGTCTCTGAAGTAGTGCTGGCATCACTAGCAGCACAGCCCAGGTTTTTTCCCTTGGGCATAAAAGTGTGGTGAAAACGTCTCACTAGAAATCAGAATCTAAGCTTTCAAAGTCCAATTCTATCTCCAATCTTCTGCAGTATGCCTTAAGGATTAAAGCACAGGAATTAGAATCCGAGGTCTGGATTGAGTCTAACCTTCTTTCATATGAATTTTTTTTACCTTAGACAAATCATTTATCTTTTCATGCCTCAATTTCTTCATTTATGAATGGAGATGTTAAGAGTATTGATATTCAAGGTTAATGAAAATAGAATGAATGTAAATATCATTACACAGTTTTTGAACACCTAAAGTTAAATGTGGGGGGATTGGTAAGAATGTGGAGCACCTGTAGCCCTCATATACTGCTTGTGGAAATGTAAAATGGTGCACTCACCTAGGAAAACAGTTTGTCAGTTTCCTAGAAGGTTAAATATGTATTGACCACATTGATGCATCCATTGCACACATGGGTATTTACCCAAGAGAGAGGAAAGCATAGGTCTATAGAAATGTACATGGACATTCAGGCATCTTTATTTGTGACAGCTCAAAACTGGGAAGCAACCCAAATTTCCATCAACAGGTGAAAGGATAAACAAATTTGGCATGTCCATCAAGTGGAATGCTATCCATGACAATAAAAAAGCTATTGATACAAAATCACATGGATGCATCTCAAAATAATTATGATGAGCAGAAGAATTGAGACAAAAAACTAATAAAATGTCAGAATGCTTAAGCTAGTCTATACTGACAGAGAGAGCATTGTATTCCTGGAGGTGAGCGGTGGCAGTGAAGGGAGGGAAGGAGAGGTTACAAAGGGCAATGAAGAAACTTTTGCGACTGAATAATATGTTCCTTACCTTGATTGTGGTAATTATTTCACAGCTGTATACATATGTCAAAACTTGTTAAACTTTACCTTTAAAGGAATATAGTTTATATTATGTTAATTATACTTTTATAGAATGAATAAAAATGTTAGTAATAGCCCTCTCGGGTGCTTAGAAATGATTATTTTTTATTTTTAAACTTTTGTTTCTGATTTTCCTCTAAAGTTTCTTAAAATCAAGATTATTATTTCTATACTATAAAAATGAGCAAATTTTAAGAAAAAAAATTCATTATTTAAATTCCTGTCTTCTTCTAAAATCCAGTTAGGTGTTCTTTCATTAATTTTTTTTTACTTGAAAACATTTTAAGCAATACAGAATTTGCCAGGATAGTACAAGGGAGATCTGCATACTCTTCACCTGGATTCAGTAATTCTTAACATTCTGCCACATTTGCCTTAATCTCTGTCTCTCTCTCTCTCTCTCTCTGTATATATATATATACACACTTATATGTATTTATGATAATTATTATTATTTTTCTCAAACATATGAAAGTTATTTCTGGATATTATGACGCTATCAGACACTATGACACTTTGTCACTTCCACACACATAGTCTGGCTCCACTAGTTGGAGAGGGAGTACCAAAATGGCACCTACCAGCCCTGTGCTTAGCCAGGGAGGAAGAGATTGCAAAAATGCTGTCACCCTGTGTCTCTGTCCCTGGAAACATTTCCAACATTTTCCTGTCTCTCTGCTAGATACTCCAAGATTAGTAAGAGGGTCTCCTTCACCTACAGTCTAGGCTCTTTTCAAACTGATATTTTTGTGCTGGGTCCTAGGGTGAGTATGTCTGTGTGTGAGCCTTTAAGAGCGGGTTCTCTGTTCCCTACAGTTTTATGGTTTTCCTGAACATATTTCCCATTTGGTTTCAGAGACAGGTATTTAGAGGTCGTGTCCATCCTGTACTGGATCTAATGATTGGAGTGCCTGATGTGGAGCACAAACCAGTGCTCCTCAAGGAGAAGTTCTGCATTCTGAGATTCCTCTCTATTGTGAATTGCTATGGCTGGGATGGTTTTTTGTTTTGCTTTTGTGTTTTGGTAAGACCGTGTCTCTGCCTCTCCTATCTATCTTGATGCTGCCCTTTCATCCTTCGTTGTGGAGGTTCTGTTCATCCAGTTTTCAGGTCTTTCTCAGAAGAAACTGTTCCATATACAGTTGTGGATTTGTAGTGTCTCTGGGAAGAGGTGAGTTCAGGATCTTCCTATGCCACCATCTTGAACCCTTCCCCACATTCACTCTTGAGTTGAGGTGAGCAGGAGGTCTCCTTTATAATTTTTATGAGGTGATTTTCTATTTAGTTTTGTTCCATAGACGTTAATTAACAACTGCCAACACAAGTCCCTGAAACATTCTTTCTTCTGGATTTCTATTCTTCTTCTTGCAATGCTGACATGTCTTCAAGTGTCTTCTCTTTTGAACCTTCAAGTCTTTTCCTTTGCAAGCCATTCTGTCATGGGGGACATGTTTCAGAAATTCTTTCGTGGCCTGCCCACATCACTAGAGCTCACTATTCCAAGTCAATCCAAGCTATAATTCCATGTAATATCCAGAGGTTTTCAACTAGGTATAGCAGGCTTAAACAGTGATCGAGTTGAGATAACTTACATGTTTCCAATCTCTTAAGTATGCTTTCCTGCTCAAATGGTTGTTAAAGTAATTAAAGGTATGTGTCTTCTAATTTCAAGCAAATCTGTCCTTTGAGTGAATTTAGCTGAGATTTGCATATGTTCTTGACATCCTCTCTCAATCTGGAATTAGTTGCACTGTATTTGGCAGCTGTTATCCATAGATTATGCTACAGGCTTAGGACTATTTTTTAATTTCATTAAAAAAAGAAATCCTTTATCTATTTTTCTTTATTATTATTTTTAGTTGGCACAAATTAAAAGAATAAAGACATCTTTGTGTTGAAATCACCAAGATTTCAGTCATCATTTTATTAATGAAAACAGATACATGAAATATTTTTATGTATTTATTTGATGGAGGGGGAATATATTATTCTTGTATTTAGATTTATTATTTGTTTTACATTACTAACCTATAATTTTCTTTTCATTCTTATATATATATATTGCATATATGTATTAAATATCTAAAGGAATACTTCAGCTTCAGAATTAAATTTGTTTTATTTTATTAGATTTCAAATTTGGAAGTGAATAAGCATTGGTACAACATATATCAGTGACTTAAATGAGAGGTTTTATTGAAACATGATTTTAAGCATGTTCAGTCAAGTTTAAATTCCTCCTCTAGGAATTCAAAGCAAAGTTATTTTATTTGTTGTAAGCTTGGAATTTTTAATTGCATCAAGAATCAAATTGTGAATACACTTTGGATGACTTATTCTCAAATTTATTCTTCAGAGAGTTGTGCAAGTTGGTTCTGATGCTCTAAATCCTAAACAGAATTATATTGTAATTGCAGATAAATATTTGTATAATTATCAATATCCTAACAAATAAAACACACATAAACATTCACATTTGTATGTGAAAATTTTAATCATTGCCGATATTAAACTCAGTCCTAAATGTTATAAACAGATTATTAAATCTACTTCTAAGAGCTTTGCCTTCCAGAGCACATGGCTAGAAGAGTAACCAATTTAAGCAACAAGGAGCAACATTATCTTGTTGCCACTGCTCCAGCTACTCTTGCTAAAATGCTAAAATGCTGATCCCACTTCTATCTTACTTTTTTTTTTTCTTATTTCCCTTTTGTACGAAGCCTATTTGTATATGTTTTTTCTCTGCATATGTCTTTGGTATCATACCTAATCAATCGTTGCTACTTAGTGAATATTAATACTATTCTAACCAGTAACATTCTATCTAAAGAGGAAGTACGATGTAGTGTGGTTGGGTCCACCTATCTGCTGGATTAGGCAATTCAATCATTTGAATTTTCTGAAACTCAATTTTATAATCTTTAAAAGTAGGAGATTAGATAATCTCTATTATCTATTGTAGCTCTATTACTTTTGTAGTAATTTCTGTAATATAGTCTTGTTGGAGTCTTACTTAAAAACAAGTGGCGATTATTTATGATCTTGTAAGTAAGAAACAGAGGAGTGAATGCAAAATCACTCTCCAACTATAGTCCCAAAGAATCCTTTATACCTCTATTTTTTACCTTATAGTTCATGTAAATGATATCCATTACTTAAAATTTCATAAGCAAAGACCATCTGGTCTTTATAAATGCTATTTCTGCTTTACCAAATATTGATAAATTGGGCAGCTTTGTGCTGCCAAATACTTAGGCCTCTTTGTCATGGCTTCATACCAATTTCAAAATGAATATTGAACATGATTATTTAGGGATAAAAGAGTGATAGTAAATAAAACCATATGCTTACTATTAAAGAATTTTATTTGAATAACTCTTAGTAGCATGTTTTCAAAACTTGGTCCACTTGCAGTACTGGAAGGGTCCCGTTTTCATTTGATTCTGAAACTATAGCTCTTGGGCAATAAGCCCATCTGTAGTAATGGTCCAGGCTGAATTGAGCTTGATTAGTATTTGAAATTGATTCTGTCCAGATACCAGATGGCCCACGTTGGTATTTTATTTGTCACTTTCAAAGGAAAAACATTTTTTTTTTACCAGTGGGAATGAACAGATTCAAGATGATGACTGTTCTCCCCCAGGTTTACAAATAATTGTTGAATGTTAGTGCAGGGTTCATTGTTAACTGATGGCTCTGCTCCAGCTACTTATGCAATGAATCGTTCTCTTTGTCATGTAGCTTCTTTAGATTTTACCTTTCATTCCTACTCTTTTAAAAGTCTACTTTTTTAACTAGAATATTATAGCAAGTCCATGCTATAAATGTATTCATAGCCTGCCTTTTAGAGAACACAGTGAAGAGTCAACTGACTTATTGACTGGAGTGGAGGATTTATAAAATGATAGTAGAAGCTAAGATGAGAACAGCTAATGGCATCTAGATTTTTTTTTTCAGTGTAGGAAATAGCAACTGCTCAAAAATTGTTTTCAACAGGAAAGTGGGAGAATAGAGCTGGAAGTAAGGGTGGAGAGATATTTGTATTAAGCCAGGTGAGAGATGATCAGGATTTCCGTTTGGCAGGTGTCCGTGGCAAAGCAAAAGAAGGGGCAAGTAAGAGTTCCTTTGAAAGAAGAATCAGTGGCAGATATGACATAGATGATGAGGGGGCTGTGCTGCCGTCTTGGCCCCTCAGCTTCTCACATCCCGAGCAAAAATACATGGAACAGGATAGATTTGTTGACCCCCTTTTCCACAAGCTCCCGCAGGCATTTTGAAGGAAGTGCAGAAAACTTTTAACAATAAAAGTTGAAACTTAAGCGGCAGTCATTTTCCTCCCAACTGCAAATAAAAGTAGTCAGGTGGGAGCAGAGAGCTGGAATTTTCTCTTTCAAACAAGAGGAGATTCAAATTCATGATGTACCAAATAATAGCGTCCTATTTCATTTTATAAAATTCTCAAAATTTCAAAGCAAAATAAAATAAAATGCACAAAGGAGGAAATATGTTTGGATATACTGGAAAACATGCAGTAAATACATTTCGCCCCTCCTACCACTTCCTCACTCTGATGAAATCCCGTAGCACAGTCTGTTTTACCGGGTGGTCACGTGAGCGGGTTTGACGTGCAGGAATAGTAATGAACCACAGGGGCAACACTGACCGGTGAGAAAAAGGTGTTGGAAGAGCCCTCTCCTTAGTTTTCCTTTGCTGGACTGGGGTTTCTGCAACGCTTCTTTGGAGGTGTATCTTGCCGAGTAAGCACCGGGCTGACCGTTTTGTGAAGACTTGTCCTGCTTCCCCTCCTTCTCTGCTTTGCTTTTTACTCACTCCGTTAAAACTGCGTTTCTCTCAATAGCAATATCCTTCAAACTTAGTGAAACTGAGAATCACCTAAAGAGATTTTTTTATACCCTCGTATCTGAGCTCCCCCTAGATATTCTGATTCAGCATGTTTGGGGTGGGGGCCCAGCCCTTGTAGTTTAAAAAGCTGCAAGGCAACGCAGACGCAGCTGGTGAACAGACCACAGCTGAAGTGCTGTAGACCAGAGCATTAGCAATTAAGTTTATCCTCAGCCTCTAGGGTTTTTTTGTTTGTTTGTTTGTTTATTACTATTGTTTTTAATAGTAATTCTACATATTTAAGATGTACATCTTAAGAAATGATAGTAAAAAAAAATAGATGGTAAAATGATTACTGTAATCATTGACTAGAATATCCATCTCCTCAAATAGTTATCTTTTTTCTTTTTTTGTGCTATACATTAGATTTCTAGAATTATTATTATTATCATTCCTCTTACATAACGTAAACTTTGTACCTTTTGATCACATCTCCCCGTTTCTCCCACCTCCTCAGCTCTGGTAACCACTGTTCAACTCTCTGCTTCTATGTGTTTGACATTTTTAGATTCCACATATCACTGAGATCATTTTATTTTCTTTCTGTGTCAGGCTAATTTCACTTAGCATAATGTCCTTTAGCTTCATTCATGGTATCACAATGGCAGGATCTCTTTATGTTATAAATGTATATTCCACTGTATAGCCATATCACAATTTCTTTATTGATTCATCTATCAATGTACATTTAAATTGTTGCCATCTCTTAGCTATTGTAATAATGCTGCTATGAGCATTGGAATGTAGCTATCTCTTTGAGGTGCTACTTTTATTTCCTTTAGACATATACCCAGAAGAGGGATTACTGGGTTATACGGTAGTTCTATTTTTAATTTTTTAAGAAGCCTCCATATCATTTTCCATAATGGCTGTACAATTTACACTCCCACCATCAGTGTACAAGGATTGCCTTTACTCCACATCCTTGTTAACACTTATTTTCCTTTTATCTTTTTGATAATAGCCGTTCTAACAGATGTGAAGTGAAATCTCATTGTGGTTTTGATTTGTATTTCCCCCAAATTAGAGATGATGAGTGCTTTTTCATATACCTGTTGGTTTTTTTGTATGTCTTTGGGAAACTGTCTATTCAGGTCCTTTGCCCATTTTTCAGATACGTTGTTTGTTTTGCCATTGAGTAGCATGAGCTCAAGCTCTATTTCCAAGTAACCTAAGACAGCATTAAGAGCAGAATTATAAATTGCCACCCTTATTACTAAACCTTTTTACATATAGCTAATTGTGA
Organism: Camelus bactrianus; assembly: GCF_048773025.1. Lineage (NCBI taxonomy): Eukaryota > Metazoa > Chordata > Mammalia > Artiodactyla > Camelidae > Camelus > Camelus bactrianus. Next base: position 18,256,242 of record NC_133567.1, on the reverse strand, counting down.
TGAGGTAGAGGTGGAGGTTAATATATTGGGAGAAGGGAAACCACTGCATATACCAGATGTGAGGGAGATGATAATTATACGATTGTGAAGTAGGTTGGTTCTTTTAAATGGCATTGAAAATGAAGACTTCCCCTCCCCTCAAATGATCAAATTCAACCAATTAATTACCAATTTAAGGCATGCTTGAAAAAGTCAGAGGGCACTCTGACGTCACTAAAGGTGATTCTCATTTCCTCCAGCCCTTAGTGCCTCATTGCACTGAAAATCAGGTCCAGAGTGTTATAAAGTGAAAAGAGCTGCAAAGATTAGATGCGTGGTGTCTACAGACCTTCTGTGTCCAAGTCGGGCCCTGATAAGTAAAGAGTGTTACTCTGAAAACTCATACAGGACTCTTTTGGTGATCAGAAGCAACCTTTTTTTGACTTTATCAGAGAATAGCAACTTCCCATTGCCTGGAGAACATGAAAAGAAAAATGTTACTTGAAGCAAGTGCCTCACAAGATGACACTGTTTTTCTCAAAGCCCACCTCCAACACTCCCATTAGGTATAAGACTTTAGAATCCAGACGTTCTCTTCTGGGAAAAACATAGTAATATGTCAATGGAATTTGAAGACCTGTGAGCAGAGAACAGGGGAGTATATAGAAGAATGGATCTTCAGAGTCTTAGGACACTTTTGGAAATGCACAACGTAAGACTGCATATGGAGAATTCCTTGATAGGACACTATTCATCATTAATTCAAAACTCAACATGGAGTTGGTCTCAATTATTTGCTGAGATGACTCCTTGAATATTGGGCTTAATGACCTATATTAATAGAGGCGTTAGAACTTTCTTGGAAAATTATTGTAGAAGTGGACAGAGGATGCAGAGAAGGTGGAAATATTGGAATGCATTTGTTGTGTGAAAACTAAGAAACCTTTGAAAAGTCAGTATAAAATACACAGTAGATTCTGAAGACTTAACATGAAAAAATATATATAGCAGGCTTCTTTCAATTCTAAAATTTCATGGAGAATGAGGAAGATAACAAAAAATCTCATTTAGTCCAAGTGTCTTACTGTCCTCTAATGGTTAAATATGGTATAAGTGCAAAGAGAGGAGAATGCCATAGTGCTTTACAGCAGAGAAGAATCTTAGGGAATATTTAGCCCAATGTTTCTAACATTATGGGTTTTATGAAAGTCTTAAAAGGAGCAAAAAATATTCTTATGATTTCTTTGGTATTGACAAACTATTTTTATTATCACACTTCCTAAATATGATTAAACATAGGTAGTATACTTATAAATTCCTATAAAAATTTACAACCAATACAGATTAAGATAATAAACATTTTATTGGGGGTTTCAATTAATGACATTAGTGTGACATATTATGTACAACATTAACATGATAGATATAGTTCTTTTGCTAAAGCTAGATTTTGTCTCAAACCTGGAAATGGTCCTGACTCTTGTTGTGTATTTTTTTTTTTGCCTTAGGCATATTCATATTGCCCATGCTAATATATAACTTGAGAAATCTCAAGTCTTCTACAATAAAGAAATGGTGGAATGGATATAGATACGTGGAGGGGGACATACAGAAGGTGGAGAGGAATATTTAAAGTTGATCACACTTGACAGTTTTAGTTATCTCAGTAAAACCTGAAGCAAAAATATAACCATTGTTTCTTTCTTTTTTTTTTTTTTTTGACATTTTTGACCTTGAATAAAAATAATTATTGGTATATTCCTAAGTGATTTTTATTGATTTTAATATTAGCCTTCTATCTTGACAGAAGATACTACTTTCCCATTATTAGTAGATTATTAGTAAAACAAAAGTTCTTGGATAATGTCATTTAAAGATGAATTCAGTTGAAATAAAATAGCCTCAGAGTTCTGATTTTGCTTTTGACTGTCCCCACTTTATCAAAAACCCTCTTTGCTGTAAACCATTAGAAATTACGCTTTCATCACTGCTGAAAGATGTGTTTTCATTACTAGCAGCAGGGAATAAAATGGGAAGCTAATTTAGCTGAAAATTATTTTCACAGTAACTCCATTTTAAGCAAAGAAAAAGAACAGTTTATCTTTTAAAGTAGAAATTAATATTAATAAATTATACATTATTCTTAATTGCAACATGTCAAAGAAATTTTTAAAAATGAATTTTTTTTGGTAATAAAAGAAGTCTTTTGATTGGAAAAACCAACCATGGATTGTTCTCAAACAATAATGCCTAGCACAAAAGGGAATTATATGAACCAAGGGAATTATATACTAGGCATTTATAGCTTTTCAGGTTTTTCTCTTTTCCTTCTAACACATACCCAATGACACATTTTTTTTTTTTCCTATTTACCCAGGGTTCTTTACCAGTCCTGAGTTAGTCTTAACCAGATCCATTCCTTCCAATTCCTCTGTTCTGCTCTGGGTCTTGGGAAGGCTGACTCATGCAGGCTGTGTAACTAACACTCCCTTGTTGAGGGTTATGGTAAGTTTGCACAGTGAGAATCATTGGCCAGAAATTGGAAGGCAGCAGGAAGGGAAGAAAAGCCTCAGGTGTACCATTTGTGTCTCCAGCTCCTTATGGAAAGGAGTGATAGGGTTCCACCCTCTACCAGGTGACATTATCCCCAGGCTTCTCCCACATGGTCTCACCCATTTGTCTTTTCCACTTAGGGATTAGTAGTGGTTCCCTGCTGTTGGTAGTCTCTGAGTTTCTTCCCTCTTCCCTCTATAACTTGTGTAACTAATTTTATGCATTAAATAATTTCTGTTATAATTAGACTCTTTTCTTAGATCCCTTCTGAATCAGGTACTCAATTCTCTCCTAAATTTCTTTCCCTTCTCCAAAACTGCATAATGAAGTAAAAGCAAAAGATGATGTCATTGGAGTAGAAAGGAGCCATCTCAGCATGTGAGATGAATAGAATTATGATGAGGTGACATTTAAGTATTTGGACACTGGAAAGCATTTACATATTTGAACATTCTTTGACATAGGAATAGCCTTGTCCTGCTCCAAGGAGGTTATAGGTGATCACAGCACTTCTTTTCATATAAAATGATGATGGCTCCCAAGCTTCCTCCCTCAGACTGGGGGCCTTTGAGAATTTTATCAGGGCAGAAACCACGTCTTTTTTTTTTTTTTTTTTTTGGTAACTCTTGCTGGTAAAAGGGGCCTTTGATGCTATTACTGTGGAGGGAGATTTTACTTCCCTTCATCCCAGGGATAATGTTAGAAATAATGATCCATCTTGAGCAACGTTACAGGGGCCAAATGAGGGCAACATATGCCCAAAGCCAAGCTGGGATTAGCACTGTGATTCTACAGAAAGAATGCTGGAGGCCAGGTCACAAAAGGAGATCACCACTGACTTTAAATGAGAACAAATTATTACATTTCTACATATAAAATCTGTCTCTGAGACAAGAGAAAGAAAAGAAAGCAATTCAGGCTGCCTTTATTATAACTGAAGTTGATGGTGTTTCTGAAAATATGATGGTAATTCTGAAAATATGGAAATACTGCATAAAAGTGTGAGGTATGAACAAGATGGGAAAATGATGTGCTAAGAACAAAAGCCGGTAAAAGTCAGTTCAGCAGTTTTATTTTTTCTCTGGCTGTGGCTTTTCCAGTAAATAAGAGAAGCTGAGCTAAGCAAGACATATGCATACTGAAACTTTCCAGCCCTTAGACAGAGAGTCCATACCTTACAGGTGAAATTTGTGGGGCTTTTCCACTTCTAAATGTCACAAAGGTAAAATGAGAGAGAAGTAGGTCAAATTTTGAAGACCGATGGGAAGAAATCAGATTTGGCCTGATCAGGCGTCATTTAGGGACCATATTTTCATCATATGAGAAAACTTTAACCATTCACACACAAAAAATTATATGGACTAAGAAAGTAGATGAATAATGAATATTTTGTACCTCTATTGATGCCTTTAAAATAAGGCTAAGAATGGATGTACTATGAGTCAGGGATAATGATACAGATAAAACACAAATAGCAGAACAAGTGTATTTGGTAGAGACTTTTAACAAAACATCTTTTTGTAATATTTTAAATGTACTTTGTAAAGAGTTCAAATACTGAATCACCTGATAGTGATTCATACTTTGATTCGTCTAGGTGCAAGGTTCTTAAATAGCATTAGTTATTCTTTCTGAAAAATTGCTTTGCCGCATTCTTTCTATTGTCATTTGTCCCATTCCTAAAATGGCATATTCTCTTCCTGTGACATCATAACATTGTGCTTTGAGATCTCTGAGGAACTTTACCATACATGCTGCCTTATGACACTGTAGCATAAACAAATAAATATTTGAAGCTAAAATATTGATGTGATTGATTTAAAACACTCTAAAAGCTTTAGGTCATGGCTATGTAACTTCAAAATATGAATATTTTATTGATTCCAAATTCACAGTTGTAATTTCACAGTTGCTTAAAAATTTAAGGTACATTTTATTCCACTCAGTGAACTACCTATGTAGACATATGAGCTATGATTTGTTGGTTGGATGGTTTCAATTATAGTAAAAGTAATTATATTTCTTTCTGAAATAAACTTTCATTCTCTGGATAATTACATTTTGAGTGAAAAGAAAATATCAAAACCTTGGGTTACCCTGGAGATCTACTTTTCTCAGTACTTTGTTATTTTGGCCTCATGATGGCACCAAAGGGTAGGAAATGCCTTTTGAATTCCCATTTACTTACTGAACTGCCATAAAAAAATAAAATTAGCAGATGACAGCTGAGTTTGCTAAACCTTTCACTTCAAATAAGGAAGGTTGTGGGAGTTGTTATGGTTTTGGTATGCCCCCTTTGGTGTAGATGTTTACAGTTCCCTCCTACTTTTCTCTGTGCAAGACACTTTCTCTCCTTTTTCTCCAATTATTTTTGTTCCCTTCCTCTTATCCCTTCTTCCAGTTCATCTCTTCAGTTGCAGCGAGGAAAATGTATTGATGAAAATAAAATGGCTAGATTTAATCATAACAAGAAATTCGTGTCTGAATAACTTTGAAAGATACATGATTAGCAGATGGCCAGTTAAGAAGATGACTCTAAAAGGAAATACACACCATAAAATAGAAAAAAAAAAATGCCCTTTAAGTTGATATCTCACTCATTTTCCAGTTTCTTAGAGAATCAAAATTTAGAATCTAACTTGACACCATAATAAATCTTACTTAAGCTTAATGGTAGCAATCTCAGCTGTTGTCTTATATTTCTCATTGGTAGATGAGACATAGTTAAGGTGTATGTTCAAATGAATGCCCTGCTATGTGTGCACCTCTGTATATCAAGCCTGTGCTCTAGGTTTCTGTTACATATTGAGAGGGAATCAAATAAATGTAAGATGTGTTTTTTTCCCCTTCAAAGAGACTTGCAACCCCGCTTGAGTGACAATATATCTAAAAATAACTAATAGTAATGGTAGATAGCAATTTGAAGGCCTTGGCTATTAGGAAATAGAAATAATACAAAATGGCTTTTGGTTAAGGAAAAACTTAAAGTGCTATATATCATGAAATATTCTCCTTCAATGTAAAAAAAAAAAAGGTTAAGATGAGCACATTACATTTGGTTACACGACTTTTATAACCTGCAATTCACTCTTTCAATTCATGCAATATAAAGATTTTTACATGTTAACTCTATTTTCTCAGTCTTCATAATCTTTTGGATTAGTACAAAGCATTACAGAAATAATTATAACATAGCACCCAATCTTTTCTTTCTAATTTCTGTGGGATTTGGGTCCTTTTCACAATGTTTTTCCTACCTCCCCTCTATAGCATCTCTTGCTTCTGTCCACAACCAACCTTAGTAAAAGTGAGGAACTTCCCTGCTTCCCCAGAGACCCCTGGTCAGCTTGCTCAGACAGTATCCTCTGGTTTTACATAATGAGTATTATTCTTCCTTTTTTACTCTTATTTACCCCCACAGTAAATAAAATATTCATTACTGAAATTTGTGAAAAACAGAATAGTTCTTCACTCCTGGTTTCTTATCACATCTTGCATTTGTAAATGTGCATATTCCCTCACATCCTAAAATCCCTGAGATCTTTGAGGTTGGGCTAGAGGCTAATCTGAGAAGCATAACCTTGAGTCACTGTTCAGGATCAAGTCTGTCCCTTAAGTAGGTATTCCTTTTGAGGAAAGTTCCTTCTCTATTCATCACAGTGCCTGGGTACCTAACGGATGAGCTTTGTCCCTCAATAGCCTGAATATCTTTATTTTGGGGGTTATGTGGGTTAGTTACCTCTCAGCCTCTAAATCACTATATCCATGAGGCTTATTGGCATTCTCTTTAAAATCAGTCTTTAGTAGGACCAGCTTGTCTGGACTAACTCTCTCTCTCCCAAACACATACACACACAAAATCTTCCTTGACTTAGGACTTAACCTATTGTTAAGTTGAAAATATCGTAAGTTGAAAATATTTTAAGTTGAAAATGCATTTGATACACCTAACCTACTGAACATCATAGCTTAGCCTAGCTTACCTTAAATGTGCTCAGAACAGTTATATGAGCCTACAGTTGGGCAAAGTCATCTGACACCAAGCCTATTTTATAATAAAATATCAAATATCTTACATAATTTATTGAATAGTGTACTTAAAGTGAAAAACAGAATGGTTGTGTGGTTACAGAATGGTTTTAAGTATGTTGGTTGTTTATTCTTGTGATATCCTGACTGACTGGGAGCTGTGGCTGCCTGGCATCAGAAGAGTATCATATGGCATGTCACTAACTGAGAAAATATCAAAATTCAAAATTTGAAGTATGGTTTCTAGTGAATGTGTATTGCTTTCATACCATAGTCGTCAAAAAATTGTTAAGTCAAAACATTGTAACCCTGGGACTGTCTGTATATATATATATATACTCAAAATTCTAAGACTATATACTGTAGTGTATTCTATTATATAAATTGCTCTAAGAATATATATGTATTATAGAGGTATATATGTGCACATATGTATGCATTTATGCATTATATTTCTGTCTCTATCTCTATCTCTATCTATACATTCTTAGAGTGTTCATCTAGACCCTCATTCTAGGTTTTCTGTTTCTTTGAAACAGTCTATAGTTTCAGGTGATTAGTAAAGTAACACAACACAGAGAAGCATTACTAATTTAAAAAAAAAAGTAGTTCCTTTTTCATAAGTCACTTATTTTAATGAAAAGTGTAGAAAAAAAAAAGAGTTTGAAGATCTCTTCCTTGTGGGTTGACTTTTGATATAGGCATGGAGATATGTTCTTGCCAGCTATTTGTTTCATAAAGTGTTTTTAACAAATATCTTTCAAATGGAAAGCCTTTTCCTAAGAAATGCTAGAGACACAATCCATGACCATAAAATAACAGTGATATAAGTGTGATTGAAATTGATTGAATTGTATAGAAAGGAATATATTCATGTTGGATGTTGCAAAGGCACCTAAGAAAAGGTACAGTATCCATTAGTCCAGAATAAATGTGGAATTTTTCAAGGACATACCTAGCACAGAGGTAAGGACTTTGAATGACTTTTTTTCTGCTAATCTGCTTTAAATGATTTCCATAACCTTTAATATGATGCTAATTTAGGAAATATTTAAACCTATAAAAGGGTAATGTAGGTATAGATATAAGATTCCTGTAATTTTATTTTAATCACTTTATCTTTATCAGCTTCTATAAATTGAAAATTTTTTGCCTGGATTATGTTAAGTTGTATACTTGTAGAAATTAATGATAGATATGGTTTTTAAAATTCATTTGAATAGAATCTCTTCTATATGGACAAAATCATACATGGATTTCAAGATTTGAAATGGGAATGATACTACTAATCAAACTGGTGCCTCTCACCTTTAGGTGAAGAAACCGAAGAACAGGAAAGTTAATACGTGCAGCTAGTTGATGGTGATGCTAGACTGGAATCTAGAACTGTTAGGGAATTGCTGAGTACTGTTTGTTTTTGTCCACATTTTTTCCTCAGAAAAATAAGGCAAACATATTTTATCTGATGAATAAAAAGAAGAGGATCATTTCAGAAACAAAATCTCATTTTGTATTACTCTAAATATATGGATCTTTTCCCTTCTAAAATTTTCATCAAAGATGGAAAATACTAAGATATACTGTGTTTCTACATGTTTATTAGCCTGTTCTTTATCTATCGTAGATGTGAGAAAAATAGCATAAGTTCAGTAATAAATTTATAATTATTAACAATTTATTGATATATTTTAATAAATTCATGGATAAACATTGTTTTATTTTGATTCTACAATATGATATTCATATGATAAAAATAAGATTTTATATATATACATACACACACATATTCATAAACATACATATATAATACATGGATACACACAAGAATACATACACATACATATAAAACCTCTATTATTAGCTACCTAATATTTGTAAACTAGTTAGAATTTTCAATATTTCTAAGGCTCTCAAAACAATAGCTGGCATACTGTGAGCATGACAGACATGCTTCCTTTTAGTTATGATGATGTAGTCTGCAATTTAACAAACTATATTTCAGATCTATTAAGAACAATTAAGACACATAGTCCTATTTTGCTTTTAAAAAAATATAGATACATTTTCTATGCGAAAGGATAAAAAGCCTCTCCACAATGGCTGCAACATTTCTGAAAACATTACATCTCCACCAGTCAGTAAATAATAAGTGCTAAATGAGTGGTATGGAAAATAAGTCTTGTGGAAGTTCAGAAGAAGGAAAGATTGTTTCCAGATGAAGTGGTCAGGGAATGCTTTACAAGAGAGGCAGGATTTGAGCTGCACTTTGAAAAATAGGCAGGATTTGGATAAACAGAGCAAGGAGGGTTGGGTTGAGATGTGTTGTAACAGAAGAAAAGTGTAAAGGCAGAGTTTAATTTTCATCTTTCTCTGCCTCAGGGTTGATGAGAGGAGATAAATATATTTAAGCATAAAGCCAAGAGGGAAATCTCCTTTCTCTGTTTCCCTGACTTTTGAACCCTCTCCCACTATCACTATATTTTTCAAAACAGAGATCCCTGGAAAATTCTCCTATCTATTATGCTCCCTTGGATAATAATATATTCACATCTGTTGCTTTAAAAAATAACGTATTACCATTGTTATGATACAATTTTATATTTACAGTGTTGAAATGAAAGCAAGTGTGTGTGGGTTTCTTTATAACCTGAGTTTCTCTAGTTCAAAGAAACAAGGAATCTGTCCTCCTTTATTCTGTCAGAGAAGGGTGAAAGTTATCCTTCTTACTCAAGCAAAATAACAATTGAAGTACAGCTGGGCGTCGGAAAATGCAGAGCACACTCTGTTTAACAAACTTCATGGAAATCTGGCCACAAGGGGTGGCTATGGAAATATTTCTCTCCTCAGAGAACAAAGCTCTATTCTCCAACTTCAAACAGCTCTGTTATACCATCTTCCCTGGCAAGGGACACACTCTTGTATATATTGTATATATTGACTAATGAAAGGTATGTGACAATTTAATCATTAATAAAATGTATAATTCACAGAATCTTAACCTAAGGAAAATGAAATTAAGAATGCATGTCTGCTGAAAAAAAAATCTTAAATGCATATCCAAGCTGAAAATAAGTGATTTGGGGATTTTCTGCTGTTTAGGATTATCTGCACCAGTGAGCCCCTCTATTACTGTTTGTAACAGAGTGTTGACTTAGTTTGTCTGCTAGAAGGCTACCCCAGCTGCAGGGTATGTAGTAATTACAGTAGATTTGAGTTATCTGTCAATGTAAATCCCTGAATCAGTTATGTACACAAATAAAAGTATTTTATTTCCTATTTTTATTTGGTCGAAGTTGCTTTGAAACATACTCAAGGTGAATTTTAGGTTAGTATATGAAAAGATTGCCTTAGCAAATGCCAGATTGGTGAAAATTAGCTGGATTTCATTTTCTCTAAATAATGTAGCTTCATCTGTTAATATACACCAGTTCAATCTACAATATTTATTACACCCTTTTTGTGAACAAAACCTCATGATTGCATCACCTGAGGAGTTATTTAGACACGATTAAAGCCTAGAATTTCAGCTGGACAAGCCCACAACGTTTGTGGCTCCACTTTGCACCTTAAAACTTGCATTTGCACCTGCAAAAGGCTGAAATGAATCGCAAGTCAGCACATGTGTGTTCCATTATCCATTTTTTATGAGCAGATGTGGGTGATGTGGGCAAAGAGCTAGATGCATCTTTAATTGAGAAAACCTGTGGTAAAGCTATCCCTAAATCTCTTCTAGGGAATTGACTTAGAACACGACACACTGTGATTTGGAAACTACGAGTCAGACCCAAATGTTGACCAGACAACCTAAACTTGAACATAGGCTGTCAGAAATGAATATTGAGGACATTAATCCTCAGATTTTATTCCTTTCAGAATTTCTCTTTGAATAATGCTGTATGCATTAGGGTTTTTTGCTGTTGTTGTTGTTGTTCTAACGTTCACTTTAAAATAATACAAACCATCAAGATTAAAGGCATAAGATCCAGCGACATTCATTTGTAGAAAAGTAAATTGGGTCCCAAACTCATTTTTCCATGCTTCATTTACACAGAAAGACTCTTAGAGTTGCAGAATTGAAAGATGTTTTGTTTCCTTTATGCTTAACACATATTGAATATTTATTTTATAGAAGTTATTCCTCTAGCTGCTAGCAATGAGGAGTGGAGGTAAAAGTGAACGTGACCCAGAGTTTGCATAATGAAATACATCTTTTAAAAAGCACAATTTATAAAGCTTGGCTATTCTCAAAATTATGATGATGATACAGTTCCTGGTCAGATCAAATAAAATTATACATGCAATTGAAAATTAGATTGATTGCTGCCAAAAACTGCTATACTATATAAGCTAGTGGAAGTGTTAGGTGTTGGTTGTAAGCCCTTAAGGAATTTATAATACAATGAAGGAGAACAGAGTGATTAGTACTAGGATAACATGTATGAGGGAGTGGTGGAAAGCAATAGGAAAAACACCTCCCTCACCACTGGGGAATTTTGGAGACAGAAAATGACATCCATAATAGAACTGAAAGATGAGTTGACATTAGGCAGTTTGGGGAAGGCAGGGAAAGGAGATCAGGGTAGAGAAAGGAGCATGTGGAAGATACAAAGATGGGAAAATATGGTGACTTACAGGAACAGCAAGGAGATTTGTCATATACAAGCATAGAAAGGGAAATAGGGAAGATGAAATGAGAGAGATAATAATCACAGCTAATATTTTGTTCTATTACTGTGTGCCAGATAGTATTCTAAGAACATTAGAGGATGTATCTTATTTGGTCTTCACCATAATCATATGAAGAGATATTCCCATTAAAAAAAATGAGAATTTGGAGGCTTAGAGAAAGTAGGTACTTGCCCAAGACCCACAGCTTTTAGATGACAGAATTCAGACTGAGGTTCTAGGCTCCATGTTCTTAACCACTGCACTGTGTGACTTCAAAGGAACAAGCTGAGACATGTTGAGGGGTTTCTACTTTATCTACAGAGCATTTGGCAACCTTTGACGAGTTTTAGGTCTTGAATTTTATCAAAGTAAAACAAATAACAAAGAGTGAGTACAAGATTGGAGGGGATGATTCTGCAATCAGGAGGACCATCTAGGAGGCTATTTTAAGATTCCAGAGAAAGCCTGGAGTGTAACTAAGATACTGGCAGAGGGACGGTGAAAATTGGAAATTTTTAAGTGATATTAAGGAGGTAAGAGGCAGCATCCACAGAACTTGATGGGGAATAAGTTGGAGTTATTTGCTTCCAGTTTAAACATTTTGAAAGGTGATAGCACTACTGATTGCAATAGTGATAGCACAAGTCTTATATGCCCTTGGGGGCCTTTTCTGTGTCTGCTTCCTCCACATGTGTCTTGCACCACAGAGTTGAGCAGTAGATGCCTGTTCTCTGGGTTTTTATAGCATCCTGAGGACACCATTATCCTTGCTGGGCATCATATTGCATAGCCTTCCCCACCTGACTCAGACTCATTGACGTTATCTTTTATATACAGTATCTCCAGAAGCTACTATATATATATATATATACTATATATATACTATATATATATATATATATATTTATTTATTTATTGAAATATAGTCCATTTACCATATTGTGTCAATTTCTGGCATACAGCACAATGCTTCAGTCATACATGAATATACATATATTCATTTTCATATTCTTTTTCACATTAAGTTATTACAAGATATTGAATATAGTTCCCTGCACTGTACAGCATGAACTTTTTATTTATCTATTCTACATATATTAGTTAGTATCTGCAAATCTCTAACTCCTAATTTATCCCCTCCCACCCTCTTCACCCCCCACCCCTGTAACCACAAGTTTGTTCTCTATGTCTCAGAGTCTGTTTCTGTTTTGCAAGTAAGTTCATTTGTCTTTTTTTATTTTAAGATTTCACATATAAGTGACATCATATGGTATTTTTCTTTCTCTTTCTGGCTTATTTCACTTAGAATGACAATCTCCAGATCTATCCATGTTGCTGCAAATGGCATTTTACTCTTTTTTATGGCTGAGTAGTATTCTATTGTATAAATATACCACAACTTCTTTATTCAGTCATCTGTTGATGGACATTTAGGTTATTTCCATGTCTTGGCTCTTGTAGTTGTTGGGGGGAGGTAACTGGGTTTAGTTATTTATTTATTTTTAGAAGAGGTACTGGGGATTGAACCCAGGGCCTCATGCATGCTAAGCATGTGCTCTGCCTCTTGAACTATACCCTCCCTTGGCTATTGTAAATAGTGCTGTTATGAACATTGGGGTGCAGGTGTCTTTTTGAATTAAAGTTCCGTCTGGATATATGCCCAGGAGTGGGATTGCTGGATATATGGTAAGTCTGTTTTTAGTCTTTTGAGGAATCTCTGTGCTGTTTCCCATAATGGCTGCATCGAACTGCATTCCCACCAACAGTGTAGGAGGGTTGCCTTTTCTCCACACCATCTCCAGCATTTATCATTTGTGGACTGCTATCAGAGACTTACTTGAATACTTGCTGAATGTGTACAATGACACACAAAAGTGATAGGGGGAAAATAGGGGCTCAGGAGATACTAGACATATCTGCTACCTTAGGAAATAAAGTGAAGGTATTGGAAATAGAGGAGGCATTTTTCTCATAAAGCTTGGGGTTTAGGAAGAGAAGGAAGAATATAGGGAAAGATGATTGGCCATGTATAGTTTATTGAGACATAAAATTTGCCTCTTTGGATTGTGGCTTAAAATATTGCAGGATGAGATACTTTTCCCTGAGGATGAACTGCATCTTGCATTTTTATCAAGACCTCTTCAAAATGAAAATTCAATGTCCAGATGGGGGAAAACTAAAAAAAATATTGTTATGGAAAACGTTGGGAATGACCTGATAAGAGGATAAAAATGGGCAAGGTAGTGAGGATGAGATAATTACAAATGGGGCCTGGAATAAGACTGGATACAGCATGGGAATGCAAAGCATGGATATGAAACCAGGCGAGATTGTGCTGAGCACTAGGGTGGAGCACAAGGAGCATCTTATAGGTGAGCTTGATGATGCAAGACTCAGCATTGTCTACTTCCATTAGGCATGCTCTTTGAGTGTAAGTCCTCAAGAATTTTTCCTACCCAGAACTGGGTAACTTTGTTGGTCGAACGTTCAGTTTGGGGCTCTGTAGTTGACTGATGTCTTATTTGAACTCTCATCTCCCATCTTTCAAGCCCTAATTACCCCTTTGTAGCACCTGACTACATGTCCTTCTAAGTCTTATTCACCTGATTATATGTTTATCTGTAAGTGCCTTCATAGGTGGAGAGCAATTTTTCAGAGATTGTATATTACTTCTATCTCCCTCACACATCACATGTAATCTTGTGCATAAAAGGCATTTGATAAGTGTTAAATATGTAATAGAAAAAATGTGATGTAATCACTTTACAGTCATTTTGTAAGGAGGATTGATCCAGATAACAAATAGGAGGATCTCTTATTTGCTGCCCTTTTGTCAACTTGAAGACAGTATAAATAATGACTCTGGAATGCAATATATAGGAAGAGAAAAATTAATCCACGTTTGAAAAAAATAAAGATATAAAAGGCCATGGTAGAAGTGGAGCATATTGGGAGAGGGGGTAAGAGAAGTTGCAGGGAGAGACTTTAAAATGAGAGGAGCTAGATGCTATGGACCTAACTCAAAAGGGAAACAGGCACTTTGGAAGTAAAGGTCCATGCCCTGAGTTATGGAAATCTCTTCTACTAATTTCTTTAATAATATTTAATCAAATTTCTATTCCTGAGAAGAATATAGCAGAGATGTGTTGGAATGGTGGTGAATGAGAAGAACTGAGTCCTGATCCTAGAAGCCAGACCAGAAATTTCCTCTGTGGTGCAGCTGTATTAGTTAGAAAAGTAGAGGGAGGTAGGTATAGAGATGGAACCAGATCTGCAGGGAGAAAAGCCAAGTAACCCTGTATCGTCCCTCTCTGTCTTTAAACAAAGAGTCCTCTGTGGATGAAAATAAAAGGGAAGTAAATAGGTGTTTTGCCACCATGGTAGCCAGACAAGGGGAAGTAGGAGTAATGAAAGATGTCAATCTCAAACCATCACTTAGCAGGCGAGAACAAGGATAAGACTTAGTTACTGTCAGTGGAGACAGCCATGTAGCTCTGGTCCTGCATTTTATACTCTGCGGGAATCAGTGCATTCAAAAAGTAAAATCTGAGATACTGAAAGATTAAATAACGTTAATACATGAAAAAACAAAGGTATGTAGTACATAGCCAATGCTCAAATAATGTTTATTTCTTTTCCTGAAACTTCAACTTTTCATAATACAGTTGTTGCTAAAATTTCTATTTGTGTTTAATCAGTGAGAAGGTAGAATGATGAGACCTACTGTCAACCTAACTTGTAAAATGAAGGAAAATGTTTTTTAATATGAGAATAATGGGGACCTTTTGAAAGGGCTGTGTTTCTTTATAGTTTCCAATTTTCAGTTGTTAGTGAATGGAAATGCTGGTCATAATCAGACATGTGCTCAAAATACTATAAAAGGCAAGTTAAAATTCTTCAATGGGAAGTAGTTCCCAGACAACATAAGCCTAGGGATATGGTCCTGATACTAGATAATCATCATCATTATCATCATCATCCCACTGCTCTTTGGCATTGTCTTTAAAATTGCTACCTCTGCCACTTCTGACTTATCTAACTTCCAGGGTAGAAAAAGGATGTTACAGTTACTTCTAACCTGTTTCAATAACACTGTGTAACACTCAGCTACAATTTAAGAAATATACAAAATGCGGTTTTGTTCTCTTCATCTTTGCTACTACCAAAGCTCACCTTTGCTGAAACTTCTTGGCAATAGCAGCTTCTTCACTGACCACAAGGAGGTAGCTATTGTCAGAGACTGGGTGCAATCACAATTACAGAACACATCTCCACTGCTTTAATGGTCCTTTTATCTGTCTCCCTTGGGACTAATAGGATTATAAACTAGATTGAACTCCATAGAGCTTGTCCTATCTACACAGTTCCTTCCAGGAAACTGTTTTATTTCCATTTCCAGACAGCCAGGATTGTATAAGATGATCTGACTTAAGTCATAGCATCTCTAAGCTTCTGCCATAAGAGATTTGATCCTACTGCCTGACCTTTTAAAAGGGCAGATAAGTTTAAAAGGCTGGGAGCCTCCAAAAATGAATATCAGACTCCATAATGGTAACTGATCCAAATGAAAAAGAAAATGAAGAAGATAATATATAAAGATAGATATGGCTGTATAGATAGCAATTTAGTAAAACATGATTTAAAAAAAAATTGGTAGAAGAGATGTACTAGATGATATTTAGCTAAGGATGTATATTAGAGTGACACTGAATGATACAAGATGAATCTGGAATGCTGAAACCTACAATGAGAAAAATGTATGGACAATAGAAAGGTATTTTTGTTTTTGCTACTTTATTAAATGCATGAGGATTATACAGTAAATCCACAAGTGTAATGTAAAGAGTTGAGAAAAGTAAACATGCTTAAGCACCTTCATTTTATTTTCATGCTGAAGAGAATAGGTTTTAGATGAAGAAGTTTAGGATAAGCGTTGATGTAAATCATGGTTGAGTGAAAAGACTGTAAAAGACAATTTAGCAGCTCTTCCCACTCAGAACAGTTGGAGCTTAGCTACTATAGGAAGTTGCATATGCACTTGAAATTTTCTGTGATCTCTAAAGATTCAGTGGAACTAAAAAAAAAAAATACAGGAAGACAGGAGACAGGCACCTACTGTCCCCATTTTCATTGAGGCAAAGCTAGAGACTGCGATGTAAAATCAGTATGTATGGCTTCAGTACTGGACAAAACTCTAGGATGGCTTATCATATAGGTGATTTGAAAGAATATTTAAGATTTAGAACAATGCTAGCCTGAATTCAGCATATGCTATGTTCTAGGTTAGCTTCATTATTTTTATAAATTAGATGAGATTCAAGAAGTGTGTAGACATAGTTCTTAGATCTTAGTGAGGAATCTGAATAAGTTTTCCACTACATGATTTGGAAGAAAATGGAGAAATTAGGTCTCTGTGATAGAAAACAATATATTTTTTGTAAATTTGTACTCTTCTTGGAAAATTTACGTAGAATGGGCTAGGTCAGAAGTGTCTTAAAGGAAATGAGTATCTTTTATTTATCCTGAGACACCAGCATGGAGCACATTGTAGATAAATTTTAAAAAGTTAATATCTTACTAGGTGAAGGAATGAATGTTGAAAAAATCCATTCCATAGTAGTTGGTTGTCTAAGCACTTTTGAGTAGGGACTATGCTTAAAGAAACTCTGCCTGGTGGCTTTTGGTTAAGGTTTCATGGATACTTCTGGACTTAATACTTGCTGACAGTGATAATGTCAACTCTGAATCTGCTTTTTATTTACAAATATACTAATGATTATTATCAGTTAGACGAGACATTTGTGTCACATTGTAGGCAGTTATAGGTATAAGACACAGAAAGTGGAAGCTCAATGATTGATATGCTCTTTTAATTTTTTTAGATGTACGTAGATCTTTTGCAGAACTACCTTACATTATATTTTTGCTCGAAGTATTGGAGGCCTTGTCTCCAGAACTGCAGTTATTTTCTGTATGTGATATGGTGACTAACTTGAGGTTGTATATTTAATGAGCTCGAAATACTTTAACTTAATATATCTAGTTTCATTTTGCAATGAGCAAGGAAACTTTGACCTCACAATGAATGGATCAGAGCTGGCAAGAACTGTGCATGGGAGTTTTGTGATGCAGATTTCAGCTAATGGACCATGTAATTAAGATGACCAATTGCTAATGCAGTTGGAGAAATTCCAAGAAGTCTGATACGAAGCCTACCAATTATAGTGCATTTCCCACTACTATCCAAGGGATTAATAATTCCTTTCATTGGCTTTATTGAAATTCTTCAACAAATTTAAGAATATTTCAATTCATAATGGAAGAAATAGTATTATATCTGCTTATACAGTAAAGTAGAGGAAATGAGGGAGGCATAGCTCATCTCTAAGTATCTATAATAGTCCTATCAGGTACTCCTTTATGTAATAGTACTTTCATTATTGTATTTTATCTCTCTAATATTGAGTATATATAAATGAATTCACAATATATTGATTTTTTGTCAAGAATTAATAAATAATCCAAACAGAGGTGAAAGGCAGGGGATAACATACACAGATGTGTCCATTTTTTTTAGACATACATTGTCAGTAAGGAATAAAGAAGGTTTCTCATAATTAGAGCATTTTCTTCCCCTTCTTTATTTTCACTGCTAGATTTTTTCCCTAGGTGTTTGATAAATGTTTATGGAACAAGAATGAATCATCTATAACACAGTCATAGTAAAATTTTACTCTGAAAGCCATAGTTCCATTATTGACCTACATAAGTGATTTAAATCTCCAGTGCTAAGCATTGTATAAAATATTTAATTTTGAGTCAAGGTATGTTAATTAAAAGAATCCTCTGCTCTTCAATTAGTTCTAATTGGAGGCTATTTGTCTTGGCAACATTGTATTACTCTAAAAGAAGATTGAAGCATATACAGAAGAATATCAACATTCTAATATCTGGGTTGTCAGAACCTGGCTGTTTTATATTATTCTCTTTATTTTTCTATATGTTTAAAGCATTCAGAAATTTAAAAATATTTAATATGTCTTATTTTTGTATTTTTCTTCAATCTGAACAATTCTATAACATTTATTAAGAAAAATTTTTGTGTTCATACTGTATGAAGTGGTAGGAATATAGCTGTATGTAAAAACACACATAGTTTATTTCTTTCAAGATCTTCCTCTGAAAAACACAGGCATGAAATAAACTAAAATAAATATATTTTTATATTCATAGCTGAGTCCTCATGTAGGTAAAGAAATCTTTAAGTACCTCCTCTTTCCCTAATAACACAGAAAGATTTAAAAGCTGAAATCAAAACTGCAAGCCAATAGGGAATCTGGGCATTTCTTGGGGCACAGGGAGGGAGAACATGATGATACAGCAACCTAGAATTTTAGGGAACAGCTAAATTGGGATGAGGATGTTAGGTTTGGGCGTATGGAGCTGGAGGAAGTCAGAGGAGAATTTTCATAAAAATTGATCCTCTAAGGGGATATACCCTCAGTCAAAGGGCAGGATGAAAAAAGCTGTTGACCAGAAATGAAAATGGACATGAAAGTCTGTTTCTTCTGCCCACAGCTACAGACAGGCGGATTAAGTGGCTCTTTAGGATGTGTGTTTTAGGCTTGCCTCGCACTGGTTTAGAGTTCTACCTTATATTACTTGCTACACTACTGGTCAGAGAACCCTGATGAAGCTGAGGAATTAAATTACAGTTGTCCCAGTTTGCTGAGATGCCTTGTCTGCAGCAGAAGTCTGTAAAAATCCTCTCTGGAGGGAATCATCCTTAAATCAGGCCCCTAATGTTCTTCCATAGACAAAATTTAATCAAAGATGAATATACAGCTGAAAAAACTCCACAAATTTTCAGATATATGCAGGAGAAAACAACAACCAACAAATTTAAATCCTAAGGACATCAAGTATTAAAATTATTGCTTTTAGAGTATAAAATAAGAAAAAGATAAAATGAATATTCAAAAAAGTGACTGAAGAATAAGAGGATATAAAAAATAACCATATAGAATTGAAAAATAATGAATTCAAAATTTGTGTTAGTCAGGATGAGCTAGGCCGTGCCACAGCAAAATGAAACACTAACAACAAATGTTACTTTTAAAATTTATTTTATTTTATTATTTTTCTTCTAGTTTATTGAGATATATTTGACATCTAGCACTGTACAAGTATAAGGTATACAGAAACATCATGAAATAATTACCACAGTAAATTTAGTGACTAACCATCATCTCTTATATAGATACAAAATTGAAAGAAAATAGGAAGAAAATAGTTTTTTCTTGTGATGAGAATCTTACGATTTATGGTCTTAACTTTCATATATAACATACAACAGTGTTAACTATTTTTATCATGTTGTACATTATACCTCTAGTATTTACTTATCTTATAAATGCAAGTTTGCACCTTTTGACTACCTTCTTCCAATTCCACCTCCCCTCAGCCCCTGACTCTGGTAACCATAGATCTGGTCTATTTTTCTATGAGTTTGTTTGTTTTTGACATATAATTGACTTACAGCACTATGCTAATTCCTGTTACAGGGCACAGTAATTCGATATTTGTATACATTACAAAATGATCACCAGGACTAGTCTAGTTATCATCTGTCACCCTACAAAGATATTACTTAATTATTAACTATATTCCCTGCATTGTACATTTCAGAGGAGAGGGGGTTGAGGGGAAGATAGAAATAGGTGAGGGAGATTAAGAGGTACAAATTTCCAGTTGCAAAATAAACAGATCATGTGTGACAAATGTTACTTTTATTTCCTTAAAGTTGGCCAAGGATGAGGAGACTCTAAGGTGACTGTCTTCTATCCAGCAACTTAGATAACCAGGTTGATTGAATGGCAGGGCTCTGCCATCTCAATGTAAGTTTTTCTTTCTGACTAAGGCTATGGGACATCTGAAGGGCAGCAAACAAACTTATCTGAGATTCTTCTCGGAAGTGACTCATGCCATGAGGGCTGAGAAACATGTGGAACATAGAGAATATTTTTTTAGAACTGAAAAATTTAATAATTTAAATCAGAACCTCAGTTGATGGGTTAGATAAAAGATATAGCAGAAAAGATAAATCATAAGCTAAAAGATAGGTTATAAACTAATGATAATAAATTATTATGCATAAAGTAATAATAAAACAAAGTAAATGCAGCACAGAAATGCTAGTATATAGAAACCTTGAAGAACAGCTTACATGGCATACCAAAAGAGAACAAGAAGACAACACATGTCTAATTGGAATTCTCAAAGGAGACCAGAGAAGATAGAAAGAGACAATGATAACCTTTATTCAGAATTCATGAGAGGTACAAATTCAGATTCAGAAATCATCACATGAGCTAGACAGGATACATATATAGGAATCCATAGTTAGTCACGACATAGTGAAACCACAGAACAGCATAGACAAGGACTCATTATAAGAACCACCAGAAATATAAGAAATGCCATTAATAAAGGAGTATCAGTCAGGCTGAAATTGAACTTCTTAACATTAAGAGGGAGTAGAAACGATTTGTTATGGAGAGGTGTTTTTATCAGGAGTCTCTAGAGAAACAGAACCAATATGATATATAGAGATGCATATACAAAGGTGATAGTAATAACCATGAAAACTCACAAATAAATACATAATTAGCTAATTATGTATTTATGCATAATTATGTAACTCCTTGAGGGAAAAGAACAGGAGAATAAAAGAGAATAAGATGGGATCTGCTTAAAGACATTCTGAGGAGGTAGACAGAAGTATAGAACTTGATTTTGTTTCCGTTGCCTGCAACTTATCTCTATAATGCCAGTATTCACCTTGACAAATACTTATAGGAGCTCTTATGAAGTACTGCAGGGACAGTGTAGATGAGTCAAGGAGGTGCCTCATCTCACAAAATGCATAAACTGGAACATAGATTGGCAAGCCATGGTTTGTGGACCAAATCTGGCCTGCTACCTGTTTTTCTATGGATGGTGAGTCAAAAAGGATTTTTACATTTTTAAATGGTTGAGAACAAAATCAAAAGAAGAATAAATCCTGTGTGGCATGTGAAAATTACATGAAATTTAGAATTCAGTGTCCATAAATAAAGCTTTATTGGAACACAGCCGTGCTCCTTCAATTGTGTACTGTCTATGATTGCTCTCACCTTAAAATGGCAGATTTGAGTAGCTGGGAAAGAGACCAGAAGGCTGGTGAAGCCTAAAATAGTCATTCTTTATAGAAAAAGTATGCCAGGTCCTGGTCTGGAGTGTAGGTAAGTCAGGCATTTATCTGATCTTGGAGACTAAGCACAGTTGTAAAATTACCATCTAGAGAGACTGTCTCCTCATGGAGATCAAGAAAGGCCACACAGAACAGTTAGCATTTGAGACGATCTTTAAAGAAAATGGAGTTAGGATTGCACTGCTCAGAAAGCAGGAAGAAGCTCACCAACAGGCCAGGTGCCAGAAGAGCTTCTGCTGAGTTGGTTCTTTGTTAGGGATTTTGAAAGCTGAATTTAGTTATTTAAAAAATTGGAGAAAATAATTCTTTTTTTTTTTTTTTAAGTTTTCTTGACTCAAAGTCTTAAGGATAAAAACATCGCTAATAATTTTATGATTTAGGTTTTTTTAAATATAAAATGTATTTCTTCTGAAGATAAATCTCTTGCTGTCTAGAGCTCTTAAGTTGTTCTAAGTGTAGAACAGTGTCCTTGTTTTTAATCTCATCTTCTTTTGTTTTACAAATACTTAATTTAAACTATTAGAGTGTATTAATTACCATCTCCATTTTGCTAAGCCCATTTTGGTGTTTCTCTGTCCCCTCCCTTTATTGAAATTATTATCACCATTTGACTCCACCTCCCCGCAAATGCCCAGAGGCTACTTTGCTTAAAGCGAGTGTCCAGCAATCCATACAGGAAGCCCAACTCCTTACCTTGCAAATGCCCTTTTTAGACTCTAAACTCTGTATTAGCTAACATCTTTACTAATGTTTTAGCTGTTTATTGTTGTAATTGAATCTCAAATTGTTTTTATTGTGTTCTGTAATACTACGGGGAAATACTTTAATTACTATAATAGTTATTAATATTAATGACTGGTGCTGTTTCACAGGTCAGTTGCTGAATTAAGCTCAGTTATGGGTTCATAAATGTAAAATCATCAAAGCTTGCACAGTGGGAGACTCTGGTTTCCTTTCTCTGCCCCTGGTTGAGCAGGTTAACTCGTTGTTACGTTGTTCGTTGCTAATTGTGAAACGAATGCTTTGCTTTTTTTTTTTTAGATCCCAGTTACATCTAAAGAAAGTGACTTTCTTGATAAGACCCTCTAAAATTAGAAAGTTGTAGAATTACCTTGTAATATATGTCTTAATAATTCAACTTGTCATGGCAACATGCAATTAAAATTTCCCTGTGGGACTAAAGTGAAAAATCCTCATTTCTTCTAAAGAAGTTTAGCCAATACATAATGAGAAGAATAATTCAAGTAAATGGAACTGTATTTGATGGAGAAAAGGAAAATAAAAGCAAAATTTTTAACAAGGAAATTTTTACTGCATTTGGTAATTTTACAGTTTTTAATCTCACTTATTAGGTCTTCTTTTTGTTGTTCCCAATTACTATTATTTTTTACTTGGTAGAGAAAGGAGTATTACATTTCTTTCAGGAAACCACCACCTAAAATAATCCTTTTTTTGTAGAATAAGCATAACTGATACCAAGTATTTCTTTGATTTAAAGAGAATATATACCACCAATACTACATTCCACTAATCTAGTGGAAGCATTTTTATCAAGATTAACCAAAGAACAGTTTAATTTTTATATATTTATATTTATATCAATATTCATATTGACATTTTTATATCCTTTGTATCTGATTATTTTTATATACTTTTTTTAATCCTGTAGTAAGATGAGTCATTTTGTTTTAAAAGCTAGAGTGTAAAATATTGAATTATAGCCCATGCGAACAATTTATTTTCTGTGCTTACTATTGTAACTAAATTGTCTATAGATCATTTACTATATTTCTTTGATTCTAAGTGGCCTATTTCTTTTTTTCACAGTTAACATCTCTGAAATAAGGATGCACCTTATAGTAGATGACCTATCATAATTGAATTGCCAGCATTTTTTCTTTCTAGATGGTTCAAAATATAATGTACTGATATATATTTCATAATCAATAGCAACAGATTCAATGGAGTACCGAGTATTAAGACTACCTCTCAGACTATAGCATAGTTTGGTAGACTGCCTGTTGTCCTAAAAAGTCATTTTCTTTCTTTTTCAAAATTTTAACCAGACATAGCGCCAAAAGAACAAATTTTGCCTGACCGCCTTAAAGGTTACTGTGCTGCTTTGCTAGGGCATCTTGACAAAGTGCTACAAACTGATTGGCTTAAACAGCAGAAGTGCATGGTCTCAGAGTTCTAGAGATGTCACTTGGGCCATGCTCCCACTGAAGTTTCCAGGAACAGATCTGTCCCAGGCCTCTGTCCTAGCTTCTCGTAGTTCCTTGGCTTATGCAGCTTAATTCTAATCTACACCTGGTATTTCCCCTGTGTTCATGCCTGGCTCTGTGCATGGCATTCATTTTATAAGGATACCAGTCATATTGGATCAAAGGCCCACCCCACTCCAGTATGACTTCATCTTAACTAATCCCATCTTCAATGACTCTAGTTTTAAATGAGGTCATATCCTGAGGTGCTGAGGATTAGGACTTCAACATACGAATTTTGTGGGACACAATTCAACCTGTAACAGTGACTACCTTCTGGTCAATGAGATGTAAGCAAGTGTGTCAGTTTCCAAAAGCCTTCCTTAAGACATAGTTGTCTGGTATTCCTTACTGCTGTTTTTGATTCTTCCTTCATCTTTCTCCCTAAAGAGAGATACTGCCATAGAATCTGGGGATAAAGGACACAGCACAGGTATGTTAAAGCAGTGACCTGCAGGAGTCTTGGTTCCTGAAAACTTTGTGGAGCACAGCTGCTTTGGGTTTAAACTATTAGCCTTGGGTTTAAGCCACTGTCGTTATGAAGTTTTCTGTTACTCTCAGCCAAACTTAATTTGGCTTGATATTTGAAATTTTCCAGCATCAATTAGAATCTTGGTTTTACCACATGCTAGCTGTGGGCCATTCAGGTGTATCATGAACTTTATACAACTCATTTCCCCATTTGTAGAAGGAAAATAATTACATCTACCTTTTAAATATTGGTATTAAATTTTTAATGTATGCATAGCACTTAACATAGTACTTGACACAAAAGAGGTTGCTATTGCTGTTGTTAGAGGATTTTCATTTGAGTGGAAAGTTGGAATAAATGTTTATTAAGGGCCTTCCAATTGTCTGTTTTTATTATTGAAAAATATTATAAATGCTTGAAAGGAATTAGATATTATCAACTTGCAGTAGCATTCATTTGACCATTCAACATACCTTTATTCAGCACCTTCCACGGACCAGGCACTGTATTAGGCAATGCAGATGGAATGGGGAGCTCACAAAATAGTCCCTGTTCCTGCCTGCAGGAGGCTTACACTCAAGTTGAGTATAAAGCTGCAGAAGAAAAGTGATGGTCATGGTGGTGATGTTATATGTGTGCCCTCTGATCTCATCTATCTTGGAATGTGTTAAATTGTGGAAATGTAGAGCTGTGAGAGGAAAGCACCGTGCTTGACAGAATCAACCTGGGCTGTGGATGTGGTGATGTGAGAAAGCATCAGTCCTGTTGTCACTTGTAATGACAGTGGCTTGCCAACACACCTGACATTGAACCTAGTGCATTTTGGTTTGCATTTGCTCTGATTCTTTTTTTTTTTTTGATCACACTACTTTAATGACATTTACAGCAATGAAAAAGCCAGTGAAACACAAGCTATCTGTATCAATAAATAGACATTCCACGATTTTAGTTTGCAGAAGAAAAAAAAAACTTTTTTTATTACCACTGACAACAACAATTACAGTAGTTATAACTTTTCTTGAGTGCTTTATTCTGAATTATATTCCACCAATGCTGTACATAAGTAGTTGTCTGTATCATCTTTTCATCTTTGAAGAGAGTTGTGCTCTGTCTCTAACTTTAAAGATCATTATTTTTGCTATTTGCTTTTTCCTTCCAGTAGAGTTGTTTTTTTTTTTCCCTTATCTTACTGTGTTTTCCCAGCAGGAATACTATTTTAAACAGATTGCTCTGTTCATATGTTCTGCTGCTGGAATTGGCATGATTATGTCTGGGCCTGTAGTGGGAGAATTACTGGAAGTAAGGAAGGTTTCAGTTTGGTACAGCTAGAACTTGCTTTTCACCATTTTACAACGAGTAATAATGGTTTAGATTGTCATTTTTGAAACCTAACACTCCAAGCAACAGATTTGTCATAAAAGATATATTTTCAGAAAGAATTATTCAAATTGGCCATATTAAATTACTTCCTAGTTAGTAAAAGTGAAATGAGTTTATCTTTTGAATAATGTTATTGTAGAAACTGAAAAGCCAGAAAGATCAAGCCTCCAGTGACAGCCTAGTGGGAGACTGGACACCTGTGGCTTTATTGATACATACTGTCTGAAAGTAAATAAAGCATAATGCAATAAAGGAACTGCTTTGCTTATGTTTATGTCTTCCCCAGTTTATTCAGTTTATCATTTGAACTGGGCTCTGCTCTTCTCAGTTACATACTTTGACTGTTAGAGCCTAAATATTTATGGAATGAATGTCCGTCCATACCAATTACAATAGCTAACCATGTCTTTCTACCAAGATAGAAGAGGTTTAGGTAATATAAAAGTATACCGTTATCTATTGTGCCAAAAGATTTTTATAATTCAGAGCTACTTGTAATAAATATATTTTCAAAATTAACGGATTATTAATGTAGATCCTGCTTTAGAATGATTGCACATTGTTTTATTATTGTTTGTTTGAAATTACACCGTCTGTGATGAACAACAGCAAAAAAACCTGTATGCTAATTTTCTAGCCTACAGATATGTTCAGCTGTGTTTACTTCTTTTTCAGTGCAAAGAATGTCTAAAATATTTTCTGACACTTTATGCCTTCCTTGGTAGGGGGAAGTGAAAGAATCTTAGAGTTGTAGTTTGTATTAGATATTAAAGCATTTGCCAAATTTGACTTATAATGATGTCCTATTGAATTTCAGAACCTCTGGATCTTCACTCAAAACAGAAGCCAGTTCTAAACCTACATGCAGTTTGGGTAACCATTTATGGGTGCGCTTGAGCCATTGAAGCATTCCTCGCTATTGGCCCTTGGGATGACTGCATTAATGTGGTATGGAGACTAATTCATTTCAAACCTTTCTCATAGTCACGACTGGGAAGAATTTCATGCTTTAATCACAGGCTTTAGTTCATATAAATTAATGTTTTCTCCTCATAGTTCAAAAGAAAGTTGCATAGATTTGATATTCTCCCAAACTGACTTTAAACTTTGAAAGAGATGGCATTTGGAGAGAAGGAAGTAGCCAGCATCCTCATACAGCATCATTCCTTTCTTGAACATTTGTCACGTATAGCCCTTTTGTGCCTTGAGCAATAAAGGCATATGATGATGGTTATTTATGGTAGAGATGGTCCCATGAATGGAGATGAGGAAAGCAGGAGAAGAAGAAAGTTTGGAGAGTAGTTTTAGAAAATTTAGTGTCTATGCTCAAAACCAATATTACATAATAGTGGAAGAAGTGGTAAATTTGTTGGGAGAACAATTACACAGATCTCCCTGGGAACCAGTGAAGATGTTTGGAGAATCAGACAGAGTCTGATTTCCTGCCAACCACAACTACAAAATGATTACTCTTTTGAATAATTTAAGATATACTTGGAAAAGTAGGCAGGGAAGAAAATGCAAATCTTGATTTTTGCCTTAATAGGAATTGAATAATAACTGTTTTTGTCTAAAATTTATGTGAACTACTTGAATTGGGTAATTATTGAAATAATTTGGAGAATGAAGTCTGTCTAAAGGGCAAAATACTGGGTAGAAATTTACAGTGAAAAGGCAAAAAGGGTACAAGATATTTGGAAGAAAGGAGAGGAAGGATAGAGAAATGCCAGTGACAATAAGACATTTTGCTTCCTTTGTACTGTTACTTAGGGCTGACATCTTAATTTTTCTAAAGGACCTGGTTTAGGTCCTTCATTCATTCTATAAATACATGTTAAGTAACTACTATGTTCTGACCACTGTTAGGAGCTCGACATACAGTGATGAACAAGAGAGTTAAAGGGTCTGCCTCAAAGAGCCTACATGCTACACTGAGGAGAAAGATTAAACTAACAAATTAAGAAATAAATAATTACTTCAATTGAAAAAAATCTTAGAGCATCAAAAGGTATCCAGTTGACCCACTGAGACAGAGGCAAAAGAAACTTTATAAGAAAAGAAAAGAATGCTCAATTTCTTGATTAAAGCTGAATAAAAAAATAATTACAATAAGTTCAGATTGTGATTGGTAAAGTAAAGGAAATTAACAGTGAGGCATGAGGAAAGTAATGGAGGTCCTTACCTTGGTTACTCAAAGAATCCTTCACCTAAGAAGGTATGAAGCAGTGTTCATGTATCGTGCAGTGATTGTTAGAAGACTCATGGACAGTTTATGGACAGATATTTTAAATTAAGGAAACTTTTTTGGCAGAATGAGAGTCACTAATATATGCCCTACATTAAATAAAATGAGAGCTGTTAGGATATACTTATGTATTTTGGGGAGTAATCAGGCATGACAGGAGAAATTGATGATGCTAGACAAAAAGAGCTAGTTGCCAAAGTGGGATACTGAGTGGCGAAATGGGACGGGATCTCGAGCAGGAAAAGCCACAGTCTTTGGTAGGAAGTGGACATTTCTTCCATTTCAGGGGAGGGAAGCTGAGTGCCTGGGGTCAGGTGCAGTTAAATTAATAGTTTTGTTGAAAGGCAGAAATAGGACCTCCCTCCTGGGTTGTTTTCTTTTTTCCTGTTTCCTGTTTTATTTCAAACCAAGTAGGGAGAGAAACATTTAAATTGTTCACAAAGATGTCCTGCTGATTTCCAAACTTTTAAATACACTTAATTAAAGCTTTTCCCTCAAGTAAGAAATTCATTTTTAATGTAAACACGGACATACTGAGTAGAGTTTATATTCTGACTTCAAAGTTTGGAGAAAAATGTCTCATATAAACTATTAGTTCTATAAGCAGGTCTATGCCCAATGCTGAGCAATTTCGTGAATCATTGGTCCCTGCTGTTGCACACAAGGACAATTTCTAGATTATATCTAAAGTACTGTCATGTAACATTCTAGTCATGTTTGTCATGACTGCAGGGAAACATTAAATATTTTTTATAAACAAAATATCTTAGTATATAAAAATAAAACATTAGAAATTTACTTTAAGAAGAACACAAAACACAAAATTAGCAAAAATTTTCTATACTGAGAAAACAGTTCTCCAAAATGTCAATCTTATTTTTACCTAAGTACAAAGTTTTGATATACTGGAAAAGTAAACTCAAATTTCAGTGTAATTCTTCATTTGATTAACATGGTAAATATTCTGAGAGGTCTGCATCCCAAATATCATTTGAATGAATTATGATTAGCCTTGAAATCATAATAATTCAATATACTGATGAATACTTAAATTCTGTTACTTAAATACTTAAGTAGAAATATAAATTTTTTTAGTTCTCACTTTCTCTAGGACTCAAGTAACTTGAAATCTACATCTTCAGTTCCCTCTGCCATCATTCCTTTTTAACTGTTTGTTAACTCTATGAATATAACATTTTGCATACCAAATTTTAAACAAACTATCACTGTATACAAATTGTGGAAAATACTGGGTCAATTCAAACTTTCCAACTTCCTTTCTCAAATTCAGTCATCAGACTGATAGGTTAGGTTTCCTTTCCTTTGTTCATTTATGATTAATTAATTAATTCATTCAATAAATATTCATTGGTACCTAATATGGTAGTGTTAGATATATAGAAGAAAATAAGACAGCAGAGGTCCCTGGCTTAGTGGACCCGTTGTTTATTGGAGAAAATAGATATAATATAACTATATAATATATATATAACTAATAATTTCAAGTGTGATGAGTACTAATAAATGGGGAAACATAGGCTTTGTGGAAGTATAAGCCTTGTCTGGGTTTCAGGGAACAGAAAAAAGATGGAAACAATCAGGCGATACAAACATAACCATTGTCCAACAATCCTTGACCTTGATTTTCAAACAGTGTTTTTTACATTTTTGGCTGGGAAATACACTTGTATAATTTTGAAGAATGATGGTACCCTGGATGGTTGGCCTGAGTACCTTAATAACTTAAGTTCATGGAGCAAAAGTAATCCTGATTTATACATAATTATAGCATATTTGGTTCAGTCCGATAATGAAACTTTATCTACAGTTGTCCAAACATCTTGCGTCTAGAAATAGCTGTCGGTCTCCAAACAAATCATTTCTAATTTTTGTGCAGTAAATGTAATGACAACTTGAGAACTAGCTTCTAAATGAATAATGTCGAAAGATGTATCAGTGTTTCTAATTTGTATTCTTTTTCATTCGGCAGATAAACATTTTCAATGGTGATGATGAAATCAGTGCAGACAAGGCTGCTTTTATTTAAAGAGGAATGAAACGCATGCTTAAAAAAAATGAGTGGATTGGCAAATGGAATCAGAAGTTTTAAAGATCTGGCTGTTGCTCGACTGATTTAAAGGTATAGATGTCTCGAATTACTTCTAACCTTTTCAAAAAAATATGAAACCACTGTAAGACTAAGCTTGATAGCTTTCCTTAATCAGGATCAAGATACATAAACCTTTTGCACTGTTCCATGTCACAAGAAAATTCTTTGTGCGACCCCTGCTTAATGAGTAGCATTGTACGAAACTGTTTTACATTTTAATGAACCAATGTGGATGGCTGGATCTCTGTATAATACATGATATATGAAATCATTTTGAAGTGTATTCAAAGGATTTAGTTTACCAATGACAATACTGCTCCTTTTTCTGGTTTACCTGCTAAAGGTAAATAGGTAGGTCTAGCAAAAATATAATAAACTGAGATAAATTTTTAGTGGATTTCATGTACTAAAGAGATCAATTTTTCCCATATCCTAAATCATTTTTAATGTATTATAAATTCTAAATCATGTATAGTAAATTCTACATATGAGCTAATTTAAAATTTTCAGTTAAAATACGTATATATGTGTACATATATATTTCTATGCATACATATATGTGAATTACATTGCTATAATCAAATAATGGTTAGTACTGTCAGTTGCAGAGAGAATATGTAGTCTGAAATTGCTAGTTAGAAACTGAGATCTAGAGGGCACTCCCATTCCAATGTGAAGAGAGGAAACAAATTTAAGTTGAGACTAGAATCTAGGCTTTATTATTTATTTATCTACTTATTTATTCCACAACCATTTATTTATTGGGATGCATTGCAGGTCCCAGCCATTTGCCCTATGTGCTAATGCTTCTAGGCGTCCCTATTTCAACCCTTAAACTTCTTCCTAAAAGCGTTACAAATACACTAGAGAAGAAACAGAAAAAAAAAAAAAAGAAAGTCTGGAGGATAAATTTGGAAAATCTATAAGAAATTGAACAAAATGACAGATGGAAAAGAGGAGAGAAAATCAGAAAGCCCATTCAAGAGATGTGAGGAAGAGGAGTTCTAAAAGGACCAGACCAGAGAAAAAGTAGAAGGAAGAATCATGGAGGTGGATTTCCCAAGACAAAAGACACATTTCTTAATGGAAAGGACTCACTAAGCACCCAAGATAATGGATTAATTTAAGCATATCATGGTGAAGTTAGGAACAATCCTTAGGAACAAATATATTATTCTCATTGCTTGCAAAAGAATTTTTTTTTAAAAAGACAAGTATGTATATTTTTGAGTCAGAATTGCTTCAGAATACTCAACAGCAGTGCTGAAAAGTAGATTGATGCATTCATATGTTCAATATCCTGACGAAAAATGAGATTAACAGAATTCTATATTTGCTCAAACTATTAAGTAAAGGATAAACTAGAGACTTAGAGAAGTGCACAATCTCAAAAAATATGTGTCCCACACACTTTTTCACAAAGCAACTGTACTATAAATTCTACAAATATGAGATAGCAAACAAAAACCAAGGAAAATATGGGACACAGAAAATAAGAAATTCAATTAAGGAGAGAGGTGAAGGGAATCCCTGAAATGATTTTAAAAGGCCATTAGCTGCATGACTGTTGTACCCAAAGCATAGAGAGACCCAGTCGTGATTTCACTATGAATGTGTAGATCTATGTAGGTTAGAACCCACAGGCACACCACACTTTTCTCTGAATGAGCAGATTAGCACAGTCAAAACCAATGAATCTCACTTTTAGATAAGATGCAAAGATGACATCTGGGTAGGACAGAATAAAGAGACAATAAAGATCACACTGAACCAGGCTTCTCTTTTTTTAACTCTCTTCATAGCAAGAGACTTCAGTTTATTGCAGACTACAATTCAGAAAAAAAAAAAAAAACCCACACACAATTCTACCCTAATAAGAGGAATTATCCTCTATATGGCAAATGTTCATATATGCCTAAACTGCCCCTGAAAAATGTCTAAGAAGCTGGTGACAATGATTGTCCCTAGGAGGGTGAAATGGGTGGCTGTAGGAAAAGTGTGTAAGAGAATTACTTTTCATTCACCACTGTTACTTTTGAATTCTGCACCAAGAGCATGAGTTATCTAGACATATGGTAAAATTAAAATGATGCCAATAAAATGCATCCTTTCACCAGAGTCTTCAGGCTTATTAAATGTCTCTTTGAGATGTTAAGAAGCTCACCAGTTCCACATAAGATTCCACATAAAAGCTGTCTGTTCCAGCATGCCGGAGCCTAAACTTCCCCAGGAGTCAGCAACAGCATATGTGTCTTACTTCTTTGTTACTAGGAAATGAGTTCAGGAGAGGAGGCCAGAACATACCTAAATACAATAAGGGACCCCCCTGCCCCACAAAATCACCTAACCACTTTAATTGGGAAGAATAGGGGTGACTATATATGCACTGAAACTATTTATAATGCTAGAATAATTTCATGAACATATAATTTGTAGAATATTTATGAATTTTTCAGGGGATGGGACAGATTTACTTTTCACAGGAAACACAAAATTCTGCTAATGAGTTTTAATCTTCTGAAGTTGTGTTTTGGGTCAGAAATTAATGCAAAGCTTACCATCATTTCATTTCACTTATGCTAAGTTAAAAGTGAACTAAAAAAACTGGAATAAATGTGACAATTGATAATTAACCTTAACCTTATTTATTAGGAAAAAAATGTTATGTTTTGAGGTTCATCTATGTTATCTTGCTACAACGTTGTAACACTGAATTTGCGACATCAATATTAGCATGGCCCAAATATGCTCTTGAAACAGTCCCTAAACAGATAAGCATATGTCTATAATTTCATAATCTGTTATGTTAAATTTTGTACCATATGAGAGTACTCACTTGGCAGCACATCTACTAAAATTGGAATGATGCAGAGATTACATTGGCCATGGCAGAAGAGTGACATGCAAATTTGTAAAACTTTCAATTTATAAAGAACTTGAGATTTTTTTCCTAACAGATTTGTGCTACAAGAACTACTAAAGAGAGTTCTTCAGATGATAATAAAAGGACACTAGAAAGTAACTTGAATCCATAGAAGAAATAAAGAACCCAATAAAGGGAACTACAGAAGTAAATATAAAAAAAGTATAAATTTTATGACACTTTTTTCCAGTCTGATTTAAAAGACAACTATATAAAGTAACAATTATAAATCTACATTTATGGGCATATAATATATAAAGATGTAATTTTTATATCAATAACAGCACAAAGGAGCACAATGTAATGGAGCTACATATAAGCAAAGTTTTTTATATTATTTAAATTAAGTTAATATTAATCAAAACTAGGTAATTTTAAGTTAAGATATTATTTGTAATCCTTAGAGCAAGCATTAAAAATATAACTCAAAAATATAGTAAAAGATAAGGAGATTGAAATTGTACACTAGAAAATATCTATTTAACAGCAACAATAAAAAAACCCATACAAGTCAGTAATAGAGGAAGAGGAATTAGAAAAAAATATGATACACAGAAAACAAATAATAAATGTTGGACATAAATTCTACATGAATTACATTTAATATAAAATTATACAATTAAATATTAATTATATTTGATATAAAAAGGTTAAACATTCCAACTAAAGGCAAAAATCTACAGAATGGATAAAAAATAAGAAACATGTTCCAAACATACTTTCTACAAGTGACACACTTTATAGTCAAAAACATGTATAGGTGGAGTGTAAAAGAATTGAAATATATGTGCCATAACAGTGACAACAAAACAAAATGACAACAAAACTGTAGTGGCTAAGCAAATGTTAGAAAAAAATGTATTTTAAAACCAAAATTTTTACTAGAGACAAATAAAGATATTTTATAATGATAAGATGGTTATTTCATCATGAATATATAATAATTATAAATGTATATGTACCTAACAACAGAACTTCAAAATACAATGAAACAAAGTTGGACAGAAGGGAAAGGAGAAATAGACAGTTCTACAATAATAGTTGGATACTTTAATACCCTTCTTTCAATGCCAGATCAGGCAGAAAATCAGCAAGAAGGTACGAAATTTGAACAACATAATCAACCAACTAGACCTAACAGACAACTATAGAACATTCCACACAAGAGCATCAGAATATGCATTCTTTTCAAGTGCACAAGCATAGCCTGTATGTTAGGCCATAAAATAGACTTCAATAGATTTAAAAAGATATAAACAATATGAAGTATGCTCTCAGATGACAACAGAATGAAATAAGAAATTGTTAACAGAAAGAGATTTGTGAAACTCACAAATATGTGGAAATTAAATAATATATTCCTAAATAATTCATAAGTCAAGTAAAACCTCATAAAAGGTATTTGAAACACTTTGAGATGAATTAAAATGAAAGCACAACAGATTAATTCTTGATTGGTCCCAAACACTCTTTTTAAAAGCAGGGGAATTAGACAAAGATCTAAATAACTATGTGCAATAAGTCGAGGGAAGTTTGAAGTCTGTGAACAGCTCAGGAAGAGCAATAGCTCACTGAAATGCTGTGTGAACCTGTGCCACTCTCCTGAGAGCTTTTAACTGTTTTAACTCCTTTAGTTCTCACTGTAACCATGTTAATTAAATACCATTATTAATCCCAATTTGAAAAGGAAACTAGGGCAATGAGTGATTAAATAATTTTTTGAATATACTTGGAGCCATAATCAGAATCCATTGTCTTAATTTTTAAATGTATCTTGAAAATATTTTGTTAAAACATATTTTCAAACCCCACATAGAAAGTGATGCCTTTCAGGATTCTTGGAACAGACTCATGGTAAAGGAACAAAATACTGATGGAAAGCAATCTCCACTATTGTTAGGTATATATGTCCTGGAACTCAGTGGGTGGGTAATTCCTTAGGTTAATAACTATGAGGAAATAACATTAAGTATTATGAATGGCAGAAACTCAGGGACAAAGTTTACTGGAGAGGAGATTATAATAGGTGATAAATGTCAACAAAATTTTAGAAGACGAACAGTGGATGGATTGATGTGATTTAAATGTAAATTTTCCTCCATCTTGCAAAGGTCCTTCAAGGGAGACATGAACAAGGATTTAGCTGATTTGTCCCTAAAACTTTGGTAAAGCTCAGGAATTGGAAATACTTTAAAACAGACATGCACAGTGGACCTGAAAACTGAGAAGACTACTTAAAACTCTGTTTAAGGTGTAGATAAACCCACTCCCAAATTTCCCAATCCCAAGCAAACAAGTGACTCCCCTTCTATTGTAGCAGAGGCATGGAGGTTTCTATTGAGAGGCTCAATCAGAGAGTCTCTGGATTCTGGGATCCTATGCAGGGCTGAAAGGGGAGTGACATAATTTATTAAAAACAGAGACTTTGAGTTAAAGTCAGTATAATGAACTCACTGTTTATTCCCCTAGATGTAAGTTGCCAAGTTGGTGTTCTTTATGCTGGTAAATGGACAATTCATCCATGGGGAAATTCAATATCCAAGGAGAAAGGCTCACTGAGCTGGGATAACACAGTGGAATGTCCCTGGCCCCGCCTAGTCATGACTGCAGCCACTTGTCAGCAGTAGAAATGCCATTCATGTTCACAGGTCAACTTTTTAATACCTTATTCTTCAAATTAATAGATGATTAAGTTTAAAAGACATTTGCAGAAATCGCTTAATCTAATAGATGCAGACCAAACAACAAATAAGCAAACAACAAACAGTAAAAGGGAAAACAAAAGAAAAATAGACAAAACAGTGCAGACAAAAATTAAAAATACTAAATTAATATTGTCTGAAAAACTTTGTAACAAACTATATCTATGTGTCTAATACTTGTGTGTTGCAAAGCTAAAGAAAAACACCATTAAAAAAGTCATGACATGATAAACAAAAGATGATTACGAGGCTTAGAAGACACAGGAAATCTCCCAGAAAATAGAACTACTACAAAACAGAGGTGGAAATAGGAGAAAAATAGTAAGTTAGAGCACCAGTCTCAGAGGTACGACATCTAACTGGTATGCATTCCAGAAAAGGAAAACAGAGGAAAAAGACTAGGGAGAAATCACCAAAGAAATAATGTTAGACAATATTGCAGAAGTGAAGTGAATGGACTTCCAGATATAAAGACTCCAGTGTGAGCTAAGTAGGATGAGTTAAAAACTTCAAACCTTTGTTCATTATTATGGAGTGTCAGAACTTTGAGGATCAACAGAAGATCCCAAAAGATTGTTGACTGTCAGGGGAGGGGGAAGAGGACAGTGTGAAAGAATTAATATGAAAATGATGTAGGACTTCTCAGTAGCAGTACTGGAAACCAAAACAATTACTTCAAAGTTCTGAAGAAAAATATTTTTCAATCTAAAGTTGCATATCTAAGCCAAACAAACAATTGTGTATAAAGGTGGAGTTGAGACTTTTCCAAATGTATCAAATATTTCACAAAACTTGGCTTCCTGTTCTGTTTGATCCTACTGAAAGGAGTTTTACAGTTAGAGAGATTGAGATCTCCATAGTTAGAGAATCTGAGAATAATTTAATTATAGATACACAGAAAGCTAAGCAAGCTGATAACAAAAATGAGGCAATTATCAAGTCTAGGCGTAACCAAAGTTTGTATAAAAATGTAATTATATTTTGCTGTGTGATTCAGCAATGAAAAATATTTGCATGATCAAAATAAAGCAGACAATATTGATTTAATAGTAATTTTTGTTTTGGGAGGAAAGGAGAGTGAGAAAAAACTGATAAAACAGCTAAATACAAATCTTATTACAGACCAGTGGGTAATGTTTAAAATGAAATATGAAATAATGATTCACGATGTAAATATGTGATTTCAAATAACAGAAGAAATTAATTTTTCTAAAAGTATCTTTGTGGTCAGAAAGACTGGGAGTTGAGATGAATAAGGTAAAGGATTGCTGTTTTTTGTTGTTGTTAAATTGTTCATAAACTTTGTATTAAAAATGTCTCTTTAAACCATGCACAGCTACTGATTAGATAAGTAGGAATTAATTTTTAAAACTGTTTATTTTCTGGGAATAAGAAGAACTGGGCTTTAGTCTCAGCTGTGCATTTATCTTTGTATCTGCTGATGATTCAGGAATATTCAGCATACGGGGTCAAAATACAGTTGCCATCTCAGGAATCAAATTCGGCCAGCCGAGGGAAGAAGCATGCTTTAAGGCTGCGTAACAAAATACCACAAACTGGATTGCTTAAAGAACAGAAATTTATTCTATCACAGCTCTACAGGGCAGAAATCCAAACTCAAGGTGTTGAGAGGGCCCTGTTCTTTCTGAAGCCTCAAGGGGAGGATCCCTCTTTGTCTTAACCAGCTTCTGGTGAGGGCTGGCAGTCCTTGGTGCTGGCATTCCTCGTTTTGCTGCTGCATCACTCGGGTCTTTCCTCTGTTGCCACAGGGAGTTGTCTCTGTGTATCCTTGTCTGTGTTTTCTCTTCTTATAAAAATGCCAGTCATACTGGATTAAAGGTCCATCCTATTAATCTCAGTTTAACTAATTATATCAGCAGTGACCATTATTTCCAAATATGGTCACATTCTAAGGTACTAGGGGTTAGATTTCAATATATCTTTTGGGGGACACAATTCAACCCGTAACAGTGCATCATGGCATTTGTATGAGTCCTTAGGTTCAAGGGGCCTTTGGGAGTCTAAGCCCACCAAACTATTGCCATTTTATGATAAGAATTTCTCCCTTTGCCACTGCTATTTGTAACCTAAGCAGAATTAGACCACTTAATTAAAATAGTTGATTGAATTTTGGCAAATGATATGTTTGAATTGTGTGTTTCCGTGACTGATCTTAGCAATATAGTTTAAAAGGATTGGTGGGTCACATTTTCATTGTCAGATCAGTCCCCAGGTAAATGTGTGGGTGTATGTCCATCCTGATAAGCCCATTAAGGATGGGGCCGCAAGGATCTGATCTGTGTCATGACTGAGTGGGACCCAGCTTGCTGAGTTGCTATCCCTCTCCCAGCAAGGGAGGGGGCCAAGTCAGTTTCTCAAATCTTAACAGGCTGCAAGGAAGATTTTTAGTGCCTTTTCTCCACTATTATGAACATGTGTAACTCCCAGTTTATTGATACTGGCTTTTGCCTTCCATAGGGTCCAAGCATGTAGAACGAGCATTAAATTTTACTTCTGTTTAACTTGGAATTGATAAGACTCAGTGTAAATAAATGCCCATTGAGTGGGAAAGTGAATCTTTTAGAGTGATGCTTCGGAGTCTAAAAAATTAGGCTTTATATCAGACCAATATAGTCACACCCCTAACTGGTCCTGCATCTGTACTCTTCTGTGTCACTGTGATTCAGGGTCCCCTGGTCTTGGCCTCACTCTCCTCACCCTGCTCCCACAAAATTTCCCTTTCCAGGAGTTTCTGTTAATTAAGGGTCATGTGAAGGAAGAAAAGAGCAATAGGTAGGAAAATCCTAACAAGTTTCCTCATTAAAAGATGTAACTGAAATTTAAACCTTAAAATTAGCATGACTCGATTGCATTATAAATTACGGAATTTATAAAGGAAACATGGGTAATGAGGATACCTTTTTCCTATAATTACTGCCAAAAATAACTTGGAATCCTGAAATTTCTTTCAAGATTCCTGCATTTATAATAATACATGTCCTACAATATATCAATAATTTTGCATTATTATTTGTAAAAATTATTCAATGTAAAAATTATTCTGATTTAGTGTAATTTAGAATTATCTTGTACCTCTTGTATATATTCTTTTAGTCGGTGATATATTATTGAACTACTAAGTATATTGTATTCATATTTGTAAGAAATACACAGGTCAAAAAGGCACAGTTATTGATCCCACGGAACTGCAACTCAGAGTTGAAATTATATGCAAAGGAACACAATTTATAGTCAATCATGGCCAAATGTAAAAATTTTTAAATATTTTTTACCCTTGGTTTCAAGAACTGCTATTGTGTTGTTCAATGGAAACACTATTTAAATAGAAATTTCTATTTTTAATAAACAAGGTATTAATTACCATGCTCTCTTTAGATAGTTCCTCTAACTTACACCTGCCTCCATTTCCCCATATGTATTTGAGAACGAAAGAGGAATTCCTGTCCGCTGTCATGTTGGAAACTACCCAAGAAAGAATCCCTAACACTGTATTTTACTAGAGATGCTGGTTATCTAAAATGCTTGCATCGAATGTAAAGTCTGGGGAAATTATCACCCAGTGTCTCTCTTCTAGAGGTATGTTCTAAATGATGAGTCACATTATTTTATATTGATGAGGTTTGCTGACATTATTGATTTGATCCAGAATCTATATTTTCCCTCTAAAGAAAACAGTATTCTCTCTCTACTTTTTTAAATATATAAGTTAAGACTGATGTCTTAAGATTTGGCTAGTATTACAAGACAGTCAAACATTGGCTGGGCTTCAGTATAGTCCTCAGTCCCTTTGTTCCATTGAGTTGCTGATCTGAAAGCCACTGTTTCCTTACATTCCAAACACCAAATAAATAAAACAAATAAACAAACAAACAAAAAAGTCATGAAAAATATTTTAAAAACCAGCTGTCCTTTCTCCCTTACTCATGTTAATTCCCTTCTATCTAAAATTACTCCCTGAAAGTGATTTTTATGTTTCTTAGAGACTCTTTATGTATATATCCGCACTGGTACAGAGAACACTGTTCCTTCGGGATCTTACACTTTTTCCATTTGAAGAATTATTTACTTTCACATGTCACTTAGAGTTTATCCATCCTCCTAGATATGCATTTTTCCTGTGCATTTGAGCATCTTAGGAAGATAAATTCTACCCTTGATAATGTTAACTGGTCATTGAGTCACAGAAAGCTATTATTCTTACCAGTTTTCAAGACTGAATAGATTCTGGAGGGGTGGAATTTTAAGATGTAAGCATACTGTTTTTCTGCACTCAAATTACGTTCCCCTTGTCTTAGAAAATTGACCAGTGAAGTGTACTGCTGACTTCAGAATCCATGTACATATAATCCATTAAGTTATTATATATAGCATTGGTCAGAAAAGCATACTGTGAAATGTTGCTTTTGTTTAAACTCACACAATTTTCACTATACGGCTTCAAGACTTCACTTCTTTATTGCCCTCTGGTGGTAGGCTCTGTGAACGGCATATGTAAAGGTCAGGATTGCCCATTTTCCAGGAGCTAAATATACAACTCTTCAGGTACAAAGAGTAGATGTAGGAAACATTCAGATTTATTGAAACTAATTAATGTTATCAGTAGCCTGACTGTTGGAGTTTTCAAACACGTAAAATATTTACTCTTTTCTTGGTCAAACAATCATATTTCATGAAAAGAGAATATAAATCCTTCTTTGCTTGCAATAAAAGAGTAATAATTGAAGATATAATTTGGACCAAATATCATCTCTGAAAAATTAAGCTAAAATAGGGGTTGAACTTTCCAAAATATTCTTTAGAAAGTAAAACTCCATATGTAATTTCAAATGATGATTTAACTTGACCTTACATTTAAATATCTATGTTGACTTAAATGCCATTCACTATAATTTCAGATGATTCCCTCTCTTAGATAAATACATATTGAATGTCTAACATGAGGTAGGGAATTCTTTGTGAAATTCTGTTGTTGGTAAACTTGTTTTTGACTTAGCCGAGGAATTGAGCCCATGTGTTGATGAGTTTTCCCCAAGGGTGTAGCAGATGGGGTGGGGAAAGATCAAATGTATCTCCGTACTCCCCAAATTTTCTCTGTGAAACTGTCAACCACCAGTATCAGGAATAACTTCCTTTGTCAGAAAGGCTTCTCAGACATTAAATATTTTCTATTAAAATGCAAGTATTTTTAAAGCCTGCCAAATATAGACAAAATAAAATGTACGTGTACATACATGCATGTGTGCATATATGTAAGCTACATATACTTGTGTGCGTGTGTGTGTGTGTGTGCAGTCCTATGGAAGATACAGAACAGATTCTGAACAGGAAAGAGGAGAGGTATATCAGGAGGGAAAAGAATATAAAAGACCAACTTTACCTACTTAATTTACCTCCTGGCTGGGAGTAGTCTTATTTTCCACCATCTTTTGCTGATCTATGTACCAAATTCCTAGGTTCCTCTGTGAGGTTTACAAGCCCATCAATATCTCATGTATAGGGGATAGAACCTTGAAATTTTGCCCTGTAGTTTTCCTTTCCCTCAGAGTTTTTCTCTGAGCTATGGAGTGGGGTAATTACTATCATGAAATTTGTACTCACTTCTTAAACAGAGACTACTCACTTAACTTTTAAACAAATAAACAATCTCTTGAGTCAAGATTGCAGGGCACCTCCAGTATCCACAAAGCAGAGATATTTTGGAACAGGAAGGTGTTTTAGTATCCCCTTAAATCAAACTACAAAGTTATTGAGCAATTCTAGGACCAACCCTGTAGCCACAAACTGTGGGAAGAGATATAGGCTTCTGTAATCATCTGCTTATCCCCTTATAGGGGCACCAAATAGCTCAATAGCTCTCATACTGAAGTAAAACAAAGTCTATGTTTAAAGTCTGTGTCTTATTTTTATTTTCCCCTGGCACAAAAGTTTAAAAGATGCTTCATTTACTAGGGGTCCTAAAATTTCAATGTTTCTTTGATGTAGGGGTTGACAATGAAAAGTTTGGAAGCTTCTCTTCTATGTTCCTGATCTGAGAACTGCAGAGAGCAGCATTTAGATGGAAAAGTTGCCAAGAGAACCATCAGTAAATAAAGGCATTTGTATAATTCTTACAATTTCATTTATTAGTTTTCAGCATCTAATTTTGAAAAGTTGCCTGAGGCTGCCTAGGATCTGCAACAAGGATCACAGCTGTGCTTCCCCCTCTTCTCCCCACACATGCGATCACAGTCTACCCAGCAGTGCTGGTACAGGCCCGCGGCTCCCCGCCCACCTCGGTACTGCTCAGGGCAGTGGCTTTTCTCCACCAGCCTCACCCTGCTTCATTTGACTTTTTTGTTTCTTTCTAGCTTTCCTGAGATATAATTGACATATAACACTGTGTAAGTTTAAGGTGTACTGTACTATAATTTGGTACATGTGTATATTGCAAAATTATTACCACAGGAAGGTCAGTTAAATATCTATTACCTCGCACAATTAATTACCTTTTTTGTGTGTGTAATTAGAACATGTAAGATCTACTCTCTTAACGACTTTCAAGTATGGAGTAGAGTGTTAACTATAGTCATCATGCTGTACATTAGGCTCTCAGAATTTCTTCTTCTTATAATTGGAAGGTTGTACCTTTTGACCAGCAACTCCCCATTTCCTCCACTCTCCACCCCTGACAACCACCATTCTATTCTGTTTCTATACATTCAGCTTTTTTAGATTCCACATGTAAGTGAGATTATACAGTGTTTGTCTTTCTCTCTCTGACTAATGGCAGGATTTCCTTGTTTTTTATGGCTGAATAATATTCCATTGTATATATGTGCCATATTTTCTTTATCCATTTGTCTGTTGATGGACACTATACCAACAGAAACTCAGTCGGTTCCTGCAAGTGTACAAGGTAACAAATGGACAAAATCTGGATGTTGGTGGTGGTAGAGCCAGGTGGTAGATTAGGCTGCATCCCACAGGCAGAAAGGCCATTATTTTGGGGGGAGCTTCTTTGAATATAAGTCAAATAAATCAAATAATTGATTTATATATCACTAGATCAGAGTTTACTCATCCATTTTAGAAGTCTCACCATAGATATGAAGTGGGAATTTTTGTGGAACACACAGTGGCTGGTTGGCAAGCCAGTGACATGTGGGTTGGTAAAATAATTTGCCAGATATAAAGTAAGGGAATAGAAAGGAATTTATTGGGGTACACTGTGATAGACAACAGTGGGCCACACAGGCTACAGGTGCCTGTGTGAGCACCGAGGGCTGGTTATTGGGGTCTTTTATAAGGTAGGGTTACAAGGTGCCTGATCAGCTTATGTACAAGCCTCTGATTGGTTGTAGGTGAGGTAAGAGATTTAGGGTCCATGAAGGACAGTGGGGTTTATGACTCTGATAAGATGGGCTGAAACAAGCCAGCCTCAGCATTACCTATGGCTACTAGTTTGTTAGGGGAAACATGCCCAGTAAAGCATGCACTTTGGCCCAGGAATGGGGGTCGTTGGACTTTGAAAGATGTCAGTGGGACCAACAGGAATGAGTAGAAAAGGTAGAAAAGGAGGCTTCTGAAGGCAGTCATTATAAAACCCTTTCTTATTATCCTGTAGAAGGAAGAATATGCAGTCTCACC
The DNA here is from genome assembly GCF_048773025.1 of Camelus bactrianus. Taxonomy (NCBI): domain Eukaryota; kingdom Metazoa; phylum Chordata; class Mammalia; order Artiodactyla; family Camelidae; genus Camelus; species Camelus bactrianus. The sequence continues at coordinate 18,213,018 of NC_133567.1, read as the reverse complement.
TTCAGAACCTCAGCTCAAACAGTGACATGTAACAGCCTCGGTAGGATATAATTGCAGCAGAAAAAGTATCAGCAGAAAGCAGAGGAGAAAGAAGTGCCATTTAGTGTGGGAATAAACAGCTCTGTATGTCTCAAAAGCCTCCTAAAATCATGTTGGGTTCTGATGTAGTATAATAATTAATATCCATAAAAGTTGAGTCAAGAAAAACAACAACTGTATCTTTTGCTTTTTTTTAGAGAGTGATGGAAAGGTAACTATATTTGAGGAACTTTAATAAATATAGAGATTTAGTACACTTAAATATTTAATCTAATAATTAAAAAAATATTTCTTATGGTATACATCATTTTCTGATGAAACAAGGGGAAAATAAGGTCCTAGGGGGTCAGGGGTGTGGGGCAGTATACGAATTTTCTCTTTCCTCCTTTTTTGGCTGAATATATTTTCCAGGTCTAAAGAAACAATAAAATTGTGCATCTAAGATTGAATAAAAGGTGTCATAGACACATTTCATATATATGCCATGAGATTTCCATAGAGTTATGTCAGGCAGCCGACAGGCTGCTTGCCTAACCTGAGACCCTTCTAAACAAAGCCCATGAAGAAGCTAACAAATATGGAAGCCAATTTATTTATTCTTTGAGTAACCTGGCTGCAGAGCAGACTAAATTATCTTTTTAGCCAGACTGTTTGAACTCATTGTACCCATCCTGGAATCACTTTTCTGAAACTAGAGAAGGGGGCTGGGGAAGTTAAAAGAGACAAAGGATCTAAATATGGTCTCTTTGCAGAATCTCAAAGGTCAGGCAACAGGTTCATTTTTAAAGGCTTTCAAAAGAGGAGATAAGCTGTGGTTTAACGGTCCACTTTGGAATTCGAATTCCAATTCAGGTGTGGTCTGAGTGCTAGTTCACCTTGAGTAAGCCTGTAGCCAGAGGTTTTCTAATTTTCATTATATTTTATTGTAGTAACTAACATGGATGAGTGATTTTTAAATTGCTAAATTCTGCAACAGGACTTGATTTTGTAACGTTACCAAATCTTAGAAAATAAAAGATTGGTGAATTCTTGACAAATTAGTATAGTCCTAATTGATTGTTACATAAGGAAAGATGGGGAATGGATCACAGGTATCTGAATGAATACTCTGTTTCTCCTCTGTTTCCATTGAAACTACAGGTTAGTTGAGCTCAAAACAGTCTTAAGTCTTACTGGGATGTTGCAGCCATTAATGATCAATGCCTAGACCCATTAATTTATTATGCATACCAAATGGTGATATTCCACTAATTACATTATTATTATTCATTTCCTATCTTGAGTATTATTTCACCAACTATTTGGTTGCCCTGAGATACAGTTTGATTAGAAAAAGCAGAATAAATGCTTCTTTCATTTTATTTACCAGTTTCACTTTCAAAGAGAGATAGAGAAAGAGAAAGATTGGCTCAGTGTAGCTTCCAAAGATGACCAATTAGATATTTTATTTCTTTGTTGTTGTTTTCACTAAAGTTGCCATCATTATCGGTGCACAGATTGTCCCCTCTCAGGTCCATGGATCCTATTCAGGTTGGCTTCCGAGTCCTTTCGACACACCCACAGTAGTCTATGACGGTCTCTCCAGCTCTCTTGTATGACAAGATGTAACAGGAACATCTTGTTCATTTCTTGTGTTGGATTTGATATCAGCCATTTCTCCAAGGAGACATTATCCATTTTATTCAAACTTGTGTTCCTTCTAGTTTAACCTTCTAATCTTCTTTCAAGACATTTTCTTTTTTAAACAAATTACTTACTGAATTTTTTCACCTTTTCAAATCTTCCTATTCTCTAATCGCTTCATTTCTGAGTTTTTCTACTTCTCTTTTATATTTTTTAAAAAACCCAGTCTCTATCCCTTTTAAAATTTGTTTTACTTTTTCTTCTTTTTTTGAAATATTGGGCAATAGATTTCATTTGTCTGTGGGCTTATCTTTCTGTCATGCTTTCAGGATTTGTTGGAACTTTCTTCTCATCTTTAATTTTCTTTTTTTTTCTCACTAATTTTTCTATGAGATTTGAATGGAATACTTCTCTGTCACTCATTTTTGAATGAAGTAAGTTTCTACTTTAGGAGGGGAGCATAGATCAGAATATAATTTCTAGCTTCGAAACTCCAGGGCTCACTATCTTCTATTGTTTTGATGATGTAGTTTTTAAAATGACCTTATAATTTCTAAAATCTTCCTCCTCTGCCGTCCTATTACCACATATCCAGGCCTCCTCTTTCCTGTCCCTGTTGAGCATGGGGATTGGTTCTGGAAGGGTATTTTGGCTCAATAGTTGTGAAGGTTTCAGAGACCCCAGAACTCTTCAGTGCCCTCAGAACATTTCAAAGTTCTTGCACTCAGCTGCAAAGTGGAACCTGTGATGTTTACTCCCAGTTCCTGCTGCTATTCTCCTGAGTGTTTGAATCTTAGGTTTTGAATCATAGGAATATCTGGCTGTCCTGAAAGACAAAAATCACCTTTCCTTCCATGACCTCTTCCCAGGTACTTTGGGACACATATATGTACATCTTGTTCCTACTGATCCTACCTGGTCATACATTGCAGTTCATGTGAACACGCACATTGTAGATGTCCGTGGGGTTTCAGTCTTGCTTCCTAGATGTTTTTCTGTTTCTTTTCATTTTCAGTGTGTGTCTTCAGGGGAGGGGTGGGACATTCAGAGATAAAAATCTTCTCTGTAGCCACCATCATTTCTCCAGAATCCTCTACCATTCATATTTAAAACAAAATTATAGGAATCATTATCCTAGTCATCATTATGTTGTATCAGTCTCCCCTTTTCAGGCTTCAAGCTATTAAGCCCATGGTTTCCTGTGTTTTATAAATTCCCTATCAGTCAAGAAGACTATGTATAGGGTACTAGACTGACATGATTTGGAGGAAGGTAGTACTGAAAGAGCCCCACAAATTAAGCATTGCCCAATCATGTCAGTATATTAAAGTGGGGAACTGTGGGCAGCTTCTGTATTATTTTTCTCTGGTAAAATGTCCTAAGACTCATTAGCCAGAGTTTTAAAATGAAATCTTAATTGGTTAATGCAGACATAAAGTACACTAGGACTTGGATCCAAGGAGTGAAACATTTCTAGAGCCTCCAAGTTTATAAGCTTAGTCCAATTCTACATCACTTCTTAAAGTAGCTGAAGAAAATAATTTTTTGATAAAATAAAATTGATTTTATTAGTATAGTCATTTGAAAATATATGTACATACACACATTTAAGAAATATGTTAAGGCTCCATCAGTTGCTCTCTCTTTTCTAGAATCTTGGATGAAGGAACACTCATTTGAGGGGGAATATGGTATAAAATGAGAAAATCTAACAATGAAGATTGCTGTCTTTGTTCCTGTGTGAAGGACTACTATAAAAACTTGGTAGTTTACAAGAAGAGGCATTTTATCTCCTCACAATTTGTCAATCAGCAGGGCAGGCGGGGATCTGCTGGTTGGATCTATGCTGCTTTCACCTGAGGTCATTCATGAGGCAGCCGTCATCTGACTACCTGACTGGAGCTGGTTGCTTTCACATGTCTGGCCACTGGTGCTGGCCATGGGCTGGGCCACATGTCTCTGTTAGGCTAGCCAGGTTCCTAATGGGGCAGGTTTCCATGAGGACAAGCCCTAATGCACAAGGACTATCCAAGCATCAGCTCTTGTTATGCCATTGGGCAAAAGCAAGTCACATGAACAAGCCCAGGTCAACGTGGAAGGGAATTGCTCAGGGTGAGGAAACAGGGAGGCATGCTGCATTGGGGGCCAATAGTCTAACACACAACTGCAATAATTGTATAAAGAAAAACATCCCTGAGAACAACTGGTTAAAAAATAAATGTGTGTGTGGGAAGGTGTTCGTATGGGGGCAAGTAGGAGCTACCAAACTCTGAAGATTCTAGTATCGGAAAATCCACTGGGGTTAAAGTAGTTACACAACCATATTCGGACACCAGAGAAAAGGTCACAGCTGAGCATCAGGGAAGTCCAGCCCTCTTCTATCTGTTCAATTTTCATGTTCCTTTGACTCAACATATTTTTAGAATGAATCATGACTTAATCTTACTCTATAAACTTTTTAACTTTATTTTTTCAAAGAAATATTGACCTCACTTCTATCTGCTATGCCACAAAAATGCTGTAGAAAAAAAATTTCCTTTGTAAAATCTGTCACTATTTGAAATCCTACGTATAACCCAGAAAAACAAAGAGGTGTTAAGAATTGCATTTCATCAATGTTTAAATAGCATCCTTCCCCCACTAAAACTTAAAATAGGATTCCAGCTGATTCTTAAAGGGTTATTTTCTTCAGTAACAAGAGCTGACTTAGGCCATTTCTTGCCGGTGGACTCTGCTCGTGGAGGTCCATGTCTCACTGCCCTTTGATCCTCACTCACATTATCCTGGGTGAATGTGACGGATGGGAGTGCCCTGTGGCTCAGCCCACCATATTGCTCCTGATGAAGGTTACCGGCATGGGCCACTTTAAATCTTACACAGCAAATTGCTGACATCTGGGGTTTCCTATCAAGCTTACCAGATATTCTACAGTAATTTCGGTTTACACAATCTGGAAACGCTGATATTGATCTTAGGAAGGTGTTCCGTTTAAACAGATACTGAAAATGCTACTCCACAGAATTGTTTAAAATTTGTGAGCAATTGCATTACATAAACTCTAATAGAGTTACTCTAATAGAAACTCATCTAATACAAGTAAACGAATAGTTATAAAGCTATTGGTTGCTTTAGAAGCAGTGGCTACTGAGAACTTCAAAGTTGTTTCATGCATTCAGTAATAGGAGCAACTCTTTGATGGCTGTTAACTTATTCTTGGGGAAGCTTTCTCCTTAGTTTGATGCTGATTCACTGTATAAATATATAGGAATCTTTCATAGTTCTTCGCTTCCGTATTCAATGCACCATTACATTAGAAGGAAGTCCTCTCTTAAGATCTATATGTCAGTTACTGCAATTGTGGGCTGGTGCCTGGGATGAGGAAGGCTATAACAAAAAAAGATAAGCAAGTGTTAAATATTCTTAGCATACTGCTGGCATTTTTATCTATTGTAATTTAAAAGAAATAATAATTAAAATTACTTGTAGCCTGATCAGTGAGAACTTGGGTAAATTTTGGAAGCATCTATGTTTCATGTAGTTATTTCGAGAGTTGACTCTTCCCTGGGATTAACTCTGCATCTTCTTCCCCTGGACCAGAGACACCTTTCTAGGCTGAAGCAATTTTATCTTTTTCCTGGACATTTGCAGTTTTCTCTTATTAAAGACTTGTAAACCGTATACATATGAAACAATGTAAGGCAAAGAAGGGACAGAGAAGTCATGAGAAGATACTGTTCTGTAACAAGCACTTAAGGCAGAGATAATATTCCCTGATTGTGTTGGCTCCCCACCTCCTTTGTGGAGAGCATCAGCATTCTGACTGGTCTCTGCTTCCTACCAGCTGGACAGAACACTGCCTTGGTGTTCTTAGGGAGCATTGATGATCACTCCAGAAACCATGGTTAGAGCTTGCACAGTCAAAGTGCAGAGAAAAGAAACAAATATACTTAATATAATATGCTTACTCTGTTTTTCTTAATTAGCACTTATTCCCTCTAAGAGGTTGATTTCTGCTTTGACAGAGAGTAATCTAACTTGGTACCTGCCCAAACCATAAATTCAGGGTTAACATATCTCAGCTTTTCATCCTTCTGGAAGAAATGTATGAAATCTAAAGTTGTTTTTTAATTGCTGCTGTTTAGCTGAGCTAGTTAAAGAACAATGTTAATGAGGGTATTTTTCTTTCTTTTTTTTTCCCCCTACCACAGCATAAATTATCAGCCCAAAGTGAGCCCTGTTTTCCGTAACAGAGGCAGGTGAAAAAGTGAGTCTGTCACCACTAAGCCATGAGACAACTACAAACATTTTTTCCCAGGGTTAATATTGATGAGAGTCTTTGTGGAAAAGAACTTCCTCTTTTTGCAGGAATACAATAAAATGCAAGTTGTATTCACCCCAATTCCACTACTAGAAAAATAATTTCATAGTCAATACTTTTTATTGCTCTTCTGATAACATATGCAGTGTTCACAATAAAGAATAAAAGAGAAGATTTTCAATGCAATGTTTATAGGAGCATTTTCTAGAGGTAAGACCCAGCCCCAACTTTGGGAAATTAACACACTTCTTTGAGATCAAAGAGTCACCTGCAAAAAATTGTATCATAAGGTGTTTTTCTTTCATACTAGTTTCCTGAAGACATATCGTTACTTGTTAGTGTAATCGTCAGGAGTGACTATATGGTGGCCATCTGAGCTCTTGGGTTAGTGTCTAGTGACCTTATCACTTATGATAAAATACCTCTTGGTTTCAGAGGCTTGCACAGATTTCCTCTAAATGAACAAACTTAGTAAGATTTTTCTAACAATTAATTAATCTAAAAGTAGATTTAAAAATCTACTTCTAAAGCCGTTGTGTTAAGTCATTGTTGATCACTTCACTTTCTCATTGGCACTTCTTTTTGCAAAATAAATCCCTGTAGTTCGAACAATTAATACCACCATCCCTGGCTTCTTGATTATTTCACAGAGGTTTCTTGAGAAAAGAGGTCATCCGTTTTTGGAGAAACTAGTCCTTGAAATAGAACTTCATTAAAATGAGATCTGCTTCTAATGTTAGTGGGATGCTTCTCAGTGTCCCCTCTCTTGGCACTTTCCAGGCTGTGTGAGAAGAATGGTATGGTGCGATGTGGCTTAGGGAGGGTTGTAGCTCAGAAGGATTGCCTTATGTTTCTGTGTCACTTTGGGGGATTTTATTTGAACACTATCTTATATCCTGTTCATAAAAAACACCATAGTCATTCTCTTGCTAATTATGAAATAATTAAATGCTGCCCTTAAACAAAGGGGAAACAACTTTCCCCTTCTGATGAGGAAACTTCTCTCCACTCTAGGCCTTGATCTGAGTCCCACTTCAGCCCCTTGTATAGCTACACTTCTGATTTCTGAAGTCAGACAGATACAGGTTCCAACCTTGGCTTCATCACTTAGAATTTAGCCTCTGATATATTCATACCGGAGTTGGCAATGACAAACATTTTGCTTCTTATTTTTCCAAGGTTCTTTGCATTTTAACAGAGGATCAAGGCATTTTAAGTAGAATTGGTATAGGGTGGAAAGAAAGAGCAGGGAAACATGCTTTTAGGAAGGTCTGAAATGCCAATCACAGGGAGAGAACTGCTTGAGATAAACCAGCCCCACCCCAGTATTGCCAATCAGGTAAGACAGGGAGGCAAAGAAATAAATTGTTCACTAAATACATTCTTCTTTAGAAGTATAGAATTAAAAAAAAAAAAACAACCCACCTCATTGCAAATGAAAGATATTTGTTTTCCTAAAGGAAGATATTTGAAAAGTAGTATTAAATACGTGCTGGTTAAAAATCAGCAATCTCGAGTACCTTTTGTGTCCCTAGTGTTTTATCTACATTAAGTTTTATGAACTCTATGTAGAGGAGGAGACTGAACCTCAAAAAGTCATAGGTAAGAGTGGATTACAGAGCCTTTGCGGGGTCCATCATGCCCCTGGACCTCCCCTTGCTTGTGTGGTTCATCCAGCTAGGTGCTTAGAATTCCACAATGAATAAATCTCTATTTCAAGAGTTTTTAACATACATTAGATAGTAAACAAGTACAACACCTAACCAATAGAACAGAGTACTTTATTTAAAGCAGAGACAGAACAAATGCTCATCTAGTATGGTTTAAATCACCTCTAAATTCCTGCTTGAATCAACATGCTTATATTTTGAGGTATTTTCTTATTTTTTTCTCCTAGTTTTCTTTACTTGCAGCTCCTTTCTTTTTCTCTTTTTCCTATTTGAAATGTTTATGGTCTCAAAAGTAATTACATTTTGAAGAAACTTTTCATGGATACTACATGCTACCTAATGGAAGCCATGAACATAGAGTCTGCTAGCACTTAGAGTGGTGTAGTATGCATGCCAGGTTGAATCAGGTGGGAGAGGAAGTTAATCATTATCCTAAATTGGCAGTGTTGCTGGAGGTGGATTAATATGCTTTTTGAATCCCTTATGTGCTGGAAGGCTCCTTGATCACAATCATTATGTTTGTGGTTTAGGTTTTGAATGAAAGTTGTCTCCTGTGGTCAGCTGGGCCAACTCCCTTAATCTCTTTGGCCATATTAGGTGATAATTTTCTCATTTCAATACACAATTTATGTTAGAGGGAGTGTTAACTCTACCAGACTCTTAACGTGGGCACCTAGAAAATGGAACTCTCACTATCGATGATTACTCGTAGTGCTTTTCATTGTGAACATAGTCCTTCCCCTAGGTAATGCAGGAACACTATGGAAAGTAGAATGTTCTAATGTGCCTGGGGTACCTGGAGTGCTCTCGACCTGTCAGCTCACTGGCAGAGCAGGCTTTATCCAGACACCAAAGAACAAAATTTGAAATTGGCACCAGCCAGCCTCTCCATGGCAGAGGAGAGCCCTATTTTAAATTCGACAACCAGAACATTTTGCAATCTGAAATTCTTGTCATCTGGTTTTCTTTAGTTTCCTCTTTGGAATGAAAACTTTGAGAAGGTTGTTAAAAAATCTGGACGTCTGATGGCGAGGCTTAACCAGACCTACTGTGTCATCAATCAACAAACATTGATTTACCACTCCCCCAGGTGCTATACAAAGGACCCAGACATGTCTCAGATAGTGGCCCTGCTCATTCACTGTATTTATAGTCCAGAGTGTAACCAGAGCTCAGGTAAAGACAAGGAATTGATTTGAGTCTGAAGTAAACAAAGCTGGCTGGCCTGATCCCTCCAGTTCCTAGAATTATTTTGTTTCAGGTAGTAATTTTCCCAGACTGATAGAACAAAGTCCTATCATCTTTCTATTTATTTAATTTTTTATCATGATAAAAATGCCTCTTTAACCTCCAGTGATGAAACTAACATTAGAAACTAGGTTCTATGGGTAAATGCAGGTAATGGTATGAAAACAATTAAAGATGAAGGCCAAGGTTGGTGGGGGGAGGCAGTTCTGAATAGATTAGGTAAGACAGAGAGTATTGGAAAAATCAGGTAGAAAAGATTAAACCCGGTACAAAGGAATTGAGAGCTTCTGGAAGTTTTCCAATAACTGAGGGGTTGATACATCTTTTTTTTTTTTTTTTTTAAGAACATGTCTGGCAGTTGTGTGCCAGATAAAGTTATAAGCGGGTTGGCTGTAGACATGGACTGCAGTGAGAACACTAATTCTATCGGTTGCTGACTGTGTTTTAAGCGTACACTCATTAGCACTAGAAATTAAGTTAGGAAAGGAAGGGGTATTCTGAAGTCATTTTAAATGAAAGTTCACAAAATAGTGGAGCTGAAAGGTGTTTTTATTCACTCAGCCTATATTTTCTGAGCACCTAATATGGGTTAAGCACTGTGTTTATGAGCCAGAGATAAAAGAAAAAAGCTAAAGGTAGAGGAACTCAAAACAGAGTGTGAGAGATGTATAAACAAATTTATTACAATTGAATAAGGATGTACTATTAAATAAATAAATCACAAAAATATAACTGTAAAACAGAACTTGGAGTAAATAACTCTGCTTGGGGTTATTTAAAGAGGACAGCAACAATGAGGAGGTCTTGGAGTTGGGTTTTGAATGTAAGTAGGAGTTTTCCAGGTGGGGAGGAGACCAGGGGCAGATCAGGCAGAAGGAACATCCTGGATGTGAGAACAAACACAGCCTGTTTAAGAGATTGTAAATGAGAGCTTTTTGACTAGAGCATAGGGTATAAGTTGCCAAATGGTAGAAAATAAAGCAAAAGGTAGATTGGAATAAAAATTTCTTATGAAGATGGACCCGTAGATGGACCAATTTTAGGCTCATTGCATAAGAATCATCCGAGTGAGTTGTTAAACTTAATCCTCATAGATTGATTCATCAGGAAAGAGAAGATATCCAGGAATACGTGTATTAAATGGGATTCTCCAGTGATTATAGTTTGCAGCTAGACTCAGAAACTGTAGTTCTGTGTTCTGCCATGAATGCAGAGGGGTAATGGATACCTTGGGTAGGGGCTGTGAAAAGACACCTGCTAATTCATATCCCACAGGTGAATAAAACTTTGGGAATTCAAAAGAGGTCAGAGTTCTAATTGAAGTTATTTTCACTTGTTCATTCATTCAGTCAAAGAATCGTAAATTTACCTACTCACCTAACAAGTATTTCTTGAAAGTCTAGTATGTTCCAGACATGCTACTAAAGTGTGGTGGCACAGAAATGAATAAGGCATTATCCTGCCATTATAGCTGATATCATATAAGTGACGGGCAAGAAATGAGTAAAATTGAGTGTGCCTAGTGCCAAAGAGAGAGATAAACAATACGAATTTGTTAACACAAAACAGATAAAGATCATTCACAGTTTTTTGTAAGATCTTACTTTCTCTGAATGTCTGAATTAGCTGCATGCTATTATCAAACCTATATCTTCATCCAACTTTTTATTCTTCTGTACTCTAGATCCAAATTGCCTACCAAATATGTCCTCTTGGATTCTCTCAGGTACCTAAAAGACAACATAAAAAGTAAATCAAACTCATCATGTTTCCTCTCAAACAGATAAATTCCCCAGTGTTTCCTATTTTAGTACATGGCATCATTTTAACCCCAATTGACCAAGTGAGAACCTGAGAGTCATTCATCACTCTTCTCTCCTCCCTTAAGCTCTGATTGATTGCAACAATCCCCAAGACTTGTCATAATTAGACCACATATATATTTCTCCACTCTTCTCTATGTCCATTGTCATACCATTTACATTTCTTACTCTGATGTAACACTCACTTTCTCCCTGACTCCAGTATTATTTCTCTCTTATTTATTCTCTGCACTTCAACCTGAATTTCACTCAACTGCTTAGAGCTCTGTGATATTTTCTCTTGAATTTTGGGGAAGAGCCTTATGCTACTGCCTACTACTCCAGCCTTATCTGGTGCCTCTATCTCTCTTCTATAAATTTTCAGCAATACTCAGTAGCCTTCTTTTTTTTTTTTTTTTTTAAATGTCCTTCCTTAACCCTGAACTTTCTCCAGGTTATGCCATCAATTTGAATCATTCTTGAACCATTCAATCCATGGTTAGTGCACTCTCATCATTTAAGTTTCAAAATAAACTTTTAATTCCCAGCTTCATATGACTTCCATTCAAGATTAAATTCCCTCTTTATAGGTTCTTATAAAACCTCACTGTCTAGATACTGATGAGATATATAGTTATATTTTACAGTTTGTTTTCCCTACTATGTTGTAAACTCCATGCAAACGATGTTCGCATCTACTAGTGTTGTAGGTACTCAATTAATATGTATTCTGTTAAAAGATTAAGGCATAAATGTCAGTTAAGACACTGTTTATGTTCCATAAATAAGAGAAAATGTAAATAATACCCAAATAGGGTAATAGGGTTGAGTAAAATTGGACAATATTGAGAGATATTAGGAATTTAGGTAAACAGTACTGACTTGATTATGAGGGCAAGAGATGACTATATGAATTCAAAGTCTTCAGTATTTCCCCAATCTCTAACTTGGACAACTGTACAAATGGTAGTGGTATAAATGATGTAGCGAAATGAATAGTGGAAGTAAGTTTTGAAGGTAAAATTAATTGCTTAGCAACCTCAAATCATTAATTTTAAGTATTCATGGTATATTCAGGCAGAGATTTTCAGTTGGCAGTTAGCTAAGTTTGTAAGGGACCCAGGAGAGAGATATGTAAGCTTTAGGTGAAGATTTGTGATATAGATGGTGGCTAGAATCACAAGAGTAGGTGAGATCATCTATAAAGGGCAGAAGAGAGCTTTTGAGAAACACACATCTCTTGGGTGAGGGCAAAGTGTGAGTACATGAAAGAAGAGATAAGTCCAGAGGCAGGAGGAAAAAGTACTAGATGAAGACGCTATGAAAGAATTTTTTGAGATGACGTTTGGTCATCATCAAATATTGTAGAAAGTTGACATAAAGACCAAACAATATTCATTCAATTTAATCACAAATTAAAAGTTGGTGAATGCAATTTCAATGGAGATAAGTAAGAAGAAAATAGAAAAATTGTGTGAGTTATGAGGTTCATATAAGGTAAGAAAATATAGACAGAATAAACCCAAGTTTTGATAAATCCTACTGTAAAATTAGGGAAAGAGAAAAGGTAACTAGAGAATTATTTGGCATCAAGCAAGAGTACTTTTTAATGCAGGAGGGGGAGCAGCTTTCACATATTCTTATGCCAAAATAAAATTGCTAAAGAGAAAAAGCTTACTAGCACCAATGAGATGGGAAAATAAATGGAAGACCTTGAGGTAGTGAGAATGTATATTTACAAGCTATGTAGAAAAATTATCTTTATACATAAAAACAAAACATTAGTTAGGAGTGTTTTTGCTTTATTGTCTGTGTTTTCTCTGTGAAATAAGAGTTTGATGGGAGGTGGTGTTGCCTAGAGTTAGTGCTCACCAAATATCCTACGTGCTTATCTACATTTTTCATCCTTCATTGTAGTTAGACTGTTGTCCTATAACTAGTTGTGGTCAGTGGCAAATGAGCAGAAAAATGTGTATCACTTCTGAGATGAGGTCATTAGGAGCCAATGTCCCTCTTGTCTGGTCCTCTACTATGGTGTCATTGGAGGCACATATTCCAGATGACAGGGCTGCAACAGTGGACCAGGACCTGGAATGGCTTTACTTAGCAGAGAAATAACTTGTTAGTATTTTCCACTGAGATTCCTGTGCTAAATCAATAATCTCCTGTGAGAGCTCAAAGAGAATAGTGAAGGCTGAAATGACAGAAGACAGAGGGAGCGATGATGGGAACGTATGGAAGGAACCTGGAAGTTGAAGAAACAGGTAATAAATAGTAAACAAAGCTCCTGGAGTAAGAGAGAGAGAGCATAAGGGAGAAGAGAAGACCATCTGTATGTAGTATCTGGAAAGGAGTCAGTAGAGAAATAAGTGAAAAAAAAAAAAAGAATGATCAGAAAGAAGTGAGGTGGTATGCCAATAGAAATCACAGATTACAGTAAGATAGAAAGGAGAGTAGTTTTAAAAGAAGCACCATTTAATGGAATCCGTTGTTTCCAAGTGGGAGAAGTCTATGGGAACTGAAAAGAAACACCTGATTTGATGACTAAACTTTTATCTACTAAAATGTAACTGTTTTAGGAGAATCACAGGAGAAGATGTTGTGTCATAGTGAGGAGAGTAATTAAAAGACAACATGGGGAAAAGTGACTTTACTTCCAAGAAATGACAGCTAAGAAAGGAGGAGAGCATTTAAAGGGAAAGGATCATGAAAGAAAAAAAATTGAAGAAGTTTTAATTAAGGAAACTTGAATAATTCCTAGACAAAGGCGAAGGTATTAGTGAGAGACTGAAGATCAGAGAAAACTCTTAAGACGTTGTTATGGGTTGATTTGGGTCCCTCCAAAATTTGTATGTTAAAGCCTTAACCCTCAGTTTTGCTGCATTTGGAGACAGGGACTTTAGGGAGGTAACTGAGGTTACACGGAGTCGTAAAGGTATGATCATATTCTGGCAGGACTGATGGTGTCCTTAGATGATCAAGGGATGCCCGAGGTCTCTCTCCTTCTGCTCACAGAGGAAAGGCCATGTGAGGACATAGCAAGACGGCAGTCTTCAGCAAGTCAAGAAGATTGTTCTCACCAGAAACCCATCCTGATGGTACCTCGATCTTGGACTTTCATCCCCCAGAACTGTGAGAATGTAAAGTTCTGTTGTTTAAGCCATTCAGTCTGTGGCATCTCACTACAACAGCCCAACCAGACGAATACAGACCTTTATGTTCATTGGAATACATAGGGATTGTGAGCCAGGGACTGCATCTTGAACAGAAGTGTAAAGATGCTTGTGGTATTTACAACTTCACATATTTTGTCAAGAAGATGTGAAAAAAAGGCAGTCAAGCAAGATTTTTGCAAGTGGATGTTTTATTTATGTTCTTTTCCTTATAAAACGAGGACGCATTATGGGAGAAGGACTACGAGGTTTCTTCTCTTTGAAGTAATATTACAACTCGTAGCAGCTTTAAGTCGCATTTCTGAAATACACTGTCTTCACAACAACCATAGGAAATTACCCACAAAATGCTCTTTTCGTTCTGATGGGGCTATAGATATGCACAATGAAAGATTTTAAAGTTTCTTTGAACACTATTTAATTCATATTTTCGTACACTTTATTAGCATTTTTAAAGAATGATTCCAGAGTTTAATTTTAGTGTTTGTAATCTGAGAAAGGGCTTGTCTTGACATTCTGAAGACAAATCACTTCAAGAATGTAGGAACATTCTAAAATTTTAAGACCGTAGTTTTAACCCATTTTACTCACTCTAAAATTGTATTTTTAAATATAATTGGAAAATCTGATGTCAAAATGTATTTCCCCTGATTTTCTAAAAACTGTTTCTATTTTGTTACAATTTATTTTAGCTGAAAATAGTCTCAGAATTCCAGAAGGACTTTGGCTTTTTACATTCCTGACATCCTTAATGAAGTGACTATACCACGTTTCCCTCGCTAGATTCACCTTGGATGATAATTAGGATAAACTCAACATTCTAGGAAACTTTATAGACTTATACCATACTTGGAGGCTTAATCAGATCATCACATTTTTAGTCATATTTTATTCTTGGGAGAGTATTTTTTTTAAAAGATGACTTCTTTCCTCAAAAGAAAGGGTTCTGTCCTCTCTGAGTGTTTTTCCTACTAGAGGGTTTGGTGCCTGAGGGCTGAACCACTTAAGGTCTCCATTGTTAATATCTGCATTATATCTACTGGGTTGGGGTCTCTTTTCATACTTACTAGAAATGTCACACTGCTTTCATGAAGTTTCCTCTTTTTCTTCTCCAACTTAAGACCATCCTGCTCTGCTCCTTTGCTTTTTCCCGAAGTCTCCCTTCACCACTTACTGCGGCCTGGTAAACCTACCCAGTGGAGCTGACGGAGTAGTAAAAAGCAGAACCACTGGGGGTGGATATGTTCTTTAGAGAATTTTGCTTTCCAGGTAAATACTTTTTTCCTTTGGAAAGCATTGCTTTTCTCCCTCCTTAGATCTTAAAAAAAAAAAAAAAATTCCATGAGGCCTGTCATTTAAACCAGCTCTTGGGACAGATTACAAACTATAAAAGACATAGGAAGGAAATGTGTAGAAAGACACAAGGCAAGAGGCAGAAAAACTCCAAGGGTTTGGATGCTCAGTAAAACACCCTGAAGACTGCCTCTTCTGAGCATGTCTTTTGATCTGAAAAGTCAAACGCTATCCCTTACCTAATAACGCAGTTTGAAAAGAAATTGCCGTGCCTACTGGTTTGGGTGAAGGTGGAAAGAGTCATGGGAGTGGCCCTTACCACAAATTCATTGTGATTTTAATCGTGGATGAAATGCAAAAGAAGGTGAGACAAAGAAAAAGCAGCACTCTATGCACAATGAAAAGGCACGGTATCTGTCACCAACAACATTTTTCGGAAACTACAAATAATACTTTTATTTCAGGACACTTTAAAGTAATGCCCCTTTTTCAGTGTTTTCTACCTCTGCTATCTTTGGCAACTTTTAAAAGTGAAAAAGACAACTGCAGTTGAACAGAAAAGGAAAAATGTCTATATATTTAAAAAAAACAAAACACATATCTCAAGACACACTTGGGCATCAAAATAAATTTTTCAAGTGTCCTTTTGACTTTGGTCCAAATTGAGACACACAGAAATATGTGGCATGATATACTGAAAGAATATATGCTTTGCAAATTGAAAGACTTGGATTTAACTTCTGGTTTAGCTACGACAATTGTCATATTCTGAGTCTCAATTTTTTATCTGAAAAATGGAGATAATTATTATATAAAATCCATGGAAAGTTACAGAAAATGATGGAAAGTACATGCAGTATGGTACCTGGTCTGGCTAATAAAGCACATGTTCCTTTAATATTTTTGAGGGCTATCATTAATTATTATTTTATTATTTATAAGTATTTATCATAAGAGTTATTATAATTTTTGAGTGCTATTAATATTTTGAGAGCACCAACTGTAGTGACATTGGGTTATTAAAATCAGAAATTAATTTCAGAACAATGAAATTACTGAACAATGTTAATATTCCTCTATTACATGCAAAAAATGCTTTTCTAAATAGGGGCAAGCATGTACTTGTTAGAATATTTTAAGGGTAGAGGCAAAAAATTCTCATTTTTTCTTCCCTTTTAATTATTTATTTTATTATTAACACTTTCTTACAATTCAAGATTTGGCTAAGGAGCTTAAAGTATGTTTATAGCTGGACAAAAGATTAAGGCAGGAGGAATACAACTGTGAAATATTCAAAATATTGTGACACACTACAATGATTATGTTGACAATTTAAGCACTGAAAATAATTATACCTTTTAAGACAAGAAGTGGCTAATTTAAAATTAATTAAAAACATATGAATATATGTGATAAATAATTGGTTTGTGTGAAATATGGAAAATGTGTGCTATTGTGAAGAAATAATTTTGTTAGCTATGAGGTTAGAAATGAACCAAAGTGTGTTACTGAGCAGAGAAATCCACTCACAGGGGATAACATGCAATTCTAATAAGAGTTAAATAAAGTAATTTAAACATTTATGATTAAAAAGCTACTAAATGAGACAAACCATTTAAATATTAGAGTAGCTAGCTATACAGGAGATGTGTAAATGATCCACAAATTAAGTTGCTTTCTCAGAATAACACAAGATGAATACATTTCAATGATAGAACAAAATAAACATCAGCTGAAATTATATGAATTTTACATATACCCAGGAAAGGCAGTATATTACATATATATAAAGTAATTTGTAACTGAAAATGGCACAATATTCTCAAAGATAAAACTATGTAGATGTAGAAAAAGGACAATGTTATGTTTGGTGTGTGACTAAATTATGCAAATAACTTTTATAGTATTTTCTATTTGTTTAAAAAATCATGAGGTAGAAGAAAAAATGATTGACTGCAGACTGAGATGCAATCTCTTCTGTAGTTGTTATGCTTTAAAAAAAAATCTAGTATGTGCTGGGAATTGCACAGAAATGAGGTTCCTGAAAATCAGATTCTGTTCTTAACTAGTATTCCTTTCAAAGGACAAAGCAAGGCCAAGGGAGATTTTACACTTATGTAGGAGTACAGCTCGAAGTCCCAGGAAAGATGCCAGTGAACATGACCAGACTGGTTGGCATAGAGGCCTCTTTTTCCTAGAGGATTTTTATATAAATGGCCTAGAGAAAGGCTAGCCAAAGGGTCCACTGTGCCTACTTTACCCCGAAAGGCAAAACTTAATGGGTTTTTAAGCATTTATTTTAACTAAAAATGCATTCACAGTGTACAAACATCAGAAATTATAAAAACATAGTGAATAGATCCCTCTTTTGCTCCCAATCTTTATCCAGTTAATTTCTATCCTCTCCCTCCAACAGGTAACTCTTGTTTTTCCTTGTTTTTTTTTGCTTCCTATATATATAGTCATTGTGTATACACACACACACACACACACACACACACACACAATGTGTGTACAAGCCAATGCAAATATCTATTTTTCCTCTCTCTTTTGAACAAAAATCTGGAACGCTGTATTTGAGCCCATGTACCTTGCTTTTTCACCTGCTATATTTTGAGATATTTCCATGTAAGTGCTTATAAAGTTTGCTTTTTACAACTACATACTATTCAACTGTATAGCTAGACCATAAACTACTCCTCCTATAGTTTTTTCATCTCAGTAATTGACACTGTATTTTCATTTCCTAGAGTCAAACACCCAGTATCACACTTGACTCCTCTAAGTCCACATCCAATTCCTCCACAGTTCTTACTGGCTCTAACTTAAAGATATCTTCAGCATCAATTATTTTCTCACCAATTTCATTACTTTTCCTTTTATCCCAAGCTATCACTGCAAATCTTGACAATGTTGAGTCTCACAGGGCTCCAGAGGCTTAACTATGAGTTCTGTTGCTTTTGATAGACACGCCCCATTTTGATAGATATCCCCCACTCAGTGGGGAAGACTCCACAGCCAGCTATTTCCCCTGTCAACTAGACCAGCTGCACCCTTCCAGGATCTCAGCCTAATATATTTTACTCCTTTGCCAGCCTGTAAAATTATTCAAGCAAACTGATCACATCTTCAAAATGTGAACCTGGGAGCACACTTTCCTCTTGTTTTGTTCCTACAAAGCCTGCCTCCTACAGCCCCTGATGATTCTCTCAATTCCCAAGTTGTTGTGTTGCCTGTATGGTATGTGGAGTCCTCCTTTCCCAGATTATAAGTTATCTTTGACTAATAAACTACTCTCAGTCTCACCTGTCCAGGGTTGAAAGTCAGACCTTCAGCCATTTTGGATTATTTAGTTTAAGGGATTAGTCCTTCACCAATGGGGTGAGGAGGAGGTAGTAAAATACTCATTATCTAGTTTTGTTTTCTCTTTGACAGCTGTCATGCACCCTGCCTGAGGTCTGTTTTCAATACTGCAATCAGTGTGTTGAAAATATGAGTAATATCTTGAAAATCCTCTGCTATAACCCATCCAATGGCTTTCCATCTCATGGAGAGTAAAAACTCAAGTACAAATAGAGCTTAAAAGCAGAATGTATTCTAGCCAAGCTATTGTTCATTGACTGCTCTTCTACTGCTCTTGTCCTCATTCAGGCTGGTCCAGACACATTTGTCCCGTGCTGTTCCTTCCTGGTGTATTTCTAAAGATGGCCTGGTGGCAGCTGTTCATTTAGTTCAATAGAAACCGCAGCAGTTGCTTAGAACTTAGATCAACAGACATTTTTTTTTCCTCAGGGACTATTTTATCACTGATATGGTTTGCACTTGTCAGTTCATAGTGGTAATAAAGATTTAATCAGTTTTATTATTGCTTTCAGATTTTCTCTAGACAATGCACACCTTATTGTCTACAACCATGGTGAACCACACCCACTGACCACACCCTCTCTTGCTATGCCTCTATTTCCATCCATCTTACGGAGTTTGCACTGGCTATTCCCTTTACCTAAAATCTTTCCTCTGAGTCTTATATGCTTATATCTTCACTTTTTTCAGGCCTTCACTCAGATGCCATTTCCTTTTTAAAGTCTCTGTTTAAAATAGAAATCTTATTCCCATTCTCTGTGATTGACATTAAATAAGAAAGTTTTCAAATTCAGAATAAAATGTTTTGTAAATATTTACCTGATTTTTTTTTCTCTTAAAATTCAGTTTAGCTTTATGCTGTAGCCCAATTTTGTACCTACTTCTAAGAAATCATAAAAGATAAGAATTTACATAAAACATTTGTGTTAAATCCAAATGGCTGTCAATTTGATTACATACCTCATTAGATATGGGTTAAGCTTCAGACCTTTAACTTCAGAAATAAAGCTGAGGTGAGAGTGTCAGAAGAATAAGGTGTGCGTTGCCTTTCCTCCGCGACTTCTGATACCACAATCCATTATGGAAGCACCCAGAATGTATTGATAATAATAATTATGATGATAATAATTGAATCAATTACCATAGGCTAGATACATTTTCATATACTTTATTGAATTATTACAATAATTCCATGAGGTTGGTATTATCATGTCCCTCTTATAGATGAGAAAAATGAGACCAGAGTTAGAGAATCATTTGACTAAGGTCACCCAGCTAGTAATTGGCTATCAGGATGTTCATTTAGATCTACTTCCATCAAAAGCCCTTGCTTTTAATTAGAGCTCTATTCTTCCTCTTTGTGTATGCAAACATGCCATTAGACCAAAAGGTATGTGTCAGTTAATAATATTAGAATGTCATTATGGAATAAATGAGAACACATCTATATTGTTTATGGTGAAAAAACAAAATGTAAAATCTTTTTGTTCATAGATATGGGACTAGCAGTGCAGGGGTCTGTAAACCGCAGTCTATTTATTGATGACGTGACCTACAAACATAAGCCATTTGACAGGTAGAAATACAGCTCCTGATCTAATGTTAATGTAATAAATTTAAATGCTACTAAACATTACTTTGGTAACTGCAATCCAAAGGTCTGCAGTCATTTGCATGAAATGTATAAATAAGGGTTTTGACTTACATGTTGTCGCAGGCATAAATTCAGTTTACTCTTTCTAAAAGCCAGAACTTGGCTATGAACATTAAAGATGACTTGTATGACCATGTTAATCTTTCCACCTCATATTTCAATTTTTATGGGAACTTTATTACTAAATAATATATCTCCAAGCTCTCCTTTTGTAGCTCTGCTGCCCATTACTTGCCTAAACTACACTCTGTCATTACTTATAGCAGTTTTATGCCTCATATACTGCACAGCCCATGATGGCTGTCTTCCTAATAAATTCTTCATCACTTTCAATATAATCACCCGCATTGCAGCTTCATTAATATCCTTTCATTCAAAGATCCAGGTAGGCAGCATCCCGCTGAGTAAAAGGCTTTAAAAAAATTAATTAGGCCATAGAAACCTGCTTCTGGGTTTCAGTCAATGTCATGAAATAATGCAGTTACTAATATAATACTGGTGGCTTTTGAATAACAGATTAATTAGGAACATCCTTATATGGAGGAATAAATGGAGTATTCACGGCATGATTTTCACTGCAACAGTAAAATGCAGAAACTCAATACTCAATCAAGTTTACACCTAACCTTGTTACCTTGATGTGTGCAGGTTTCTGAGACTTAGAAACATTCACTGAAGAGTGGTCCTAAAGAGTGTCTCATCACACTCATGCCAGAACATCTCCATTTAAAATTAACTCAAATACTTATGGCTCCATGTGCTGTGGTAACTGAAGGTAATGCACTCAAGGGTTTTGCCTTATAGCTCAGATACCCTGATTTACTGTGGTCATTGTTTGGAGCATAATCCTTGTCATCTAAATAGTGTGTGTTGTGTGTGAGTTGAGAGCCAACCCTCCTTTTTCCTTTTCTTTCAGGGAGTATCTTGATGTTTGAGGTGTAGGGTGGGGGTGATGCCAAGACTGCCATCAACTAGCAGACAAATATCCTGAAATTACTGGCTGTCATAGATGGGAAGGGCGATGGGATCTTCAGTTCTAAGTTAGAAAATACATTGAGAAAGGAAATTCCATGATACGGGGAGAATTAAGAGTGGGTAGGCAGTGGCAAACCAGATGTGATAATATTTGGAGGTAAACCCAAGCTGACCAAATGATAAAGGGGATTTTTCAATAAAAGAGTCAATGCATGGATACATACTGAGTTTGAATGTCTGTTTAAGAGGTGACTTTTTAAGGAAAATCCCATTTAGATTTTGTAAGGCTTAATTAAGTCTTAAATAAGAATTTAAAAATAAAAATTTTAAGAATGTAATTTAAGTAGGATTTTTAGCCAATTAGGCTATTATGTTGTAATTTAAAAACATGCATGTGATGCCATCAGTCAATTTGATAAGTCAGTTGTGACACAGTTATGCAGTAGAATACTATAAAGCAATGAAAATGAACAAATTACATGTCTACACACACAAAAAAAAAAAAAAAATGGGTGAAGATCACAAATATATTGCTGACCAGAAGGAGCTAGACCTAAAAAAAGATAGGCTATGTGATTCCATTTATATGAAGTTCAAAAACAGGCAAAGGTGCTTGACTTCTTCAGCCACAGCTCCTGGACCACTTATCTGATTTCAAATCCCCGCACAGTAGTTTTGCTTTTGTAAAATGTCATACAAATAGAATGTCATACAAATAGAATCTCATAGTAGGTAGATTGTTGTGTCTGGCTTCTTTCATTTATCATAGCATTTTTGAAGGTCATATTGTTGCCTGTATCAGTAGTTCAGTTCTATTTATTGCTCATTTTTTTTTCATTGCTGAGAATCTTATTATATGGCTGCACCATACGTTGTTTATCTATATATTTACCTGTTGATGGATGTTTGAATTCTTTCTAGATTTTGGCAATTATGAATAAATCTGCTATAAACATTTGTGTGGACCTGTGGTTTTTGTGTGGACCTGATGCTTTTTGTTTTCTTGAGTAAGTGCCTAGGACTTGGATTGCTGGATCCTGTGGTAAGTGTATGTTTCAATATGACCATGTTTCCTGTCATCTTTCTAAACCACTTAGTAATTCTAGTAGCTGTTTTTGTAGATCCTTTGTTTTTTTTTTCTGTAGATAATAATATTGTCTTTAAATAAAAAATAGTTCTATTTGTTCCTTTACAATCCCTATGTCTACTATTTTCTTATTTTTTTTCTTTTTTATTGCACTGGCTAGACCTCTAGTCAAATACTGAATAGGAGTGTTGAGAGTACCTTTGCCCTGTTTCTGATCTTAGCAAAAAGGCATTCCCTTGTTTACTAGTAAGTAAATAGTAGTGGCCAGAACTGCTTAATTCTGTGCCTGCAGACTTTAGGCAACAGAGATCTCAAAAGCCTAAAGTACTTACTACCTGACCCATTACAGAAAAAGTGTGCTAATCCAGGCTGTTGAACTTATGGACACAGAGTCATTCACAGTACTGTCTGATGATTCCAACATCAGTAGTCATTACTGAGTCCGCCTTTGTGATTTCTTTATTGCTAGGCAGTGGGTGATTATTTTCTGGTTGCTTGTGTGTTTCCTGATTTTACATTTGCATTGTATGTAGAATAGCTGTGGAGACTGAAATACTGTTTATAATGAGATATGGGTGAGCATTCTTTATGCTCTGTGTGACTCAATTTTGTGTAATCAGTAGCTGAACTTGGTTTGAGTTTGATTGTTGCTATTTTTACCCAGAGTTCACTACAGCCTTCAAATTCTTTCAGTGGTGGTTGTTAAAAGATAAACTGAGTCATATTAAAAATTTTAAGAGTATATTTGAGCAAAAATTGATTGAAGTCAGGTAGCACCAAGTCAGAAGTAGTGAAGGCTCCACCTGTAGGAGCTCGGGGAGAGACTTAGAAACAGATAAAGCAGAAGCAAGGCAACGAAATTACTGATTGACTACAGATGACAGCCCAGTTGGCTGTTTGTGATTGGTTGTCCTTAGGTTTTGATTTAAGAAATTTGAGGCATTTACAGACCTAGATTTTGTTTGCTTAGGTAAGACACCATGGCATTAGAGTTACCTTAGTCTAATGGCCTCCTAGTTTAATTAAACAATGGGTTGCTGTTACCTTTAGTATGGATCCTTGGGTTCCAGAGGATTCCTGGCGTTCCCTCTCTATCCTGTTTTCTATAGTCCCCCAAAACTGACTGCCTCAGAGAGGAGCCTCTCCCTATACTTCTTTCTCCCCTCTTTCACTGGCAGGTAAACCATTAGTCTTTTAACTTAATCCTAGAATTCTGGTGGTGGGGTTGGAGGGAGGGCTTCTCAGTGCACCGTGTCCAGCCTCTGTCTTAAAAAATGCTGTGTCCTCATGGGGAGAGGCTTTTTCAGAACTGTGATATTTCTCTTCTTCCTCAGGGAAGCCACACCGTGCCTTGTCTTTTTGATCTGTGGGGATCTTGGGTGAGACAGTTGTCTACCCTTTCACATGAGTAGCAGGTATCTACTTGGTAATGTATTTATAGTGTCAAGATCCTACGCCCAAGAGGTTTTCTGTCCCTCCTCTAGTGACGTACAGTTTCTATTCTTGCCCTTCTCCAGAAGCAGTGGATCTTTGCTTGGTTCATGAGAGTGGGAAGATTTCCTTAGCTCTCCCCAAAATGCAGATACAGACATTTACTTCTACTGTCTTCCCAAGCCCTAGCAACAAAAAGATGTACTATTGACCCTCCCCAAATAGCTTAAGACTCTTCCTTCCTGTGGTAAGAGGGTTCTAGGAAAGGGAAAGGGTCATGACTTTCCCCCATGTGTGGATTTTTTTTTTGTCTAAGTCTTTGTAATTTCTTTAATTTTACTATGCTTGAATTGTGCTTCCAGTTCAGTAATTTTTCATTATGTTTTATACAGTCTGCTATTTCACTTGTCAAGATTATAATTTCATTAATTATATTTTTAAGTCTTAGAAAGATAAGCTGGTTCTTTTTCAAATTTGTCTGATCTTTATTTGATGGTATCCATTCAACAAATTTTCCTACTAGGCCAGGTAGTTCTTAGGCACCTGGGATACTGTAATGAAAAATGAAAACAGATATAAAACAAGATATCTGTCCATACGAAGCATAGACAGGCAGTAAAGAATAGATATAAATATATCCATTGGAGGCAAGAAGTGTTCTGTAAAAGAAAATGCACAGTAAAGCATGAGCATGGTGTAAGATGTTGGCAGTGCTGTGCTTGAAAGCTGGTTCTCATTTTTAAAAAGGTGATCATGGAAGATGTCATTAAGAAGGTGAAATTTGAGCAAGATTTTAATGATGTGAGGAAGTGAAAGATGTGGATATCTGACAGAAGAAAGTTCCAAGCAGAAGTGTTAGCTATTGCAAGGTTACTAAGTTGGGGTCAATGAAAGCAAGGAGGCCAGTCCGGCTAGAGCATGCACATGAGGAGGGAGAAATGGTGGGAAAGGTGATGGTGAGATCATGTAGGGCCTTGCAAGATATTGTGGGGACTTCAGCTTTATTCTGGAGTCCTCACAAACAAAACAAGACAAAAGCAGTCTCTCTAGTCTTTGTTTTATCTGAGGGTCCTGAATTCAGGTGGGCATCTACATTCTGGTTATATATACTTTCAAAAAGCCTAAGGGTTTGTCTTCTGGATATTGGACTTTAAAAAAAAATGTTAATTTAAATAATTTATTTTAATTAATTAATTAAGTAAGTAAGTAATTTTTAGTGGAGATACTGGGGATTGAACCCAGGACCTCATTCATGCTAAGCATGCACTCTACCACTGAACTATTACCAACCCCTGATCTTGGACTTTTAATGTTTAATCCCACTGGTTTGGGGGATCAATAAACACTCTCAGGAAACACAAAAGTAGAATTTCAGTCTCATATTCTGATTTCTATTGTTTCTTAATTTTTATTCGCAAGAAATTATCCTTATTTTTGTAACAGTGTAACAATGACTGTTAAAAGATGTTTACTCCATTTTATTCTTGTTATAAAGACAACTTTTAAGACATTTAGTCTGCTATATTGAAAGAAAGACTCATAAAAGTTATTGTAAATGTTAAAGGGAGATCAAAAATATAATAAGCTTATTTTAAACATAAAACTTAAAGTGAAAAAAACAAAATGCTGGAAGTATAAATGGTGAAATAAAATGAAGATTAAATATGTTTATAGTCATAAAATCAATGAAACACAATATTTATATAAATTAATCAAAACAAAATATTGACAGGTTAGAATAAATGTTATAACATTAATGGAATTAAATCTTAAGTATTAAAATTTTGAAAAAAAATGCTCAATATAATTCCATATGGAAAGGAACATTGCTATAAGATAAACTTATATATTAAGTTAATTTCATCTATAAACATACCTAAAAATTTATTTTAAATTTAACGTCTCTGTACTGGAACTAAACTCCCTGAGTTTAAATTCCTGTTCACTCATATTTCTGTCTGTATGAACTTTAAAATATACTTATTGTGGTTCAGTCTCCTAGAAAGAAAAATAATACTATCAACTTCAGAATTTGTTTAAGAGAATGAATGAGATGATATTTAGAAAGGAAATAGCCCAGTCAGTGGCACATAGTGAATGTGCAGTAAGTGTTAGATATTGGTTTTATCATTAATTAACTTAGAAAATGAGAAAGCAGTGAATATCGGCAGCAGAGTTCAGGGATTCACACTTCTGTGTGGAGTTAGACACATTTGTACCACATCTGAAACAGGAGAAGATAACCAGTGGCTTTCTGCTCCAATTTCCCAGTTGAAAGCGCCCTGCTGGTGGATCCTTAAGGTTTAGCAACAGTGGTGGCAGCCCAGTTGGGAAGCTTCAATTGTGTGATACAATTTTCTCTTTAAATTCTGACAGGATTGAAAGGCTTGAGAATGTTATAAAATCCTTCCCTGAATTTCTGGCACTCTGTTGATCTTGTTTACTTCACTGGATCAAAGCTAGTAGGAAAAGGGATTTTTGCAGTTTTCTTTGTGTTGACACACTTGTTTACTCAAAGGAGGACTTCAGATGTTTTTGTCAAAGTATTCACAATCACACATTGCAATGACCTCTCACTGAACTGACGCAACTCCTTGGTCAGTCAGCTGTATTTGTTGATTCCTCCATTCATTACCTTGGGGAAGCATTCTTGTGGTCACGCAAATGTGATGATGAACATTTTTCTGTGTCTAAACTTTTAGTGGCCCTTTCTTCCCAGTTAGTTATGCAAGTCAACATTGAATCTTTATTCTCTCTTCAGGTCTTAATTTTATATATTCATTGAATCTCCTTTCACTATCTACCAGCTTGTAAATTTATGGCATCTTTATAAGATAGCCTTTGAACTGTGGTAGAGTTATATTCTGCCTCAAAAGCAGTTATTTACTCTAGCTAACATTTCCACAGAAAAGCAATATGACCACTGAACAATGCTGTCAAGAAAAAATTTTAAAAAAACAAGATAACAAGCCTGTCTCTTTTAAGCTCACTTTACAATTTTCTTTCTGGTTATCTCATGCTAAGCCATGTGTTTAAATGCAGCTCTCCCCTGCTAACAGAAATCTTTTCTTTATATAATTATTAATGGAAGCTCTAACAGCAAAAAATAACAGAAAAACTTTATTAAGATATAAAACATTATGAACTAGATAGGCTAACAAAACTTTAAAATACACTAAGGTACAAAAAGTGAAATTGGCTACTCTTTCATTATAATTCTAGTTGGATGTGAACTGTGTCAATTTAAGTACACCAGAAATTGACACAACATTGTAAACGGAGTATACTTCAATAAAAATATATATATAATATATACAGAAAAAAGTTGGAGTCTATAATGTACTATTTAGAGGAATTTATATTTGAAACATCATGCCTATGAGAATTTGCTAGCATGTGACTATTAATAGAAAGCAGAGTTTACTGAAAATGCAAGTTTGATGCTTTTTATATACTAGGAGTTTCTCACTAAAAACCTTACCCCCCCCAAAAAAAAAACCTCTCTTTGTTTCCTTTCCTTTTGTCTCCCTAGACAGTCCTTGTTCTTCCCAATGAAATGTGTTAACATGATTGGCTACCTTGTGGTTTTTCATTTCCATTTCCTCAACTCCTATTTCTTTAACTCCAATCTGGTTCCTTTTCCTATCACTCCAGCAAAATAGCTCTTGCTGAGGTCACCAGTGACCTTCAGATCACTAACTCATTGGGCCATTTTTGCAAGTTTCATCTTATGTGACCTCTCAGCAGCATTCAACATTATTGACTGCTTCCTTCTTGAGAGACTATTTGGCTTTCATGACCCCACACTCTTTAGTTTTTTGTCCTCCTATTTGTCTGTTACTTCTATATTTCTTCTCTATCTCCTTTTCAGATGCATCTTCTTTTAAGTCACAAATATGTGGCGTTACATAGGTAGACGACTCTACATTTGACTTCTCAGCCTAGATCTCTTTTCTGAGCTCCAGACTCATGTATTCTATGACGGTTCCTTGAAATCTTCTCATAGGTATTTAAAAGACGTTGCAAGCTCCTTATATCCAGAATATGTTTATGATCTTCTTTTCCTGCTCCCAACCTGATTCTTTTCTATTGGCCACAATCTTGGTAAATGATCACTAGTCCATTTAGTAGCAAAAGTCCCAAAACAAGAATTCATCCATAACACCTCCATCTCCCTCACATCCTTTCTTTAATCTATTTGTAAGTCTTTATTTTACTTTGTAACTAACTCTCAAATCTGTAACATTTCTCCATCACCACCAATATCTCACTAATCCAAGATGCAATCATTCTTTCCTACATGGTTACTGATGTATCTGTGGAAGTGCCTCCAGTGAACGTCTCCAACTCCATATTTACTCTGAAGCTAAAATAACATTTTATAAATGTACATTTTATCCTAATAGTTGCTCCATACCAACTGGCAGTCCTTCAGCAGCTCCTCATTAATCTTGGTACAGAGCTAAAAGTTAATAAAACTTGGCCAAGAAGTACCTCTATCATCTGGCTGCTAGTGATTCTTCCAGTTTTATCTTCCTCCAATAACTCTCTCTTACTTTAAAATTACAATCAAAATAAGACACTACTCAATATCTGAAACAAACAAAAAAACCTAAAAAGCATAGTTTATTCCTTGCCAAGAAAGGGATAGTTGCAATTTCAAAGCACAGTGTCTCTTAAAGAAAAATGCTGATCTTATATAGGGTTTTAGGGAACAAAGAATTTTGAAAGGGGAGAACTTTCAGAAGCATAAATGTTCAGGGATTGGCTGGCTGTCAGCTGCGGAAGCATGTTTTCTGAATGTGGGTGCAGCTGATTGACTTTCTGAAGTGTAAGCTTTGGAACGAGGCTGTTGTGGATTGGCTCTAGGAAGTCTCCCTGTTGCTGATTGGTTGGTGTCCAGAAGCATTGTTACTGAAACAAAAGTGGGGTCACATTTGGATAGGGTAGATTTAAAGTCAGTTCTGATAATTCACAGCTTGGGGCAATGGCCAGAGAACAATCTTGTCTTGAATTTGGAGAATAGGAAGATTTTATTTTTATCACTGTATTTGTCCTGCCTTGCATCCATTGCATATGCTTATGTTTCTTACTATTTATCCCTCATTTCTCATTATAAACAAATTGCTTGAGAAATCAGAAGGCTTTTCCTTTACGGTCATAGAATAGTTGCCTGACACTGCAGCTCTTCAGCTGTTTTCCTTCCAACAAGCAAAAATGAAGACGAGGAAGAAACAAAATCAGGAGAGTTCTGTGTACTTCTCTTTGTCCTGTACTAAGTCATATGGCTTATTCTCTTGCTGAAAGGAAACCTGGTGATTTGAATTGTTGGCTTTTACATCCTCCATAGTGAAGTCAAACAAGGGAAAAAGGGGCTGGAAACAGAAGTTGAGTCAGGTAACCTACAGTAACTGCCACATGAAATAAAGCAGATAATAAAGCAACAAATTTTTCAACAAGAAGCTGAAGAACATTAAATCTTATCCTTATAACTGCAATTTTATGCCTTTTAGAAGAGTGGCTGTTGATATGTGTGAGTGTGAGTGACTGATGACTTTCATTCTGACACAGAGTAATCACAGGCAGAATTGATTTGCATCCTATGTAGATGAATCTGAGCAATACTTCCTATAGTGGAATGAAATAAACAAACTTAACCAAGAATTTCAAACACTCAAAAATAACTTGTTATTCCATGTAACTTAGGGTGTTGGGAACAAATGTGAGAGCTGACAATTGTTGAGAGTTTCAATGTATTGGATACAACTCAAAAAGCTTTATAGGTTTTTTTTTTTTAACTTTTTAAATCCTTAAAAACCAGCCTATAAGATATGTATTATTGTTATTCTCTTATAAAGATAAACTCAGATACAGAAAATTTAGTCAATTTGCCAGTCACATAGCTAGTTAAGTGTGAAATCAGGATTTGAACCCAGTTGTGTCATAGACAGAGATACCCAGATTTATAAGCATAAAGAAAAAATTGTGTAGTATATCTAAGTAGCAAGTAACCATAGTCAGTTCCCCAGAATTACCCACAGCCCAGCGTGGCCCATAAGCTTCAGAAAGTGTGCTGTGTAGCTGTAAATGTCACAGAAATCCCTGAGAGAAAGCAGCCTCAGAGTACAACCTAGAAGGAGTCTGGGCAACAAAGCATTGATGAGTGGGTTGATACCTGAGGCACAGAGGCAAACGCAGACATCTTAAAGGACGCCTTACAGATATATACAGCTGACCCATGAACAACTCAGGGGTTAGGGGTTGACTCATCATGGTCAAAAATTCCATGCATAATTAATAGATGGTCCTCCGGTTGTGGTTCCTCCCTATCTGCAGTTACCCATTAGTGGATTCAACCAACCTCAGATTATGTAGTACTGTAGTATTTACTATTGAAAAAAAAAATCTGACTATAAGTGGATCCTGCATTTCAAACAGTTGTTCAAGGGTCAGTTGTGTATATATATGTTTGTAAATATAAGATACTTCTGCTCCAACACCTTGACTGTCAGTCCCTCCATAATATCAATGTAACAGATATAACAGAAGTGATGGGAGGAGGGAATACTGAAATGACTAAGATAAAATTTTTAATACTTAATTCTTAAATATTTTCTAATAACTGAATAGAGCATTAGTTTTTCTTATTTATAATGAAATTAATCAAAATAAAATAAATTAAAATTTTAGTTATCCAATGGTCCTAGCCAAATTTCAGTCTCTCAATAGCAACATGCCAATTAGTGGTTCCTGTGCTGGAAGCACAGATGTAGGGTGTTTCTGTCATTGACTAAGGACTTCTGGTCACTCACTAGTATTTATCACATTATCTTATTAGTGTCTCTCTGACTTTTAGTTCAAGAATTTTTCTTAATGTATGACAATTTTCCCAGTTCCTATTTCTGCCAAATTGTGTCTCTTTTCATCTGCAAATATGAAAATATTTTCTTTTTTTCTTATCAGGTGGAAAGTTTTATTTGAAAAATAGAATTCAGTTTGGTGTGCTTTTCTCTTCACAAAGATATGAAACCTATGCTAGGAACAAATAAACAGAAACTGATGGAGGTCATGTAATTTGTACAGGTTTTGATAACTAGAACATGGAATGCAAGAGGCACCATTTATGTTCATTTATATGTTTCCACTTGAAGAAATCTTGTTTTGTATAAGCTGTATAGCAAAACAATTTTATAATTAATAATCAGTACTAAACATAAAAGAACACAAACTAACTTCACTTAAATAGTACACTAGAAAGCAGTTAACTGAATCTTGGTTGCAGACTCACTTTATTTTCACTCTGTAATTCTAACCTAATTGAGGAAAGAAGGATCATTACATATAGTGTCAAATGCCTACAGGTATAAAATAATTGCTAATTAATCATTAGTGGTAATTATTAACTATTGATGACACGTCTCCCTTAAGTCACTAGTTCTTAGTATAATGTTTGGCAAATAGTCCACATTCTATAAATTTTGTTGAATGTAATTATAAGGATGCAGTTTATAACATTTGGGAAAATTTTCCAATAAATAATAAATATGTCCTAGAAATTGATGTTTCTCTGCTAAAGCTTTTGGCAATGTCACCACTGGAATTAAATAATTCATTAGAAGTTCACAAAATCATTCAAATATGTTATTTGGCTTAAGCTACTGTTATAGTGGTGTTTTTATATAAAACACACTGTTCCCTAAAATTTTACTGTTTATATGCAAAGTATTTTACATGCCATCTATTTTTGCAAAAACAATTAGTTAATAACTGATTAATAGGAAGATAAAAGATGTACAAAAGTTCCTTCTTTGTTTCAATAATTTCAGATGAATATACGAATGTGTGTGGAAAGCATACTCAATTTTATTGAAATAAACACATTATTTTCAAAATAAGGTTGGCCATCTTACGTGCATTTCAAAACATGAGGCACTCTAGCCTTTTTTTTTTAAACAAGAACTTAATTCAAGATTGTATTCCATTTGTTCTTAATAATTTTGTTATTATTGTTGGTTGGTTTTTGGACTCTTGTTACTTTTATCAGCTCCGCTTAATTTTATTTCAGCTCCACTTTGAAACCGTCAAAATGATAACTTCTCTTGGGTTAAAAGGAAGCTTCTCTAAACTTTTTCTCATCTACCCATCCACCTCCTTCACCCCTCACTTTATGATTAACCTAATAATAAATGAGACAACTCCATTTTTAGAGGCCTTCAAAGGAGAATTTTCTGTTGTACTTGATAAGAATATATGACATTTAAGTCATCTCAAGATTGATTTTCGGCAAAAAAAAAAAAAAAAAGGTAGCTTTACAAGCAGAAGACATGGGTTCAAGACCAACTTTGACCTTTGTTACCTGTCTATATAATTCCACATATCTGTATATATAATTTCGTATATAATTGTCACATAATTCCACAAAATGAGCAAAATAAAACTGCCATGCCTTTCCCACAGGATTGAAATGCAAATGACTTGCAAATTCTACATTAAGATCTTATTTTTATTTTACAACATTTCCCAATTTTAAAGGGGATTGCATTATAATTATAATAGCAAATTACTTCTGTGGCTTTTAAAATTCTCAAAGAAAATCTTTCTAGATATAAACCACTCTAATGACTCACATTCATTAGGAAAGATAAATCTGGATTTAAGAATGTAAGTTTATTGTTCTTTAACTAAGCCAGTAATAACAGTATCTACGGAACCTGAATGAGTCACATATCTTCAGTTCACAGTGAAGTACAAAAGCAGAAGCTAGTCTGCTTCCTGTTATCTTCGACAGGCTTACATTTTTGTAAGGAAAGTTTCACAGGGCTGATTGTCTTAATTATTTTTATTTGAGTAACCGTACCTAATAAAGCAATCTGGATTGTACCCAGCTCAGTAGGAGAGAAAATAATAGGGTATCTTCACATCTTCTGTCTAGAAATTATGTCCTCAGTTGCTTTGTTTCTTCCTCTTTTATTGTGGCATGAAGACTAGAAAGCAAAGCAGCCCTCTGCGGGGAAGTCTTCCAGGGAAGGTAACTTGGAGTCCCCCTGCCTTTTAGGACTCTTTACAGTTTGAAAAAGCATATTTCTCAGTTTAAAAAAAAAATATATATATATATAGTAATTTCAATATGGATTTGGATTCTCTTTGATCCCCAGGCTTTGTCTGAAAAACTTGAGGAGGGAGGAGAAAGAATCAGATGATGATGGAGCGCATGAAGCTGACTTAGGTGGCTAGGACGGCACCCTTCTGACTGTGTGATGCTTCAGAGAGATTCTCATGTACAGTCCGCAGGCAAAGAGGTCCTTTTTATCCCAAAAAACAACAACAATGCACTCTTCCATTATCAACAGCATATTATGAAATGTGAAGCTCATTAGGAAAGAAAATCCAGCAGAATAGTAAAGTCTGTTTTCTTCCCCCCTTTTCATCCAGCTTTTCATTATTAGAAACCAACAGGGGGCACAGGCCTTGGAACCACAGAGAGAGGTGGGGCTGGGGAGAGAGTGTTTTGAGAACTTATCATACGAAGTTCTACTACAGGAGGGTCAGTGAGCCAGGGTAGATGGTCTGTTTCCAAACTTGAAAGATTTATTTTCCCAAACAATTCATTTCTGGTAAGGAACTTGGAAGCAGAGGTCATTGAGAGAGAGTTCTTCTTCTAAGATTTCAAAAGAAATGTGTGTGAATTTTTCTGAATAAAAATATACCATTTCCCAATATATGATATTAAAAGCTTCTCTTCATTACCTTTCAAGATCCTTGTAGAGTGCATTTGTTTGTATTAAAGCAGTGTAATAATCAGGGATTTAATACATCTGTCTGAATTATAGATTCTAGTATTTTCATTTTGTTCTTGAAATAATTTATTTTAGAACTTTCTTAATGTATTTTTCTACTATTTTGTATACACTCAGCAAGTGTTTCACTATTTTATTGCCTACAAAGAGAACTGAGTAATGTCTTTTAGCAGACTAAAAAAATAATTTAAAAAAGGTTGGAGTTTAAAAACAATTAAAATCTTTAGAAGGGTAATTTATATGAAAGGGTAGAGACAGAAAAAATTAAAAAACCAGTAAATGTGTACGTTCCCTCCTTTAAAGCTATGCAACAATATATCAACATGTCTATACAAAAAAAATGTTGTGACATTAGAGAAAAGTTAAATAAAATGATGAGGTATATAGTGTATATTTATTTTTGAAGCAAAATATATGCAGCTATTTTCTTATCTTTTTAACTTCAGAGATTATTTACTGCATTTTACTCAATTATTTTTCTCACTGAGTTTTGACTTGTTTTTCTGACTGACTTCCAAAATAACTCAATTTGTCTTTTGTCAATGTTCTATTATTTAAATAAATTTTTGACTTTCCCAATTAGTTTGATAAAAGGACAGTTTAAGTAGAATTTAAGTCAGCAGTTCACATAATGACAGGTGTGGGAAGCAGGATGAAATGCCATCTCTCGTTTGAACTGGAAATTGAGACTGCAGTGTTGCATTCAAATGATATTTTTCCAATCCTCCACCTTCAAATATTTGCAAAAACCACAAAAAATCGGATGTGACCAGTCCTATTAATTCTTGCTAAGATGGGAATTTTGATTCCTTCTTGAGGCTGGATTCTGAAGCTCCTGTCCACTGTGCCAAGTCTGCAGGAAACTTGACATTGTTTTCTGTTGCAATTCTGTTTGACCATGAGGTCTGCCTCAGTGCCAGTCAAACCACAATAGCACAGCTGTCTTCACTGCTGTCCAAAGAGAGAAGCCTGTACCTTTGTACAGGCCTCTTCTCTGTCATTCTATGAAGTATAGTAGGTGACAGCTCTATGGAACAGGATCCCTTCTTCATAGTACTCATCGCCATAACCTCTGTATCATGTTTATTTGTTCATTGTCTGCCCTGCTTCCCCTTGTAAGCTCCTAGAGACCAAGAGCATGGTATTTTTGTAGGCACTTAATAATGACTCATCATAAGCACTCAACAAGTATTTACTGGGTGAATTATGAATTAATTTCCAAATTTCTTCTTATAAATAGTATGTAAGTTAAAATATTTTTGAAATAACTAGTTGGATATATTGGATAATATTTTTAGGACACATTTCTAGACTCTTGATACAGATTTCCCATTTACTTTTCCTAAAATTTCATTTGGATTTCAGTTCCCACCACCAGTGATTAAATACTGATTTCTCTGAACATATCCTGGTACTGAATATAAAATTATTTTTAACTATTCAATTTAATAAGAAAATGCTATTTAATTTTAGTGAATAATTACTTGATTACTGGTTTTAAAATGCTCCAACTTAATGTAAATATTTCACATAAAATGAAGAATATACTCTTCCCTTCTCTGAAAAAATAATACCTAATCCTTTTATCATAATTTACAGCATCTTCAGGCAAAGTCTACTATTTTTCTTCTAATATTACAATTTTGTACTGATGTTTTGCAAATTCGGAACATTTGCTTCTTGCAATATTATTGAGTATGTAGTCTAAAAAAATCCTTCTACTAAGCTTACACCCAAATGTTAAATAAAATTAACATTTAAAATGCATAATTATGATCACAAAACTTCAAGGAAAATCCCTTGGGATCAAAATTAAAAATACAAAAGCAAAGTTACAGACTATAAATACTAAGTAAGCACTGAAACCACATTTGTTCCAAGGGCATTTGTCTGCAATAGAAATCCAGAGGTTTAGGTTTTAGGTCTTAAAGCTATGTAGGAGAGGGGACCTTCATCACTTAATTCTCAGAACTGAGTATTTTGTTCATGTGAAAAAGTACTATATACTGGGTGCTGGTTCAGGGTGCAAAACTTGTACTGCAAGTAGAATGTAAGCTATCAAGGGAAGTCTCCTTGCCTCCAAATTTGTTTCAATAGAACATTCTACTTTTCTATAACGTTAGCAGATTTTGAATAGCAGTTACTTTAGGTCTTTTGCTATGAAATGTTAATTGATTATGGCCATGAGATTTTTCCTTTAGCCTTTGCTTTATGACCTCTTCCATGAAGTGAGTTTCTGGGTCTGCCACAATGATGTGAGAGGCCATGAAAATCCATGCTGATGGAGTGAGGAAAGAAAAGGGGATAAAAATCCAAATCTGCAACTGACATCTCTTCCCAATTGTCAATTACTTGTTCTATTATGTATTGTCAGACTCCCTATTAAAATGTAAATTTCATGAGAATACTTACTTTTTCTAATCCGTTCATCACTGAATCCTAGCTGTTAGAAGTGGAGTTGGCAGATAGTGAGTAATTAAATGAATAAGGAGAAAAAATTTTAATTCTTTCATGATGGCAGACATCTGGTATAACCAACTTGTTGCTAGATAGCAAACCAGTTACAGAACCTCAGAGTTGTTCAGAGCTACTGATGCAATGGTGGGCACCTTCTGGTTCTGTTCTGAGTGGTACAAGAACATTTCTTTTCTCCCAAACCTCTTTGTCATCTCAATATTCTGATTTACTTCTTCCAAGTCTTTCACCAGTACAATCCCCAGATTTTAGGATGCTAATTCCTTTGGAAAGAAAGAAAAACTGGAGGACTTATATTACTACCACCTTAGGTCTCATAGGAAACAATCCTTTAAGTTGGAGGAGATACCTCAAGAAGGTATAGAAGGAGTTTTAGCCAGAGCTGGGAGGAAAGTCCTTAAAAATATTATTAAACATATCAGACTTTATGGTCAATTATTTTCTTTCTTGTTTAAGGAATCTTTCTCTATTTCAGATCTAAAAGAAACTCACTTATATTGTCCACTGCTATGGATTGAATTGTTTACCCCTCATTCCTCAGGTTCATATGTTGGAAATCCCAACCTCCAATGTGATGGTGTTTGGAAATTAGGTCTTTGGGAGACAATTTGGTTTAGATAAGGTTAGCAGGGCTCTCATGATGGGATTAGTGCTCTTATAAGATGAAACACTAGAGAGCTTGTTCTCTCTCGCATGCTCTCTCTCTTCTCTCTCTGCTATGTGGGGACACAATAAGAAGGCAGCTATCTGCAAGCCAGAAAGAGAGCTCTCACCAGAGCCCAACTATGCTGGCACCCCAACCTCAGACTTCCAGCCTCTAGAACTGTAAGAAAATAAATTTCTGTTGTTTAAACTCCTTAGCCCATGGTATTTTGTTATAGCAGATTAAGCAGACTGAGACAACCATTAAGAATTTTACGTTTTTTTTTAATATTTAAATCTCTAATCCACATGAAATTGATTTGATTTTGTTTTTGCAATTTAATAATTTTACTTATACATAATTTTTTTCCAGCTCCATTTGTTATCCTTCCTTTCTCAACAATGTAATATGTTGTCTTTTTATGTAAAAATCACATATATATGTGGGACTCTTTCTGGGTTCTCTATATTATTTTGTTTTAAGTTATTATGAAAAAAATATTGATATAGTTGGATATATACATTTAATTATATGTATGATATATATATAATTAGATATATTTTTTATAATATTACATATCAGTATTACAGTGTTATTTTTTATAATATTACATATCAGTATTACAGTGTTTTTTTTTTATAATATTACATATCAGTATTACAGTGTTTCAATTGCTATTGCTATAACTTCACAGTAAGTCCTTTTATCTGGAAGGGTAAATCCCCCATCCTTCAGAAATATCCTGGTTATCTTTGGTCCTCATTCTTCCACATGTATTTTAAAATAGCCTTGTCAAATTCAATGGAAAAATCTTGTTGAAATTTAAGTTGGTGTTTTATTGAGTCTATAGATTAATTTGGAGGTTAGATATTTTCTTCTTTTTCATAAAAATAGTATATATCTTCACTTCATGAATCCTAATATCTGTTTCTTTTTTTAAATTAATTTTATCTATTGAGCTTATTGTATTGATCTAATTTGTTGATGAAGAAAGGATTTACATTAAAAAAAACCTAAGAGATTGTTCTAATAATTATTAGAAATGGTGGGAAAGCTTAGAAGAGTGACTGGGTAGAAAATTAATATATGGAAATCAGTCACATTTCTCTACACTGACAGCAAACAACTGACCATATAATTAGTAGAAAGACACCATTTAAATAGAATGAAAGAATATCAAGTATAAATTTTGTTTTGTAGGAATCTCTCCAAACCTGGTAAATGTATTTTCTGAGTGTTTGAACCTTCAAAAATGTTTATTATCTTTATAATGGAAAGATGTTTTATTGAGTTCCAAACATTCTAAGATCAACTATTTGTTTTTTCCCTGAAAACTTTCAGATTTGCCAACTGTGTGCTAAAGGCTAACCTGATATTTTCTTCTCCAGGTGATTGATCATTTTGCCCACATGCCCAAAGGATTGTTTGCTTAACTTTGAAATCTAGTGGCATTAGAATGTGCATCACTATTGATCATTCTGGTAATTTTCATAGTCTTTTAATATCTAGATCAAAGTTCTTGTTTTTTTCTGAAAAAGTTTTATGTTATTAATTTTTATTATTAATTCATATAATTGCTAATAATATGAATCTGTCAGTTTAGGAAAGGCATATGTTGAATGATTTTAATATAGCTGAGAATAGCATTTTGTAAACCTCATATTTCTGAATGACAGTTTTGCTGGTATTAAGTTTTAGAGTCACATCCTTTGCCCGCAATACTTAAACATGTTATTTATTACAGCATGCCTACTCTTTTTAATAAAATAAATTTCCTGTAAACCCTATTGTTACTCCTTTTTAATCATTTTGTTTTCTTTGTGGTTGCTTTCAGAATGTATCTTTGATGTTTTACAGTTTCAATGTGGTGTGTCTAAAAATCAACACATCACAGACAAGTAAAACTGTTTATAGGGTTTCTCAACCTGAGAACTAATATCTTACCTGTACTTTGGAAAACTTTGACTATAAACCCTTCAAATTTCTTTTTCTACAACATTGTCTAAATCATTTCCTTTTATAGCTTCTCTTAGGTGCATTTTGGAAGTTATTATTTAGCATGA
The DNA here is from genome assembly GCF_048773025.1 of Camelus bactrianus. Taxonomy (NCBI): domain Eukaryota; kingdom Metazoa; phylum Chordata; class Mammalia; order Artiodactyla; family Camelidae; genus Camelus; species Camelus bactrianus. Next base: position 18,174,364 of record NC_133567.1, on the reverse strand, counting down.
TATTGAGTTTTAATTTCTACTAAGTGTATGTTAATTTCCACAATTACCTCATTTCTTTATGTTATCTTTGTTTTTTATTAAAATTTCTGTTCTTTTAAAAACTGAAATGTAGTAAACTAACAATGTTGTTAGTTTCTGGTGTATAGCATAGTGATTCAGTTATATATATATATTATTTTTCATATTTTTTTCATTATAAGCTATTAGATATATTTCCTTGTGCTATACAGTAGGACCTTGTTTATTTATTCTGTATATAATAGTTTGTATCCACTAATCCCCAAATCCCCAAAATCTCTGTTCTTTATGGGCCCTGTTCTTCTTTATCTTTTGAGGATTTATAAAAACACTTATGCTAACATTGTTTTCAGATTTCTATCATCTGTAAGGAATTTTTTCATCTTTTGCATTTGTTTTCTTAAGCTGACTTTTCTTTTATACTTCAAAATTTTTGTGTTTGTGAAAATATTCATGGGAATTTTTTATCCATATGTACTCTGGATTGTGAGGATTCCTTTTGAAACTGTTTAATAGTTGTGTTCCAGGCTCTTTAGGCTCCAGAAGAGCAAATCAAGACTTACATTAGCAGCACTTTTACAATTCAAAGAGCACAATGTCTGGCTCTATTCCTATTTAGAGGGTGTAGCCTGGGGCCAGCCAGCCATGCCTGACTTTAAATCACCTCTTCTTATGGGCAGGGAACTGGTTAATAGCTCAGATCTTGGTGGGGTTATTGGTTTTGCTCAGGAAGCACGTTTCAAATCCCAAATCATAAAAGAAGTGGTTGGCTTGAACCGCTGTTTCCACTCAAACATTAAGACTGCCCTCTCAGTAGCCCCATTTGTCTCCAGTGCCCAGTGGGAGCAAGAGACTTCTCTGTTTCTGATTTTTCTTTTATATTTTGTTGGGAGCAAATGTGGAAGTTTACGAATGTATTTGATCTGCCATTGTGTCAGAGAGATCCGTAATAGAATTTTATTTCTTAAGTCAAACAGTTTACATACAAAACATTCACCCAGTTTAACTGTACAGTTTAAAAGAGTTCTGACAATTGTAATCACCATAGCAATAAAAAAATATGACATTTCAGGGGGAGGGTATAACTCAGTGGTAGAATGCATGCCTAGCATGCACAAGGGCCTGGGTTCAATTCCCAGTAGCTCTGTTTAAAAAAATAAACAAATAGATAAACCTAAAATTACCTCCTCCCCACTAAAAAAGAAAGAAAGAAAGAGGAGAAAATATGACATTTCAATTTCTATTTTCTTTTGTAGCATCTAATCTGCTCCCAATCTCAACTAGTAAAGTTGTCATGTCCCATACTGAGTTTTTATCTTTCCACTTGGTCTATATATTTTATTTATCTCTTCAGTGTGGCCATATTTCTTTTAAATACTTGGATGTTTTTGTAATTTTTTTAAACATTCCTATCTATATGTTCCATCATCTCTGCCATTTTTGAGTCTGTATTATTGACATATTCTTTTCTCCTAAGGGCCACATTTCCTGCTTTTAGTTATATTTGGTTGGATGCTGACTGTTGCTGTATTACATTGTGGAGTGTCTTGGGTTTTTATAGTCTTCCTTTAAAGACTATTGCATTTTGTCTTTACCATTAGTTGAATTACATTCAAATCTTGATTATAAGTTTTAGTTGAAGTGGGTCTAGAGTAGCCTTCAATATACAGCCTTTGTATTGACTTGGAAAAAGCACACACACAATGTAAGAATTGTGAACTGAGTTATTTCAGTGTCTTACTGAGGACCATGGTCCAGGAGACAGCCTCTCAGGTAGCCCTGAGTAACTGCTCCAAAGAAGTAAGGAGGAGAGATCAGCATATATGTGACTTTGGTGAGGGGTACGTGTAATCAAGCACCCATCTCAGTGGAAAATTGCTGCTAGTTATGAGGAACAGATACCTCAGATGATGGTTTTAGTTCTTTTCTAAGTATGGGAAGATACAAGAATCTAGGTTCATAAAAAATGTTCCTGAAAATATCTAACCATCTGAGGACCAGTTCTGCCAGTTTTCCCAGAGTACAATTGCCTAACTCCCGACTTCCACCCTGAATTCTATTCATGGTGTGTTGAAGGTCAGCGACTGCAGTGGCTCATGATTTAACTCTCATAGAACCAGGTGGTGAGTAACAGACATTCTTTAGTTGGCTGTATTAAGAACTGACACTTTTTTGAGTTCTTTACTGAAAGTCTCATCTGTTCACCATGTTCTCTGTTCTCTCTACTGTCACTGATTGTAATTTGAACATCTCCTAGCCTTGCATTAGCTCTGGGAATTGTTTACCTTACAGATCCCATGTGGTTCTTTGCTCAATGTCCTGGTGTTTCACCAGCAAACACAATGGGCCTTGTGCAGATTTCTGGAGCCTTACTACATAGCTCTCTCCTTTCCAGAACTTTGTCCCCCAAATTTCACCTGCCTCATCTCCCTGAGTTGCTAGCTTTGTCTCACCAACTTGACAAGAATCCTGAAATCTACCTGGGTTCTCTCTCACTCTAAAGTGGTCTCAGAAGTGCCTCCAGGAGGAAAGCAGATGCAAGCATTGGGGGTTACCTCATTGCTTCTCCTTCTTTCAGAGATCTTCACATCTGTTGTACAATGTCTGAATGTTCGTTTCATGTGTTTTGTCCATTTTTGCATTGATAAAGTAAAAGGCAAGTCTGGTACCTTTTATCCTGTCATGTTAGAAGTGGAAATCTTTCATACTTGAATTCCATAGTGTTTTATTTCAGTTCCTCAGCTACTAAAGTCATGTCATTTAAGAAAAAAAACTCACAAGATGATACTTTTTCTAGTACTGTTCCTAGCCTTAACTTCTTTTTGCCCTTTCATGTAGTAACCAGTGAATTAATCAAATAGCCATATAAATTTATATGTGATAACTACATTTAATTTTCTTAGGCATTTGTGATAAGTTAAAATTGTGCTGTGCTCACTTATTTATAAATTACTGTGTTCATAGAGTAGATGATAATTGGGTAATTCAAATATCCATCAAGGTTGCCCTTAGATACATTTCCTAACAATTTACTACTAATAAGCTCATATACCAATTAATCTTTTGGAGACATAGGAAGCATAATATAAAACTTTCAGCAGTAGCTCAGAAGCTTAACCCTCTGATTAAGCCTGACTGTTTTATCTGAATGAAGACAGGGCTTGAAAAATGGGCATTACTTTAAGTTAAGAACATCTTTATAATTTGGGGGAAACTGTGGTTAATTTATGTAACCCAAAGAGAGAGAGCCAATTTTTGATTGATTAAGTGATGGTACATATGAATATGTATTCAGAGTGTTTTCTGGGAATATTGTACAGATGATGAAAGAATAAAACTTTCTCTTTCCACTGAAGTTGCTGAACTGAGTCTGTAATGGCCTTGTTTCTCCAACATGTAAAGTGCTTGTCTACAGACGGGGAGAATGAGGCCAGTTTGCAAACAGAAACAGAGAAAAAAGAATGTATACTTTGTGATTTTCTGAGCGATGTTAATATTTTTTTTTCCCCAGATGCTTTAACCAACAAATTTCCTTTTTACTTCAACTGGATTGATTTAAATTTTTATCTTTTCAAACAAAAGTTCCTGGTGATTACATTATTCAAATATAGATGCAAGAAGTATCTTGTGTGTTTTCTCTTTATGACCACAGAGTTGTTTTACCTAAATCAATGCCAGTATTTCAACAGTAGGAGTGCTTATTCTTTTGGCATAACTCCATTTATTTCCAATCATTTGATTGCCCTGTGCCATCTCAGCACATATACACAATGTGTGTGTGGTATGAAATTTTATCTTTGAATATGCTATGACATCTTTCTATATTCCTTTGTCTCTTGGTCCTATTTGTTCTGTATGTTTTCTGTTTTTTACTTTTTTTCCCCCCATAGTATTTTTCACAGCATAAGTTTATTAAATGTTATTTGGTAAGTGGTTTCTGGGAAATTACATTCTACTTCATCTGAGCTTAGTGTATGTTTGGCATTGAAGTAAAGGTTATTTTATAACATTCCATGTTCTCTCCATGCCTTACTGTTTATATTTTTCCTCTGAAGTATTACCACGTTGAATCCTGATCTCATAACTAACTAATATTTAGGCCAATTTTAACTAAATAGCAAACTAATTAACTTTTGTAGAAAAATACAAAGAAACAGTCTTTCCTTTCCCTGTGATAACTACTCATATAATCCAGATTATACTGACTCCAAATGTATCTGCATGAATTTCTTTTCTGATCCATGGACAGATAATTTGTGAAGATCTGTGTGTACTCCAAGTGATTATAATAATTTTCATCAACATAATTGTCAAAATAATAATATTTTAGAGTATAAAACATGTGCCATGTACCACACTGAGTTAGCTACATGCAAAATCTCTACTCTTATGACAGGGCAGTTAATGTATCTTGATTTTATAAAGAAAAAATGATTATCATATAAACTAGGAAGTTCGGATTATAATGAAGTGATTTAGAGTAAGAAATAACTTCAAATCCTGTGTGCAAAATTTATGAGATGGCCTTAGCTGTATATTCAACCCATATAAATAGCCTTCAATTTTCTGTAAGACAGGAATGAAAAGCAGCACCTGTCTCTGAAGGTGGTTCTGATGATTCAATTAGCTTATGTATTTACATACATAGCATGGTAGTCAGCCATTAAAGTATTAATTAATAGTAGATATTTTTGTTTTTTATTGTTATTATTATCATTACTGTCTCCAATATAAAGCCTTGTTCACTTAATTCTCGGTAACTCTGAAACAAGTACTTTTTGTACCATATCACATATCCTGAGCTATATTCCTAATAGTAACTTTAACTTCAGATTGTGGGTGTTCATTTTCATTCTACATTAGAATACTTTCCTTGTGCTGAACCAGAGCCATATGGCATGCTAAACAACTTTTGCTGTGTCCCCTAAATGACACTGGCCTAATGAAAATGTCCTACCACCCACTTTAGTGGGCTCCTATAACCCTGGGTGCTGTTTACTACATATGAACCAATAGGCTCAAGAAATGGCACCTTAATTACTTATGAACATCTAGTTTTTGATTCCAGAACCTTTTACATCTCAGAAATGCTATTTTAGAATCCTAAATATTCCACCATTACGGCATTTTTTTCTTTTATTTTTGACTTGTGTTATTTTAACTGTTTCATTTCTCCACTGTAATCAAATGTCCCCCAAGACACATGACTAGAAAAGAGCAGAGTTGTGATTTTAGGCCAGATCCATCAGAATTATAAGTCCATGTTGAGAAAGTGGGTAAAACCAACAAACAAGGGTAGGAAAATAGTTACAATAGATGTAGAAGCTAGTTTGTCAGCTGTAGTCCTGGCTTAGAAAAAGATGAGAGGGTTGTAAATAAAATATATATTTGTTCCTGGAACTTAGGGTTTTTTACACAGTTATCAAATCAAAATTTAAACTGGTTATCCTTACTCTCTTCCAATACTAACCGCCTGTACTGTATTTTCCCTCCCAATAGGTTCCTTCTCCACTTTGTTCCTTATGTCGAATAACAATCACAGTTCAAATAGTCACTCAGACAAGAAATAGGGAAGTGATTCTACATTCTGTCACCCAGATTCTTACCCAGGATTATTCCTGTATAACACGCTACAATGTATCAGTTACTCCTTATTCTGTATTATTATTTCTTTACTTACCTAGGTCATTGCTACCACCCTCAGATTGTTCTATATGTTTTGTTGTTATTATTCTCATCCTGCCTCTAATCCATTCTTCCTAAAGAGCATGATTTAACATCCACAATGCTTCAGTATTTTTTGATAGTTTATACAATAAAAATCAAAATATTAAGTATGATATACAGATTCTTCCTGATCTATGTCCTTACTCGTTTCTGCCATCCCAGCCTCTACTGGTTTCAGTACTGAAATTCTAAGTCATCATGTCTGTCATTCTTTTTCACATCTCATAACTTTTCACAGCCTGTCTTCATTTCAGAAAAGCAGCGACTATTAATAATAGTTTCAATTTCCACCACCCTGGATTTCCAGATTTTTATTATATAGACTTAAATTTTTTCAATAAAATTGCAGTGATATTTTGTTTTCCTCTGTTATCTACAACCCTATAATTCTTTAACTTTTATGAGTGAAATGGCAACTATAAAGTTTTGAGAAATCAGCTCTTATTCTCCTACTGGATATTACTTCTCTTTCATTTGTTTTTTTTCTTCAAGATCTCCAACTGTGCATACATTAGGTCTTCTTTGACTAACTTCTAAACTATTTTCTCTTTGACCATTTTATTTTTTATTTTATTTTTATTCTCATTATTTATCACTTTATTCTAACCTTTTTAGTAAGTTTGCTTTAAATTTATTAGTTTTATTGGGTATCTGAGAATTTAATATTTATTTCTGCCATCTTTTCTTTTTCTCTCCTGAGTTCAAATACCCCTCATTTTATGGTTTCTTTTCATTTTATATATTTGTACTATTAGCTCATGAAGTTCTGATTTGATATGTTTTAGTGTATTCTCAAATATTTCTTTAATAATACATGATTCAATTGTCAGGGTTGTGTTTCTTTTACTTTATCATTTTTTTAAGGGGTTGGGGGTAGTAATTAGCTGAATTGTTTGGATTCTCTTTTCCTATTCAGCTGGTAATTCAAAATCTGTGTTGACTACATTAATTTATTTAGGCATGCTTTAAGATTATTTAATGCTATAAAATTTTAAAATAGCTTAAATTTTAAAAAAATATAAAAGAATCATTTAGGTATAATTTGATTCCTTGCTGTTCTTGAAGAAACTTATTTCTCACTGCTGAAGCAATGTAATTTGGTGTGAAATAAAGATAACTGACTAAATTCTCATGTACTGCTTCTATCTGATGCACATCTTTGTGCAACAAACAAACAAACAAACAAACAAACAAAAATGAGAGCCCTTGGCAAAAGTTAATGAGTGTCAAAGAGACCAGCAGGTAAAATATTAACAATAAGAATTAGAATATTCACTGAAATAGAAAATTCCATTAATTGGCTATTACTTGAATTTAAAAACTAGGTGAAGAAAGAGGGGCTCAATGGAAACTTTGTTAAGCATGTATCTCTTGCCTAATTTAAATGTTAGCATCCACTAGACTACTTTTACTTTCTAGTGAATCTGATTCTGACATCCATGTTTGTCCTAGAGTAGAAATATTTTTCTTTAATAAAAGGACTTCTGTTTTAAAACAAAGAGAAAGTCAAAATTTAATCCAAAACAGACAGTAATATACTATAATTTCAATGGTTTGTTAACAGGCACAGTATTCTAGAGTGTGTGTGTGTCTATGCGTGTGTATGTATGTGTGTGTATGTCCTTAGAATCTTGATATTACCTAAGATTATTTCTAAGTAAAAACTTAATACAAAAATTGCTTTTGTCTTATGCATGTTAGCACTGAAGTGGCTTAGAGAGAATTATTATTAGCACTGAAGTGGATAGTTTTCCTATTTGATCTTTAAATAACTTTTATAAAGGAAGAATTTAACAATTATTTGCAACTTTAATTGTATTTGTATTGAGATGTGTTCAAATTATCTACTTTTAATACGTTTATCAAGATTTCTGAACATCATAAACTCAATTAATAGAAATTTAGTAGTTTTAAATCATTATTAGCATTAAGGAAGAATGTTAGTAAAAGAAAAATTTCTAGTGTTTCACCTTCTGACATGTTTAATTCCTAGATTACTTCATAATTATGATTAATCTTGGAGAATAACTGCAAACTTTTCAATCTCCTTTCTCTTCTTTGAAACTTTTCCTTTTATGTCCCCTCTTATCCTTTCAACTTTAACTCTTATCCTTTGTAGTTGGTTTTTGGGCAATGACTCAGAAATATTGAAGGGATTTAGTGTTTTTCTAAATTATTTACAGTGTTGGAAAACAATATGTAAAATCAAACTTTGTATAATGAGTTTGGTCCAAATGTGCGTGTGTGAGTTTGGTCCAGATATGTGTTTGTATAATTTCCAAATTAATAAATCATAAAGATTTTTTGCCTATGAAAATTCTGTTTAAATTCTTTGCTTTCTGGATAATTTCCCATCTATTTTGTATTTTTCTATTCTGTTTAAGATATTGTAGAAGATGATTTTTAATGATAAAGTGTGCAAAGAAAATTTGATTGCTTTTTTCTGAACTTTTATTTCCTGGAAGAACTGAGTTTAAAATGTTTTTTCTTTTCTTCTTGCTGGAAGTAAAAATTACTTTTATCCTAAAGTCCATTTTCATGGAGGACCCATTTTTATTTTCTGAAATGAACTATAGGGGAATATTCATTTCAGAAATTGTTCAAAGAAAAAGAGAAAAGGAGGAAAAGGGATATTGTAGTAATTTACCAGTAAACTAGTATACAGAAAAAAAATATGAAACTACTTTCTGTTGAAGCCATATAACCATTATGGAACTTCACTGAAATACAACCAGCTACTTCAAATAATATTATAAACAGCATGCGGCAATACTTGAGCTTGTCATTTTTAATTTCTATACTTGGGCATCTGTGTCTTAGCAAAGTCTCAGCTCACTAGCACACTGAGCTATGTAGTGGATATAATCTGAATCAAAGCACAATTGCAAAAATGTCAAACATGATGAAAAAGAGAAAATCACTACAAAGGAGAATTCACCACAGTAACTCTTTGCAGTTCCCAACGTAGAGGCCTAGTAGCCTCATCAAAGATACAAGAGATGGAAAAAGGCCCATTAGGTCATCAAACCTATCCCCTCACCAAAGAAAGAAAATGAATTCAAGCAACCCTATCTGCTGGCTTCAAACCAAATTCAGGATAGAAAGACCCTGCTGCTGCTCTTGATACATTATTTCATGACACTGGATGTCATTTATACAAAAAACTGAAATGAATTGTCTGCCCCCAGTATCCTCGAATCATAGAATAGACTTTGAGAGCTGGAAGGTACCTCAGTCCAGCCTCCTCATTTTACAGAAGAGTACTCTGAGGGCCTGAGAGGTTAAACGACTACCTCAGATCCACAAAGCCACTCACAGCTGGACTAGCATTAAAACCAAAGTTTCCAGAGGTATCTAAACTGCCATTTCTAGCAAATAATTCTCTTTTTGGAAAAAAAAAAACCTTGATAAAAGTCTATTCTGTACTACATTATACTTAACACATTTGGATTTAACTTATTTCTTACAATGATTTCATTTTAAAAATTCTAACTTTGAAGTGGAAATCTAGGTTTTCAAATCTAGGTTTTTACTGTCAAAACATAATAATTCCCACAGCTGACATTGACTCTGGAAGAAGCTTTCAGTTGTGCACCAATTTCCTCTTCTCTGTTAGGCTCAAAGAAATCTAGAGACACAATAGCTTCGTGGGTTGACCATCCATGTAATGGGACTGAGAGTGCATAAATTTAAAACTTTGTCTGCGCGTTATTTCCTTAGCTTCCTCAAGCCATTGGAATAATTCTATTGTGATAGATTTTAATGTTTTACCAGTGGAGAAACAAGAAAGATTGGTGGCCTAGGAAGAGATCTGCCATTTGCTGAGGTTTTCTTGTCCCAGCTTTGTTTGAGGATAGAATACAATGTCAGCTGCTTGCAGTGTCCTGGCAGGTAAAACGAGTGAAGTCAGCGGACCTAGAGGCAATCAAATTTAGAACCCTAGAAAGCATGTGCTACTTAGTCCCAGAGGACAGAGGACTTGTGGTAATGCAGACCCAATACTGCCAGGCCATACAGTTTTTCAAGAGAAGCTGGCATTTCTAATTTTTTATGAGAAATTTCCTGATTTTCAAAACACTATTCAGGTTAAATAAAGCAATTCTGCTGGCCAGATAGGGTCAATAGATTGGCACATTTTCATAGGCATTTTTATATTATATGGCATCATTCTAAGAGCCATGTTAAATGCTTTTATTAAAGCTGAGAAAACTCAGGCTCTGAGTTTAATAAGTAATCAATTAGTTAGTTATTTAAAATTAATTAATAAAAGGAAAAGCTGGATTATACGGATTATTTAAAGCAATTCATGCCGCACACCATATCTTATGCTAGCTCTCCAAGCAAAAAGAAAAAAGTATCTTATTTACATCTTTAATGTCTTATTTCTTCATAATTCAATCTTTCTTCCCTTTTTTCTAAAAATTTTGTTCTGCGTGATAATGCTAATATTTTCAAACTAAAGCTAGGATTTTGGTTAATAGTTTTGGATTTCTTTCTTTTTCTTTTCTTTTTTTTTGGAATTTTAACGTGGACTCAGAGATAGATTTATTTTGAACAATTCTATGTTATTCCATAATAAGAAACCTATATTTTTAGTAGTTTAGAATTCATTTATCTCATAGTGAGGAGGAACACACCTGGAGTTTTGGAGTTTATTAGTGCAGGAGTTCTGGACGTTAATGCACATCAGAATCATCAGGGGGCCTTTTTATAAGATTGCTGACTACACCCTCAAAATTTCTGACTCAGTAGGATCTAAGTGCACCTTGATAATATGAATATCTAAGACGTTCCTAGGTAATGCTGATACTTCTGGTCTGTGGATAGCACTTTGAAAACCACTGTTTTAGAAAATTGGCATATTTCAAGGTGTAAAATGTTTAGAGTAAATCAGAATTGTCTTACATAGTTGATAAGCTGAAGAAAGGGAGCATGATGAGAGTTATTGGCTAAGAAGATCCCTTTTTCAGTGTCTGTTCAACTAATTGCAATGAATTGCTTCTTGATAATCTTAATAACTGAACTTTTTTTCTTAGTTTTTTGGTCCAATTATTTTATTTTGGTGTGGGGGGGTAAATATATTTATTTATTTATTTAATGGAAGTACTGAGGTTTGAGCCCAGTACCTCATGCTTGCTAAGCATATGCTGTACCACTGAGCTACACCCTCCTCTCCCTAAACTTTCTATAATGCTTCCTTCATGACAGATTGTGCTCTAAGTTCCTGAGTCACTCATTAAATCTTCATAAAAATCTTATTTTTATCATCTGCATTTTACAGATAAAGAAACTGAGACATAGAGAAGTAAATTGACTTGCCTTAGTTACACAAGCAAGTAAACAGTGATGTTAGGATTTAAGCTCAGGTAAGACAGGTCCTGAGCCCATGTCCTTAACCACTGTGCACACTACCTCTCAGGACTGCCCTCTGTGAGTCATCTCAATTTGTCTTGGTTCATTCCATGAGCCCAGTCCTACATCAGCTTATTAAGAAGAGTATAGATTAATATTTTCAGGTATTTTTTAGATAGTCTATTGTTTAGCACATTTACTAGAATTAAAATTGCTATATGGGTCTGGTAAGAAATGCTAAAAGCCAATTGCATACAAGTGAATATTATCAGTCCCCATTTCTTCACTGAGTTGACTGGAAATGTGTTTTGTGACTGGAAAATGACTATAGTTTATGTTACAATCAGCACAACCACAATGTAGTTTATTTTTGCAAAAAACATTTTTGAAAAGTAGGATTCATCATTACATCAGCATTCCCTTTGGTAATACTCATTAAATACGAGTTTATAATATTGCTGGCTCCTCTCCTAGCTGATGTTTTTAGAGACTATGTACATGTGTGTGTCCACATGCGTGTGTATACAGTCATGCTTGTCTTTAAATGTCCCTTCACTTTTTTCTCTTTCTTAAATGTTTTCCCTTTTAATTTTTCCATAAATGTTACTAAAACACTAAGTTTGTACAAGAATTAGACAAAAAATACTGTCTGGGTCTATTAGTCTATTCTGTCACATGAGTGTTTTAGTGTTGTTTGAAGCACTATTTTGGAGCCAGACATAATCACATTCCACGGTTCCTCACCTTATTAACTGACAGAGCACTGTTCCTATTAGACAATTGATCCTGGGCAGATGAAGCCATTAAAAACAGTACTAATTAGCTGAATAGGGAAGACAGTAATGCAGGCTGCCTCACTTCCTTTTATGCTTAAGGAAGTAGATGTTCCAGACAAATAATAATTGATATGTAGTCTGCCTTAATTGTGGTTGTTAACAGCCAGTATTATAATGACAGGCTGACAATTTCTGTCTAGCCTATTATATGTTTATTTCAGAATCCAAGAACCACTGGGTAATCTTTTTGGTTAACCTGAACCTAAAAGAATACATTTTATAATGTCCCTGAAATCAAACCTTGGCAGCTAAACCCTGCTTATGAGTTATTTGGTACATATCTCCAAGTGTCAGATGTTTATCCTGGATGAGTATGGTGCCCAAAACTATTTGGAGGAGAAACAGTTGGGTTGAAGAATAGTTCTCCCTCTTTCTCTTTCTTGCTTTTTCTTTGATTCCTTTCACTCATGATCATGACAAATATTATATCATATCCATAAATTGAAAGTTGTCTTGAGTTTTGGATACATTTCCTAAATAGCTGATAAAATCTCAATATCCCTTCCAGTTTTAACAGTGTATGTCTCCATCAATGCCAGGGTCATCTATTATCTGATAAAATGTCAATTTAATTGTCTCATGATACAGACAGTTGTTCCTTAGTGTGAAACTATTAACAGAAGCATACAAGGCTAAATACCAGCTTTCTTCTCCCCAAAACTGTTTTCCCCAAAAGGCCTTCTTCTTTATTCTTTCCATAAAAGGCATACATAGAAAATGATTGTATTTATATGTCACTGTGAAGTCAAAGAAGAAGATGCTTGAGACAAAGATAAATTGCCTGGGAGTTCTGGCCCCATTTGGGACCACAAAAGCTGAGGGAATTTGGGTCTTGGCATCTCACCACCACTGCAGCCTTTCCTGCTGTGGCACACTGAGGAGATGCTCTCAGGTAGAGTGTTGTCAGGATAAATAGATTTGATAGGATCACAAAAATAATCCTCCTACTTCACCAAAACAAACAGACAAACACACTTCCTCTCTCCAAGACAATATCAAACTAACAATCTATATCCAACTAAAAACTTTCTGCAAAGCAAAGGAAACTATCAACAGAATGAAAAGACAACCTACAGAATGGGAGAAAATATTTGGAAACCATGTATCTGGCATGGTGTCAATTTCCAAAAATATATAAGGAACTTGTACAATTTAATAACAAAAAACCTAATAACCAGATTAAAAAGTGGGCTAAGGACTTGGATAAACATTTCATCAAATGAGGCAGACAAATGGCTAACAGGTACGTGAAAAAGAATGCTCACCATCACTAATCATCAGGGAAATGCAAGCCCTGTACATAATAAGTGCCTTCTAAACAGCACAGGAAAAAAAAATAACTTTACAGTGAAGGGATCTGACAATGAGATAGTACCTCACACTTGTCCAAATAGCTTTTATAAAAAAAAAAAAAAGAAGAAAAAACAGCAACAAAAACAACAACAAAAGACATGGCAAGGATGTGGAGAAATTGGAACCCTGTGCATGGTTGGTGGGAATGCAGATTTCCTTGGTTTTTACCTAACAGCCTCTTACTGTTCTAGAGTTCCATGAAAGGTACTGTTATATTGAGTAGGCAAGTCTCCTAGACAACTTTTGGCTGAGACCTTTTCTCAGACTTTCCTTGTTTTTTTATGACCTTGACAGTTTTGGGGAGTACTGGTCAGGTGTTTTATAGTAATTCTCAGTTAGGATTTGCATGATGTTTTTCTCATGATTAGAACTGGGGTTATGGGTTTGGGAAAGGAAGATCACAGTAGCAAGATGTCATTTTTATCAGTCATATCAAGGGTACTATGATTCTGCACCCCAGATCTACCCCCGTGTAGATTTTACCTTACCATCAAGCAATTCTCTGACACCAGCTGGGTGTCCTACAATTCAATTCGATTCTGAAACTTCCTACCTGGAGATATCATCAGATTCTATAGTTGAAGGACTCAGTCCTGTAAGACTGGACCACTTCAGATGCCAATCACAAATACACTCAGTGCTGGCCCTCTCCCACCGTACAGGCTTGTTTGACCTTTCTCTGAAGTAGAGGCAGGGTTTGAACTCTTCCTATCCCAATGTCTAGCAGAGAATGATGCATTGTAGTATGCTAAGCTAAATAAATATATTACTTATAAATGAAATTATGCTAGTAAAATAAGTCAACAGATCATCCTAACTGACTGACCTTATTTTAAATGATTACATTAGACACAAAACAAATTAGTTTTTTTTTTTCCATTCACCTTTCCTGAATTCAGGTTTGCCTTTGGCAACTGGTAATTTATTATTAAAGAATACACAAAAGTTTCAAGTAACATCTAATCTTTGCAAGATTAATATTTTAATCTTTCTTTAAATTTTCCCTGTAGATTATTCAAAATGCTCAGATCTAGTTTTGCTTTTTTTTTTTTGATGGTAGTGCCCATAAATTGTTTATTTCATCAACACATGAAATACAATAGGATTCTCAGAAATAGTGTCAATTATTACGTTTAATATTTTTAGCAGCACTTTTTTTGAATGAGAAATATCAAAACATGGTTAATAAAGTAAGTAAAGGAGAATATTAATAGAAATTGCGTAGAAACATGTAGGGTTTCTATATATTATGGTGGAACAAGTGAAAACAGTAAAACAGCAAGAAAGACATTGAGAGAAATATGAAGTTCATGTAAGTACTTAGAAGAAATTAAAAGATGAAATAAGATTGTATTTAAAATACTTAGTGCTCAAATGGTTATTTTACATATTTTGACTTGAAAGAGAATATAATTTTCTTTCACCCCAAAGCAAAATGGTAAGGAATTATCTTAGATCCTTATTCCTGAAACAAATCCTCAGGTCAAGTTAGATTGTTCTGTCTCTCATTAAACTAAGGTTTTGTGTGTGTGTGTGTGTGTGTGTGTGTGTGTGTGTGTGTGTGTGTGTGTGTAGCCAACCTAAAACATCTCTTTTCTTTTCCAAAAGTAGTTCTTGCTCCTGCTCTGTTAATTTTTGGAAACCTTCTCTCTTTTTAATTAGTTTTTCATGATTCTATAATGAGAGCCAATAAAATAAAATAAAATGCTCTCGTAAACTTATAGTAAAAAAAATAATGAACAAGTATTTTTGAGCCAAAAATAATTAACTACCTGATCCTGGGGGGAAAGTGCTACATTCTTTGCTTTTGTTGAGTGGAAAACATAAATTATTCACCAAAGAATTAAAAACGCTTTCATTGTTGGCAGCCTCTAATTTATTTCCTTTTGATTACTCTTGGATATTCAGTTAAGGTTGGAGAACTTCTGAGCATTTATCTATAATAGTAGGAACAGTTTTGTGAGAGTCAGAATGTAGCAAAGTACAATACAACAGAGTTCAAAAATAAATGAAAATAATCCCTTTTTGAAAAAAATTTAAAAAGCAGAGAAGAGAAAGCTTAGGAATTCTGTTTAGGATACACAATTACTTTCTTTCTGATGTCATAAGTAGAAATTTAACATTTAATGTATTTGTTTTTTGCTATATTTAGAATGAATAAATAAGCTCTTTTGTAGGTGTTTCTGTGAATTATTTAAAGATGTCTGTAACTGAAAATTTAAAATGCCAAAGTGCCCAATAACACATTCGTTCATTCATTCATCAAAGTTTTATTGCATCCTTGTTATGTATCAAACATTGTATTCAGAGCTAAGGCATAAAATTTAGAAAAATACTTGCTTGAGTTGTCAAGGAATTATATTTAGTAGCAGAGTCAAAATATGTACAGGGACAACTATAAAATAGAGTGAGAATATTTCTAGCAGGCATGTAAAAATAATGCTCTGCATTCAACCCTTTTAAATTTTTTTGAAATTATGAAATATTTAAACACACAGAGAAAGTTTCAGTGACTAATAGACATTCACGTTTCTGTCATCTGGACTTAACAAATGTTGCCTCTTTGACTTATTTACCACAGGTCCCTTATGTATTAATTTTTAAAGAAATACACTACACACACCATTCAAGTTCTTTCCTTAACCGATTCCCCTGCAGTCCTGCTCAGAGCTAACTGCTATCCTAAAGTTGATATGTATTTTCCCCCACCATGTTTTAATATATTTACTGTATGTTCATAATCCAGCACAGCATTGAGGTTTATATATTTTAAATTTTAAAATGAATACTTTATTTTATGTGTTGTTTTGATAATTTTTTTTTTCCTGGAATATTGTTCCTTTAAAGTAGTTTTCCATTCTTCCCCAAGTGCTGTATTCTACTCAAGAGACTTTGGATTCACTGTGTACTTTAGCCTTCACTAGATTCCATTCTGTCGTTTCCACCTAAGGACCTCCTTGACAGCACAATAATGGGCACCATTTTTTGAGCTGTCACCTTGTGCCAAGTGCTGTTCTAGTCTTTTACATGCACTCAGTCATTTAGTTCTCACAATAAATATGTGAAGTTAGAAGGTATTATCATTCTCGCTTTGAGTGAAGAGGACCCTGAGAAACAGAAATAACTTGCCCAGAGTTATATAACCAGTAAGTGGTTGAGCAGGTTTGGAACTTTGGAAGTCTGGTCTCAGAACCCAGAATCCTCACTCACCTGCTTGCTTGTACGGTTAAAGCAGCTTTAGGTTTGTTGAGCTTCGTGTTTGGTCTTGTGTGATCTGCCAATTCACATATTTTGCTTTTTAATTATATTGGCATAGTTGTAATTTTCTCATTTACTGGTAAGAGGTTCTTCCTATGGAGATAAATCCTTTGTCATTTATTATTATTAATATATATTTTCCCCCAAAGAGAATCATCTTTTAAATTTGTTTTAGGGACTTTTATTATACAGAAGACTGTCTTTTTAAATTAAAAGTTGTCACTTACTGCCTTTTTTTTGGTATCTTGTTCAGGGAATATGGCCCTATACTTCCTATACAAATGCAAAAAATCCTTTCTTCTTCTTTCCTATGAAAACACATAAAGTAGTCCCTTACATTTTCTACAGAGTTTTTGTCTTACTTTTCATATTTTTAACATCTTTAACTATAATTTATTTTTTTTTTTTGGCCAGAAGCAAGGATCTAATTACTTTTACATTACATTTTAATAGACAATTTAATACTTATTAGTAACCTATTCCTGGGTTCTGTAATCTAGTCCAGTGCTAAATTTGTGTATCTCTGTGAGGAGATCATACTGTTTTGATTATTAGTATTAGAAGTTTTCTTGATATTTCAAAATACAAATTCTATCTCTTTTTTCTTTTCATAACAACTGTCTATGAAACTATTTTACTCTTTTAATCTTATGTAAGACTTTTAAAAAAAAAATTTCACATTTTCCCCTAAGTACTTCACATTTTTAGATTAGACTTATTTGTACATATCTTAATTTTGTTGTTGTTGCAATTGGGAATTGTATAAATATTTTTATTATATTTTATCTGAAGGCTTTTACTAATGTATAAGAAATCTATTATTTTTTATATTGGTCATGAATCCATGAAATTGCTGGCCACTTATTAATTTCAATTTTTGATTTTCAGCATGAACAATTATGTTGATGGAAAATATGGCGATTTTCTTATCTTTCTGACTTGAATACTTTTTTTTTTCTTCTCTTGATTTTTTGCATGTTGCGGGAATGCAAAATAATGTGAAGTAGATATGGTGATGGCAGATATTCGTGTCTTTTGGCTGACCTAAATAGAGAACGCTTCTAACATTCATCATTAATATGAGGTTTACTGTGGCTTTAAAAACTTTTTGTGTAGAGAGTAAGTAGATATTCTTTATCCAGTAAAAAATTTGCATTTTACTCTTCCTTTAAATTTTTTTTAACACAAATGACTGATAAATAGCCAAATCATTCTCTTGATATTTTTTACTAAGCTGAAAAAATATCTAGAATAAAATTAAATCTACATTTAGGCATATTGGTACACATCTAGAGACTGGACGAAAGACAGCGATCCCAAAGACCAATTTGAGAGGCAAAAAGAAATGTAGTACAAAATTTTGTTTTAAAAAGGTCAATCTAAATAAATTTTTTTAGTATAAATGCAATGTTAATAATAATATTATGACAATAACTGACATGTAAAGAGTTTACATGAATAGAATTAACATAAAGAAAAATAATAACAAATGAATTTATAAGTAAGAATCAACAATACTTAAGATATTGCTCAGAAGGAAGTTTAAGAAGTCACTTTATACTTTGATACACAAAATTGGACATATTTAAAAATATTCACTATGAGAAAGGAATAAATGAGTAAAATTCCAAGTCAGCAGAGGGAAACTTGAGAATTAAAAAGAGATTTAAAAATGTATCAGTTAATTAAAGTATGAAGCACAACATTTAAAAAAGCCACAGGAAGTAGTGAGACAAGTGAAAAATAGAGAGACAGATGGAGAAAATACATCATTTGGAATAAAAATTAAATATACCATTCAATACAATAAAATATAAACAAGTTAATAACAAAATGAATTATGAAATGCATTAAAAATAAGTAAAACATGGTATGGGCTTAGCTTTGACCACGGATGATGATACATCATAAAGTGAAGAGTATAATCAATGCAGCAGTCTGCACCTAACTTACAGAAAAGTTTTCCACTTGTCTTTCTTTTTTCTTCCCTTCCCCTTCTGCGCAAGTCAGCCCTAAGACTGCACCAGGCAAAGTGAGCATCCTTGGCTGGACAGTGGGAAGGAGTTGGGAAGGGGGAGGAGGGTGTCCACGTGGATTCTTACCTTGCACAGGCTGTCAGAACTTGAGCAGAGAAAGGAGGGCAGCATGCAGTGTGTGCGGGTGGATGTGGGTAGATGGCTGGGTGCCGTTGGAGGTGGTGTAGGAGGAGAGTCGGGTGTTAACATTTGAGAGGTGCAAGCAGGACCTTCATGAAAACGATCAAACTGGCCTGGGGCATCAGAGCTCACTTAGGGTGGAGAGGGTACCTTTACAGACAGCACCCTAGCGTGGCCTCTCAGGGCTGGGAGGAGTGAGGCAGATGTCACATGGGAGAGCTGGGCTGGCCAAGGCTTCCAGAGTCTGAGCTGTGCCAGTGAGGTGTACATGTAGATGGTTCTGGTGTGGGTTGTCAGAGACAGAGCAGAATGAGCAGGTAGCTCCCACGAGCTTGGTGACCTAGCACACACTGTCAAAACACTAATGTGGTGAAGGGGGCTGTTTCTAGTGAGGGGATTGTGGTAGCAATGGGAAGTTGGTTAAATACGTCTTGTTAATTGAAAATATATAGAAAAGTTAATTAACAGAAAATAATCCTGAATTAGCCTTGTAACTTTGCATTGGATATTGAAGTGGTGGTATACATATTTTAACATTTCTAAGTGGATGTAGAATTATTCCCTAACTTTCTCCACTGAGAGAGAGCCTGGTAGTAGTGACATTCCCACAGCAATGAGTACATTGAGCACCTACATCTTTTAAATAAGGGTTGAAGCAGGAAAATTATAAGATTAACCTGAGCTGTTCTATTGTGTCAGAAAGCACAGAAGTGCTCAAAGAATAATGAGATACAATAAAAGTACACAGGAGCCAGCATGAAGAGGTTACACCTGGTCAAAACTGGGTCAATGCAAACACCAAAATAAATAATGAGAGCAGTGAATTATAACCCCTTAAATGAAATAGGATGTGGACCTTGAGTCTGCATTAATACAAGTTAATAAATAAATAAAACAAAAAGTTGATGAGAAATGGATATTTACACAGCTCCAACCTCCTCAGAACATATGTATTAAATACCAATGGAAGACAAAAGTAACTTTATAGTTAAGAAGCCTCACAGATACCCCCTTAACAGAATAAATAAAGTAAAATCATTAGCAATAAGGAAATTTAAGCTGTATGTCACCTAAGAGGATACAACAAGAGGAACAAACATCTCCTCAATTCTAGGCTGTCCCTAATATATATCAGATTATATGTATTCCTGAATATATAACCTGACTCTGGTGAACATCAGACAATCCTAAATTGGGAGACACCCTACACAATTCAACTGATAGATGTTTTAAACTGTCAAGGTCACTGAAGTCCAGGAAAGACTGAGGAACTCTCAGAGTGAAGGAGACAAAAGCGGCTTGACAACCAAAGCCAATGTGCAATTCTGAACAGTGTTGAGACATTTAGTAAAACTTGAGTGGTCTCAGGATTAGTTGGTAGTGAGGTATTGATGTTAATCTCTTGCTAACATAGTGGTTATGTAGGAGAATAACCACATTTGTAGGAAATAGACAGTAAAATACTAGGAAATGATAGTGTGTACAGCTGACAACTTATTTTCAAAATGGCTCAGGGAAAAACTAATTCTATGTACTATGTAATTATTCTGCAAAACACAAAAATGCATAAAATCAGGACCAGTTCTAGCGTACATGGCTCATTTCATGAACTTTCACCCCAGGGTAGATGTACTGTCTCCCACATGGCCTAGACTCACAGAGGTTTGGGTAGATTTTAGTTCCTATGAGCTTCATTTGGTCCTGTCCCTTTGTGCAGTTCATAAACTGTGTAACTGTACATGTCAGCCCTACAGAAAAAGAATATTTTATGTGGAATATTTTATGTAGAAACAGATCTACAATAATTTTTTTAAAAAAGAATCTACTTTTAAAGAATACTTTAAATTTTTTCCTCAATTAACATTTGAGTAGCATTTACCTATAAGACTTTGGTCTATTTAAATGAGATTCTCAATTGTTAAAGCAGAGAATACAAATTATGCTGGAGTCATTTATCTTCAGAGAATATGTGCAGGAAAGAAGAGTGCCTATTAGAAATATTAACAGTATTCTGTTTGCCATGTCTTTGAGTTGTTCAAATACATTTAATTATAAATATAAATTATATATACAGTTCAGAAACAAAGTGTTTAATAATTTAAGGATTAACTGTGAGTCAAAATAATTTGTTTAGTCTAGCAATAATAATTTAATTGCAAGCTGTTCAGAGAAGTGAACACACAATAAATATTTATGTGTCAAATGAGACAAAGAATATCAAGGAATTTAACAGTTTTGCAAACACTTGTGCATTAAAAGCTTTTATTATTTGCTTAGGCATGGAGTTAATTTAAGATAAAATAATAAGACCTAACACAAACTCTAAGTTTGTGGGTTTTTAGTTGTTGGCTATGTAATGATTTTATCATAAAATTAAGTATGAATTAGAAAACCTCAAATTTGCTTTTTTTCCCTCTCACATTCATTAGACCATTAATTCCTAGAAGAAGTATTTATTGCATTAAGAACTAATCAAACCTTGAAAAGCTCTATAAAGTTAAATCTATTGGTATTAACCATTCATTGTTTAAATTCCCCTGACCTCATTGACCTTTTATTGTAATTAGAAATCAAAATGCCAAAGACTGTACCCCAAAGGGAAATCATCAGCATTCATCCTGAGAAGCTTCCCTTTTCAAAACCCTTCACGGCATCCTTGTTTCTTCAAGTTGTCTCTTTTCCGGGTACTTCCAGCTGAGTATCTGAGTACAGTTCTGCCACAGTCTCCACGAGGTTTAACCATGGAAATGTTGGAGGTTTGACCACCATTTTTGAAAAAAGGATAAATAGGAATCTTATCTTCATATCCCTTGTAGACAATACATGAATCCTAAGTTTACCACAGTACATATCTGGCTCTATCCTCACTATGTAAAATTTTTTAAAATATATCTTTAATTATTTGGGGGGATAAATTACTAGAAGAGCAACTGCAGTATCAAAACAATGAGACTTTTATTAGACTATTGTAAAATTGTCACCCAGAAATTTGGACCAATTACATTTTCATCAGTGAAGACTCAAGAGTCTATTATTCCATACACTTGCCAATATATGGTATTATCATTTAAAAATTTTCCATTTTAATAGGTGAAGAAAAGTATCTACTAGATGATTAATTTCAATGTCTCCTTTTACCAGTGTAGTTGAGCTTTTTATTTATGTTTTGAATATAGTTGTCAGAAATTTAAATTTTTTCCTTTTCATTAATTTTTGTTCATATTGTATGTCTTTTTTCTATCAAAATATTTGACTTCTTGTATAGGCATAAAAATCACTTATATAAATAGATAACTACATATGCACAGAAATATAATAAAACCATTTTCTTATTGTGATATTTACCTTTTTTTGATATTTACCTTTTAATTATTTTTCTTTTGAGATTTTTTTCTGATGTACACATTTTTACATTTTCCATTTTTTTTATGGAAATTTTTTATGGAAACTCTTTCTGCTTTCTGACTGTGGTATTAAGCCTATAAAAGCCTTGTTCACTTCCAGTGTACATGATATGACACATATTTTTTTCTACTTCTCTTTGTTCTCAGTTTTTTCACATTTAAACTGTTAATTTATGGAATTCTAAGAAAGTTTGCTAACTGTTAACTAGTAGTTATCTAAAACTGTTTATGGAATAATTCACTCATTTACTCCTTTTCTTTTCTCTAGATTATTCTGTAGATGATCTCATCCAGTCCCACTGCTTTGAATAGCATCTATCAGGTGATGGATTCCTAATTTAAATCTCTAGTCCAGCCCTTTCCTTCTAGTACTAAACATATGTTCAAATGCCTTCTTGACAGCTCCAATTAAGTGTTTTATTAGACAAACCAAATATGCCCAAAATGGAGTTCTTGATCACTCCCACCAAATTAAGTAAGTAAATTTCCTCTGCTTGACTTTGTCATCTTGTAAAGTAATACCAGCAAACAATGTGGGAATCATTACTGATTTTTTCCATTGCCTAAATCCAACATATCCAGCCCAACAAGCTCTCCTGTCAATTCTGTCTCCAAAATGTATTTTGAATTTTCCAATCCTGTTTATATCCTCTGTCCTCACACACTTCCACATCACTATCATTTATGCAAGTAATGCAACAGGTTTTAAGTGCCTCTGCTTCTACTCTTGCTTCCATTAATGCCTTTTACATACAGAGGTCAGAGTAGTTTTTTGAAACATTTACTAGATGTTATTCCATTGTTTAAAATCCTTCCATGGTTTTCCTTTTTTTTTTTTTTTTTTTGGCTTTGTGTTATTTTGGATTCTCTCTGTCTGTAGCAAATTCCGGGTCAAGGATTCAAGGGCAAGAAAGAGTTGTTTGTTTTGTATTTTCTGAAGTACTGGAAACATTTGTAGATGAGTTGGGGCACAATACCAGAAAAGGAAGGAGCCAAGAAAGTGTGTGTTAAAATCCAGAGAAAAGAAAAAGACTGGAACTTCACCCCATGGGTTAGCTTTAGGAAGTAGTATAAATAATATATCACAGAATTACCAGCTCTCCCAACCTTTGGAAGAGAGGTTAAAATTGATATATACATATATGTTCTTTTCTTAGTAATTGTTTGAAGATTGTTGGAATGTGGGCATTATTCTGTATAACTCGAGTCTGCACAAAAATCTGCACAGAAATACAGACCCAATCTCTGGAAGTCTGAGCATTCAGAAGTGGTAGGGTTCAAGACATATGGGCACTCACAATGTCTGTTACTGCTCTACATAACCTGATTTCTATTTCCATTTCCATTCTAATCTCATACTTCCTAATCCTAGTTCACTGTGCTCCAGCCATACTCCCTTCATTTTTATTTTAAATTTTTTCTTTACTCATATTTAAATTGTTTTTTCTTCTTTTTGATTTTCAGTCTTTATTCTTCAAAACTCAGATTAAATGCTACCTCCTCACAAAGCCATTTAGCATAAATCTACTGAAGTCCAAATCACCTAGACTCCACCCTTTAATGAGCAGTTGCTTTCTCTCAAATTACCTTTTAGATTTCCTTAATTGCATTTCTTCTCAATACTACGGTTGTCTCAACAAGATTTATTCTACGGGTGTCTTGTGCTGCAGAGATGTAGTTCATAAACCTTGTGGCACACTGATTTGGTCTGGGATGAGGAGTATGATTGTTCTAAAAACAAGGGGCAATTCAGTCTCTCTCTCAACAGAATAATTGGATTGAAAATAGGCATGCGTGTAGAAAATAATTTGGCCTTGCCCTGCCCTTGGGCATCTAATAGGTAAGGTATGTCATTCCTGATAGGAGTATCTTGGTTTAGAGAAAGGACTGAATATATCAGCTGATAGAGTGGAGAATGGCTATACTAGTAAGATGAGCCACGTGATTTAGGGTAGGGGCTTTAGTTCATGTGTTGTCAGTTGACTTGGAGACTGAAATCAACCACATAGGAAATTAATCTGTCGTGACCGAGGAGCCCCATGTTAAATTCTGTGAACACCAAAGCTCAGGTAGGCTTCCCTTATTGGCAGTACTCTGTGTGTGCTGTTGTACATTGATGCCAAAAGTGTAATGTGTTCTGACTCCATAAGGAAGGACAATGAAATCTTTGCATATGGAACCCTGCCCTATGCTTTTCATTTGGCTGAATTTGATCTGTTCCCTTTCCCTATAATATAAGTGATTACATATACAATGAGTATCATAGCTTTCCAGTGAGTCCTGTGACTCCTTCTTGCAGATTACTGAATCTGAAGGTGGTTTTACAAATTCTGTGAACTTGTAGTTGACTTCAGAAGTCACGAGGGTCTTGAGGACCCTGTTCTCATACTTTGCAATTTTGACTAAGTCTGGATACTAAGAAATCTAAGCCTTCACCTAAACATTTAAGTCATTCTTGTGTCCTATTTTTCACTCATGCTTAGTAAGTAATAAATCAATAAATCCCACTGACTCTTCCTTAAAAACATATCCAGAACCAACTTCTTTTTTAACTCTTGCCACAACTCTTTTTAGGCCTTTATTATCTCTTACTTGGATTATGAGATACTCTTTTAATGAATTGTTTTCCTTTTACCTTGCCTTCTTAAACTTTGTTTTCAGCACAGCAACCAAAGAGATCCTTTTGAAACATAAATATGGTGTCATACATTGAAATACTACTCAAAATATACATTGGTTTTCTGTCTGGGCCCCCTCATTCAAGGTCCTTTACCAAAGAGTCCTTGCTATGTACAGATTATAGTCTTCATTCCATTTATGTTGGGCTTGGCTATACTAATGGGTTGGCAAATGAAATGTAAGTGTAAGTGACTTTGTTGCTTCTGAGCAGAAGTTTAAAGAACCGTTGCATGATTTCATCATACATGTCTTCTCATTGCCGCATCATAATGGCATTGTCACAGATAAGGGATGGCTCTTCATCCTGGTACCTAAAGAGAGCATGGAGAACTACAGCTGACATGCAGCTTGTACAAATTGCATAAAGGAAAACACTTTTATTAAAAGTCCACTGAGATTTTAGGATTGTGTTTTAAGGAAACATTATATACAGAAAACTTGACACAGAAATTAGTACTAGAAGTGGATGCTGCTTTAAGAACAAAAACAAAAGGTAAATTACGTGGCTTTAGTTTTAAGGACAGAAGGAACATGGTGAGAAAACTACAATCTAACATGGCAAACGACAGCATGTGGTACGTGGTGGTAAAATACTTAGTAAAAATGCCAACTGACAAAAATATAACAAGTCAGTTTGTAGTTCTACATAAAGAGGTTGGGGGATGGATGCTATTAGCAGGTGTAGTTATTACTGACTGATGAGATTATAAAAGAAGGAGATGGTCTGAGAAAGGAACTGGGGTGAGAGGATTGGAAAAGTTGCATTGCAAGGCTATAAAAGAGAATGTAGACTGTCCAGAAATTCTGAAACATTCGGGGTTGGAAGATGCAGCTATTTCTCATGTGCAAGAGGGAAAAAGTAAATGAATGATAATAACAATATAAACCTAAGCAACAAAGGCTAGTTAAATCTTGATCTTGTAGCAAGACTATCTTTGAGCTCAGAAAAGAGATGAGGGAATGACTTGCCAACAGAGCTACAAAAAATTCTGAATGCTAAAAATTAACTCTAGAGATCTATGTGTTTCTTAAAAAGCACTGTGAACTATTACCTCATAGAGTGCATTACAATCAAATATATAAAAAGGCAACTAGGGTTTTGAGAAAATTTTACTTTCTAATATGCCCTAACTGTAATCTCCATGACTCTTCATAACGGGGAACTGAGACTGAACTTGCCCTCCTGCTGCAACCAACCATAAAACAGACAAAATGCATGAAGCAACTATTTTAACCTCCAGTGGGAAATAGGACACACAAAATTTGATTCTTGAAAGAAGAGAAACAACAAAAAAAAAGTTAGCCCCACATTTGCCTGAGTCTTCTTCCCAGGATATTTTTCTGATTATAATGCAATGAGCAGGGGCTCAAGCAGACCAAACTGAGCTGAAGTGAGAGAGATTAGATTTTGGAGCTGATGAATTGGCTGAATTTTCAGGGCAGGAACCAGAAAGAAGAGAGGTATGCAGGGAAAGAGCTCAGAATTTTATGCAGGGGTTTCCACAGGTCTTCGGTGGAAGGACCGGGCAGTGCATGTGTAAGGTTGAACTCTGCAAGTTCTACCAGAGAATAGCTATTGCAAAACTAAACTTTGAACAAAGATACCAGAAACTGAATTGGAGTTCCAGCCCAGCCAGACTAGACAGACTTTGTCAAATATCTTGGACATTCTGTTGCATCCCAAGAAAGATTATGGTTTAAGAGTAAAGTCCACATTCTAGGCACTAAATCAGGATAGAGCCATCCTTTCAAAGGAAAAGACAAAGCAAAACTGATGGACAGGATCAAACAGAATTGCTCTGGACTGAATGTCTGTAGCCCCCCCAGATTCACTCCATGGCTTACTACCAGATTAAGCCCATTGAAGAAAGGATTTGTAAACTTAAAGCAGATAAATTAAACTTATTCCATCTGAAGAACAGAGAGGAAAAACTTAAAAAGAAAATATGCAGAACATTAGTGAAACTGTGGTGTAATGTGAAGTGGTTTAACATATGTGTGACTGAAGTCTCAGGGGAGAAGAGAGAAATGAGGCAATAAATATACACACAAAAAAAAAGAAGACAGAAATGTCCTCAATTTAGTAAAAAAAAAAAAAATCTGCAGATACAAAGATCTCTGTAAATCTTGAGCCGAACAGTAATAAGAACCACATCTAGCCACATCAAAATTTTCAGAGGAAAACAAAAGTTAAGAAAAAATGTTTAAAACAGCCAGAGTGGGGGAAACACATATAAAATAATAAAAATATGAACAATGACTGATTTCATATCAAATGCAATGAAGGCCAGAAGATAATAGAAAGATAGTTTTTAAATTGCTTGGAAACAAGCAAACAAGCAAGCAAGCATTCTTTTGGCCTCTCCTCATTTTGTGTTTTCAATACCTAGAATTGGGAATTTCTGACTGCCCCATGCTTTATGCAGTGCTTTTGACTCTAGCTTTTATGGAGAAGGCTGTGAAACTCTTTTGATTGCAACTAGCACAATATCATATTAATTAATTGATTCCCCACCCTTAGTGCTTCTTGGTGATTTTTGATGCCTCATTTTCCTCTTCACTGCATTCTCTACTGTAACCATCTCAAACTTCTTCACTACTTCAATATCCCAAGTGGCATTTGACCTCAACAGATGGCTTCAGCACCTTCTGTACTGAGACAAAAATCAATCCAATGTGAGCATCCCCATACTGCCTTCTCTCCACCTCAAAATCTCCCTTATCTTTAGTTCACATTTCCTTTTGAGTTCTTATCTCCTAGGAGGACCTACTCCTTCTCTCTACTGAGACTAACCCCTAGATTTGTGCTCTTTATCTTATCGTCTCTGTCTCAGACTCTATTACATCAATTATTCTCCTTGCTAGCATCTTTAATCTTCTGTTCTCTACTGGATTCCTCCCCTCTGCCTTCGAATATGTTTTGGTCTCCCCATCCTTGCACAAAAGAGGTTGCTCCATAAATATTTAATGAAGTGATATTGAATTGAATTGAACTTAATTTCTCAAGCTCACAGTTACTAGCGGCAGAGCCAAAAATTAAGACCCAAGATTCTTGATTTTAGTTTGACATTTTTTCCAAAGATAAACATTTCTTAAAGGTATAGTTTACAACTAAGTATCTTCCAAAAATCCAAACCCACTAACTATATTTGTTGAAGTGCAATGTTAAATGCACTAAAATATAATACTGTTTGTCTGCTCATCAGTAAATACTATTGATCCTAACTCAATATGATATTTGGTCTTTAAAATCTCATGTTATACATTATACATGTAAATAATTAGTTACAGAATTGGAAACATATTTGTCATGTATGATAGATGAACTAATTTGAAGGGCTTATTTTATTATATCATTTAAATGCTGTTATAGGTTAATTTAATACCAAAGACTTTTTATTTATTACCAAATTGATTATTACTTAATAGCTCACCATGTTTATCTCTTGGAGATGCTTGAGAAACAGTCACTATTAATTTAAAATCAATTATGGTAGTTGAATAAAGAACCATTATCCTTTTTTCCTGTCTAGAAAATAAAGTCTTAGGACCAAAACAATGCATCACTTTTTAGAATTAAAATCTATTCTGAGAAAAATGATGCCAGTCACACACATGCAGAACAAACCTCTGACCAGACGTAATTCTATTATATTAATTTATTGGTTAACTCCTCCTGGGCTGCTGTAGACATAACAGGAGCCAGAATATGAATGGCAAAGTATATTTACATGGCATGAGCAGATAGCCAGCATTTCAGTGTTATGTGAAGGAGCATTCTCTCAAACATGGATCTCAGCTTCTGGTTTCTTGTTTACTTAGGATCATGATGCTCTCTTTTCTGAAATAATTTAATATAAGTACATTAAAAAAATAAGTGAAGGTCCAAATATATATATATATCTCACCATATCTTAGATAGTCAGATATCTAGAGAGAATAAGCACTATTTAGAATGTTTCAACACATTTTATTTATTTAACTACGTTTTGGTTTTGCAAATTTCAACATTGTATAAGGAAATAGTTTTTGGTCATATTTCCTAAAAACTGGTGTATATGATTTCCCCAACACCTGAAAACTTTCTGTCTAGATTAACTATAAAGTCATAGTTTTCCCATTTATGTAAACAAACTTTATGTCCTTTCTAATTCTAAGCATTTATCACACAGGATGTATATTAACTTTAATAGAATTTTAAAAAGATGGATAAGAACTAATCTTAGTACTGCACATGATATTGCCCATCTACACATAGCATTAGTAATGAGACTTGATGCTTTAACCACTGAACCAGAATACAGATGAGGAATGTGGTATATGACTTTGATATTAGAAGTGGATTATGAACCAATGGCTTGAACAACACCACAATGTGTCCTAAGTAGACTTAGCTAGGATCTTCATCCAGCAAGTCAATTCTAATATTTCTGTGTTGTCATGAGGACAAGAAACGTTCATACAGAAAACCCATTAATGACTGTATTTCAATCTTTGCAAAATGTGTTTTTAGACTATGTATTAATTTTATTCTGCTTCTGTCATTAAAATAACGAGCTTAGATAATGTACCCAAGTGCATAATAAAACAGGATGCATACTTCGGTTTTATGGGAACATTCATTTCCTCCATCATCAGTGCCACCCTGCTAATGTTTACATCCTGTTTAAAAGGGAGGAAAAGGACAAGAAGCGCCATTTTGCCCTGTGTTTGGCATTGTTGAACCTACTGCTTACGGGACTAATATCCTTCAGTATCACCTAATCAGCACCTTCCAATCTGATGTAGAGAGAGTAATACGAGTTGATCAGGGAAAGCAGTAGATACTCAGAATCTGGGAGATTTTCCTACATTATTGTTATAGTTCTTTAATGTCAAAAATTATTTTAGATACATTGGAAATGCTCATTTCCTTCTCTTTAGCTTGTCATAGTCTCTTAATATTATAAAAGATTTTAAGATGTTCATCATCTGAATATAATTTTTAAATTATGCACTTTATTTTTAGAATAGAAATGTTTTACATTTTAGAAGAAGTCTTAGATTTTTTTACATACTAATGTCACAATATACGTGCACTCTTTGGTTGTTCAGTCACTTGGTTTGCACTAGTTTAGGCATTACAAATATAAAAGATGAGAAAATACCTCTCACCACCCTAATCCTCGTTTTCCATGCTTTACTAACACCAGCCTCACTTTTTCCCTTAATTTGTCAAGCCAGTTTCTGTCTCATGGCCTTTCTCTTTATTGTTCCTTTTACTGAACCACTCTTCTTCCACTGACTCCTTCTTATCATCTGGTTTTTGTTCAAATTTCTCCTCCTTAGCAAGGGATCATTGGATTACTTTTTCTAATATTTCCTTCCCCACACATTCTATCTTTCTGACACTTCTCAATACCTGAAGTTATTTTTATTTATTTGCTTATTATATTTCTTTCCCACTAGAATGTGAGCTCTCTGGCATAAAGATGCTGGTCTTGTTTATTGCTCTGTTTTTATTGTCTAGAATATCTGTGGCTGGTACATTTTTGATATTCAAAATATAAAGATATCCCATGCTCTTGGATTGACAGAATCAATATTGTTAAAATGGTCACACTACCAAGGCAATCTACAGATTTAATGCAATCCCTATCAAATTACCCAGGACATATTTCACAGAACTAGAACAAATCATAATAAAATTTATATGGAACAATCAAAGACCTAGAATTGCCAAAGCATTACTGAAGAGAAAGAAAGAGGCTGGAGGAATAACTCTCCCAGACTTCAGACAATACTATAGAGCTACAGTCATCAGGACAGCATGGTATTGATACAAAAACAGACATATAGACCAATGGAACAGAATAGAGAGCCCAGAAATGAACCCACAAACTTTTGGTCAACTAATCTTTGACAAAGGAGGCAAGAATATACAATGGAATAAAGACAGTCTCTTCAGCAAATGGTGCTGGGAAAACTGGACAGCAGCATGTAAGGCAATGAAGCTAGACCTCTCCCTTACACCATACACAAAAATCAACTCAAAATGGATCAAAGACTTAAACACAAGACAAGATACAATAAACCTCCTAGAAGAAAATATAGGCAAAACATTTTCTGACATACATCTCAAAAATGTTCTCCTAGAACAATCTACTCAAGCAATAGAAATAAAAGCAAGAATAAACAAATGGGACCTAATGAAACTTACAAGCTTCTGCCCAGCAAAGGAAACCATAAGTAAAACAAGAAGACAACCTACGGAATGGGAGAAAATTTTTGCAAATGAAACCGACAAAGGCTTGATCTCCAGAATATACAAGCAGCTCATACCACTTAATAAGAAACAACCCAATCCAAAAATGGGCAAAAGACCTAAACAAACAATTCTCCAAGGAATACATACAAATGATCAATAGGCATATGAAAAAATGCTCAATATCACTAATTATCAGAGAAATGCAAATCAAAACTACAATGAGGTATCACCTCACACCAGTCAGAATGGCCATCATTCAAAAATCCACAAATGACAAATGCTGGAGAGGCTGTGGAGAAAGGGGAACCCTCCTACACTGCTGGTGGGAATGCAGTTTGGTGCAGCCACTGTGGAAAACAGTATGGAGACTCCTCAAAAGAATAGGAATAGACTTACCATATGACCCAGGAATCCCTTTCCTGGGCATATATCCAGAAGGAACCCTACTTCATGATGACACCTGCATCCCAATGTTCATAGCAGCACTATTTACAATAGCCAAGACATGGAGACAGCCTAAATGTCCATCAACGGATGACTGGATAAAGAAGAAGTGGTATATTTATACAATGGAAAACTACTCAGCCATAAAAACCAACAATATAACACCATTTGCAGCAACATGGATGCTCTTGGAGAATGCCATTCTAAGTGAAGTAAGCCAGAAAGAGAAAGAAAAATACCATATGAGATCGCTTATATGTAGAATCTAAAAAAAAAAAAAAAAGCATAAATACAAAACAGAAATAGACTCATAGACATAGAATACAAACTTGTGGTTGCCAAGGGGGCGGAGGTTGGGAAGGGACAGACGGGATTTCAAAATTGTAGAATAGATAAACAAGATTATACTATATAGCACAGGGAAATATATACAAGATCTTATGGTAACTCACAGAGAAAAAAATGTGATAATGAATATATGTATGTTCATGTATAACTAAAAAATTGTGCTCTACACTGGAATTTGACACAACATTGTAAAATGATTATAAATCAATAAAAAATGTTAAACAAAAAACAAAATATATTTGACTTAATAGGTAAATACATGGATTAATGAATCAGTCAATGGATTAATACATGATATCCTGTCTCAAGTAACTCACTGCCTAATGAACCTGTTAATTACTATTATCTAAATGCATTGTGACTATCACCTTTATTTATTAAAGCTACCATCTCAATCTCCTGATAATAATTACTAGCTCCAACTGTTTCACTGAAACTGGCATGAAGCAGTAACATCACTTGCTTTAAATGAGCATCAGAGTCTAACAATTTACAAATACTAATATATACTTAAGAGAAAAGATGTTAGAAGGAAAGGAAGTTTATTGCATTTTTAATTGGTTGATATTCTTTAATTCTTTTACTTCTCTTCAGCTTTTATATATGAATATGCTGTAATTTACATGGTTACATGAAGAAGGTAAGCAATTGACAGAGAATAAAGCCAATTTGGAGTTGAAAAAGTCAATTACAAATTTTAGCATCATTGATCATGAATATCAAAGCAGA
Organism: Camelus bactrianus; assembly: GCF_048773025.1. Lineage (NCBI taxonomy): Eukaryota > Metazoa > Chordata > Mammalia > Artiodactyla > Camelidae > Camelus > Camelus bactrianus. The sequence continues at coordinate 18,141,813 of NC_133567.1, read as the reverse complement.
TAAATAAATTAGAGTGTTGCTATTGGTGCAATTGTCTTATGTATTCCAAAATTTAAATTTAAAAATATTTTAAATTTTAAGTGTGTAGTTCAGTCCTCTTCCCATAGTAAAAATTTACTATATGCTTTTTAAGAAAAGTGAATAGTGTCTTAAAACTCATGAACTCTAAGTAAATCTTCCTTTATTTCATCAGTGATTTTCTTTTATAAGAACTATTATCCAAATCTATGAAAATTTTTGAGTAGCAGGGGATAATTGTAATATGATAAACACAAAGCATTTTATAAGAAAATAATATGTCATTCTACAGTGCTGTCAAATATATGAATGAAAGCAATTCTCTAGCTCATATATAAAAGTTGTAAGAACACAACTTCAACTGGGCTGAAGGAAACATTATCTTTGTATTTTCTTTCATTTGAGCTTGGGCTATGGAGTTGAACACTACCTATCAGTGCTTTTTACAAGTTGTATATTTAATTCCCCATATGTTGATAACAATTATAAGTGCCTTGCAGAGCTGTCCTGAGGATTAAATATGAAAATATACAAGAAATGATGGGCATATAGCGGGCATTCAATAAATGTAGGTTTCCATTTTTCTTATTTTCCCAGAAGCCTTTATAGCCACCAATAAGAGATAAAAGCATGAAAGAGGGTTCAACATTTTTCCCCTGTGAATTGAGGTAACTTTCTTGGAAAATTAGTGTGCATAGATTAAAAACTTGACATAGACAAGGGGAGGAAGAACCTGTCATTTTATAATAACAAGAATGCAACTTACTAACTCTGCTGCAATGCCAGTTCTTTTAATCGGCATATTTGCCAAGTAAACTATGATTTTGAAGGAAAAGTCACCTTTTAAATGCAAACTATGATTAACATTACAAAAATACACAAAGCAACTTATTTTTATTTCCAAATGTCCACATATAGAAGATTATGGAAACTGATTTAAGCTCCCTAAGTCTTTTTTTTTTTTTTTCCCCTGTAAAATGTTATGGGGAAAATGGAGCAGTAGAAAGAGCAAGAAACTAAAGGATGCTTGAATTTTCTGGTTTGTGTCCCTTTTACCTTAACATATTTTTCTGCATGTTCATTTCCTTTGTGTGCTTTTCTTTCTTAAAGAATAAAAGAAAAATCTGCCTCATGAAAATGCAGGAGAGTCATCCCACATAAAGACCATCTTTAAAATGCGCATTATTTATTTGACAGACTGTAATGGCTGTTTCAAGGATATTATGGGCTGTCACGTGAATATGTATTTTAGAATGAATGCTACAGTCCACAAATACTGTGCTTGCACAATGCACATCAAAAATATAACCTAATGAAATCTCTTCTGAAGATTAGGTAATATATAAAGATATCCTGGAAATGGAAAAACCCAGTTGAGTTAAAACAGGAAGAACCTTACAAACCTAAATAATGCATAGGTCAACTTCTCTGGGAGGTGAGGGAGTAGAAAAGGAAACCATGTAACAAAATATAGCTTTGGATGGTAATTATTCTTTCAGCTTTTGATTGTGATACCAAGTAAACTAGACCTTTTTTTTTGGAATTTTGCATTTGATTGTTATTGATAAATCATGAATGATTTAGAATTATACTGTATTTGTAAAATTTCAGGCCCAGTTATCACACTCAGGGTTATTAATAAATTAGAAGATTTACTGAGGGAATGACTGTTTTAGGTTAGAATAAAATAATTTATGCACTCCTATAGCACATTTTTTTGTGAATATCTCTTATTTCTATGGTTTGGTATTAAGTTCAGTAGTAGACACAAGGTGTAATGAATACCAATCCTTACTTGACAGCTTTGAGTCAAGAGGGAAGCTATAACATGATATAGCTTACTCAAACACCAGGCTAAAAACATTAAGGGATGTAAAATGCATATGGATAAGGTGCCTTCCAGCAGTCTTACAGAAGATAGTAAATAAAAAGAACAATGTGGCATATACAATACAGACAGATGGACATCTTTCAAGTTTGACTTGCATTTCATCAATAATTATGGCGTGAATTTGGAGTCACTTTTACTCATGTTCTTATACTGTTTTTAATGTTCAGGAGGTGTTTTGGTTTTTGATTTTTTCAGAACATGCAAGGATATACACATAAGTGTTGTTATATCTGAAATATTTCAGTGATTATCAGGGTTTTCTAATTCAGATCATTATAATACAGCTACAAAATAAAGATGATACATACTGATTCTAAGTTTTAGTAGATACCCTTATGATTCTGCCAATCAAAGCTCCTGTTTTGAAACGTTATCAACAGACAAACTTTCTTCATAGTACATCTTCATTGGCATCAGAGGAATTCCCAGAACTCAGAATGAGGACATGAAATTAAAGAAAATAAATTCTAGTACAACTGCCAAAATTATTGATGCCAAACTATTTCTAAGCACTTAATAGGTACCAGGCATTCATTTAGATGGATACTGTCCTTCCCAGATGATGTTACCCATGTGTATACTTTTAAATTCTCTAATAGTCACATCAAAAAAAAGTGAAAACAGAAAGGCACAATTAATTTTAATAATATATTTTCAATATATTATGATTTCAACATGCATGTATTAATGGGATAGGTTACTTTTTTTTTTTATGTTGGGTCTTTGAAACCTGATGTACATTTCACACTTACAGCACAGCTCAGCCCTGACTAGTTATATTTTAAGTGCTCAATAGCCTCATGTTGCTAGCAGTTACCCTACTGAATGATGCTGGTCTAGTATTTCCAGTCCTTTTACGTTATTTAACTCTCACAGTTATCTTATGAGGTCACTACCATTAATCCCCTTCTGCAGATGAACAGACTGTAATTCAGAAAGTATAAGTGACTTCACACAGCCAATACATGATGGGGATGACATTTGAATCCTATTAGTATTACAGTCTTTTCCATAGATTTATTATAGAGATTTCTTTAATGAAGTTAGGAATTTTGGAATTTGGACTTCCAGTAAATAGTTCTTAAACTAAATTGTGTTCTTCCTAGAATTTTTCTAAAAGATACAGGAGTTTTTAAAGTTGAACTCACAAAATAACCTTTCAAAGGTAGACAAAGCTGAAAACATCTCCCTGTTTTTTTGCCTTTATTGACCTGATTTGCTCCATTTCAAGGCATAAATAGCATGTAATTGAAAGTACTCCTTTGACTATGTAACTTTTCCCTAGACTCTATTAGACACAAGCCTATTTACTGTTATATTCTTTTTTTCCAAAAATCTGTGGCTTTTCAAATGACAATGTGAAACTCCTTTGTTCACTTGGGCTCTGACTGATTGGGTTGTTTCCAGTCTTTTGGTGGTGTTTTGGAATTACTCATTTATGTGGCTCTTCTCAGCTTTAAATGAAAAGACTCAAAAGCTGATTATGAAATATGATGAAAATCTATTTGCATTCCACATTAACAATCTAGTAAGAGAAAATGGACCTTAACATTCAACATGGGAGATTTGGGCAGGTGTATAAGAGGATTTCATTGTCAACAATGAGTATCTAACCCCAGGAAGTCTTTGTGACTTTGTGGGCTCTCCTATGAAATTCCAGTTAAACAAAAAGTTAGAGTTTTCTAAAAAGCTTATCCTATACTAAACTAATACCAAACACAAGACTATGTTCAGAGGGAAATAATACAATTTTTGCTTTCTAAGAGCTTAGTAAGGAATGTGGATGACAAATACAATTGATTCATTAGGGAAAATAAATCCTGATAGAAGACAAAAGTTATAAAATTTAAGTAGAGTGTCTTAAGAATGTAAGTAAGATGCAATTCTGATGAAATGAATTTGGGAACCAAGGAGAACACTGGAGACGATGGATAAACCTGAGGACCAAATAGAAGTAAATATCCTGCACAGGTAACAGGTGAAGCCACCTTTATTTAAAGATATAATATTTGCCAAATAATTAAATGAAAAAGTCTTGATTTAGCTGTCCTCAGGTAAGGGAGATAAACTCTTTGACATCCTAGATCTATATTTTATTTATTGATTATAATCTAAAGGCACATCTTCCTATGTTCAGCTCTATAGCACATTCTTTTTCATAACCCCTTTCAGTTATTGTTGTTGTTTCTATCCATTATTCGTCCAACAAATATTTAAAACAAACAAACAAGAAGAGGATGCTGGAGATTCTATTATATTTGTTTTATTTTGAATGAAATTCTTTCATCAGTTAGGAAGACATTTACAACCCGCACTCAGAATAGCTGAATGGCTTAAAGTAGAGCCATCTTCCTGGACATGTCTGATCTCATAGACTATAGACATTTATTTCCTTTGTCTTTATGTTGCTCTGGTTAGCTTTTTTATTTTTCTTTTCTCTTTTTGGCTGCCCATGCTTCATTTTCATTCCTTTGTCAATCTAGTTTCCTATTGCTGGAAATACCTTTTCTCATTTCAGTATCTTATAGGCAGTCTGTAACTAGGGGTATCAGCAAGGAGAGGGCGTGAAAAACAAAGCAGGTAAATGGGATGCTCCATTCTTGGAACTTAAAACTTGATCAGAGGAATGAGAAGCTGAAAATATTTGGAGTTTGACACTTTCCAAGCAGTGGCACAGAATTTCTATTATTTTATCCAAGAGACCACTGTGTCAGTTTCTGCTTCTAAGTCTTTTTTCCCCTATGCTCCAAGTTTGAGTCAATTATGGGAGAATTTGACTTCCTTTTAAAATCACATTTTGCTTAATTTAAGCAGAGATAATTTCTAGTGCTTTCAATCCAAAGAACTCTAATTGATACAAGTTAACAGAAATGGGTTGAAATTCTCACCTTCAGTCCTGGAGAAGTTACTTAATTTCTTGATAATCAGTCTTGTATTCTGTAAAATGGGGATATTAACATCTCCTTGAATGTTTATTTGGAGCTATCAAATGAAATAATGATATAAAGTGTTTGATTCTGAGAAAGTGCTCAGAAATGCTGCTAAGTATATATATACAATTTATTGCCCAATGTTAAGTTTCTGTGTGTACATTATTAAATACATGAATATACAAACACCTATGCGCTCAAACCTGTAATCACATACCATTCTTTCTCTCCATCACTGAAGTAAGAGTGTTCCAAGCTTAGGAAAAAACTTACCTCTCGTATTAATGCTAGAATCATATACTTGGGTTTAGAAATTGTCTAGTGATAAATGTGTACGTGAACAACAACAAAAATCATTCAGCCAGAGCTAGTTGTTGATAATAAAATCAGTGTTTAAGGCCCTATGATAGATTAAAAAAAATATGAACAAATGAAACTTACTAGAAATTTTCTGTATATACTTTATAGTATTTTTTCTATATCCAAAGGTACCATACGGCCTTAAATATATATTTATATTCAGACCTATTATACATATATGCTACCATACCACATATATGTAAACATCTACCATATATATCATATATATATATACACACATACTTGTGTATATATAACCTAACATATGTGTGTGTATATAGCAAGCATTGTGATTTTCCATGGTTCTGTCAAATTCAGAATTCTCTGGAGTTGGTTGTTGCAATAATGGAACATGTAGACCATCAACAGCTAGGCTTCATTGTTTAGAGAATCTGTTAACCATAGGTTGGGCTTGTTAAATTTTAAGATTTATACATATTTGAGGAGATTCCTTTTCTAGATTGATAAACACAGTAATGGGGAGTACCGCATGAACCATTGTCATCGCCTGCTGAAGGCAGTAATAGGTATTTCCTGGGATTATGTTGGTCATATTCATATAAATAGTGGGAAAAATTACCTGTTCTTCATTAAATTTCAAAAAAAAAAATGATTATCCAGCTTGATTATGCAATCTAGCTGAATCCAGCAGTAGAAAAGTATTAAAATTCTAATATGAAACAAAAAATGCTCAGTTTTAGTTTGAATAACAGAGAAATAGTAATAATCAATCAATGATATTTGATTGCTCCTGAAGCATTTGTTTGCAAAGTCCAGTTTTATTTAAAGGAAACTATGGCTATACCAATGAAACATGTTTGCAAAGAACATAAACTTGAAGGAAAGAATGACATTTACAATTTTCAGGCCATAAGGTGCCAATTGCTAGAGTCTATCAAACCTTAGGTTCATGGAAGACATATTTGCTTTGTCACTTCATCCAGCCTGTGGTAGAGTGTGACTCTCAGCACTAGCTGTTGTCATAGCCTGAAAATTTTATATTTTTTTCTGGCATTTATTAGAAAATGATATAAAATATTCAAAACAGCAGCATTTCAAGTAAAAAGAATTTTAACAAAACACTAAAAAGAGTAGACTAATCAAATTGCAGTTAAAGAATATTCTTTGGAGAGAAACTGGAAGTACTAAATCACAAAGGAATATTAAAAATTGGAGTCCGTAGGCAGAGATCACAAATACCTTGACTTCCTTTGAATATCAGAGAAGGAAATAAAATAAAAATGGCTTTGCCATACTGTATATAGTGATTTACCTGAGCAATGACACACATACATGCATGTACACACACGCAGAGCAATTCAAATAGTTATATTTGATATGTCATTAAAAAATTTTATACAAACTATGTTTTGCTCAAAAAAATTATGTGATTAATGCATTGATTTAACTTTCCGGTGTAGACTGCTGCTAGGCAGATTCTGATATTATTTATTTTTATTAGTTTATAATATGTCAATTTTTCTTGCTTATCTGTCAACTCCCAGAAAAATACATAAATCAAAAATGTAGCAATGTGGACACTAACAAGGCATAATTATTATAGGGTCTGTCCTCCTTAAAGGAAAAATACAATTACCTACCAGAGTGCTGCTGGGATTAGGTCAGAATTTGCATAATACTGACTCATATTTTCTTAACAATTTTAACATCAGACAATAGCTTTTACAAATCTATAATCCCTTATTATTTTCCAGCTTTATTTTTTGGATTCTAATAAGGAGTTCAGACAAAACAAGATAATTATTAGAATCTAACCCATAGAAAACTTTAATTACTCAGTGGCATGTTTTTAAGATTAGGGCAGGTTTTTATAAATTTTATATAAAGTAACAGAAGGCAATTAAGCTTGCCTAAATGTAATTTTTACAGTTAAATGTATTCATTTTTCTACAGATAAATATTTAATAGGAAATACTTCAATCATTGTATGAGCTTAAGGAAAAAATTTCTACTTCAGCATAATCTCTAAATAGCAGTTCTAAGTCTGGTGTTATTAAGCAGTTAGAGGGCTAACAGTCAAGAGATGATGAAAATTTGGAAAATGTTAACTGCTATAAAATAATAGCTGCTAATGTGTAGGATTATGAAACACCCAGTAGCAGAATGAGTAACAAATAGATCCTTTCTGAAGTCCTGAAGGCTGGGGGTGTGGGATCTGGGGTTAAGTAACCGTGATATATTTATAGAGGGCAAGGGATCACCATAAAATAAAGCAGCAAATAGTAAAGAAGTCAATGTAAAAGAGAGGCCGGGGATTTAGGGTATAGAGATCATAAATTTTCATCGATATAAACAGCCTGTGTACCTCAGGAGTTGAGGTTTAGCTATAATTTCAGGTCTGACCTATAGGCCTTCTGTGTTCACAGTGCAAGCACGATCAAGATGCCATCTAAGGAGGTGTAAAAAAAAAAAAAAAAGAAGAAAAGAAAAGAAAGAAAGGAGAAAAACTGTTTCAGATCTGTGTGATTTACTCATTTAATCATCCCCAAATCCATCCCTAACACAACAACACAGTAGCTGAGAAGATTTTATTGTCTCACTAAATTACATTTAATTCTTACCCTAGCACATCCTATAAACAAGAAGAGTGAATGATGTTTCCTCCACCATGTTCTTCCAAAGGGAAATTGGTAAATTTTTATGCGCAGCTTCTCAGAAGCTCATTTTCCCTTTCTCTCTATAGTTCAGTCTTCCATATTTACATGTTTTGATTTTAAATATGTATTTTTAAACCCACTTAAAACTTAGTGGATTCAAAAGAAACAGTGATTAAATGAGGCTGTTTCATGGTTTAACAGAAGCAATAAATGCAAGCAAATCAACAAGAAAGAAGAAATATTACGCATTTAGCTTTTAGGAATTATCCTGAAATGGAATATTGAGTAGTTTAAAAAAATAAGTAAGCTACATGAAGACCTCATCTTTTTATTCAGGGACATTGATTTTAATTTATGGAGGCACTAAAATGAGCTTCCTCTTTTAAATTGCCACTTAACGGACAAATTATATCATTGTGTTTGTGGTTATGTGTAATATGTATGCTTACATATATGCAATGTCAATTGTCTATTTCCCTCTCTCTCTCTCTTTATATTTATACATATTTTCATATGTATATTTGTAGTAACACTGTGTTTTGGGACATAGATTATACTGTACGCACACAGACACACACATTCACACGATTACTGCTAGACTAGAACAGGTAGTGGTTAACATAAGAGTCACTTAGTAAATGTTACAGGAACTGTACTTACTTTTTATTGTAGCTAGCATATTCAGTATTTTTAAATTAAGATCTTAAAGATCAGCTCCAGTCACTTGAGTGTTCAGTTATTAGCCTTAAAATGATATTTTTTTTTATAAATAATTCATAGAATCAGCTGTATTTTAACATACACAAAAAATACAGGGATTTGTCTCTTTTTACCACTGTGAAAAATGAAATTCATCAGAGGAGACTGGAAGAGACTTTCAGATAAAATCTGTCAAAGAGCTCTCTGATTGCCCGCCTTACTTGGCCCTGAAGGGACAGGGCTCTTTTCTTTATCCACTAGGTTGCACTGTTGCACAGAAAAACAAAATGTTTGCATGCCCTACTGCACAGGAATAGTAGCATGTTGTGAGGACCCTCATAAATGCTGTTACACTGTTTTCACTCACTACAGAAAGAGAGATGATCAAGACAGGAAGACTGGCATTTGAACATGTTTTCTTTTTCCTCAAACCAGGGCCATTGTCCTGCATTTTGTGTGCAATTTCCTTGAAGGTAAACAAAAGATGCTACATTTTAATTTTGGGAGTGAGGGAAAGGTGTAAGTAAGGAAAGGTGTTAGGGCATCTGGGAGAGAATACTATTTAACGTTTTTCAAATTAGGATATAAAGGCCAACTGAATATTTCAGTAGATGTAGACCCTTCTAGGAAGTAGCAAACTATTTCTTACAACTTTTTCTCTGCAACCAGGCATTGTTTAAATATAAAATGCCATGAAGCTAAACTATAGGCTTTCCTGTTGGTGTCACAGTGTGATGGTTAATGATGATGTTAGAGTAAGTAACTGTGGCTGTATCACTTACTCATTTCTCCCCATGGCATCATCCAAAGTATTGATTTCTCATATGAGTGAACAAACAAACAAATGGAAGCAGAGTTCCTTTACCTTAGTTGGTATTACCCAAACCATACTAAGAGAACATTTGTAGGATGGCCCTTATATCTACTAGCATGTTTTTCTGTCTCGATATGGGCTGTACTTTATCAAGGAAATTACTTACAGAGAATCTAGTTGGGGGTGGGGAAAGCTATTCATTTAGTTCTGGTGTAAATCATTGGGAATTTTTGCTTCATGGATTAGCACCTCTTGTATCCCTCATCTCTTTAGGGCAGTAAGCTGAGACAGTCATAATGAAGAACAGAGCTATTGGCTACCACCATCACAAACCTTTAAGGGGAATAGGTCATCAAAAAGAAATGAGTCTGGAACTGGTTATTTCAGTTGAGTTGATATAACTCTCACATTTGGTAATAGCCCTGCTTCAAGGTTTTGAATATTTCACTAACAACTTTTTGCCTACCTAATTAATTTCTTAACTGCGTTATGAACGTGACAATGAAGATCTGATAAACTTTTGATCCAAAGGAAAGGAGGGAAAACAAATCCCATGAATTATACAAATGTGTATTGCGTTACTCATGAATGGAATTTAAGTCTATTAAAAATTATGTATATCATTTGTTGGAATAAAAGTCTTTTGGGACTTGCATGATTGAAATGTTCTCCAAAAGGCTACTTTCCCTAGGCTTCTCCCTTCCAACAAGGCTTCACCTTTATCTCTTGCAGTCCCATACACTGTTCAGTATTTAACAACTTTCAGGAAATGAAACTTTAGTTTTATTTCGCTGTCAGCATTTCCCTTCAATAGCCAAACAATGGTCTACATACTCTTGTTGGTTGGCTTTCTTTACAACAATGATTTGGTGAAATGAGAGTTAATATTTTCTGTGTACCTAAAATTTGTATAATATTTCTTTTCAATTTTTTTTCTTTTCAATACGACAATTTCTTTAGCCTCTCTTCAAAGGTGCTGGTGTTCAACACTTAATACATTTGAAAAATACCAGCATGGTACCTAAAATATGGTTGGTACCATAAATATGTAATGAAAAATACTTGTATTTACTAAGTAACTATATTCATTGAGCCCTTTCTATATGTTAGTCACAGGTAAGTGCATTATATCACATGGCTCATATCATCAATGGAATGAAGGAAGCATTATCTCCAGTGTTAAATGTAAAAAGTAAGGCATACAATGGTTAAGCCATCTTCCAATTTAGTGAAAAATGGATTCAGGATTTGAACTCAAATTTACTGTGTCTAATTTTACTATTCTGGCAAAATAATATTTTTATTTAAACTTTTCTATGAGTCCAAGCTTAATAAATTAATAAACATGTATTTATAGAGCACTAACTCTATATCTAGCTCTAATGAGATTACAAAAACTGGAAAGCAAATTTGCTAACCTTGAGACATATTTGACGGAGTGGAGGAGAGAGATAAAACAGGATCTGAAAGTAATAGGAAATTATGTACTATATCATATAGTATATGCTCAAATCCTGTTGACATTCAGAACAGGAATCATTGTTGGACAACAATTTATTAATGATTTCAAGATACAAACTATTCATTCAGCAAGTATCTAGACTCCATCTGCCAAGTTTCTGGTAGGGTATTAAAGTAAAAAGCTTTAAGTTTGGATACAAAGCATTCAAAGCAGATAGAAATAAAAGATTTTGGAGTGGGGCCAAAGAGAATAAAGAAGGGAAGCATTAAACTGAGACTCAGAGCCCAAGGATGTGGTGATTCTAACCTGAGACATTTAAAATTTAGTTAAGTTTTGTCTGTTGAGGTTTTTGATGGAAGGCAAGGATGAAAAGTTGAAATGTATCCAATCAGTAATTGTCATAGGGAAGATTTCTAGGAAGGAATTTAAGAGGTGCTTTTAGAAATATTCACTGCTGTATAGGATGGATTCCTGAGGTTGGACGTGGGGAGTAACGTCAACTAGTTCTATAATTTTTTAAAAACATAGAATGCTTCCTAGGTATTCATTATCTGCTACTAATACATTTTAGAACCATAACTGATTACATAGGGTCATACTTTTGTAAGACAGAATGCTATTAATCATCATTGTATCATTAGGACCTAGCACAGTGCCTGAGACAAAATTCATGCCCACTAAACACCTGTGTGATTGAAATTAATTTGGATTTCTCACAGACCTATCTATACCTTAAAATTGTCAAGTGAATCCAAATACAGCAACAGGAAAATATTTCCTGACCATTATACATTATCCCCCTATATCTCAAGTATTTATTGCTTTTTGTTACTAATTTGATCCATGATCTCGCAATTGTGTAAAATTTTCATTAAAAATATGTATTTGCAGAAATATATGTACGATATCGAGAACTGATACTTGAGTGCACAAATCTGTGAATTTTATTTTCTTTTAAAATAGATGGACTGCTATTTTTTCTGGAATCTAAAATAGTGATTTAATGTAAACATCTGCTAAATGCACAGTGGATATAAATACCTGCTGTATAAAAGAGGGTAGAAATATTGTATCTGGGCATTTCCATAAAAAGAAGAGGGCAACATGTGAACATATGGGTATGAATTCTGCATCAGTCTCATAAGAAGATGTATGACAGGAATACCAATTATATTTACAAATGCACATGTAGGTATGTAGGCAAATACAAAATATAAATCTGTTACAGTCAGGACAAATTTCTGAAAATTGTTCATTTTTTAGCATTACTTAAAATCATATCTATTTTTCTGCAATATGAAGTGGGGAAAGGACCCAAGGTAAGGACCACATGCCATTCAAGGGAGAGGTGAATCAACTGGCTCAGTTGATCTAAAAACAGAGTGGACATATCTGAGATACAGAATTTAGAGAAATGTACAATTCTTACTGTTTTCTTCTCTTTTAAAGTTAGTTAATGATTTTACCTGGCGAATTGTACTATTGTTATGGATTTGATTGCTTTTGCAAATGCACAATGCAAAATTCATAAAAATAAAGATTGATTTTAAATAAATATGGAAGTTTGGCTAAATCTTGGTGCTTCCCCACCCTCAGAGAAGTTTTAGAGCTCTAGAAATTTTAAAAGATGACAAAGGAGAAAGACAGTGGTTAGGTGATTAAACCAGGCTGTAGATAAGTCATTTGTGTGTGTGTGTGTAGGGACTTTTCCCCCACATTTTATCTTTGTGTGGAGACAGTTGTCCTTTTGGGATTTCTACATATTCTGCCTTCCCCAATCAACATCACTAAGCCCTCACCTATTGAACAAATATTTTATTTGATTTTTAATTTGCTAACTTAATGGCAGAATCTGCCAGGGTATTCTTGTTCCTGAGACCTTAAACATTTGATGAACAAGATAAGTACATCAACAGTAGAGTCTTCGTGCTTCTGTTTAAAGATGTTACATGCTCTGTAGACAATCAATATAGAGAATAAAAACAATGACTTTGGCTAATACAATTCACTTGTATGTGCTTGCCTGATGGAATCGTGGCAGATAAAGATACACAGTGAATTAGTCTAGTAATATTGACTCTCTGCTCTTCCATATAAATTTAGTACATATACAAAGAAAATATTTTTTTAAAAAGGACAAGTTTCCCCATAAAGCACATAGCTACTGTTACTCTACTGACGCTAAATCTGGATATATATAAACACACACACATACACAAGCACACACATAAACTTTGATACACATACCTATTTGGAATGTAAAATCAAAAATAAAATATAGATGAATTTTTCCTTTAGAAAATTGTATATTTTAATGTACCATGTAACACATTTATTGCAGATATTGACATGGTGATATTCCTTCTTCCTTCAAAATCCTGACCCTGCATCTTTCTGCTCACACTCCCCTCTTCATCATCCCTTTCTCTGATTCTCCCCTTTGACCTTCCGAGTGTAATTTCCCGTGGCTAAAACTACTTTATACTTATTATAATAACTCTCACTCTCACTCTCTCTTTCAGTCTCTTTTAGGAGGAACAATGGGCGGACTGATGGCTAGAAAATTAGCTCAGGGAACCCTCTTTATCTCTCTCTCTCTCTCTTTACACACACTCTTCTTCCCTCACCTTCTTTGTTAGACTGGAGAACAAATTTAACCTGTGACTCTATTACCTTCTCATCATTAAGCCAGCTTATTTCAGGCCCATTTCTGCTCTAACACGTCTGTAGGACGTGACCAAGGTTTCTCATTAGAATTCCAGGAGTGAAGGTTTTTGTATAAAGTCTTGTGCATATTATGCATACAAAGTTACTAGTCAAAATATTTCAGTTATCTCTTTCTCTGGAACACCTCTCTGCTATAATCATGAAAACATATAAGGTTACCTTTCTTGCAATTCTGAGAAAATTAAATCATTTTAAGCTCTCTGTTCTGTGTTTCCTGAGGGGGGAAATAGCTGTGGTATCAACTAAATATGGTCCTTTTTATTAAGGAAATAACAACTATAAAAATGATAAATATTAACAATAAGAGACAAGTAATGGCAACAAAAAAATAGAAACAGAATTTTTAAGTATAAAACGCTGTATTGGTCATACACCAAGACCGCAGGGGAATAAATCAGGGCTAAAATGTTAAACAGCATTTTAAAAATATCATACTAATTCTTTTTAGGTTCAAATGCTGCAGTCTTCCAGATAATAGGCAATATGGATAATACCATGACTTTACTTAGTGTAATTTTGACATTTAAAACATAATTTGATTTCACATTTTCAATCAAATTTTTAACTGAGTTTCTCTACATTTCTTGAAAAGGTTGGACATATTTGTTAAATGATGAGTCAGTAAAATTCCTATACTTATTGAACATCCTAAATTGATGTAAGAATTAAATATCTTATAAAGATGAATTAAACTTGTCTAAATAAGAGATATTTGTATATAATATAGTTTATTGTATACCATTATTTGCAGCAGAAGAAACAATATTAGCATTAAAGCATAATGTACCCCAGGTGATGGACTGGAAGCCAAATTAGGGACCAGGAAGGGCCCTGTAGCTGCCCTGCACTCTGCATAGGGAGTCACTGCCATACTGGATAGTCCCTCCCACGTGGTTTCCATCATGGTTTTATCCTCACGTCTTCCTTTTGCAAGAGAAAGCCCCAGCAGGTTTTGCGCAGGACATTTTCCCTAATATCACCCGTCCTACTTTCAGTGAAATTAAGCAGTTTTCTAGAATTACAGACTGTCAAAAGAGGATTACAAGTTGAATTACAAGTTGTCAAAAGAGGATTCTAATATTTAAATTAGCTTTCTTGTTGTTTCATTTTTAGCCAAAATTGGTCTCATCCCCGAATGGAATAGGCTCTCTTCCCAAGGAATAAACCGACGCTCTAGATACAAGCTTGGAGGTTGAAAGGTGGAGGCCTCAATCTTGCCTAGAAGCAGGTTTTCATTGGTCTTCACATTGTTTAAGGCAGATTATACAATATTGAAGTAGTTGCCAATGTATAAAATTATAAAGTCCAGTCACTCTTATTCACTCACTGTATTTCCATATAGAACTTCTAAGTAATGAAGTAAGTCAGATTTTAAAATCATGATTTCAGGATTTCAAGATCCTGCTTTCATGTGCTTTATGCACATCTTGATGAAGCAGCCTAAATGTTATAGATGAGATTGCCTCACCTCTCTTAATTTCTAGGTAGGATTCATCCTCCAAAGGTGCATACTAACTGAAAATGATATGATGGAAGCTACGTTAGTATGCAAGCATTCTCCTGCTCAGCACTGCTCAGACAGTTTTAGTCAGAGACCACGCAGTGCAGTGTCTGAGAACTGCATTGTCTCCCCAGACAGTCTGAACCCACCTCTAAGACAGTGTTTAGGAGACTGCACTTTTTAAAATTTTTATTTTTTGTTTAATTTCTATTTAAATTTTTTTTTATTGAAGTATAGTTGATTTATAACATTAGTTTTAGGTGCAGCAAAGTGATTCAGTTATACACATATATTACATATATACTTTTTCTTTTCAGATTCTTTTCCATTATATGTTGTTATAAGAAACTGAATATAGTTCCCTGTGCTATACAGTAGGTCCTTGTTGTTTATCTATTTTATACATAGTAGTATGTGTCTGTTATTCCCTAACCTCTAATTTATCCCTCCCTGCCCTTTCCCCTTTGGTTACCATAGTTTGTTTTCTAGAGCACACTTTTATTATTTTCTTTCTTCCTCTAGACCAGGGCTGTCCCATAAAACTTTCTACAATGCTGAAAAAGTCTTATAATCTCCACTAATATGGTAACGAGCAGCCACTTGTGACCACTGAACACTTGAAATGTGACTAGTATGATTAAGGAACTGAATTGTTAATGTTGTTTAATTTTAAATAATTTAAATTCAAATAGCCACATAAGACTAGTGGTTTCTATTGCAAAACCCTAGATTGTGAGCTCTCCTGGGCTGGGACTATGGTTGGTAAGTTTTTCTATCTTTGGCACCTTGTGCAGCAAACAATGAAAATATGCTGAATGAATGAATAAAAGCAACGTATAAAGAAACTGGACATGTGGCAGTATAAAATCAGCCAATTGGAGGAGGATCAATAATTTCCTGCACAAGAGAATATTGAAATATGGGGATTTGGGATGGTTTCCAGCAGAACAATGTGACTAGGGGACAGTTAGTGATGGACAGTGGTAGCCAATTCTTTATGTTTAACAGGACTTAACAGTAATTCACTTACATTTAAAAAAATTTATACAATTTTTAAAGGTTACTTTCCATTGACAATTATTACAAAATATTGGCTATGTTTCCCATGTTGCACAATACATCCTTGTAGCCTAGCCTATACCCAGTAATTTGTATCTCTCACTCTGCTGCACCTATATTACCCCCACTCACTGCTACTGGTAACCACTAGTTTGTTCTTTGTGTCTGCAAGTCTGCTGCTTTTTTTATTCACTACTTTGTTGTATTTTTTAATTCTATATATAAGTGATATCATACAGAATTTGTCTCTCCCTGTCTGACTTATTTCACTTAACATAATGCCCTCCAGGTACATCTATGTTGCTGCAAATGGCAAAATTCCTTTCTTTTTTCATGGCTGAGTAGTATTCCATCTTCTTTATCCATTCATCTGTTGATGGACACTTAGGTTGCTTCCAAATCTTGGCAATTGTAAATAATGCTGCTATGAATATTGACATGCATTTATCTTTCTGAATTCATATTTTTTAATATATACTCAGGAGTGGAACTGCTGGTTATATTGTAGTTCAATTTTTAATTTTTTGAGAAACCTCCATACTGTTTTCCCCAGTGGCTGTACCAATTTACATTTCCACCTACAGTGTATGAAATTTTCCTTTTCTCCACATCCTCACAAAAATCTATTTGTGTTCTTTTTGATGATAGCCATTCTGATAGGTGTGAGGCAATACCTTGTGGTTATGATCTATATTTCCCTAATGATCAGCGATGTTGATCATCTTTTCATGTGCTTATTGGCCATCTGCATTTCCTCTTTGGAAAAATGTCTATTCAGTTCTTCTGCTTATTTTTAATGGGGTTGGGTCTTTTTTTGATGTCAAATTGTATGAGCTGTTTTTATATGTTGAGTATTAATCCCTTATTGGTCATAGGAATTCAGTTTTTAGTCAGGGGAAAACACTGAGACTGGGGTAAAATTGGTCGGAGGAGAGAGCACCGCACTTATGACTTCCTTGGTTTCTGATATGTCTAATGTTATAATCATGAAAAAAGAAGGATCTTTGCCCATATCTCAAACTATTTCTAAACATGGATTATTCTTATGAAATTTTAGATTATAATAAATAATTACACATTGAATTATTTGGAGATAGACACTAGTGATGATCACTGAAATATAAAATATTCTCTCTTTGCTGGCTATTACTCCTTTGAGCTGGAAAAGCAGGTTTCCATGGTACCTAAAATTCCTCCTAACCTTAAATTGAATTATTTCAATCAGTGTAATATTCTAGGCTATTTTCTATCAAGATATAAACATGTGCCCTTCCAAAACAGGACAACTATTCAGGATATTTTAATATACAGAAAGTTTAATTATTCAACTCCACGGAAACTCTAATTACTAATCTATAGACCTGAGCTTCGCAGTGGAAATGAATGGGAATATTTTGGTTCCAGTAGACCAGAGGGCAGTGTTGCACTGTGGATTTGCTTGTCACGGAGCTTGAAAAAGGATAATTGCTTGATAGAAGTCCTCTTTAATCACTTTCAGAAATGATTCCTTATTTTCCATTTGTACTAATGTTGGGCCACACTTTTCAGAGCACTCTGAAGATAATCCTAGAGTTTTTATCTTCCATGAACATTTGAAAATCTTCTGATTTCATGGCCTTGTATAATATTGGATTTCCCCTATAGCAGACATATTTGTGTTTGAATAGAACAGATAATTAATTAGGATATTTCAGAGTAAGTGTACCTTATTAGTAAATGGGCAAAAGGGCTCACTTCCAACTAGTCTTGCCATTTTTAATAAAAAAAAAAGTTGATTCAGACAAAGAGGTATGAAAACCAAAGGCTTATTAGATTTTAATGTAATGCAGATACAGCCTGGAGGGGCTAACTATTTTAGAAGACACATGAAATTTCAATACTTATCTTTGAGGTGCCATTTTGAATTCCTTTCCACTTACTTTAAAGCATTTCATGTCTGTTTCTGCTTAAAAAACTTAAGGTCAAAATAATTTCACATGAAATTAATTTTCTTTACCCACAGGAGACCCACAGTAGCTGAAACACAGTTAAAAATTAACAGGAACCTGTTTTTCTAGTTTTCTACTCATTACTGGTTGAGATAGTTTTGATAAACTTGATATGAAAGTCTACAGATTAAAGTTTCATGTTCTTTTCTTCAAGATTTTTCTTGTTAGTGTTCAAATGTAACTGCAGTGAAAGTTTTAGTAGACAGTGACTATAGTTTCAGAAATCAAAGCTGTTTCCTGCCCAATTATAATGCTCAGATAACCATTGTTCCCTCCAGTGGACCATATCTGTTCTTTTGTAAGAACTCGGTGATGATGTTAATGATCAGTGTGCTTCGAGTCTCCTAATCTGACATTAGAAATTACCCAGGTTGTGATTCAAATTGTGACAAACTCATTTAGTTCCAAAATAAATCTTAAATTACGTTATCTTTGTAGCATGTTTCTTTATCTTTGTTTACAGCAGGTATGTACCACACATGCATCACTAATAGGAGCCTTTCTGTACCTGAATGCATTTGAAAGATAATTTTAATCTACCTATACTGCAGGAAAAAAAAAAAAGGCTAGGTTTCCACATAGTGCAAGGAATCAGAAGCTGATGACTGATGATGACTTTCTCCGCTGTAAACTTCTATAACCTCCATTTGCATTCCTATATATGAACCTTTACTTGGAAAGCTTTTATGCCCTATATAGTTAAAATATTGCAGATAAACTGGTTGTTTCTAATGACCCAAAATGTTACCAACAAACTATCAGTGAGTACTGTGAGTTTCTTCTGTTTCCTTCTTGCCTCCCGTATCTTTCTTTAAGATCTATATCCTGAAACTAGGCAAGGGGGAGGGAAATGCTGGGCAATGCTGTGTCATATTCAATAAATTAGAATTCTATTATGGGTATCATTTCAAATTTAGTGTTTCTGTAAAGAGTCTTTCAAACTTGTCTTTTATATATTAAGCATCTATAATATCAACGTTTTGAGAGCCAAAAATGATCACGGTTTTATGATTATGATCACTGTTTATTTGGAATGGTATTAATTTGACAGAAAAGTATGAATATACAAGAAGTAACTTTGTGTGTATACATATTTTATTGAAGCCATTTTCTTTAATGTTTTGAGAGGACCAAATTATTCAATGAACTTCACAAATCTCAAAATACTTACACTGTCTTCTGTCTTCCTTTTATTTTATGCTTTGAGGACTATTGACAGTAAAATACAAAACACTGATACATGTTCAACCAGCTCGGCTCTGGAACCAAATAGTCCAATTCACACATGTTACCTGAAAATTGACTCCTTTGGTCCCCCTTACAGCATGTTTCTGAAACGGTCACAAGAAAAAAATGGCCCTTTGATAATGTAGTCCATTCTTTCTTCTGCAACTTTATTTTGATATATTCTATTATAGATAGTTTGAAATATATGCACACACACACACACACACTTTAATTCTGCAACTATTTGTTCTGCAGATTTAATCATTTGCCATATTTAATAAATCTGTTTTTCATATGAAAGGGCTGGATATCTAAAGAATTGTAGGACCTTAAGTGACATTTTCAGTTTTTCCAATGCTCCAAATAACGCTTGATTTTCCTTTATTATTCCTTTAACAAGTAGTTATCCAGTCTTTTTCAATAGCCATTTGACAATTACTGATTACATTTCTAAAATTTGTGAGAACTCTCGTAGGTCCTGGATACACAGCAGTGAACACACAGATCAGCTCTCCACATTCCTAAAGCTTACTCATCTCTCATCTCTGTTTCTCTCAGTTCCTTAGAATCTAGCCTGCAACATTTGAATTTCCATTTTTAGTTTTAGTTATTTGCATATTCATGTTGTCTATTTTTAAATTTTTTTATTTGCTAAATTTCAAGCACAATACGGCATAGTGATTGAACAATCTTACTTACATTCATAATTTTTAAAGTAAGCAGATGCTGTCCCTTTTCTATTGCTGTAGAAAAGCCTTTCAGTCTCCCATGTCAGATTCTCCATCACTTTCAGTTTGAAATTCCCTAGAACAGGTAACAAAACCAAGTGAATACTCCCCTTTAAGATAATCTCATCAAACCTTATTTTTCCCAAAAGAAGATAATAATTTGCTCTCAGGGACGTTTAAAGATTACATGATATCAGGTAGGTGAAAATTTCTGATATATCACTGAGTGACAGTTATTTTTCCTTCTCTAATTTGCTTGGTGGGTTTTACCTATGGCAACTAGTCATTTGTCCTAATTCTACTCCCTAGATTCATACAGAAAAAAAGATATTATTTTATCCATATATAAATTATTCACATATTTTAAGAATCTTTTCTTCCAACTAAACTTCCCTAAATCCTTCAAACATTCCTTAAACACCATGGCAAACCATTCCCTTACCAGTCTCAGAAGACTTGCATCTGATGGGACTTCAGTTTGTCCACGTAAATGTGGTGTCAATCACTTGAACACAATATTCCAGAAGTGACTGTACAATGTGAAACAGAGTGATCGCTTCTCTTATTCTGACCATTGGATGTCTATGGTCACATTAGAATAGAGTCACTTTTAAAATAAGCTAAATAAGTCACTCTGTTGACACCTTTTGAACTTAGGGTAAACTAATAATCCTAAATTTTTTTTTATATGAGCTTCTCTGTATGCTGTTCTTTCTCATCATTTATGTGCGCAATTAGGTATTACAATAAAGACTGTTTTACACACACTCTGTTTCAATTCTTTATTAATCAATTATATATATAAATATATGAATATAGCTGGTACATAGTTTGTGAATATATTCACAGGTAATCATCTAGATATAAAAGTTGCAAATAAAATTAAGACATAGTCATGCCCATGTGGAACTCACATGCAAATAGAGGGTTGGATATATAAAGAGCTAAAGTCAGGGCAATAGATGTTCACTTTTCATCTCAAAGTCTGCAAAAGAGCCTGACGTGCCTCTGGGAGTTTGAGAAGGCTTGGACTGCACCCAGAGTGAAATGTATAAGGTGATCAGCCAAGAAGGATGGTGAGTGAGGGAGTACCTAGTCAGGATGGAGCATGGACAAAGGTAGGAAGGGAACTTTAGAAAGCATGGGGGTTAGGGTCCATGACCATTGCTCTAGAGGAAATAAAAATGCAAGATAGATGGGTCCAAAGTAGGGGAAGGGCTTCAATGACTAAATAAATAAGAAAGAAATAAATAGTTTATATTTACCTATAGACAATAATAAGCTAAAAAGAGGTTATGGAGGTTCGGTTATGGAGATATCATTTAGGCTTTTAGTATGCTTTATACAGTTTAGAGTATAGAATGAAATGTGGGGTGGTTAATGATGGAGAAACCATTTAAAAGGCTATGGTGATAATCTGGATAAGAGATGATGAAGGCCTGAAGTAAGACATTGGTGGTGCTTAATTATATCTTTTCTGCATGTTATACATATGAAATTGATGAAGAGATTTATTTACTCCTCTATGACACCTACCTGCTGGAATCAGAAACACCATTCTAGGCTGACTACTTAACATCTTTTGTTTGATACAACTAAAAATCCACCCAAGTTATCATTTTGTTTATATTTCTCCACTCTATCTATAAAGATGTAATAGAATTGTATAATTGTTCCTGGTTCAAATATTTCTTTCTTTATGATTTCCTAAAAGGAAACTTTAATTTCCATTGGAAAAGTTAGATTTGAATGATTATATAAACAATAAGCAACTTTTAAACATTTTTAAGTGAAAAATTGTTTACAATATGTCTGTATGTGTATATACATCCACATACATATACATCATATACACATATGCACTATATATCTTCCATACATATTGAAATGATTCAACTTTTACTTAAACTTTAAAAGCAATATTATTTCCAACAGTATACTGTTGTTTTGTTTAATCCTGGCAGAGGCTTGTCAAAACCAAAATACAACACTTGCTCACTTACTGATATTTCATTAAAATTCATAGTTCTGAATTTATTTTAGCATGTGAAAGGACCAATTCCTTATAGACATTAGTATCAACTAAAGCCACAACCAAAATATCACTTACATTTACCTCCTAATTATGTTTCAAAAATCGTTTAACAGCATTTAGCTATTTTAAAAGATAGTACAAAGTCTGTTGTTTCAAAAAGAATGAACCTTTTCAGTTGAAATACATAAAGCCAGTGTAGTAAAACCTAAGAAGGCTTATGCATTTATATTCCAAATCTGAACTCAGAACAGACTTCCAAATAGTTTTACAGAAATCAGACTGCTTCTGCTATGGCATAAAAAAGGCATGAACACACAAATGAGTTCTTTTTTTACAGTAAGACTATATAAATACAGTTGGTGGAATTTTTTTTCTTCTTCTTAACCTTTGCTTTGTTTCTGCCTCATTTATTCTTAACCATCTCCCTGTCTTCTGTTCTTCATCTGTCTTTTCTTTGTGTCTCACTCCATGTTTTCTCCCTATTATTATACTTTCTTGTTTCTTTCTTTCTCAAGGCTTCCCTCAGGCCCATGCCACTGTGGACTCTTCTTTGTCTCTTTTCCCCCCAGCAGTCTGTTAATATGCCTATTTTCTTCTGTTTTTAATATTTGCTTCTCAGTTCTTATCCTTCTTCACTTGGGTCTTTCTTACTTGAATTTAAATTTTTATTTCTCTTCTTATTCCTCTGTTGCTTCTCTGTCTCCTTTGCTGTGGCTTCTTCTTATGTGTGTTTCCTCTTACGGATTTTTTTTTCCTTGACTTTCTATTTGGTCCTTTCTCAGCTTTCTCCTATTTTAACTTTTTAATTCCCTCTCTGATTCCACTGATGTGTTCCACATTTGCCATCCTGACTCTTCCATTATTTTTTCTCAATTTCCTCCTCTATATCTTATCATCCAGTTAGTAAGTCATAGCAATGATGCAATAATAAAATAATTTCAAGTATCATTTCACTGAGAATAGCATGAGAGTGTTCATTTTTCATTGTAGTGTTTTTATCTGATGGACTTCAATGGATGCATTAGAAGTATGCTTTTTAGGTTTTTTAGAAATGCACACTTTCTTCAACTGTTTTAAAATTATGCTATGTATTGTATACCCCATTCCTCCTTCCTTAACTACCTTGAGAAACTTAACCCTTTACTTAGCAGGCAGAAATGATATTAGTAACAAAGTTCAGAAAATGACTTCAGACTGTTCTTTGATGGAATTCATTTATGTTTCTTTCTTTCTTTCTTTCTTTCTTTTTTTTTTTTTTTTTGATTTTGGTTTTGTCTATGTGATTCAGGGAAATCTTAACCCAAACCACATATTTTGTGCATGCATACCAGAAGCCACTCACCTTTTACTGGTGACTTTCTCAGGCCAGGTGAGGGGAGAAGATGATGCTGATCCCCCTCATGGAAGAACATTTATTACTCTTACTCCAGCTTGTAATGCTACTTCGTGCCTGTCAGAGAAATATGACCTAGGAAACTGTTGCTTATGAAAAAAAGGAGCAACATTATTGTCTATCTTTGCTCCTGTAAATTAGGGCACTCTATTAATCCTGCCTGCATTAACAAGTCAGGCATTTTTATCTCACAGTGTTCCAAACCCATAGCAGTATGTTAATACAGCTTCAGTGATGAACTATCATATATTTGAGGCCACTGAGATTGAAAATACTATATGACCGGCATGGCAGGCAGTGGTTTGGGAAGTATGGGCATTGCTTTCGTAGTCTTGTGACAGAAACACTGACTTCTAGTCTTTCAGCTTTTTATTAGTGCTTGAGGGAGGCAGATTCTCCACTTTCTCATTCTCCCCTGCATTACAGAGCATCATCCCTGTGTGTTGCTAAAATGATCATGGGCCTTGCTCAACCTTGCTTTCATGTTAAAGTAAGTTATCAAAATAAATAGACAGACAGATAGATAGGCAGATAGAGTGATAGTTAAATAGATAAATGAATAAATAAATGCTGGTATACAAAAATAGAAAGTATTTATTCTTCTTAAATCAAAAAATGGAAAACTGTATTTTTTATCTAACTATATTTAATTATTCAGCTATTTAATTAACTGTGTTTTATCTACCCACAAAGGGGTAGATAAAAAATGCATACTAGCTTCATTTTCTCTAGAATTTTTGGTCATTAAATTTTAACTGTGAAACATTGAAATAACTATTAGGACATTTTTAGTGAGAATTTAAAATATATAGATATTTATAAAAGCTTATCTCTATCTGTATCTATGTCTATTTACCTATCTCTCTATATAGTTTGTGAAACAGAGAGCAGTATGTTTTGACATTAGGAAACATACACACAGACATAGACACACACGCACACACACACAGAGGGAGAAGACCTTGAATAATGGTTAAAAGAAAGCATGTATCCTTAACAACATAGAGTCTTAAAAATAAAAAAAAAAAAAACCACACTGCTTGTTCTACCAAAGTAAAAAGACTAGATAAATGAATATTACTTTCAGAGACTGTATGTTGATATTAAAGCTTTGTAACTTCTAAAAATTAAAAAAAAAATGAGAACTCAGTTTTAAAAGTGAAATCTGTGGTTCTACCAAGTACCTGTCAATACACCCAGAAAAAATATAACACAATTCTCTCCATAGATGATCCAAAAAACAAAACGAAAGAAGGTTCTTTGCTGTAAAAACTCAGAGTAGGGCATCTACTCTAAAATTTTCATCTCCTTAAATATACCAAAATCTCGTAATATTATTCCTTAAGTACTTGCTTTACATTTGGCTAGCTGAATAACATTTGACAGTTAGTGAGGGGGAAGATTGCTTCTTGAAGAGTGATTATTTCATAGCCATAGTTTTGGAAGAGAAAGCAATGAAAAGTCATCAAAATACAACATTGAAATTAGGAATGTTTTATTTGGGATGCTATGATAATTTACCCCTTCATGTGTGTACTGCAAAAACCCACAAAATTGCTACTAAATGTTATGTTTTCCAGAGCCAAAGGAAACTGCAAGTTAAGCTCAAACTGAATTGAGATGGAGATGTACGATGCTATGGAGATGTAAGGGCAGCAATTCATTTAGATGAAACCCCTCACTGTGTCCTAACACTAAAGACACAGTGAACAACATCTATCTTACTCTGTTTTTAAAAGTTTTGACTTAGATGTTCTACCCTGGTTTGCTGGCATTAGAGATAACATTATTGCATTCCACATAGTTTCACACTTTCTATATCATGGTTCAATTTTTAAGAACTGTGTTTTAAGAAAACAAACTAACTTTAACAATTAAATACTCTTCCACTGGTCATGTTATTATTGAAGCTAGAAAATCCTTCAGCTGTAAATAGTATTAATCACGTGACTAAAAATGTAGAGCCTCTTTCTTTTTCTGAAATGTTGTACCATTGAAATTTTAATTCTTAGATATGACTTAAGGAAATATGGCTTCTTCTGCACATGGAATAGTTATTAATAAGAGAAGAACTGAGTATGAGGTTCAATGATTAGTAAATCCTTTATGCCTTTATTTCTCCTTTGTAAATTAATTCTCACTTATCTCATACCCTAGATACTTATTTTCTTAAATAACAGGTCTATGGTTAGATTTTCTGCTTTTAAGAAAGATTTCTTTAAAAAAAAAAGGATTTCTTCATTTGTATTACATACTAATTCAATTAGTAATTCTCTGTATTCAAAGGAAAACATTTCTAAAAATTCACAGAAACTAAAATACTGTATTCCAAACCATAGCCACATGATGATAATGGAAGTACATATGAGAATATACTCCTAAAAATAAAACATTTATTAATTTTTATTGAAATATTTCATTTTTAAGAAAAAGTATAACACACCTCTGTTAGAGAATGGGTGCGAGACACATGCTACAAATATTTTATCATTTCGCTTTATTTTTATTTATAGTGTATTCTTTTAAAGCACATTTTATCTTTAAAAAACTAGATTTTAAGGCTTTGTTATTTTACCCTCTCCCCACCCCCAACCGAGAACAGGAGACACACTTTTGAGGAGAGAGGGGAAAAAAGGCAATATAATTGAACATCTGGAATTTTCAATGATTTGAAATATTATCTTATATGTTGAAGAATATTGAGGAAACAGAAATGAAGTGGGTCGAAGGTGGTTAAAATAGGAGTCACCTGTGCCGTGGCTCTCACGCCGTGTTTGCTACGAGGGACGCCCTATTCAGTAATACCTTCGGCATCAGTGCGCCACCGCAGCCCCGTGTCGCGCCGTGACTGTAACAAAGCATTGTTCCCTCCATAGATCTGTGAGGGGAAATGACTCTGACTCACTTTCTTGGCTTTGATGTCTCCAGCAGCAATTTATCCTGGTGTGTTAAACGTGAAGGTAAACCATTAAAAGAGGTGCACACCAGAGGTTCAGTTTCATAAACTCGTTATTTTTCCTTTTCTTTTCCTTCCTTCCTTCTTTCTTCTTTTTTTTTTTTTTTTTTTTTTTTTTTTTTTTTTTTTTTTTTTTTTTAAGAGGAAAACTAGGTTTTAGTAGCTAGGCATGAAAGAAGCACAAAATGAGAATTTAAAACTATAAAGCCTGAATGGAATTTGTATCATTTCCCTTTCTAGCTGTAGCCTTTGTCACTATAATACAAATGTCATGGAAGTAAGAATAAAACATCTCAGGCATTAGGATTGAATGATAGCTCATTCATATGACAATGACTGCGCTGAGGACGGAACATCTCTCAGAATGTAGCCATTCTTGTGGCAAAGATGATAATGACAAGGAGAAATGGTGCAAAATTAACCAATTCTTGGGATCCTTATAAAGAAATCTTGTAAGTCTGCTCTGATGTGGTCCAATGTATTGTATTAGGTAAGGAGTGAAAAAGGTAGGGGGCCGGGGTCAGGGTGGGGCGAGGAAATCCTTCTTTAAGTCCACATCTCTTGCCAGAGAAGCCGGCTTGGGAAAGTCTCCGTTTCTACCAGTAGATGTCACCGCAAGCAACAGAAATACCCCAGGGGCAGGGAGAGCTGACGCTGCGGGGAAAGAGCCTCAGAGGATACAATGAAAGTAACAAGAAGGGCCCATCAGTGGTATATTCTGTCTGAAGCCACAAAAGCTTTAGATGATTTGGGTTTTAATTTGATCTGATACGTTCTCGCCATTATGAGGGGAGTGTCTAATGAGGCCCGGAGAGCGGGGCTCTAGAGCAGAAGCTGTCAGGCCCTGCAACCCTGGTCACTCTCCCGTGCAGGGTTCACTGGGCCTGGTGCTCCTCTGACGAGTCGCTGGGACTGTTTATCCCTTGCTGGGCTTTGACTCACTCCGTGATCGGGGCTGAAACGGCCGCCGAAAGGGGTTTGACAGGAGGAGCTGAGTACTCTTCCCACTGCTACTATTTGGAGCTCAGTGAGTGGCATCAGGGGAGGTGGGGCGGTGCTAGCTCAGGACAAGCTTGTTCACTTCTCCCTCTTGCTCTCTTCTACAAGGTGAAAGCAAGTCGTGGTTTTTAAAATATTCTTTTTTTTTTCCCTTTTGCCTGTCTCAGATGTACATGTCTGAGCAATGTTATGAGTGTGTGCGTGTGTGCACGTGTGAGTTTGCACACATGCCCATGTTCTGACATTTTACTCCATTTGACGATTTTTGCAAACCATGTACAATAAATCAACCTCTGGTGAGCAGCCTCAGTTTGAAATTTAAGTGCCACAAAAAAAAAGCCCATTTCTTCTCAGCCAAGAACCTCAGACAGGCTCTCGTGTGCACTCGTAATTCTACATCAGTTCGCCCTGGGTTAAACTGCATAGTTTTTGAGACACTCTCAAATTAGAAGCGTTTATGAGGTTATTCTGCTGTCCTCTGGACAACACCTTATCCTTCCCTTCCATGCATTCTGCAGGCCCCCTCAAATGCCTCCTTTCTGGTGAAATCAAGTGAATCACAGCAGGAGTAACTTCAAACCATTCGTATGTTTTAATCTCCATTTCCACATCTTTTCTGTAAACTCTCTGTAATGGATGTTCCTATCTGGATTACTGTGACCTAATTAATAAGACCCAGGTGTACGCTGCCA
Organism: Camelus bactrianus; assembly: GCF_048773025.1. NCBI lineage: Eukaryota > Metazoa > Chordata > Mammalia > Artiodactyla > Camelidae > Camelus > Camelus bactrianus. The sequence continues at coordinate 18,113,716 of NC_133567.1, read as the reverse complement.
TGGTCGGCTGCTAAAGCTCTCTCAGTTCCTGCACAGGATGGCGACACCACCTCCCACTCTAACTTAAAGGACTGAATTTTAGCATTGACTGAAATTCAGATAACCTGAGGTGATATGTTTAGTTTGTCCTGAAGCTTGTCCTAAGAGTGTTCTGGCTTTTTCTGTGTCCCTTGAAGTGCTGGTAAAGGTGACAGCCTCACAGAACTCTTTTGTTCCAGTCTGGAAAAAATCAGTCAGATTTCCATTAGTCCTCATGGTTCTTTTGAACACCAGGCTTTTATTTTACACTTAAAAGAAAATCTGTCAAGTATTTTGGTCACCAAATATATCCTACCTACAAATGTCAGATGGTGATGATTAGATCCTATATACTAGACATCGTTTTTAAAAAAAATCCAGTCTTCTGTCATGAGTAATTCTATGCCTTTAAAATAATGATCATGATTTGCAATACTTAAGCTATTTTATAGGCTGCGTGGACTGATCTAGGACAAAAGGTTGGATGGTAGAGGCATGTAATTCCAGAAATCCTATATGGGAAAAATAAAAACAAATAAAAGGTAAACAAAGCTATTGTCCTTTCTCTTAAAAAGTGTAGGTGAAAAATATAGAACAGTAGATAAAGCTGTTTTCTCCCAGGTGCAAAAGGATGCAGCAGACTGAGAACTGCTTTCACCTGAATATAAAATTTACTATAAATTATAAGAAAAAAATGCGTGTTATTCAGTCAAATGTGATGTTGTCCCTTTAAATGTTCTGTCCTTTGCAGCTTTTGCTTGTCTCCCTAGCTCCTAAGGTTGCCTGATCCTCTTTTCTGGAATTCTTTCAATTAGTTTTGGATCTGCCATCCTAAAGTCTCTGAAATTGCTTATTCTAAGAGATTTCAATACTTACTCTGATGACATTTTTTGATTCTAAACACATAGGAATTCTTAGTAGTTTTGAATTTACTTTGTATCCTTTCGTCCATATAAATCTGGCAATCAAGATTTCTCTCAGTTTAATTTGCTTTCTGTTGAGGATTTAAATGATATTATCCTGAAGCTTTAGCCAACCACTTCAGTCCCTAAGCCTTGGCCTTCCTCTGGTGAAAGGCTGTTCTCAGTTTTCTTGGTTCGGTTTAACCCTCCTAGTTAATCTCTGACTTCTGGTAAATTGCCATCATGTTTAAAATCTGCAATTGTAACTCTTTTCCTTAAAAAAAAATCCTGCTCACAAAGGACAATATGGCTAACTTATATCACCTTATTTTTTAAATGTAACTAAGAGCAGTGGAAGACGCGGCGATCCACTCTAGGAATATCTTAACTGTCATCAGATCTAGAATGAATTTCAGTCAGGATTTCTGTCCTTTCATAGCACATAAATCGCACTTCTTAATGCTGGAAAGGGTCTGACTGTCTCACTGACACTCTCAGGCTCTTTGTGCAGCCCCTGCTTCTAGGCCTTTTGGCTGGGCGGCTGCTGCCTTCCGACAGGAAATTTATTAAAATGCACTTCAGTCCTACAAAGGCTGTCTGCCATTGTTTGTTGCTTTTGTTTCTTGTTTAATTCCAGTTTTCATCTGCCAGGACTCATCAACAGATTATGGCCCTTGCATCATAGGGTGCCTTAAGGGTTAGATCCAAACGTGTTAGAGATTTATACATTAACACGCACACGGCTCTGGAAGACACACTCTGCTCAGCTATATCCACAGAGATGACGTGCAGACCATTCGCTCCACTTCAAGAAATATTATACGAGTTCTTTTCAGTGGGTCTGTTTATTTGGCTGGCTGACTTACTGTGGGGAAATCGCCAAAAGTTTTCTAAAATTGAATCCAGATAAGACAGAATTCCTTTTGATTGGATCTTATCCCTGAGTCGATCAACACTCTTCCATCACGTTGAAAGTTGGCAATTCACTCATAGCCCTGGTCCCAATGGGGAAAACCTTGGTTTTATGCTTGACTCTACTCTGTCATTTATGAATCGTGTAAACATAAATATTAAGCTGTCACATTTTCCTTTGAGAAAATACAGCAGGGATAAAGTAAATAATACCTATTTATTATTTGTAAGTGTTACATTCTGATTACCAATTTTCACTTGTATGACTGAAATTCCTTATTAATTGGATGGATTGAGCAATAACTTTCTAAATACGTACATTTCAACAGTAATTTCAGGGAAGCTAAGCAAAATTTCATCTCCTGGAAAATGGCAAATTGAATTTGATTGTCTCTCTGAATGTACCTTGAGAGAGGAATGGATTTAGAGATTCCTGGGTGACAAAGTTTTTAACACTGTCCTGGTCTAGTTGCCTAAATGACTACAAAATAAAGTGCACGGTGGTGCTGGAGAACTTACCACAATGGAAACTCCAGTTTGGGTTGAATTATGAGGAGAAGAATTCTGAGAATTTCAAGGAGAATATCCAACTGCAAGTGGGTCAGAAGATAGCTTATTTCTTATGTTGCAGGCAGACTTCCTCATAGATTTAACTGGGATAATTCATGAGTGCCACTGAACATGCCGACAGTCAAAAAGGATACATAGGGCTAACAGTTGGGTCTACTTCCAAGCAGAAGTTCACTTTCCTGTTATGGAAACAAGCAAACAATTAAAAAATGTTTCTGTTAAAGTTGTATTTAGTGCTGGTATTTGGTCAGGGCACAGAACCATACAGATTCTGCCCCGAATCTGGGTCGGCATCCTTAGGACAAAACACACAGGCAGGTAAACAAGGTAAAATGGCATTTCATTACCACCTGAGCCATTGAGCATCAGATCCGAAAGCATTCCTTGGGTAGATTCAGTTAAATCTCTCAGGAGATTCTTATTCTGTATTCATGAAAGTCAAAAGTCTAAAACAAAGGTGAATTGAAAAATTTCTTTTGTAGATCGTATCTACTTTTATATCCATTCAACAGATATTGATCTTAGTGATTTATGCATTAATGCAGCCATTTGTGAATTTATGAATCCAAGTCCTTGTATGCAAAGAAGCATGATACACACATAAGCATGATTTGTAATTGGAAAAAATTGGGAAAAACCCAAAGGCTTTCAATGGGGGTGGTTAACTAGATTATGATTTACTCATTCAATGCACCATTCTAATACTGGAAAAAATTAAAGGGTGGGGAAATTTCTCATGTACTGATATGACAAGTTCTCCATGAAACATTATATAAAAAAGAGAAGTCATAGAAGATTGGGATTTGGTGTCAAATGTGGATAACATTTGTATATATTTGCATTGGAGAGACACACCAAAAGTCTAACAAAAATGATTATTTTGGATGAGATAGGAACAGAGAAGAAGGATGGAATAAGAGTAAAATTTACACTGTGGACCTTTTTTACATTCCATGGGTTTTTATAAATGCAATAGTATTCAAAAATTAAGAAAAGTAAATTTTATTTGTATTTACTACTTATTATACTCTAATATTTATTTTTAAAATTTCTTCCACAACTTTCATAAAGTGGTTGTGACTCTCAATATAAACAAAGGAAGAAATTTGTAAGAAATTTGTATGATTTCTATGAAAGGCAAGGCTTGGAATTAAACCCATGGTCTACATTATCTAGTTGTGTGACCTTATAAAAATAATGTATTTTCCTAAACTTCAGTTTGATAAAATGAAATTAAAAGTGCTTCATAGAATTGTTTTGAAGCTCAAATCACATAATATATGTTAAAATGAACACAGTTCACTTCTGCTCTTACTATGGTTACTAGAAAAATCAATCTAAAATATTTATCTGGAGTTTTCTTACAAAGTAAAAAAAAAAAAAAAATTCAAAGTAGAATTTTGTCCACTATTTTATGTTTCTACTTCATCAGAATTCATGGCCTTCTTCTTGCCACTGACCCAAAGACACATGTGCTTATTATCCTCTCAATCATGCTGGCATAAGAGAAATATGAAAACACTCCACAAATGATAGCCCTGGATAAATACAGAGGCAGATATGAGTATAGCTCTTCTTTATTTTCTTGTTCTATTTGCTTCATTTTTAAGGTAACAGTACATTATAGAACAGATCATTTCCATATTTTAAAAATCTTAGCAACTTGTATGCTTGTAGTCTAGGGTAGGGTTTTGCCTGACTTCAGGTGGACCAGGAGTGATAAATCCAGGGTCGTAAATGCAGTGAGTAACAGTGGGCTCTAACCCATTGTCTAGGGTGGATCCCCTAGACAATGAGAAGAGAAGGAGTTTTCTTCATGTCTCCAGAGATCAGAGTCAGTGTTGATAAAGACATTTCTTACAGTGAGCCAGAGAAGGAGGAGAAAAAGAAGAAGCTATTATTTCTATCATTATTACTGCTGGTGGGAGCAAAGTTAAAAAAGAATAGAAAGTGCAGAAGGTAATAGTGTTTCTGTAGCTCCAGGCAAAGTAATGGTATATGATTTGCTGTGGAACTGAGGAGCTGGGCTACTGAGACAGCATTTTCTCTCACCTTAGTTTTCCTCCATTTTGTCCATTTTACCCTCTTTTAAAATCCCTCTTTACTGGAATTTACCATCAGTCCTCAGAGGGAGCACAGAGATGCTGGGTAAGTCGATCGCTGATGTCTCATGGCTGTATTCCTCACTGGATATTGCCCTCCCAAGCAGAGCTCAAGGCTAAGCCCCTTGACTGACTGGATGATGATGAAATGCAAGACTCATTATCTCAAGTTAGGGTAACTCTGGAGAGCCATCCAGTTGTCCATATGATTGGCTGAGTCCTCCATTGTACCATACTAAGGGTTGACTTCTTTCTCCCACTCCGTTCCTATGTTCCTCATTTCCTAACTAATGTAGCTGCCAGTAACACTCCCCAGTAAACCTTCCAAATACAACTCTCTGCCAGAGTCTGTTTCCTAGAACACAATCTAAGCTCCGTGTGCTAGTGTCTTCAGTGATGGCAGAGGTGGCTGCGTCTGACTTAGCTGCTTCTCAGATCATGAGAAAATAAGTATATTCCTCTAAACTCAAGAGCCCTGACATATGGAATCAATGAGGTTTATTTTCTGCCCTCTGTCATGCAGTCATTCCAAGGGGTCTCTTCTAGATTTGGACTATAATCTCATACTCAGAAATCCTCAGAGTAATTCTTACCAAAGAACATTATTCTTCAGATAGTTTTTCACAGTTTCCAGGCTGGATCTAATTAATAAAAAAACTCATCTTAAAGCATTCACTTAAATTTTGCTTTATGTTTGTTCCAGAACAATATCAACCCCAAGATTCTTCTTGGAGTTTCTAATATTTTCCATAGATTTTAGGTCAATATTTGATTAGATCACTTATGGAAAATCTGCCTATTTCCTTCACTAGACATATAGAAGTTACATTCTTATGGGTATTGCTAAGGAATTGAAAATGATATTGATACTTATTTATTTTTCTGAATTGTAACAGACTCATAACCATTGTTAAATGCCAGCTCAAATTCCACAATATACTAGAAGCCTCTTCTGACTAGACCATTTTCTTTATGATTCCCCTCAGTTTTGAAATTCTGACAGTCAATTAAGTCATCATGACTTAGCAGCTGCTAATACACGGATTTAATTTCCCGTACTGATTCTGTATTTCCCAAAGTCGACTGAAGACATTTTAAGACCTTTTTATGTTACTCTTGCATTCATTAGAGTATCTAGCATGGCAGTTATAATTTACAGGAGTTGTTGTAGCAGTGACTTGCAGTTAAACTGTAAAAAACTAAGGCTGAAATCTAGAGTGGTACTAATTACAAGTTTTTACTCTACAGAGAGGAGCTATAGGGTTGTGGTTAGGGAGTGGCACTCTAACAACAAATCTGAGTTCAAATCCCGGGACCACAAGATTCCAGCTGTCGACTCTGGCAAATCACTTGATATCCTTCAACTTTAATTTCCTCTTTGTTAAATTTAGCATGGTAAGAGTTCTTATCTCCCAGAGTTACTGGACATATTAATGGCTCACTTAATGAATAAAAAGCAATGATTAATAAATACTTATTATTATTACTTAAAAAATTATTATGACATAATTTTGATTCACTGTTACAAAGAGCATAGTATTGTATTTTAATGGTATCAAAATTAGACACTTTTCTATTTAACACCTTTCTAATTTTTAATTTTTTCTAATTTTAAATGACTTTGGTCCATAAAAAGAATGAAATATTTTTAGGGACAGAATTCATGTCATGATATGGTCATGGGAATCTTCCTTCTAGAGTGATGTAATCTTGGGCATTCTGTCCAATGAAGGAATAAAATGTGTTTTTGTCCCCATTGGTTCATGCTGGATTTTTACCACCTGACCTTGTCCATCTGACTTCATCGTGTCATTACTTATGATGTTCTATGAATTTCTCTAAAAACATTGTTTCATCTTCAGTGTGTCTTACACTAACCTTGAACCAAGATGTCGCATCTGTCCATCATCCAGCCTTTAACTTTTACTCTCCCAATGAGGCTGGAGAAAGATGTGAAGGAGATACATGGTGTCAGTTACCTATTGCTGTTTTATAAATTACTACAAATTTAGCATCTTAAAACAGCAAACATCTCATAGTTTTTTTGGGTCAGGTATCTGGGCGTGATTTAGCTAGGTGGCTCTGGCTAAAGGCCTCTTGGAAGACTGTAGTCAGTTGTCAGTCAAAGCCAAGGTTTCATCTAAATGCTTTCCTGAGGGAAGCCGACTTCCAAACTGACTAGTGTAGTTGTCCAGACTCAGTTTCTCTTGGGTTGTTACACTGAGAATCTCAGAGGTTTTTGTGAACATTGCCTGAATGCCTCCCTCTTGTAATGAGGGTGTCTCCACAGAGCAGCTCACAAGATGTCAGAAATGACAGTCCATCACCTCTGCCACCTTCTGTTCACTAGAAGCAAGTCATAAATTCCATCTTTCACTCCAGGTGAGGAGGTTACAGAAAGGCATGAATACCGGAAGGCAGGGATCACGGGGCTTACCCAAGAGGCTGCGCAACAGACCAGTCATGATTGACAAGCACTTTATTTACCACCGTGCACTTACAGAAACAGGGTAAATACAATCTTGAGTCTTAACAAATGATAAAAATTTTAAAGAAATGTTTTCCATGATGTCTATTATAATAATTTCCTGAACCTCCCTCATTTGTATAAATTTAGTCAAAATTTTAGCATTTTTAACAATTGTCTGGAGCATTGTGGTTCATAATGTGGACTAAAAATGAGAGGAAATTGTGTATTTTTATTCCAGATGCATCATGTACTTTCTGTTGACTCTCACTTAGAAAGTTGCTAAACAGCTATCTTTTTCTCATCTAGAAAAAGGAGGCAATGATTTTAGCTTACAAATACTTGGACTACAAATAACAATTTTTAAGAGCACTTTACAAAGTGCTTTGAAATCATCTAAGTGCTCTTAATACCAGTAATTTTTAAACAACAAAAATGACAAAAGCCACTCTTGTCCTTGAAGTTCTCAGATACATGTTGTGTAATAAAAATTTACTAGCAGAAAGTTCTTGATTTCCCTTACTTGACTTTTATGTCATTTTACAATGACTTTGGAGATGCCTATTAGTACCTGCATTTCATTTATAAATGGGAAGGGTGCTAACAGAACAAATGATCAATAAAATTAACCTGAACAGAGAACTGGCTTTTTTAAGCCAGTTGCTTCTTACCCTGCCTTTCCATTTTCTTGCCTTAAATATGAGTTTTGTGGACATTTAATGACAGCTATCTCAACTTGGAAATGCAAAGCCAATATATCTTGAAATAAAAACAGACTCTTCAAGTCATATTTTGGCATTACAAAGTTAAAATTAGATCCCACTTCAAACAGGCTTCTTTAATTAGGAAATATCCCAAACAAAAGACCTCACTTCCCAAGGAACATTGGACCATTATGCTAATTGGAATGGCCACTGTATAAGCCTTGGGTGGATCTGAGGAAAGCAGTTGTTATTCTGGCCTGAGTTTCCAACCACACTTATTTTGCTAAATTGCATTTCTTTAGGAGAGCAGACTGATAGGCTACAAGTGTTACTAATTCTATTAAATACCCTCTTTTTCATTATTCTTTCATACTTAATGATCAAAACCCTTAACCACTGTCTATTTTTAAATGATATAGTTCCATAAACAGATTGAAATACTTGAATAACCACTTCATGATGATTACGTTTCCCTGAGTGACCACCCTGATCCTTTTAATTGTCCCAAGCTGCAATTCCAAATTATGCAAATCATAAAATGATGTTTTAAAAAATACGTACTTTTTATAGTTGGCTTGGATAATTTAATTTGAAAATTGACAGGGATGAGATATATACTTATAGGACAATAGGTTCAAATGTAAACATCCCTGTAACAACTGTTTAAGCAGCATGCCTCTCTTTTCCCATGCCTTTTTCCTCCTCTCTTGCTTTCCAACTGTCCATGATCTAGAAGGACCTGTCCCTACTCACTTGAAGGAACATTTCAAGGAAAGCAAAGTGGTAGCAGATAATCAGAGATATAAATTATTTTTAACAGCTTAATGAACCTAATTTTTTATCTACTGATGGAGCCATTTCCACTATGTGTTTGTGTGTGCCTAAGTGTATATGGGAAACACTTGCCAATAATATAAACAATCCAGAAGGGGAATTTTAACTGGGTTCATTTTGCTTTACCAATCAGAATTTCCAGTGTTTTCTTTCCTTTCCGTAATTAAACTTCTTTTGCACTGTTTCCACATCTTTCCCCAGATTTCTTCTCTTTCTTTTGCTTAATTTAATTTCTGATCTGAATTTTAACATTTTTTTTAGTTGAAATTTTTTGTTCAAAGATTCTCCATTTCTTTGACACATCAATTAGAGGTTTGTAATCTCTGTATCTGTAATTTTAACAGAAACATACAGCATGCCAAGTTTAAATATGTCTTCATTTCACATTTTTCTAAGCTTACTATTTTTCCTGTTTACCCATGTCTTATTTTTCTCCATGTATCATCATTTCATGCTCTTGCCATCTTTCACTTTATCATCTTTTCTTGTTTGCAGTGAATTCGTATCTGGCCACAAGTAGCTAGAAGTCTCAAAGCAATTTCTTCTTTCAATGAATTATTTTTGTTTTAACTTTTTCTTGAGTTACTTTCTTTATCTCTCCTTATTATAAAGTGAAAATTAATTGAGAAGAGGACCTTAGATAAAAGGTACTCTTTCATCTTTTAAAAATTCTTTTTCTGTTCTCCAGAGCATCAAAATACAAAATATTGTGTATGCAAGTTCTTAATTAAATGTTCCTTTGTACAGACCACTGAATCAAAAAAGTAAGAATGACTTAGGAACATACGTGTGTGTGTGTGTGTGTGTGTGTGTGTGTGTGTGTATAAAATGAATATATACATCTATAATTCCATAACTCTCTCATATGTACATATATATACATATATATATATATATATATATATATATATATATATATATATATATATATATATATATATATATATATATATTTCTCTCTCCAGAAATGACACCACTAAGAACTTGGCTTGCATCACTTCAATATTTAAATCATGTAAATATTTTTATGAAGATATAACTTTTCAATTGTACATGCATATATTTTAATGTGTGCATTTGTTGTTATAAAAAAAAACTAGCTTGTTCCCTGCAAAATATTTTTCATATTATTTTCACTACATTGAAAAGTTGTATTTTTACGACTATACTTATACAAATATGTGTAATCCTCATTTTTTCCCTAATACTGAATTATGTAGATGTGCCGTAATTTATCTAATCAATTCCCTGCTAATGTGTATTTAAATTACTCCTAATGTAATTCTATTACAAACAATATTGCAGCAGCAACACATCTCAAAAATCTCTGTTTTTCCATCATGGAGATATTCCTGCATGATAAATTCCTAAACTAAAATTGTTGTGTCAAATAGTACTAATTTCCCTTCCAAAATATTGTACTCATTAATACCTCTATGAGGATAATGTGTGAGATCACCATTATTCTAACTTTGCCAACCTAAATCAAGTAAAGTAATATTTAGGCTTTAGTTTCTGGCTATATTTTTTTGGCTCTCTAGCAAAACTGCATCTGTTTTCACACATTTATTATCATTTTTATTCACTTTAAAAACCTGTCTCTTTAGTCCAATTTACTGTACTTTTTGGTTCTTTCTTATTGCTTTATATAATATGAGAATTTAAAGTTTATTTTGAGTATATATTGCGGATATTTTCTTTCAGGTTCTTGTTGTCTTCTTTAATTGGTTTAGGATTCTCTTGGGGGAGTACTGGCATTTAAAAATGAAGGTACTGACAATCTCTTCCAAACTGATATTTCTGCATCCAATAGTTGAGTTACTCCAGAAATTTGTTCCTCACACTTACATGCCTGATTCATAGCACAAGCTCATGGGAGAGAGAGAGAAACAGAGAGAGAGTCGAATTTCAACCCAGATGATTAATACCTGATAGATTTCAAAGCAAGATCACTCCCATAACATTGGTATCGGAGGTAAAACCAAATTTAGTTTTTACCTTGATGCAACTGGTTTAGAATGGTGTGCTGCACATTGTGAAGATTAAGAATAGCTTTGAAGCTTCTGCAACAGCCCGAATAAATAACATCAGCCTGCTGACTTATAAACACACAAAACACCAAAGGAAACCCAGTAAAAGTAAAGTCAACCAGGAATCACGAAGCAATATGCAAAACAAAACAACAGTCATCGTTGTAGAAGTCTCAGGTCTAACAATGAGTATTTTTCTAATGACATTTTCAAATTGGGGGGTCTTTCATTTAATTCAAGTCACTCCATTAAACACAAATGGACTGCCTTCTACAGGTAAGAATGTACTCTGTATGAAAACAACGTTTGCAGTTTGGGTGCTTTGTTCGTGAATCTGTCGACTATGCTCTGAAAACTACAGTGCTGAGGTGCTTCCTTGTCAGTCTTCCTAGTTCATGCAATTTGGGACACCTTGACTTCTGCAGCTGCTGCTGTTCCCTCTTCTTTCCTTCCTCTTCCTCTTCCTCCTCCACCCCCTCCTCCTTCTTGAGCTACTTCAACACAGATCGCTGTGCCAGAGTCATATACAGATAATAAAGGTGTGGCTGTAGTAAAATGCTAGCATGTTTATTGTTCCTTGTCACACCTTGTTATTTTGTCCATTTGGAAACTTTTAGGGAAACTGGGATGAAGCTGGGCATGTGCTCTGAGGTATAATAAAATACTCTGCTAATCCCAGCTTTTTTTCTGGAGATTTTACTGCTTATCCAAACACAATGAGCATCTTACAAGATGGTCATGGAATTTTGGCTCCTCTAACAAAATCTTTCTTTTCTTTTTCTTTGTCCTTCTAAAAAACTCGGGAAAGATGAGTCTTTACGGACAGAAACTCCTTCTCTATAATTCAAAGTATTAAGTAGGAAGATTTGTGTTTGTCAGTATGTGTGTGTGCTCATAACAGTAAATACTTTTCTCCAGGGGAATAAGTTCTGTATTTTTAAGGGAGTCAGCTGTTATAAAAAGTCATCATACTGGGTGATTGAGATATAGGCGTACAAGAAGCTAGCTTAGAATTCTTCTGGTTTACCAACTTAGAGTTGGGAATCCCTTTTCTGTTTTTCCTTACATATCCATCTGTCACACAACGTACAGGTGCACAAGAAATACCTCCACTGTCTCCAAGTTGACTAGCACTGAATAGGATGGGAGTTTATAAACTACTGTTGGGGTGAAAATTAAACCTTCGCTGGAACTCTCATTGCTCAGTGCCTAGAATATCTTGGTCAGTCCAGATAAGGGTTATTTTTAATAGGGACACATCAAGACTTTCTGAAAATTTGACCAAGTATGATTATTAGGGAAAGTTAGATATCTTGATGCTTAGATTCTTTTATTAAGAAACTTAATATTAACTAAAATATAAGCTATATATTAATAATAATTATTCATCACATAGAATGTGCCACATAAGACGTTTGTCGCTCATTTCCCCCAGAAATGAAAACATTTCACCACAAACTGTATCAGCCATAGTTGAGAATACATTTTAAAGGGCGTATCTGAGGGAAAACAATGCAGCATGCTACCAATCATCTTGACATTGGAGATCCGTGTCATATAAGAAAGGGGTGTGTGTAGGGGTGTGTGTGTCCGAGCACACGCACGCATCGTGTCTCTCCTAACCATCTTAGCCTGAAGCATAGTACTTGCTCAATTAACTTCTTTTTCCAGCGTAAGAGTAGAATGTACTGAACGAATGGCCTTATCCGTCTCACTGTCGGTGTGCTTGTCAGTGGTGTCTTTGTCCATATCTTCCTCTGAATCCCTTCCTTTGTTGTCCCTAAATTTCAGGTAATCCTTAGGTAAGCCTCTCAGTCTGTTTCTTTCTCCATTTTCATCTTTGAAAAGGAAAGATACTTGGCTTGATGTGCATCACATCCTCAGGAGCCAGAGTGAGAGTTTGACAGAGACTAGATGAATATAAGAGGATTTTTTTTTTAAACTGAAGTATAGTCAGTTACAATGTGTCAGTTTCCATGTACAGCACAATGTCCCAGTCATGCATATAGATACATATATTTATTTTCATATTAAGAGGAATTCTGAATTCTGTGAAGACAATGTATGGGCATCAAAAGAAAACCAGGCCATGTGTTTCATATTAAAATAAAACTCCATGTATTGTAAAGATTGAATAACAGAGGGTAGAATTCAGATTTAAACCTCGTGCCATTTTTCAAAATGTTAACACTACATGAATACAGTCTATTTACCAAATTATATTAATGTGAGCATTCTTATGGATTTCTATCTATATTATAAAATATTTTTATTGTCTTTAAAAGAAAATTGCTTTAAGTTCAAATAGCAATTTTTCATAGCTTTATCCACATTTCTTCAAGTGTTTTGTGTGGATACCTGAAATTTTTACATGATTCTTTGAGAATCTGGAGTTGATCCCCATAATACTGAGCATTATTGTAAAAGATTAATAATATCATTGCTTAGAGTCTGCTGGGTTTATTGTCACATCAGACTCTGGAGCACACATCTTCAAATATCTTTTAACTACATAATTGTGGTCAATTTCTTGGCAATATCTTTTATATTTACTTTATAGCATGCCTTCTCTTGTTTTATTAAAATTCACAACTTCTCAATATTATATTTTAATAAAATTAAATAAAAATGCTTCCACACCACACCCTATGGGAATGCATTATTGTGCTAGTAAAAATGTTAACTCAGATAGGCATTCATGCATTTGAGAGCTGTAAGTATCTCTTAGAACACCCTGGTGCAGTTACCACATACCACCACCAAATGGTTTCTTTTAGTTCTATAATATGTGGCAAATTTCACATGAGGCTTTTGCGGACTGTCTATGGCTCCTTCATCTGTGGCTAAAATGTTTGTTGCTTTTGCAATTTGCACTGATTGCTTAAGAAAAGAATGGTTTGTTTTGCAAGGGCTGCTTTTAGTTTAGTGGGTTCTGTGCATAGTTAGCTACAATGCTTTTATTTTGTGGTGATGGTCCAGATTGTGTTTTTTGGAGGCATTTATTGCATTCTTACAAATTACACATGTTGCAGAAGGGCTGTTTTTATCCATACATGGAGAAGAGACACACACTGTACTTGATTGAGTAAAAAACCCAATGAAATAGGATCATGTCTCACTGTCAAATAAAGAAAAAATGATAGAGCTAAGAAGGAACAAAGAAATACTTTTCTAGAGTGTTTATTTCAAGTGTTAGAATATTTCCATTTAAAAAATAAATTTAAGTACATTTAATGTTTTGATGTCCTTAGTAGCTTCAGAAGGAATATTAGCCTGGCCGACCTGTTCTGTGATAAATAAGAATAACATAAGTGTTATATTGTTATTGTATGTTATATATTATATGCTCTGTAGTGTGTGTCAGGTGATATTCATAAATATGATCTTATTTAGATCTTAATATTAGCATGTTGAAAAATTATTATTTTCTTCTCTTTTACTGAGAAGGAACCCAAGCCTTTAGAAGTTTAGAAATTTGCCAAAATCCGTGTGCCTAGGAGCAGGGCTAGAATTTTAATTATAAATAGCTCTGACTCCAAAACCCTCTGCTCGCTTTACTCTGTTCTATATTCTCCCAATAGCAACTACTCCAATATATTTATATTGTTAATTTGGGAACTCTTCAATACCACTTACTTTTACAAGTAGATTAATGGTTTTTTTTTTTTTCACTTAGATAATTCAAAAAATGAAATAATAAAATCTAGCTTGCAAAAAATAAAATAAAATTAGGTGTGTCATCACCACCCAAAATGTCACATGTAAACACAAAATTGACCAGCTTGTTGTTTCAAAAATTGATGATTACTTCTTTCAAGGAGAAGAAGAAAGAAGGAAAGAAAGAAAAGGAAAGAAAGAAAGAAAGAAAGAAAGAAAGAAAGAAAGAAAGAAAGAAAGAAAGAAAGAAAGAAAGAAAGGGAGAGAGAAAGAAAGAAAGAAAGGGAGAGAGAAAGAGAGAAAGAAAGAAAGAAAGGGAGAGAGAAAGAGAGAAAGAAAGAAAGAAAGGGAGAGAGAAAGAGAGAAAGAAAGGAAAGAAAGGAAGGAAGGAAGAAAAAAGAAATGCCTGAACTTCCACACTTGGACAACATTTGTCTATTAACTTAAATACATCAAAGGCTACATCCTCCCTCTTGTGAAAGAGGATGTATTCCTCAGATAAATATTGATGAGGGCTAATGACTCAGAATAACCTTTATTCATCTCCTCTGACAGTAATGATCATGATCCTCTATGCTTTTCTAGAAACTTTTTCATATTTGCATGTGTTTGTTCAATTGCATGTTAATTACTTTTCATATCTCTTGCCCCAACTGGACTGAGGGTATCTTTAGGCTTTTTCAGATTCCTATTTCTGTCCTCTATGACAGGCACACAATTCCTAGCACATTGACTTTAATGCTTAGAATTTGTGCAAAAACTGTTGCCTGAATGAATGTCTTTAAACTCAACCATGTAATGATAATATTTGAAGCTGCATTAGTTCCTCCTCGTCTACCTACATTTAGTATGTCTGTTACTGGGAATATCAATACCAATTTTAACAGGGATATTAGAACCTCAAAATTGCTACTTCAAACAGGCTTTTTTGATGGTTTTTATGATGATGAGGGTAATCGTGATGATGTTGATGAAATTGATGCACATTATCAACAATTTCATCATCACCACCACCATTGAATAAGGTGACGACTATTGATTCAAATTGAACGGTAAAAATACAGGATCAGGAAAAAGAGTGGATCACAGTTACAAGGACAAATGCAAGAGAATCACGCATATGTTACATAGTGAGGTGAACAAACATGAGATTTACCTTCTGAAGATGAGGACACCTATTTCTGCTGCTTGATGAATGAAAGATCTTGGCTCTGTTATTCAGTGTCTTTTAGTTCATTGTTTAATCATCTTTAAAATGGGAAAAAAAATTATCATTCCTACCTGTAACTACTCTAAGGATTAACAGGACACTCTTTTTGAAAGACTTTTATAATCTCTAAAGTATTCAATATACACACATCGGCTAACCTATTCTTGAAATTCCTGGTCTAAATGCATCAGTAAATATAATTTAAGTGCTGGTTCTCTGGGAGCCTCCTCTCTTTTGCTAATCTGAGGTCAATTTTCTTTTAATAGCTCATTAAACAGTTTGAGATTTAATTCCTAGTATGATGTGGACCACTTAGTACCACATACTGTCCAAGGGACTACATTTATTCTTGGCATGTTTCACTCTGATTTCCTGTTTCTGATGAATTCACCATCTGACATTGGCTTGCTTCCTGTATCTCTAGGCATCTTTGTAAACATCTTCACCCTCAAGGACCCCCAACACTGCCTCGTCTCATAAAGCAAGGGTAGCCCAAGACTCTTGATTTAAACGGATTTCTAGTGATGATTTGGAGTGGAATTTTAGAACACACATTAGGTAGAAACAAAATTGAACATCAATCATTATTATTCTTTGAAAAAGAATAGTCATTGACCCTTGTTTGCCCTGATGGATTTTTTGCTATTTCCGTCTTCTTCAAGCACCAGCTGCCATCCTCTCCCGTCTTTCTCTCCACAGAGTTTCTTTTCCTTCATCTCTCGATGCCTCTGCCAGCCCTCTTCTCGGGACCCTCCTGGGGAAAAAGCCCTATACTTGCCAAACTGCTCTGCAAAATAAATGAACTATTTTGTCTAAACCTATTCAACTAGACTTCACACAGAAAGCATTTTCTTTTCAAAACCATGTGAGCCAATGAATGTTTTTGCTTTCAGCTTTTGCCTAAAAGGTAGAAAATTTCTGTCTCGAAATAGATTGTGGCTTTTCCCTTCTGTGAACCTGTACAAGCTGAAGACAGCTTTTAAACTGGTATTTTCTTATTTCTTTGCCTGTTTATGTGTTAAATATTTGAAACAAAAAGAACAAATGAGTTCTCCCTTCCTATTTCACAGAGCTTAATTTTGCCTTACTTTTGAAAAACATAATACAAGTCAAAATGGATAATAATGACATGTTTTAATTTACTTACTATTTATTAAGCACTTACTTTGTTCCCTGCTGGCACTGTCAAATAGAATTCTAGTGAGAAAGAGCTATGTATTTTTAAAGTTTGTAATATCCATGTTACAAAAGCAAAAACACAAAATTAATTTTAATACCTATTTTAATTCAGTATATCCAAAATTTTAGCATTTTGGCATATAATCAGTATCACACATTAATGAGATATTTGAGGTCCTTTTTTGTATCATGTCTTTAAAGTATTTGTGTATTTGTTACCGAATATCTCAGTTCATCTTCATAGCCAGAAGTAGCTGTGTGTGGCGGATGTCAGCTCTGCAGCCCAACACAATTCCAGGCACATGTGAGTGAGGCATGTCTTATCTCCTAAGAGTCTCACCATCATCTGATTATTAATTCCATTGACAGATAAATGAAAGGAAACACAGAGAAGTTAATTAAGATGTTTAAAGTCACACATCCAGCTGAAGGCCAGAAGTGGAACTGAACCCATTGTGACGGCAGAGTTTTTGATCTGAATGTTATGCTCCTTCTTCAATGCTTTATTTCATTACTATTAATATTGGGCTGAGTCTTTGATAAACTCAGAGTTAGGTACCCTTCTTTCTTTTTCTGTTTAACTGCTTGTCTGAATTTGGTAAAGAATGCTGAATTGACATGTCTGTGGACTAAAATGTTTTTGTGGTCAGAGTGTTATTATAGGAATGGATTTAAGTTGCATAAGTACATGCTGTTCTTTTGAAATGATGTACCTTAACACTGCCCCAAAGGGATTTTATCTATGCAATTCTTGGCCCCTCTACTGAGTCAATCAGAAAAGGGGACTGATTTGTGGGTGGGAAGTGGGGTTGAGCTTGGTGGAGAGCCTACCACATTTTAGTAATTACTGGTTTCATGTTAATTTGAGGAATCAAAGTTGTATCTTGTATCATTATTCTTTCCAAGTTCCTTGTGTTCCTTTCTTTAGAAAGAAAATAAAAGGTAATATTTGTGAGGTAGTTAACTCTGCTGGCAACAATATTATTTTAAACATGTATCTTAATTCTGTTTATAATGGGTAATTTTGTACAGGAATATTTGTTTATTATTGCACTAAGAATTCTAAGTAGAATGATTTAGCCAGATCATTGAGCTTTATTTGCACTCACTTTTTATAGGTAAAGTGCCAAAATATTTCAAATAGAAACTGAATACATTTTTGCTAGCATTTTCTAATGAAGTGACCATCGTGGAAAACCTTCTCCCCAGGCTACAGTGAGAAACAGAGGCTGGGTGGTGTTTCTAGTCTCAGAGGCTCTTGGTGATGAAATTGGTAGAGAACTTCATGTGGGTTTGATCAGCGGTCACTGCAAACGCAGTCCTTTCCTAGTAAACTGTTCTCTCTGGATTTCCTAGAGTTCGTTTAGTTGCATTACGCCCATCGATGTGCGGTGGGCCATGTCAGTTTTCAGTGTAACCCTGGGAGAGATGCTAAAAGGCAGGGTGACATCCTCATGTCGCTTGCACTGACTGGCTGCTTGAGGGATGCAGTAGAAAGAAAAGTCCCGTGTAGTTTACAGAAGATGGAATAAGTTCCATATGTTCCCTAGGCAGGCAGTCTTTGTGTACGCAGTCAGGGCTTTCCCAGTGCCTATATTTAATTTCCACACAAAATACGGGCTTTTCTAAAACCCTCACCACATTTTACTGTGTGCATAATTCAGAATATTTTCCTTTATGAATCACATATTGAGAAAAATAGTGCTCTACCCACGTGAACTATTAATTTATTTAGAGAGAATAATTTTCTTTTTTTCTCCTTTTTCTTTTCTTTGTTTCTTTGTTTCTTTTTCTTTCTTTCTTTCTTTTTTTTTTTTTAATAAATTGATGGTCAAGTTTCAGCCTAAACCAATAAGTAAAATGAGTAGATTGATTTTGCCACGACTTTCCCTCTGCCACTAACTCTTTTCTGGGACTGCAACTCAACCAGTTGGGGAGGGGGTCCTACGTTATCTATGTGCAACTGAAGTGGGAGGGATGGGGGCAGGGCAGAGCCACTGAAGGAATGACACAGCAGTTGAGGACAAGATGAACTGGTTAGAACCAAGATGGCAGAAGATTCAACCTTGAGCCTCATGGCGCACCCATGCCAATTCTTAGGCTGCCCATAAAGGGTCAAAAAGTGGGTGAGGGAGCATTTCCTTGAAATCCTCCCACCTTCCCCAAAGTAGTTGGAATAATCATCCTACTCATTAGCATATGAAATTACCGAGACCATAAAACCTAGCAACTCCACACCTCATGTCACTCTCTCTCTTGCCTTCTGAGACGGACTGCACTCTATCTATGGAGTGCTTATCTGCTTTTACTTTAAACTAAGCACCCCCACACATCTTGGTCTCCCTCCCTCTCACCTTTCTGAGATGGCCCACACTCTGCCTATGGAGTGTGTATCTCCTAAGCCATTTTCCCTTCTGAGTGAGACAGACCACACTCTGTCTGTGGAGTGTGTATCTCTCCAAATAACTTGTTTCACTTTACCTTGCCTTGCTGTTGAATTCTTTCCTGTGGAAGGCAGGAACCTATTTTCCTAATACATAACCAATAATCTCTCAGTACTCAGAGATCCAATACTAAGGAAATTAAGATTGCCCACCAGACCTTTTTCTCTGGCTAGGGTTCTCAGTCTGGAAATTGGTTGCATACAAATCGAGGTCCCGGTACACACTTGGATCTGATGAGCTCTGGCTAAGGGGCAGTTTTGTGCAAAAAGTGGGGTTGAGGATGCAGACAACTGGCCTCAGACAGTGGCAGCTGGTAGACAAGATACCGTTCCTGGACTCTCTTTTTAAACCTATCACTTGATTTCTATTCATTCTCTCTCATTCTTTCCTTCTCTCTTCCCACACAGTGAACATAACTGTTAACTTGTAATTAGTTCAGCAATAACATTGCTTTAGCCCTTTCCATTACGTGTTTTGCAAGCCCTCTAAATCCCTGTGTTAAATTTAAGTAGTGATAACAGTTATAAAGTAGTCTGGCCAGGCCTGGCCAGTATTCTGTTACTGTCCTGGTGGCCTTCATATTCTAGAGGTGTGAAAGGTAAGGTAATTAAGTAATAATGAATTAGTTCCTTTATAGAGAAAGGAACTACATTTATTGAGAATCTTATAGATCCCAGGTATTTGCATGTAATCTCCCTTAATCCTCACCGGAAGCCACTGAGGAAGGTATTATTCATCTTCATCTTACATTTGATTAAACAGAGTCAGAAACAAGTCACTTTGATTAAGATCAAGCAGCTCATAATGAGCAGGATTGTTGGAGGTCAGGTCCTCCTGTTGCTGGAACTCCTGCTTTTCCTGCTGCGTTGCTCTGTGCTGAAGGCAGACATTCAGTCTACTTGGGAAACTAAGCAGGCTCTCCTTTTGTGCTCAATTTAATTTTCTTTGCAAACACTATTCATAACCAGAGAGTTACGGGAGAGAATATACCTCTCCTTCCACCCCAAGTCCCGAAAGAGAGAGAGAAAAAAGGCTGAGTTAATGGGGGGGATGGTTTAACAAAATCATTGCACGGTTGTTCTCTGTTAGCAATTTCCTAGAGTTTATCAATGTGCTGCTGAGAAAAAAGGGCAGCCTTCTTTAAGAATTATTGTCTACAATAATAATGATAAAATTTTTATGGAAAATTTTCTTGCCCACATAATGGATTTTTTCCTTTTGATGTTATTTTTCTCACCTATAATACCTACAGATACAAATCAGTTATCAATATTAACATAACTTTTTTCTCTAAAATTCAAATGATTTAAATAGTTGTGTCAGATTGTCCATTTGTGTCCCAGCATGATTCCTCCTTTTTCTCCATTTTTTTGGTTATCATTATTGAAAAAAAGCATTATCAAGGCCCCCCTTATCAGTCTCATTGATATGTCTGTTTATCATGAGCCTAAGACTCTAAGTTTACAAAGATATTTTTAACTATTTTTTTTTTTTGCATTAACACTGAATTATGCGAAGGCTGTTTTGCTTTTACTTTCCATATCTTCTCCTACGTACATTTCTCCTATTTCTGTAACCACCTTCAGGGAATTTGGGAAGAAAAAGTAAAAGAGATATATGAATCACTTCCTACCCTGCAATTAACACATGAACAGAAAACTTAGTGAAAACAAACACTCCTCAGACATATGTGGTTTTTATTTTTAAGCCAACATAGTTTGCCTCTGAGTTCATCAGCTGCCATTTTGTAAATGAACCTTTTGCTTGCAAGGATCAACTTTAAGTGTTTTAGCAAATTAAAAGTCGTACTGCTCTTCCATTTAATGTAAGTGTATATTCTGCCCCTGATCTACAGGATTTTTTTAAAGAACGAGTCACTGGCCATCAAAATTTTATTTTCCCTAAAAAGCTCAGGGATGGTCATTGTGAATATATAAGCACCTGGAAGGGAAGAAAAGGAATTTCAAGATACAATGGCTAGAAAATAGTCAGACTTTTGAAAAAATAAACTTTAATTTATAGAGAAATTTTATGTTCATAGCAAAAATGAGTGATAAGAGTGAGAATTCGCATATATTCCTCATAACTACAGCCTCCCCTACTATTAACCTCCCACACCCGAGTGGTACGTTTGTTACAATTGATGACCCTACACGGACACATCGTTATCACCCAAAGTCCATAGATTACATGAGACTTCATGCTTGCTATTGTACATTCTATGGGTTTTGACAAATGATGATATGTATCCTCCATGGCAGCATTATACAAAATAGTTTTACTGCCCTAAAATCCTCTGTCCTCTGTCGATTCATCCATCCCTCCCTCCTCCTTGGCAACTACTAATCTTTTTACTGCTGCCATGGTTCTGCTTTTTCCCAGATGTCCTGTAGTTGGAATCATACAGTTTGTAGCCTTTTTGATTTATTTCTTTCTTAATAAGAGACACTTAAGATTCCTCCATGTGTTTCATGGTTTGATAGTTCATTTCTTATTAGCACAGAATAGTAGTCCATAGTCTGGATGCACCACAGTTTATTTATCCACTCACCTACCAAAGGTGTCTTGATTGTTTCCAAGTTTTGATAATTACCAGTAAAGCTGCTATAAACATCAGTGTGCAGGTTTTTGTGTAGACATATGTTCTCAATTCATTTTAGTAAATACCAAAGACCTGATAGCTGAATCATTTGGAAAGAGCATGTTTAGATTTGTAAGAAACTGCTGAACTGGCTTCCAAAGTGGCTGTACCATTCTGCATTGCCACCAGCAACGAATAAGAGTTCCCCTGTAAGTGGAATCTAAAACATACAACAAACTAGTTGAATATAACAAAAAAGAAATAAGACTCACAGATGTAGCAAACGAACTAGTGATTACCACTGGGGAGAGGGAAGGGAGGAGGGGCAGTATAGAGGTAGGGGATTAAGAGGTATAAACTATTAGGTGTAAAATAAGTCTCAAGGATGTGTTGTACAATGACCAGGAATATAAACTATTTTATAGTAACTATAAATAGTGTATAACCTTTAAAAATTCTGAATCACTGTATTGTATACCTATAACTTACATAATATTGTACATCAAGTATGCTTCAATTAAAAAAAAAAAAGAATTCCTGTGGCTTCACATCCTCATCAGATGTTGGCAGAGTTCTGGATTTTGGCCATTCTAATAAATGTGTAGTGGTATCTCATTGTTTAGCAATTCCCTAATGACATATAATGTCAAACATCTCTTCATATGCTAACTTGTCATCTGTATGTTGTCTTTGGTGAGGAAAAATGTCAAATTTGATGAAAACTATTAAACAAATTGATAAACATTAGTGAATCTCACGAAACACATACCACCACCAGGACCACCACTACCATAATCAAATTGTTGAAAACAGTGATAAAAAGAAAATCTTAAGAGCAACCAGAGAAAAATGTACATTATGAACATTAAAATAAAGATATAAATTATGGCAGGCTTGTCAGAAGATGTGTAAGCCAAAATAAAACAAAATGGTGTTTGCAAAGTACTGAAAAGAAACACTCAGCCTTGAATTCCACACCCTGATTCTGCTCATGAAGGATAAGAGACTTCTGCTCCTTCCTGAACAACCAGAAAATGGAACAACCTGCATAGTCATGTGGTTTCAGAAATTAACAACAGGCATCTGAGGACTGTGATCCCAAAGAGAAGGGAAGTAGAATTTGCACACATCTTTACAATGTAGCAAGCTGGCTGCAAAGACAGCATTCTAGGTGTTGTGCACTCCGTGTGGATGGCCAGCCCCCTTGCTCTGCTCAACATGCTCCTGTTCATAGTTTTTCCCTGTACTTTATACTGTTTTCTTTTCCTGTTTTTAAAGGTAGCTTTGCCTTTTGGCTTCTCGCTTAGTTGCTCTCTCTCAGATTTAATAGTTTACACTTTTACTTTGTGGCATACCATTTATAGCCACTCCAGTGTGTTTTTTATTGAACTTTATTTCTAATTTCACTAATATTTTTATATTGATTAGGTATTGAAATAATATTATTTTGTATATATGAGGTTACATAAATTACATGGTAAAAATTATTTGTACATCTTTATTCTTACAGTTTCAATGTGGCTACTGTGAGATAAAAAATTATATGTGTTTCATATTATATTTCTATTGGCTAGCACTGCTTTTGAGGAATAACAGAACAATTGGGTATGTATATGGAAAAACATTACCATGAGCTTTATATGAAATAATCTTAAAAATAACTTAATTAATTCATAGATTTAAGCATAAAAACCCAAACTATAACAAATCTAGAAGACACCAAAGGGAATACATGGTATTAGGACAGGAAAATAAGTTTTAGATAAAAAAGTGTGAGACATAAAACAAAACATTGATAATTTAGAATGTATCAAAATTTAAAACTTCTCTGTGAAAATCAAACTTAAGAAAATCAACAGGCATGATCACACTTGGGAAAATGTTTGCAACATCAATATCTGGCAAAGAGTTTATATATAGAATAAAGAATTTTTACACTTTAAAACTAAAGAGACAACTCAATGGGAGAAATGGCAAAAAAAAATTAGGCACTTGAAAATAAAGGGAAGGTAAACAAAGAGCCTATAAGATATATATATTCAAAGATATATAAATACACTCTCTCTATATACTCTCTATATTTATATATAGCATATATAATCATAGAGTATATATAATTTTTATGTATTTAGAGATGGTTCCATCAAAGATGTACAAATTATAATTATAATAAGATACCACTATCTACCACTGTAATGTCTAAAATTTAAAAGATTGATAATACCAAGTTTTGGTGTCGACCTAGAGAAACATGAACACTTATACATTGTTAATGAGCTTGTAGCATGCAAGTTTTAAAATTAAATATACATTTACATGTGACCCAGCAAAGATATGCTTAGGTACATACCCAAGAGAAATGAAGGCTTATGTCACACAAATTTGTACACAAAAAATTGTAGCACCATTAGTAAAATATCTGAAACTGGATACAACCCGAATGCATATGTAGACAAGTTAGACCTGTGCACAGCTTTTTTTTTTTTTTAAAGTATGTAATCTGGAAGAGGAGACAGACAAAAATGTAGCAAAATGTAATAAGTTTCCTAATAGAGATATTCTTATGCTTTATGACATAGAAGCAGTATCACGTTCTTAATATGTTATCTCTTCCAGAAATGTTTTAGTATTTATTGGGAAGAAGAAGAATAATTAATTAAGGCATGAATTATTTACAGAGAGATTCCAGTTATTCCTGAAATATCTGGAGATTATTTTAACATGAAGGTATTTCTTAGAATACCTCCAGTAAACTTCCAAAACATGTCTTTCAAAACCTAAATGCGTTTAGCATCTGGTTTGTACAATCCAGGGAAAGCCTCAAGGAAAAATGTGAATGTTGCAGATTATTCACCATTTAAACGTTTCTAGGCTTTGGCATTTTTCTGTAAGTAGAAATAATTGACTATGAACTATGCAAAAGAGTTGTTTTACCTGAATTTCTCTGCAACCCATCACTGATGGCCATTAAAATGAGCCAGTCTCCTCCATTACCAGTACTCACTGGGCGTGCTCCTACTCAAGCAATAGTGGAGATCACGCGGCTCAATGTAATTTTAAAATTCAAGGTAATGGAACTAAACAAGATAGTCCTTTCCCTTTCCCCTGCTCTCCATTAGAGAGTTTTTGAGGTCAGGGATTTGTAAAATGAAAATATTAAACCAAATTTAACAGTAAAATGAATCATTGATATCATTAGAGAAAGCAATCCCAGCTTCCATTTACCCCGAAGTATAAATTGCCTGTCCGAGCAGCAGCTCAAATTTAAATCATGTCAGATCAGTTGTCTTTCTGAGTTTCAGTTTTGAACTCTTATTTGAAGTCATTGTTTCTCAGTCAAGAGCATCTTGATATCAAGAGCAGGGTACCTATTTCAACAGAAACCTTGATGTACAGCAGTGCCTCTTTGACTCTATACCATTTCTCTCAGTCCCATTGCAATGTAAAGTCACTGATGTCACAGATCACATTTTAAATCCTACTATATGCCCCAATTTTGGCAGAAATCCACTCCTCCACTTTTATGCGATGTATTAACAATCAGAAATCTAACTGACACTGTAATATCAACAAGAAGCATTGCTTTTTTTGAAGCTCAAATGCTTAATATTTGCTTTCCCCTTTGCAAGAAATACTTTACTCCCTTGTCCCCTTTTCTCTCTTGTCCATTAAGGCTACGTACCTCGTACATCAGTTAAGAAGACATCTCACCAGGGACGCCTCTCCTCATCCTTCCAGATGAGAACAAGGCTTCCTGTTCCTGTACTATGACTCATAGTACCCTGTCTATATTTACTAGAATTAGTTATTGTTCTTTAGACTGTAGGCTCTAAGAAAATATGGACAATGCTTGCTTTTCCCAGCTTTGTATTTCAGCATCTAATGCAGTGCCCGGGACATAGCAGAAGCTCTATAAATATTTAATGATTAATGAATAAATGA
The DNA here is from genome assembly GCF_048773025.1 of Camelus bactrianus. Taxonomy (NCBI): domain Eukaryota; kingdom Metazoa; phylum Chordata; class Mammalia; order Artiodactyla; family Camelidae; genus Camelus; species Camelus bactrianus. The sequence goes on along the minus strand of NC_133567.1, from coordinate 18,088,164 downwards.
ATGAATTAACATGTTAGTAACAAGCTAAATGCATAAATAGTATCTGTAATGCATGGTGCAAAGTAAATTCATTAATATTCACCCATTTACATGTACCTTTATTCCATTCTCCTTATTTATACATCTTAGAATTACATTTAATTTTATCAGCAGGGATACAGGATTTAACTTGAGTAAATTTTGATGAAATGTATTACAAATATTTGTAAATGAGTAGGCACTAATGCCAAGATGAGAGAAAAAAAGTGGTTGCTATATTCTTGACTCAAGTCACATTCAGTATTATTTATTATACTTTATGTTACACACAAACGCATTCTCACTAGCATGGTATCACCTACAGTATTGTAATTACCATTTCCTTCCAATCCACTTAAAGTCCATTTCTGACCCTTAAACTTACTGAATTGCATTGTTTTAAACCACTTCTCCAATTTGTCAAGGTCATTATGGTCATGCTGAATTTTGATCTTGACACTCAAAGTGTTAATCAGATTTAACAACTAAAGAAAACTGTAAATTACTAAATTCACAGACTTTTCTCTCATCCTAGTCTGGATGAAAATATTAAGTAGCCTCTGGCCCAGGATTGACCTCTGTCACTTTAGCTGACAAAGAACTATTAATGAGTCTAGTTGTTCTAACTACTTTGTTCCTAATGAATAGGTCTATGGTGTTGATCTATTTTTATCAATTTTGTGAATGAATTTAATTATTACTATCTTTGTAATACTAATAGCTCACGTTTGATTTCAAGTCTTGGTTGAAAAAATGCTAAAAATGACTACTATTACTTGCCAAAACAGATTAATAATAGTAAAGACAATTAGTAAACTTTTAATCTGCTGTCATGTTTATTTCCTTTCCTCTGTTCTCATTGTGCCACTTCCTTACCTTCTGAATGTGACAGCTCCATGCATGACATCCTTCTCTTTGTGATTATAACAGGTGTTCATCTATGACTGATAATAAATAAGTATGCTTGTGCATTCTCAGTCACAAGCTCATGTCTTGGACAATGAAATGATTTTACTTGTTGCTTGATTATGGAGCCTTCCCTTCCAAATAAGCAAGACTTTATTTTGCCTCTTTATGCAGCCATCTGTTCACAGTTCTGCCTCCCACCCCCAGACTGGGTACTCCTTCAAGACAAATGAATATTCATCCATCTTTGATCCCCACTGCTTAGCACACATAGTAATTGCTCAACGAGTGTTTGTTTAATAAATTAAACACCAATATGCCATGAAGTAGGAAAATCTGTAGATGTGAGTGGTCAAGAGAGAGGGGATTAAAGGACCCCTCTGAATTCAAAGAATAGCTTGCTTAGGATGGAATGGGTGAGTAATCAGGAGGGCTGACTAGTTGACAGTGAGTATGTATTCAATTTTCAGATTCTATAGTATGAGCATCCCTGAATGCACCTTGAAATGGATAGACAGGAATTTTCATTTTATTTTTTCTGATGAGGAAACAGTGTAGGTATCCATTCTCGTGGCCTCTGTTTCTTCCTATAGATATTTCTCCAGTGTCTTAACACAATCATTTTCAGGAAGCCAAGAGATTCCAAAAGAAAATGACAAATAATTGAAATTGCTTCCATTTTCTAGCGTCTGAAGTAACACATAAAATATGTTTACTAAAGTTTTTCAACCATACTTAGATGAGATTATGTTTGACTTACAGAAGAAAAATCATTAAATAATCAATATGATAAGTTGCATACATATGTATATAAACTCATCATTCATTTTAAATTGGAAAAATGTATATTATCATGGCTTATTTGCAAACTTTCAATAATGACAATTAAGCTTACGTCTTCCTTTATAGTCCCATTTTAATGCATTCTCTGAAAATTATTTTACTTCAACCATTCAAGGTGCTTTTTAGTAAATAGCAAATGACTTGTTTTAATATTTGAAATGAAATATTAAGTTAGGCTAAAAATAGTGCAATAATGTATGCTACAACTTACCACATATTATTTGTACCTGAGCAAAATATGTCCTAATAATGTTTGCATTTTATTTGCCTCTCTCTATAATGACTAATGCTTTTTCTTTCACTATAGAATTTGGATGTTAATGTTTCATCTTCAAATTTGTCTTTAAATACATTTCTACTCTTATTTTCCTCTGGAAGCTAAATTTTCATAAGAAAATTTGTTTCCACAGATATTAAATGTCTCCATATTAGGGATAATTCTAATGCAATTACTTTGTGTTTTGGAAATGTGCCATTGTCATTAGGAAGGCTATACACAAGTGCCATTTTTAGGAGAATGTTATAAAATATATTTTGGGGTAAGTTCAAAAAATTATTCCAATGATTCAACTAAATATATTTCAAGGATATTGATAATAATTTTCCAATTAATTGCATGTGTGATAATCATCAGTTAATGATATAAAATGAATGCCTGCTATTTTAAAATGTAATTAAGCCAAGCAAAAGCTGTGCATAACTAGCATGTCCTGTAAAAATAATTGGCTCATTAACTAAACTGTAGCAGCCCATTCTCATTTCTAGATTTTAATTGAAGAATGGATGGAAATAGTAAGGTAAGTCTCATTGCCCTAGACATGTAAGCATGAGACAATTATAATTTCTGCACATATGCTCATATTATTTGAAGTCTTATTAATATTGTGGTGGGGAACAGTGAATCATATTGTGAAAAACTGTTGTGTATGTGTACACACACACACTTCTTTTTTCTCCTCTCCACTCTCATTTTACTCCCATTTTTCCTTTTTCTTAGATAACTGGTATCATGAACTTAATAAAAATACTTTGAATCCTTGCTTTAATATTTTTACTACATTCATATGAATCTGTGAAAACTATATGATTGCTTTGATTTTAAAAATCAGTATGCATGTCATCATGCCAAATATGTGATCTTGAAAAACATTTATCACATACTTAATTAATTCTTTTGATTGAAGTATAACACTGCATCTTAAAAATAGTTTATATGTATCTTCTGTAAGCAGCATAAACTAGAATTTTTATATCTATTTTTATTGTCTCTGTAATCAAATGTATTTTTAATATTGACGTATGTTGATCTATTTCTCCTTTATTTTTTTCCATGTTTTTTTCCTTTCCCATATTATCGTTGTTTAATCACATTTTTTCATTCTCTTTTTATGGTCTCCCTTTTTATGAATCATATATGCAATATTCATTTTTAATGGCTTCTAAAAATTTCAATATGTATTCCTAACTTTAAAAAGGTCTAAAACTAATCATTATCTCATTTTCTTCCTAAGCAGTTCACAGACCCCCCAAACTTTAAATCTGATTTCCAATGTTTCAGTACAGTATCTAGTATCTCAGTTTTGTACCTAAGCCCTATTTACTATTATTTTTTACACTCAAAAGTTATTCAGTTTCATCCCAGCATTACAGATTGCTTTGCTCATCACTGTTCAGCACACACTACTTCTTTTTACATTTATTTTCTTTTGTATTGAAGAACATTCTTTGCCAGTGGTCTCCAATCTTGACAAAAATACATGAGAATTCTGTGAGAAGTTTTTAAAGCTGTCCGTATTCAAGGACCATCTAGATCACTTAGGTTAAAAAAAAACTACAACTATTGGATTCAGGTGTCAGAATATTTTTTAGTGCTTCTCAGGTGATTTCAGTAGCTGCCTCTACTGCTTCAGTCATTTTTATTTATTTATTTATTTTGGTTACAGTTTGTGTGTGATAATTCCTCTTTGTGTCTCTATGAATGGAAATATCTTTCTTTAACTTCTTGTTCTTGAGTGATTTTTTAAAATGAGGTGTAGAATTTTAGTTTGGAAAGCTGTATGTCCTCAGTTCTTTGAAGACATTTCTCTGTTGTTTTCCAGCATCTGTCTTCATTTCGGAGAGGACAACAGGTATTTAAACCCAGCGCTCAAACGCAAGGCATTTTGTTTCCGGGCCCCCCTTGAATTTCTTGGCTTCCGCTCCTACTCGTTACTCTAATGCTGAATTTGCTTTCTCTTCTTAAATCTTGGGACTGGGAATCCCCTCCTTTGTGTATACGTTTGTCCATTTGCTTTTTGTGTATTGTTACATGTAAAAGCAACGTATGAAAGAAAACACATGTATGACCGCGTGCTCAGATTGGAAGGAACGACTTTTGATATCAGCTCAGCCTAGTCTCTTAACAGAAAGCACCTCTCTTGCTTCTTTTTCTTGTCTCTTTTACAATTAACTTGAATGTCATGTGTCTTACATTCAGTATATAGTACTCGTCACCTTTCTTGAAATGTCTATATTCAATGAGGACATAACTTGATGTGTCACTATTACTGCTTTTCCTACATGCAACTCCATAGAGGGTTCGATCCTGTCCCATATACATAGAATAATCTTATACTTTATATCTAACTAGCATCATTTCTTTCTTTTTTAATTTACTTCTAAGTTTTATTTTTAGCGGGACTGTACTGAAACGCTTCTACATCTTAATGGATCCAATTGCCTGGACTTAAAATAATAGATTTCTGTATTACGGGGCATTTGTCTTTACAGATAACAATTTCTATTCTCTGCACACATTTTCATGTTATATGCCCAGTGTAACATGAAGAAAGTTAATTTATTGAGTGTTACTTATAATAACAGCAGAATATCATTTAGGTATTTTTTCATTACTTCTATGAATAACAACAACAACAGTAATAATATAAAAGATAACGTCTAGCTATAGCAGTCCTGTTTTTTTCTTAAATGCAGTAGAAGGCCCTTCACACTCTGTTTGTCAGCTTGGCTTTCAGGTTTTCATTTTGTTGGCTAGAAGACAGATAAAGGGGATTATGGGCCAAACTGAGCCTGGTTTCTGCTAATCTCCAACTTGAATTCTTTCAAGGGTTGCAAAATATGATTCAAGTATTTCACAGGCTTTTATAACCTGAGCCAGACTTTGTCATCTGTCTGGCCATCATGGGTGGATTTGGAACTGACATTTTATATCTCTGATCACAACTCTATAAATATTTGTTTAGAGTGACTATCAACATAGCACACAGGCATTCTCCTCTGATGTACAGATGATAGGATAGTTCTTAACTGGGGGCCCATGGATTGGGCAGCCATGAACTAGCAGAGGGCAATGAGGCAAATTTTCAGTGAACTCAGATTTTATATTTTCTCTTAGGTAAAATGTAGAGCACTTGTTTCTATACCATAAAAAAACTCTTTCTTATTTAAGTATATACAGCCATTTATCTGAATCTATAATTGTGAATCAGTTTTCTCAGATACCTTATACATGGAGTCCTCTTTAGTTTGGATTAAATGGCATTAAATTAATCAAGTTCTTTTTTTTCCCTATTGTCTTCCCAGATAGTATCTCCTAGGAGAACTGGCTTAAAACATTAAGAAAAAAGTTTTAGGCAATATTATGTAAATATCCTAACCCCTATTAGATGAATTAATATTCTTGTTATTAAGAATAACAATATTAATAATAATATTAAGAGCTAAATTGAAGTGATAGTAGCTTAATTCATGGAAATCATATTAAATTGATGTTATGGGTGTTGTCATTTATCAGTAAGTTATTTGTTAATATACTCAAGTATGTGATATAAAATCTGTAATTTTAATAAGGGACTGAATCACCTCAAATAGTTGAGGAAATCTTGAACATGATAAGGATTAAATCATAGATGTGTAAAAGACACAGAAGCTTGGAGAGCACTAAAGCCAACTGTTTCTACCATTTCCCTCAGATGAGGAAATAAAGGCTGATATGATTTAGAAATCCCTCTAAAAATTGTCTGATGACTTTAGAATTAAAGTAATGTAAAGTTTTAAGAACTGCAGAGCTGATCTCATGAATTCCATCATTTAGTCAAGAACTTTTTGAACATCCACCTTTTGTCAAACATTGGCCACCTACCAGACTGCAGAGATGAATACATCATCCCTGGTCTCAAACAACTGAAAGAAAAGCCTCTCGATTTGTCTATACCGAGGATATTAAGGATGATGCCATGAAAAATTCTTTTATAATGTGAACTTTATTAAGTTAAACAAAAAAAAGTTGCTTTTGAGGTTAGAATGCCTTGTTTACATTCTAAGGATGCTGATGATAGTGGTTGCATTTTGCAGATTTTTTATGGAAGCAAAATAAGAAGTTGGTAATATGATATAAATTTGGTTCCCCAAGGTGATTTTTATTGTTGTTGCTATTGGTGTTGTTACTGATAGAAATTTCTGTGAACTATCAGAAAAATGTGGAAATCAATATCTAATCAAAAAGAAGGACCAAATAATGGATAGTTAGAGAATATATGTAATCAGTAAGTTAAAACTATGCTCACATGCTAAGGAAGTACAGTTGTGGAAGTTTGCTTATCATAAAGCTGTAACAATGGGTAGGAGTTACCCATGTGTCTCAGGCATGGGAAGACAGGCTAACAACAGTGACACATTTGTTGTAAAATTCAAAATTGTTTTTTCTTTGGTATTAAATTTCACTTAGGACTTGTATTTCTGGACAAGATAGAATAATGGGAACTGGATTTGATCTTCTCATTTAAACAACTAAAAGTAAACAAAGTATATTAAATAATAATTTTTAGACATTGAACAACAAGCAGCACAGGAGAGTGAGTTGTAGAAAGCTGTTAATTATAATGATAACCTGTATAAGCCAATGGCATACTGGTTTTTATAATACAGTTAAATGTTGGTGTTTGAACAGTTCCCTGGTCATCTGTAAAAAATAAAGCTGGCTTTTTTTTCACATTTATTAACAAAACACATTTCATAGGGATGCAGTTTGTAAATATGTTAAAATACTACAATTACTAGAAGAAAATATTTTTATTTTATTTAATAAAATTTAATTTAAAGAATTATTTATATTTTTTGTGTTGCATTTATTGCTTTGAGGTTATACAAATATAATTTGATATAAGTTAATACATGCAGCATCAATTAGCATATTCAATACCCAAAGAGTATTCAGTGGGTATAGCCTTAGTAGGGTGGCCATATTAGCACTAAACTAAATTCTGTTTTTGTTGTACCCTCATAAGGCTTTCAAGCAAGCCTCAAAATGATCAAAGCAATTCTTAACTACTTCCTAGAGTAAAGTTGCAAATACATGAAGTAAGACACACAAAAAAATCCCAGCAACCAAAAAAGTAAAATTCACAATATCTAACTTGCAATCTACAATTACCAGGGATGCAAAGTAGAAGGAAAAGATAACCCATAACAAGGAGAAAAATTAATTAATAAAAACAGAAAAATGATACCAATGGTTTAATCAGTAAACAAAGACATTCAAACAGTTATCATAATTAATTTCCATAGGTTCCAATAGGAAAAGGAAAGCATTAACATCTTAAAGAGAGACATAAAGGATATAATAACCTAAATTGAGGTCTTAGAGATAAAAAAATACAATGTCTGAGATGAAAAATAAACTGGATGTGATTAAAAGAGATGAGACAATGCAGAAGCAAAGATCAGGCTCCCTGCAAAAGCAAATTTTTGTTATTATAATACAATCTGTTCCATTGAGTAGCTCAGACATAACGTCTGAGATGAAAAATGCCAACTTGGTTATCTCTTTACATTTCAAATTTACTTTCCTTTCTTTGGTTTGTGTTTCCAAAAATAATTAAACTAGAAAATTAATAAATTTATCTTTAATGGTATTAAAATTAAGAACCTATCTATTTTATGGGTTGTCCTGCATAATTCAAATATCTAGAGTCTAAATATACATAATATCTCAGTAGTAGAATGAAAAGAAAATAAGAAAACATGATGCAAGTTACAGAAGAATATAGTAAAGGAAAATAAAATTATCTTCTTGTGGTTTTTAAATATAGTTGGTCTACATGGTAGAAAAAGTGATATAAGGATTAGCACATTTTCTGAGAAACATGAATCAATTTAAAAGGCAAATTGGCAGATGAATTTAAAGTATGATTAATTTTAACATATTATCAGTCTTCATTTTTTTTTTGTCACTGACAACATCCCTTGCAGATAATTGTAAGATTTTCAAATTACTTGTTGAAGGATGGGATGCCAAGATTTTTAGTTGCGATAGAAGCGTTAGCAAATTCTTTCTTTGAATCTCAATACAGAAAATAATGCCCTTTATGCAAGAGAACTCATATAAAGTAACTGCATTTCAGAGCAGCTCAGAACAATGGGGTGTACCACTGTTGAGCTACATATCCTGTTTCTTATACATATTGTGTGTATATGCTCTGTGTCTTTATCTTCTTCTAAATATACATTTATATCTCTTAAAATGCTATCTCACATATTATTAAGTCATAGTTTCCAGATACTTGTTCTGGTAATCACTGACAAAATTATTATTGTTATTAATTATAGTCCCATTCATCTAAAAAAATGTAAAATGAGAGAAGTGTACTAAGGCTTGAAACATCTTCTGACTGGATTTGTGTTATCAGTAATTTTAGAAGAGGAAATAATTAATTTATTGTAAATTATTTTATTCCTCATTTATTAGAGAGAAATATTAAACTGAATCTGTTAGGGCTAGAAAGACTTGTCCCAGAAGATAAATAATACCTATGGTTTTTACCTTATGCTGAGAAGTTTATCACTGGTGAACAGTCAGATAAGCATATACAGTATTAAAATAGTTTATTATTTAGGGTTTTATAAACAAATGGTATAGACATAGTTTATGATTAATTGCACAATTACTTGCTAATGTCTTTGTAATATAAAATTTTAAGTAAATATTGATATTTCCCTACAAAGGAAGAAAATGGCATTTCCACAGTCACTTTCTACATTTTTGCAAAGAAAATGTGAACGTGGATTCCATCTGGTATATTTCTCTAAATGAGCTGTTGACGTGAGATGTCTTTGGGTTTTTTTAAAGAAGACTCAGGCAAGAATTGTACTGGTTTTCATTAAACTCTTGAAGAGGGTGTAAATTGTGCATGTTCTATCTAACATGGTGATCACCTGACAACCAACATCAAATTAAGCTTGTAAAACTTAAGACAACTGGGCACGTTGGACAGGTATACCTGAGCCCAGACATTGTTCATCCTTTGATTACATTGTCACCACTGTCTTACTACAAAGAAATTGCATCCTAAAAACAGTGATGAGATCCAGATATTCCAATTGATGTGAATGCTCTCAGCTGTAACATTACTGAACACAAGGTTTCCTCTTCCTATGGACTTTTTTTCTACCCATATAAGGCTGCCACTTGGTAAAGTTTTACAATAGGAAAGTAATGTGCTATAATAGCCCACTTGAACAACAGTTTCTAATATGGACAAAAGATAGTATCAAAATCATCACTTTCTAGCCACGCTGACTACATTTCTGGGTTTCTCCTCTCTTCCAGTTTCTTAAAACAGACAGGTCTTTCAAGCCATTCAGGTTTCTGCTTTAAACAAACTTTTAATAAGATGCTCAGTTACCCCTTACTACATCCAAATTAGAATATCCTCGTGCCTTTCCTCCTCATGTCACCGAGTAGGGGGTTTTTTTCTTTGGTAGTGCTTATTTTTGCTTAAAATTATCTTGAGCTTCTATTTATATATTTCTTTGCTTTCTAACTACCAAAGCAAGAATCTATACTCTGTAAAAGTAGAGATCTTGTCTGTCTCTAGAGTCTAGACCATTGCCACACATTAAAAAAAAAAAATTATAGGCATAAATTATTTGTTTTTGAGTAAATTAATGTACTATTGAAACAGGATTGGTCTATTGGTTTTTAATCATCTGACTCCTTGTTATATATAAATGATTTAACTAGAAATATGTAGAAAGCCAGTGAAATAACAACTTTGAAATATAGAAGAGTTTAATAATGGTACTGAGTCCAAACTCATTCTGCTCACCACGCAACAGGCCAATACATCAAGAGATGAGGTGTTAGGGCAAGGAATACAACTTTATTTGGGAAGCCAGCAGACCTAGAAGATGGGGGACTAATGTCGTGGAGAACCATCCTACCCAAGTCAGAATTCAGGCTTCTTTTATACTAAAAAGGGGAGGGTGTGTGGTTGGTTGGAATCCTTTTGTTCTTGCAGTTGTCTGGGTAGACCAGGTGTCCCTGTAAACCTCCAACAAGACAAATGTTATTCTTTGTTTTGCAACTTTTACCTCTATATGAATGGAAAAGTATTATACCCTTAAGTTCAGAGCCTTGAGAATGGGCTGTCCTATATATTTCAGGCTACAGGCAACATTCTTTTACAAAAGGTGCAGAACCAGCATGACTAAGCACAGGAAACAGAGCACAGGGCTAGAGCTAAAGGAACAGGTCTTACATGGAGTCAGATTTGTTCTTCCCTATTACAGTAACATTTTTAGTATGACTTTCTGATTGACAATATTTAGAAGTAAGGGAGAAAATTTATATGAGTACATGAAAATTTTTGTGGCCGCATTTTCCTGTACTGATGATTCTCAAATTCTGTTTTATCTTTCCTGGTAGTGTGTTCAATTTTTCTCAAAATAATTCTCAAAAGATAAAAATTTTAAATACATACTGTTACAGTTCTTCCTCTGTTTAGGATACAGAAAGTTTCAAAAATGCCTCAGACTAACAATGAGAAATAAGTGTCAACAGTCACTTCCCAAAGTGGATATACAAGTGCCAATTTTATCATACAAAATAAGTGCTCAACCCAGTAATCATTATGGTGAGGTGGGAAGCCTCATAGAAAAGACCAGCAGGACCCCCAGGCAGGGCCACTACTCTCCTGCCAGCACCATGTTGTTCCCTGGCTCAGCGGCTTTATCTCATTTTTTGCCTCTGAAATGGCTAAATTCTAGGAAAGTGGAGCTCACTCCTGACTGGTCCATATCCCTCATTCCTGATTGATTATTTCCCTCACTCCTGATTGGTTATTTCTCTCCCCCCCGATCGGTCCGTTTCTACAAAACCTGTTCCTAATTAGTCAACTTTTCTTATACCTTATTTGCATATGATGTAGCAAAGTGTAAACTGGCAGCCTATAAAAGCCTGTGTAAACCTACAGCCGGGGTTCAGAGCTTGGAGTGTTAAGTCCTCTGGGCCCACTGGCGTAATAAGCCTGAGTTCTCTAACTTGCTGAGTGCTTCTTGGTCTCTCGCTCGGATCCAGGTTGCTGTCACAACTGAGCTGTAACACCGAGCTGTAACACTGAGCTGTAACGTGTTTTTCTGCAACAATAGAAATGCCAATTAAAATTATATTTAAATTTTATGAATTACCAAGTGAATTACCACTGCAATTCACCTAGCACCATTAAACTGGAAAATACAGAAATTATGCGCTGTTGACAATGCAGAACGACTATCATAACCACTTAAGAGTGTGCTGTTGATAGCACGACTGATTAGACACAGAAATTGGTATGAGAATCCAGCCATCTTCTACTGAGCCAAATATTAAAGATATTTAAAAATTTTTAAAATAATGCAACTTTTCACCTTGATATTTTTCTCTTTGAAAATATAGCTATTATCCTTAAAAATATGTTAAGATTCATGTATAGTGGGATTCTTGTTATTTTATTATCAATTAATTTTTTAAAACTTCTCAGTTTTAACTTCCAATATACAAAATATTGATAAATGCAACCCACAAAAACTAAAGGTCTATGAAGTCTTCAATAAAAGTGTGAGTAAAAATGAAAAAAAAAGAACTGCTAATCTCTTGGGTCTGATTTGATCCATTAATTCCATAAATACAGATTTTAGTGATAGCTTTCTGCAAATACGTTTATTATGTTTCTTGGAGGAAAATGTAAACATTTTCCTGGGGAAATATTTACTTTACCATAATGATTTTAAAAATTATTACTGAACAAAACAGTACTTTCAAAGACAAAGAAACATGGTATAAGTTTAGAATATCATCCAGAAAGTGCATTTACAGATGAACAATGCAAAATGATTTTGTCTTCTGTCTTTCTCTAATTTTGTTCCAAATTTGAATAGACATAAGAGTTACGTTGGTCATATTAGTTTGCACATGAATTGGTTGAAGATTCTGAATTACTTTATGGCCCTGTTGCTTCAAAATGTAATTTTTGTATGCTGTATGCATGGAAATTGTCATTTTCTTGGCTTTCAATTTAACTTTGTGTTACATCTTTACAATTTTTCAAACTTTCATGTGCCATATTTTTTTCTACTCTGGTATAATATAGAAAATAATTTCCCTCACAGTTATCTCTATATGCAAAAATACAATTTGATCATTACTTCCTGACTGTTTTCAGGAATAATCTAATTTAATGTTAGATCTTCCTGTTTTCTGATTACTACAACTTTGATTCTATAATCATCAAATACAGTATAATTTAATATTGATTCTTGACAAGATGTGTAATAAAAATACCCCATTTTTACAGTTAAGCTTTAAATATAATTACATTATCATAAGCCACAACTGTATTCATACATTAATTGTCAACATTCTAGTAATTTTAAGACATAATTTTCTAGTTTATCATAAGTTTCAGGAAAAATTAAACTTATTTATCAGAATGTTCTGCCTTCCAGTATACACTATAGTTTAAACAGCATAGCAATATCTCTCTCTTTAACATCAATATAGTAGAATAAACATTATATAGATTTAGAGACAGAGCAAGGGTTAGATACAGAAAAAATTATGCAAATTAGTCTGTTGGACTTTGAATTTTGTGCTTTTTATATTTTTAGATTTAATAATGAAAATATCTACAACATACAAAAGTAAGAATAATAGTACAATTAATCTTGTGTGTTCTTTCCAAATTTAACAATTATGAAAATTCTGCCACTTTGTCTTCATTTATCTTGTCTTTTTTTTTTTCATTGTTGTAGTTTTTACAATCAGAGTTTCTATAATTTTAATGTACTATTAAAACCACTTGGAGATCTTCTCAGAACGTGAATTTTAATTCAGTAAGTCTGTGGTGGAGACTGAGAGTCTACATTTCAAATATGTCCAAGGTGAGTCTGCTGCTCTGGTCTAGGGACCACACTTTAAGTAACACATCTGTAAAGCATATTTCAAATATAATTTTTCAGCACTACCTACTTCAATATGCATCTCTAAAAATATGGATATTTTCTTACAAAAAACATGTGTTATTAGCCTACTTAAAAATTAAGAATAATTCCTTAGTATTGTCTAATTCATAGCCCATAATCATTTCCCCAATTATATTGACTTATTTTTACACTTGATTTGTACAAACTCAACCTTACAGCTCAGTACACAATTTGTGTTGCCTCTTAAATTTTGTGTAATACGTAATAGTGTCCACAATTTTGAAAATCCACTGACTAGTGAAAGTTATCCTACAGAATATAACACCATAAGGGTTTGTCAGTTAGCTTCATTTTGGTGTTTTTAGCTTGTCCCTCTATCCTTACTTATATTTAGAGCAAAACAGAGGACTTTTATCTCCTTGATGCCAACTTTTCCTGACAGATGTATACTTTTTCTGGTTTACTTGTCATTGAGGGTTGTAGTTTTCGTGGGGTTCTCATTTCTAACTCTTCACTTGTGTAACTTGGGGTCTGGTTTCCTGTCCCGAACTGAGGCTCCAACATCCTGAGATCTGCAAATGCCCACAGGGCATAAGTGACATTCTCTGTAGATCACAATGTCCTCAGACTTCTCTTTGTCTAAGGATCCAAGTGTTCTTTTTATTTCTTAAAATTTTATTACAAATAATTTCCAACCAAAACAAAAATAAAGAGGAAAAAAATACTGCAATGTGATGAATCTGCATGTACCCATTACCAAGGTACAAGAATGATCAATTCCCCAGCCAATTTCATTTTGAGATCTATAGCCCCACTGACCTCTCTAATGTACTGTTGAATTAAATCCCAGATAACTTGTCATTTTACCTGTTAGCATTTCATAATATAACTAAAAGATAAGAACTTAAAAGTTTTTCAAAAAATATATTCAAGTATCACTTTACACTAAAAAATTCATGATTCTTTAATATCTTCAAATATTTATGTAGTAGTCATATTGCACAAATTGTCTCATAATTCTTAAATAAGAATTTATTCAGGACACAAATAACTTTTATATTTTGTGATTTGTTTATTTGTTGGTATTTCTCTTTAAATCTTACTTATCTCTCTTTGCCCTTTGCTTTTATGTTGTTTTTGTTGTGCTTGAAAAAAACCCAGAATATTTGCCTTGTGTCTCATAGTCTAAATTTTGCCAATGCATCCCCATGGTGCCATTTAACACACATTTTGCTTCTACATTTCTCATAAATTGGTAGTTAGATCCAGAGGTCTGATCAGATTCAAGTTTGGTATGTTTGGTTCGTAGAAAACTAATTCATATGTGGTATACTCATCACTTCTATCATTAACTTTTGAGTTAAAGTACAATGCTTGTACAAAAATCTAGAAAATGTATGTCTGCTCTCTCCTCTTCATCCCTTCTCACTTCTCTCTCCTCCTCATTCTTTTTCTATTTTTAAACTAATTTTTCAAGTAATGAGTTGGTTATCTATTTTATTCCAAAGGTGATCAATCAGGCTTTTGTTGTTATTGTTGTTTTTTTAATATCAATAATAAATTCATGTATTTAAATATGTTTGATATTTTTTAATCTACCTTTAATTTACCTTTAAGGACTCTTAAAATATCCAAACTTTGTATATTAACAGCCTATTCAGATTCGCTTCTTAAATATTTTTGAAAAAACCATAGTCATTTTGGATTCCATGCTTTGTTGTAATAAAAGAAAACCACCCCCTTGAAAAAAATAGGCATATAAAATAACTTCTGGTTTTTATTCTTAGACTTATGTATGTCACAGGGAAAGCATATTTAAGTATTATATTTGATTAAAAATATGTAGCATCTTTAATTTATTAGTTACCTGGGATACTGACTGACCTTTGGGTTCCAGCCTATAATTTTTCTACTCAAGAATATCCTCATGTTTTACTGGTAAGGTATACACCAAATCTTTGTATTCTATAAAGGTCAAGTTTCATGGTATATGTTTTACTTGTTCTAGTTGTATTTTTCTTCACTAAATTCATTTTGGTAACAAAGTCAATGACTATAGAATAAACAGCTGGGTTTTTTTCTTTTTTTCTCTTAAAATATTAATTTGAGTTTGAGCTTTTATTTTTCTTTATATATATTGTTTTTCTTTTCAGTTTTATTGAGATATAATTGAAATGCAGCTCTGTATAAGTTTAACATGTATTGTATAATGATTTGATTTACATGCATCATGAAATGATGACCACAGTAAGTTCAGTGAGCATCCATCATCAAAGAGACTGATTTTTCTAATTATTAAACACAATTAGGTTCCAGTGGTTTCCCATGAGCCTGCTGCTACTTCATAAAAGATTCTAACATACCATACTTTGTGGTATACATAGGGTCCTTATTTTATTAAAATAAATATGTTTATCTGAACCACACTTTCCCTCCAGGTAATCTAATCAGATATTTCAAATATACCAGAAGGAAGTTGCTCTCCTGAAGGAAGTTTAGATTAATTTTACTGGTTATGCATATTTAGTATAATGTTATTCCTTGGGAATTTATTATTAAATGCACAATAAAATTTAAGGAGATTATTTTAACTCAGAACATTGTTAAACCTATGAAGTGTATATACAGTATAGATAGTTCTTTCATAATGAGAATTATCAAAATCATTTCAAAATCTTGCATCTGCTGTAAGTTAATCAATTCCAGTTTGTTTTCTTTGTACTTCTACTTAGTGACTTCAGAAATCTCTCTCACATAAGTAACAAAGCTTAAAACTTGTACTTACGAGTTTATCATGCATGTTACTCTTCAACACAGCTGACATATAAGAAAAAGCAAGACAACACAATAGTAAATGTTTATCTAGCTAAATCCTTTAGTGCTTACCTCGCTTGTCTCTGCACTGCTTTAAGTTCATTTAATTAAATAATGGTTAGGGCTGAGTTCTTTCCTTGTACACTTTGCCACTTAGCCTTCTGTTTTCATCCTCAACATCTATTTTAAATGCAACAAAAATCTCAATTTTTATTTATGATTAAGTAATTCTTGGTTTTTCAAGGGGGATAACAAACCACTCCTGGGAACAAATAAACCAGAAAGCAGTCTGAATTCTCCTTCTTTTCATTGTCATTAGCCAAGAAAATATTTTTTTAAAAGAGAAAACGTGGTTGATCCTTGTAGGAGAGTTACCATTGACATGGCTAATAATTAGTCTCAAATTATCCTCAGCATGGTTCCCATCCACACATCACAGAACAGAAAGTGGGAGTCAGGCAGATAATCCAGGTAGAAGATCATTAAGGTTCCCACTGTGACATGCCATGTGAAACCATGTTGATTCAAATTAGTCATCTGTATTGTTCCATATTTTGTACTATGGAAGGTACCAACTCATTTCACAAAGCCACAGCTGTTACACAGTACTATGCTGCACATTTACATTTATAAATTGCACTGCAAATATTCTAATATGTTTCATTAATAAATGTTATTTTCAATGTTGGGCAGAATTGTTTCATTCTATTAAACAATTTTCTCACAATTTACTTTTTTCCCCCATTTAAAAAAAATGAAGTATAGGTGATTTACAATGTTGTATTAGCACAATTTAGTTTTGAATTTATAGCTTCTTAATGTGACTATTTAATGTTCTGCCACTGTTAAAATTGAAGGAGGAAGCGTTTTAGATCAAATATGCTTTATTAATCAATTTTTAAATGACAGAAGCAATTATTTTGGCTTATAGTGTGAAGTATAGAGACATAGTGTTTGCCTCAGCTGAGAAACAGTATTTTTCACAAAAAATTGATATATTATATTTGGAGGCAGTATTGCCTCTTCATTATAGACTATAATGTGTTATATTTGATGGCAGCATGGTCTGGAGACTTACAAAAGATGTTACCTAAATTATTTGAAGAGTGAAACATTAAATCAGTTAACCAAATGCTCTGAATGTGAGAAACTTACAATCAATTTGAATGGTTTTATAAAAATTTTAAGTGGAATAATTAATTGAGTGGTTCTCAAATATAAAAGTCTTATTTAGTTATTTTTATATACATATTTAAATGTAATTTCTCACCTTCCAAACTAATCAAAAATAAGAATTAAGAAGTAAGACAAGAACTTAATCTTCAAGTTAATAAATATATATTATAATATATAATATTCTATAACAAATGGTGATTATAGTTGATAACAGTTTGTATAATTGAAACTTACTAAGAGAGTAGGACTTAAATCTTCTCACACACACAAAAAAGTAAATTTGTGAGTTATGTGAGGTGATGAATGTGTTAACTCAACGGAGGGAATCCTTTCACAATGTGTACCTATATTAAATCATCAAATGTATACCTTAAATTTCTTACAGTTTTATTTGTCAATTATATCTCAATATAGGTAAAAAAAGAGAAATTATAGAGCAACATTCAAATCTACATTGCATATAAGTACCTAAAATGCAGCAATCTATAAAGGCCAAAATGATAAACAGTGAACAAAGATTTTCACTGCTTGTGAAAATAATAAGAAAACAGGGGTTGTAATTCCACAAGTTAAATTTAAGGCAAAATTCAGTAAACAAGACAAAGTAAGGCATTTTATCATGCTAAAAACCATTTCAAATGAAGATAAAATATTTGTTAACACCTGAACACTAAATAGCCCAATGATTTCCTGTATAAAACAAAAACTATAGGGAAGGGAAGAAGAAATAGAAACACATTAACACAGGAATTCATCATAAAAGGAACAATGTAAGAGTGGGTATTAGGTAAGTAATTAGCAATCTCTTTCCTGGTCTCAATTTCTCTGCTAAGATTCAGCATAGGCCTTAAGACATACAAATATCTCAAGAAGTAAGATATTTATTACAGGTAAATTTTAAATTTATATGAAAATAAACCACAAATTAAACTATAAATCTAAAATATTTATTACTTAGTGTTTTAAAATATGTCATATTCTGAGTCTGTCCTAAGATTGCACTTCTTAGAAAAAGTAAATGAAATCAACATTCCCTACTATTGGCAAACTATCAATAGTCCATGATTATGAACACGTGTATGCATGATAGGCTAAGCATCAAGAGAGCTATAGATAAACCTGATTTTTCAATTTTATTCATTCAACACTTTTTATGAAAATGGAGGCTAATCTTCCTGCAATTTCTATATTTTTCTCTTCCAATAAAGAAAGGAAAAGCTACACGAAACATGACTTTTTTGTGTGCCAACAAGTATGTTTTTGTTTTGGCTATTACTTTTGTGTTCATTTAGAGCCACAAAAATTCTGTTTATAAACCTTTCCAAATGTCCTACAAATACTGTAAGTTGGTGATGAAATTTGAAGATGCCAATAAGAAAGAAATTTTGCATATATCTTATTCTTTAAAAGCATATGGTTAGAAAGAAATATTCCAGATACAAAGGAGACCAGATTTATTTTCCAGCACAATTTATTATCCTGGATTTTTGTTTATTGGTTGGGGTGGGGTGTTGATTACTGATTCAACCTACTTACTAGTAATTGGTCTATTCAGATTTTCTATTTTACTCAAAAAGATACAAACTTGCATGATTGTATGTTTCTAGGAATTTATCCATTTCTTCTTGGTTGTTCAATTTGGTGGTGTATAATTGTTCACAGTGGTCTCTTATGCAATTTTGTACTTCTGTAGTAACAGTTGTAATACCTAATACCTCCTCTTTCATTTCTTTATTTTATATGTTTAAGCCCACTCTCTCTCTCTTTTTTTTTTTTTTTTTTTTTTTTGGTGAGTTCACCTAATGGTTTGTCAGTGTTGTTTAAAGAACCAGCTCTTAGTTTTGTTGATCTTTTCTATTATCTTTTTAGTATCTATTTCACTTATTTCCCCTCTGATTTTTATTTCTTTCCTTCTACTAACTTTGGGCTTCATTTGTTCTTCTTTTTCTAGTTTCTTAGGAGATCAGTTTTTAAAGTATTTACTTGCTGATAATGTCTCTGCCCTGTAAAGCTTTTTAAATAAAGGGATCAGTTATTTCAAGAATCTTCATTGCTGAGAAGAATTCCAAGGTCTTCTGAGTTGCCTCTAATCCCCAAAAGACTCGGCATTCCTTCTGTTCCTTCAGTCAAACTACCCACAGTGATTAATTTGTCAAATACCTGGACAGAAGGAAGTGACATGAAGGTCTTCAGGTTGCAGGCTACAATCACATATTTTGCAAACAATCATAGCTCAGAATAGTACGTTTTCTGACAGGAATGTTGTAACTTAGAGCCAGTGCATTCCACTGCAGGGGCGGGGATGGAAGGATTCCTACGGTCATCCTTTCCTGAGTAAATTAGTACCAAATACAGGAAAACTTCAGGATGCATGAGACAAAAAGGAGTGAAAAATCACTTCTGCCAGACTCACGTAACCAAAAGGGTTTACTTAGATCCAAATGTATTCCTTATGGATTAAGAGAATTGTCCTCAGATTAAATGCCAGCAGAAAAGAGTAAAAGAAGGCTTTTGAAGGCTTGTAAAATAATATCAATGTATCTCAGTGGTTGGTGGAGGTGTGTGTGACTGGAGTTTGAACACCAATGGTGAAAACTTAGTGAAATAAAAGCAGCACCATTTATGATTCTCAACTAGAGTTATGAGTGAAGACATGGGTGGAGCAGCAAAATTTATTGAGTAAAATAAAGTAAGAATACGCTGCCTGTCTAACTCAATGCAGCTATGAAACCTGGGCCAAATGTTTAGAAAAACGATTTGAGGACTCTGAAAAGCAGCTAACAGATTGGAGAAGAGGAATAGAATTCAAAGTCATGTCAAACTGGCAGTGGGTTTACTATTTCTTTCCTTCCAACATCCTCAGGACTGGATTCAACACAGCTGCAAACCCAGAAACAGGCCTTTGCACTGGGAGAGAAGGCTCCAGCAGGCTTCCTGTAGTTCTTCTGTGCGGAGTTGGAATGGGTTCTCCTAGCTTTCAGAGGGGGTACAGGAAATGCCTCCTTGTTGTTTTCCTTTCTAGTTTTTGATTCTTTTCTTTTGTCTCAGCCACCAAGCACCCCATGGCATTTCTGACATGGGGGACTTTAAGAGCCTGTAACTGTAAAGGGGAGAAAACCTCCTTCTAATGGAAGGAGCCATGATCCTAAGAGTACAGTGCACACCCATGCTGTTTTTCTTTCTCTCTCTGACTTCTCACTGCTGGCCCACAGTTGTGTGAACTACGTAAGAGAACAGTGGAAAAAAGAAATTAAAAACTGCTTTCTGATCAGAGAATAAAAAAGAAGAGCCCAGGGTCCCAGAAAATACCAGAGAAATTGTGGAGAGAGAGTAGTTTGGGACAGTGACCCACTTCTTTTGTTTATGAACATCTGTATTTATGCCTGTCTTGTAAATCATGGATTTGACCATAAGTATCATATCATAGATGTTGAAAACTGAACTTGAGGAAAGACTGCTGCCTAGGTCAGAGACTGCACACTGGGCAGTACCTACGTATGACTGATCTGAAAAGCACTGTGGACACTGAAATTTCACCCCACAGAAAGTAAGTGAAATTGTGGTCTGAACCCAACTGGGCCAATTACCTGCTAAAACAAAATTGCCAATATTCTCTATAGGATTTAAATAAGACCCAGTGTCTCATAACATTATATTCAAAATGTCTGGGGATAAAATTTAATTTATTCAGCAAAATACATATAAGGGAAATCTCAACTAACTTGAAAAAAGACACTCAACAGATGTCAAAGCTGAGATGACAAATATGTTGGAATTTTCTGGCACAGACTTTAAAAAGGAGCTATTATAAAAATTCTCCTGCAAGTAAGGTGAATGTCTTGGAATGCATGGGACAGTAGAAACATCACTGGAGAAATTCAAGGTATAAGAAACCAATGGAAATATTTAAACTTAACTATGTAGTAACTGAATTAAAGCCACTGGATGGGCTCAATAACCAAATGGAAATGATCAAGGAAAGAGCCAGTGAACTTGGAGATATATTAATAGAAATTGTCTAATGTGAACAAAATAAAGAGTAAAAAATAAAGACTGCAAAAAATGAGAAGGGCTTCAGAGACCTTTGGGACAACATCAAAAATTCTAACATGCACGCTATCTCAGAAAGAAGTGTGAATGCGAAAAGATAAAAATAAAAAAGAGACTGTACATTTCCAAAATTTTGGTGAAATATGTAAATCTACAGACTCAAGACACTCAGTGAATCTAAAAAAGAAAAAGACAGCCATACCCAGTTGCATCATAGTCAAACTGCTGAAAACTGAAGACAAGAAATGCATCTTGAAAGCTGCCAGAGAAAAAGAGCTCATTATTTATAAGGGAAAATGACATGAATGACTTGGATTTCTGATCAGAAACCATGGAGGCCAGAAGTAAGTGGACAAGCATTTGTAAAGTGCTGAAAGAAAGTTACTGTCAGCCCAGAATTCTATATCCAGTGAAAATATCTTTCAGGACAGAAAATGACATAGACTTTCTCAAACAAAGAAAATCTTAGAGCTTTTTTTTTTTTTCAGCAGACATGCTTTGGTAATTTTTTTTAGACAGAAAGGAAATGCTACCAGAGTAAACTTGGAATGTCAGGAATGAGAGAAGAGCATAGAAATGATAAAGGTACAGAAAGCATAATGACCATTCTTTCCTTCTGTATATGTTATGGTTGAGAGCAAAAACCATAAAATTGTCTGATGGAATTCAATGCATATAGTGGGATCATATACAAGCAAAATACAATGAGTAGATAAAGAAATTTATGGTGGTAAGTCTTATATGTTTCACTTGAGGAGCTAAAAACATTGATTCCAAACAGACTGAAAAATTAAATATTGCATTGCAATCCCAAGAACAACTCTTGAAAGATATATACCAAGATATATTCAAAAAGACATTAGGTATACTGAATATGTTCAAATAACCCAAAAGAAGGTAGGAAAGAATGAATGAATGGAAAACAGGAAATGGAGAGGATAGAACTTTCAGAATGGCTGAATAAGGCTAGTCCTTTCTCCAAATTCTCTCTCCAAAATGAAATGGTTAAATCAGATGAAATTATTAAAAAAAAATCAGGCATTTAAAGAGTCTGAAATCAACCCAAGACATATAGCAAAATGTGAAGTATTTATTCAAGTAAATCTGCTGAGCCTCAGGAAGACCAGTGTGGCTTTTTAGTCAGAGGCTGCTCCTGTCCCCTCATCTCAACTTTGTGGTGCAAAAGTGATACAAAGATTGTGGGAAGGGCTGATTTCATTTGGAGAAGAATGTTGGAAATGCCGTGACTTGCAGTGTTTTCAAAACACAAAGTGATCTTAGTGGCAGAAAATCAGGGAAGGCCAACAACCCGGCTTGCTTGTGATTTTGATACTAGTTGAGGTAAGAAATAGACCAGCAAGCAGACCAGCTGGAAATTTAACAGGGGACCTGGGAACTAAGACAGGCAAAGCAAACCTTGATAAAACCCTGCACTAGAAGGCTTTAGCATGCACAAGTCTGCATGCACGCTAAGTGTTAATTGTACTTAGTGAGCTAATAGTACCTATTTGTATGTGCGACATTGAGAACACAGTTAAAAAAAAAAGGCACATGGTTATTAACTGCGTGAAATTTGAATACAATACTGAGGTAGGTTTTTCATCTAATCTATTAATTTTATGTATTATTCTCCCTTTTGATTTGAATTGGCTTAACACTACATCATCCTATATCATCTTAAAAATTTAGGTCATCTATTCATTTTATTTAAAAAGGAAACTTTTTTTTAAATCAAGGAATATTTTCTTTTTAACATTTCTTTTATTGAGTTATAGTCATTTTACAATGTTGTGTCAAATTCCAGTGTAGAGCACAATTTTTCAGGTATATATGAACATACATGTATTCATTGTCACATTTTTTTCACTGTGAGCTACACAAGATCTTGTATATATTTCCCTGTGCTATACAATATAATCTTGTTTGTCTATTCTACATTTTGAAATCCCATTCTGTCCCATCCCACCCCCTGCCCCCTTGGCAACCACAAGTTTGTATTCTATGTCTATGAGTCTATTTCTGTTATTTATTTATTTGTTTGTTTGTTTGTTTATTTATTTATTTATTTAAGTTCCACATATGAGCGATCTCATATGGTATTTTTCTTTCTTTTTCTGGGTTACTTCACTTAGAATGACATTCTCCAGGAACATCCATGTTGCTGCAAATGGTGTTATGTTGTTGGTTTTTATGGCTGAATAGTATTCCATTGTATAAATATACCGCATCTTCTTTATCCAGTCATCTGTTGATGGACATTTAGGCTGCTTCTATGTCTTGGCCTTTGTAAATAGTGATGCTATGAACACTGGGGTGTAGGTGTCATTTTGAAGTAGGGTTCCTTCTAGATATATGCCCAGAAGTGGGATTCTCAAGGAATATTTTCTATTGATTAGGTTGTAAAAACTGTCCAAAAATTGATGCCATTATTTTTTTCTCAGATTTCTAAGGGGCTAAGTCCAAGAAATAATAGTTTATTTCTATAAGAAATAACTATAGAGACTGAGCATAAATAAAAAACTGACTTGAAAAAAGTGGA
Organism: Camelus bactrianus; assembly: GCF_048773025.1. Lineage (NCBI taxonomy): Eukaryota > Metazoa > Chordata > Mammalia > Artiodactyla > Camelidae > Camelus > Camelus bactrianus. The sequence continues at coordinate 18,064,580 of NC_133567.1, read as the reverse complement.
GGGGAAAAACAACTTCACATTTGACTGTATTGGACCTTGTTAAGCAAAGTAGTCACATTTTGCTGGAACTAGAGAAGTAGGAAAAAATGAACACTGGATTAGAGAACAATAGTTGTCAGGAACTGCAAGCTTTATAATCAAATACTGCTACCAGAAAAGGGTGATCTAGAGTGTGTCGCTCAACTATGACATTTGACACCACCACCAAGCAGGATCGAATGTCTGTGTTGACCATGTTTGCAGACGAGCCCATCAGCTTGCTAAGCTGCCTTGTCAATGTCCACTTTTTTATCTGTTAATGGTAAATTATCAATGGCAAATGTCCTGCCCCATTTTTTCTGTTATATCTTAGCAGTTTACCCTATTCCAATTGGAAATCTTTCTTTTGTCTCTCTTGCTTTTGTGTTTCCACACAATTGACTTTAAAAAAAAAAGTATTTCAGAAAACATAATGATTGGCAAACAACTGTACTGGATACCGTAGGGGAGGAACAAAGGTAAATATAGTGATCTTTGAAAGCAGGTAGGGGATTGAAATATAGCTCCACCACTTATGTGTTATGTGACGTGGCCTTTGATTTCTCCAAGTTTCATTTATCTTATCAATAAAATGGGAAAAATATCTACCTCACAAGGTTGTGAGTATTAAATAGAACAATGCCTGCAGAGTTAGTAGCACAACTCTTGATGGATAAATAGTAATTGACATTATAATTAAGAATAAATGATGCACTTCAATGCTCTCAAGTAATGGGTATGTTGAAGTTCTGTTTTGTTTATCAGTTCTTTTGAATTTCTTATGTCTTTCCCTGGTGGCTGGATTATAATCTCCTCAGTAGTGGTTATGCTATATTTAAGAAATTTGCATTTTTACACGTTACTTCCTCAAACCATGTATGGTTTAGCAGTAAACATACAGTATGTACATGCCAAAGGAATTCATAAAGGAAGTCACTACATCCCATAATAAGCAAAAGCTCTCAAATGCTAAATTGTCTGAATAGTTGACCCAATGATGATGTGTGTGTGTACCTAAATGTATATATGTAACCCTGAATAAATAGATTAAATATATAACTAGAGTGCATTGAAGACATGGAGTGTATTTAATTCTCTCTTTTTTAAACAAATTGTAGTCTTAAACCTATTCTCAAAATACACACATACGCACACCCACACGCACAGAGCGATTATGCATCCACACATACATAATATGAATCATCTCACAATCAGAGGACAACGATTTTCTCTCACGATGCAGTTTCCCTACTTGAAGATAGTTCTAGACGTGGCTCTACAGCTGTATGTGTGGAGTTGAGCCAAGATACTCTCAAGTGTAGAAAGTGGTCCAGATGTCACTGCTACTGCTGGGGAGAGCTAGTCCAGAGGTTGTCATCTGGGCATTACCACTGCCAAAATTGTTGCCTTGGCCACAGCTGCTGGCTTTCTTGCTGCAAGGCGATGGAGCAAGAAAACATTTGAAAGTCTTGCCAAAACAGTGGGAGGCAGCTACAAAATGAGCACACACTGGTGTAAAAGTCACTGCTCAATTTGCTTTGCCACAAATCTGGTATAAAATGAATTTGTCCATAGATTAATTGCAACACTGTGTTTATATATATACAATTCTGAATTGTTTATGTGCAGAATTCCATCATTTAAGGCATAAATTCAAAGCTCATAAAGACCCGGCCAGCTATTGGTTGAGTTTATTAATAATCCTTGTATCATAATCTAGGAGAGTCAAATGATTCAAAACTGAACTTTTGGGATGTAGGTCACTAAGTGCATACTCTTTTCCTCCATCCTTCACTAAAATTACTATTTGTTTATAGATAGCATCTTATATTTCCTGCATCTCCTATAGTGCCTGACAAACTATAGATCTTGTAGCAGATGTTAAGTGCATGCTGTTGAGGTGATGTGAACTGAACAGCATTTAACAGAACTGAATGAAATCGAAATGAATCACATTAATTGGTACTATGAGTTAGTTTTTGATCTTACATTTTGCTATGACCTCACATTGATAAATATATCTTATTGTGAGTCACTTATGGAATTTTTCTATATAAATATCAATATGCAAAAAAATAATTGAGGCAAAAGTGAAAAAATTGAAAAAAAATGTGGGGCAGGTAGTTGGGTTAAAGCACTGATAACAGCTATTGATGGTAATTCACTTCTTTTTTGACTCAGTATTTGATATGTAGATAAATGACAGTAAGAATTATATAATAGATACCAATTTACAAATGAAAATTTAAAAATTGTCTTGGACACAGTAAGAGAAACATAATATTTTTCCATGGACGTGAAGTACCCTACTTCATTTATTCAATAAGTATATTTTGAGCAAAACTTGGTATGAAATAATCTCCCAGAAGATACAAAATAAACAGAAGATAGTACTTCCATTCAAAGGGCTCCCAGTCACATGGAAGATTCATATATAAATGTGGATAAATTTTAACATAATAAGGCTTGTGATAGAAATACACATAGGAAATCTGCCTGGAAAGAAAGGTCAGGTAAGGATTAGTGGAAAGTGAGACTTGAGCATGTTTTTAAAATAAATGTAGAAGGGATCCAGATAAGGGGGTAAAGGGAAGAGAAAGAACAGTCCAGAAAAAGAGACAAAATACATAAAGTCAGGACACATGATGCTGCATATCCAGATCACTAAGGTGCTTTTGCAGCATAGTATTAATCAGTATTTTCTTTTTCTTCCTTCTTTCCTTTTTTCCTTCCTTTCTTTTTTCTTCCTTCCTTTCTTTTTTCTTCCTTCCTTTCTTTTTTCTTCCTTCCTTCCTTCTTTTTGTCTTTCTGTCTTTTCTGTCTTTCTGTCTTTTCTTCCTTCCTTCCTTCCTTCCTTTCTTTCTTTCTTTCTTTCTTTCTTTCTTTCTTTCTTTCTTTCTTTCTTTCTTTCTTTCTTTCTTTCTTTCTTTCTTTCTTTCTTCTTTCATTCATAGCATGATGCAGAATTTTAATTCAAAGAGTCTTAAATGAAAAAGAGACTATTTGCTCTCATCCAAACTTTGAAAAAGAGAAGGACACAAGTATGGCTCAAACCAAGGACAGGCTTTTCTTCTATGTTATCCATATTTTTATTTTATTTTCTAAAAATACAGAATGGTTTTATCAGATAGTCAAGATCGAAGCCACAGGTATTCACTTTATTCCATCTCCGTACCAAGAGTAGGAGAGTGTGCCCCAGAAGTCCCAGCTAGAAAAAATTTAGGTAGGGTGTTGATTGCCAGTATCTCTTAAGCCAAGTAAGGGCACAGTATGTTTGGCTCCATTTTTCTTACATAACAAAACCTCTCTGCCCACAAAGTAATTGAGAGCATTGACCAGGATCATATGGAATTCAGGATGGGAATTTTTGTCTAAAGGATGGAAAGGATGATACCCACAATTAGAGGAGGACAGGATGCTGTGCTGATAAATCTATCAAATGTGCTTCTCATTCTACTAGAGACTTTGAAATTTTTCCTTTAGATCATGTAAAATTTTGAAAGGTTTTGTTCAAAAGAGTAATTCATTTGTTTTTGTAGGACCTGTCTCAGTCATTCTGGTGGGAGATGATGAGAGATGGTACACTGACAGTGACTAAATATATAGATAGAGGGAAAGTATTTAAGAAATAGGGAGAAAATCTGGTGTAACAAGACTGAATGGGAGGTAGGTTTGGAAAAAGAGAAAGTGGTAGAGGAAAGAGGGGAGAAAAAGCTCCCTTTATTCAATTCCTCAGTTAATTTTATGTTGAAATGCAATCACTCTTTCTTTTAAACCCTGTAGTTACTTCATTTAATTTAGCCTTCATCATCTCTTTTCCTTGGAATATTGCAATCGTCTATTCAGCAGTCTGTGTTTTTATAAGCTCTTATTCATATTAATATTGGACAACTATTGCTTTAAATGTTAAACCATTTCAGCAATCAAGAGACAACTTCATAATGGATATAATATTGAAAATACATATTTATTTAATGAGGAAGGCATATAATTATTGAACATTTAAATTGTTGCATACTTACTGTAAAGGTATTAATAACAATATAATGATGACTACATTTTTAACTATTCAGTAAGCCACTGTGGTTTAGTTATATTACCATATTTTAACTTCATAGTAGTGATTAATAATAGTATTCTCAATTTTAATATGTGGAAGATGAGATTTATATAGATTAAGTCACCTCCCTAATAAATAGAATATTAAACATATCATGATCATCTGGCTCTCATTCCATTTCCTATGCTCTGAACCGGATGAGCAAGAAAGTGATTGAAGTTATTTTGGGGATCTCAAAAAAAGTTTTTCATATTTAATCAATTAATTTAGTTATTTTTATTGTTTACCTACATTTTTATGTTTCATTATAAAGTATTACCACCACCTGAGACACAGCTTCAAATTTACATCTTTGAAATACGATCTTTTGGTGACTGCTGCCAGTATTTTGAACTTTAGCATCTTGAGAATTTGTAGGAGAGTAATGATTTTAATTTTCCATAGAATCAACAGACTTCCTTGGTCAACCAACATAAAAAATAAAATTTGCAACTTTCTCATGGGTTAGGTCTAGCATATATTTTCTTCTCATTATAGAAAAAGCAAAGAGGAAGTGGCTGAAATTTTTGCTTTTATAAACCTTGCCTATGGTATGCAGAAATTCTATGTGGGAGTAGTATAGTTTCAGTTGTGAATTCCCATGCTTTGATATGTTAGGCTGGAGTATATCTTTTGGTGCCTTGGTTAGAAATCTGAAACCCTCATTATTTCTGCATTTATTAAACTATGTCTTTTGTTCCACTTGCAGACCAAGTAGTCAGCTTTGATAAAATTCGATATACATTCATAAATCTGCTCTGATCTAGGCTTTCTAAATGGTTCATCCCGGGGCACCCTAGAATGTTTGAGAAGATACTTTTAACTGGTTTCTTTTTTCTCCCTTTTAGTTTGGCTGTTTTCATTTACATACCTGAAACTTTTGATTCTGCATTTGTTCTGTTTCCAAGACTGAGATGATTTTGTGGCTTTTCTATCACAAAAGCTTTACACTACATATTTTGCAGGATTTTCATGAATTAATGCTCTTATTTTAAATACAGAATCTCATAAAATAATTTCTTATACATAGATTTATATCTATCTATCTATCTATATCTGCATATGTGTGCATGTGTTTTGTAAAGAGAAATTTGCTGTTTTAAAACAGAAATATTAGTTATGTTCTACATATGTTTACTCAAAATTTTCTTGTCAAGACCAGGAATTTACAGGTCATGCTTTTGTATCTGTTTCTTTGAAAGTATGTTCATTGAGGGATATAGCCTGATTCCTAGCAGCTAAAGATATCTTGAAAACACAGTTTATTTTAAGATTCCATATATAAACATCTCATGGGTCTAAAAATAATCTTATAGTGTTATTTTTGTACTCTCTGCATCTCAATTTTTAATTTATTAGAATTCATGAGATTAAATTAGTGAAGCTATGTTATGCTTTACACACAAACACAGACACACACATTATATTTACATCAGTCTTCTGGGCCCTTATATCTATTATGCATTCCACCAAAGCACCTACATAAGAGGATAGAAATTGGAATTACTTTTCCTAAGGTGTCTATCCAGCATGCATTCCACTTTTCCAGCTCTTTTGGACCTTTCCCATATTTCTCAGATTCCCACCAGTATCTTGAGCCCAATATGTGTCAAGTGAAATTCTCTCTCTCTCTTTTTTTCCCTAGGTGTGATCCCAAAAGTCTCACTACACGTATGATGATGGTGTTGATTTTTCTCAGTGCAAGAAGTAAGTTGATTTCCCGTGGAATTCTCCTGGTTAAATCAATGTTCAGGTCCAGTGGGCACCTTCTGAATTTTGTTCCTTGGTTTTGGTAACAGGGACCTACCTGAATACAATTTACTCAGGTAGAAGTGGTTATGAACATAGACTGGTCAGATCTTATGCTCTGAGTAGCTTAATTGTCCAGTGATCCCAGTCGCTGCCCCTGTGGCTTCACCATTGCACTAGCACTGAGGCCACATCTACGTCCTGTTCCTAGCCAATGACTGAACATAGCTGAAGTACTAAAGTGGACCCATTTCAGTAAAAAGCAGAGCTCTTTCAAGGCACAGTTCTGTCTTGAGAGCACTCAGCCACCAAACTGCAATGTTCTTTGAATTGTGCTGTAATCTGTGACCCATCCTACAATAATCATTCCAGTCACTCTTTTCTTAAACATGATTCATATTTATATCATAAGCTGAAGATTCTTTCCACTTCCTCTTGCTGCCTCTCTATCTCACTCTCCTCTCTAATCCCATTTTGTCACCTGCATCTTGGAGAACTCAAACTAACACAAATGGCAACTAGAATAGTTCAAGGAAAGTGGTAAGATGAGGATTTGAGATCAACTCACTCTCCACTGTGCTGGTGAAAAGTACATTATTCTGAGTGGTTCTGGGGCACAGGTAGTTGCAAACACAGGATGGTTACCCATTAATAATATTTCCCTATTTAAGACCTGGAAAAATATCCTGGTGGAGGGAAATATCTTTGAAGTTGTAGGTGATTCAGGCATTTGTAAGGTATGGTGGTAACTATGCCCATAAATAGAACAGAGTTGCTGGTCACTGCTAATCTCTATTGACTTCTTGCAGAGGGATGATGAGAAACAGTTAGGGGCCTCTTTGGTAACTTACAAAAGGACCCTTGTCTCCCACAGTAAAGGCTGACCAGTATACCAAAGATCTGTTAGAGTGGAGATCAAGAAGTATTTGAATGCACCCCCAAGGTAAAGCTGAACACCTCTGAACCTGAAATTGGGGATGAGAACTTCTGGAAGAATGCCTCTGAAAACATGACTCTGCAGACTTTTAAACCCTATGCGTTTAACGAGATGTCCCACTTTTTCTTCCAAGAGCTAGTGCTTCTCCTGTTTTGGAAGATGTTGCAAAAGCCTCTCCACCATAAGGTGACTTGTAACCTTTCAGTAGCTTCCACTACCACCGTTGCTGACTCATGAGCTGATACCTAGTTTAAATCTCAGCATAACTTGGCCAGGGATGTGCAAGGCCTGATAAAAGAGAAAAGAGATTCTATATTGGAGAAACTGCAAAAATTAGCGAGTAGGTACCAGCAGGAGTCAAGAAAGCAACCCTGGAATTGAATATTAATAGTGCTTGATCAAGGGGGTTGGGATTTAACATTGGATAAGTAATGATCCATTGACTTAGAAACACATTATCTGGGTGTGAAATATATAATACTCTGGCAAGAACCACAAGGAACGGAGCACCTTTACTGTTAGAGAAGCTTTTATAAGCATGGAAAAAGTGATGGCCAATGCTGAACCTTTGACACGTCTCTATTTCTATAAAAGAATTCTATACTTGTTGACTACAAAGGGTCCCTTCCATCCCCAGAAGGGGTAGCTGTCCATCCCATTAAAGACAGATCCTTATTATGAGTGTGTGTTTGCCTTTCCTGACCTCAGACTCCCAGCACAACTATCCAGGGGATTGTGTAATGCTTATTTCATAAGCATAGAACTTTATACAGCATAGCACCATGGCCAGAAGACTCACTTTATAATGAAGGAGATACAGGATTGCACCCGCAACCACGAGATCGAGTCACATCACATAGTACACCAGCCAGAAGTATCTGGCTTCATGCAATAGTTGAATGGCTTTCTCAAGACATGGATAAATCACCACCTTGGAGGTAAACTCTGAGTGGATAGAATGATATCCTTCAAGATGTACTGCATGCATTGAATCAGAGCACATACTTTGCATAGCACCGTGCCGCCAACAGCTCCAGGGTACTTGGGATGACAGCAGGTGTAAAGAGAAGTCACCATCGTAATAGGAGTGACCAGTCTGATCAAGGAGAGACTGGGCTGTTTTTACAAAATGCAATCAAGAAGAAATCCATGCAGAAGCCAGATGATACACTTACTTGAACACCTCTTGGTAACCCCTCGCCCCACTGTAATAGTGACCAAACAGACTCAGGAGACTCGGTCCAAGACCTGTATAACTGACAAGAACCCAGAACCTCAGGAATGAATGTCTGAGTCACCCTGCCAAGAACTTTTGAAGTGATGGTAGGAAACAAAGCTCCATGAATACTTCCATGTTTCAGTGAATTCAGAACTTTCTGAGCAAAGATTACTAAAAATCTGTGTAAAGTATAATTGGATGGTAAACAGGCTTTGAAAATCAGAGATTGTTCATTGCTCAGGTGCCATTTGCTTGCATTTAATGTAACAAATTTGGAGACTACATTCTTATCTCCCCCAGAGTCATTTGAATACAAATACGATTCAGAGTAGCATAGAGAGGACTAGTCTGCCCTGCAAAGTGCAAGTCCCTACCTCTCTCTCTCTCTCCCAATTATTCCACCTCCCAAAGAGAGGGAACAACAGAAGCCAGCTGCCCTATATGAGCTCCAAGTCTTATAATTTCAAAGTTCCTTTTCTGTAGAGCAGCTCCTGCACATTCCAGTGATATCTGGCCCAACTTATCAGGTCAGGGGTATTTAGCATTGGTCCTGCAGGAAGACAAGGATGACTACTAGTTGTAGCTCTGAGGCCACTCGTAGAGAGAAGGGCTGTTGTTCATCTCACTAACCTTCCACTTTTAAGGTTCTCTTCAGGAAGCTCATAGAAACCATGGCAGAGCTGTTCCCCCAAGCATCATGGAGAAGTGGATATGTGTAGCGCAAAGCATGGCCTAGGGTAGCTTTGAGGCATGACACTTACATCTTCTACTACAGGGAGCAAGATGAGCTGATGGCTCCAGTTACTACTGTCAGCACAGGACAGAGCCTGGCAGGGCCAAGAAGGCAGGCCATTCCTGTAATACACAAGATTACCCCAACAGTTGACTTTGGCCCCAGAATGCCCCATTGGCCTTGCCAGACCTTTCTTGGAACCTCAGTATAGCCTGAGACTCTACCTAGTCAATCTCCTTCCTTTTCTCTGTCCTTCCAGGGCTATCAAATCTGCATCATGTTCTGAAGGTTCTTCTAACTTTCTCATGCTCCTTCCGCTAAGAAAGCTCTTGCACATCTAATCCTGGCTGGCCATCTGCTTTCTCATGGATGCAAAATAACTCAGGGTATAAATTTATGGAGCAGCCTGAGGGAATCCAGCATGGTCTTCTCTTATGCACCTAATGGGCACTCAGGAAACATTTTTAAAGCATTTTTGGAGTGAACATTTGTGGGAGTGTGTGTGGGGACAAAGATTAGCAGCCGTCGGGTATTGCTTTTGCTATACCATTAAATTTTCATCTTTTGCACTGAGTGAGTGTAACCAGCTCTTAGCCCGAATGGACAGGGGGAAGAAAGAAAGGACTTTCTGTTTTAAACAGTGAGTGAAAATAGAAGTTGACTCTACAAATGAGTATTGAGAGTCGTGTTCTATGAAGGAACAAAAGGAGGTTGTCCTGGGCCGAATACCTTTGTCACGTAGTAGCATAATGGAGAAGTATTGTCCTTTAAATAAATGCACACATAAGTGTACTATTGTCAGTCAAGCTGATGTTTTTCAAAAGTATATGGGATTCTCCCTCTGACTTGGTGGGGAAAGAAAAAGGGAAAAGTAGGAAAAAAGCCAAAAACAAATAAACAAACCCCAAAACAGTTAAGTGTAGTATCACTACCAAGCAGTTGGCAGTGACTGTTTAACATCACCAATGGAACACATTTTCATTTGGGAGGGAGCTCAAAAGCTGCCCTGGGCATGGTTCACAGACACACATGCACTCATCTGTCTCATGCTGCTGTTTACACTGAGTGAGGTACTGATTAGCGTGCCCCACGTGTTCTCAAAGTTGGATGCTCATCTGTGTCACTCAGGGAGTTTTTAAAAATACCCGTGCTCCAGCCTCACTTCTGGAGATTCTGACTAAATTGTTCTGGATGGTTCTAGGCATTAGTATTTTTTAAGCTTTCTTGGCTGTTTTTAAAGTGCAACCAGGATTGAACAATTGGTAAAGTGTAAAAGAGAGAGAGAGAGAGAGAGAGAGACTGATCATTACATCCATTCGCTAGACCAGTGGAAAGTTCTGTATCCACCTGCACTGTTGCAGAGGGGACAGCAGCAATTATATTGCACTAGGAAGGGTTCAGAGGCATTTCCTTGTCATGTTATTTCTCGATTGACCCGTTCCCATTACATTTTGTCTCGTTCTAAAGACTCTGCCATCCTGTCTAATTGACTGCATCCAAAGCCGCAGTGTTGGTCCCACCGTCGCTATGTCAGGGTCTTTCAGCCCAGGTCCATGAGGACATCCATGTTTTATAAGTTATGGTTTTTATTCATATCCTTTTAAACCATCTTCTTAAGTGATCAGTAGTTTTATTTATACTTTTTTAAAAGTTCTCTTCTTTTTAAATGAGAGAAGACATTACTTTGTGTCAAAAGACATTTACAGAAATAAACCTGACCAGATAGTAAGCCGATGCTTGGGATTAGACCAAAGGGCCCTTTGCTCCCCATTCTGCTGCTTAACTCACCGAGGCATGAGGCTAGTATATGGCTTTGATGCCAGCCACAGCCTCTTTGGATTAATCCTTAGCCTTAATGCCTCAAGACTTAGTGAGCTGCAACATACCAATTCCCACATGTCCCATTTCTCTTACTGATGGGTTAGTTTTCACTTCATCATTTCTGCAAGTATCATAAGTGTCAAATGGGTCGATAAAAGCATCAATGTTAGGACAGTTCATGTCCTGGTGGTCAGCCAGTGCCCACATGCTGAGGATCAAACGGTGTGTCACTCCCCAAATGTCCCCAGCACAGAAGAATTAGGCTGTATTGACACATTTCTCAGATGGAGTAAAACCGTAATTTCTAATCTGCTACATTCCATTGTTGGATTGCTCTGTCATTTCATAGAGACTTCTGGTAACAATTAATACAGCCATAAAAAAAAAGGAAAATAACAGGGCAAAACATGCACACAAATTGAAAGCAGATATCTGAATGCTGTTGTCCCACAAATTTAGATCAACCACAAGTCTGCCTGGAAACTTGTAAATAGCATTCATCAGTGATGTTATCATATAAAGTGCAGTAGGGAAATCACAATGGAGCCTATTTGTACATTCTGGAATTAATATCTATGTGCAGATAATTAAGAGAGCAATAAAAATACATGGAATGAATGTACACAGGGGAAGGTAAGAACTGAACATGATCCAAATATGTCATATTGTGGAAACCTTGGGGAAATAAATCTTTATGGGATACTGGCAGACGGCATTGCTGCTGGAACCAGGATTTTGAAGTCTTGCAGCTTGGAAATAATGCTTTCAGTTAATAAGGGTGTGTGAGTGGAATTAAACTCACCACTCCCACTATTGTAGTCAGAATTATGTGCCTAATTTCCATACACTTTCCTGAAAATAATTCTTGCAACTTCTTTGAAGAGAAGGCTTTCGAACAAGCCATGGTCGCATCAAATGATAGCAAGATAAACCTTCTTCCCATTGCATATGTGCACCTCCTCTTACATTGTGAAGGTGGAGATATTCACACAGGCATCAGGAACTATCCAGGGTGTTCCAAGAGAACAAACCTGAGCCAAGTGACTCAAGTTTAAGTTTTGACTGAATGAAAAACCTTTTGAAGACTGCTGAGTTGATTAAAGCGTAACGGTGCTACGTGAAGCAGTGACCTCACAAGCTAGTGCTTCCTGGTTTTAGGAACCAGTGTTGAAAGAATGTTTGCAACAATATAGATACAAAGCCAGATATGGTCTGAGTGATTTAAATGTTTTGTTTCTGTATCTCACAGGGCAATGCAGCAGGCTTTGGGGAAAAATGAGTCACACAGTTGAGGCACAATTAAGTGCACTTGTAGTTTTCTGTGCACAATGCAGTGTTCTTTGATTTACAGCAGACTAGATTTCAAAAATCACTAAATTTACGACTGAAACATTACGCTGTACACCAGAAATTGACACAGCATTGTAAACTGACTATACTTCAATGAAAAAGAAAAAAAATCAATAAATTTATATTATCAATTGTCTGTGTGTGTGTGTGTGTGTTGGTGAAAAGGGAGTTCAGATTCGTTTTGGTATTTCTTTACAAATGAAACTAAAACATACGATCATTTTTTTATCAACAGTTTTAAAAGAAAATACAAAAAATAAAACACAAGGTAATTTCTGGACAGTTTCCAAATACCCAAGACATGCTTTTTTTTTTTTTTTTTTTTTTTTTTTGAGAGAGATAAACAAAATGGAAATTTACCTCACTGAATAATTTAAGTGCAAATGTCTCGGTCACAGATTGCTTTAAAACAGTATGTTCCCATGTTCACTTATCTTTATAGAATTGTTAATAAGTAAATAAGAATAGTGCTAATCTCAGTAGTGAAAAGACATCATTAGAAGTCCTTTAGTAACGTGCCCCATCAAAAAGGCCAATAAGAACGAAAAAATTAAAACCGAATGTATTATCCCTAAAATAAATACTTTTTCTCCCATTATCTTTGTCCTGTATCCTCTGATGATTCATAATAAATTGTTCTCTATATCATCTGAGAAATACAACTTTTCTCACTTGCTAATAAGACTAGCTTGACTTAACATGGAAACGTTATTGGACTGACACGTGGTATGGGCTTCCACAGGTAAAATTAATAGGACATTTATTTATAATTAAAACATAACTCATGATTTTAGTGATGGAAGTACCACAAATAATATTTGTTTTCAATTAAGAAAAGAGACCATTAGGCACCAGAGGAGGAAGGATAAGACACTGAAGGAAACTTTAATTCTGTGACACCTGAAGCACCTGTGGGAAAACCATTGTTCCCCAGCCTCTTGCTGGGAAGATTTGGAGAAAAGACTTTTTGACTGTGATACTGCCGATCCTTCTATGATTCTCAGGGTTATAATTCTAGACAGAGGAGAGTGCTCCTTCTGCCTGAGGACAAAGGTGAAGTGTGCTTGGTCTACACAGAGGTTCATGGAGTTGCCGCTTACCTGCCCCTCCCCTGTCTCTGTTACGCCCTTTCTCAGCCTTGCTCCTGAGCAGAACTGTCTTTGGAACATAAAGTCATTGATACTTGTAGAGACTAAAGATCACTTCTCCCCTGGGCCTTTGTGATTTTAAGAAATGCATTTAGCTTATTTGGCTTAACCTAAAACTTCAGAGTGACTTTCAGAAATAAAGGGAATGTCCAAATGAATGTGTGTGTGTGTGTGTGTGTGTGACATGTGTTATTTTGGGCACAGTGGAAAGTTCTCTTGAGGGGCAACACACAGCCTAAAGACTGCAACCTCTTCTGTATTTAGGAGGACAGTCCTACCTTTGGGATTCCTCAGAGTTCAAAACTCCTTCATATTCACTGTACTCTTGGCATCCATATCATCAGAAAACCGTAACACAAATAAAGCTTTACTGATTCATAAATATCCTTCAGGATTTCCCTTTACTAATTAAGATCTCACAGCTGTTCATAAAGCTACTCTCTTCCAGGCTGCCTTGTATACGGCACACACTCAGCATTTATTCTTTTATTAGATCTGTCCTTTAACTACAGGTGATGCTGTGTTTAGCTGATATCATCCCAAGATGGGTTTCTAAGGGCCACCCTTGTGATCGCATAAGGAAACCAAAATTCTGTGATAAAGCAGCTTTGATAATAATGCACACACACAAAAAAAGTTGACTACAAATATCATTAGCTTTATGAGTTGCTCTAATAATGGGAACTGATCATGTTGTAATAAAAACAAAAATTAAGAATCATTAACTGTTGCAGCAATTGGGATAGTTGAAACCCCTCTCCATCAAATAAACACAGTGCTCTATAAAATTTTCAGGGGAGATTGGATTTATCTCAAAAAGAATCTTTAAAAATCAAGAATGACAAATTCTGGGGAGGGTACAGCTCAAGTGGTAGAGCACATGCTTAGCATGCACGAGGTCCTAGGTTCAATTCCCGGGACCTCCATTAAAGTAAATAAATAAACCTAATTACCTGCCCCATTCCCACCAAAATTCAAGTCCAAAGCATACTTTGAGATGTGTGCATTAATTGCTCCTTGTCATGTAAGATCAGCTACTCCCTCCTCTGTTGCTTCCTTGAATCTTTCAAACTCTTACCATTAACTATTTTAATCATTGGGTGAATGCAGAGGTATATGAAATACACATATAATTCCTTACCTTCACAAATACTCCAGTCCCACCTGAAATAGGATGCATGGGCACATAATTTTATTACAGTGAGACAATTTCCTCCAGAGAAGAGTAAAAAGGGCTCTGAAATCATGAAAAGGAAAATATTTTGTGATGTTTCAGTGGATTTTTTGAAGGATCAGTAAGGATTATTGCAGGAAGAGGTGGAGATTGGGCAAGCCAGGGAAATCAAGTAGATATCACATTTCAAAGTCCATGAGAACTTCGTGTGGCTGGGGAATAAAGGCGAGTAAGAGGAAACAAACAAAAAATGTGGCTAAAAGTAAACATGATGCGATCGGTTAGGTCTAGATTAAACAAACCATGCCTGTGCACACAAGTAGTTTGTACCTCACCTTATACACAAGAGGGGGTTTTAAAACGTATTTATCATATTTGTGGTCATGTGGAAGGGCATAGATTAAGAGGAGGAGAGGGTCAGGTGGGAAAAGAGGAACAGAACCATCAGTTTAGAGTGAGTTGAAACTTGTATTTCTGTCTTAATGTTTGAGACCCAGCCTTGGAAGAAGCTAGGGAGCAGACTGTCAACTCTGCGTTGATCAAATGTGAAAGCACGCCAGATCAGCGCTCCCCCTGGACAGCTGGCGGACGCTGTGTCTGGCGTGCACATGGTACGTGTACAGCCAAAAGGGTGAGTGCTTCTCCTTCCTCATGGCTCATTAAGATGAGATGAAAAGGGATGAGACTCACATTTTCAGCTCCACATCTCTAATAGAGAAATGTCAATGGGTTGTGGCAAATTGGAGTGACAAAATATTACTCTTTTGTGTATTTCCCAGGGAAATGCAGGGTATGATAAAAGGATGTACATAATCTACTGTCAAAATCCAGAAAAATAATTCCAGACCCAATGTAGTGCTATCTTCTACAATTCTCTATTTTAGTCGGATGTGAGTACTCTTTCTAGCGTCACGAGGAGTGTCTCATGAAGATTATGGAAAGTGTAACATACAGTCGTCTAAAAGATGAGGCAGGCTGTTTTTCTAGCCGATTATTTCAAGGGATGTTTCATAAATAGACAGTTTAATAAGAATGAACAAAAATCCATTGGCTACTTGAATTATTTTATTTTAGGATGGAAGTAGTTTAGTGCTGTATGTGGCTGGCCACTACATTGTACCTGAACTGAACATGTAAGCCTCTTAAGTCAACTAATTCCAAAAAAGAAGCAACAACATTTCATTCACTCATTCATTTATTCATTTTTTACTTCCTCATAATTGCCATTTTAAACAGCTTTTATAAATCACAGTGGGTACAAAGATAATAAAAATAATGACTCCACTCTTGAAGAATTTTCAGACTAGTAGAGATAAAAGCTAGACATGCAAATAGATCAATTGTAACATAATGTGGCAAGTACAATGGAAAAATGGAAACAGTTCTGTCTAGGAGCTCCAGCAGGGTTCACAGAAGAGATTTAAAATTTTGTCTTGAAGTATGAATGGCAGTGAGCCAGGTCTAAAGGGGAAAGTCATACTAACAAAGAAATTAAATCTAAAAACATGTATTAAAGAAAGATAGTTTTTAAATCTTGAGATATAATAGAATAACACTTACAAAAACAACAATAAGCAATAGGTAATGGGTACCTTTCAAGTGTAGAAAACAGCTTGGAGTTTGTCTTTTTAGAATGTGCTGGATAGTCTCCTGCCAAAAACAGTAACAAAGGGAAATCTTTCATTTCATTCAGTGATAAAGTTTCCCCTGCTAATGCTGTGATTTTATTCTATCATATCCTCATTTTTACTTTATTTTTTATTGAAGTATAGTTGATTTAAAATGTTGTGTTAGTTTCTGGTGTACAGCATAATGAGTCAGTTTTATATATATAATATTATAATATAATATATATATTATATATATATATATATATAATTTTTCATATTCTTTTCCATTATGGTTTATTATAGGGCATTGAATATAATTCCCTGTGCTATACAGTTGTATATCTATTTTATATACAGTAGTTTGTATCTACTAATCCCAAACTCCTAATTTATCCCTCCCCTAACCTGTTTTCCCTTTGGTAACCATAGGCTCATTTTCTATGTCTGTGAGTCTATTTTTGTTTTGTAAATAAGTTCATTTGTATCAATTTTTTAGATTCCACATGTAAGTGGTATCATATTTATCTTTCTCTTCCTGACATACTTCACTTAGTATGATCACCTCTACGTCCATCCATGATGCTGCAAATAACAGTATTTCATTCTCTTTTTATGGCTGAGTAGTATTTCATTGTGTATATATACCACAACTTCTTTATCCACTCATCTGTTGATGGACATTTAGGTTGCTTCAGTGCCTTGGCTATTGTAAATAGTGCTGCTATGAACATTGGGGTGCATAAATCTTTTCAAATTAGAGTTTTCTCCAGATATGTGCCCAGGATTGGGATTGCTATATCGTATGATAAGTCTATTTTTAGTTTTTTAAGGAACCTCCATACTGTCCTTCATAGTGGCTGCATTCCTACCAACAGTGTAGGGGGGTTCCCTTTTCTCCACACCCTCTCCAGCATTTATTATTTGTAGACTTTTTAATGATGACCATTCTGATCATCAAAAGGGTGTGAGATGGTAACTCATTGTAGTTTTGATTTGCATTTTTCTAATACTTAGTGATGTTGAGCATCTTTTCATGTTCCTATTGGCTATCTGTATGTCTTCTTTAGAGAAATATCTATTTAGATCTTCTGCCCATTTTTTGATTGAGTTGTTTGTTTTTCTGTTGTTAAGTTGTATGAGCTACCTGTATATTTTGGAAATTTAGCCCTTGTAAGTCACGTTGTTTGCAAATATTTTCTCTCAGTCCTGTAGATTGCCTTTTCATTTTGTTTGTGGTTTTCTTTGGTGGGCAAAAGCATATAAATTTGATTAGGTCCCATTTTTCTATTTTTGCTTTTATTTCTATTGCCTTAGGAGACTGACCTAAGAAAACACTGGTATTCATTCATGTCAGAGACTGTTTTGCCTGTGTTCTCTCCTAGGAGTTTTATGGTGTCCTGTCTTATATTTACATCTTTAAGCCATTTTGAATCTATTTTTGTGCATGGTGTGAAGAGTGTTCTAACTTCACTGATTTGCACGTGACCATCCAGCTTTCCCAAGGCCACTTGCTGAAGAGACTGTCTTTTCTCCATTGTATATTCTTGCCTCTGTCACAGCTAAGTTGACCATAGGTGTGTGGGCTTTTCTGGGCTTTCTATTCTGTTCCATTGACTCACACGTATGTTTCTGAACCAACACCACACTGTTTTGATTACTGTAGCTCTGTAGTATTGCCTGAAATCTGGGAGGGTTATTCCTTCAGCTTTGTTCTTTTTCCTTAGGATTGTTTTGTTAATTCTTGGTCTTTTATGGTTCCATATAAATGCTAGGATTATTTGGGCTGGTTCTGTGGAAAATGTCCTAGGTAATTTGATAGGGTTCTTATTAAATCTGTAAATTGTTTTGGGTAGTATGGCCATTTTAACAATACTAATTCTTCTAATCCAAGAGCATGCATACCCTAATTTTTAACAGCATCATTAGCACATTATTTTGGGTATAATTATACAGATACATAAAATCAAGAGCCTGCCAATAACATATTTAAATATTTTACCTTAGTGGACAATCATTACTAGACTTCGAATTTCATCTGTTGAATTAGGTTCTCAGTGTTGTTGCTTAATAGGTATACTAATTCAAGCAGCCTATTTATTGTGTTCTTAGAATCTTAATTTACTAATCTTTAGAAAGGAGGTCATGTCCCTGAAGTGGAAGAGATGAATGCTCACTGCATCATGCTTTACACTGAAAATGAAAAATGCTATAAATATGAATGTGACATTATTATAATAATGATTATCTGTGATATCAATGCATGTCTATTGAGTTAGAGTCAGAATGAATGTCCTGTTAATGAGAGCCATATTCTGCTCAGCTTTGCTTTTTGGAAGAGAATGGGGGAATCTTAAGCAAAACTGTCTATTTTCTCATTTCATCCCTACTAATTACTAGTCATCTGACAATTGGCTTACTTTTCTGAATATCAGTGTTTCTCATGTGTAAATTGTGAGTGGAAACAGCTAACATCTATACAGATAATATGTTTCTGTTTAGAGTATGATTTTGCACGTAACAGTTTGTGTAATTGACAAGTGTATTAAATAAGCATTTGCATAATTCACACTTTTTTATGCAAAAACTGAGACTCAGAAAAAGTGTATCACTTGTTGGAAGACATGGTTTAGTAGCTCAGGGCGATGAACTTTTACTTCTGTCATTTGTTCTTACATCCTAGGTTCTTTCTATAATACCACGTAGTTGCCTTACTGAATTCTAGTTTCACTACTTTTCTTAAGGGCTGTGGGGAAGAACCAAGTGAAATAATACATTCCGATTCTAATTAAATTAATGCCAATGCGTAAGGCACTGTGACTATTTTCAAGCTCTAGAAAATTAGGATGAAAGACATAACATATTTGTGCTTATTTCCATATATATATCTGCCTTTTAATATTGACTTTAAATTATATAGTTAATATTTTATTCCCCCCCCATTATAAGATAAAGTAAATGTTCCCCTTGGATTTTTATGCTGAAGATTGTTTATAAGTATGGAAGATTTCAGTTTTATTCCAGATACGGAAAGCGTCTATGTCTTTCCAGTCTGAGTGTTTTAGGACGTAAAAAAGTACCCGTTGCTCCTAATTCACACACTTGGGGTCTGTTTGCTTAGGTTTCATTATAAGCTAGGGCATCCTCAAAGAATTAGCTGTGGGCAAGGAAGAAATCTTTACTCCCTGAGAATAATCAACTGAATCACCCTGGGATAGGAAAACAGGAGTGAAACAAGGATTTGAGTACTTTCAAGCCCAGTATTAGATTTGAGGACCCTTGTCTGCCTACACTAAGGGATTTTAAACAAAAAGGTATCCATTTACCTTAAGAAGTACAAAGTTTATTTAAGAGCCCCTGATCTCTTTAGAATATGATACGAGTCTTGGCATTGAGCAGAAACCCGTGATTTTGCAACATGTGTCCACATGTGGTTCACGTACTCCACATGTGTTCTGTCAGCGGGTCCCGTGACCTTGCAGTGGTTCACATGTGTTTTACATATGCTTTGTATGGTTCACATCTGTTTTAAACATTTTTTTCCCTGACAGTAGACACTCTTGTTATATTACCATTTGCTATAATAATTAAATTTGAAGAACTTAACTCGAGAGGGTTTGTGGGGGAGGGCATTTGTTCATTTTGATTTATATTTGGTGCTGTGTTGAGTGATACCCATTATACCTGCTTATCATATCTCTTTGTAGGCAGACTGTTGCTGCGTTTAACCTCACTGAAGCCAGACTAATCCAGAGATGTTCTTAAATTCCTATGACTCATATGAAGGTTATCATTTTAGAAAAGACCTTGAGCACATACTCTGGGTTTAGGGGAAAAAAATAACTCTGACATTTCCAAGAGGAAAGACTTCTTTTTAATTTTATATTGTAGATGCAGAGCTTAAGGCATTTAAACACTTACAGTAAGTAATATAATATAAATCATGTAACAAAAATCAAATTTAAATGAAAACCTTGTGTGGTGTATTGCAGTCACAGAAGAAGATACAAAATTAACGTGGACACCTTCCTGTTTTACTTATATCAAGAGAAAATAAAATTCATTGTAATTTAATGAATTACTTTCTGTTATAGTACACTTAATTATCTCTTTTTTCTACCCCCAGGAAGTATCTTTTTAAACTCACAGCTGTATCTGAATACGTGCTACCGATTAAAGAGGGAAGCAATACTTTTTATTAATTACAGTGTATTTGTTTTCATCTGTCTTTACAGAACATTCTAAAATTAGAGGCTTGCCCCTTGAATAAAGCAATACTGAGCTTAATGAAGTCTGAGAAGCAGGGACTCTATTTTGTCTCTTTTCTTGATGTGTGGATGTAATGCTCATTAACATTAATAATTCTTGGAAGTAAATGAAGCATATTGTGGCTACCTTATCCAAACAGTGAGGAGGAACGTGGTGCACCCCCCGGCCAATGAGGTACCTAACGCTCAGTTGGCCAAATGTTAAAAGAGATTTGGTGCTGTAGGCGATTAAATCCATAGTCTGCCCCTGCGGACCAGGCAGCCGTAAATAAGCATTTTAAAAGAATCTCAGCCTTTAATGAAGAACAGGGGAATTTTGATCAGTAATCAGAAACAGCTTTGGCAGTACAGGGACGGTGGTATGCATATTTTGATCTGGTGCATAAAACGTGCATTGTTTTAGAGACATACCAAAAAATGGATCCCACTGAACTAGTAAATGTTCAGTGGGTTTTGAACATTTGAAGAATTTAGAGACAGCAATCTAGACTGAAAAGAGGCATCCTGGTGAGAGATGATTATACTTAATTAAAAATAAATGGCATAGAACAAAATGAGACAAAGAACAGGTACACCAAAAAAGGAAACATATGAAATACGAAGTGTAGCCATTCTAATCCTTGCAGGTGCTGCCTATGAAGCTGTGCATATATTTAGAAAGAACTTTTAAATAAAAAAAGAAAACATGCTTTTATCTTATAGTTTGTAATAGCAAACACATTAATGCAGCATATGAAATCATCCCAGCTAATGAGTCATCAGAATTCTTAGGAGGAAACTACAGTTCCATTCCCATGTAGTTAAAAATACTTAGACCAGAAAAACATTAAAAGCAAAGGTAGGTCAGAGGACTAAAGTGAGAACTGGTAATAGGAGACATACTTACATTCAGACTGATGGAGTGAACGTAGTTTTAAATACTTGTCTTCGTTTGGGGATCACTATTTTGATTAAATTGAATAATCAAAACTTGTCAATTTTTTTGTTTCAATTTTTTCCTCCTACTCAGAGCCACTAATCACCCCATACATCTTCCTGTGTTTGAGACTGAAATTCAAGGAGCTGCGGTTTCAGAGAAAGAATATATTGCAAATGATGTCTAAATGTGGAAAGTGGCAAAAAGAGGTACCAAGACTTGGCAAGGCTATCCTTTTGTCTCACACCATGCAGCTGTCCATCGTGCTTTCAGAGATGATCCCTTACGGCTCTACCAATACATTGTTGGGGGGGTGGTGGACATGAAGGTATTTCTGTTACTTATTGTCATATTAAGTTACACGAGAGAAATGACCAACAATATGCGGTCAGCACATGACAGTCGTGGGCACATCCAAAACATCATGACAATGATGAGTCTGCCCCTTTGATCTCATGTCCAAAGTAATCAAATCTTGACAGTGTACCTCACTGCCGCCTTGATCCTACAACTAAATGTCTACTAGTCATCTCACATTTAAACAAATTCACAGCTAGATTCTGCTTCTCCCTGATCCCCCAAACCCTACGTCCCACAAATTCGCCAGTTCATTAAAGTCAACTCCACCCTCCCAGCTACTCATACCAAAAATACTGAAGTTGACCATCATCTCTGTTTCTCTCACACCCATATCCAGTCTGTGGGCAAACTCCACTGGTTCTGTTCCCAAAGGCTGTGTACTCCAAATATAAATTCTTTTTCCATCTTCATCATTGCTCGCCTCATCCAAGGTACTGTCATTTCTTGCCAGGATTATTGCAACAGCCTTCTAATTGTGTTGGCTCTTGACCTTTTTCAATCTGTTTACGACAGTCAAAAGCACTCTGTGAAAATTGTGTTTGCTGACACTTCTCTACTCCAGCTCTTCAGTGCTTTTACATTGCACTGAGAGTGAAGCCGCATTTCTTACCAACACTTACATGATCCCATCTCCTGAACCTCACAAGCATTTCTCTTGTGAGGCTGGATGCCGTAGTGCCCTACACCCCAACCTCGATCCTGCCGCAGGCTGTTTGCACTTACTGTTATTTTTCCTGTAAACTCTCAGGGTTCAACTATCTCCCTGGATTATCCACTCTCTTTCTGTAGGTCTCTTCTCAAATGTTAAATCTTTGGAAAACTGACACTCCCTAGCTCTGTGTGATGTTTCTTCACAGCATGTATCTCTGACTGATATGGCGCTCCTGTGTCCACAGTATCCATAATGGGGTCAGGCACATGGTATTTATCCAATAAACTCTTGTCGAATGAACTAATTCCTTCATCACAAATGAAAAATAAAAGCCTGGAAATCTTCTCAAGTCTCAACTTGTCACAAAAAAACTAGACTAAAGAGGTAGAAAGTAGTGGCCATAAATGAAAACAAAAAGAAGAACCTACACTGTGTGCCCTCAGGACTGTCCAGAGGCTGCTGAGGGACAGTCAATGGAAAAATAGACCTCAGTCATTTTTCACGTGCTTACACTGTGCTAGGGACTCTGTTTCCCCTAAGCACATGGGAGAGTCTAACCCTAGGAGGTAAAGACTACAGTCATCTCTTTTTCAATAGTGAGGAAGGACACCAAGGTACAGAGACATTAAATAACTTGTCCAAGGCACTTGGTTAGGAAGTGTCAGAGTTGCCATTGAAGCTCAGGCAAGCTGGGTTAGGACCTTCTCCCTTAAATATTGCAATATATTATCTTGAATATGTTTGTGGTCAAGAGGGCTCATGCAGGTCTCACTTCTGACTTCATAAAATTTCTGGGATTTCAAATCTAAGTAATTCTGAAATTACTGTGATTCTGCCAGCCAGGCCCTGACAACACCCAAGATTCTGTAATCCTGTAAAACTCACAATAGACAATGGAATAGGCATATCTACATCTTACTTTTTAAATTTTTAAAATTTTATTATTATTATTATTATTATTATTATTATTATTATTATTATTATTATTATTATTATTATTATTATTATTTTAACAGAGATACTGGGGATCAAACCCATGACCTTGTGCGTGCCAAGCATGCGCTCAACCACTGAGCTATACCCTCCCCCTCTACATCTTCCTTTTTTAAAAAATGTAACATATATCAAGTCACTGACAGTCAAGTTTAAAAAGAGATTATTCTCAATGAGGATGGTTATACACTTAGCCTATAAGCCCATGTTCTTTACTTAATCCATCTATTATAGCATATGACCAGGCCACTTTTTGCAGGTATGACTTTAACCACCTTCAAATTAGAACTGTTGCATTTGATGACTTCCATGATTTACGTCTCATACATTTTATAAGACCAACCAAACACCCCCATAGAATTAAGATATTTAATATTTATATGAAAAGGTATAGACTTTTTTACTCCTATAGTATTCACTATGTTGTCTTACTACTTTGTACTCACAGGTGTATGTAGGTGTTGACAAATACCACAGATGCACACACACACACACAAACACACACATTCCTGTATTTCTCGTCAGAGATATTTGGTAATGCATATAAGGTTAGATAATGCATTTGCTATTGAAATTTAGCCTTTGTTCTTAAAAATATATTGGTTCGCTATGAAAAAATTCCCGAGTTCACCTCAAGAAGATAAAAATCTTTTTACTTTTAATGTCTTCTTCCTTGCTTTTTAAGGTAGAAGACACCTACAAGTTTATAGTACAATACATTGATGCTCCCCATGACTAAACTGAACACAGAAAAGTTCAGTGGCTGTTCAGAAGATATTCTGTTATTTAACAGTAAAGAAAAACTTGATAGTTGGTGTTGCTGCCTAGTCTGTTGCTTCGTGAATGTGCACAAGAGAGCAGAGACAAGTTATTTATCCTAAATAACCAAGCTCCAGGTTTCTTAGAGAAAGATAAAGGCTCCCAGGGGTCCTTTGTGTCACTATTATTGTGTCATATGATTTCTGACCCTTCTTTTAATTAATTCCCTTATTTTTTGTGTCTCTTTCTATATAAAATGACTTTGGCATTTAAAAAAAATGAATGTATCAAATGATAGTATATTTTGAATTCAACTGCGTATGTGTAGATAGATAAATAGATGAGGAGATCTCATTATCTCTTCTGCATGGCAGGACATTTAATATTGAAACTCAGAATTGACGTGTTTGGGGAGGGGCGAGTCCGGGGGTTGACAGATGAGGATGAGCAGTTTCCCTTTTTATATCAAAAGTGGAAAAAAATCCAGCCTTTTCTCCTAATAATCTCTTGTCTTTTGACAGCAATCCATTTCCCTTTATTTCAGGGCTGGTACTTAAGACTAGTTTTCATTTTTTATACTCATAAACTCAGCTTTTATACTTTTCCCATAAAAATCACTTCACTTGCCTTCCTTTGTGGATTAACATTTAAAACAGAAGACAGACAAAGTAGGAAGTCAGGCCCGTTTATATGCCATCTGTCCCCGCATATTGGTGAGTATTCTCAGCTCTCAAGAGCTTTTAAGAAATCCAAGCTCTTAATGCTAAGATCGTTATTGTGTTAACAAATACTTTTCTATAAACTCAAACTCCCCAGCTGTACGAAATATCTTTTTATTTATTATTTTGGTTTTAAAAGTTTTATGGCAGCCAAGACATCTATCTTTTATGATGATGCGTTTTTGAATACATAGCTGGGCTGTCTTACTGCTTTGGTCTAATAAACAGAGGGATGAAAACTGAGCAGCTGGAGGAAGCTCTGAAACTCTGACTTTTGTGTCCTTGACTCAGCCACCTGGTTGTCTACAAAGAGAGCCTGACCTGTGTCACAAAAGTATTGCTGCGGAGATTAAATTACGAATGGCTGCAAGTGATTTTGAAGGGCAAGCTGGGATGACTTTCGGGTGTTAGTTTACCCTGGGTGCCCCAGGAGAGGCCAAGGTGCAATCATGCACTTGCACTGTGGCGTCAGGCTTGACTCCCGGCAGGTAACCAACAGGCCCTACGTTGACTATAGTAGGAGGCCAGGATTAAAAACAAAACACTCTCTTCAGGATGAAATTAGACTCAGTCAATGGAATGGACGACCTCATCACAATTCTGGACTTGTCTTACTGTTCTTTTCCAAAGTGAAAAGGAGGTGGAGAAAGCCGACAGATGTTCATTAAATTTTCTCCTTTTAATTTCATCCAGCGCTGAGGTAAAAGATTACCTTCTAGGGCTAGGGTTTTGCTAATTTTTTTTCTTAAAAAATGCAAAGAGCAAATGCTTTATTAAATTAATTGAAAAGTCTGATGCCCTTTTGTAGCATGGTTTGTCAGCAGATCGGATAGGAGTTAGTGTATATGCAAAAAGATAGGGACAGAGAATTAACTGAATGGTAAATATTCATCGGACAATGAAACTTCTTTAAGATGCATTTCTTAAAATCTAAGTAATTTACATTCATAAAGATGCTTGTGTCTTTGTCTTGACTGGTAAGAGAAATTTGTGAATGGCGATTTATCCATTTTGTTGGGATAGATTTGCCATACTTCTTCCTGACATAGGTTTCCATTATTTGGTAGTCCTTTCTAGCCCGGGTTCTCATTATCTCACACCTGGGCTACTGTCTCCTTCTTACCAGTCTCTCCCCTTCCACCCCCTCCTAGACAACACATCCGCTCTGTCTTATCACCCAGTTTATGTGACCGCTCCCATTTTCTAGAGGATAAAGTTCAAAGCCCATATTCTTACAGCAAAATCATTCTACATTCTCCCTTATTAATCTGTCCAAATTTATCTTTTCTTATTTTTCTACATAAACCTTTTACTCCAGCCAAATTACTTTATGAATTAGTCCTCATGCCCATTAATTTATTAACTCCCTACTCATCAGGCGCTCTATGTAAGATCACGTCTTGTCTGTATAATTCAGAGGAATGATGGCAGTAGCTCTCCATTCCCCTCAGTAGTGAATATGCTCTCCCTCCAGCTAGGAGTTCTTTGCCTACTTCTTTCTTAGTTTCAGTTGAAGGCTTTTGCTGGAAAGGTCTAGTTTTTTTTTTTTTTTTAATATATTTTTATTGAAGTAGTCAGTTTACAATGTTGTGTCAATTTCTGGTGTACAGCACAATACTTCAGTCATATAGGAACATACATACATATATTTGTTTTCATATTCTTTTTCACCATAAATTACTACAAGATATTGAATATAGTTTCCTGTGCTGTACAGTATAAACTTGTTTTTTATTTTATATATAGTAGTATCTGCAAATCTTGAACTCCCAATTTATCCCTCCCCCCCTTCCCTGCTCTGGTAACCATAAATTCATTTTCTATGTCTGTGAGTCTGTTTCCGTTTTGTAAATAAGTTTATCTTTTTTTTTTTTAGATTCCAGATATAAGTGATATCATATGGTATTTTTCTTTCTAGTCTTAATGATCAGTCCTTTTTCTACATATATAAAGATTGTATCACTGTATCAGTACATTTGCTGTATCAGTAATCCACAGAAAGTCAAGCACTCATGTTCATTTGTAGCCCAGGTAGGCTCTTCCCAGTATCTTTCATATAATACAATCTTAATACTCATTTAGTGGGAGAAAACCTAAGGAAGTAAAAGAGAATATGTTTTAAGTCAGATACGGATTAGCATCCTGTTTGTGCCACCGTCTAGCTGTCCTCGGGCAATTTTATTTAATCCTTCTTAGTGTTTGGTCCTCATTTGATAATGGGCATGATAATAACTACTCCGTTGGGAGCTCTGAGCGCTAAATATTTAATCACCTTTTCTCTTGATGATGAAGAGGAACTAAAATTAGAACTTGTGAATTTATTCTTTGTATAATCATTTTTTCAAAGAAAAGATTACAGAAGAATTGTAATCCATCCCTTCCACAGTCAAACATGAAGTGACTTTCTGATTTATGTATATGTTTAACATTTACATATGTGTGATTGCATTATGGCTGATTTTCTTTGAACTGAGGTTATTGTCTCCTTTAAGAAGGTCTGGTTTTAATATTTGACCATAAATAGAAGAAATGAATTTCCACTTGCAAGTGTCTTTAAACACAGTTTTCATGAGACTGAATATTTGTCCGTTTTGATCATAATTGTTTGATAGCAAACTTCATAGCAGAATGCTAATGAGTTCAGATAATATCTGATTTTCTCAATGGCCCTATCTGTGGTGTAGACAGCCATCAATACTCAGGAAAAGTGGGTCTACTCAGTTGGACCATGGGGCACATTTTCCACCTCACATCCATAGCCCAGTCACCCAGCTTTTAGAAATTGTACATCCTGACACCTTGGGGCTCTTAGCATAGGAAACTGTCCCATAGGAAATGAAGGTGCCAACCAGTCAACCAGAGAGAACCATCATGGTGGTTAGTTCTGCAAGCCCCCCAGACATTACCTGAGCTTTAATAAGTGACGATCCCTTGAGACTGCAATCTTGGTAGACACGGAGAATCTGTCTCTAGGGCCTGAAGCATCACGGCACTTGAGGTTTGTGCAAACAATGTAGGGATTTGTAAATGGTTCTCAAAAAAAGCAGAAAATATAGACACCTACTAGAGAAAGTATTAGCAAATTGATTATTTGTCTCACCTCAGTGGGGGAGACAACCTGAACTATTATGAAAAACAAAATAATTACATTTTTCTTTTTTTTTTTTCGAACAGGCTTGAGAGTCCATTTATTGATTGATTGATTGTTTAGAGGGGGATGTAAGTTGGTTTATTTATTTATTTACTTTTAATGGAGTTTGAATCCAGGACGTCATGCATGCTAAGCATACGCTCTGCCACTTGAACCATACCCTCTCCCAGGAATAACATTTTTCGATTTGGATGAGATGCAGATTCAGCAGTTGTTGAGTGTGATCATTATGGCTACCTCTTCTTTGCTTTCTTCTTTTTTTTTTAAACAGCGACTTTTTCTTTGTATTGTGGTAAGATACAGCATAAAACTTACCATTGTAAGCATTTTTAAGTATACAGTGCAGGGCTGTTAAGTACAGTCACATAGTTGTCCAACAGTCACCGCTTATCCATCTCCAGAATTGTTTTCAGCATCCCATCCTGTACCAGGTAAACAATAATTCTCCATTCTTCCTTCCAGATTCCAACCTCTGGAAGCTGCTGCCCTTCTTTCTGTCTCTACAAATTTGACTACTGTAGGTCCCTAATGCACTGGCTTTCTTTTCTTCACCTTTCACCACTAAATATTTTAATGTTTAAATTTGTTGTCTTTGGGAATGTGGACTTAAATACAAACAATTAGCTAAGGAGTGCTGAGGCCCCTTGAGAGGTCCTGTGCTGGTGGTCTGATCTGATTCCTCTCTGAGCATCACACCAGCTACTGCTTCCATGGAGTGGGGCTTGCTGATCTGGCCTCCTGAGCTGTGCCTCGGCTTTACTCCGAGAGACTGTGCAGTAACCCTGCTGAGGCAGCCCTTGGATCACAGGGGCCCGTGCAAAAAAACCTTCACCATTAGAGTTTAATGGAAAGCAGATTTTAACATTCAGGGAAAATGTGATTTCAGAAATATTAAAGATCTTTATGTGGAAAAGGCATCTTTTTAACTGAGTCCCTGCAGGAAATAAATTTCCCCTTGGGTGTTATGTAACATAAGCACGGTTCAGTCTTTGAGATAGGGTTCAGGCAATTTAACGGGAGACAGGCAACAAACTCAAGCTATCCAGACTTGAACTTGAAAGACGTACAGATGGAAAAAATATAAAATAATCAGAATTTATATAACATTGCTCTGATCAGACAATCAATGTCTCAAAAGAAATGGTTTGCAAAGTATTTATAAGTCCATAATTTAAAATATTCCTTTCTCCATAAGTTGCCTTCTAATGCTTCACTGCGTGCTAGATGCAAGGTAGAATAGTATACATAATAAATTCCTACAATTGACTTGTTCTTTCATAATTATTTGTATGCATAGAGAATAATGTACTGCCCTGCAGAGACCACCAGGTTTTAATTCACTCAAGTGACTTTAGGAACAAAAAAATTAGAAAAAATATGTATTCATTAGTCCTTAGATCATCTCTGGTGTTGTTATCACTAGACATAATTAATATAATATTGTATATATGACTCATAATGAAATCAGTTTTTTCTTTTCATTTATAAAATGCCGAAGGTTTTTAACATGCATTTCTAAACATACCGATGTTAATGCTCAG
Source organism: Camelus bactrianus (assembly GCF_048773025.1). NCBI lineage: Eukaryota > Metazoa > Chordata > Mammalia > Artiodactyla > Camelidae > Camelus > Camelus bactrianus. Next base: position 18,035,366 of record NC_133567.1, on the reverse strand, counting down.
GTACTAGGACAGAATTAAAACTGCATTTTTATGCATTGATCTAGCAGGAAGCAGTTTCCCCTGATGTCAGTGAAAGAAAATTACTGGTTTATTCTCTGTGGCCCTTCCCAGGGGAAATAAACTGGCATTTATAAGTTATAAACAGCCAAACAGTATCCTTTAAATATACAACTTTACAATCAAATGCCAGTATTTAGGTTGGATATGAATTCTCTGATGAGCATTATGGTATAATGTGTAAAATGCCAGGGAAAAAAAGACATATAGGAAGAGAATTCCTCAAGGGAAACCAAGCTCAAAACCTTTCATCAAAACATCAGGCACATTTCTATCCTTACATTCAACCAGTGGTATTGCCACTGAGCGAGAAAGAATGTACAATTTGAATAACTGCAGGGCACGCAGGAGACCTTTGTTATGACCTCCGGCTTTGCATGTAAACAGTGTCTTCACGGGGGAGGGATCCTCAGTTTGGAGGCAAAGAATCTGAAGAAACAGCTTTGCCAAACATTTGCCTATGCTGCTTTCCCATAATTCCCCACACATTCTGAACTGTCTTAGAGATTACGAAAATCAGTCAAGTCCTACAGGACACGGTTTATATGTACGTCCACTCTAAAATAAAAATGGTTCATTGCTTTTTCATCTGTATCCTTATCTTTCTCTCTTTCTCTTTGAATTTAATTCTGAGTGTAATGATCCTTGCTAAAAATATAAACAATATTTCCATGAGATACTGAAGAAAGCCACTTCCTTCTCACAGACAGGCCAACATTCCAGTTCCTGGTGGCGAGAAATTTGGGTCCCGTTACAACAGCCGATCTGGGCTTGCTTCTGTCTGCCACTGCTGATCTTTCCAGCTCTACTGATTTTCTCATTGTTCCAAACACAACAATCTATTTTCTATTTTCCACTCCATGCTTTCTATATTCCATTCCACCCTCTGAAATATCCTTTCTCCTCTTCTTTTCAGTGACAATCCCAGCAATCTTGTATATCTGAACTCCCCTCTGAACCTTTCTTTAAGCATTTCAGACGAGTTGAATAGCACTTAATAGACATATTGCTACTTCTGCTCATCTAACTAGATGATGCGTTTGCCTAGACTAATATATAAAATTATTGCTTTCAATCAACTATAAACTTGTCAAGAATCAAGGATGTGTCTTCTTTCATACCCTATAGTACCTATTTTTAACAAAAATTATCTATTTTAATTTATTTTAATTTTGGGGTGTAGGTAATCAGTTTGACTTATTTACTTATGCATTTAATGGAGGTCCTGGAGATTGAACCCAGGGCCTCATGCATGTTAGGCATACATTCTACCACTGAGCTCTATCTCTCCCCCTAGTAGTACCTTTAATGCCAACTTTTATTATAGGATGATGAGTCTTATCTCACTAAAATCCATCTTTTAAATTATAAAGAGTCTATCTAAAAATGATAAGTCATCTGTTCCTACTGATTCAAACTTGAAGTCCTTGCCAGCTGTGACAGGACCTTCTAGATCTTACCTCTGCCTTCTCTCCAACTTCGTCCTGAACCTACCATTGCTTTTGTGTTCTTGTGGTAAGGACCTGGGTGTCCTACAGCACACACTAGTGCACCATTTTTTAAATAGATTTGCCATCTCCCTGTCCTGCCAATCCTTCTCATTCACCTATTACTTCTTACTCATCTTTTAAGATTCAAGTCAAGCATCACTTCCTCATGGAAGCCAAGCTCCTGAAGACACACACGCTCTGTGATAAGTAACATCTGTCCTTTAATGGTATCTGGGCTCCTCCTCTGTCCTGGCAAGCTTTATATTACATGGTATTCTAAAGTGCTATCAGTCAGAATGGCCATCATTCAAAAATCCACAAATGACAAATGCTGGAGAAGCTGCGGAGAAAGGGGAACCCTCCTCCACTGCTGGTGGGAATGCAGTTTGGTGCAGCCACTGAGGAAAACAGTATGGAGATTCCTCAAAAGACTAGGAATAGACTTACCATATGATCCAATAATCCCAATCCAGGGCATATATCCAGAAGGAACCCTACTTCAAAAAGACACCTGCACCCCAATGTTCATAGCAGCACTATTTACAATAGCTAAGACATGGAAACAGACTAAAGGTCCATCAACAGATGACTGGATAAAGAAGAAGTGGTATATTTATACAATGGAATATTATTCAGCCATAAAAACTGACAACAGCAACATGGATACTCCTGGAGAATGTCATTCTAAGTGAAGTAAGCCAGAAAGAGAAAGAAAAATACCATATGAGATCGCTTATATGTGGAATTAAAAAAATAAAACAAAATAAAACATAAATACAAAACAGAAATAGACTCATAGACGTAGAATACAAACTTGTGGTTGCTGGGGGGGGTGGGAAAGGATAGACTAGGATTTCAAAATATAGAATAGATAAACAAGATTATACTGTATAGCACAGGGAAATATATACAAGACCTTGTGGTAGGTCACAGTGAAAAAAAATGTGACAATGAATATATGTATGTTCCTGTATAACTAAAAAATTGTGCTCTACAATGGAATTTGACACAACATTGTAAAATGACTATAACTCAATAAAAAATGTTAAAAACAAAATGCTATTTATGTCTCTTCTTTTCCCTGGCAGACTGTAAACTCTTCAAAGGAGAAAGGGCTGTGTTTTATCTGCCCCTGAATTCCTTGCGTGCGGCACAGGACTCTCACAGGGTAAGCAGGTAGCACATCTCATCAGAAGTGAGGCTACAAGGATGAGAAATGCCCGCTTCTCAAGTACACTGTAGTTTACTGCCGAGGACTGAACTGAGGTCCATCTTCAAGTAGGTTCATCACAGTGACCCATTTAAAATAAGTGAATATATTTTTAAAACTGTAAAGCACTATCAAGCAGTGATTTGATTATGCAATTTTTTTATTATGCAAGATGCTTTAGCAAGAGGTATTGGTTTTTAAGTATATTTTATTATGCATATGTAAATTGTTAGGACAATCAATGGTGAACCCAACTGTTTTTGGTTTAGTCATACCGTTTCCTTGACACGAGCAGCCACAGGCTTAGGCAAACCCAGACAGTATTTCGCTGTTGGCTTCTTGCTTCCATGAGCAAGGAGGTGAGTGCTGTCACCTTCTCCAGCTGGCTGCACGTGGGACAGCATAGGCTTCTGTTCCCTGCCGCTTGCCAACTCCAGGCTGTCAGGATGCTCCTGGGAGAATCACAGGAGCATGAAGAAGCCCTGTAAGATATATGATGATGGGAGAAGGCATCCCACAGAGGATCACGAAGCAGGGAGCAAAGGAGTGGGACTTGATGAAAGATGGGTGTACACACAGAGATTGTTTTTCATCTCAAAATGTGCCATTGTATCCTACATTCTCCTTGAAACATTTCAAGTGCTCCATTTCCATGTATTAAATGTTTACTTCTTTTTGCCTCATGCTCTCCATTCCTACTGAACTACGAGTAAATCTATGAACAATTGCTCCTTTGTATTTCTACCATTTTATATCGTGCAATAAAAATTGGAATAGGAGTTTTTCATAGTGTGTTTTCCTTTTGACTCCACTTCGTCTAAATCTATCTTTTATATACAGAAAGATCTCAAATATATGGACCAGTAAGAATGAGAGTAAACCCGCATGTGTGAAAGTCTACACTTTAGGAAGGCTCCAAAGACTCGGGGACACACTATTTCAGTAATTATGGTGCTGGAACCTACCTAGAGCAGTTGCAAGGACTCCTCTGTAGCAATATTTGCATACTAATTCTATTATTGTTTAAGTGTCATTGCATTGCTCTAGTTGATTTAAGTGAATTGCTTGTTTAAAATATTTCGCTTTACTTCAACTGCTAATTATTTGTATTCTGAAATGAGTTTACTGAAAATAGGGATTTTTAAAATTTGTTCTAAAAATTAAAATGCTGGAATTAACTCCCAGCTTGTGCAAATGCAGAATCGTTACTATCTCTAAGAATGTAAAACTCAAATTAGCTGTAACTATGTTTGAAAGAAAACTGATCATAAGACTTTTTTTGGACCTGCGAATCTGCATTCGTCTCAAGCACATTTCACATCCATTCATGGGAGAGTGGATTCTGTTTCAGACACAACTCTGTTAAGTGGATCTCATTTGCTTTCTTACGTTTCCTGAATATAATCTAAAGGAATAAAAGATATACAAAAAGGATGGAGGGATTGAAAAATCTTTTCTTTTTTGGGGAAGGGGTAATGAGGCTATTTAATTTTAGAGGAGGTGCTAGGGACAGAACTCTAGACCTCACACATGCTAAGCAGGCACTCTACCACTTGAGCTACACTCTTCCTTGGGGTTAAAAGTCTTAATCCTTCTTTAATCCTGCTACTGATTTTGGGGCGATGGGTATGGTATGATGGCCTTTGTGTTTTCTCTATCCACCCCCAATTTTACTGAGATATGAGGGACATGTAACATTGTATAAGCTTAAAGTGTACAACATAATGATTTGATGCGTGTATATAACCTGAAAGGATTACCACAGTAAGTTTAGTTAACATCTATCACTTCACATAATTCCAATATTGTATTTCCTTGTGATGAGAACTTTTAAGGTTTACTCTCTTAGCAATTTTTAAATATACAAAACAGTATTGTTGACTGTAAGCATTATGCTGTACATTACACCCCAAGGCCATATTTATCTTAAAACTGGAAGTTTGTGTCCTTTGACTACCTTCAGTTATTTCTCCTACACTCCAGCCCCCACCTCAGGCAACCACTAATCTTATATCTTTATGAAGTTTTTTCTTTTTTTTGTTTTCAGATTCCACCTTTAAGTGAGATCATAAACAGTTTTTCTCTGTCTGATGTATTTCACTTAGCATAATACCCTCTCTACTTTCCTGATGGCTTGGTTATTTGCCTTAATTTAACAGCAACAAAACATGTTCATTGAAGACCCCTGTGAATATTGACTAAATTTACAAAGTGTCTCTCACATTTACAAAATGCCTCACAGAGTCATTTAATAATTTCTCTATTGTTTACACATATCTAACAACATGTTTGATTCCCAGTTGATTTTCAGTTTTAATTCGGTGAATTTGCTGGCTGCTTTGGCCTCATAGTTGTTGATGAAAACAGTCTGTAAAAATTGGAAAAAAAATGATTTGTTCATTTTACTGTTTCTTTGAGCCATATGTTAGTCCCTCATGCCTCAGACTAGTATTTATTTATATTTCACCCATGATAGTTAACTATTTGTTTACCTTCTGCTAATTTTTAAATCATCACTTTGCTCCAGGATTAACCTCGTCTTCAGCTGAGCTGTGGCTAAGTGTGGTGCAGCAGAGACGGCTGGTCTTTTTCTCTGTTCACAAGCAAGTATGTGAACAATAAATGCAAAGACAAAGTAAACGGTTGTTGTGACTAAACTCATTTACTGTGTAGGTCTATGGGCTTTAATTATTTCTTATTCCTGGGATTCCAGATGCTTCTCTCTTTTTCTTTTGTACAGTACGCATCTGCATTTAGAGCGAGCTCTGCTCTTCAACGATGTGAGAGAAATATCAGTTTAAATTTATGTCACAGATCGTAGCAGAGGATTGGGACTATGACAAATGATTACGATTGGGGAATACGCCTTGCATCAAATGAGTCAGAAAAGATCTGGCATTTTCCCCAATACTTATAAAGCCTGAAAACATAGCCTGGTTATAAGGGAAAAAGAACTCTAAGAAGACAAACTTTCAGTTAAAATGAAAGGAAAATAGCTATGGAATAACATTTTAGCCAAATAAATCTAGAAATACTTTCAGAGTTCCTGTTTCAAAATCAGGTTTTCAATATATAAGCCTGTGTATTTGATATCTTCTTCCTTTAATAATATGGAATTCTATCTCATCCTTACTGTTCTTCCTCTGAAAGTATAATAGACTTTAAAAAGCTAATATATTGTCTTGAATTGATAATACATGTTCAAATGACTTAAAACTCAGCGCTCCTAATTTTAAAGTATTATTAAAGGATACAAATATTTTTGTGCTTATTCTTTTACCTATATTAATTATCTTTTGAAACTGGTATAAACAAAGTATAAAAATAGAGTGAAGTGTAACTTATTTTCCATAAGATTCAAGTTATCAATAAAAATATCAAAATCCTGCATATTCTCCTAAAAAAACCCCACTTCATCTAAACAGTAAAACAAAACTATGTTTATTAATACTTGAAATAGTCTGGTGTCATAAATATTTAAGAACAACAATAGAACTAGTGAATATTTCAGGCTGAAATAATGTTTAAAGTATCCTCCATGAAAATAGCCCTTGGCCATTAACTCCTGAGGTGGTTTTTCCCATTTTCCTTTTAAAGTATACATGAGTGATTCATAAATACTTGAAATTAGTATTAAAAATGTTCTTACAGACTGGTGATGTAGGTCATTGGATTTTCAAAGGCATGGTTCTCCTGATTGAACATATTGGTAGAATCCAAAAAGAATTTTTCTCAGCTGCAAGGTTAGGAAATTGGAGTAAAAACAAAACAGAACAAAAAGAAAAAAAAAAAATCCGCCAACCAGCATGAGGCAGTCAGAACCAAAAGAGACCTTATGCAAAAAGTGCAGTCAGTCTACCTGCACAAAAGCCCAGGGTCAGGGGTAATGCGCCTGCACTGCCCGGTGTCATAGCAGTGCTTTGCTGCTAAAAGCATGCCCGTCATCACAAAGAGCATCATTAACGGCAATATTTCCACGGATGGTCAGAGGATTCTTCTAGGTGGGGGGACCTCACCTGAGCCGTTCTCCAGGTAATTTGCTGTCCTTCTGTGGGGAGGACGGGCCGCAGCTGGACATTTCAACGTGGGATCTTTGGGGCACAGAGAAACCATCTTTCTGGCATCCTGCAGCATTGCTCACGAATGCTCTAGCTACTGTTCCTAGGTCTGGTTCTTTTATTTATTTATGTATTTATTTGTTTGTTTGTTTCACACACAGCTTAAAGAGCAAACCACGAGAGAGAAAAGTTTTGACTGTTTCAGTAGAAAGTTTGCGGAATGTCACCGCCTTGAGGAAGATGAAAGGGTTTTCGTAGAAAGGCCGGAAAGACGACAAATAGTTATCAAAAGCAACATCTGAGTGGAGTCCCACGCTGAGTCTGAGTGTGACGTCAGCTTATAGATTTTGAAGAGGCGGGGCTGGGGAGGGGGATGAGCTGACCAGTCTGAAAGATAACGTGCAAAGATTATGCACTCTTTGGTCCGCGTGAAGCATCCTGCCTGGAGATCTGACACGTGCCTTCTGGTCTAAACACAGAGATATGGACTCAGTATTCATACATTGTTGCTACACACTGTTTTATTAGTTATAAAGAGAATTATGCAGTCACTTAAGGCAATTTTCCCAAAAAGTGTTACGTGACTTCTTCAAGTGAAGAACTCCTTTAAGAAACTAAAGACCAGTCAGAGATCTTTATATATGAAAATCTAAGAGATGTGGCCAAATGATACTTCTTGGAAAATATGAATGAATTTCTTATTTGATGATTTATATCACTAGAGACTCACGGATGTGTATTTTATTCCAGTGGGTAAAACCTGGGTGGCAGGTATAGCTCAGCGGTAGAGCATGTGCTTGTCATGTATGAGGTCCTGGGTTCAGTCTAGTGTCTCCATCAAGGGGGAAAAAAAGAAAGAAAAAGTAAAATTCAATACTACCATATTAATTTTGTTCCAGTCTTGGTGATTACGAGCTCCGACTCTGTATTTAAATGAATATTTAGAAAAATTTCAGTGTCCAAAAAGAAAGTTATTAGAACATGGGCACACGCATTTATCTAGGGTGGTTTTTATGCCACAATGGCAGGGTTGTATATTTGCCTCAGAGACTGTGTGTGTGGAGGTCACATCACTTTGCACTGATGCCTGGTGCACGGCAAATCAATGGGATGCAATTAAAACTCACAGCACTCTAAGCCATGGTGTGGGATGGAACACACATATTTTCAAGGATGAAATATGTAAAATCACATAACAAATCATTAGTAACAGACGAACATTTGCAGTCTGCAAATGATTTCAATGATGGGGAACACTGCCTCTGAATCCCAATGAAATGAAACGCTATCCCAACAGAAAAGAATTATTCTCATTAGTCAGCTTGTGTTGCAAAAAAACAATTTTATTCAATTATGAAATTTTGAAACTTGTTGGGATTTGTTCTCTCTTATGGATTTTTATAATATCCTCAATTTTAAATTCTGTCTGCAAAACCTTAAATGCTGAACAGTAAAAAAGTGGAGTTTCTTATTTATTTTTGTTACAGAAAAAGTTTATGAAACTCTCTTCTAAAGGATTTCCAGTTTGGATTTCAAGGCACATATATGCTCACAATATGTGTATGATGGTTAATTCTGTGTCAACTTGTCTGGGCCAAGGGATGCCCAGATAGCTGGTTAAATACTATTTCTTCGTCTGTGAAGGATATTTCCATCTTTAGGTTAATTTGGATAGAACTCAGATATATCGGTTCTGTATCTCTAAACAATGCTGGCTAATAGACAACATTCTCTTTTCTTTGAGAGAAATTTAGGAATTTTCCTTCCTGAGAAAAATAAAAGGAACAACTATGACAGTAGGAGTGAGTGACAGGAGTGTGGTCTAAAATGTTAAAGTTTGACGGAAAATTTATTAAATGAAATTATGTGAATAACTTCATATTAAAAAGTTGTAGGTACTAATGAACACATAATAGTAATGACTCCATGTTTTACATAAAATAATCAATTAGAAAAACAGACAGATTTATATAAATAAGCCATTTGTCAGAAATTAACACTTCTTTTTAATCGCAACAGTTCAACTTGACAAAAAAATTAAGAGAGAGAATAAGGTTGAGATGATGTCTGTAATATGTCAAACTCTTATGCATAGTCTGAGAATACTTATTTGTCTATACATTTTTCACAAAATTGCTCATATTCCAAAATGACCCTTCCCTTCCTTGGTAAGATTGGCACCTCCTTTAGAGGGCCTGACCTTCAGTTCCTAAGACTATGGGACATAAATCTCCTCTAGCTGGCCTCAGAAAATCTCTCTAGGCTTTTGGCAACATATCCTTTTGTTTGGGATAGTTTACACTTTTCAAGTGTTCTTCTTGGGCAGTTTCCCTTTGAGGAACACTCCAGACACTCCCTCACACGGGCCCACATCTGGTCCTCAGGAAAGCAGGTCATCTGTAGACAGTAGCTTCCTCTTAATAGCCTCCCTTCTCCTTTCTCTGCCAACTCCAGTCCAGCAATTGTCATGACAATTCTATTGTAGAAGTCAAACACCGGTCTGCACGTTCCAAATTCCAGAGCACATCAATCCAATCTCCCTGAGCACTTTGGAGAGGGCCTGTGGTGGGTACTGTGCTCTTCCTTCCAAAACTCTTGCTTCTCTCACAGGATGCTGACCAGCATCTGCAAAGGATTCCCCTCTAGAGGCCTCTCCCTCCTCTCTGCTCACTGTAGGATGATGACAAATAACAGCTGGCAGAACACATTTTATAATTTCTTATCATGTTCCTCATGCACGGTTTAACATCACACATTAGAATGTAAATATTTTTGGCAATTATTGTATCTTCTTGTGTCCCTAGCTGATACAGATGGAAATGATTTTCATCTTTAATTACATTTGTCAAAATTTTCCCTCTGATCTTGTCTTCTTCTATCCATCTAGTATATTATTTCCTGCATATTCTCTGTTCAATTAAGCAGGTAATTTTCTTATTGTTTTGCTCAGTTATGGTTTGTAAAGTAAGTCTCATATTGATCTTTTCTGAAGGTCTGGGGCACAAGTGGGAGACTAGAAACATAGACTCAGTCCACAATATGAAAACAGAAGATTCTGAGTAGTTTTATTGCTCAGAGAATATGTTATGGTTCCTGCCAAACAACTACATCTTTTATCCGGACCAACCATAATCTCAAAACATTTAACTATATAGATAAATCCCCTCCAATAAATGTACAGTATTTTTTTTAATTGAAGTATAGTCAGTTACAATGTGTCAGTTGCTGGTGTACAGCACAATGTCCCAGTCATGCATGTACATACATATATTCATTTTCATATTTTTTTTCATTAAAGGATATTACAAGATATTGAACAAGTTCCCTGTGCTATACAGCAGAAACTCTTTAAAATCTATTTTTGTATATAGAAATGTACAAGTACTCTTTATAGAGTTTCTTTTATGCAGTAGGCATTCTTCTAATGTTCTAATGATCAAGGAAATGATAAACCACTATAGACATAGATAGATGACAGATAGAGATGCAGGCACACATATATATCATTAAATACTTCAATAAGAGAATTAACAAAATAATATGGAATCACAGCACAAGGAGGACCAAAGGAATATATATGCACCTGTGTGTGAGTGGCACGAAGGGGAATTATTAGGCAGACATTGCTCTTCACCTCTCGACACTTGGTCTTGGGTCGGGTGTTCATCCAGGTCATTTTATTTCTAGTTGAATCAGAATTCTGTGGGTGCTGCCAAAGTCGGAAAGCTGTCAGAGTCAGGGCTGTGGATGCCCTTCCCGCCATGGCGGTGAAGTCTGCTGCCACGGGGCAATCTCGTGCTCCCAGGTGGTTGTTCAAGACATGAGGTGAAGACCTTGATGTTTGGTCTTATTTTCTAAAGAACCAGGTATCTTACAACCATAGTCACTTATAATTTAATTGTCCCTGAGCAACCTGCGACGTTTCGGCGTCATATTCCTGTTTCAGTGGATGCTTTGTTATGCTTTGCTGTGCTGGCATTGTTTCAGTATTATCTCACAGGTGATGGGGTATCTCATAGGCTTCAGTGCCTCCTATTATATTATTATGTTATGAACACAGGGGCTGCCCAATTAAAACATAGTGATTCATTTACAAAACATTGCCTACTTGCCCATCTGTTTGAAAAATACTTCTTGAAAAGAATGTAAAAGTTAGAACCAAGGCAGAAATTTGATTCCCAGAAGCTCCCTATTTTTGGTTCCAAAATTTCTTTTTTAAATGGAAAGCAAACTTTGACAGTGACTCAGCTTTATCTTTATACTTAGAATTGGGAAATAATCCTCACATTTCCAGCCTGACAGCTGTAACCAGTTGTGGGCTATCTGCTACCATGGAAAGCTGGTATATGAAGACCTCTATACCAGTGAGGCCCAGAGAAATCACTTACCCATTCCTGGAATGAGGGCACTCCAGGAAAGCCAATGAGTGGCTATTTCCAATTCTAAGTCTCTTTTCATATAAAAACAATAATGATAGTACTAAATTAAGCATCTCGAGGCCCCTTGCTATGGTGCTGAATTGCAATGAACCCGGCTTCAGTGCCCGTGGAGCAATGGCATTCCCCAATCTCATTACTGGAAACTCTGCTTGTCATTTAACATTTAGTGGAGCATGCAATGTTGCAGGTAGCATTTTCTCTCAGCTTAAACACATGACTGTTACAGTGAGTTGGAGTCCCCTTTATTTGCAGGAGGATGAATAGGGACAGCCATTCATTTCTGCATATATTGGATAAATTTTCCTAAGTACCTGTCGTATGCCAACATGACACCATTTGCTCAGGGAGACAAGAGGAGTATCATTCGTGATCCCAAGAGCAGAGAGGCTTATATTGAAACCTTCAATTTTATCTGAAGTTTCCCTTAATCTTATTTCTTGCTGAGCAACAGTGATAGCAGACACCCTTTTCTGATCACTTATCATGTTCCAGGTACCACGCTACCCACCTTCTAAAACCAGCTCAATGACGGCAGTATTAACTTGACAGAAAAACACCATTTTATAAATTCAGAAACTGAGTCTGAGAGAAGTTAATGTCTTGCCCAAATATTTTATACAGCCAGCAAATAAACTAGTATCTCAGTTAGTAACTAAATTGATACAGCCCGGACCTCAAGTCAGATTTGTTTTACTCCAAAGTCATTTATTTTAACTTATATTCTATACTATCTCCAAAGTGCTAAATCAAAACTGAAGTTCTTGCATCTGCAAAGTAAAGCAGAAGTCAAAGTAAGCAAGGGAAAAAGGTCAGTCAGAGACACCATAAAGCCAGCCTCTACATCAGAAGTCTAGGAAGCAGAGTAGATTATTCTCTCCTCATTCCTCATGTGTCAACTTTCCTGAGTTCCTCCACTTTATTCTGACTATTGCTGCCCTCTTACACCAGCTTCTGGACTTGTTTCTCCTCCTCAAGCTTTGTCCCATTAATCTATCTTCTGAATGATCACATAATGGTCAGTCTCATGTACAAATCTGACCTCCTGTCACTTCGCCCAGTGGCCCATAAGAGGCAGGGGATTTAGCTCCTGTACATCATCTCCTGCCACTTCCTTGCTTCCCACTGGAGGCCCTGGTGGTAAAGAACATCATTCTGTCTCATACATCCTTTTGTAAATTTCAAAATGTGCTCCTTTCTCCTTGGATGCTTAAGCACCTCTTTATTTTTTGAATAACCCAACCCAGAACCCATCTCTACCTTAGCATTTCACAAGTTGGATTTAAAGAAAAATTTTTTTTTAGTTGAAATATAGTCAGTTTACAATGTTGTGTCAATTTCTGGAATACAGCATAATGTTTCAGTCATATATGTACATACATATATTCCTTTTCATATTCTTTTTAATTATAGGTGACTACATGACATTAAATATAGTTCCCTGTACTATACTGAAGAAACTTATTTGTGGTATATTCATACAATGGAATACTACTCAGCCATAAAAAGGAATAAAATAATGTCATTTGCAGCAGCATGTATGGATCTGAAGATCATCATTCTTAAGTGAAGCAAGTCAGACAGAGAAAGAAAAATACCATATAATATCACTTATATGTGGATTCTAAAAGAAAAAGACACAAATGAACTTATTTACAAAACAGAAACAGACTCACAGAGATAGAAAACAAACTTATGGTTGCCAGGGAGGAAAGGGGATGGGAAGGGGTAAATTGGGAGTTCAAGATCTGTAGATACTCAATGCATTTTTAATGACTTATTCTATGGGAAAAGTTGCCAGAATGGGCCTGCTTTCTTCCTTTATACCTATGCCTATTGAAAGTTTACAGGGCTGAAGATTCAGGGGCAGCCACCCTTGGCTCCAAGAAGCCCTGATTCCTCAGTGAAACAAAAGTTTAGCTTGAGAAACAATATCAACCATGCCCCTGGACTCCACATGAATAGGTCTGTCATTAGTGTGGCTGGGCCGTCGGTTTTCTGGGGTGGGCACTGCATTCATGTCTTTAGCTGTAACATACTCAAGTTACTGGTGTTGGAAAGCTGTCCAAACAGTTTACCAAAATAGCCACATGGAGTTGAAGGAGTCACACACTCTGTATTTCCGTTAATTCCCCCAAGTTAGTAGGCTCAAATGGTAGTTCTAGAATTTGGGGACTTTACGGGTTGGTTGAACAAAGGAGAATAAAAATTCGTTGTCAGTTTTTACACTCTTGAAGATTTAAAGCTTTGGTAAAGTGGGATTTGGTCATAGTTGGCTGGTTCCTGAAACTAGAATCCTTTTGACGTTGTTAAGAATCAATTAAGCATTGTTTCCCAAGGGATCACCATGGCCCCTTGGTGATTCCTCTAGGGCTAGTACATTCAGAGTCTCTTTGTGGGTTCGGTATAAATGGGTCTGATTTGGATCAAGGATAGTTTTAAAACTAATGAGCAGGTCTCAGGGACAGATTAATTGAAAAGCTTTACAAGAAATTTTCTCAACCATCTCTGTATGTGCCCAACTTTAAAGCATTTAACAGTTTCCCCCTGACCTTTTTTAGAACAAAGCAACAAAATTAAGGTCCATATTTATTAAAGACCCAATAAAAATTCCACTCAGTGATAGGGATATGACTAAAAGGACACAATTTATGGTAGCATGGAGACTTCAGTTTGTCTTCAGAAAAGGAGCCAGTTTAACTCCAAGAAATTATAAAAGTCATAATTAAAAAAATCATTGTTGAGGGATGTGTTAAAAGCAGATCATGGGGCTCTGCTTTTCATGAATTTATTTTGAACCTCCTGAAGCAGACATTGCAAATTTTTACATTCTAATGAGTGAACTAAAAACATATATTTCAAAGCAAATAGCACTCATAAATTACATTTATGACATATGAGGTTGCTGACTGCTGTGCGGGGAGGGCAGAGTAATGGTTCTAATATGCACTCTAGCTTGATTTTCTCAGTTCCCAACATGCTCTAATTCCACACTACAAATCTTTAAATGGCAGTTATATTTTAATTAATGTGATTATGTGCTGCCATTAGCAAGCCCTCCCCCTAGTACATTTCTCCTGCCAGGCCTATGAATGCCAGTAAACCATTAACATAAAAGGGCTGTTTGCTTATTAAATTCATCTACACAAATAGGCAAGGGTTGCAATTGTTGATTTGCCACTGAAGGAACAGAATGAGAAGGAGTTGCTCCGTGTCTGGCAGTTGCAATTATCTGTTGTAATTAAGTCTAATTTATAAAGCACCCCCCACACAATGAGAAAGTAACAATTTTTGTTAATTAACAAGAGCATTTGTAAAGCTTGTTAACTCCATCATTCACAGTCGGCCTGGAAAAATGGGAGCATATGGCTATTACGATGGGACATGTTGCATATGTGTATTTGTGCATTAATCTGTTTGGAAGGTCTAATGATTGAAATGGGAGCTAGAAATGGATGTTATATTACTGAGGAAAGAAGATCTACTGTTTTCATTTATCTTTACAGCAATGGGAGTGCTTTGTCATTATCTTCTGCATATGGTTTCATTATTCTGATACAGCACTCTTCACTGCCTAGTACCATCAGGCCCAGGAGCCTGCAGGGTACAAGAGCACTTATCTTTCCTGATGACTGTTGAATCATTTAAAACAAGTTATTAGTGAAACAATTAAAATGATATTGGTTCACAATTGTATTTATAGCTGGCAGGCATAATGGAACATTCTGAATAGCAGTCGGGGGTTCTCAGAGTGGATGGAAAATGCTGTTAATCAGAGACAAGAAAAACCTCTAAAGAAAACCTAAATTGCAAGAGCACATTAATTGTATTGGAGCATTTCATTTAATTGAGAACAAAGGGAAGGTAAAAATCATATTATCAATGTTTTATGAATATGAAGAAATAGGAAAATTACTATGTCATTTGTCACATATCTTCTATTGGAAGTGAAAATTAAAAAGGCAGTATTTAACTTTAACCAGAGCAGGCCAAATGCATCATGTTATTATTACACATTTTTATTTTCAAAGGGAGCACCCAAATAAAATATAACAAATTAATTAATTAACCAATAAATACAGAGGAGGATAGTTGGGCAGAACACCCATGCACATGGGAAGATTCTCATGAAGCTTAGAGATTGTTAAATGGCTCTAAAAGACAATGAAGGTTGTCCCTGTTCTGCTCCATTCATGATTCTTAAGAAATTACTAGGATCAGATAATCTGCCAGGAGCATATAAATGTGTTACCTCTTTATTGCCTTCAGTGGTAGAGGTCACTGAAATTTATCAGACATGACTGACAACAATGAGATGAATAGCAGGCTACTTTCTCTCCTCTCATGAACCAATCAGAAACCTGCCCTGAGTGGTATAGTGAATAGGAGCCACCAATCACACCACACTGTACGTGTGGAGGGTATTGATATGTGCTAGAAGGAGGTAGATATGAAAGACTGGAGTTGGGGTAGGTGACGACAGTGACAGTGAGGTTGATTGGAGTGAACAAGATTTGGGAATTCAGATTTTGTAAGCAGCTCTTCGCAGGAAGCACACTTTTGCAGGAAACCCTTTGTCTTGTCACTTTAACAAAGCTAGAGTTTAACTTAACCTTTACATCAGGTGCCCCCATGCCTCACCAATCCCCAGTCCAAGCAGACATCTCAAATCTTTTGATCACACAATTCCTGGCCTAACCTGTTGATTCTTTTCATAGATTAAAAAAGTAAGAATAAAGAATAAGTAATTAACAAATGACTAGATCTTTCCCCCAGATTCCCTGTCAGCAGTCCTGCAAGCGGGCTGTGTGAACAGGATCATGTCTAAAGAAAGAGCGCCAGAAGTCAACAAGCTTGCACACAACAAGCTTGAAAGTATTGAATTAAGTTCATTTTTATTGCAAGTTTTCCTCCAACATTATGTACACATTTGACTCTTACACTAAGTAGACTTTATGGGTGGCTGGTTTTTGACTTACTATTTTTAAACTGCAACTCATACGAAATAATGAAGATTGGTGGTGTAGGAAAATATTTTTCAATCTGTAATAGGTATTTTAAAACTTTCTCCTGAAAACATATAAAAAAGAAAATCTAGCTCTTAACTTTTTGTTTAGTTACGTTTTCAATCAAAATTCCAATGTGTTTATTATTTTACACATGGGAAAGTAGGAAAAAATATTTCATACATGATAAGTAAATCATGATGACAGGATGAGCCATAAGATGATATTTATTGGGTCTATATAAGAAAACAAAGCTGAGTATAAACATTAGGGTGAGTCTCTTCTGTTTGCAAGTCTATCTTATTTAGAAGTACAGGGACCTGCTGTTTGATGAAGAGGGAAAAATTAGTTACACTCGAGTTTCTTATCTATGTGCTCCATTCCATTGTTCTACTTAAATGTTTCTTATATATATTTGGGCCTCTTCCGAGAAGGCAATCTCAAATTACAAAGAATCGTTACAGAGAATTTAACGAGACAAAGCAAGTGTAAAGTTCACGGCTTGAAGGAAAGGGTGCAGGTTTTATGTTTCTGTTTGTCTTGTTATTCATGACATCCTTAGTGAAATAAGCAACAGGGTATAGATTAAGTTAACCATGTGGACTAAAGAAAGCAGAGAAACCCTCAATGCACTTGCCGTTAAACCCTGAAACGTGCTATCCTGTGAGCTTGTTGGATTTCCTAGTCTGAGAATTTTAGTAATATTGGAGCATTACTTGTATAGTCTCCTATGAATCCCAGAAGAGGAAATTAGATAAAGGAGACCTCTTCTAGTCAGAAGAGTTTAAGAAATGTTTATTAAACTACATATAAAAGTTCACTAGGTAAAAAGAGGTAACCCAAATATATCATTTAGCACCTGCTCACACATTAAAAGTTCCCTAAATATTATGTTCGATTACAGCTTCAAGCACATTTTAACTCTTAAAATGCTCTCAACTATAATCACTCCATTATTGGACAAAAGCTTCTAGCATTGAAAGACAAAATTATGTGCCATCGCTCTTCTCATTGGATAGAGATCAGTTTACACAAGGTGATTTATAAAAAAAAATAATAATAATAATAGCCACTGATAAGCATTTGTCTTCCACATAATCAAACTGAGAGGTTTATTTTAATGGTGAGGTGTAGCCAATGTTAGAAGCAGGGAGGGTATTCCTGCTTTATGATAATGTTGTAAAAATTTGACCTGCAAGGTTTATGGCAAAACTGCCTTCAACTCTCCTATACTCACAAGGATGTGCATATGCATGAACACTCAGAGATAAAACCTAATTTCAGAATAAAGCAGGGTTAGGCAAAAAGTATACTTCTCGAGATGGTTAATCAAGATAAACTGAATTTGCCATTGCCCCACAGCATCTTCCAGCTAGCGGTGCTGTGTGCCCAGGACTCATTCTGGTTAGCGCACTGTTTGAATGGCTTTAATCCGGGCTGCCATTGGCTTCCCAGACTCACCACCCTCAAGACAATTAGGAGCCCAACGCTGGTACTAGGCAATAAAAATGATAATAAAAATAATATTTCATATTATTTTTTCTTTAAGCACCCTCGACTTATGGCTAAATATTTACTAATGAAAATTATTAAAATTCACTCAAATAGGTTGTTTTTCACTTTCTAGGGGTCTTTAAGAACAGGCCATGTGCTGACTTTTAGTTCCTTCTACTTTAGAATTACTGAATAAGGAGAATAGAGATGGAAAAGAGGACATAACTTTCCCAATGAAACATCATTCTGCCTTCTCTTAGCCCTCCTTATTCAGAGAGCAGAGTGCAAAGGGTGGGATGCTGAAACGGAGTCTGAGAGCAGGACTGCGGCACTCCTTCACTTTGCCCAAATCCCGACATTCTTAAATATTTCTCTGGTTTCTCCATGACCAAAAAACCAAAACAAAACAAAACAAAACAAAAACAGGAAAAAATGAGGAAGTCAGGAAAATTATTGTTTGATTACACTAGTAAGAGGTCTTTCCTAATTGATAATGGAATTCAATCCGGTTTCATAATGGGTCAAGTTAAGTTTTTTTTTTTTCAATTGAAGTATAGTCACTTACAATGTGTCAGTTTCTGGTGTACAGCGCAATTTCCTAGTAATGTATATACATATGTATATATTCATTTTCATATTCTTTTCATTAAAAGTTATTACAAGATATTGAACATAGTTTCCTGTGCTATACAGACGAAACTTATTTTTTAAATCTATTTTTATATATAGTGGCCAATGTTTGCAAATCTCAAACTCCCAAACTTATCCCTTCCCACACCTTTTCACCTGGTAACCATGATTGTTTACTGTGTCTGTGTCTGTTTCTGTTTTGTAGATGAGTTCATTAGTGGACTCTTTTTTTCTTTTTTTAAATTCCACATATGAGTGATACCATACTGCATTTTTCTTTCTTTTTCTGGCTCACTTCACTTAGAATGATGATATCTAGGTCCATCCATGTTGCTGCAAATGGCATTATTTTATTCTTTTTTATGGTTGAGTTGTATTCCTTTGTATAAATATATCACAACTTCTTTATCCAGTCATCTGTTGATGGACATTTAGGCTGTTTCCATGTCTTGTCTATTGTAAATAGTGATGCTATGAACATTGGGGTGCATGTATCTTTTTGAATTAGAATTCCCTCTTGATATATGCCCAGGAGTGGGATTGCTGGAGCATCTGGTAAGTCTATTTTTAGTTTTTTAGGGAATCTCTATACTGTTTTCCATAATGGCTGCACCAAACTACATTCCCACCAGCAGTGTAGGAGGGTTCCCTTTTCTCCAATTATGGAAATTAAACCATTGTCAGTCACATCATTTGCAAATATCTTCTCCCATTCCATGGGTTGTTGTTTTGTTTTGCTTATGGTTTTCTTTGCTGTGCAAAAGATTATTATTTTTAATAAGTTTATTAGATCCCATTTGTTAATTTTTGCTTTTATTTCTGTTGCATGGGTAGACTGCCCTAGGAGAATAGTGCTAAGATTTATGTCAGAGAATACTTTGCCTATGTTTTCTTCTAGGAGGTTTATTGTGTCTTGTCTTATATTTGAGTCTTTAAGCTATTTTGAGTTTATTTTTGTGTATGGTGTGAAGGAGTGTTATAACTTTATTGATTTACATTAGTTAAATTTATGTTTTTTTAAGTCATGCAAAAATGACGTCAGACTCTGCTTTCTGTTTTGAGAAGTCTTTCAAGTTCCTTTGGTGGGTTAACATGCAACTAGAGCAGTGACTTACCCAGTGGAACATTCTCTTTAGCAAAACTCCCTTCATTTCTCTTTTGATTCACTACAAACATTATTTTCCAATTGCACTAAATCTAATTACATCACATCTCGTTTCTGATAATCCCTGTTCACCACCTAAACTTGTAGCTATTGCCTGTCTTCTTTATTATTCCCATGTTTCTTTGCCTCACCTCTCCCCTCTTCTGCTTTCCCTGCTCTCGATCCTTCACAAGGATATTCTGAAACTTCCCACAATATTCAACACTCTTATAAGCATCCTTAACTAATTAGCTATCACAGGATCCAAAGGTGGGAAAGGTGTCCTCCCACTTCCTTATTGCGTTTCAGACCACATGTGCCGTCCCAGATGCCGACCTTCCCAGCACACTGCACTGCCTTCGCTCTTTGCTGCCTCCTTCTGTTTTCCTGGTCACTGTCTATAGTTAAGGATTTTTGTCACCCTTTCTAATACCCACACACCATGACACCACTCTTCATACAGACTGTCGATCCAACCGACCACATTTATGTTCTTAAGTTTTGATCCTCCCTGATCATCTCACCCCGATCCACTCAGGCACCTACAGATGCACAGATCATACACTCAGTTCAGCCGTCCATCCCCATGAGTATATCATGGACTTGTCATTTAGAAATGCCATTAGATCTAAAAATGTGAACTCCTTCATCTTTATTCAAAACCATGCAACCCCTGTGACTCTCCCATGCTCTCATTTACATGGTGTCTCTAGTAATTTTCATTTTAAATTCACTCCACCTACAACTTCCTCCACATACCTCACTCCACGTATCGACAATCACTTGCTTTCACGTCTCTAACAAGCTTCGATTATAGTGCTCAGGAGTTCAGGGCCTATAAACCACCCACTATCTGACCTATGGAGAGGGAGCCAGATGGTAGTGTAACTAGGCAGAGGCCACCCTTAATCACCATAAAAGCTTAACACACCATCCTGCTGCTAACATGCCCTTATCCCCAGCCCTGACACATATTTGAGTTTGCCCCTGGCACAGCTGGTCGTGGGAAATGTACACCTACCAGTCCCTCACTTCTACAATATCTCTCCTGCACTCCACTTGTAGAACACAGTTCTAGATCGAGTACACAATCATCCTTTTAGTCTTATACACCTGTGCAACTAAGTGAACTGCTGGAGAAAACTACCACAACTTTGAACACTGCTACCCCCAGAAATCCACATTTTCTAATCTTCTCCCTGATCTTTTAACACTACTTAACACATAACCCTTGTAGTGTGTTATAATAGCTCTTTGCTGAGAAGATAGAGACCCTCAGGTATTGACTTGAGTCTCTCTGTTCGTTCTTACCTCTTTCCCACCACCAGAGGATAGGATGTCTGGCTTCCTGTGTAAAGCTGAGATTTTTTCCTTCCCTGTTACTCCCCTGCTGTTCCACCTTCAGCAAGACTAAGTTATGTTGCTTTCCTTCTTTCTGTCCTGTCTTTCTCTTGTCTGTTACACACACACATGTCAAAGTGATTTTCCTAAAACACAAATCTTATCATGTCATCACTCCCCTAAAATCCTCTTCAGTAGTTCTCCGTTGCTCTTAACTGAAGTCTAAATATTTCAACTTAACTTTCGAGACCTTGAATTACTTGATTCCAGATGTCTCATCTCCTGCACTCGGTTCCTGTTGCTTTTGGGCTTCATGCTGAATCCTTTGCCTAGAGCCCTCCCCTATCACCTCCCCATCCTTCCCTTTGTAACCAGGCTGCGCCGCCCTCTAATGAGTCATTCCACTTTCACACCTACCTCAGGTTTCATGTGATCCTTCAGACTGCAAATGAGACTCCTACTTTCTCTAAGAAGATATAATTGAACCTCCAGATTCATGTTAGGCAGCGTGCTCCCAAGAAATCCTGTGTTGTCACTAACACAGCCTACATCACAGTGTGTTTTTCTTTGTTTACTTGTCTCTTTCACACTAGACACCAAGCCTTGCAAGGTCAAGTACACCATTCATCTTTTTCACTGATTTTACTTTGAAACCAAGCATTAGGATCTGACCTGTAAATATTTTGTGACCCGAATAACACTAGAGCTGATCCAAGATCATAGATCCAAGAGTAAATGTAGATCAGCAGTTCAAATCTGAAGGGACTCACAAGAGCATATGATCAGTTTTACAAAGACAACCATGCATCATGGATATGTGATCTAAAAACTAAAATAAAATAAAAAAGAAAGGTCATTTAGCAAAAAACAAAGGACATTAAAGAATCAAGATAAATGTTTGGTAAATGTTACTGAAATCCCTAGTTCTTTAGCAATTACCTAACGGTTTACTTGCAGAGAAAATAAAGAGCCCTCAGACCAAGAAGACAGCATTTGCTTCCACAACCTTACCACAGCCTGACTTCATGTTCCAGACCAAGTCGAGGGTTTTCTAAACAAAATACTCTCAGTCTCTTTACATGACCAGATGCATCAGAGGATCTGGAGTTCCTAGATCATGAAGCAATCTCCCTGTATCTTTTTTAATTATAATTTTATTTATTAAGTGCCAAGCATACTAGGGCCCAAGGTCAGAGGCAGAGAAGACAACAGTAGAACCCTGCATTTGGACTGGTTCTTTCAGAGACAGACTGAACCAACAACCTGTCAGAGGGGCTAAGACTATCAATTTTGGCCAAAAATTATTGAAGGTAAAATGAGTGCTGTCTGGAGAGTGTTTAAGAAATGCCTATTCAGTTGCACAGGCTAACTAATGGTCACCTAAAGCCTTTATTTTACTATTTCACCTCAAATATTCAAGTTATTTGGTACTTTTCAAACTATAGTAGGATCAAAGAGGCAGGCTACAAACCTATCTGTATCTCAAGGTGTAAAGTAAATGAAACATTTTGGTTATAGGTTTAGGGTTTATAAGTAAAGGAAGCATTTCAGCATCATGCCCATTATCGGCCAGAAAACACATTAAAAGGAGTGAATTCATAAGGATTTCTCTTTAAATTCTGTAGACAAAAGTCCTGACACAGTTCCTGTGTCTGGCAAATAAAAATTAATTATAAATATTTCAAAATATATAATTCCTTATAGCCATTCTCTTTAGTTTGATCTTTTCTGTTGTCTTTTAGTGCATGTAAGATACTTGTATGTAATTTTTCATGCATATGCACTCCTGATCTCAAATTTTCTAGTTCTTTTTTTTTACAAAGTCACAAAATCTCTTGAGTTTTTAATATGACTATCATGTACCTTATAGTAACATAATCCTGAAGGCTGAAGGCTGGAGAGTTAACTCTTAAAAAAAATTTAACTTTTTTTGTTTACTTCAGGTGAGCATTTTAAAAAATTATAACCTCTTTTAATGTTATATTTAATTTTTATGATTGTATTATTGATAAAATTATTTTAAAATGTCATCTTAGCTGGTGTGGGAATGGAGAGCTTCAGCACTGAATTCAGTAGTAAAACCCTAGATGAGGGTAATAATTATCTCTATGAAGTTATGCCATGCGGTTGGCAGCCACAAGAAAATAGTCACCAATCCTTATCCTTAGATAGCCAAGATTAGAATGTCCCTGGTGCCTGTATTTTGAGTGAAATGTATGGGCAAAATCAGAAGAGTAAAGGCTGGACTGGAAGCTTCCACTATGTTCTGGCTCCCCTGATTGTTCACATAAAGCAAGAGAGTCAAGTATCAGCCCCCATAACACACTATTAGCGGGAATGAAAACTCACCCACTGTCCTCCTCAAATGGCTGTTCCTTCCAGCACGACCCCTAAATCCGCAGGTCTCCAAAATGTTGCTCACATGAGGCACAAAGAGTTTGAATTACTGGCTGAGTCATCAGGTCACTGAGACCTCAGATCAAAATTTCTGTTGTTTATTTAGGAAACAAAAGAGATTTGTAGAAACATGAAAATTATAGTCTGTCATTTGCAGGAAAGTCTCTTTGTTTTAGGCATTCTGAAGAAATCTACAAACAGTAACATTGTTTTCAATGCCACAATTCAGAGAAATAATACAATGTAATTGATAGGCTTAGTGATCATGAATGAGCTCTTGTTTGTTGAGGGTTTTTGGCACCACTATGTTCTATTACAGAAATAATTGACTTTTAAATCTGGAGCTGATATTGGAATCAGTACCTTTCTGGTGCAAAATAACTTTAGGCATTTTAAATATATTTTCTGTTCAAGTTAATACCAGAGAAGGAAGCTTTGGTGTTCCTAAACCACTCTGGATGTCTTGTATTTCCTTCTGTTGGGAGAGTGCGCCACGGTCATTCAGTGCACAAGGAGAGAACGCTTGTGCTGAAACACTGTTAGGTGGTGGTGAGAACAGACAGCCCAGCTGAATGACTTCCCAGATCTGAGCAGTATGTTGCACTGCCCGGGCTGATGGAGACCGACACACAGAGCTCCCTAAATCACTCGACTTTAATATCCCGGCCCTGCTGAAGGGACTGGGTGGATGTGAGCCTCAGTCCAATCCTGCCCCTGCTGGATTTCATTCAGCTGGAAAAATGAACACATAACAGCCACTGGGAATGGGCTTTGCTTATGTGGGAAGTCCTCCCAGCCACTGCTTTAACTCCAGTGACCTTTCTCCACCACTTAAAACTGCAAGGAACTTGGCGATGTGAGAGAGGGGGAATTTGAAGAAAAAAAAAAAAAAACCAGTTTTCAGAATTTTGGTTGGCAGGGCTGCAAGCTACTGAGACCAGATGAATTTTGCAGTCGGAGGCCAAATGAGATCGCTGAGGTTAGCTCCTTTCAGTGGATGTAGCCTACCTCGTGATGCTGGTAACTTGATTTTAAAGAATATTTCTGATTCCGCTGGTAAACCTGTTCACGATGTGTTGTTTTCTTCCCTAAATTAACAAGTTCCTTAAGCACTTCAGCTCCAGTGGTGACAAGATTCACCTCTCCTTTGACATGATTTCACATTGCTGAAGACTGCATGCTTACTTTTGGTTTAGCTAACTGGTGGTCTGCACACTTCCAACACATCTCATTTTAGCCTTAGTGAAAGATAACACCTCAATGGGAACATAGCACATGCTTTTAAGGATGACTGTGTTCTTACTTGTCCGCACTTTGGGGAGTGGGTGAAGCAAAGCCTCACTTTTCACTGAACTCAAGTTGTTATTTGGCTCCCCTCCCAATTTACAGATAGCCAAACAGAGGCAAACCTGTGCCACGTCCTAGAGCAAACCAGGAATGCGGGAAGTCCGTGATGCGAAACGAGAGCGTGTATCATTCCCTAGTGTGCATCATTTTCAACTTTCCTGGCTGAATGTATATATAAACATCATTAAAGGGTGCCTTCTATACTCAGCTCCCTTGGAAAGTCACTAGTACAACTGAACAACCATTTTTAGGAAATAAATACTTTTATGATTGCTTGTACCACAAAATAGAATTCACAGCACTTAAAAAAAAAAAACAACTATAAATGCAGTGGTGGCTGTTTTCTTGGAAGGAAATCCTCTGTTGCTTAACCCTCATTTATTACAAAATGAGTTTGAACCATTAGAGAGAGTCCGGAATTATGTTCAATCCCAAGAGAGAATGTTTCTTCAAAGAAGTTCGTTCTTTTGTTAGTTTGCTACACAAATGGCCTCTAACCCTGCTTTGTAAGATTTAAAACATCTTTTTGTATGATGTGGAAGGGAACAGAGGCTTGCTTCCCAGCCGTTCTAGCTGATGGCTTTATTCATGTGCCCCTAACTTGCATTTGGTAGATAAAAATGAAATACAGTGGTTCTAATTTATTTCAGGTACAGATTCCTTAACAAGTTTGTAATAGCCATCTTGATACTTACCGGAGGTGAAGCAATTTCCAATTAGGATAATACACAATGTCTGGTCAGTCTTCTACAAGCAAAACACCTCCCATTTGGTGTCAGCCGAGTGCCATGCCTCTCAAACTTGGTAGCTAATCAGTTACAAGGTGAATTGGATCCTCCGATGTTGCAGAAATATTTTGCTGCTGAAAACTTTCTAATCTCTAGAGAGCGTTAGTCCTTGATATTCCTGAAATCACCACCTTATTAGCCTCCAATACACATGGCAATTTTCACTCACATAGGGGAAAAATAGAATCCTCTCAACCCAATAGAGCAGTAAACACTGGTAAACAAACAAGTAGGAAATGAAAAGACTGACTCAGAATATACATCCTCTCGCTCTGTTGGATACATCCCATGTAGACGTTGATGACTTGATTTACTTTCCATATCAAAAGCAATATCTTTCCTAAGGCAATATTGGAGTAGTTTTTAATGATGGCAGACTGAGCTATGATAATGATTAAAAAATAAATTTAATGATTTTTACCTAAGGTCCTGTTATGTGAAAACCTGAATGAAACCAGATGCAAGTTAGCTAAATAGTCTTTACTAGAGGTGAGTTGAGCTTACACGCGCTATGTCTTAATTGCCAGGATTGCTGTCTTAAATATAGCAGTGATAAGTTTAAGAGAGAATACCATTTCAGGATTAATGCTTAATGAACAACTCACAACTTTGTAGATGTTGCAATCTATCACGTGGAAGATAGACAAAGTTTATATTCAAGAGTACCTCTTACATTTTCTAGGATTTCTTGGCCTTATTAATTCAAATCTTACTCTCAATGCATGCATGTAGCCGAGATAATTACTAGAAGGCAAGATCAAAGCCAGCATATTATAGTCCTATTCCATTTTCTGCTGATGTGAGGGATCTGCCTTTCCTTTGATGTTGTATGCTTCTACAGCGAAAGTACAGAGGATAAAAATACTACACCATGTAATCTGGCATTTATCCCATGAGAGCAGAATTCCAAATTGTGACACATGTCAAGAAGTTAAAAAAAAAAAACTTAAAAGAATCCTCTGCTTTATAAAGTGACATACTCCGCATTTAAACACCATCAAACTTCATTTTCCATTACAAATTTAGTCCCTGATATAAAATTCAAAGAATTTTTGTAACTTTCGTAAAAGAAAATAGTTACCATATTTACTAGCAATTACATTAAACTGGTGCCTGAGCCTTTATCTCACCTAACGAGGGCAGCTGAGAAGCAGCAGATGCACGGCGTACACACACATGTATTTGTGTTTGTACGTCCATTCAAGGATTCAGAGTCAGTGAGTGGGCACTTCACACATCTCTCCAGCTGGTTTTAATTTGCTATGAATCTTATCACCTTAGGTCATGAGGTTGAGCAACTGGCAGACCTCTGGACTACAGGTTGTTGGTTAGAGAAAAAGAGTTCTTGGTCGATAACATTATATTAACTTAAATATTTTCCTTTATGCTCTGTCTCTGGACATAGTCCAGTGGTAGCTAAGTCTTGTTAGTATGATCTTACTATATTGGACAGCGTCCTTTTGTGTCCTACTTTACATTTTAGAAATACATTAAGTATTTGTGAGTGTGTGTGTTTGTTTGTGTTTGGTTGCTCACATGTACCTGAACATAGGCACTGCAGTATTATTTCTAAATTACCTTTCCTGGTAAGTTAAATTGAATTCTTGCCCCTCTGAAAGAAATAGCATTTTCCAGTCATTCTTAAGTCACTAGTTGATTTTGGTCCATTCCATTTTGGATTCACAGTCCTCTGAGGTACCATGATCGGACGTAGATGTTTTATCAGAAAAATGGAAAATTGTTTAGACTTTGTGGCTGTCACCTCTAAAGCACAACAACCAACACTGAGAAAATTGGTTTGATAAAATACAACTTAACCCATACGATTCACTTCAAATCAAAATCAAACTATTTTTTTATCCTGAAAAATAATGGCTTTGCTCTTTGCAATAAACTGAATTTTCAAGGACTTCCAAATGCCAGAATGATTGCAAGTTGTGGTAATTTGACAAGACATTTATGTGTGTGTGTGTGTGTGTATTTTTAAGTAAGATATTTATATATATATTTGTTATATTTATGCTTATATATTGTTATATATATTTATTTTTACATTTTACATATATATGTACATATAATTTCTTGCTTCTACCTTCTCCATTGATTGAAATGATTTTCTAACAATAAGGTAAAATACCATTAAATAAAGACCATTAAATGTAGTTGAATACCAAATATACACAGAGAAATGCCTCTGGTGATCTTTGGTATATTGTAAAACGTAGTGGTGATAGAACACTAAATATAAGCATATGTCATATGTCATGATGACTTTTGGAGACTGTAAACATGCAGCCTTGATATAGATCTCTCATAAAATTTTAAGATACATTTTTATACAAATGTTTCTAAGATGGAATTAAAATAAGGAGCAGGAGTCATATTTGGCCAGTATGGGTTCAGTTGGACCCAACTATGTCTGTGAAATCTCAGTCCCTTTGAGTGCTACAATAAGAAAATCCCATTCTGGGGATAAGAGAATCAAGATGGCAAAGTAGGAGAACATGGAACTCACTTCCTTCAATGAATAGGTCAAAAATACACCTACATGTGGACCAATCCTCACTGAAAACTAACTGGAGACTGGCAGAAAGGCTCCTGTACACCCAAAGGTAAGAAATATCCATATGGAATTGGGTAGGAAGGAAAGAGAAGCAATCAGGTCAGGACTGTACCCCTGGGAGGGGACTCAGAAGAAGAGGGAGATTACACAGGTGGGGACTTTCCCTGGGGAATGAGCAGTTTGAACTACATATTGGGCACCCCAGCCCTAGGGTCCTACAAAGGGAAGACAAGACCCCTTGGCTGGTTGAAGGGCCAGTGGGACTAACAGGAGGGCTGTGGGATGCCTAGATTCTACATTTGAGGAGTACACAAATGCTTGCTTGTTCCTGAAGCAGGGAGGAGGGGCCAAATTGAAACCATGCAACTGGTTGACCTGTTTTACATAATGTCCCTAGTGCATGGCCCAGCTGAGCAAATGCTCCAGCACAGTTTGCCTTGTGTCACAGCTTCACAGCTGCCATGACTAGGGAAAAATCTCTGCTGTGAGTTGCTGTGGTGGCTCAAACTCTAAGTGGCATCTTATCAAGGAAGGGGTGGCCATTACTGGTGATTGCACAGGTGGTGCATCAGAGGTAGACCAGATCTCTGATGACAGCCAGCCCTCCACAATCTGCACCTTGACCCTTGCTGAATATCCATACTATCCCCTCTTGCGCCAGCATTTTTCTCTGGGGCCAAGGGTCCTGGTGCTGGAATTGGGGAGGGGACACACTTAAAGGGAACTGAGCTAGCCTGGACCCAACCATCAGGGCTTCTACTCCAGCATTGTGGGACTTGACCCTACTCTAATAGTGTAGTGATGGCCACTGAACAGAGGAGAAGCCCCTTCTCATACCTGGCTCAAGCTCTAGCCCCTCCAGCTCCAGCCTCACCTCCTACCAAGGTGGTAGCTGCCAGCACACCCTGAGGAAAGATGTGTCTTATTTCTGTATCAAATTCAGCTCTGCCACTAATGACACTGGATACATGCAGACTGTATAAGGATGCTCCCACATAAGGACACCACTTAAAGCCACTGCAGGTAACTGTTTCACCTAATTTTATAGAGACCGAGAAAGAAGCTAAATGAGAAGACAGAGGAATTTGTTTCAATTAAAAGAACAGAGGAAATTCCTGAAAAAAACAAGTAATGAAATAGAAATAAACAATTTACTAGATGAAGAATTCAAAGAGTTAGTAATAAGAATGTTAACTAAATTAGGGATGAGAATAGATGAACAGAGAATTTTAACAAGGTACTAGAAAAAATATATATAAACTAGTCAGAACTGAAAAACACAATAAATGAAATGAAAAACACATTGGAAAGAAAGAATAGCAGGCTAAGTGATACAGAAGAAAACACAAGAGATCTGGAAGATAGAATAATAGAAACCACCCAATCAGAACAACAAAAATAAAGACAAATTAAAAAAAAATAAAAACAGCTTAAGGGATCTTTGGGATAACATTAAGCATATCAACATTTCCATTACAGGGGTCCCGGAAGGCGAACAGAGCAAGAAGAGGGTCAAATATGTAATTAGTGAAATTATGGCTGAAAATTTCCCAGGCCTGAAGAAGGAAACAGATATTCAGGTACAGGAAGCACAGAGAGTCACAAACAAGATGAACCCAAACAGACCCACACCAAGACATATATTTAAAATGGCAAAAGTTAAAGAGAATTCTAAAGGCATCAAGAGAAAAACAAAGGGTCATGTACCAGGGAACACACCCCATAAGGCTGATCTTTTTAGGAGAAGCATTGCAGGCCAGAAGGGAATGGCTTGATATATTTAAAGTGCTGAAAGGAAATACCCTGCAACTTACGATTCTCTACCTAGCAAGGTTACCATTTAGAATTGAAGGAGAGGTAAAAAACTGCCCAGACAAGCAAAAACTATAACAACTCATCAATAATAAACTGACCCTAAAAGAAATGTTAAAGGGTCTTCTCTAAATGGAGAAAGGCTATAATAAGAAGTATAAAGAGGAAAGGAAAAAGAATCACACTAGTGAAGGCAAATATATAGTAATGGCTGAACATCAATCATTTAAATAAAATAGAACAAAGATTAAAAGACAAAAAATTATAGAAACAAGTGTAGCTACAGTAACTAGTAAAGAGATAAACATAAAGATGTAAAGAACATCAAAAACACAAAATGTAAGGGAATGGAGTAAAAAAATGTAGAATTTTCAGAATGTGTTTGAATTTACAGTTTAAAATAATAGATATAGTTACGGGCCAACATATAAGAACCCCGTGGTAACCACAAGTCAAAAACCTGCAATAGATATACAAAAACAAGAAAGAAATGAACATAAGCATACCACTAAATAAAACCATCAACCTGCAAGAAAAGAAACTAAAAGAAGAAAAGAACAAGGAAGAATTAAAAAAAAAAAACCCAAAAAACCCCCCAAAAACCCCTGAAAATTAAGTAATAAAATTGCAGTAAGTACATATCTGTTAATAATTACTTTAAATGTCAATGCTCCAATCAAAAGACCTGTCTATATATTATTTACAAGAGACTCACTTCACAACTAAAGATGGACTGAAACTGAGGGTATGGAAAAAGACATTTCATGCAAATGTAAATGAGAAGAAAGTTGGAGTAGCAATACTCATATCAGACAAAATAGGCTTTAAAACAAATTCTATAACAAAAGGCAAAGAAGCGTACTGTATAATGATAAGGAGCATTAATACAAGAAAATTATAGTACACTTGTTACCCTATGTGCACCCAATATGGGAGGACTTAAATATATAAGTTAAATGTTAACAGACATAAAGGAAGAAGCTGACAACAACACTAGTAGGGGAATTTAACCCCCCAGTTACATCAGCAGGCAGATCAACCAGACAGAAAAATAAATAAGGCAACAGTGCTCTTAAGTGACACAATAGGCCAGTTGAACTTAATAGATATCTATAGGACATTCCACCTGAAAACAGAATGCACATTATTTTCAAGTGCTCTTGGAAGACTCTTCAAGATAGATCACATCCTAGGCCACAAAACAAATTTCAACAAATTTAAGAACATAGAAATTTTATGAAGCTTTTTTTTCCAACCACAACATGATGAAACTAGAAATCAATTACAGGATGAAAAATGGGAAAAGCACAAACATCTGGAGACTGAACATCATGCGACTAAAAAAAATCAATATGTTAGTGAAGAAATTAAAGAGGAAATCAGAAAATATTTCAAGACAAATGGCATTCTGTTAATTATTAGAGAGCTAATTCAGAAGCAATTCTGTTGTGGCCAAGAGGGTTGCCTCCAGTCTGAATATCAGCACATTTTTAATTTATTACCCAAGAGAGCGTGGTTCTTCTGCAGACAGTCCTTCTTCATGAGCTATTATGTCACATGTACAAACGAGTGGTTATTGTTGTAAACCTGAGATACAAGAGTTTTCATTATAAAGTTTCCACTTGTCTTGTTTGAAGAGTTGCCTGTTTCTTTCCTGTGATATCCCCGGAAGATAAAGTCCTCACAATAAGATAAAGGAACCTCTTCATTGAAAACCATAGCAAACAACTCAGGTCAGTTTTAAAGAGTTATTTTCCACACCCAACAATATGAAGGCAGGTCTGATTAAATTTTACGGCCCAGAGACAATTTTTGCTATTATTTTTGAATAGAACCTGCTGTAACATTATCTTCGAAAGACAGTTTCAGCGTACAGAACTTTGGTCTTCCTGCTCTTCCTTGCCTTTACTGCATTACGTGGAATCCCTCTGAAGACACAGAACCCACATTGCCTCCAAACCCACATGCCGTAGCTCCAGGCCAAGATTTGGATTTTTCATGCATTTTAGAAATAGCCTTACAACCCACCCCATTTCAGAACAAATCCCTGAAATCATAGTCAAGAAAGGAAGAAGAAACTTCATAAGTTGATTACCCGATGTGTACCTGGAAAAGGCATCAAAAGAAAGATGTTTGTCTGTTTCAAAAGTCCTAGACAATTAATAATTGAGTGTATTTTGAAAACAATTGTAATGCATACGATAGTATAGAATACAATGGTAATAATAATGATGGGCTAAAAGGATTAAAATAGTTTAAACCTTATGTGAATAATGATTAATATTTTGTGATACACTGCAGTTTCTAAAACATTTTGACAGCAACTATTCCATTTGGTGTTTTTTTAAATACATCTTTTACTTTCTTTGTTATCATTTAAATTTTTAAAAATTTTAATTTTAAATATTTATTATATATATATTTTTTAATGGAGGGACTGGGGATTGAACCCAGCACCTTCTGTATGCTAAAGCACACAGTCTTCTACTGAGCTATACACCCGCCACCCCCAGTTTGGTTTTCATAGTTGTTCATTGAAGCTGAATGAGCGGGTACTATCATGTCACACTGTCTTAGAAATATGTAACCTCAGGCTCCTATAACTTTAGATATAGTTCTATCTAACCTATATCTAATATATATCTAGCTACATGTATCTCGCTAGCACTGGCAGAGGTAAATTTCCAGATCCGGAACCCATCTCATCTTTTGACTTGGCATATAGTGTGTAAATGAAAAACTTAAAATCTCTCTTTGGGAGATTGCATTGCTGTCTAACTTCACATGTACAGAAAAATAGTACTAATTTATGCAAAAAGGGAATAGATGAGTGATAAGGCTTAGTTAAGAGAAGACTTCTGCCGGCTTCCCTGGAATGCTGGCCAATAGTGAGAACGTGCTTCAAATGGAAGAGCTGAAAAGTATTAAATTAGTTAAATATTTTAATGAGGTTCATTTTTCCTGATATGGCTTCTTCAAACACAAAATTTGGTTTTACATTTAAAACAAGCATCCATGTCAGAAGACAGATCTATACTTGGAATATCACTTATAATTATTATCACCATCACCATTAGCATCATTATGAAAAAGACATCATCGTTTATTTTAAGTGAGAGTGGCCATGCCTTTTTATACATTCTTTATAAAACTGGAAATTGAGTATAGGGAAAATTTTTTGTTTAACACCAGTAAAGCAATGTACTAACTTTCTGGCTCTTATGTCTATGCCCTAACAAGATACTTTGAGAATGATGTGGTTCGTTTTGAAAATTTTGAGGCAGTAACCCTCGGTGCCTCAAGATCTATGTGTGGCTGGCTGCCCGAATGTTTTGAGCAAAGTGCTTACTCAATATTGTCAAACAAATGATTTTTGTTGTTAATAAAATTTAATTTTTCCACAACCTGCTTGACAGACTGGTAGTTTTAGCATCTTCTGTAGAAGCCAATTTCTTTAATAATTATTCCCATGCCTAGTGAATAGTGATTTCTTGATACAAAGGCTTTAAATATGACTTAATAATTCTAGGTGAACATGAGGAGGTTTAAAAGGGGGGTCATTGAAGCAGCTCAGAAATCACTGTAAATGTATGAAAAATCTGTACTTTTCCCCTTTCCCCAGGTAAATAGCACAAAAAGCTGCCTAAATGGTACATACAGCCTTCATGACTTGGGCCCTAGGCCACATATTTAAGTGGTCCCCACTGTATTTACATATGAACATCTGCATCGTATGTTAAGAATCACAATAGCAAAACAACTCTAACATGATCAGCATGACTTTATTTTAATTTTTATGGCTTCTTCACTAGTTTGACAACCACATACTGACTTTCAGGAAATGCCTAAAATGCCAGTTATACATACTTTATGTCAGAGAAGATAGACAGCTTCAGTTTTCCTCATGGGATCACCCACAGGAAAGCTTCTCAGGCAGAAATTTGGGGGTCTCGAGTTACAATGAACCTTCCACATACAGGCTTCCTTGTTATCAATTAATGCAACTTACTTCTTCATCAATTTTTTCCCCCTTCAGTCTTGATGGTTTTATGACCTGGACCCAGGCAATACCCTCAGGCGGTCCATGTGATAATTGACACATTTTCTAACACGGTATAGTGATGCCCAAGTCACTGCTTTCAGGCCATGACTTGAGCTTATTGGAGTCTGCAGAAGGGCTCCTTTTATCCTCATACATCAGAATATGCTGACAGCTCTCCCATGCAGGGACCCGGCAGATCTCTCCCCCAGGAAAATATATGCAAACACCTCCAGAACATTGTAATGGTTGCTAAGCATGACAATGGGGACATCTTTATGATAAACATAGTATGCAGAAGAAGGTCTAATAAAAGAAAAACAAATTATTACATCCAGAGGGCAATTTTA
Source organism: Camelus bactrianus (assembly GCF_048773025.1). Taxonomy (NCBI): domain Eukaryota; kingdom Metazoa; phylum Chordata; class Mammalia; order Artiodactyla; family Camelidae; genus Camelus; species Camelus bactrianus. The sequence continues at coordinate 18,001,204 of NC_133567.1, read as the reverse complement.
CAGGATTAACGGGTATAATAAATTAGAGTCAGAATGCCATGTTACCTTTTAAGGTATTTCACAGAAGAGACAAAATGAACTGGCCTATAGAAACCCAGAGAATGTAGGAGAGAATAATAAACTGCTTTTTCACATTTCTGAAAGATAGTCACGATACGTGCCTGATAGTAAGGTGAGTTCGGCAAGTAATTATTGTAAAATAGGGTCATGCATGCAATCACGCCAAGATGTTCATTATTATTTTTCGTGCTGCTGTTGTATGTTCAGTTAACATTGCAATCTGTATGCTATCAACTAAACCAAAGCTTGTAGCATCTTATTTCTGGAACAGAAATAATACAGAAATAATACGGAAAATATTATATAGTAGATGTCCAGAGTCAAATATATTTTATAATAATTAGTAAACACGCTTTTGACAGAATAGTAGGAGTTTCAGTGTTTTTATAAAAAGCAATGAATTGTTTCAGTTGATGATTTTGATCTGGTGTTCAAAAATTAAAAGGGAAATATTTCTTGATTTCCATATTTAATTCAATTTTCTTTTTCTTTAAAAAAATGCTTCCTTATGTTTTTATGTCTCTACTTACAGTATATTCCAAAAGTGAGGGGGGGGAAAGGAATTCTGTTGCTTGAACATGGGAGATGTGACTTTTGTGATATACAGAATTATTATTTTATTTTATTGAAAGAACAGCGGCTATTCAGACATTTCCAGTGGTGAGTCTAATATTTTCCAATAAAGAAATGAAATTTTAAAAAGGATGGAGGGGATGGAGGAAGGGAAAGAGAAAGGGAGAAAGAGAAAGAAGAGAAAAAAAGAAAAAGAGAGAAAGAAAGTCATGAGGCTGTCCAAGTATCTCCTTCCCAAATATTCTGATACTTCGAGTTGGAAAGTTAAGTTTCTATTAAAATACTTTTAAATAGCTGCTTTAAGCTGTGCTTCATTGGATATAAATAATGCAGCTGGACGTTATTGGTGATCATTTTGAGCCATTTGTTGCTATTATGGGTGGGCCATTGGACCCAAGCTTGACCTAAGGAAACACTGCAGTAAAAAACATTGTGTTCACATTCCTTTTATTCTTTTTAGTACAGTTTATGGATTAAAAATCAGGAGTGTGTTCTATTTATCTCCATCCCACCACCCATCACCTTCACAGCGCTTTCTACTGTGGCTGCCATATAGTGGTAATTTACAAGTGGATGAATGTATGAAAGAGTACAGTGTTGCAATGTCACCACACTTAAGTGCCTAAAGCCATGGTCCTCACCTGATCAGAATTATAGACACCCCTATTGATTGATCCTGAAATCTCCTCAAGGTGAGTTTGCTCATGGTGACATTACAGTTCGTCCTGGTGGAGGAGAGGAGTGGTCGAGCTAATATTGACAATTACTGAGTATAGATTGGAGAAAGAGTTGGGAGTGATGGATAAGGAAGGACTGAAGTTCCTTAAGAAGAATTTACACATTGTCCTCCTCACTGGGAGATATACAAAGAGAAAATTCAACCCACTTGAATGCTTAACAAATATGTATATCTGTGAGAGTCATTACTAATGATTTTTCTTTATTAATATGAATTTCCTTTTTAATTGTCACATAGAGGATGCTTCATTTATTCTGTCTTTGGTGCTATCCCTTTCTTTATTTAAATCCAAGTTTCTGATCTATATCAGAATATTTCTGGCATATCTGAAGTTGCAACTATTAAACTTTTATTTAGCTACATCTTACCTCTATTATGCACATCTCTCTGAGGGAGAGGGCTGTGTGCATAATGGATAATAAATAGTGTATGCCGTAAATCCCATCCTCTGGGATTCTTCTTTAATATGAAGAATTTTGAGTCTTTTTCTTATTAATTTTGTGACTTGAATTGGTTCACCCTTGGGTGTCCCAGTTTCCTCATCTATGAAAATTGGAACAGTAGTTTATCTCATAGGGCTTGTTGAGCATTAAAACATTAACTTCTTACATTACCTAAATAGTGTCTGAAGATAAGTTTTCTTTATGAGGGTTGTCATCCTGACATCAAATGTAGCCATTGTTGCCTTGATTTCAAAACTGAGGTCATCTAGTTTAGAAGTATTTTAGCTAGTACAGGTATTCACATTTTTCTATGAGAACCAGGAAAGAGCATGTTTACTCACAATGAGATGCACTGATAAGGATATAGTTTGATATAGTTGATGTTCCTGTAATACAGCAATTCCATTTAAAAGCATGTTGATTCATTCTGACTCATTAGGAACCAATTAGCACACATGTATTAATAAAAATGTAAGACATCATTATGTAATAAATGCTCATGTGGTAGATGAAAAATTTCAAAGTATATATGCTATATGCATAACAGACAAAAAGCAGGAGTTCTTGATAGAAAAAAAGTCAGGGGGAACCACTGGGCTATATTTTATAAATAAGTAGTATGCAATTTTAGTAAGAGGAGGTTTTAGCTTTTTATCACTTTTATCCCCTAGGTTATATGCCTAATATGTGCTCAGTAACCCCTGAAGATTAGCCCATTTTTAGTATTCTTTATAATGCTTTGTACTTGGCTTGGAATTAAAAAAAATTCCACTAACATCTAAACCAAAAAATGTCTTTTCAGCTGGTATTTCGATAACACAGTCTATGCACTTTATGGTAATTAAACATATCCATAATCCATGGATCGATGAAAAAGATCACCAATTTTTCAGGTGTATAGTAATTGTACCTTTACTTACTATCATAGTAATGCTAGTGTATCATATTTATAGAGTCCTCAATCTGGAAGCTCAAAACATTTTATCAATATTATACCGATTAATCCTATCTGTCAAGTATTACTCTTCCCAGTATACAGGTGAAGACCCAACAGTGAGGTTTCTATGTCAGCCAGAGAGTTTGTTCTATGTCTAGCAGGAGAGAAATGTGTATCATATCTAAGACTTTCCTATTAAGAATGCTTTGGAGACTGATTTTTTTGTAGAATTGCATAAAAAGCATAGGTTGATGGTAATTTTAAAAATTCTTGGAGCTAAGTCTTAGCTTAAAAAACTGAAGCAATATCCATGAATTTGTTTAGTTATGCATTCTTTCTATTCTGAATGAGCAACAGGCTAGAGACACCAGTGGATTTTTTTTTAGTAAATTCACTTTATTAAATGAGGGCATTTTTCTAAGAGATCTTGCTGCCTCACCTTCAAGGAGTGAGCACAAGTATCCTCCTCTGCTCCTTGGATGGGAACTGAGTTGGTGGGATGCAGCTCACTGTGTGACCTTTCTGTTTTTGTCTGTGTTTAGCCTTTCACCTGACCTCTGATCTCCAGTTTAGTTTAGTTCCATCAATTTTTTTGGTTTTGTAAATTTTGGCCTTTTATTGAATCCTTGATCTGTGGTCTTTTTCTTGACCTTTGTGCTTATATATTTCAGATCTTCATAGATAAATAAAGCTAAGAAGATAAGACTGTTCCTCCAAGAAGTCACTGAATGAATGAAAGAAAGAAATGCCAGTTGCAAAGCAAAGAGTGTCAAGGACCTGCTACTAATACTTCACAGACAGTTGGAACAGACTGACACTCAATTCTGCCCAAAGACATAAAAACTTGAAGGCAGTCCTTTACTGTAGAGTTAAAGTTCCCATGAAGGGTCTGCTTATGTCAGTGTCTAGTGCTAATGACTGTGAATACATGCCAAACCCATGGGAGGGTCAATCTAGGTAAACTTTCTATTTAAAATTGGTAAGTCTATTATCATATGACCCAGGAATCCCACTCCTGGGCATGTATCCAGAAGGAACCCTACTTCAAAAAGACACCTGCACCCCAATGTTCATAGCAGCACTATTTACAATAGCCAAGACATGGAAACAGCCTAAATGTCCATTAACAGATGACTGGATAAAGAAGCTGTGGCATATTTATACAATGGAATACTACTCAACCATAAAAACCAACAACATAACGCCATTTGCAGAAACATGGATGCTCCTGGAGAATGTCATTCTGAGTGAAGTAAGCCAGAAAGAGAAAGAAAAATACCATATGAGATTGCTCATATGTGGAACAACAACAAAAATGAACATAAATACAAAACAGAAACAGACTCATAGACATAGAATACAAACTTGTGGTTGCCAAAAGGGTGGGGGGTGGGAAGGGACAGACTGGGATTTCAAAATGTAGAATAGATAAACAAGATTATGCTATAGAGCACAGGGAAATATATACGAGATCTTATGGTAGCTCACAGCGAAAAAAAATGAGACAATGAATATATGTATGTTCACGTATAACTGAAAAACTGTGCTCTACACTGGAATTTGAGACAACATTGTAAAATAACTATAACTTAATAAAAAAAAGTTAAAAAGAATAAAATAAAATTGGTAAGTCTAAGTGCTTTAATACTATCCTCATTTGAGAATGACCTTGTATATTTTCTTATTTGGTTGAGGTCCCTAAATGATTTTTTTTTCAGAATTAATTAATTTAACACCATTAAACAAAATGCATGCTATTTCTTTTATCGTGTCTGAATGTTGTTGAACTTTAAAAAAATAATAAAATAGCTCATAGACCCTCAATATTACATCAGAAGATCGTGTATTATTTCATATATTATTTTCCAAACTCTTCTTGGGATTTTGATCTGAACTTACTCACTGGCTGTCTCTGACTATCTGTGCCCAGCTCTATTTGAGTTATTTATCTCTTACAATGATCTCTTAGTACTTGAGCTAGTTATGCCCTGTGATTTACAGTTTTTAACTCATACTCTGCTAGTCACAGAGCTTTCTTTCCCTTCCTACTTTTGACTTCATGCCTCCATATTTGTATGGATGGAAAGCTTGGGTCTTGGTGTCGATACTGGAGGTGAGTGAGCGCTACTGCCTCTTTATGTCTAGGAACCCCCCCCCCGCCCCAGGGGTCACTTAGAAACAGCCAGAGGGAAATTTCTTGTCCAAGCTATTGCCTGAATTCCAAAGTCTCAAGATTAGGGGAGTTCAAAGCTTAAATAGTAAGCAAGACAGAAGCAAAAATGTAGCCAGAGGGAGGCTCTCTGTAACTCGGCTTTAGGATTCAGGACTGCAATGAGCTCAAAGGGTTTCCTGAAAGAGAGAGAGCAATTGTTAGCTCTTTAAGAGCCCTGTCCCCACATTAAAGTTTTTCTGTCTTTAGCCTAGGATTTAGGTGGGAATAACATGCTCCTGAATTGAGAATATGGGATAAGAATGGGGATGTGGATCTGGATGAGATGACAGCATTTTTATTACCAAATGATTTCTTCTCCATTGTCACTGCCAAGCAAATAGACTGTGGTTGAGAATGATTAGGGACTTTTTAATCTGTGGTGTCCTTTGCAAACAGGGATCACATCATTTTTCTCATTGTCAACTCTGTGTAAGATTACTTAAATTAATGTCAAATAAAGAGGAAGTGGAATCCACAGGGAGATCTGTGGTTAAAATGTGGTCCTTGCAAAAAAGACATATTAATAATAACAATAATAATAGTTACCATCTATTGAGTAGATACTATCTGTCACGATTACGTTACCCTATCTGCATATAAAAGTTAATTTAATCATTGTAATAATCTAGCAAGATAGGTAATATCTCTGTTTTATTGATGGGGAAATTGGGAAAGCATTCATGACTTTCTATAGGTCATACAATTTGTCAGTAGTGCCAGAGTTCCCACTGTTTCCTCTAACCCAAGCAATGGCCATTGTCTACTTAAGTCCTTGAGAAATTGTCCATTGATTAATTTTTTAAAAGAAACATTTATTGAGTACTCACATATGTCCGACACTGTGTCATATCTCTTGTGGTAAAACAATAAGTAAGCACGCTTAGAAACATTGGGAAAAAAGAATTTTAATGAGGGAAAACTGACAAGTAAATAGGAAATTAAAATGCATCATAATAACGGTTGATACATACTTGGTGTTAGGGGTACAGTCAGAATGATTTTTCAAAAAGGCATTATACACACACATACAAAGTATATACAAATATATATTTTGGATATTTAGTGAAAATAACTTATGAAAGACTTAATTTTTACAATGCATCACATTTTTTAAACTACATTATTAATTGGGCATAGTGGATTTTATTAATATATCATTATGTTCTGGAAAAAAACTAGCCAATTCTTACAGCCAATTAGAATATTTCATTTCCTTACTGATCTATCTATCACTTTCTCATAAAGACTGTTTTTTTGGGATCTGGGTACTATATGACAATCTTAGCTACTCATCAATTAAATGCTTGATAGGTCTCTCTTTTTTTTTTTTAACTGAAGTATAGTCAATTACAATGTGTCAGTTTCTGGTGTTCAGCATAACGTCCCAGTCATGCATATATATATTTGTTTTCATATTCTTTTTCACTAGAGGTTATTACTAGACATTGAATATAGTTCTGTGTGCTATACAGAAGAAATTTGTTTTTTATCTATTTTTATATTTAGTTCTCTTCTTAATTTCCTATGTCTTAGTTCATCAAAATCTCACCCTTAGTTCTATTCATTTCTAATTACCTTCTTTTTCTAAACAATCTTTTTCACACCTACACTAATGTCCCCCCAATCCACACACATATTTTTATTTGTTGACTGACCTGACTTCTCCACCATATATTTTACTTACCAATGGAATTCACTTACTTCCCCCACAAATTCCTTTTTCTAGAGTCATAAAAATAGTTGATAACACCATCATCAGCTAAATCCCTATCCAGAAGAGCACTCTCTCTAACACTACACTGCCTTTACCTTATTTCACCTAATTCTAGGATGTTAGTGATTATAAAATGTTTTTACTTTAAATGGCACAAAAATCTACAGTTAGGCAATAATGAAAATGCTTTGTTCTCACTTAGAATATTATCTTATACTTAAAATTTTTTTCACATTTAAATAATCATTGATTTCCTCATTGATTACTTTTGCACTTACATTAAAGGGAAATATCAGGAAAATAATTTGTTTCAGACACTTTTAAAACTATTTAACTCTCAAAGTCCTACCTTTCTGAACCATTTTTGGAATTGAGAGTTGGTGATGTCTGTGCTGTAACACTCAAATGAGTCCAAGAGTGATTGTGATGTTGTGTCCATGAAAGAATTAAGTCATTGGTGCTGAGCTCTTAAGTCAGATCTTTTAAAAAATACTAAACTGCATTTTTTAGAGAAGTTTTATGTTCAGAGAAAATGGCTCTCGTAAGCATTTCTGATATGTTTGGACAAAGAGTTTAGCAAATTCCAGGTTACTCAGTCCGTGCTGAGCCTTAAGTTAATTTCATATTCACGTTCTTATGCATATATTCTGAAAATGAGTTTGAAATCAATTAAAATAGTAAGTGGATCTCCTTCTCATTCTATTTTGCACATCTAGGGCATAAATTAGGAGCATTTAAAGAAGTTTTAATAAACTCTCCAAAAAATAAATGAATGCTTATTATCAATTTAATTAGAGCTTTTCCTACAGCGTGTTTAGATAGATATGGATATGGATAAAGATCTATGTGTGTGTCTAAAAGTTGGTGTCGGCACAAACCCTTCAGTTTTGGCACTTAGTTTTCACTATTGACAAAGAATTGAGTTTTTCACTTCAAAAGGCATCTGATTAAAGAAGGAATAGATTTTCTTATGAAATAAATATTTTTATATAAAAATTATTTTTGTTACATGGCATTTTTCTTTCTCTTTCCAGCCCACTTCACTTAGAATGACAGTCATCTATGACATCACTTATATGAGGAATCTAAAAAATAATAACAGTAATAATGACACAAGTGAACTACTTATTATTTATAACAAAGATGACTGATTTCTTGAATATGTATAAGCATATTTGACTGTCCTTTATGACTGGATTACTGCATTCTACTGATTCTTATTTTGTAGTTGGCTTTATTTTTTTTCTTCTCCTTTTTCAGCTTTATTAGGAAGAATTATTACAGTTCGACTGCACATACACATTATATTGCATGTGACTACATATATGCAGTATACTGCCCAAATACAGTGTTACTGGCATCCTCATAAGAAAAGGAGATTAGGATGGAAATATGAGCAGAAGAAAGATCATGTGAAAACAGATGGAGGAAATGGCCATCTGCATGCCAGGAGGGAGACCTCAAAGAAATCAACTCTGCTGACATCTTGATCTCAGACTTCAAGCTTCCAGAACCGTGAGGAGCACAAACCTGATTCAATTCGTCATTCTCTGGGTCCTTGAGAGTTGAACACAAATATTTCTTCTGAGAGTGGTTTTTAAACATCCCACCTTATTTATATGTTTATCTTATTTGCTATGGTATTGATTCACACTGGGCTTCACTCACACCATCGTATTGTTTCTCTTACTGGACTGAATGTGATAATTTACTTGATTCCATTCATTTTTTAACCAAAATGTCTTTGATGAATGGATCCATCTTATTCAACTTTGCGTGCTTAATATCTTTTACCAGCACTAACCTAATATAAATAATCAATAAATTTTTTTTCTTTAATGAAAGAATACATTTCTGGGCATGAAAAGGGACAGAGTGTTGGTGAAAAAAGTGAAATCTTGAAATAGGTAACAAGAATACATTCTACCTTTACTGTAGAATACTTGATGTTGTCCAGCAAACCCTAGAGGTTCTCTGATTCTAAAGGAGTCTGTTAATTGGTTTATTTTTCAATTTTTAGAGATAGAAGTTAACTTGTATAGGGCTGACAGTGATGCAAATTGTTCTTATTCAAAAGATGCAAGTGAATTTTGGGGGGTAGAAATGCAAAAATGCCTTGACTCCATCTTCCCCATTCCAAGAGATGAGTCCATTATATTCTATTGCCTTTTAGATATCAAGCAATTCTGTATCAATTTTTGTAAATTAATCAGCTTCCCTGACTGTGGGTGTATACGTGTGTGTGTGTCTTCAAGCTTACTTTGCACTTGCTTTAACTTACTGATTCCTTCACTTATTAGTAAGCTAAAATTTTGACATATGTTTATTTTATAATTGTGTGTCATCCATTTAACTATGAAAATAATTCTTTAATAATAGTATTCAACAGAAATCATCTCTGTGAAATGTTATGTCAGTTCACCCAATTGAATCATACATAGTTTATTTTCTATTTGCCAATTTTCTAGATTAAAACAATCTATTAAAAAGATGAACTTCATGCTTTCTCACAAATCAATAAGAGATGATCTGCTATTATACAAAGATCTTCCTTCTTTCCTACTTTCCTTCCTCCTTTTTTTTCTTTTCTTTCTCTTTTTTAGAATTATGTTAACTTTATTTGGGGAAAAAAGAAAGAGACATTGGACCAATTTGTATTACCCAGCCAACACACAGTCATTAACACTTTCTCTGTTTACTTTCATTCTTTATGATTTTCTTTATGTATAAAGTAAGTCATTTGAGTGAGGCACTTTTTCAATTCATTATCTCTATCATGTTGTTGGTGTACTGTTATCCTGAAATTTGCTCTTTTTTAAGGTATTCTAATATTCTTTTAAAATATTTTGATTAGACAATTTGGCCTAATTAGAAATGTGAAATCAGAATGGAAGATAGCAATGCTCAACCTTTACTTCAAAGGATCCTACATTCATTTCAAGAAGAGGTCAAAGAAATAAACTGTAACTCGTTAGCCTGGGGCTGTGAGTGATCTCTCACCATACTGGAAATTGGCAGCTCTTCTGTCTTTGTCCTTAAGGACTTAGTATTAGTTTAATACTAAATGTTAAATATACCAAGCAGACTGACAGTAAAATCACAGGCACTGTTGACATGTGTGGAATAGGAAAGGCTATTAATTTCACAAAAGATCCCTTTTTGGTTAATATTTACAAGCAGTCTCTATTTCTGTAACTTGTGACATACCACAGAAAAAAAAATCTCTAAAGTAGAGATGGTCTGAACCTTTTTTGTTTCTGTTATGCAGAAATGGTTTTAATGATATTTCCAAGCAATTATATAAAAAGATTCTTTCTGAAAGAGAATAAAAACACTCTACATGTTTTATTTATGGTGAGTGATATGTCTGTTATTTGGGGCATATAATTAGCTGCATTAATAAGTAGCATATCTACATATTAATAGTTGAACCAGCCTTCCTTTAAAAAAGTAATGCTTTGTTGAAGGTTTTTTTTTCTAAATACATTATTCTTCTCAGTGTGTAAATGTTGAAACTCCCCATGATCTTGATTTCATGGGGCGAATTTCTCTGGTCCAATTCAAAATTGTAGTCTCAGAATTTATTGAGCACCTTTTGTATTCAGTTGAATTCTTATGCTAGGCACTCCATAAACCCCTCCTCTGGATTGAAAATATTTTGAGTGGATTATTCTGATATAGAGTAAATGATTGAAAATGAAAGTTAGTAAGTTATATAATAAATTAACTTTGTCTGCAGGACTGTAGGGGACACAGTCATCCTAAAATGTATAATTCAAAGAGACAGGAGTAAGGGAAATGGAGATCTTTAGTAACACATGTCAGATAATGAAATAAGAAGCATTTTAATAATAAATAATTTTGGAAACATCTCTTCATATGTCTCCAGCAATTAAATAAATATGCCCTTCTTGTTTCTACCTTCATATTTTGAAGAGTTTTACATTTTGAATTCATTCTATGTAGCATGTATGTTTTTACTTTTCTGTCTGACCTGAGGTCCTCATGGTAGTAACCGTCATGACATCTTCAGTTCTTCATCAAGCCCAGTACCTGGTGCACAGTAAGAGCTGGTTTTCAGTATGAAACAATGAATGCTTCGGTCCTTGTCCTGTCTCAGACTGTAGGTCATGGTCCTAGTTTTAGCAACATTGAGATTATAGCTTGAAGGAGATGTAAAATACACAAACTTAGCATATTAGATTTCATCACTGCAAAAATGAATTACCACAAATTTAGCAGCTTCAAACAATACCCATTTATTAGCTCATGGTTCTGCAGGTAAGAAGTCCTAATGAGCTCCACAGAATTCTGCTCAGGGTCTTAGAAGTCTCCAATCAAGGTGCCAGCTTGATACCCTGGGGAAGAATCTATTTCCCAACTCATTCAGGGTGTTGGCAGAATCCAGATCCTTGTGGCCAGAGGTCTTGGGTTCTGATCCTTGCCAGATGTCAGACAGGAGCACACCCTGCTCAGAGATGCCACTCACATTCTTTCTCACATGAACCCTCCTTTCTCACATGTCCCCAACCTCCGTGCATTGAGTCCTTCTAGCAGTTTGAATCTCCTTGACTTCCGTGTCTACTGTGATCTGGAGAACATTCTCTGCTTTAAGAGGGCTCATATGTTTTCATTAAGCCCAGCTGAAAAATCTCCCTTCTGTCACATTAACGTAAGAGTAATATCATGAGGTGAAGGTCATAAGTGCCATCTTAAATTTCTGCCTAACACAGATATGCATGGATTTTTAGATAAGAAATTTAGGAAAAAATTGTGATAACTGGAATTACTATTTTTAATCAGAGAAGACTAAAGAAAGGATCGTGTTGTATTTTTTTAAGTTTCTAAAGGAGTTCTCCACAAAAGCTGGCAACATTCTACAATTCAAAATTATTTACATCCTTTAAAGCAAAAGTAAAATTTGTGAATAGGTTGGACTGTAGACTAAATGCTCCTTTACCCCCAAATTCATATGTTGAGCTCTAATCCTCAAAGTGATGTTACTTGGAGGTGGGGGTCTTTGGGAGGTAATTAGTTCATGAGGTTGAAACCCTTAGGAATGGGATTAGTACCCTTCTGAAAAGAGACACAAGAAAGATGATCATTCTCCCCATCGTGTGAGGCTACAGTAAGAAGACAGCCATGTGCAAGCCAGGAAGAGAGATCTCATGAGACAACAGTGCCTTGATCTTGAACTTCCCAGCTTTCAGAACTGTGAGAAATAGATGTTTATTTTATAAGCCCCCAGGTCTGCTGCATTTTGTTACAGCAGCCTGAGCAGACTGAGAGAGGTTGGAAAGACAAAATATGCAATCTCTTTATAATATCTGAGGACACTCTCTCTTTGCAAATTAATCCAGCCATTCCAACTGAACCGACTGGCAGATTTAGTCAATCATGGGCAAAGGATATTCACCCAATGCATTGAGCATATGATACCTTAGGATGTAGATTTCTTTCTTCATAAAAAAAGAAAAAAAATTACTGATTCCAGATGGCCTTTTCTTTAATATTGATGTGGACATTTTCTTTTTGTGAAACACATGCATATATTGAAGTACATTTTTTGAGAACCATTTATGATGGAATCAACATAATATCATAGTTGAAATTTCACTCTTTCTTAGACATCATTGCTAATTTATTAAAAAAAAACCTCATACAATTATTAAATTACTCATTCTAAATTACATGCAATTAAAATACTTACCATCTATTAAAAACAAAAGTATCTATATTATACTATACTGTTATAAACAAATCAAGTTTTTTTGTGTCATGGTTGTTAAAATAGTGACTAGTCAGCCCTCACTATGTCAGTGACCTGCTTCATGACTCCACATAGATGGTTAAGTAGGATTAAATCTCCAGGAGCTCCCAAAATTCTGTGAGCATGAGGACATAATATCTGTGAATTCAACTGAAATAAACTTTTGCGATCAAATAACATTTCCTAAATATTAGATGGATAATGAAAGTACACATAGCTGTACTTAATTTCAGAATAATAGAAAAACATTTCAGCTAAATCATTGTCTAGATTTTTTTTTCGCAAGCAAAAGGGAATATGGAAACAGAAAATACTTTAAACCAAAATTTCGCCCAAACATAAATTATGCTTGAATTCCCATTATTGTTAATGAGTTTAATGATCACAAACATCAAATTAAGATAGGATAACTGATAAAAGAACTTGTTTTGGAATTTTTTGGATACAGGGTTATACATATAGGAAAATGTTTAAAAGTTATAAATCAAAACCTTACTTATACAGTTGTTAAATTATCTCTATTAAATGAGTAAGATGCTATATAGAATTAAGATTATAATCAAGGCCTTTTAAAAAATTTGTCCTTAACATTTTTATAGTCTTCAAGTATCTTTTAATCACACACTATGTTTATACAAACTTGTATGTTTATAAAAATGAGTTTTTCATATTAATTCAGGGATTTACTCATGTATAGTGTTTTTCCATATATGCTTTTTCTCCATCCATTAATGTGAAACCTTTATATAAACTTCAAAATTGTATTTAAGCAGATCTCATTTTTGTGTCTTAGTAATGGGATGAAAAATGAAACTTCTTGAGTTTGTATTAATTATTTCAGTGTAGAATTGTTAGTAGAACTATGCTTTTTAAGACAAGGTCTTTCTCATTTTTATTTATTTATTTTTTAACATTTTTTGATATATAATCATTTTACAATGTTGTATCAAATTCCAGTGTAGAGCACAATTTTTCAGTTATACATGAACATATATATATATTCATTGTCATATTTTTTTCTCTGTGAGCTAACATAAGATCTTGTATATATTTCCCTGTGCTATACAGTATAATCTTGTTTATCTATTCTACAATCTTGAAATCCCAGTCTTTATATTAGTCCTTACAGGTCATAATAATCACGTGACTTTTGACACAAGAATACCAATATTAGACAATTTGACCAGATTTGCACTCTTTTGTTCAATAAATTTCTCAGTATAGATGTTGTGCTATTGGAACAAAGTTCTTGAGATATTTAGCAAATAAACAGTATGCATTAGACTATTTCCTGATAATGTTTTTTCTGTAAGAGAATTTTATTTCTACAGGTGATAAGTATTGGCATTCTAGCCTGAGATTTGAATTTTTTGTCATAAAGAAACAAATGGTTACAGAAAGGATGCTTCTTCATAAGAACCTTTATAAGGAAATGAGAAGCATGGAAATGCAGGAAGGACTATATTCTGGAAATCCCAAGTGAGTGATTTTATTACTTTTCTGAATTTCAGCCAGCATTGCTGTGATAGGCTCCCATAAACATATCCTATTGGTAATAAACACCATGAAGTTCTCTACACCAAGGACTTTTCTGCCCCCATAAACATGTCCTATTGGTGATAAGCACCATGAAGTTCTCTACACCAAGACTTCTTCCTAAATCCATTAAAGTAAACCTCTTTGCTTTCCATTATATTATTGTGTCACTAAAGGCAACTTTTTAAATAATTGTTTTATATATTTTCTTTATTTGAAGTCTTTGTGTATTTCCTCAGCTGTCATTATTGTCATTGTATAATTTATCCCTGAGAGAAGGAAAGGCTTTTGTTTCTCTTCCCATGTGACAGAGCCACTCTGACCCAAAGAGTGTGGGTGTTCATAACAAGAAACTGTCTCTGGGAACCTGGGTGGCAAAAATGTCTGAAGTTTATGGAAACCCAAAGAAACAGACAACGATATTGGTGCTCTAAAGAGCTCTGTCCTATAATTGGATTAGAAGAAGCTAATAAAGCAGAAGATGTTGCCGTTTTTATGTTCATACACAACATGACAATTCTCTGTTAATAATTGTTTCTATATTTGGAAAAATATAACAACATATACTCAGCATAACAGCTTTGTGGCATTGCCTTTATGGTTACTAGTCATGAATGATGCAACTGGAGTTATAAAATATTTTTAATAATTGCTTCCATGATTATTTTGTGAATGAGTTACTGCAGAAGTCAAAATTTCTGGTAAGTATTTTTTGAATGCCATAAGAAAAAAAAGTGGTTATATTTTAATCAGACCAAAATACTAAGGTTTGATACAACTAATTTAAATTTTAAATGGTTATGTATCTTGAATTTTTCATGTCAAATCCTGCCTTTCATAAATAAATTTTTTATTTACCTTAAAACTTACATATTAAATTTATAAGAAATATAAATAATTGCCTCCTCAAGGATTGTTGAGTCCTCATGAAAAAAAATTATAACTTCTGATAAAGCAGAATTGGGATGAAAATATTTTGACCAGAAAGAAATGCAAGACTGCTTTTTTCTGGCACTTTTCCCTCAGCTTTCTCCATCTGACATATTGCATTGCTTAAATATCTAAGAAAATTGGCAACGTTTTGACCATAATTCCAGTTGGAGTGGAGATTTTTATTTCTTTTACTTTGAGAAATGTATTGATAAGAGGGATTAGATAATGAAAAAAATAATAATTGTAACAGAAATTGATATTCAACCATCCTAAGACACAGTAGGCAATGGTAATAGAGTTTGATAGATTTAAATAAAAGACTGTAATTAACATTTGCTTATATCTCTTTTCTTGTTTCTAAAAGAAATTGGCAGAAACTTTTTTCCCATAAGAATAACTTGTACAATAAAATTCAGCATATTTTTCCGCTTATTTAAACAATATTTTAAAGAATAATACTTAAATAAATTAAATCCATACATTCTATATGGACATAGCAGAATAGAAAATAGCATTGTAATTGATGATCGAATTAGAGACTGTTTTAAGACAAAGAGTGGTGGGGAGAGATGATGACTTTACTGGGGTCTGTTGACTTTTGGGGTCAGGACTTTCAGGATACATAACAGGTAAGAAAATACACATTCTGCAATCTGCTAATCCATTGAGCATCTTTCTTAAGAATAATTTAACAAGCTTCAGAGACCATAGGTATTTTTTTTAAGGGCTAAATCTTACATTGGCACTGTTGGAGCCCTGCTGGAGTGAAGAGTGTGTGATTTAAAGTCAAAACGTTGGCTAAATTGTTCTCTGGTGGCTCCCTGCAATGTGTCTGTAGTATGCTGAATCTCTCTGAATCTTGATTTCCTCACAAGGTTATTGTGAGGACTGAATGAATGAAAAAGTCAAGATAGTCTCTGCCATGTAACAAATGTTAAATCCTGCTAGTCCTCCCTTCGTATGGAGAATGTGCTCAGTTATTTTTCCAGTCATCTCTGCCATACCTCTTCTCTGTTCATTACACCTGTCTAAGCCATTCGGAATAGTATGTTGACTGCCTTCATCCATTGACACAGTGTATTCCCTCAACAATTGTGTTGTGCCAGCCCTCAGTGAACCAAAGGCTGCTCCAGTCACTGGACATATGGCAGTGATTCAGTCAAATCTTCCTTACTGATATAATGGTTATTGTTTTAAAATTCAAAACTAATTTTTGTTACATAATGGATTAAATGCCTCTTGTGTCATCACAGTGTCTGTAAGTTAAGATCTAAATTCCTTAGCCAGGCATAGGAACACTTTCATAATCTGTCTTCAGGCTTCCTGAGTGACCTCATTTACAGCTTAACCCCAAATCTCCAGGTAGCCTTCCCACACTTCCTGTTATTCTACCCTTTAGTCTCAGTCTGTACCCCACATGCTTATCTTCTAAGAACATCATTTCTTCCACTGAGCATTCTTGCGATTTTATGATGTTTCCTATATTATACATATATATTTATATTTGTATATAAATATGTAAGTAAATATATTATAGTAAAAAATATGCAAAACCTGAGATTCCATTCTTGTCCTGGAAAATATCTTCAAATTTTACTATTTTTTTTTAGTGTTCCCTGATCCACCCTTTTTACTAAGTGAGATTATTTATTTTAGCTATGTGTTCCCAGAGCACTTTATGCCGAACTCTCATAGTATGCCCTCTGTGCTTGTAAAATTTAACAATATTGAACCATAGATCTGAACACATGCTCCCTGCTGGAAGCCAGCTCCCAAAAAGAAGCAAGAGCTAAAGATATGGAATTTATATCAAAATCACCAAGGAATTAAGATATTTCTCTTTCTTCAGGGATTGTGTTTTTTTTCTAATGGATGTCTCTCCACTTGGAAATATGAACAGTGGGCAATTTATTTATTTATCTATTTATTTATTTATTTATTTACTTACTTACTTACTTAATTTATGTGTGTATGTATGTATGTATGTATTCATTCACCTCAAAGTTTGTTGAGCTGGGAATCTATCAAAGAAGTAGAGACATTTAGTAGGCACTCAGAAATGATCACCTGGACCTCAAAAGTGATAGGACCTGAAACAGTTTATTAGGGATTAATTTGTAGGTTTACCACAGTTTGGTAACTAAATAATTACTGTATTTCAGATGGTTTAGAGTTAGCATTTATAGGTCAACTAAAAAGAGTCAGTACTAGAAAAATGACAATTAAAGTATCTTGAGCATAAAAAACTAGTGAAAGAAAGAGAAAAAGAACATCTAAGAAAACCAAAAGAGCTCAGCATCTTAGAAGCTGAGGGAGCGTTCAAAAGAAGACATGGTCAGAAGAACTAACTGCTGGTACCTGACAGGGGGTGTGGAGGGTCGGGAAGACCTAGGCATAATGGTAGGAATTACTGGAGGAAAAGAAAGTGGCATGGTAAGAGAAAGAAAAATACATGAATCCAACATTGAGAGGAAACAGGAAGATGGAGATGGGTGGAGAGCCCAGATATTCATTATTAATTTTGGAAAGGGGTAGGGAGACCAGAAGGATGTGAGACCAGGTGAGGAGGCGAAAGTGACTGGGAGGACATCTGAGCAGCTAATGCCGACAGCTGTGTTTCTCTTTAATGCGATGGGAAATGGTCATCTACTACATGTGAAGGGCATGAGGATGAGAAGGGAGCTTGGAGGAAGTCTTTCAACAGCTGTGGTGGAGGGTGGAAGGGACATTCAACTGGATCGAAGTGAGAGCAGTGATTGTGGGGTAGCTGTGGGGGCTCAGACATCTCCCTGGCTCTTTTAAAGGAGAATCCAGCTTACCAATGAGTCACGCTCACCAACTACTGTGCAAGTGTTTACTCTGTTGTTGTTTTTGTTGTTTTTAACTTTTCTTTTTTTAGCCTTTCTTTATCTTTTAATAAAGAACAAAACGAAATATTGTATTTCTGAATTGCCACAGCCTTTGCCCCTGAAAATCTCTATGCTCTGCAGAATTATGTAAGACTTTAGTCAAACATCTGCTTTTGATTTTTCTTTGTTTATTTAAGTCCCCACTTTATTATTTTATAAACAGTAGCACAGATAACGAAATTATGGATGGTTATTTTTGTTGGAGAAGAGTTTTAAACAGTGCTCAGCAAGAATAAAACATGTTAGCTGTTAGAAAAAGTTTCCAATTCTCCTCTTTTGAGAGAAGACTGGTTAATTTTTATTTACTTGACCAGAAAATGGGTTTTCTCCAATTTTTACTCATAAATGATGCCAAGAGAAGGTTGCCCAGGGCTTTCTGAGCATTTGACAGTGCAGACTTGGTGGTGGCACAGTGAAGCACCGAGGGCATTTAATGTCTAGTGGGACTGTGCTTCTCTCTGTCTGGTGATGCTTAAGGGCTGATAAGGATATTCTGGAGTTGCCAGATCAAAGTAATTACACTAACATTTTAGGAATTTCAACACATACATTTGGGGTTGTTAAAAGACAAAATTCAACTGAGTAAATTTTAAAGATAGCATGGGCTTTATTCACCAATTCATGAATCGCGTGACATCCCATACGCCAGAAAGGAGCTCTGAGGAGCTACACAAAATGAAAAGACTTTTAGAGGCAAATGTGGGCAGGAACAAGGAAGTCATACGAGACAAAAAAGCAACTGGTTGTGGCAAAGTCACTTCCCTTTAGGGGACAAGAGGGGTCAATTATGCAGGTGACCTAACTGTTGCTGATTAGGTGATTCCAGACTGACTGGTTTAAGACTCCATTTCTGGAAGGGCTGAAGTATAATCATCAAGAAAGGTAGGGTCCTGTCTCCCAGACTTCCATGGGCAACAATTAGTAGGCACTGACAGACCTGCCTGCTGCAATCTCTGGGACATTTCCACTAGCTCATCCCCGTGTTTAAATACTACCCTCCAGCCTCTTGTTTCAGCAGAGTTCAGTTCAATCCTTCTCTCTGATTGCAGTAAACTCTCTCCTCTATTACAATAGTCTTGACTAAATAATGTCTTCTTTTATTCTTACTCTAACTTTGCTGATTAACTGGTCCAGTGTACCCAGACTTTGTGGCCTGATATGACTGGTGCGAGGCATGAGATATACTAGGAACAGTCCACCTGTTCTCATTGTTGCTTCCTGGAAAATCAGGAAACAAAAAGGTTGTAATTTAGTCATGAAATCATTCTCTGGATATCACTGGGGAATGCAAACACTTTGTAAATGATTAGATAAGAACCCAGGGAAGAGAAATATAAAGAACTCAGACTTGAAAAAATGTTACTTCGTTGATAGCCAAGAAAGTAAAAAGGCTGAATTAAATAAATAAAGAAAGAAAGAATGAAGCTTGCTATCTGAGAAATAACATGTTAAGGTATGAGGTAGTTATAAATGATGCTTTATTTTAACCTTGTGGTCTATGGGAAAAGTGAAGTTAAATTGTGATAATATGGGAATTGAAAAAATAAAAAAGTACTTCTGTGTCTTTGCACTCAAGCTAGTATTATTTCTTTTTGTTCTTTTATTCAAACTGAGTCAGTGAACTCTAAAGTTTAGATGGACAATCAGTGTATTATGAGGTTGGAATGTAAAGAAAATAATCTGTTGGCAATTAAAATCTTCCATATATCATTCTCCTGCCAATTCAACTTTTAGGGTAAGTTCTTAGAAATTTAGGCTATAGATACCTTTACCTGTGAGCACAAAGACACATGTCACAAATTCCCGTAGCAGAATTTTCATATTTTGAAAGCAGCATGTATGCATGTTTGCGCTTGTGAGCATAAAATCCTGTTTTAATATATGTGTGTATAAGATGTTCCCCTGTGCCTGAAGATGTCTGGGAGATACAGGAGGAAAATGTTCACAATCCAGGAGATGATTCTCAGAGTCAAAGAAGAGGAGTTAGAATTTTATATTTCTTATTGTACACCTTTCTGCATGGCTTGATTTTTTAAATCAAATTTATATATGTTAATTATACTTATTAAATGCAACTGTTTATAAAAATAAATGCTCTTGTTCATAAACTATTAAGTGCAGAGGTTATCATTTCAAGAGCAAGACATGTCACTTTGCAATTATAACATCTAGTGACATAGGGAGATATATATTTCCTCTATAATTTTGCTCATAAAAGGCATTCCCTTAGCTTCTTAGAGGCTTAAAAAAGAGAGATCTGTTGATGTACATGGCAAATGCACCCCTAGCAGGAAGAACACCTTGCATACTTCAAACTGGGGCCCCGGAATTTCATCTTAGATTACAGGACACTAGTTTATATCTGGGCCATCAATACATGTTAAGTAATACACTGACAACTGTATCTTGATTTTCAGAATGGAGTGACAAATATGGATATTCTATTGCCTGAAACTACTGGAGTATAGTAGGATTTACATAGAGACACCAGGCATTAATCATTTTGGTAAAACCGGTTAAATATTAGCAAGTTTGATTACTGAATTTAAACATTCAGTATGGTTGAAGGCAATTAGCTCTGCACGTTTGGGGAAAATGGGAAGTGTTGTGTCTCAGGAAGGGCAGCATGGCTTGTTAAAGAATCCATGACATATGAAGAAAGTTAACCTAAGTCGTATGCACTGAGCGTGAAATAGGAAATGCAGCACTCAGAGCCACTCGTTAAGATCCTCTTATCTCCCTGCAGAAGGAAACTGAACCTTACATGTTGCTGGTGCTGGTGAGGCAGACTCCTGTGTTTATCACAAGTGGGGGCTGGGAGTCTAGTTAAAAGGATTTTATACTCTGGGCTTCAGCGCAAAACCAGCTGCAAAAATAACCACCCCCGCACCACCATCACCAAACAAAATCTATTAAGCACCCGCCTCCACATAGATTCTATCACAGCCAGGCTAATGGAAATCAACCCCAAATCCAGCCAGCACAAGAGTAAATGAACATTTTTTATCTTGCATCCTTATTTTTCTTAGAATACCCTAATTTTT
The DNA here is from genome assembly GCF_048773025.1 of Camelus bactrianus. NCBI lineage: Eukaryota > Metazoa > Chordata > Mammalia > Artiodactyla > Camelidae > Camelus > Camelus bactrianus. The sequence continues at coordinate 17,980,334 of NC_133567.1, read as the reverse complement.
TAGGGTTATGGGACATTGTTTGTTCTTATGTTTTCTTTTAGATGTGGTAGGAGCTCTCAGGTTGAGGAATTGGGCAGATGTTAAACCATAGGCAAAACCTCGTTACTGGCATTTCAAAGTCATGAGACAATTCACCCATCTTAGTCCTTTAGCCAGGTTGGCTCACTTGAGATTATATTTCTCAAAAGCCACAGGAAGATCAAAATTTTCCTCTCCTTCACCTTTACCCTTCACAAAGTCTTAACAGAAACATTTGATTCCTGATGGCAAATGCTTGTTTCTCTTTGGACAATACATTTTCAAGCTCACATGTATCTCTTCTTTTAAGTTTGTCATCTTGCTTTGCCAGTGCAGCTCGGCCAAGGGCGCACCCTTTAGAATGGTGGAGTCAAAGTTTAAATGTCTATTACTCCCAGCAATATGTTCCAAATTAGTTGACACTGCAATTAAAATGAAGCCAGATAGATGCCTGCAGATGGAAGGTCTATTTGTACTAGGTTCTCTTGACAGCTGATGACATCATATGAGTCATTGCCAATGATTTGAAGAATGAGGGCTAAACCTGCCCCCAAATCATGTACTCCAAGTATCAGTCCAGATGCAACTCTGACTTATTCAGGGAATCCCGGAATATGAGGTGCAGACTACCCTTGCATATTTTAAAAGCAAAGGGAAAAATGATGAGGAAGAAAGCCTTCTTTTGATATGCTTCAATACACCTGGGAATTAAAATCCCAGCTATGAGGATTCTCATGGAAAATGCAGAAGTGGTGGTTTTGACATTATTTGACAATATCTGGAATTGAATTTTCAAAAACTAAGGCTGTTATTCCATTCAGCAAAGAAGACAAAGTTGATAATTTAAAGTTACTTTAATATGGATGCTCCATTAGATGGGAAAATAAATTCAAGTCAAATAAATTCCGTTTCTTTAATGCACCCAGATTTTCACAGATTAAAAAATAATCAAAACTTTTGAGAAATCAGAGTTTGATGAATGTGACACCTTAAGATATGTTATTGGTTTTCAAACATATCCTGCTATTTTGTTAAAAAATAAAGTGCTAATGTATTATTAGAGATCCTAAAAATCTCAGAGCAGTGTTTTGGCTTCAGTCATCAAAGAATTTTAACAAAGTCCAGACGGTATTCTGAGTCACATAATTCATATCCAGGGCTGTACATAATACTTAAAAGATTCATTATAGCACATAAGGTAGCTGGATACAACTGAGATTAAGAATGGGAGAGAAATATCAAAGACAAAATTCAGTAGGATTCCTACTATATTTCTATTAGCAGAAGATCAGGAGACCATTATGGGAACTCCAGTAATCTTTCTAAAGAATGAGGAATTATTGCAATCACATCTTTGATCTTTTTGCCTGGATTTTAGCAGCTTCGCTAGTAATTTTTTCCTAAAATTATCCTAATCCTTAAAAATCTTCTGTGTTCACACAAAGGGAAGTTTGGGTGAAAAACTTTGACCATCTCTGCAGACATACTTGGCTCTTGTGTCTGGCCCTAACTTAACCTAAATCTGAATTTCACTATTGGAATGATGTTTAGGTGCTAGGAGTGTTATTTACCAGAGAGAAAGATCAGAGAGGAGGCTTTTTGATTCGACACTTTCCTTCCTGTTAGGATCCAAGTGAGAGGACATCTGTTGTGACCACGAGGCGAAAAATGTGAAGACAAACAGGCCAAATTTCCAAAGATGCCAAATGGGAGGTTGGACACAGTTAGACCCTTGATGATGTCTTTGAGACACTGAATTTTTCCTGGCCCTCTAGATTTCTACTGATATAAGTAAAAATGATTTAAGCCATTGGTAGCTAAGGTTTTTTTTTCTATTACTTTTAATCAAAAGCATCCTCAACTGATATAAATAGCCTCCCACCCGGTTAGAATGACCTTTAACATGGCATGTCAGATCTTACAAGAAAGGGCCCTAACTACTGAATTTCCCATCAGTCCTCACTGTACTCAGACAGACACTGTCTTTTCTCTCTCTTCTTCTTGGAAGTATTGCCTCAGTATATTTCACATGCACCTTTCCCCAGATCTAGTCAAATTCATTGTATCATTGTCTTTTTATCCTTCTAACCATTCCAGTCTCCTTCAAATGCCTCTTCTCAGAGATGCTTTATCTGATCATTATAGATGAAGAAGTGGCTCTCACCAATTTTTTCTATAACAGAAACATTTTTGTTTTTACTTCATGGCACTTTGTATAAATTTGTTATTTATTTATCCTACCATCCTGTAATGTAATCCTGATGAGGTCAGGGACAGGCATGCTTTAATGACCTCTGATACCAGGCTCTGAGCTACAGCAGGTAGCATGTCCCTGATGAATACTTGTGGAATGAATAGATGCAAAGGGCTACTGGTCGGTGCTCCAAAGTAACACATGTGGCGACAACACCCATTTAAATATTTTAGCTCCTGAGAAAGCAAGACAGTAGTGTAACAAGGACTGAGTCTGATGCTTCAGAAATTGAATTCTTATTCCATGGTGTTATCTTCCTGCAGAAATAGCACTTTTGTCCAATCAGTGAGGCCCTGTGATATTGATGTTATGTATTCTGATTATTTATGATCATTTTTATGCAGATATATTACTTCCACTATCAAAAAGTGAGCTTATTTCACTTTTCATTTGATTGTGTGCTAAACCAATAAGTACAATTTATTTCAGTAACACTGCTATGAAATTCCCCTTTATTAATTTATCTCTCTTATAAAACAGTATGACATCTTCCCATTACCTCTTATTTAAGAAATAAAGTTGCTACATTGTAATAATGTGAAAACAAATTCCATATCAGGATTTGAGAAAAGTGTGGTTGTATAGGAAAGTAATTCAAGCAATCCTAGGAAAAAGAACAACATGTAATGGAAAAGCAGAAATAATGACATTTACCAGTTAGATTTCATTATTAAGTGTATTAGTCAGAAATTACTATTAGCTGCAGGTAAAGGAGGCCCCAATATAAGAGCATAATGAAATTGGAGTTTAATGTTTCCCACATGAGAGGAAATTGTTTGCCTGTTGATACTGGTTCAGGGGCTCGTGGATCATAGGGACAAGATTAAAGATTCCCTTACCCTTTTCCTTATAGTGGCTTTGTGGTCACAAGAAGAATGCAGAAGCTCTGGTCTTCATTTCTGCATTCGAGTCAGGAACAAGGATAAAAGAGCTACATTTGTTGCAAAATTCTCACGGTGAGTTTTACTTGTATCTTACTGGCCAGAACTGAAACTTATGACCATGCCTTTCTGCAAAGCAGGTTTAAAAATAGATGTTTTTATTGGATGCCTGAGGAAATCAGAGTTATGTTAATTATAAAGGAAAGGAAGAATGGTTACTTGGTGGTGAAGTCAAAATTTTGCCAAGGTAGTCATTTCTGTCTAAGAAAGAAATACATATGTAGGATGGTGGTGTGTACTTGATGGCCACATTACCAGTGCCACCCTGAAACTCTGCCATAGGACAGAGCATACATTTCACAGTGTACACTGCAGGTCTCCTCCTCCCGTGGGACCACCGTGATGGAGAGAGAATGAAAAGGTTCTCATTTCTGCTTATGAATGTTCTCTTCACGAGATGAAGTCTGTTAATCATTTCTTACGGAAGCAAAATCAGATTTAGAATTTGCCACTGATACAAACTCCACTGCAAGAGAAAAGAAGTACTCTTAGTCAAAACTAAGAACCAATCGTCTATGCTTTCTTCTTCTTTCACATGTAGATATTCAGCTGTCCCAACACTATGTGCGGAAAACACTGTTCCATCCCCATTATGTTTTCTTGGCATCCTTGTAGGAGACCAAGTGATGAAAGATGATTGAGTTTCTATCTGGACTCTCAAGTCTATTCCGTAGATCCCTGTCTCTGTTCCGATGCCTGTATCACACAGTACTAACTACTGAAACTTTTTATTTAGTAAGACTCTAAATCAGAAAGAGTCCTCCAACTATCCTCTTCTTTTGTGAGGCTGTTTTGGCTATTATGGAGCTCTCAGAATTTTAGGGCCAGCTTGTCAATTTCTGCAAAAAAAAAGGCAGTTGAAATTTTGATAGAGATTATGTTGAATCTGGATACCTTTTGGGGGACTATTATCATCTTAATAATATTAAGTCTTCCAATCTATGCATGCCTTTGCATGTACTTAGATCGTCTTCATTTCAGCGATGTTTTGTTCTTCTCAGTATGCATGTCATATTTATTTTGACACCTTTATTTGTAAGGCTTTTTATTTTTTGTTGCTATTGTGAATAGAATTGTTTCCTCGATTTCATTTTTAGATGGTCAATTTCTAGTATGTAGAAATAAAACTGTGTCTTCCAAGTTGATCTTGTATGCTACAAATTTCCCCAACTTGTGTATTAATTCTACTAGTATTTTTTGGATTACTTATAATTTTCTATATTACAAGATCATGCCACTTGCAAACAGAAATAGCTTTACTTCTTCACTTTCAATCTGAGTGCCTTGTATTTCTTTATCTTACCTAATTGCCCTGGCTACAATCTCCAGTACAATGTCACGTGCAAACGATGAAAGTAGACATCTGTGTCTTGTTCTTAATCTTAGGGGAAGCGTTTTTGGGTTTTCATCACTAACTATGGTGTTAGTTGTGGGTTTTTCAAAGACACTCTTTATCAGGCTGAAGAAATCACAACTACTTCTGGTTTGTTAATCTTTTATTCATGAAAGAATGTTGGATTCTGTTTAAATTCTTTGCCCATCTATCGAGATGAACTGATCATATGTGTTTTTACCCTTTTTTCTATTAACATGGTATATAGTTTGATTTTCATACATTAAATACACCTTACACTCCTAAAATAAATCTCACTTGGTCATGGTGTATAATTCTTTCGATATATTGCTAGATTCAGTTTGGTAGTAATTGTTAAGGATTTTGGCATATATATCCTTAAAAAAAAATTAGTCTCTACTTTTCTTGTGATGACTTTGCTAATATTTTCAGGGTGATACTGGCTTCATAGAATGAACTGAGAAGTGTTTCTTTACATTATTTGGAAGAAAAGTTATCTAATGTATTGTCCTACAGTATTTCATAGTATTCCCTTATAATCATTTCTGTAAGGTCAGTCTCCATTTTCATTCCTCATTTTTCTGATTTGTATCTCCTTTCTATTTTTCTTCATCATTCTGGTAGAAATCTGAAATAGTGGGGCAGGGGTGAAGTTTAAAAACTCTCTTTTAATACCGAGGAAAACAAAAGAAACATAAGATGGTTAAGGTGAGTGATATGGAAGCAAAGGAAAGTATATAAAATGTATACTTATTTGGTTTTCCAAAAATAGAATAACATAAAAAGCACTGATCTTTAATATAGAAAACAAACTTATCTGTGATAAAGATTAAATAAAATTGGAAATTTAAAGTGAATACCTGTACTAGGCAGAATCAATGAAAAGAAAAAGCACCCAAATATATCAATAAATACATGTGGACTCTTAAGCCAACTTATATAGACAATAGAATTGTGATTTCCAGGGATTGGAGGATGAGGGAAATGGAGAGGTGATGGTTGAAGGGTACCATTTCCCTTCAACCTTCAGTAAGTTTTGGGAATCCAATAAATAGCATGGTAACCATAGTAAAAAAGGAAAAAAAAAAAAAGGGGGAAAATAGAAGTCCAGGGAGATTAAAGAACATTTTCTCATGGTCAGGAAGCTAGTATGAAACTGTGCCAGGATTTTAATCCACAGATGTCTTCCTCCATTGTTCTTGCTTTACCAAACACAGCATCCCACTTGTGATTCTGACCTACATTTGTTAAGTGTTCAGATGCATAGCAATTTACTCATTGGATAAAAAAGTAAAATTACATATGTACATATATTAGAATCATTCAGCAAGCTGACAAGTTTTACTAGTAATATCTGGCACTGATTTCTAATTACATATAATCATGAACTTATACCCATTAAATTCAATAAGAAGTAATTTCTTAGAATAAGACCAAGATGCTCAACTGATATATATATATATAGCTGTTATTCAATGTGAAAAGTGGTAGCACTGCATTCACTAAGGATATGCACTGCTTTCCACCTTTTGGTTTATGCAGTTTCCCTCATAATTAAGCACGTGTATACGAGAGTTTAGACCAGAACTATAACGTGCGGTTAACGAGACAAATATTGCATATGAGGAACCACAGACTGAGCAATAGATGTGTTTTTCATCTTTGGCCAGCTCCCCTTCCAAACAGGTGTTGGCATCTTCATGAGAGTAGATACATAACGTCTCAGGAAAGGCTAGAGCAAAGGAGGGGCAAATAAGCAAAATATTATCAGAGTTGCTGGAGAAATGTCTGGTGCCAGGGATGGACAGTGACTGTTATTCTACCGTCAGTGTTCAGGAGATGCTGAGGTCATGCTACGAGCCTTCTGCAGAGGCTGAGGAAAGAGGCATGATGTTGGAGCATTGCCTTTAGGTCCTCTTTCCTTCAAGCGGCATCTGTCTTCCCCTTTTGATTGTGGATTTGAGTTTAATTGTGGAGTCCCATTGCCTCATTAAGAATGTCAAACTGGGGGCCAGAATGTGTGGGTGTAATTTGTGGTTCAGTCCTGAGCAGCTGTGTGACTTTCCTTCTCTGTGAAAGATTTTTCTCTTTTACAAAGAGCTGGGATGGTGCTTAAATAAGTTTAACCACGTAAAGAAGGCCAAGCAACGACTGGCGCAGAGCAGGCTCCCAATGATGTTAATGTTATTGCTACGATTATCCCAAAGCTAGATTTCTTTAAAGCCATTTGCCAACTAATCTCCAATAAGGTATTAGCTGTTTCGGTTAAGGTGTTTATACTTAAGGATATTAAAATTTAATTAGGTGACTCCTGAAGGTTAGAAAACCTTCAAAGTCCAAAGGACAGGACAACTAATTGTGGAATTTCAGACACTTTGTATCAGGCCCCAGGAGGAAAAAGGGGTGACTGCTGTAGCAGTATGCAGGGGCTGGCACCCCTCGAATTACTGTGTGTGGGCAAATGTTTTCTCCACCTGCCTGTAATGGAGGCCCAGAAGTAGGAATTAAGAGAGCAAACAAAATCTAAACTCAGGGAAGGGAATGGGCACAGACTGAAGAAAAGAGCAGAGCAGGAGAATTACAGACCGTACAGCTGCCTTTTGGATATTCAGGCTGTTTAATGAAATGAAGTTGTGCCATTCTTCAAATGCTGTTGAATTAGCCTCGATTTGTGGTTTCATGTGGCGTCTATATGATTCTACTCAAATACATAAGAAGGAGGGACTCGAGTCTACTAAGTCTGTTTACAGAGCAGATATTTGATGATATTTTGTGAACGTGAGAAGCGTGCATATAAATGTTGGACCTCTGTGACATTTGATTGTCCTCTAGTGAGTTTAGATTTGTAAGGAATCTACATTAACTCTCGTGAATAACCAACCAAGCCAACAGAGAAACAATGAAAACAATTTAAGGCTATGGTAGAACTTTTAATCCCCTCATATGTCTGTAAGTACAAACTTCTGTCTGACCTGAATGCTGGCAAGTAGGACAGATTAAAAAGAAATTGAAAAAGAAAAAGAAAAAAAAGAAAGAGAGAAAGGAAGAAAAAAAGAAGAAAAAAGAAAATGGTGGAAATAAGACTTCTTGAAATAAAATAATAGAAATAAAATATTAGGCAAGCAGGGTTGTTACTTCACTCTCAAGCTCTGGGTGGAGGGCACTCACTTAACCTGATGAAATGACTGAGGTTGGGAGGATCAGAGAGGTGATACTCTGACTGCTGTTCTTTGGCCCTCGGAGGGCAAAGGTTATGCTCTTTTCCTTTGAGTTACTTCCTGTCATTTTTCTTGGGATATATGAGCCATTTGGTTAGAGATGCTCTTGGTAGGCTCTGTCTAAAAGGGATTCCTAGTAAATTCCACTGGCTTGCTTTTTCTTCCCGGCTTCCCCCTGATGAAAACCCCTCTCGAAATCCTGGAATATGCAAGCTGGGGTGCCCACCTCCAACAGGGGCAACTGTTGGGCCCTTCTTAAGTGTTTTCAGGAGGCCAGATTAAGCTGGTCGGTCGTCGTAAAGACTGCCTGTTAAAGAGTGCTCTTAATTAGCGGACTGACTATGGGGAGAGAGCTCTCCTGGTTTCTCTGTGCCTGGCCCTTCTTGAATGAGCTACTGCTGAATGAAATAAACGTGTTCTTTATAACAATGAGGTCATTTTTACGCTTATTAGGCTTTAAAGCAAGCTGTTTCTTTATAGAACAAAGTTGGATTTGAGAGAGAGAGGGAGAGGAGATGATGACTTATTGAAGGGGGAAGAAAAGAAGCTTTTGTGTGTATGTGCCCACGTATTTTATTAAAAGTTTTAGTGGCTGCTCCAAGAGCAAGGTGTCTGTGCCTTTAATCATTTTCATTTTAAAAACAGAGCCTGATATTTCCACATCTTCAGCTGTCCCAGAGGGCAGCGAGGCCAACGTTAACAACATTAATTTCTCTTTATGACAAGGCTAGTGCTGCCCCAGGTCTTCAGAACTGCCTAAAATGTCTGGAAAAGTAGATAATGAAGAGGATATTAGAATTGTAAACAAGAACAATTTTGTAATAAAAACCATATATTTTCTCCATTGGACTTTGGGCTTAATACTGTGGCAGCAAAAGTGTCACGAGTCATAATTTGTTGATGGCTACTGAGCATTAGTTACAGTCAGAGCGTGTGCATAAAGGCCGCGAACCCCTGGCATCCCATTAAAGGAGATCTCGGATGGGTAATTGCAATTTTGTTGTTCTAATGCATCTCTTTCATTTGATTTTTTTCATTGCACAACCTGATGAAAAGAACTTCGTGTTTTACAACTTCCCAGGCTGCTCACAGAGACTTCTGCCCTGATGCAGAGGTATTTTGCACATGTTTAAAGGATGTGTTAATTGTGAATGTGGAAGGATCACCCTACTAAAAGTCAAAGGAGACGCATGTCCAACCCTGGATTAGCTTCAGACATTTAGGAAGAATCCTGATTGGAATGTTGATAAAAGGAGCCTTTCCTTCCCTGCTCTGTGTTCCTCCAGCAGCACATGCCTGCTTCTGACATCTATTCATCCTTCTTGCTGACAGGGTTTATGAGTCTGGTACAATAGACTAAGAGACAGTAGATTTTTTTCCCCCCAAGAAACCGAGTGCTCTTCTTTGTTTGTCTGCAAGGGATGCGGGAGCAAAGTGTAAAATGTTAATATCATATCCGCCTGTTAATATCGTCAGCGAGGCTGTCTTCTTGTCTTAAGGTGCACGGCAGCTGAGAAAGTTCATACCGTGTTTAACCTTTTGTTTCTCCTTCATCCTTTGTTATCCTGATTCACATGGAAGAAATCTGAACACGTAATCCTGAAAACATAACAGTTTCCAAGAATATGGTTTTTGTTTGCATTTCATATCTGCTTTTATTGTACTCCATGGCCTACAGTCCATAATCTAGTCCCTGAATTTATTTTTGCAAGAGAAACAAAGATGAATAAAGCTTCTCAATTTCTATTGAGATCTTTGCCTACTGAAGGTAATCATGAAAAATATTTATGTTTTCAGTTAGCCAAAACTTATCTGCCCACTTGTATGATTTTCAAGATTGGGGGTAGTAAAATAGAACATTTTCAAAAAAGACAATAGTATTTCTAATGCAGGCTGGAGTAAGATCCCAAATACTTTACTGTTAAAATGAAAAGAGAAGGCACATTATGTTTTATGAACTCTTTTTAAATATTACAATTTAAAAAATAAGGGCAGAATCCTCTGGTCTGCATAGATTGGCATCTAATTCCTTTTTTTTGGTTTTTTTTTTTTTTTTGCATGTGCAGGTAATCAGCTTCGTCCTGGTAGTGGGGTCAGGGTAGGTAGAGGCATCCTTCTGATGAGGAGGGGGAGTGGGATCTGACTCTGAGACAGAGCTCACTTGGGCTCAATACAAAGTAAATGACAAAATATGACACTCTTCTATTCTTTTAGCATCTGTCCAGAGGTTGTGGTGGCAGGGGGGTGGATTTTCCCTTGTGTAGATTTAGCTTAAGAGAGCAGAGATAACCACCTGGCTTTCTGTGTCTAATAAGATGTGAAAGAGGGGCAGAAATACCGTGTATGACGTTGTATTTTTTTTTTTTCATGTAAAAGCCTGAGAAACAAAACGTCCTGAACACTGGCAGCCATTCCAGTCATTTTCAAATGAAAAGGGCTATTTGTTTCCAAATTACAGCAGCCACTGGAATGCATACGTTTACGGCTCAGAAATCCTCATTTTGCGAAGTAAAATTACCTTTCAGTAATTTAGTCACTGCAGGCTTTCTCCTGCTGGCTGGTCAGAAGCCATCAGATAGCTTGCAGCTGCAGGCTGAAGCCCGACCTTTTTTTTTTTTTTCCTTAGGACAGGCAGTTAGTTAGTAGAGCCATCAGCACAGCATCTGTCATCCTGCTAGGCCCAAATTGTTTTCTATGATGGATGTCACAGTCTGTATGATCAAAATAGAAGCCCTGCTGCTTTTAATTGCAAAATCGGAGTCCTTGCACATTTGTTATTATGCCGAGGTTATTACCTCACACAAAATGAATTAACAGGTGAAAATAATTGATGAGAGGTGTCTAGGGATTTTTAGCCTCTTCAAAGAGACTTTGTAATTACGACATAATGAATGTTCTGAGACATATCTGTGGGGGGCAGCATGAGACCACCAAAGATCTCTTCCATTGGATGATAAATTCTACTGAAGTCTACTGTAATTCTGCTTAAATTTACTTAGCAATTAGTTTAATAGGCCTACATGATTCATGATAACATACTGAGAATTTTTTAAATAAGTTTGGCCCATCCATCTACCAATTAAGCTACTTACCTCAGCTTTCTTCCCAAAGTGATGGAAAATGTGAACAAATCAGAGTTTCTGGGACAAAGATGACAGGAAAGGGGTTTGGGTTTCAGAACTCCCTGACTGAACGCTGCTGGCATCTCACATGGTGTCGTTTCCCCTCTTCCAACAGCTTGTGAAAAGAGCCTCACCAAATCGTGTCCAAATCTAGAGTGAAGAGTTTCCTAGCACACGGGGACTCTGCCTTTGTCCTGTGAAGTAAATCGTTTGAACATTTTGCAAGCTGAAGTCATCGCCTTTGGCTTTCTGACCACTCTTCCATTCAGACTTGGTCATATTTCAAATTCATTCAGCCCCTGAGTGTGTCCAGAGAGATGGACTCCAGCCATCTCTCCTCTTCATCGTGACATCCTGAAACTTCACCGGGTGGGGGGGAACTTTGTCACCATGAACTCACTTCCAATCTCACTTTAGAGCACAGAAAGAATTCTATCTGTATTAACCCAGTGTGGCCAACAGGCCGGAGTATTGCTTTTCCTGTGTGCCTAACTCGGTGCAGAAGGGTAGTGCAAAAAAGACAAACTCAGAGTTCAAGGGCAGCAAAATATTATGAAGTATGTAGGAGACTCTTTAAAGAAATGAAAAAAAACTATAACCAAACAGATCATGAACATGCTCCTTTTTCATAACTAAATATTATTCACATACTATGTGCATCCAGATCTCAAGGTAGTTCTTTAATTAGCAAGAGCTGAAAACTGCATTGAGTTCAGTTATGAGAATTAGATGTAAAGGACATCTTGAGACTAAGGTAACCCTTAGTTAAAAGTAAAGGAGAGAAAGAGAAATGGAAACCAGACCTAAGTTTTGAGGAATTATAAACTCCGTAAGAGTCACATGTTTAAAAACATCTATATTCATTTTTTTAAGTGACAGGGAGCTTTATCACAGATTCAAAGTAGATTGATTAATGCATATTTCTAGAAGACATGCATTATTTACTATTGTTCTTGTTTCTTTTCTCTCTCTCTCTCTCACACACACACACACACACACACACACACACACACTTTCCTGCCCCCAAAGTGGGCAGAATCTTTGTAAAGCATCTCTTCTATTTGAAGTTGTTTTTAGTGACTATTTGCTGTTATTCTTGTCCTGAGTGTAAATGAAATACATCTTTGAGGCGCGCAATCGATATTGAGGTAAGCAATTGATACAGAGGTGATCCTTCTACATTATGCACATACCATCATATATAGAATATTAGCATAATGATATACATTTATATATATACAGCTCATTCCTTTCAGATTTACTGTCAGCATTTTGTATTTGGGAGTATATAATATCAAAGGGTCTCTATAACAGGAAGCAAAAATACATGGCAAGAAAATATAATGAATGCAAGGTGAGTAGTGGGTTGCCCCACATGTGAAACGGACTGTGGTAACTCATATCAGGCTGCATGTCACTTGCAGAGACATTTTTCATAAACCTTCACACGCCTGCATTTATCTTCAGTATAAACCCCAAGATGAATTCTCCAAAGACATTAACAGTAGATAAATGCTTTTTAAACAAAATAGTCTATTGGAAAAATCTGCTACAAAGGTAGGAGGGTGTCATACAATCAAATTTCAATTGTTTCATAAACCAACGCACCAACCCAGGATATGATTTTATCGTGGTCTTGACTTTAATTGAGAGCAAAATAACCTAAAATTCAGAGGGTAATGCTGTAAAATGTTGATACCTGTTTCATTTAAATTATATTGGATTATTGTTATGAAACACCACGGAAAAGCCTCAAGGGATTCCCACTGGAACAAAAACAAAAAAAAATACAAGTGAAAGAGTGAATTTCTGAAAAACTCCAGGGTAACGAAGGTTGGATACAATGTTTAAAATTTGATTATTAAAGACAATTCAAAATCTTATTTGTAACACCAACCAAGGAGCAATAGATTGCACAATTTAAATTTCACAGCAAGCTATACAAACGCGAAGAGATGCATCTTTCCACGGAAAGAAGAACAGAGGCGCTGGGTGTGCTTTCTGATAGCTTTGTGACAAATGACACACACACAGAGCGCAGTGTAACTGACTCAAATGCAAATCCAGCTGCTCCTTTCCCTTGCCTCTTCTTTTCTCTGTATATAATATGTACAGAAGTAACAAATGTTTAGATGGTGTCTCGTGACTACAAAGACTTTTCAATGCAGTGTGTTTGTTTACCAGAGGAATTGTGTTTTAGATGAGAAAATCTGATGTCCTTTTTAATGACTATAGAATGTGAAGTAGTAAGGCTAGGGGAAAGCGTATTTGTTTTATTCATGGGCCATGGCAAAATAATTCTCGTCTGTTGTAAGGGATGGTGAGCTCATGGGATCTGAATCACTGATTTACCAGACAGATCCATTTCCAGGAAAGGGAAAGATTTTGTTGATAACTTAATGAGAATGCAAATAATTTCTCTGATGATGCTAGAATTTTGGTTGTATTAGTCTGCGGCTAGCATGCTATGAGTTCTGCGTAAATTAAATGGAATTGGATTTTGGATCTGGCTTTATGAAGATGGCGTTGGTTTCTGAGTAATACCCCATTCAAACACCTCACTCTGATGTATTGCATTAATAGATCATCAGAAGCAGTTGTCATTCCAATGATGTATTAGTGTAATACATGAGAATGAGACTCACTGAAGATGTATTTAGTACTCACAAGATGGCAGTGTCCAGAGAAGAAATGGGCCCAGTAAGGAAGCCATTAGAACTACAGGATGAAGTCAGCCAGTTTGCAGTGCTTTACAAAAAAGCTTTTTCAGGCTGCTAAGTTGTTGTATTGGTGCCGAAGCTACTTTCAAGACACTTTTGCCGGTACGAGTTAAAGAGGGCTATTTTCCCAGTTCAAAATAATTTCCACTGGAGAACGGCGAGATCATATACATACATGTCTGGTTACCATTCAATATTTTAGTGCCTATCAAAATCTGTATTGGCAGAAAGCCTTGTGTACTTAATGCTGGCTTGTATGGAAAAAAAAAAATCTCTCTTAAGCAGGATTTTCTGGGATGATACTCAAATATATTATCGTAACAGCAGTTTTCCAACTGATAGTTTGTGCCAAAGGGGAAGCTTTTGCTAGTAAGTGTCTACATGCCACCAATCATGGGCACAGCTTCTGGCATTAGCTAGAGAGGCAGATATTTTAAGTAAAACATTAAACTTGGGTCTGACTGTCATACATTTTCTGCTAATAGAGCTTGCAACACCTACTATAAATGTAGATGAATTAGAGACTCCTGGTGACCTCCATCTACCTCCTGCTGTGCTTTTTCTAAAAGGGTAAAAGAGAGACTTTTAAATGTTTATAACATAGGGCTAAAAAGGCTTTTTTATGCAATGGAATAGCAGTTACTGTTCACCTTCTTACAGCAGCTGATTGCATCATAAATAAAACAGTGGGGCTAGTCATCCCAGCTGTGGGCTGGATGCTTCCAGGTCGCAGCCAAAATGCACCGGAGAAGGGAGGGCGTCTTCCTCCCGGGATCTGGGCTGGAAAAGATTCAGGATGCCCTAACATGTGTGTGTGCCTGCAGTTTGGAAAGGAGGAATTGGTGGTAGAAACAGAGAAGGAAGTGGAGGTGATAGCTTACACATATCATTTCCTTCCCTGGACTTCAGCAGCCAAGCAGCAGTGAAAGAGAAAGATTTCACCATGCAGCCAGTAGGATGCTGGGACTTGCATTTCTCTAGCCAAGCTCATAGCCTCCTCAGGTTCCATTAAAGCATCACGTTGTTTAGAGCAGGAGACTAAATTTGGAGAGAAAATAGGGGGCATTCTTTTTCTTAAGTGATACTTCTACTTTCAGATATATTTTCAATTCTTAAATGTGAGACAGACAAATCACTTTATGGTTTATGAATAATAAATAGGAATTCTTTCAGTGGACTCCCTTAATCACCTCTGTTTTATCAAAAGGCTTAGAAAATGTTATGGGAAAATGTATTGCCTACTTTAAATTGACAAAGAAAGATGATTTGCAAATGTTTAATATATCTAATCCTCTTTAAGAATGATTATTTTATGTAATGTCCAGTAAAGTGTATATTTTCCAAAACGTCTATCAGTTTTCCAAATTTTTAACCCCTAGTGTGCAGTCATACTTTAGACTTGGTAGTAACACTATGAACTGCTAAATGACTATTTCACACAATAGAAGTTTTCCTATAACATCTGGAAACTAAGGTCTGGGATATAGACTTGAACCTGGATATGAATTTTTTAAATTTATTTTTGAAAATTCAAAAACACTAACATAAACTCAAGGTTATTATACTATAAATAGTCTTCAATTACTTTTAGGTGATTTAAAAAAAGATTTTTCACATGAAGTGGGCGCAGTTTTGCTGCATATGTAAATACATAATATGTGTATTCTTACTTTTGTCTCAAACATGTTTCATGATACAGATTTAATTATTTGTCTAGAGAGTTTAAAAAGCCTTTACATTGAAAATGTATGTGATTAACTCAGTAAATATTTGTTACAAGCTTCCACATTCCTAAGGAATGTGTATTATCATGTTTGTACAAAGTTAAACCAGAGTGCTGACAATATCTGAAAGGAAAACCCTGGGGGGTTTCTTTGCTTTAGGTAGTACAAATAACTCAGAAACTGCCCCAGAATTCATTTTCCTTCTGTCCTTCCTTCCTTCCTTCCTTCTGTTAAATAAACAGCTGTGGGAGGAGAAAGGTTAGAGAGATAGGAGGATACATTGTCACCTTTAAATTATGAAAAAAATGAAACAATTATTTACCTAAAACCATGTAATGTTTTTGAAGTGCCCCAAAGGCCTGTTAATGGTAAGTTCATATGATAAGGTGTGCCTTTCTACATACAGATAGTAATTGTAGTTAGTGAATAGCAAGGATATAAATTACCTGTAAAATTAGTGATAGGAAAATTTACCCCTGGAAAACTCTAGTTCTCTGAGGAATGCTTTGAATAGTAGACCGAAAAAAAAAGCGGAGAATATAAGGATGAAAAAAAAAAAAAAAAAAAAAGCTAAGCTAAGCTAGTTATGTTGAAAAGTTTGATGTTTTGAAGTTTTTATTCTAACAGTTCAAACACATTCATTTTAAGTATATTTCCAGTATTTTGAATAGTATGAAAGAGAGTTACAAACATTTTACATGCCTTAAATTTCAGTAAATAAAAACAAGAAACAGAATCTTAACAAAAATGTTTTAATTCTGATCTTTCAAACATTGTGCTCTATTCAGTAACATCTAAGGTAGCATTAAATCTAAGCTTGTACCTGATACATGTCCCATTGTCTACGAAATAAGAGCTACCAGAAAATCCAGAGTTCTCATAAATATTGCTGGAGGTAAACACTAATCAAAGTTACTCCCAACAGTTTGCAGTTTAAAAAAATATTTTAAAGTATAAACAAATTAAATACAACATAACAAATCTCTCCTAATTTTTTCCCAAGGGAAAAAAAATTAATCCATTACCATCTGCATTATTGGAGTAAAAGATTAGATTGTTATCTAATGGTAAAACGTGAGGGGTCTAAGTTTCCTTGCACTTTTGTGAAACAAAAATGAAAACCTAGTGTAACAAAATACAAATCTACCACTTCCACCAAATGCTAATGCAGGGAGATCTTCATCAATTAAATAACTATTCGAAGGCTTCCCTGTAATTCCAGCTAGTGCCCACACTGACTGACAGCGGCATTTCTTTGCTTATAGTTTTGACACCTAATTGTCTCCATGGACTTTTACTTATAAATCCATCTCACTGCATCACACTATTTTACCAGCCATAACTATAGTTTCCCATGTTTACCATGAAATATGTGGCAGTTCTTTGATGATCCTACCTATGTCTTAATTTTGGTTTCCTTCCCATACCATTTCATTTTTTTTTCTTTTTTTTTCTTCCCCCCTCAATCTTTCTCTCTGTCTCCAGTTTCTATAGGAAATAGTCTAAGTTCCTCTCTCTTTTCAGGTACACAAATGTTGCCTTTTCACTTGATGGAAATTCACCTCATCACTTTTGCCCATCTTTTCAGGCTGTCTGATAGTCTCATCTGGAAATGACGATTTCTTTTACTTTTTCCATGAGGCATTATTTTTCCCAATACTAGCCTTCACCTTCAACAGAGATAAAACCTAATTGTACACTGTGTTACAAATGAAATCTAAAATTATCAAGTGCAAAGTTAGCATTAAAAAATCACAAGACAACAAACAATAGGGCTTTTATGTGATTTTTGTAATTGCGTGAAACTCGTTACTCTGGCAATAATTGTTTGTGCTTCATTAACATGCAAAATGGTTTTATAGACTAACCCACACACAAAAGAAACCATTTTTGATGGGAACTGCGCTTTGTTTAATGTTAGATACCATTGTATTTGCTATCCTAATATAATAGTTCTAATTAGTACCTAGCACTCATCCGGAGTTTTTCAGCTTGAACACTCTGAAGGTGACAATCGAGTCACAATTCCATGGCACTCTTTGTCAGTACCTGTGAAAATATAGCTAAGCCTTTAGGAGTTGTGATCTAAATACTGGAAAAAAAAAGTTAGTAGTCCAGAAACAATATGTCTAGGTAATTTTAAAACATAAAATTGCACATTAGCCCTTGCTTAAAAACAAAATACCATTAATGCTACACCATTAAGTGCAGCCCTGACAAAGCTAGATTTGCCCTAATGGTTTCTTAGCAGTGTTTTTATCCTCTGACCCTTATACATTTGCCTGATGCATTTGATTTTACTTCCTTGGTGAGGTAACACAGGTAGATGACTAGCAACATTTTAAATCTGTTAATCTATACATGCACTCTTTTCAGAGATGATTGGCTGTTCAACTTAAAAACATGGAAAATATTTTTTAAACTGCGCTGAAGAAGTGACTTCACTGGGCAAAAACTTTTTGCACCTAACTGGTCCAATTTGATTCTAATGTGGGAAGGATTCAGGTCCCTATCTGAGGTCTATCTCTAGTTAGGAGAGAATGCAGATTCAAAGACAACGTAGATGTATTAACTGTCCTTGAATCTCATATCCATCCCTATACAGAACTGACTCTAAAACCTTAAAAGGCCACAGGACTTTGGAGGACTAAGTTTATTATGGGATGCTGCCATTCATGAGTCTTGACCACCAAAGAAATATCAAACATAACACCTACTACTTTGGAGAAAATGACAAAATGGAGATTGATTTAAACCTCTACCCATGATTGGGCTCATAAGAATTATGTAATCATATTTTTATTTTTTGAGGTATTAGAATGATGTCATTTTCTTCCAAATAGTTGGAGTAGCTTACAGAGACATTCCACGTAACTTAGGTTTTGTCAAAAAAGTTGATGGATTTGCTAATTTGAAAAATTGATTCATTGAATTAGTTGCCGTCCTAAAATAGATGGGGTTGACCAGTTGACCAGAGGCTATCTTGAATTTAGGAAAGTATTTTGTACAGTACCATTTTTCCAGTTTGCTTCTCATTAAAACCCAACACAAATGGCTTTTTGGATACAGAATTATTAAGCTTCTGCTTGAAAATATCCACTAACTGGGAATTCATTATTTTACTCTAAAGGATCCTTTCACAGTTTTTACTAGAAGATATGATTTCAAGACTCCTCTCCATCCTTTCCTTCTGCGTGTTCTCTAGCTTGTTAATTACTCTCTTAAAATGCAGCATGCAAAACTTCTTTCTCCTGTTTTTCTGTTCTCTACCGTATCTATCTATTTCTACCTATCTAGTTTTAATATGCACACTATATTCAATTTGTACAATACTGGATTCGGACATGCATTAAGTAATTATCTTCACTCTAAAGGAACTTATAAGTCATTAATGGAAATAATAAGTAAATAATGATGTTATTTAATTATAATTGAATTGTGAACAGCCTTTTGAGTGATTAAAAAAAGAGATTTGATTTAAAGAAAGTGGAAAAGAAAATCAGGGAAACTTTTTCTAAAGAAAAAAGATGTTTTCTTTTCTTTTCTTTCTTTCTTTTTCTTTTTTTTTTTAAACTAATGTAAGGACTGAATCAAACAAAAACTAAATTTTTTAGTATATGGAAGACTATGCATTGAGGTTTTGATATTACAAAAAGGAATGCTGTTCTTGGCCCACAAACTATTTTATATATTAGACAATCACTCTCAAGCAAGAGCCTTATGTTGCCTATGCTCATATTTTTAAAGTGAGTAAATTTTGAGTCATGGATCTGTCCACTAGATCCACTCCACAAAAGTCCCAGGGAATTCATTTTAAATTTGAGCAAGGATTTTATGTGTTTTCAAAAGCTCATTACATGTAATCATAGAATCCTGCATTTATTATGAGAGAGTCATCTCAAACTTAGACAATCTGAGATAATTCTTTTTGGGGTTTAGACATTCTTTGCACCCTTACTTATTTTTGACTCTTTTTCCTCAATCTAACTTGTCCCACAATGGATCCTCTAGATTTTCCAGAATCCTGAAATGCAAAGAATAACTGTAGTGTTATCAGAACATAGTTTAAAACAGATAAAAACATGTAGCTGCTTCTTTGGGAGTAGATCATCTTTCAATCACTAACAACATTCTCTACTCGAAATTTGGATCCCAGTTCCACCACGTGGTGACATAGTCAGAGTAGTTTTTTTGAAGATAAGGAGGAGGAATCACAGCTAACTTAGTCCTCCTGAATAGCCCACTGACAAATATAATGACATTCAAAAACCCTTCTATTCTTCATTCCAGCGATATTCAGACCTCATCATCAGCTAAATCCCAGCAACGTGTGTGTTTGGGGAGGGGACGTGGTTTGCAACTGGGCAAATAATCAAAGCAGAGGAATGAATACAACCATCTGTATGGAAATTGGTAAACCGCAAATTGGTCCCCTAACTGGGATTAGGGAGAACGCATGTTTTCCCCAGCTCTGCTTCTTCCCCAGAATTCCACATACATCAATAACAATGGCTGTTACTTCCTTCAGCCGAAGATGGAGAGAGACACTTTAAAGTTGTCAATGTCAGGGAGGGTTTGTCCTGCATAGTTATAAGCCCATTATTTAAAAGAACAAAATGAAGGCTCCTTTCCTACAGTGAATTTAATACTTTTCCTGCTCTGTATTATGGTGACAGTGCTGAAAAGGAGAGTCAGGAAAAAAAAAAAAAAAAGGAAGAAGGAAAAAAATAGGAATAAATTTTTTAAACTCAAAAACAAATTGCAACCCTTTCCTGTATGATCAATGTGTTGGGATATCTACGTACCATAGTGACCTTTAAAAGCACACCAAAACCCAGAGTATTTGATAATCTTTCCTTTTATTTTCCTATTAATGATTTTTTATAGGAATCCCTTTTGGGGTCTCCTAGGAGCGTGGTGTGATATAATAGTTTATGATATAAGCACTGACATTAAGTTCCCTCCCAATACACCATTGTTAAAAATGTATAAACTTTGGAAAAATAAACCAAAGAGAAGCAAATAGAAAAATCTAATGCACATTAATTTTTTTTTAGTTATTCCAGTTTAAAGCCAGGGGGAAAAAAAAATGCTTAGGAAAAAATATAAAGTTTGACTTTTTTTTTCCTCTCTCCTAAGTTTGGACATATGAGCAAACCAATTGGAGACAGAAATATGTTGACATCACACTGTGGGCCAATATATTAATACTAGTCATTATAGTGGGTTAAATTGTGACCTCTTAAAAAAGGTATGTTCAAGTCCTAACACCTCATACCTGTAAGCATGGCCTTATTTGGAGGAATAAAAAGGATCTTTGCAGATGCAATTAAATGAAGTATCTCAAAATGAGGTCATCCTGGACCAACCAAGAGGCCCCCAAATTCAACAACCAGTGTCCAGGTAAGAAGGGAGAAATTCAGAGAGATAAAAGTGAAGGCCATGAAAACCTGAGGGCAGAGATTGGAGCAGTGCATCCACATGCTAATTGATGACAAAGATTGCTGACAGACACCGGAAGATGGGAGAGAGGGTTGGTTTCTTCAGCACCCCCAGGAGAAACCAACCCTGCCGACATCTTGCCTTTGGACTGTTCACTTCCAGAACAAATTTCTGTTGTTTTAAGTTATCAAGTTCATGGTAATTTGTTGTGGCAGCCCTAGAAAACGAATACACTAATTTTCATAATACTAGCATCCAGGCATCACACACAACATTCCATGTGCAAATTAGAAACAGTCATTTTTAATCATCGTAAGTGTCCCAGAAAGCAACAGACCAAGTCCATAAATGAAAACAAAACTAACAAAGAAATAATAACTCCAACCTTGCAACAAGCTGTTGAGACTTGAAGAATGGAAAGCAAACTAGACTTCGGGGAAACTTCTTTGGGACACCTAACTTCTGATTACTTTATTTTTTAAAATAGACATTTTAGGAGCAGTTTCAGGATCACAAGGAATTTCAGCACAAGGTACAGCAGGTTTTCATATAAGCCCCACCCTACACACACAGCCGCCCTGTCTACTGACATAACCATCAGAGAGGTAGATTTCTTGTATTATATTAATCTACTTGACATACCATCACTCAAAGTCCATAGTTTATATTAGTGTTTACTCTTGGTTTTGTACATTCTGTTGCTTTAGACAAATATATGATGACCTGTATCCACCATTAAAGTATTATACAGAACAGTTTCACTCCCTAAAAATTCTCTTACATTTATTCATCCCTCACCTTCTTCTTAACCCTTGACAACCACTGATCTTTTTACTGTCTCCATGGTTTTACTTTTCCTGAATGTCATGTAACTGGGATCAGAAAGTATGCAGCCTTTCTGATTGACTTCTTCCATTTAGAAATATACATTTAAGTTTTCTCTCTGTCTCTTCATGTCTTGATAGCTCTTTTACTTTTTAGCACCGAAGAATATTCCATTGTTTGGATATACCACAGTTTATGTAACCATTCACCTGCTGAAGGACATCTTGATTGTTTCCAAGTTTTGGTAATTATGAATAAAGCTGCTATAAACAACTATGTGTACAGTTTTGTGTAGACATGAGTCTTAATCTCATTTGTGTAAATACCAGGGAGATAAAATTGCTGGGTAGTATGGTAAAAGTACATTTAGTATTTTAAGAAACTGCAAAACTACCTTCTAAAGAGGCTGTATCATTTTGCACTTCTACCAGCAATGAATGAGAGTTCCTATTTCTCCACTTCCTTTCCAGCATTTGGTGTCATCAGTGTTTTGTATTTTGGCCATTTTAACAGATGTGCAGAGGAATTACATTTTGCTTTAATTTACAGTTCCATAAGGACAAATGATGCTAAGCATATTTTCATGTTTATATCTCCTTTGGTCAGATACTTGTTTAGGTGTTTGCCTATTTTTTAATAAAGTTATTTGTTTTTTATTGTTGGTCTTGAGTATTTTATATATTATGGATAATAGTTCTTTATCACGTAAGTATTTTACAAATATTTACTGTGTTTCTGTGACTTGTCTTCTCATTCTCTTCACATTGTTTTTCCAGAGCAGAAGTTTTTTTTTGTTTGTTTGTTTTGTTTTGTTTTGTTTTAAATGAAGTCTAGCTTATCAATTATTGCTTTCATGGATCATGACTATGGTGCTGTATCTAAAAAGTCATCACCAGACCCAAGATCATCTTTGTTTTTTCCTATGTTATCTTTAGGAGTTTTGTAGTGTCCTATGTCATTTTTAGGTCTATGATCCATTCTGAATTAAGTTTTGCAGAGGGTTTAAGGTCTGTGTCTAGGATTGTTGTTTTGTTTTTTTGTTCTTTTTTTTTTGCATGTGGATGTCCAGTTGTCCTAGCACTATTTGTTGAAAATGCTATCTTTGCTCCCTTATAAATCTCAAGTATTGTCAGTTTTCCAACTTTGTTCTTCTCATTCAATATTGTGTTGGCTATTCTGGATCTTGTGACTCTTCAAACAAACTTTAGAATCAGCTAGTCTAGTCAATATCCAAAAAATAACTTGCTGGAATTTTAACTGAGATTGTATTAATCTATATAGTTAGGAAGAACTGAAATCTTGACAACATTGAGTCTTCCTGTCCATGAACATAAAATATCTTTCCCTTTATTTACTTTTCTTGCAATTTCATTTATCAAAGTTTTACAGTTTTCTTCATGTATATCTTGTACATATTTTATTAGATTCATACCAACTATTTCTTTTGAGGGGGTGGTATCAATATAAATGATATTGTGTTTCTAATTTCAAATTCTATGTGTTTATTTGTCCACTGCTGGTTTATAAGAGAGTGATTGACTTTTATACAGGAAACTTGTATCATGCAATCTTATTATAATTGCTTACTAGTTAGAGGGTTTATTTTTTTTTAATCTTTTGAGTTTTTTACACAGATGATAATGTTATCTGTGAACAAAAAATAGTTTTATTTTTTCTTCCCAATTTATATGCATTTTCTTTTCTTGATACAATGCTTTAGTTTGGACTTTTAGTTTGATGTTGAAAAGGTATGGTAAAAGGGGACACCTTTGCCTTAATCCCAATCACAGTGAGAAAGCTTTTAGTTTCTGACCATTGATATGATGTTAACTGAAGGGTTTTGGTGGATAATATTTCTCAAGTTAATGATTTTTAGTTTTGAGATTTTATATTCTAAATTTTGTCAAATCTTCTAATCCACCCAACCCCAAGGAACGCTCATGACTCTTGATCTAATTGTGAAGGCATTCACAGTCAGTTGTTATAAATACTCAGTGATATCTTAAAACAACCAGTATTGACTAGTTAGGGAAATTAGCAAAGAGGCGCTTCTAAGAATCTTTTTTAAATTTTGTGTTCAAATGAAAAGGCTGTGGTTATGATTATTGTTATGACATCAATTATCAAGGATGAAGTAATTATTAAAAGAAGCACATTCATTAGTGAATTCAGGTACAACAAGTACACATTTCTTTAGACAGGATCAATTTGCCTATAAACTGTTTCCTTATTTTTTAAACTCACAGAAGGAATTTTTTTCATTCACCAAAAATGTAATTGTTTTCCCTTGAAACATTTTGTACTTGGAATGTATTTTCATAAATGATATAAATAATATCATTTAAGAATTTGTCTAAATTTTTTTGCAAAGGAAGTATAAGAGATGTAGGTAAATACCATGCCACACAGCTCTTAGGTCCACCTTCCAGGCTATCTTTTGCTGTAGCTGACTAATCCTATTCATGTTGATGGCTTTCCACTTTTTACACTTATATCAGTTTGCTTCTTTTGTTTTAATTATTTTTTTTATTGAAGTATAGTCAGTTACAATGTCAGTTTCTGGTGTACAGTGTAATGTCCCAGTCATGTATATATATACATATATTCACTTTCATTAAAGGCTATTAAAAGGTATTGAATATAGTTCCCTGTGCTATACAGAAGAAATTTATTTTTTATCTATTTTTATATATAGTGATTAACTTTTGCAAATCTTAAAACTCCCAAATTTATCCCTTCCCACCACCTTCCCCCCAGTACCTATAAAAGTTTGTTTCTATTTAGAGGTTCCTCTTGCTCAACCCTGAAGTGTGGGGCAATCTTTGGTCAATGAGGGATGTGGACTGGTGGGTAAAGACTCAGTGGGGTTGTTCTGAAGCATGTTCTACTGGATTACTGAGAGGGACTCAGCAGGACTGAGCTTCAGTTGCTCCTTCTGATGACCTGCTTGGTGACTGACCATGTGGTTTCCTTCCCTGTTTCACTTCCCTTCCTCCTTCACTGGTGCTTCCCTGCCTCACCTCCCAAATAACCGACTTGTCTCAAGGGTCTGTTTTTGTAAGAAGTCACAACAGAGTGAAAGTTTATTATGGTGTAATACATGTTTCATTCATTCGTGCATTTCGTCATTCAGCAAACCTTTATCGAGTCCTCAGCACTGTGAACAAGATAAGCATGTTGCTTGTCCCCAGGGAGCTAACCATTTAGTGGAGAGGAGTGACACTGACTAGATTGTAAGTACAGAGAGACCAGCGCTACAAAGACTAAAATGTCAGTTCTGTGACAGCAGACATTGTGTCTGGTTTTTTTTGTTATTATTATTACTGTATTCCCAATGTCAAGAAATTTTATTGGCCTTTAGTATTTCCTAAATAATGAATGAATGTGAAGCCACAGACAGGAAGACTAACAATTACAACTGATCAAGTTTATAGAAATGAATCCTCAATAAAGAAAATTGGGAAACAAGTTCAATTCTTATTTATTAGGGAGTGGAGGACAGAAAATAAAGTAGCACATTGTAAGAGATGAATTTTCCATGAGGGGGGTGGTCTATGATGATTTTGGAATAGGCTGTAGGAAAATAAAAGGCATTTAATGAGTCCTTTTGACCAACAAACCATTGTGGACACTAAGATTCTTTGGTTGAATGTTTTTTATAGTTTTCACTTGTGATTTTATTTATTTATTTCTAAAATTTACTTATGCTTTTAATTTTTTATTCTTGGGGGTAATTGGGTTTGTTTGTTTGTTTGTTTGTTTGTTTGTTTGTTTGTTTATTTATTTATTTATTTATTTATTTATTTATTTATTTATTTATTTAAATGGAGGTGCTGGGGATTAAACCCAGGACCTCACAGATGTGAGGCAGGTGACTTACCACTGAGCTGTGCCCACCCCTGATATTTTTAACTTCCAAATTAAAGGTGAAGAGTCTACATAAACTAATGAAATATCAGGTATACGCTCCCCCTGTATAAGTTTGCTAAGGCTACCATTACAAAGTACCACAAATGGGAGTAACTTAAACACTAAGAATCTGTTGTTTTACAACTGTGGAGGCTGGAAGTCCATGAGCAAGGTGTCAGCAGGGCCGTGCTTCCTCTGAAGGCACCAGGGAAAGATCTGTTCCTGTTTCCAAACAGTTACACACTGAGGTACTGGGAGTTAAGACTTCAACATGTAAATTTTGGTGGGACACAATTGAGCTCTTAACCCCTGCCATTTAATCCAACTTTTGAGCTGGATGGGGAAGGACTGTAGTGTGTAACAAGTGAGACTGAGCAATGAGCATACCATTACTTTAACATCTCGCTATGACTGGTATGGCCTAAAGGTATTTCTTTTGTTAACATCTAAAAACAATAGAGTACAATTACTTCCACTTAGATAGATTCATGAATAACTCTTATTGTTTGGTGGAAAACAGCCCATGTATCAAATGAGACTACATTCATATTTTTCTAAATAATCCACTCTCCAAAAATTCAGGTGTTTGAATAATAATGTATTTGTGACAATCTTAGTTTTTTTTTTTCTGTTACTGCAGTAAATCTAAAATAACTTTTACCTCATCTCATGACTTTCAAAGTGCACTTTTAGACAACTAAGTCTGTTGTTCCTCTGTATGTCTCTTGCATTTCCTACCAAAAAGTTTTATTTTAATATACTTTAATCTATTTTTATTTTAATTATTCCTTCCATAACGTTTTAGAAATTCACCACTTTCATTTTCAGTAAAAATGTAAATGGATGTAAGGAACTAACTAGAAGGCTTAACATAGGCTTAACATAGAAATATTTATCTTCCCAGATAACTAAAAACTAGTAAATAACAGATGTGTATAAAAGAGGATGGTGGAGCTAAAATATTGTGATGCAATATAAATGGACTTGCGTTTGTAACGATTACAAAATATCTTAGTATATTTAATATAACTAATCAAAAGCAAAAGAAACTCTTTTATATAAGTTGCATTCTTCAATATGAAAACTGTAAGCATGGAAACTGAATTATAAACTAGATCACAGATAAGAAGTTAAGTATGCTTATTACAAC
The DNA here is from genome assembly GCF_048773025.1 of Camelus bactrianus. Classification (NCBI taxonomy): domain Eukaryota; kingdom Metazoa; phylum Chordata; class Mammalia; order Artiodactyla; family Camelidae; genus Camelus; species Camelus bactrianus. The sequence continues at coordinate 17,953,657 of NC_133567.1, read as the reverse complement.
TTATTTTTAAAACAATCCTTCCTCTTTTAGTCCGATAAGCCATACCTCACAACAGAAATAATACACTTAATTAACAAAATTGTTGACAGTTGATTGCTAGACAAGTATTTAGTTCAATGTTGCCTCCAGAATTTTAGAATTTTGTTAAACTATGCTTATTAAAAGAAGAAAACAACTTGTAAGCATGTCTCCCCAAACAATAATTTATCATAAAGCCTTTACTTCAGAAATTATAATGTTCCAGAATATGATTTCTTTTGACCTAGAAGTAGTTGAAGAATTGATGCAAGAATCATCATAAATAGAAAAAAGTGACAGGAACTGGTCTTTCTAAGGTCAACAGAGTTTGGAAGAAGTAGCCTGTAATGCCGTCCAAAGGGCAGTGTCCAGACTAAAGGTCTCCCAGTTTGGTCCTCTGTTTGATCTTTTGATCTCTACTCAATGTTTCAATGTCATTACCTGAGAGTAAAAAAGAAAGGTCATTTTTCCCTTAAAATTGAAGCTCTTAAATGTCAGTCTGTCTTCATTTCTCTCTGTCCTTTGTGGTATCAATTTATCTCACCTGGTCCATGGAAGTCCAAAATTCTCAAACTGGGAATATGGAGACAAAGAATTCTCTCCAGTAGAACCAAGTCAAACAGTGTGCAGTAGTTCTGAAAACAGTCATGAACTCTGTAGCCAGCTAGAATTGCTTCTACTTCTAATACTGTTTCTATTTAGCTAGGTGACTGTATCAATTGCCTAGCTTTTGGGGGAGTTTTAACAAGTATAACATAAAGAGCAATACTCATTCTTTACTTGACATTCCTTCTCTGTAGTATTAATCCTCATCTCAACAGATGGGTGCTTTGAGCTAACTTGGGAGACTCATGACTTTGGTAATGAAAAAGAGGAAAATATTTATGCTTTCCTACATATTAACCTATTCTTTGATGATTATTCTAAGAGCCACGTAACTCTAGTTTGAGGTTCAGTTTGCAAATAAATGTTGCTGTATGAATATCTTGTGTAATTTGAGAGCTTGCAAGTTGCTCTAACAATGTAACCATAATGTATGACTTTTGTGAATTCAGAAAGGACTAGGGGGTCTTGTCTGTTGGCCAGTCTGGAGTGCTGGAATAGAGTGAGGGGGAAAAAGGCAGAAATGAAGAAACACTAGCACCAAATGGAAGGATTATATAGATGGGAAACAACAAGTGACACTCTACTGAGAGAAGAGGCCTTGAAGCTAGCTCTGAATTGCACCTGTCCTGTGAAAAGAAAAGCCAAACGCAGTTTGTCATACAGAGGGAGACAGACAGGTAGGCTAGAGAGGCTGGAGCTAGAAAATGGTCCAGATAAACACCAAGTCCACATTTTCAACAAGGGAAAATGAGGAAATAGCACCAGTGGGCCCATGACCAAGGTCCTCTGCAACATTTGCTGGGGATGGAGTAAGAGAAATAACATTACAGTCCCATGGAAGTGGCTGCTGAAAGACTCATGGCAGACTCATGCTTGGGGTTCTATTTTCAGGTGGAGAGTGCAGAGGGAGGGAGTTGGGTTTATTTATTTAGTTAGTTTTAGAGGAGCTATTGGGGATCAAACCCAGGACCTTGTGCATACCAAGCATGCGTTCTACCACACCTGAGCTTTTACCCTCCCTCCTCATGGTAGAATTACGATGTTGCTTAGATACACATTTTGCCCAGGCTCTTTGACAGGACTTCTGTATCTTCTTATGGAAGAAATCAAAACTTCATTAGCCTAATAAATAATTTTAAAGAACCTGCTGTATTTCAAGAATGTCTTTTTAAATTCTTTGTCCTCCATCTCCTTCCTTGTCTCTCCAGCTTTCTTGCTTGTATTTTGTTACCCAAAGTTTTGAATTACTTCAGATTCCCAGAAAACTCCTTAGTATCTAAGATCTCATTGTCCTGCATTCCTCTCTGAAATATTTCAGTTCAACCCTGGTGTATCACCTCGAAGGGTGCCTCCTTGCAGAAAACTTCCTCTGACTTCACTGGGTCACCCCGACTAAATCTCCCAGCCCCGAGCACTCACTCCACACCATGCACATCCCTGTGAATCTACAAAATTATTATATATATCACTATGCTTTGCATGTTTATTCCCAGTTGAATTTAAGCATGTGTAGGCCGGCCCATCTTCCTCAGTGCCCCCTCACCTCTTTTTAATCTCAGGCCTAGAACATTGCCTGATACAGTTAGTTTTGTCAAATGATGAAGAAATATGGCTGCCAATGCAGGAGTGGGTGCAATTTTTTGGAACATGATAAATATTCAGTTTTATATGCGATCTCATGGGGCATATTGTAAACAAATAATTGATAAAGGTAACTCATATCTTTCACCTCACAACCTGAATCTTAAAATGCCTGCAATCTTCTGATAACCATATATATCTACTTAAATATATCTCAATATGAAAATCAAAACACAATGTGGTGCCTTGTACTAAAGCATGCAATAAATGTCTTTTAACTGATCCATGAATGAATGAATGAATGAATCCATTTTTCCATAGGCAAAAAATAAACAAATGTCTTTTATAGTCCCTTTCAATTCTGAATTTAAATTGTGACCCCTGGAGTCACATAACTACTAATAGTAGTTTTAAACATGCAATCCTGTTAACTTAGAATGCTTTATTTTTTTACAGATGATTTTTTTAAAAATATCCCTCATTTGTTGATGAGAAAAATAACATTTTGTGTGTGATGTTCTATTCATGACTTTCTCTAGAGGCTCCTACCTGGACTCTCTATCTTAATCTCCTTCTCTCTTTCTCTCTGGGGAGCCATTCTTCTAAAAGACCTACTTCCTCAAGAAAAACAATTATGTCTAACAATGGACAAGGACTAATGCTCTTCCTAGGTATAGCCTTGTGCATTGACTACTGGAAAACCATAGTAGATAGATTTATAAACATTATTGCTGTTTTGCACTGTGGGAAACTTGCAATTCGGTCAAGATCCACATTTAATTTCTGTCCTTATATTCAGATCTCAGTTGTATTTTCTCCTTGGCATGTTTAAAAGCTATTTTATACAAAAGAATTCTATTAATAATGAATCAGTGTGCCTTTATGTCTCACTATAACCCCCAAGTTGCTTTAGATAGGTAAAGAGAGGTAATATCATAGACAAATAAAAGAAATAATAGCACTGTGTCATATAATTTGTTCCTACATTGATGATTATATCTTGTAACTCATGAGAAAGAAGCTTTAAATGAGTTTCCAAGGTCATAACCTTATGCTGGTGAAAAATACATACATGGTACACAGTGTTCTTACTTTATTTTTGTCATAACATATTCCTTTTTTGTGACCATAAAATATTAACTTATGTCTCATATATTTTTCAAGTCTGTTCTGATTATTGTGCATGTATGTTGAGAAGCATGCTTGCATCGGTAACATACCTTACTTTTATTCACAAGTAGGTTTTATGTTCAACATCTTGATAAATGATTGAACTTTTAAATATATGTATCTGTTTCAAGAAGTTTGAAAGTACAACTAATAAAATAAAGTTTTATGAAAATACTATTATCTAGTGATATATAACTTTCTCTCTTTCTAAATATAAACATGCATAGCACATATAAACTTATTGACAATGGTGCCACAGAGTACGTGAGAGCTGCTATTGTGAAAGTATAAAAATACTGTAATAGCAAGTCTGAATTTAATTTGTTAATTTAAAGTTATAAATATATGTACATTCTTCATATGTATTGTATGTACTTCATATGTATTGTATGTACTTATATGTATACATATTGTATGATAGACATTAATTCTCGAGGTGACCACATGGGAGAATTAACGATTGCTTTCTTAGTATGTCTTGCTGTTTTAAAACATGGTCCTACTCTCAAAGTCAAGGCTCCATTCTGCTCAAAAATAGAGTTTTAAAAGAATTAACTCCCACAACCTGCTAAAAAAAATGGGGCAAAGTAACTATTTCCAGGTCTCAGTATTTGCTTAAAATGAAATACATATGAACACCAAATGATTCTTTTCAAGACTGTTCAAAATAGTGTTTAAGTATCAATCACTCTCAATGTCTGATGGTGATCTTTAATGAAAAAGAATATGAAAATGAATATATGTATATATATGCTTGACAGGGACATTATGCTGTACACCAGAAATTGACACATTGTAACTGACTAAACTTCAATTAAAAAAAAAAAAAGTATCGATCACTCCTCTTGATGTCTTTTGTCCTAAACTTGATGATTATTTCAGTGCTTGAACGTCTGCTATTATTTGATGTTCAATTTTAGGACAAAAAGTGTATAACGACAGTTTGTTTCCTCCCTTAGTAGTGAAAGTAAAATCATAGGGAGTAGTGGGGGAAATACCGAATTCCTGCCATGGCTAAGGCATGGAAAATACATCCTAACAAGAAATAAGTATCTTTTTTTCTGTTTTTTTTTAGATGAAAGGACTTAAGGCTAACACCCCAAAAGGTACGGCACTCTACAGTTTGACCCTGATGGAAATTCCTCCCCTTTGAACGTCTCATTCCAATTCACTCTTGACTACCAATTAATCTGAAACTTCTAGGAATAAGACCCAACATAATGACTGAGAAGTTGCACCCAACAATCTGTACAAAGTCTGCAGAAACCTGTTTGCACTGTGAGTGTCTCAAGGCTGGTAACACGTGGAGGAGTTACTGATAAATCCCTGAATGATCCCTCAGAAGTTTCCTGATTAACCAAATTTGCTGGTGCAAGGGGCAGTCTTCAGCTTTTTAACTGTGGCAACATCTGGCAGCATGCTACAAAGGAACCAGCTCATTCTGTGAAGGCCAGGAGGAAAACCTCTTTAGATGAGGCCCCGAAGGGGTTCATACCTCAGAACTGCTAAGATTTTGCAGTTGGAATGATTTTCCAGGAATTTACCAGGAAAACTTCATTATGAATCTCTCATACATGATGTCCCTGGAGAAGCTTATCACTGTTTGTCAACGGCAAAAGAAGGCATAATGCTTTTTTATTAATAGGGTTCTCTTTTTTTTCCAAAGGGATTGTTGTAAAATACCATGATTAATTGAAGATTTCTTTTTACTTCTGATTTGCCTGATTGACACAATAACCCTTATTAATTTCCCCAGATGCCTAAAGCAGCAGTGGTAAAGGAACACAAGATTATGCATTATTTATTCTGATATTCAGTGGTCATTTTCATCCTCGTCACAAGTATTAATTTAATGAGGTCACATTACCATGCTGCCCAACAACTCTGACATGCGTAGTGTTGACAGAACTGATTAAACTTTCCAGAGTAAGCACAGTTACTCAAATCCATGTTCAGATACTTAAAATTCTTGCCATGCATTCTACCATGCAAACTGTGTCTCATAGCCAGTTGCATTAAGAAATGATGGAACAAAAGAATTTATGCCCCAAATTTTGAAACTCTCACCAAATGCATCACATCTCTAATAGTTTGCTGCTTAAAGCAATTTGACAATGGCAGACCTCAAATTTAATGAACTTGATAAACTTTTGTCCACTCATTTCTTTAAAGAACATGATATCTTTATTATTTCCTATAGATATCAGCCTTGTGAGACTCAGAGAAAAGAACACAGTGTGTCACTCTGTCAGTTATATTTTGTTAAATGCTGTAGATCCTAGTAAAATATGTTACTAATCTTTAACAAGATGTGATATATATCTCCATCCATGGAACAAATTCTAGACCTCTTCCATGGGCCCTTGTTTTCAGTTAATATTTAAATATATGTACATTAGACTTACAATACTTTTAAAAAAAACAAACTAAATATTTCATTAACAATAGTAAGGCTGATGAATTTTCAAAGAACACAATTCATGTGAGTAATACATTTTCTTCACGTACAAACTGCGAAACACTTGTTTCAAACAGTTGAAATTGTTAGCAATAAATTCATATTCTCAGAAAGTCTAGGGATGTGCTGATTATTAAAGAGTTTGGAACTTGAATATTCAGGAAGCTGAAAATAATGGTCTTCAGCATTTTCAATTGTCTCCTTCCTCCACTCAAATCCCAGAATTGCCTGTCTAAAATATAGACACAGTCCTAGCTCTTTGCTCTTATAAAGTATTGATGGAATATTTTTGGCCCACAGAGGAAAAGGAATTCTTCTTAAGACTTGATTTCTTTTTTAATTCCCATAATTTATTTATAAAATAGGATCAGAAGTGCAGGTAACGTGTCCATTTTTAAGTATATTTCTTAAATTGAGAAAAAAAAAATTCAGTTCATTCTCTTCTTATGACTTCACAAAAATGCCATACCAGAACGCGCAGGACCTGCTTCCCTCTAAGTCCACATAGAGATAGTCACTCTGCCTCCCCAACTCTCTTTCTTGCACCCCTCTTCAGTCAACTGGCTAGGGAATTATGGGAGTCCTAGAGGTACAAACTGAGGCTGAGACCATCAAAAGAGGATGGAGCTGAATTTTTTTTAATGGAGGCATTAAACAGGTGAGAGAAAGAAAAATGAAGGGTAGTACAGATGCAAAAGAGAGAGAAGGCTGAAGTGGAGGCTATGGGTGTGGGAGAGCCAGGGAATGAGGCTGGGGAGTAAACAGAGCCCAGCTCTTAAAACGCCATGCGTCCTAATTTAAGGTACTGATATAGAATGTAAATGCAAATGCTTAGAAGTAGAAAGTCTTAGCTATTTTGTTGAATGTGTTCCAAGGGCTTAGAACAATGCCTGGAAGGGAGTAGGTGCCTATATATATATATATATATGTGTGTATATATATATATATATATATTAATTAGTACTCTGTGTGTGTATATACACTGAGTGAACTAATACTTTTTAAAGTTTTCTTTTTACTTCACAGACTTCATATGAAGTTCTAAATGATTATAATTTATTTTAATGTATCCCTTCCTACCTAGATGTGGGAGCAATTCTAACAAAGTCAGAAGTTTTCTGCCTCCTTACTTCACATTTGCTCTGCAGTAACTAGAAACATGAGAATCTCTTTAGGAAACTGTACCAAGTGAAAATACCTAATAATATTCCATACTTCAAAGAACTATGTATTTATATATATATTTGTAAAGCTTTCTGTGTCCACTTAATTTGCCATCTTTTCTTCAGTTTCAACCCCCCAATATTTCGATAATATTATGCAAATACCATTGCTTTATATATATTATTTAGGTTTAGTTTAGTGTAAACTATTTATTTCCTAGGGAATCAATTAAGGAGTGATCTACTGTTAGTTTCCATTTGAAAAAAATCATGAAGATAGTGAACGTATGTGGAGTATTTATTATGTGTCTGGCACTGCTTTAAGTGATTTACATTTACTATCTTTTTGTTTCTTTTTTTTCAGTCCACACACAACTCTTCTACAAATTAAGGACTATTACTACTCCCATCCTTCAGAAATACAGTGTAGAGACAGGAAGTTTAAATGTTTTGTCCAACGTTCCAAAACAAGCAAATGAGCTAGTGAGGAGTTGAAAGGGCTGGAACCAGACACTTATCAATGATGACTCCCTGAGAGGGTGTACATGTTTGTGTGAGTTAATTTTGATGGGAATTTAACTCAAATTTATTTCAAATCTTTTAGTGTTTCCTTTAATACTATATTCATTTGTGTGTGTGTGTGTGTGTGTGTGTGTGTGTGCGCTGCTTACTGTTCTCAGTGCTAAAATGGGATCTCATAAGAACTCCAACTATTCAGAATAAAAGCCCATAAAATTTTTGACAACCCGTGCAACTATAATATATTTATACTTTTCAGTGTCTTGCCTCAAGTGGATCACATCATTATTGATTTAACAGAGGGTTGCAGAGGTTGACTTAATTTTAGCATTGCCCTGCTATCAACCATATACATAAGTCCATCCAAATCTTAGAGAATAAAAGAATGTATACGTTTCTATTTCTATGCAAGCAATGCCTTGAATGGCCTTGTATGAATACTTGAGAAACTCTTCCTTTATCCTTAAAAAAGTGTTGGCATTCCAAGATTCAGAGAAGCTGAGAACGAGATATGAAAGAAATAGTGAGGCCAGCATGTTAGTGCCATATTATTGAATTTTAATGCCTTATTATCATACATTTGTAAGGAAGAGGTTATGACAACATCAGAACTGGTGGGAGGCAGGGCTGGAAAGGGAAGGGCTAGAACTAGAGCCAGAAGCTGGCATCCAATCTCAATGCACAAACAGATATCTTCATGAGATTTCCTCCAATATCCCCCAGAAGGAAACATTTTCTTTATAGATATATTGTATAACAGTTAATAAAATATCTGTTAAAATGCTTAACAAAGCACACCTAGTAGAAGAATCAAAGATTTAAAAAATGAACAATTTAACATGTTATAACAGCATAAACAGAGCCTTAAAAACCCCAGCATGATTTTTTTTTAACAAATGTTTTAAATAAAAAAGCTCAGCCGATTTGAAGTAATTATGGGAAGTGCATGTTTAAAACTAACAACATTAAAATCAACTAGTAATCCATAAAGAATTTATAGCTGCATTTTACATAATAGATTTTTTTTTAATCTTCTCAAACTGCCTGTTTCTTTATTGGATTACTTTTGGATGAAGCTGTTAGAAAAAACAATCCAAATTCAACTTTGTTTTGGAGACAAATGTCTCAACTATTTTTATTTGTTTTTATTATGGGTAAAACAGAACTTTGGTGGACTTTGAAAGGACACTGAAATTTGTTGTTAGAAAAGAGTAACCACTGTGAGCAAGATTTCTTTAGGCTGAGCTTCCTCTTTTAAAAAATCCCATAAAATTCTTTCTTTGAAATAATGAGAATTATTTTATGGTTGTGCAAAGCTATAATTTTTTTGTGGGGAGTCAGAGTAAATATCTGATGGCAAAATTCATAAAATAATAATTTTTTGTCCATTTCCTTTGGCTTCACATTTTGTTTATACAGTGATGTGAGGGTTTCAGTACTTCTCTGTGAAGTTAGCCTTTTTTGAGGGGGGGAAGTTGAAGGTAAGAACATTTAAGATCTACTCTCTTAGCAACTTCCAGGTATATAATACAATATTGTTAATTATTGTCACCATGTTATACATCAAATCCTCAGACTGTACTTATCTTATTATTGGAAGCTTGAACTATTTGATCAACATCTCCCCATTCCTTCTAATTATAAAAGGATCATTGTGTGCAAAACTAATAAAATATTATTTAATTTAATTTTTACATGTAAAAAATCTATTTGGCTTATAATCCAGATATATGTATACAAGTACATAAACATGTACTTTTTGTATCAAGTTTACATAAAGGTTGAGCAAAAAGTACAGTTTCCATATGTGGCCTCTTCTCCACTTCTTTTATTATTAATATTTTGAATTAGTGGAGTAAATTTCTTAAACTTGATGAGCCAATACTGATATAATATTAATTCCAAAAAATTCATAGGCTACATTAAGGTTCAATTTTTGTACTATACGTTCTAGAGCTTTGACAAATGTATAATGACATGTATCCACCATTGCACTACCAGACAGAGTAGTCTCACTGCCTTCCACCCATTTGTCCAAACTGTTGATAGTGAGGATGTTATATACACAGTAATGATTTACTAATTTTTGACTCTAGTCCAGACTTCTCTCTCAAAATCTAGACACGTATATTCAACTACTCCTTTGATGTGTCAACTTGGATGTCTAATAGACATTTCAAATTAAAATAATTGTTACTGTTCATCTTTTAATCTGTTTTTCCCAAGTTTTAGCAATTCATCTTGATGACAAATCCTTTCTACCAACTGCTCAGTACAAAAAGCTTGGAGTCATTCTTGCATCCTACATCCAATGCACCAGAAAATTTTACCAGTTCTAACTTTAAAATATATCCAGACTCCAACCAACCTCTACTTCCTTCACTTCTGTCACCTTGGTCTGAGCCACCAGGATATACAGAATGTATTAGTGTAGTAACCTCTTAATTCCCTCTTACCCCCACCAAGTTTCCATGGTTGTTGCCCAACTGTCTAGTATTATAAGAGTATCAAGAATGATTCTTTTTAGCCATGAGTTAGATCATGTTATTCTTTGCTCAAAATCCTATTTTGCCTCTCATTTTACTCTGATACTCAGAGTCCTTACAATGGCTGTCAGTCCACCGTAATTGTCCACCACCATCTTTTCTTATTCTCTTAATACATCCCTTTGTTTTACTCAACCACACTTGATTCTTGCATTGCCACACCAGGCACACAAGCAAATTCAAAGTCTTTATACAGGTCTCACTTATTTACTGGAATATCTTCATCTCTTTTACCTCACCTTCTTTAAGTCTTTGCTAAAATTTGACATGTTCATTTATGCCTTCCCTTCTCTTGTTCTACTTTTTATTTTACTATTTAGTAGCATTTATTTTCACTAACATATTATTATATAATTTATTTATCTTGCTTATTGTTTATTGTCTAAAAGGTAAGCTCTTTAAAGACTTGAATTTTTATTTTGTTTTGTCCACTAATATATTTCAAATATTTAGAATTATGCCTACACATAGTGGGCACTCAGTAAATATTTGTTAAATGATTCCTTTGTTGTATTTTAATTATTCCATATTTTGACACTGTTAATACTGGAAAGCTCCAGTACATGTCATACATGTCATATGTAAAGTCCTAGAATATCACTAGTAAAGAACAGAAAAGATTATGATTGTGCCATATCACTGTGATATATCATAATGTATATGTCACAATGAGGCAAATTAAGTTAAGACTGATGGTTTATAATGTGAACTATTAAGAGTAATGTGACTGTCCACAGACAAACGTCCCACCTTGGCCCTTAGGTTTTCTTAGCAGTAAAATGAGAGTGTTATAGGGATTGATACAAGGGATAATGAGGTCTTAAGCCTTGTTATCTTTTATTATGGGCTTTATGCCTTGAAGGGCTTCTTTACTTATAGGGTACCGATTAATTCTGGGAAGATGTTTTGAGGGATCTATTTGAATCCTGATGGGAGGTAGGCTATGAATTTTGCCAAAATCATTTGGACATTTTGCCCTTAAGGAATGTGGTAGCTGACTCAAAATATCAATTGAATTAGGTATTTCAGTTAGTTTTGGAAATTTCTGAGCTATTGTAATCCAATTTGGTTTTAAGGAAATTAAGTTTAGGGATTTCAAAAGTTCCCCATCATAGCCATTGATATTTTAAATTGTCTTTGATCAGGTTGGTCCATTTAGTTAGAAATGCACATGAGGAAGTTATATGCTTTTTAAACATAAAATTGGCTAGAGTTCCCTTAAGGGGGCACCATCAAAATATTTAGATACCTTGGATCCCACTTCTCAGAGTTTTTTCTCTAGTGTAAAAGTATAATTTTCAAATGAATCAAGCAGCTCATTTCAACCAGCTTGCAAGCTAATACCAGCTAGCTTGTTCTAAGGAAACAGCTTTGTCCCAGTGGAGCCAAGCCAAAGGTTTTCAGCCAGTTTCCAGAGAACAGCTCCTATTCCAAAGGAATGGGCCAAAATCTGAATCAGTACAGTTTCAGTGAAGCAGCCCCTGTTCCTGAAGGAATGGGTTGATGGATTCTCAGCCAGCTTTGGTTGAAACAGTCTGATCTCAAGATCAAAACAAAGTGCCAAGTGAGTACTCATATGCAGAATAAAGACTTAACCAGAAAGACGAAACCTTAGAATAGATCCTGAATACATCTTAAAATGCTTCAGATGCAAAGAGGATCTGAGCTTAGATCCAGGAGAAAGATGTACCTTCAGTTTTCAGGGTTGGCAAGAAGAACAGTATGCTCAGTGGAACGAATTTTGGATACAGCACTTATTTGCTCCACAGCCCTGAAGCCTTTGAGAGTCTTTTCTGGTCCCCAAGTGAGCCACCAAAATGTTGACCTAAAACAAATTAGACTACCAGATATTTCTCCAGCAGTAATGGGTTTATTTGCGCTCAGTAGAGAAATGCAATTTGGGTCTTCAGCCAAGTGCAAGTCTCCACATGACAAAGGAAGAAGAACACATTTACAGAGACAAGAAGTTGGGAGGGCTAGAATAAACAAAGAGTCTATGACTTTTCATTGGCTGTTCATCCTGTTGGGCTCTGCTGTCTTTGCTGGGTGTGAGAACGTCCTCTTCTGGTCTCCAAATCCTATTTAAGGTTTCTATTTATTCATTTTTACATAAGAAACATAATTTAAGATGTGTGACATATTTATGTTAGTCAATAAAAAAGCAAAGTCCCATATATATAAGCCTAAAGGAAATGGAATGTATTGATGGAAAAACAATCAAACTTTTCATCAGTTGTCATTCCAAAAAGAATTAAGTCAATTTTGCCTCTCATTTTCTTTTCACTGAGCTTTAGAAAGACTCTTATAATCCAAATTCTAAACGAGTCTCACGATTTTAATTGACTGAGGTTATGTTCAAATTGGCAGGGATTATTTTAAAAATCAAGTCAGTCAAAATTCTGATTGATTTGGGTAAATGTGAGCATGATGTCTTTGCTGCATGCAAATGTGTGTTTCTTTTTATAAAATTATTGAAATGAGCAACAGTTGGATGACAAATCTTAGTGCTGAATCCAGTAAGCTCAAATAAATGTTGTAAATATTAAATATTATTTATTTCTAGAGATTAAAAAATATATTGGCAAGTTTTCTTAATTAATTAACTTATTCCCATAATAGTACACACCTTTAATTGTGAGTCTTAAACTTCTGTGAAAACATATTTGATATTTTTGTTAAATTTTACTTTTCTATGACACTTTCCATTTTAGTCTGCAGAAATTTTATAATTACACTGATCAATAAATATTTATCACATGAACTTGGTAGTAAGAAAATGTAGAGCAGTAGTTTAAATATTTTCATATACATATTCTGTATCTCTCCCTCTGTTTCTGTTCCTACATCCAAAATGTTATACAACTACATCTTTAATGAAATATTTAAAAATTTTATTTGCTCTCTCTCTCTCCTACTTCCCTCTCTTTTTTCAGTCTCTATACTTCTTTGACAACTTCCTTATGCTTCTCAAAAATCTTCATTGTTTGCTTAGAATCAACACAATAAACCCCATGCTACTTAAACTGTCAGCAAAATTTCTTATCAATTTGTCATAATTTATTTTCTAATTTGAATTATTATAACTTTTACATCTTCCATTTCAATCAAGTGTGTGGGTATGTGTGTGAGTGTGTGTGTTTTAATGATTCCTGGACAATATTTTTGCATGTTTCAGTCCATCACGTTGTTTATATGATCACAAATGCATGCAATGTCTTCCTTTTCCTCTTTACCTAATTAAATTCTACTCATGCCTCATGTTAGAGCACCTCCTGCTAGTTCCTGCAGCAGATAAACACAGAATCTCAGTGGCTTATCATCAGCCAAGATTTCTCCATCCCCCTGGTAAAATCCAGTAGGCCATGTGACCCAGGTAGCTCTCCTCCATCCTTTAGTTGTGTCATTTGAAGAAATATATGACTTCCAAGGCTATGAGGCAAAAGAGAGTAATGGAGGGGGCCCATGACACTGCAGGGAAGCAAAATCTGCCACCCTAAAATGTGTCTCTTTGGCATGAGGATTGTTTTGGATTTGTTGTTTTTAAGAAACAAAAGGGTCAGTACAAGATTTTACTTCCTCCCTCTTAACTACCTAAAAGAATTTAGATTGGTGACCTACCCCAGGAATAGAGCTATCATCAGAGCTAACTACAAAAGATATGAACTAGGTGTGGTAGACTGTGGAAAACTTAGCAAGACTTGTTTGGTCAAAGTTCTCCCTGTATCTCATTGTATCTGCACAGCACGGAAAACATTTATTTACCAAACATTTTTTTTTCCCATCTTTCTGTAAATTAGTTTCCTCCCCTTTGAAGTCCCAAACCCCTACCCTGTCCTCTTTCTTTCAGACAGTGTCTACACTTCAACTGCCTAACAGGTCCTTAAGTCTCATTTTTCTTATGGGACCATCATATGTATGTAATTAAATTCAATTTCTTCTCATTAATTTTTCTTCTGTCAATTTAATTCTTAGACCAGCCAGAAGAATCTAGAAGGGCAGATGACAAATTTTTCCTCCCTGAGAACACCTAATTGACCTCACCTAGAAAAGAAATAGGTCACTTCCTCTAATAGTCTTCGGCCATGGTTCCATGGTTCCAATCTAACTGAAAAGGAGGTTAAGAAAAGAATAGGGGGAAAGCATTGAATATTTGTTTTAATTAATTCTATTAACATGGACACAATTCATTTCCATTGTAGAAGTTTAACCCTCCAACTCAGCCTAAAGCAATCTTTCTGTCCTCTGAAATCCCACACCAACTTCCTATAATATTTCCCCAGCCTGATTATAAGGAGTAACCTTGCAACATCTTCTTTTTGATTGACTTAATTTTTTTTTGCAAAATCTATTTTCTCTCTTAAATTAAATTGTAAGTTCTTTGATGGCAGGATCTAGTAAGAATCTCCTAAGAGTGCTTAGCAAGATGTCCTACATACAGTGGAAGCTCAATCAGTGGTTGTTGCTAATTTCTCATTCCAATTTCAGTTAACAGAAAAATATCTGACAAAACAAGATTTCCATTGCACTGCAGGTTTCTCATGTATGCTGTACATTATTAAGACCGATGATCATTTTGCTGATGATATTTCTTCAAAGCAACTTTAGCTGAAGGACAAATCCATCTTCAAAAGACTTCTAAAAGGGGCAAGTCACACAGTGTATTACTGCTCTTCTAAATTCCTCTGTTTTCTCAAGATAGCTTTGTATTCTCCTAAAATCGTAATACCACTGTGACTGATGACAATAACAACACTTTTCAATGGTAATGTAGGGTTTCCAAAAAATTAAATAACTTACTCAGATTCTCAAAACAAACCTAAAGAGAACAACAATGTGATTGTAAATCACATTACTTAAATGAGGGAACCGAGGTTAAAAATAATTATGGAACATACACAATTCTACAAGTTGAGCATTGACAAAGACCTTAAAGATGTTCTAATCCAGCAGTTTCATTTACAGTTGAGATCATAGCCCAAAAAGTTTAAGTGGCTTGTGCAAGGTCCTGTAGAGAACGAGTGGACACAGCAAAATTAGAGCTTCTCGAGTCCGGTGATATTTAAGCTGCACTGCTCTGTCTTCTATCTAATTAAGCACAACCCAAAATACACACTGTTTAAAAAAGCATCTACCTGAAATGGACTAAATGTCAAAAGGACTTTATAAGTCATAAGTTGTTAATATCTTTTTCTTCTTCCTCATTAAATGGGACAAATTTGTGAGAAAAAAGGAGAGAGAGAGAGAGCCCTCTAGGCAAGATTGTGCACTGTAAATCTTGAACCTTAATTATGTTTGATTTTAAATTGGGTTTGCAGCCAATTCATGGGGTTAACTGTAGGCTTACATTTTATTCAATGTGTTGACAAAGCTAGGAAATATAACAAATAGAAAGAACATAAGATATTTGGAACTCTTTTTAACATAGAACTGTTGCAACTACATTGGGTTCCCCAAATATTTGGCAGCATTTATTTCTAACTAGTAACAGCAATTCAACTATGAATTATGTTCACCATTATTTTAAAACTAGAATACTGTTGATAGCATTTAATATTAACATTCTCTATGTCCTAGATTCTGTAAGAAACAAATAAAATATGCAGTTCTGTTTCCAGGACAGTTTCATTTGCATTTCATTACACTTTTAACTCTCAATTTTTATTCTTTTAGAGGCTATTATAGGGGCTGGTAATCATACCTTATATATTATAAACAACACTTGGGTCGTCAAAGAGATCGTGTGGTCCATTCCTCTGTTTCTGAGCATGACAACTTTAGATCATTCAAAACTACACTTACTTCTCTAATTTTTCAAGACACCAGGTGTGAAGATCAAATAAATCAAATAAGAAAGCATGTATTTCCTTGGAGGCAGATATGTAAAAGAAATTGAGCTATATCTTGTGAAGAATAAAATAATTAGCATTTGATCTCAAGCTCACAATCAAAGGATAAACTAAAAACACAATACAACATGTAAAATAACATTTTAATAAAGTGATAGCAGTGACATAAAGTGATATTCAATTTATTTGCAAATGATTGATTCAGGCAATGCATGCTGTTAGAGTTCAGAGAAGGGAGAAATACATTCTGACATTCAATAGAAGTTCTCGCTTGCTGTAACTTAAGGCAATTTTATTTGACTTAGTCTTTTGTGATCACTAGAACTGGCAAATTTCAAGTATCCTTTTTTTTTTTTTTTTTTGATTCTTTATATGTTCGACATTAACCAAAATTTCTAAGCTGTCTTTGACACTTTTCCTCTAGGGTTTGGTTGAGTATCTGTTAAATAATCTGTAATTATTGATAATTATGCTTTAAGTCAATTTTCATGACATATCAAACTTAAAACTAGGGGAAAGCTTATGTCTTATTTCCCATGTATATGCAGCAGAGTTAAATCCATGTCATCACCTCTTTTATTATTTCCAAATCAGTTCTGGTCTTATTTGAGTCTAGGTAGGCCTTTGTCACCTCAAATATATACAATATTTGCTTGAAATAATATGTTCTCTGACCCTATCACTCTATCTTTTTTTGAAAGCAACTTGATTCAATTCTGCTCAAATGTATTAATATTGCCATTGCAAATAACTCACTTGGCAGGGACAAAAAAGTTCATGTGTCAATGTGATTAGAAAAGAGGGTGAGGCACTGGAATAAGTGAGAGAGACATTTTAGAATTAATCAAGATAAGAGTACCGTCATGTCATATCTCATATTTTATCCAAACAAAAGCATGGGGTGTATGCAATGTATACTTTTCCTTGGCCTTGATATTTCACTTTGCCCTGGAATTAATAAATCTTTCCTTTAATTAATCAATTCTAGTTCTAGACTACAAAATATTAGGTAGAATGTTCTTTTTGAGTCATTTTTTTCTTGCAGCCTAAATTTCTGAATATACATATTGTGGAAGCAAGACTAGAAATAGTATATTTTGGGTAGGAGGCAGATATTAAGGACTACGGTGTAAAAGAAAAAAAATGATTTTAGTTATAAGCTAAAATATAATACATGCAAATCTGAAACACCCTTGAAATGATCTGAGGGCATTTTCTCTTCCAGTGATGAAACACCTATGGACTCAATCATGTGTATCATTGTGTTCATGATGGGTAGATCAAAATGCCTATTCTTTTTCTACCTCTCCAAGTCACTGTTACCACACCATAAAATTATCAGCAGGTAATAACACAACCAAATCTTCTCTTGCCATTCTTCCTAGGTAAATATATTGTTGGAGATTTTATATCAGGATATGAACACATGAGGGTGAAGGAGTGAAAAAAAATAGCCTTCTCTACTCAAACTTTCCTTCATGTTTATTGCATCTCACAAAGAGATAGATTTGGATATGGGACAGAGAACAAGGACAATAAAGCCATACAGAGCTGTGGATCTTATGTGCTTCTTATGCACAGGTGCCAAAATACTTTCTCTCCAGGGGAAGTAGTACCTCTCTTGTGGACAGTGTGAATATAAACCAACACTTAACCAAGAGAAAACAGAAACAAGCAAACATGACATTAATTTTTAGGTAAAATTTTATTTCCACTAAATTACCCTGAATGTTTTAAATGACACTCAAATTGACCAAGAGTGCAGAGAAACTGGAAGAAATTTAAACCCAGACTATAATTGATAATATATAATATTAATATTCTTGTGTCAATGCTCAACCAAATGACAACCTACCAATAATTATGTCTTTAGCCCTAGTTATTCAAATCATTTCACTGCATTAGTTTTCTGGAAATCAAACTGAGAATAACAAATGCTTTCCCAGGAGTGTAATCTACAGCTGTTTCTGGGAAACCACAGAAATCCTTATTGAAGGGGAAATCAGAACCTGACCTATCCACGCTCACCTATATTAATACTGAGCTAGGTTCATAACCTCTGTGTGTTGTCAATGTGCTATAGAGCTGCCTGTAATGACAGGTCATCCATTCATTCAGCCAATAGTCAAATGGTATTCTTTTAATGCCAATCACTGTGCCAAATGATAAGCTTTCAAAGAAAACTGCCATCCACTGCACATGTCAATTCCTTTCTTTGTGGTTGCATAAAAACAGACTGAGGTTTAGACCCCTTAGATCTGTATCTAAGTTCATGGCTGCCACAGGAGAAAACAGCAGTAAAGTTAGGAAGAAATGTTGTACCAATCACAAAAGCATGTGTTGGCTTAAAAAAGTACTACTTTGAAGATATGAAAGTATCATTCCATATTATTATTCCATTATCACAAAGAAGATTCCTTTAAGTCAGGAGGGGAAGAAAGAGGAACCTTTGGAAAAACCTATGACTTCCTGGAACTTAACAACAGATGATGGTAATTGGACCAGAGGCTTTTGGTATATTACTTATATTCTTCATAAAGCAAGTCACCATGTCTCAGTGACATATTTGAGCATTGCGTATACAATTTTGTGTTTGTGTTTGTGTATGTGTGTGCTGCACACACACAAACGTTTTAGAATATATTTTATAGGTGTACATATCTATTACATGTACATATATGTTACACCTATAGTTATTAAGAAGAAAATGAAAATAAGAGTGCAAATGTCTGCTTTACACAGTGTAAAACTTTTACATTGAACTCACATATCAGAAAATTCCACACGTAGA
Source organism: Camelus bactrianus (assembly GCF_048773025.1). NCBI lineage: Eukaryota > Metazoa > Chordata > Mammalia > Artiodactyla > Camelidae > Camelus > Camelus bactrianus. The sequence continues at coordinate 17,934,959 of NC_133567.1, read as the reverse complement.
GGCTGTATTTCGAAAGTGTACTGTCAGAACCATAAGCCTCACTGCCAGGACTCTGAGCAACGAGCTTATGAGTCATTTCCTTGGGTTTCATTTTAAGAAGGTTTCAATTCTTAGTCAGAAAGAATGTATGACAGTTGGGATATGAAAGGTCTTTTTGTCACCATGACCACATTCTTGCCAGAAAAATTAAAGAAAATTGAGCAAGTCTTCTTAAGTCTCGAAATAAAGTTCAGTGTGCCTTTCACCTTTCACCTTTCTAGACCCATAGAAATTTACCCTCAGTGATCAGCATAATTCTCATTGATTCCAAGAAAATAGTTAATTGGATAGAAAAAATCAGAAGCTAATTTGTTCATTACATTTTTGATATTAACTTTGATTTCTTCAGGGATTTTTTTTCTTTTGCCACTTTTATGTGACCCCTTTTTATAATGTGACTCTGTTAGAGTGAACGGTATAATTTGAAATAAGCAAAATTAATCTTTTTTCTGAACTGGATTTTCTTGTAAGGAACTGCTTGGAATCAGAGAGACAGGCTTAGTTAAAAATCCTCATAATACACTCTCACACACTCACACACACACACACACAAACACACACAAACATACTAACCTAGTTTTCCATATGCTTCTTTGAGTGATTGTTCCTGACCACATACACTGAATGACTGTGCTGATTAAATTCTGTGATGTTTTCTCCACGTTTAATTCATCTTGTCAGGTATGGAAGACCAATGGCTTTACTTTAAAAAAAAAAAAAAGAAAGAAAGAAAGAAAAGAAAAAAGAAAAAAACCCACAGGGCTTTGTTCCTTGACCTTTAGTTCTGAGAAAAACAATGAAACACTGAAACACACCCATCTAAGTGGCGAACGTTTAAGCTAATTTCTGTTTTATGAAGGAGGGGGGGCTTGTTAAGCTTGAAAATAAGACTGCTTTTTGGAATCAAGTTGGTGTTTCTCCTCTGCCTTGGACAACTAAACAGCCTTCCATGTCTCCGTTGGGTTCCCACACACAGCCTGTGAAGTTTCCCCGGGTCCAGGCTGGTTATCTCACAGATCTGCAAAGCTCCAGTGAATAATTTATCCCAGGCAGGAGGTGACAAGTTAACACGCCCATTTTGTCTAAAATGCTATGAAGGCATCAAGACGGAGTGGAGCTGCAGGGTGAGGGAGCGCGGCTGATGGGTACCAGAGTCGGTCTAGAAGAGAGGACTCCGCTGTAAAGAAAATGAAATGTAATGAGATACTCTTTCATGCATAATTCATAGGTGAAAACATGACTGCATAAAAAGCTATGGATTTTAACAAGGCAAGCCTGCAATCATGCACATTATCTTCCCAGAGGAACTTTACATAATATTGGTCAAAAAGGAGAGGACTCTGAATACCAGTCCAAAATAAAGCTGATGGGTTTTCAAATGCAGCAGAATTGACTTTAATGTACAATGTCTGTAAAAGGAACAATTTTTATTTACACCTGAAAAATCCTGCTTAGCCAAAAATTTACTTTAAAACATTTCCTCTCTCTTCTTTAAATGGGAAAAAACAGAGAAGGAAAAGAATGGAAGATTCACATTGATAAACATATTTAAAATGCATAAGCTGTATTTACTGAATGTTACAGGGTTAAATTCAACTGGACTTGGCAGGCATTTTCCCTCTACTGGTAACAGAAGTTTAGATAGAAATGTAGGCAATGAAGAGACTTTAAAAATGATAACAGGTTAGCTATTGTCAAAGTAAAATTTAATTTGGGTGCATTGTGAGAGCAAATTTTGCAATTCAGGTTTCAAGAACGTTTTAGGGGCTAACACGTGCCTGATTTGAAGTGGTGTTTAACATATGGGGCTCTTAGTTGAGGAATTAAAGAAGAATGTTGATTAAACTTGGGTTGCCTTAAAGGTATCACCATCAAACCCGGAAGGCGCTTTAACTTGAAAGAACTGGCAGGATGGGGGTTGGGGTGGAGACAGTCCTTTGGTTGTCCACACTTAAGAAGCACATAGGAATACAGGCAACACAACAGAAGAGGTCAGAGGTGTCTGCAAAACATACAAGCTGGAGAGCTGTATGGGCTTGTTTGCTTGGCTTATGCTATGTAATATCAATATTTGAGTGAAAAGCAAAGTAGTTACATGGCATCCTGGTACAGCTTTGTGGCTCTGATATTTGGCTAAGGGAAGCAGTAAATGTTGAAAAAGGCAGATGTATCAATATCAAAGTGATTGTCTACCACAGGATTTTTTTAAGGCTCATACAAAACAGAGATCTGCTGTAAAGAACCCAGGTGGGAAGGAAGAACTTGGGAGTTTGAGATTTGCAGATACTAACTACTGTGAATAAAATAGATAAACAACAAGGTCCTACTGTATAGCACAGGGAACTATATTCTGTGTCTTGTAGTAGCATATAATAAAAAATAATATGAAAAGGAATATATGTATGTATATGTATAACTAAAACATTATTCTGTACATCTGGAAATTGACCCAATATTGTAAACTGACTATACTTCAATTATTAAAAAAAAAAGAGAGACCATCAGGCTGAAGTGGCTTGTTGCCAAATAATTTATTCCACTTAAACTAAACTGTTGGGTTAATCTCTGATGTTACTCAGCTGTACTTCAGGTTTTGACAATATTTGAAAAATGTAGGCTTTGGAAATTAGTTAATGATTTAATTTCTTTTTTACTAAAGTATAGTTGATTTGCAATGGTGTGTTAGTTTCTAGTGTATAGCTTAGTGATTCAGTCATTTTATATATATATATATATATATTCCTTTTTATATTCTTTTTCCTTATAGGCTATTATAAGGTATTGAATATCGTTCTCAGTGCTATACAGTAGGACCTCATTGTTTATCTATTTTATTTACAGTAGTTTATATCTGTTAATCCCATACTCCTAATTTATCCCTCCCCTCACCTTTCCCCTTTGGTAACCATAAGTTTATTTTCTATGTCTGTTGAGTCTGTTTCTGTTTTGTAAATAAGTTCATTTATGTCATTTTTTTTTAGATTCCACATATAAGTGATATCATGTGATATTTGTCTTTCTCTGTCTAATTTACTTCACTTAGTATGATAATCTTCAGATCCATGCATGTTGCTGTAAATGGCATTATTTTATTCTCTTTCATGGCTGAGTACTATTGAAATAAATGTATATATATTTATATTTATATATGTTTATACTATATATTTATATTATATATATATATATATCTCACAGCTTCTTTACTCAATCATCTGTCAATGGACATTTAGGTTGCTTCCATGTCTTGGCTATTTTATTAAATATGAACATTGGGTTCATAGTGCTGCTATGAACATTAGAATGCATGTGTCTTTTTGTTCTTGTTTTTAATGTATTTACTTTTATTTTGGGGGGGTTGGTAAGGGGTAATTAGATTCATTTATTTATTTTTTAGAGGAGGTACTGGGAATTGAACCCAGGACCTCATTCATGCTAGGCATGCATTCTACCGCTTGAGCTATACCCTCCCTGCTGCTTGTATCTTTTTGAATTGGAGTTTTATCTGCATATATGCCCAAGAGTGGGATTTCTGGATCATATGGTAAGTCTAATTATAGTTTTTGAAGGAATCTTCATACTGTTTTCCATAGTGGCTGCCCCAAATTATATTCCCACCAACAGTGTAGGAGGGTTCCCTTTTTTCCACACCCTCTCCAGCATTTATTGTTTGCAGACTCTTTAATGACGGCCATTCTGACTGGTGAGAGGTGATACCTCATTGTAGTTTTGGTTTGCATTTCTCTAATAATTAGTGACACTGAGCATCTTTTCATGTGCCTATTGGCCATCTGAACGTTGTCCCTGGAGAACTGTCTTTTTAGGTCTTCTGCCCATTTTTTAATTGGGTTGTTTGGGGTTTTTTGTTGTTGTTGTTATTGAGTTGTATAATGATTTAATTTCCTAATATGGAATATCACAGCTTTTGTGGACAAAGCAGAGCCCTGCCTGGAGCAGGTCACAAAGGGAGTCCTCTCAGGATTCTAGGGCTCCCATCCAGGTTTCCGTGATAAACTTGAAGCCTAAATCTGACCATTGCATTATGTTTAACTATTCACTTTAATACTACTTTGATATATTCTTGGCACTGTTTTGCTTTTAAAAGATGTTTACTGTCCACTGCCTCCTACATAGACCAAGTGACACGAGGTGACCTCTCCAGGGCATCCAGAACTAACCAGCTGGTTACACTTGTCTAAACCTACAAAGAGAATTTAATACTCCACTGTTCCCTTTTCCTTCCTTCCTTCCCTCCTTCCTTCCATCTTTTCTTTCTTAAAAAGAGAAACAAAAACATGCACACATCCAGAGTGACTTATCTCTGTTTTAATAAATCCAAATTGGCTGTGTGGCTGTGAAAGGATAGTTCAGGGAGACAGTATCTACTCCTGACCCCACTAGAAGGGGACAGGAGGTGACTCCCAACTGGTCCCTCTACCTGACAGCTGTGTGCGCCTCCACCTCTTCCTGCCAGTTGAGCCCGCTGCTGAGAAGTCTGCTATATGGAAGGATCAGTTTTCAAGCACAGAAAGAACTTGTTTGCTTGTACACCTGTGCTCTAAAGGAAGTTTTCTTATGGCTTATGCCAGTTGGATGACTTGCTGAATTCTTTAGCATACATAAAAATGCAAAGTGCCTGAAATGGGATTGAAATGATAACATTATTAGAATTCTCTCTCGGGGTCAGATGAGACAGACGGTTGCATTAGGAGGATTTTCCTGGGTACGGCTTCTTTAGTCGAAGTGTGTTTCCTATTTGTTTCCCTTTCTGTGAAAACAATGCCCATATAAAATAGCATATAAGACACATTTGAAATAAACAGGGGGCACACTGAGACATGAATATGAAACTGCCATTGACTGAGCTCCACACACATTGGTAAAAGCTATCATAGGTCTCCTGGATTCCACATTCTCCTGCGACCTGCTCCATTCAGGAAGTCTCATAAAAACAAGCCATGTACCTAGAAAGATGCAGTCCTCAAATCAAGTGAACTTCCTTTTCCCACTCTTTCAGATAAAATCAGACTATGGCTTCATTTGCTTAAATTCTTCAAATGTCTTATGATGCTTAAAACACGTGTCCCTTTGGGGGCTTGGCCTCTGCCAGTCCTTCCAAGTTCATTTCTTACTGCTGTCCTATCTTACTCTGTTTCAGCCACTCTGGCTTCCATGATAATAAGGAAGATGATGTGGTCTAGAAACAAGAATGAAAAAGTTGGCTTTTAAGGTAAAAACTGTACTCCCTCTGTTGGAATGAGAAAAAGATGTACAGACACAGATAGTTGAAAAATGGGGGAATTTTTCTTTAATGATGTATTTTTTTAATGAGTGACACATGAGATAAAGGGAATTTTTAAGAAGGAATTCAGATTTCAAGTTATCTTATAAAATGACCTGGAGAAATTAGTGTCCATCCAGAAAAGGAAGTGATAACTAGAAACCAGCATGGGTTCACCAAGAATAACAATTTGGGGCAAATTTTATTTCTTTCTAGACTGTGTTATTTGATGAGAAGATTAGGATACAGTAATAGCATCTGACAAGGTCTCTGGTGATGAAAAACCTTGACTCCATGCTTATCAATTTGATAGATTGGAAGCAGTAAAAATGATTTTGCCCCAAGGTGCTGACCATTAGCCACCTAGAAAAAGGAGCTGTTTGCGAGTCACAGGACTTTAGAAGCCTTGATTTTGTTCACAATGTACAAAGAGTTTGGATGAAAAAATGCAAGACTTTTTTTTTTTTTTAATCAAATTGGTAGGTAACTTGAAACTTGGAAGGAGAATGGACATTTTACCAGCAGATTTTTTTTTTCAATCATGGCAAACAGAAGCACATACTGGATTCTTAAAGTCCTTAATATGCTGTGTTTCCTTTTTTTGGAAAAGTTTTAAAAATTGAAATGGCTTATCCATGATTTTAATGAAACCAAGTGTGGGATGGGACTGGATAAGAGTTCTAAGTGAGTGAGAGTGTAGGGTGACGGTATGTCTCTGGTTCTAAGAGTGTTTGAAGCTGTGAAGAGATGACTAACATTAGTGCCTTCTACCTGAGGAAGAAGGTTTCCTTGCCCCTGCCCCTCTTTCCACCCTGATCCTTTTTGGACTTATGTTTTCAATCACTTCCTGATTCTCTCCTCTCCCCACTTAATTCTACCCTGGAAGTCAGGAGTTTCCAACATAGGTACCACACTGTCTCTCCGCTGACTCTACTTTTTAGATTACTTTTTTCCCCGAGTAGGATCTAGCTTCTTAGCCAGAAGGAAAGTGACCTGTTTGGTCTAAATACGAAAAAGTTGAGCTCATTTTTTAAAAGGCATATTTTTCAGCTTTATTTCAAATGCTGCGTCACATGAGAACCCATTGCTCAGAAATAAATTTCATGCCATGAAATAGGAGTATGAAACATATTCCAAAGTGCTGAAGGAATCAGTTGTCCCGTTAGGTAATGAATACCGAGAAGAGTAAGCATTAGTAATTTATGGCTTAAAATGCTTGGGTCTGATCATCATTTTGGCCTCTTTGAAGGAGGATTTGTAGCCACCAGGTTGTCCCTCATTAATACCAGGCCAAGTGCCCCAGAAAATCCCACTATGGACACCTCTGTATTTTTACCACAACTAGACTCCCATAATGAAATAATGTAGAAATGTGTGTCTTTCAAATTTTATTCAATTCAAAGGGCAACTTTCTACCAATGGACTTTGTGCTGAGAAATTTGCAAGTCAGGTTCACTGCAAGAGCTAATATAAAGTGTTTTAAAGCTTCTGATTTTTTTTTTTTGTAACTGTGCCTTTAACCATCACCAATATTTGTATTAAGATGAACCAGAGAATGGGCATTTGGTTTATTTTAACATGTCAGATAAATAGTTCCTGGAAACCAACTAATATTTACTTAGCTGCTTCCTCAGATCAAGGGCTTTATACTTTCTTGCTCATGTAACAAAATGCTTAAACATGCTGAATTATAATCTGTAAAGAAAAAACAGGGGCATTGTAGACTGTTCAGGAAGAGCAAGAATTCCAGTTTTAAAATGCATTGAGTTCCTGGGAACGTGAGACCACACTCATTTACCACAGCTGAATGAGCTAAATGGAGCACCTTGTTTTTAAAAACTGCAAAATTGTTTGCTGGAAATAACATAAGAATTTGAGAAATAATTTTGGAGAATTTATGACTGTAAATAAATCTTGCCTGTTTTCATTCTAAACCCTATCAATGTCGTATAACTTTTAAAAAATCCTTCAGATGTTTTTCAAAATTTACTTGGTAAGATTATTATGGAATTAGTATATATTTTCCATAAAGTATGGATTTGAACAACTTTCTTCTGAATTTTAGAAGAGCCACAAAGTTTATGTATCCACAAACCAAAGATGTCCATCAATGGGTAAATGAGTAAACAAATTATGCTTTATCTGTGTAGTGGAGTACTGCTTGTCAAAGAAGAGGAATAAACTTCTGATAAATGCAACATGACTGAATCTAAACAAAAATCTGCCGGGTGAAAGAGGCCAGACATAGAGGAGAAGACACTGTATGATTTCACTTACATGAGTTTCTAGAACAGTAAAACTAACCAACATGTTGTCTTTCTGATATTTTGTTGTTAGTGTATGCAATGGAACAGATTTTTGTGTATCAATTTTGTGTCCTGCAACTTTACTGAATTGATTGATGAGTCCTAGTAGTTTTCTAGTGGTACCTTTAGAATTTTCTGTGTCTACTATCATGTCATCTGCAAACAGTGACAGTTTAACTTTTCCCTTTCCAGTTTTGATTCCTTGTATTTCTTTTTCTTTTCTGATGGCTGTGGCTAGGACTTCCAAAACTGATGAATAAGAGTGATGAGAGTGGGCATCCTTGTCTTGCTCCTGATTTTAGAAGGAATGCTTTCAGCTTTTCTGATTGAGTGATTTCCATTACTCTAACTTCCAGACCACTTGTATGTTCTTCTGTATTGCCTAATGTGTTGTTAATTCCTTCTAGTGTATTTTTTATTTCCCCTAGTGTATTCTTCAGCTCTGAGTCTTTTTATAACTTCTAATTCTTTTTGCTGAAATTCTCTCTATTTATCTATGATTTTCCTCCATTCAGTTTTTATTTGTATTTTTATTTTATTGCTTTGAGCTCTTTATCAGGTAAATTATTCACCTCTGTCTCATCAGGAGTTTTTTTTTCAGTTTTTTTTTCTTGTTTTCTCTTTTTTGTTGTTGTTGGAACATATTCCTCTGTATTCTTACTTTATTTAACTATCTCTAGGTAAACAGTTACCTATCCTGATCTTGAAGTTGTGTTCTTGTGTAGGAGTGTACCTAGATAGCCTGTGTCTGCCAGTAGATTTGGTGGAGAGCTGGATCTGAAGTGAGCATGGCTGCATCTTCTTCCTGGGTTTGCTGGCATCTGCCACTTTGGTCAAGAAATAAGGCTGGTGTTGGAGGGCCTAGACTAAAAGTCATATATGAGGCAGGGTTTCTATTATGCTCAGTGGCAATCACTGGCCTCTGGTGATGGTCCCTGAGGGAGCTGGGTTTCTCCTGAGGGTTATGGAAGTCTCCGTCTTGGTTGGGGTCATAGCTGAGGCCGAGAGCTTGGACCAACACTTCTGTGCTGGTTTCACTTTTTCCCCAATGTGAATTCCTTGGTAAAAGTGTGGTCGGGGCTGGAGGTGTTGGCGCCACACTGCTGAGCAGGTTTTGTTCCCTTAGGCAATAGTGGCCCCTTCCCTAGAGCTAATTTCACTTCTAAATGTGGGTAGGGGCATGCTTGCTGGCAATGGTTGCCTCTGCTCTGGTCAGAGGTGTGGCTGAGGACGAGTGTGTCTAAGTGTACACACTCTCATGGGCAATGACAGCCAACTACTAGGTGGGGAGAAGCACCAGAGCAAGAAGGGCTGGAGCAGGAGCCTGGTGCGGGCTGAGAGGCAAACAGGTGGTCCTGCAAGCCAACCAGAGTCTGTGCAGTTTTCGGTTTGCTGCCTGTGTGCACACAACTCAAGAGCAGAATCTTGGTTTCTTATGGCCCTTTGCTGAGCCCCACTAGATTTCAAACCAGTAAGACTTGTCTCTCTGGCGTCAAACCCCAAGCGGTGGAGTGCCTAATATGTGGTTCAAACTCCTCGCTCCCCAGGGGAGATTCCAGAGCCCATGATAGCCCCCTCCTCTTCTGCACATCCTGCAAGAGGTTTAGGTCCCAACAAGATCGCTTTCCCTCCCTTCCCATCAAACTCTGTGTGGATCCTCCCTTACAGCCTTAGTTGCACAAGAGCTGTTCTGCCCAATTCCAGGTCATTTTCAGCAAGACTTGCTCGGCATGTGGTTGCGTTTTTGACATGCTCAATAAGGAAGGTAGGCTCAGGGTCCTCTTACTCCGCCATCTTAATCTCCATTCTCTAATACTTCTAGCTGAACATTGTTCTCACAAAAGATTCTGCACATCTGAACTCTTTTCATTTGATGCAAATGGGCCTTCATGCCAGATTGAGAAGCAGATATCACTCTATTTATCTTCTTTTTTCATATCCTTTCTGATACATCCTCACCGAAAAAAAAAAAAGGAAATTGATCAATACTTTTAAGATAGAAAAAAGAATCTTGTCCTGCCTCTGTTAGACCCCATATAAAAATTCTATATATCTATTCCTACAAATATTTAAATAGTTCCTTCAAATAGGAAAATGTGCTAAAGAATCTTGCACATAATGTGAGAAATTTACAGTAATAATTTTTACAAAATCTATCAGAGAAAATCCCTAAGGCATTTAAGGTGATAAAAGCAGATGTGATATTGCCTATACCATTTAGCAGGGAACTCACTGAATAAGACAAATATTTCCAAATACACTAGGCCTTTGTCCAGTATTATGTGTGACATTTTTTCTAAGTAATATAGACAGGGACAAACTAACCTCCAAATTTTCTTTAATTATCTAATCAATATCATCAATCAGATAATAATATAGTGTTCTCCACTATGCTTTTTTTTAAAACAGCAAGAAGATGTTAGTTGGATTATGATTTACTTCCATGGATACAAAAATACACAATTTTGGACAGTGAGCATAAGCATTAAAAGATGACATCAACATGGTATAAATCCAGAGAGAGAGATTTTTCACTAACATTATTTAAGTTACCTTTAAAACCTCTGATTTAATTAAAGACCTCTCAGAATATGTGTACATAAGAATTTGTAGGATGAAAATGTATGCTTTGGAATCTTTTAATAATACATTCTGTGCAGAGATATCTGTATTAATGAAATGTTGCTTTCATGCCCTTCTCTACAATGCTTTCAATTTCTTTGGATGGGAAGATTTCCATATCTAAACTATAGGACATTGTGCCCAATAAAACCTAAAGAAAGCTATTGTCACAAAAATTACATGCCATCTCATCCTGACACATTTTAATTCCTCGGGGAAAAACAAATGTCATAAAAATCTTGCCAGTTCCACAATAGTAACAATCTAAAATGGCTACCTACCCCTTAGCTTCAAATTATGTTTTCTGTTCCACAAACACAAAGACTTTTTCCAGTGTCCATATTTAATAACGTGCCTGCTATACACAAATAAGAAAGTTTAATCTTAAAGCAAATATAAAAAAAAATCAAGAGAACGACAGATAAAAAATGCTTCTGGTGCTGTTTGTTTCTGTGGTGTTAATAGCTGGCATGTAATTAAGCTAATTCTAGCCTAAGTATTATTATTACTATGTTTTATTATCTCTGAAAATTTAATGACCTGACATGATGTGTGTCAATGTGCTATTCAAATATCTCTATTTTCAATTGTATAACTTTTTGTTATACTTTACATTGTCATCTTTTCTGTCAACATTTTAATTTAATGGTAACCATGGAGATCTTCTAACCCTCATGTGTCTGAATATAAATCTTAATGAAAATGGGCCCAGCAGTTTTGATTCTGTTTTCTGTTGTTTGGAACTGGCTGAGAGCTATGAATATTTAGTACAACTGACCCTTTCAAAAGGAATTCAGCAAAGATTGAATTAGAGACAATACTTTTACTGCTTATCATTTTTGACAGTGACTGTAAGATTTGATTTCAAGGTAGCTCACTCACATAACAAGTTGGTACTGGTGTCAGCAGAAGTACTCAATTTTTCCATATGGACCACTCCACAGGACATTTTGAAGTCTGGCATCTGACTACTTCCAAAGAGCAAGGTGTAAGTTGCAGTATTTTATTTTTATGATGTAGCCTCAAAAGTCACACATCTTTGCTTCAACAGGTTCTTTCCATCACACACATCAGTCTTTTTCCCTGTGGGAGGTACCACTCAGGTGTATGAGCACCAAGAGGCAGACATGATTGAGTTCTATCACAGAGCCTTGTTACCACAGAATACGTTCTAGCACAGGAGGTATTTAATATGAAGTTGACCTGCTGTAAGAAATGAAAAGACCCTGCTTCTCCAGCCCAAAAGGGAGAAAAATCACCCATCTGTTTCTTACTTTCTGAACTTTGATTAATAATGGTGATGAACTATTTGATAGATTAATTTCATTCACATAAAATTGGCACTTTTAGTTTTCTTTCCTCAAATTTAATTATTTCAACTCATTTATAATTTATTTCATTCTTCTTTCAACTTTCTCATATTTTATTTGTTCAATTCTTAATCACAAAAGTTTGGGTGAATAGGTTTGAACTGACACTGAACCAAAGGAAAGAAAGCAAGGCATCTCTCAGCAAGTTCATTACAGAATCTTTAAAGTCTAATTTTGCACTACAATTTTATGCTGTTTTGTTAAGAAACTGGTTTTTTAAATAAAAAGATATTAATTATAAAATTCACATAACTTTCTGACCTTTTGTTACAACATTGAAGTAAAATTATATTACTAAATGGTAAAGTATGGTAAAGAATATGGAAGCAATAGTTGGCCTTAACAGAGTAGAAAATGTTGAATAATTTTTTAAAAGACAAAAAGAAATAAAAGGAAAAAAGTTTGCATACATTGACTAAGAATCATAAACTCAAATATGTACAGGGAACAGGCGGGTAATATAAATGGTTAAAGTAAAAGCTGAGGAGACTAGAAAACTGAGAAGATGCCACATTTAAAGAGGGCAATGAGTATGAAGCCCATGCCAATTTCTGAAATAATTCTTGTAATAATTTTTTAAAAAGCCATAGAAATATGAACTTTTAGAACTCTTTTTATATAAATAGCTTTATTGACATATAATTAACATACCATAAAATGCATCCCTTTAAAGTGCAAAATGAACTGTTTGCAGTATTTGGTTGTGCAACCATCACCACAGTCCAATTTTAGAACATTTTCATCACATCAAAAAGAAACCCTGTATTCATTAGCAATCACTTCCTGTTTCCCTCTCCACCCAGTTCATGGCAATGACAACCACTAACCTACTTTCTGTCTCTACAGACTTGCCTATTATGGACAGTTTATATAAATGGAATTATATTTATGTGGTCCTTGTCAGTGGTTTTTTCTGCTTGTGTTATATAAATGAGCCAATGATGCTTCTGTATATTAGCCTTATGTTGTTTGCCTTTTCATAGCAGGCTAGCATCTGTTAGCATAAAAGTTCACGGACATCAAACTCTTACACAATCAATGGTTTAAAATAAAGCTCAAACAAGCAGATTTTTAGCCATAAAGCAGCCACTGTTCTTCTTCGGGTATCTCTGGTCTAGAGAAACCACACTCAACATCTACTAGCCATAGATAAGGTAAACTCCAGGGCCCTAGTGACTCTCAGCCATTGTTGTCCTTCAGAGAGCTCTGGTCCAGACTCTCCCCAAGGAGCCCTGAGCAGCATCACACAGACACATAAACTCTCCTCTCTGATTCTCCTTCTTTCATCTGTGAGTTCCCCTCTCCACTCCTCTGTGAGCATCTTTGCCCTGCTCCTCTTTTGGATGATGGCCCACATACATGGCCTCTGAAAAGTTTCCTACTGTGAGGGACTCTTTTCCCCAACCTGCCTTTATAGTCAAACTTATCAAAGTGTTGCCCATATAAAGCTCATTGTGTGTTATTATCACCTCAAAGTCACATGTTTTTTTTCTGGATCAGCCCCAACATCCTTCAAACTCCACTATAGCTTAACACAATGTTTCCAAGATTCATTCATACCATAGCATGTATCAATATTTCATTTTTCATTGTTAAATAATATACTATTTATGGATATACCACATTTATTTATCCATCTATCAGTTGATGGACATTTGGATTGTTTCCACTTTGTTTCCATATTAGTAAGTATATTCCTATTCAGGTTTTTGCAGTGACATATGTTTTCATTTCTCCTGCTTATATACCTAAGAGTAGAATCTCTGTGTAATATGGTAACTCTATGTTTAGCATTTTGAGGTACTGCTAAACTCTCTTCCAAAACAACTGACTCATTTTACAATCCCTCCAGCAATGTCCTATGGTGCCAGTTTCTCCACATCTTGCCAACACTTGCTATTGTCATAGTTCTAATAGTTTTTTTTGTTTTATTGTTTGTTTGCTTGTTTGTTTATAGAGAATGAGGACTATTCTTAGTTTGTTAAATGATTTTTGTCATGAAAATGTTTTGGATTCTGTCAGTTGCTTTTTCTGCATCTACTGAGATGATCATGAGATTTTGTACTTTATTCTACTAACATAGTGTATTTGTTGATTTTTCAGGTGTGAAACCAGTCTGGAAGTGTAGGAATTGATTGCACTTTATCATAACGTATAACCCTTTTTATATATTGCTTGATTTGGTTTCTGAGTATTTTACTGAGAATATTTGCTTTTATATTCATAAAAAAAACTAGATTGTATTTTTTTTTTCTTGCCATGTCATTGTTTGGTTTTGGTGTTGGAGTAACCTGACCTCATAGAACGAGTTACAAAGTGCTCCCTCTTCCATTTTTTGGAAGAATTTCTAAATGATTAGTATTATTTATTCCTTGAATCTTTGTTGCAAGCATTTGGTTAATTTCCAAGGTTCTAACAAAGTTAATTTTGGCCATTTTCTTCACTTTTCTTGTGTGTGTCTATGGAGGAGAGAATTTTTTGGATGCTGTTACTTTGTCATTCCTGAAGTGCTTCCCAACTCTCTCATTTTGAAATGCTGAATATTCTAATTATTTCTTCTTAATTTCTCAATGTGTTTCAAACAAAACATATCTGTGGACAGCATATAGCCACAGAAAGAGAAACAACTTGAGATCGTTTAGGCTGGCTTGCATAATGCAGGTCTACAACATTAACTGAATACAGTTTGATAAAAAAAAATAAGAAATCCTGATGTGGAGAGTCTCCTAAAGGTGTCTCTTTATTTTGGTAATAAGAATGAAATAATATTATTTCATAATCAGCCAAAAATTAAATTCTGTTTATTGTAATATTTGTAAAAGTCAGCAGAGTGTGTAGTTTATTTTTCAAATGTTATCAAAGTGGAAAATAACAATTTTAGACCCACAGATTATGAGATCATATCTCAATCTACAAATATCCTGGCTGAATGGCGAGTCTTAACATATCTATAAAATTCACTTATATGGACCACATTATTCTTTACTGAATATTTATATTCTTGAACCACAAGGTGCTTTTGACTCCTCGTTCACTAGTTTAGATGATACCACCTCCTTTTCCTTTCAAACAAGTTCCTGTATTTGCTTCTAAATATTTGTATATGCATGGGAGACTTTTTGTCAGCTAGATGAAGAGAGATGATATTTTCTCATGCTAGCGGTGAGGCATTGGGTGGGAAAAAGGAAAGGAGGAGTATAAACGAGAATAGAAAGTCTCCCATAGCACACTAAGTGTCTTGGACTGGATTTAATTACACTACAGAGTTGGGAAATGGGAGGCAGGTGCACGTGGAACTAGTCAGGAGGACTCAGAAGCCAAGACATTATATTTCCCTCTCTCTTCAGTGCTTAGTACAGTCATCCTTCAGTATCCACGGGGGATTGATTCCAGGAGACCTCGCAGATACCAAAGTCCTCAGATGCTCAAGTCCTTTATATAAAATGGCTTAGTGGGATGAATGCAGTCATATCCACTGATGTGAAACTCAGGTTTTGCATCTGTGGTTACAGAGGGAGAATGTACTCTCCTGTTTCCCCCAGGACTGGGGACTCTGGGAATGTCAGACTAGAAGAGGTTTACACATGAATGATCCCAAGAGGTGTGGCGGCAACATCTGGGTCCCTCCATCCAGCTTTGCTCACGAAGTGTGGAGACAAAGAGGAGACAGAGCAGGAGCGGAACTACAAAGCAACCAACACATGCACCTGTGAAGAGATTTTGAGCACGCCCCAGAACAACTAAGCAAATACTTGTAGACTTGTGGGTAGAGTTCCGTTTTAAATGAAAAGTTGATTTTGAGACCACAGACATTTGAATTTTATCTTCCTTTTATGTTGATGAGATTTTTTTAGATGATCTGTGCCTCAGTTCAACCTTCTTGTTTCCTCAGAACCTAATTGGTGATCTGCCCTTATGTGCTGATAGACTAACTCCTTGGTATCAAGATTACAATGAGTTCACTTCAAAGGTGCACTGGGGCATGTTACGCAAATAGACAACTGTTATAAATCTCAATACCCGGGTTGACACAGTCCAAATATGTGTGAAACTCAATTTAGCTCTTAGAAATGATTTATTATTTATATTTCCAAATCCAGATATGTGTCTGAAAGATCTGTTTACACAGCAAAACATACTTGTAAATGAGTGAATTGCTGATCTAAGCCACTGACCCACACAGCTCTCTCAGATGTTCTGGTCATTAGCTGGAAAAAATCTGGCCAGTATCTACTGATTGAGGCAAACATTTCACAAGCTCACACAAAGTTATACTATGAAATTCAGCTTCTTGCCTTAATAATTCCTGCACAGAATGACACCTGGAAGGTCCTCCCTGTTGTGAGTTGTCTGTTACATTCACACCCAAGGAACTCAAGCAGAGGTCTGCTTTATTCCATCTGAAATCTAACCTTTTGTTTAAAGTTTATTTCTATCCTGACTCAATTCACCAATTATTTGTACCAGTCCCAATGTTCTATTCCAAAAGCCTTTAGAACAGAGTTGATAAACAGCTCTTTAAGCTCCAAGAGCTAAATTAGTTTCCTTAATTCCCTTATATTGTTTTGTCTAATCTATGACAATTTTGAGATAGAAAGAGGCAATTAATTGATGGGACACTAAAATAATTAGCACAAACTGGAACTGTGGCCTCCTTACCTGGGAAGCACAAGAACATATTCTGTAGATTAATGAAAAAAACCTCAAGAACCACATGCTCTCATCTTGGTATATGTACTTATGTCTCTTCTTTACAGAAAGCATGAGAGACTTTCTAGGATGTGTCATTTCTCTCTTTCTCTTTCCTTCTCTCTCTCTCTCACTCTCTGAGATTAGAACAATGATACATTTATTTTTAAGACAAATAGCAAATTATGAGAAAGCTCTTTCCTTAGCCTGTCTCACTGCTTTGTTGGCTTCAAGAGACAGAACATTCTGAAAGCAAGCTTTTTGCAGCAGCACTGGATTTAAGAATTATTTCGAAGGTTCTACCTTCAAGTGCAGAACTGCACAATAGCAAATTTAACTGAAAGTGTTATAAATTAAACATGTGCAAATTAGCAATTGAGACTCCTACAGGCTGACTTTTAAAATAATAAAAACCCTAAAGATCCAGCTGATAAACCAGAAAAGGACATTGGGAAGATTGTCAGAGTGATGAGATTTTTTTCCTGACGGTGCAAAATTTTACTTCCTTTAGCTGAAAGCTTTGGGAAAAGGGGCATATTAAAATCTTTAAGTCAGATCACAGAGTCTGACAGAGTCTGTCTTACACAACATCACTGATGCTAACGTGATAAATATTTGGTCTTTGACCTTCTTTATGCCAACCTTCTCTAATTTGTCAATTTTCCTCTTTTTTGTTTTCTTCTAATTGCTTCACTTGATTCCCATTCAAATTTACTTGGCCAAAGAGAGAAAGAAAGGGGGCGGGGAGGTAAAAAGAATTTTACAAATATCAAATGAATCCATTTTTAAAGTATTTAAATAAATTTTGCCCTAGATGCTTCATTATAATTGCTTATTAAAAATAAGTTTTCCAATGCTTGTTTAGATTTTTTTACAAAGTAGAATCTAGATGATATTGTAGGAGGAAAGAAAATGTACTGGCTACAATCAGAAATCTAGTCAGAGTGCCTTGAGAACAAGTCCTGTGGCAACATTTACCACCTTTATGATACTGAGCAAGTGATTTAACGTGTAAGGGGGGTACACTCTGGTGATCACAGTTTAAAAAAAACCCCACAAATTTCATATTTTGTATTTAGCTCATATGTTTTTAAGCCAAGATCATGTAAGACTGTTAGTCAAAATTTCCTTGAAATAATGGCATTTTCTCTTGCAAAAAAGTCAATATTTTAACATTCATTACACAGTTGGTTGGAAAACGAAATGGATGGTGAATTTCATAGCAGCCTTTTCAGGCAGCGTACTTGATTTCAGGATCAGAAAGCCCACCTAAGTGCTATGGATGAACTGGGTGGTCTTCTGACTTTCCCTCCTGATGAGAAATCTGTGAGTCTGCAATGGCCCTTAGAAAGCAGGTACCAGCTAACATGTAACTGTACTAACATGATTGGCTGCACATGCATGAAGAAGCTGGAAGAGACCAGGTCAGAGTTAGTAAGGATGACGCTGTATAGTGATGCTGCGGCCTGTTCACAGTCAGCTGAGTCCTCCTGCCCCTCCTCCCCTCTGCTGCCTTTCATCTCCTCTGCTTCTCACTCACTCACCCACGTTCCCCTAACTGTCATCCAAGTGGACCATTCTGTGCTCCCTGTATCGGTCAGTGCCCCAGCCCTCATCCGTGTATGCAGCTTTATTTGATAGGATGCTTTTTTTTGTGAGCCATGATTCACGTGTATGGTTCGCCTTGGGTAGCAAGCATTTGATAAACTCATTATGTCATGAATTTTTACAATACACTAGTCATGTTACTAAAAATCAGATAAAAGTTCCTTTTTCTCATGCCACTTTGCCGGCTCCTTCCATTTTCAAGTAGATTCCAGATACATATTTTCAAAAATATTTTATTATTTATTTGTTTATTTGCAGGGGGGAGGCAATTAGATTTATTTCATTAGTTTTTTGATGTAGATACTGGGGTTTAAAGCCAGGACCTTGTGCATGCTAAGCATGTGCTCTACCACTTGAGCTACACCCTCACCCCACAGATACATGTTTAATAAATGTTCTTTCCACAATCACAGAATCAGTGTTTTCCTAAATATGCTTGAGCATATATACTGCAAATAGGCTTCAATACACAAAGTGCTATCAGCACAGTTAATAATAATTAGTAAAGGAAACATAAGAAAGCTAGCTGGGTAATTCACAATTTCCAGTTGAACAGGTTGACTCTTCCACTTGCCTCTCTGGCACCCTGGGAAAAATGTTCAGTTTTTTAACTTTGATTTTAAATGGACAGCCACTGTTCTCCCGGGGGAAATATTCTCAGCAAAAAATCCTGGAGTCCTATAGTCAATAATAAAAGGAAAAAAAAATATGAGCAACAAGGAAAAAGATCTTTTGAATAAATACATAGGTCAAGAAAAGAATGATATACTTAGAAGCATTTTTATGGTATCAGTACATCCTCTTTGCAGGACTGGATTTATCAGGGAAATGTCCAGCAATGCGTGACTTGGTGTGATGTTACAACATTCAAAAGGATACAAAATTTTTGAACAAGGTTGTAAACAATATAAAATATCTCCTTTTAAATCTGAGTTTATACAGTTATATCAACTTTATAGTTGTAGCACACGTTTAAGTAACTATAAACAATAATGTTTTCAACTAATAATATCTGGACTAGTTTTTTTTTTTTATCTTGTAATAGGTAAGTTCAGATCACCCCATAACCAGACTGTAATGAAATTGTCAACATTTTCTTCATTTCTTCTTTTCCTGACAAATGGTGTGAACATATCACCTTTTTCTCTTAATGGAAAACCTAACTAGAATACATCAAAATGCTATTAGGTTTTTCATTTTCTTCTACAATGCAATGCTGGGGAAGGCATGCAGCCTTCATCAGGGCACCACTGTGGAATATTCCTTGTCCCTGATAAAATGACTGCAGCAAAGGAAAATCAAGCAGAATTGTTCTCTGGTTGGTATTGCTGCTCCTTTGTTCCAATCTCTCTGAGAATGTGTGCAGGCGGATTATCGGTGCTGCAGGGATACACGTGGGTTATGTTAACCAAAAGGTGTCTAAAATTTTACCCAAGTAATTTTAATGTGCAAACATCCTTAATGAAAAAAGTCTTCATGTCCAACACTACTTATGTACAGGCTGTGTTTTGGAATAAAAGACAGCTTGCTGTAAGTTTCAAAAGATGCTTATTGCAATATTATGTAGGCAGAGGGGAAAATAAAATCAAGTGCTCTTACCCCATGGGAAATATCTGTAGCCTATTCATTGTTTAATTTATTTTGTCTTGAACTAAAGCAATAATAGGATATAAAATAAATACAAGCGAGAGTCTATGAGGCATAGATGTCAGTACAGGAAAAGAGCACTCCTTCCATCTGTACGATTTTATCTATGGATCACCATGATTAAAATAGAAAGTAACAGTTTGCTCTTAATGGCAATTGAACAATAGAAAACCTTAGGTAGTATTTTTCCTGACATCATAAGAGATTTGATTATCTTCTGATAAAATAAAAGCAAGAATACTTAAATGGGATGTACATGAACATATATATATGACATCAATTTCTGAAGAAGATATGGCAGAAATACTGATTTTTGAGTAATCAACACAAATTCAAATGTCATTTTTAGAGAGATGGTCCAGTGTGACATAAGTAATCTGATAATTTAAGAAATCATGTAACTTACAGGAAAAATAATTTAAGGTTATTTTGAACTCCCTTAGTATTCAGCACAATAAAAATTACTTCATGCTTACTTGTATCAATCAATTTTAAATGCTCTAAATTGTTAATAAATTAAGAGACAATAGAATCTTTTCTCCAGTTATGTTATTCTTGACAACACTTTAACGATTCTTCCAGCAATGTCTGGGCAGTGGTATCTTGATTCGCTCTGAGTGACAGGTCCAGAGCAAGCATTTCTCCTAATGCTTGGGAAGAGTAATAAATATTTTCTTGGAGTTCTTGTTATGATTTATTTTTAAAATCCTAACTAGAGTTATGGGAAGACTTCATAGTGAAACATTTTTATTTTATTTTCACCTCACCAAAAACGCAACCAGCTGTGTTGTGAAACTCGTTTCAAGTACAAAAATGATGCCACAATATTCAATAAATGAACTTCCTAGAACAAATGACTATTAAGAATACACAGCGCAGTCCTTTGCAATCCCCAAATAATTTACTGTTCAATGTGGGATGGACAATCTGAGGCCAGAACAAACATATTTATGCCTATGTCCTTTTTTCTTTGCTGCATCTAAGTAATTTAAAGGCCAAAACCAAATATTTTATGCATCACATTTTCCTTTGGGGGAATAATTTTACAAGGAAATTTATCTAAGCTGAAAATGAGAATTATATATTGTAATATATATAGATATATTTATCTAAGCTGAAAATGAGAATTTAATATTGTAATGTGTATATATATATATATATATGTCTCCTTGAGAGTGATTTGGAAGCTACTTGGGTACTGACTTCAAATTTGGTTGATTTAAGGTACAGTGGTCATTACAGAGAAATTCACATTTTATATTCAGGCTCGTGAGTGTGGCAAAACCGCTGTCTTAGATATATTTTCAAATCAGAAAAAAAAAAAAAAAACAATGCACCTAGAAACCAAATGTTGAGGTCATTAGCTACCACCATTTGGTCTTGCTGTAATAACATCTCAATTGCATGCGTGGTAATTTACATAGCATTATCTGGTATGCTCTGTTCTGCAATTTGGCTTTTGGAGGTCACTCTACCTTGACTTACTTTGTTAAAAGAGAGCATTTTCAAAATATCAAAGCCATGCTGTTTCAGGGCCCACTATATCTCTGCTGGCAGCTTCTGTAAAAACAAGGTGCAATGATAAATTGAACTGGAAATCCTGAAATTTTAACCATTAAGAAAAAAAATCTTGAGGAAAATCTCACAATCGTCTATTTAAAATTTTTCTTTAAAAAAAGAAGAAAGCTAAATTAGAGACTGGTGTCTCTATGTTTCATCTCCTGGTGCATGTTGTCACTGTGACATAGATTTCACGTGCTTCCATTATTTGTGTGGCATTTATTTGTTTTATTTTAAATTAAAGGTGTGAAGTAGCTGCCTGCCTGATTCATTTACTTCAGCATTAGTTGCTCATGGTAGATGCTCAATCCACTAGATACCTGTCACAATTTTGGATTGGATACCCATTACCTAGATTGATAGCAGTTATCAAACCTCAAAATACGTGTGTGTTCTCTTTTAAATATTAGCTGTCAGAGTGTGATAAGTTGTGTTGGGTTGTGTGGAGCAGGGTTGAACATATGACACAGAGAGGCTTAGTTTTAAAGATGAACGCACTTTAGGGCTGAAATCCATGACAAAAGAGAAGAGCAGATGGATGCCAACGTGGGCAGGAGGCAAAACCGGGGGTCAGTAACCCTCCCAGGTACAGGAAAGCAATTTGACCTTCCTGCTTTTGTCCTAGGAAATGATTTGTTTAACTTAAGCTTTAAAAAGCATAAAAGGGAGAAAGAGCAGAAAATGACTCTTCTGCAAGGGGGCATATGAGCCTTATTACCAGTTCTCAGGGAAGCAATTCTGCCAAAGAACTCTGAAATTCTTGAAATCTGTATTCTGCGTAATGCCCTATCTCATGAAAGTATGAACAATATTTTCATTTTCTGAGAGTTAATTGAAATTGATGTGAAGCACTTGGGGAACTCATTTTTAGAAGGGCCTTTGTTGAAGTGTCTTTTTTTGTCGTATATGCAACATGATTATGTTAAATACCACTTCTCAGCTCAGAAGCCGTGCAGACCAGCTTATCAAAACTATAGCATATTTATTTTGTCTTCACAATTTTATTTTTATTCTTTTCCTGAATGGCCTTTCTGTATTTGGCGTCCATATTCTGCAGAAATGTGTACATTAATTCTATCTAATTGGAAACTACACAGCTTTTACGGTGTCCTTGCAGAAGAGACAGCTGCAATAAGGAGGCCCTGACACAGTGTTACCTCTTTAATAGATATTTTAAAAGTATATAATTGTGCCTTTGTCCATACAGTCTAACAAAGACACTCTTCTGACAAAGGATTACCGATCATTTTATTACTAGTATGTTTTCTATCTTTAAAATATACCAATGAAGAGTTCACTTTTAACCAAGTTAAGGCAGTGTTTTAATTAAGCAGACAGCTTGAAAAGGAAGGCTTCTGCGGAGAGGTTCAATTGCTTCCTGCAACCTTTATGAAAAGGGCAGGGTGCTAAAACAAACCTCCCACTTTTATTTTCCAAGGAGGAACAAAAAAAAAAAATTAGAGCTCAAGGTAATCTCTCCATTAGTATTATTAATAGTGTTCAGCTTTCTTGAGATGCTTTAGAAGCAGACAGACTTGTCATGAGCATCACATTTGCAAGGAGTGTCACAGCTCCTGAAGGCTCTGGTGGAAGCAGGGAAGTGTGGTGTGTTAACAGTAACTGCGAACAGCCTTTGGGGAACAATGGGCTTACCTGAGATCGTGCCTGGCTTTTCAAAACACACGTTGCTATATTATACCCCATGCTTACGTTAGCGCTCATATAGTACTTGACCGGGCATCATTTTTTTTGAAGTACCGTTTCCAATTCTAAAGTCCTTTCTCATCCGCTTTGGATCATCTAATTGGAGTGTTAACAGCCTCCACCCACAAAACAGTGATTCCAACATGCATGCCCAATGGTCTCTAGCACAAGGGCTTGGCTACTCAGATGGGTGGATATGTGTTTTGCATTTTCTCCCAAATATTTGACTTTTTGGCTCTGCTAAGTCTCCCAGCACTTAGGTGTCATAAATAATTATCTAATAAAACCCATGGTGGTAAGCTAATAGCTCTAGATGAGCCCAAGATTTTCAGAACAACTGGGTCACAGAACTTCACACATCTCCAAAGCATTCAACAAGAACAATGCAAAACTCTTGCAGAAATGTGTGTAACTGGGATATAATTTCTGTTTCACTGTTCTGTTTTATAATTAATCTGCTGGTGTCACTGAATAAAAGACCTCGTAATGGCAGTTTCTCTATGCAGACTGGCCGGGGGCAAGGGCTCAGTTTGCATGACTGTATTTTGTTCCAACAGAGCAGTGGCTTCAACTTAATCAGTTTGAATAAGTAATCAGCTCGGATATTGTTTCAAGATTTGTTTTGTCCTTAGGTCAAGTAAGTCCCTAACTGACATACTTTTATAGAATTAGGCACAGACTAACTGAGTTTGGCATCTAATCTGTTTTAGCCAGCCAGTAGTTCATTTTATCCATTGTCTACATCCATTGGGAGTCCGAGCTGCCCGTCATATAAACAATGTGCCCTCTTATGTCTTTGCAGAAATGGTGTAAAATTTTGTTTCAAAGATGAAATATGAAAGAAAGTATTTCATATAGTCACATGAAATAAATATACCACAGAAAAATCTCTAAGGACAGAGGGATATCCAAAAGCAAGACAAGTACACACACACACACATGGGTACTGGGTGCACACACACACACACACACACACACACACATACACAAAAATCAGGTATATTGACAAAAACAAAAAAGCCATTATAATTTTTAGAAAGTGGTGAATAGCAATATTGTAATCTTTGTTTTATTTGCAGAGGTATATTGAATATACATCACAATGTTCATGAGGATCATGTTTTGCCCTTAAGATTTTTAAACCCATAGGACAGAAAGTCATCTTATAATTGGAGTTTTATTGTGTATATTTCCATTTAGTACCCGAGGGTAAGTCTATCACAGAAACATACACAAGCCAACCACCATGTGGATTCTCATTTTAAATATAGCATTTGGGTATTGCCATCTTGAAATAGAGGACATTAGAGGATGCATAAAAATAAGGGATATTAATCCACTATTACAGTTCTCAAAATGTGATATCCATTGACTTACAGGTAATAGAAGGTAAAAGAGAAAAGGTGTGCGGATTATTCTTTGCTAAATTTGAATGGGTGAAGTAAACTTTCCAAATATTTTACAATTATTTTAATCCAGGAGGAAAATATACTCAGTTGATTACGACTTGAATTCATAAAATTATATATGCGCCCAGGCATATATGTATATAAACATGTATATGTTCAGCTTTGAGTTTGTGTACAAATGTGCATTCACATGTAAGCTCACAAACATATCACTCATAACCTTTTCTTTCATTAATTTTATTTGAAGATATTTTAAATAAAAAATAAGAAATAATGAATGCATCCCTACCTGTGATAAAAAGGCACAGAAAATAAATCTAACATTATCGGGACATTAGAAACTACCGTGGTTTTTTAGTCTCCAAGAAATTCAGAGACATAATATGGTTTCATCTGTTGTTAGTTTTCTCCCACTGAGCAGACCTCTCTAACTCCCGGCTCTGATGCTCAGGGAAAGTAAAACACAGCAGTTGAATTTCATCCACTCACACTCTACCTGGCTTGTGGATAAAGATAACAGTTCTGGTCCCTGTTGCTTTCAGTTCTTTCCTTGAGATGACTTAATTCATCACAAACAGGGTAAGCAATAAAAAATAAGGTTGAAGCTTGTGCTTTAGTACGAACATAAACTGTGCCTTATATATATTCAAATTCATGTCTAGTTGGAGGAAATATTCATGACTAATATTAAACTAAGCCCTGAATTAGGCAAAATGCAACAGACATATATTGAAGTGAGCATTTTATTATGTGCCGCGTCAGTCAGATTAAAGAAAAGAGTGCATGACACGGACAGGATATTGCATGTATATCAAGCAATCTATTTATATGTGACAGGGAGGGTCTGATTTCTGGAAAGAGTGACAACCCAATGAAATAACAGCTCGCCTTCAAAATTACGATAGTATCAATGTACACCTTTTAAGATGGAATTTTAAATTACAATTAACAAAATGTAGATAAATATGCTTCAGAATGAATAGTGACACAGAGAAAAAGAGGATGGAAAAGTCTTTATGAATGCAAAGGTTTTTCCATCCTTTACCAGTGTCCAGCCCAGAACACTGGTGGAAGCTTGCCATGTCCCTTAACAATCTGAGCAAGAAATTTCAGACAAGTTAGAATTATTCTGTTACCCAAAGAGAGGAGGGTGTGGGTGTGGGAAGGAGTTGAATCACCAATTAGGAAAAAAGACTAGAATATAAAATATAAACACTACTCTGTTATTAGCCATAGCTGATCAGAAAATGATTAGTTATAAAACTCAGATCTACTGTATTCTTTATATAGGCTCATTTTCAAATCAAAGTATAGATTTTGCTCTGTAAGAAGCCTGCTTTTATTTATCTAATTCTTCTTATCATTATTAAGGGATCAGGATTGAAGAAAAGGAGACCATAGTGCTAAAACACTATAATTACTATTTGTCTGTCATGGAAGTGGCCTTTGGAAAAGCAGGGGGAGAGAGAGAGGGAGAGAACTGAAGTTAAAACCACTAACTTCATTATCAGTAAAAATAAAGTGCAATGAAACAGGAATTCTTTGAGTGATGCTCTTACCAGGTACTGGGATAAGAGGAAAGAACAATCAATGGCCAATTGACTTTATTTCCTTTTCTTAAATTATAATTTGTATGACTTTTACATGTTTCCAGGATTAGCTGAGGAAACCACATAGAGACCCCCTGACAAGCAGTCCATAAAATAAATTAAATGAGAAAAACAGAAGTGGGGTGTGATGCTCGTCAGACTGGGTTCTCAAAGCAGCAGAGGGAAGAGCTGTGACTGAGGCTCCTCTTTCCTTCATTTCCAAAATTTAGGCAATCTCCAAGTGGTGCATGTGGGGGAGCTACAGGACAGACGCAATCAGAGCTGGCTTTGTACATCAATAATGGCAAACTGTATTTTCTCATAACCTTTCTTCCTTTGTTTAAGAGAGGGCTTCCATTTCAAACCGTAATCTGTGACTTCTGAAATGGACATTAAGGAATCTTGCCGACAAATACTCTCTGGCTGATTTTCTTTTTCTCTCCCTCTTGCTGTTTTCAAAGAAAATCATCATGGCAGTCTTAGGTGCAGGTAGAAAGTACCAGACCTTCCGTAGACAATGAAGCTTCCCCTACCCTGAGATTTCTGATGGGATTAAGTTTTTAGAAAATATTAATCCGAGTTGAACACGAGTGTTATAGTTCAGTGAATATTGACTGCACATACTCAGATAAAGCCATTTCTACAACACCCAGACCAAGATCTTGGTTTGAATATTTTCTACTTTCAAATTACCTTTATATTTTACTTAACTATCTTCAACTTCTGAATGTATTGCTAATACCATCTGAATCATGAATGGATATTTGACAATCTAACAACAATAATAAATGATTTTGAAACTATAAAACGAATATACAATGTATGGTAAAGATGCTTCTTATGTCTAGCTGGTCATTGTAACATAGTTTTGACAATCCCAAGGTAGACAAATTTAACAATGTTTGGGAATGATTTAGTGCCTCTCTCCTCCCCCTCCCTCCTTTCATTGAGATGAGACTTTTTGGCTGCATTATGGGTAGACATAGCACAGCTAAATCTTAAACAAAAAAATGTCCTTTCCCAGGAGAGGTGCACACTTTGGCCTCTATGTGATGCATCACACATGATAAAAAGAAAATATGCATTTTGCTTCAACATCTTGTCCTAGACAACCTCAAATAATCCTAAGCCTTTTGGGGAAATACTGAGAATTTTCATCTTATGAAAAATGGAGGAAAGAGAGAGGAAGTAAACAAGTTTTCTTTAAGGTTTAATTATAAATTAGGCTTCAATATTTTCTTTTGGGTAGGTTTGCAATTTGCAGTGCCATGTGCCGTGGATGAAGTTTAACCACATCTGGCATGTGTACCCTCCAAATGGAACACAGGAGGTGGTTAGTCATCTGGCCAAGCAATGTCGGTACACTGCACCTACAATTAATTTTAGGGCGAATGTTCTCTGAACAGGACATAGAAAAGCATTGTTTTCTGATTTTTCATTTTTGGGGTTTTTTTTTTTAAAGAACATTAGAAGACACATATTTGGAGATGAAAACAGATCATTCTGAGTACCTCATAAAACTAAACACATATACAAAAGAATGATTGTGAAAAAGCATTTGAGTAGTCTATATTCCAATAACTTGTCTAATTTGGGGATGCAGGCTAATGTTTATGAGCACTGTGAAATCAAATTCTAAATATGTGCACCGCTTTGCTTATGACAACACTACTACTAGCATCCTGGTAGGTACGTTGTGGTGGGAGAATAAAAGCCTTTCCTGAGCCCTGGTCCTTCGTCTTCTCAGGATGTTGAAGTCTGTCTGCAGACGCAGCTGTCTGTCTCCACAGTGCTGTCTTTGTGCTACTCCAGATGTAAGAAGGCTTTGCTTAGAAGCTTCCCTATGTCCCACAAGGAATAATGGCACTGGGTCAGGTGGGAAGTGGTAAGTGTTTGAATATACTACCTGAGAAATAACACCCCCAATTCTTTTTTAACCTAAATAGAGTGGTACACTTGTTACACTTGATGAACCCATATTGACCCATCATAATCACCCAGAGTCCATAGTTTACATTAGAATTAATTCTTGGTGTAGAACATTCCATGAGTTTTCATAAATGTATAATAACATATATTTAACATACACTTTTATACAGAACAGTTTCATTCATTAAAAATCCTCTGGGCTCTATGTATTCATCCATCCCTTCCCCGTAAAACCTAAAAAAGACCACTGATCTTTTTACTGTCTCTGTTGTTTTTCTTTCTCTTTTCCAGAATATCATACAGTTGGAGTCACATAGTATGTAGCCTTTTCAGATTGGCTTCCTCCTTTTAACAATGTGCATTTAAGTTTCCTCCATGTCTTTTCATGACTTTACACGCTGAATGGTATTCCATTGTCTAGATGTATCTCGATTTATTTATATATTTACCCAATTTAGGACATCTTGGCTGATTCCAAGTTTTGGTGATTACGAATAAAGTGTCTGTAAACATCTGTGTGCAGTTTTTTTGTGTGCATATAAATTTTCAATTCATTTGGGTAAATACCAAGGAACATGAATGTTGTATCATATGGTAAGAATATTTTTAAGAAACTGACAAATAATTTTCCAAAGTGGCCATACTGTTTTGCATTCTCATCAGCAATTATTGAAAGTTCCTGCTGTCTATTTTCTCACCAGCATTTGGTTTTGCCAGTGTTCTGGATTTTTGCCATCCTAATTAGCGTATAGAACTTTCTCACTGTTGTTTTTACTTGCATTTCCATGATGGCATACGATGTGGCACATCTTTTCATATGCTTGTCATCTTTCTCTCTTCTTCTGTGAAGTGTCAGTTAAGGTCTTTGCCTCATTTTCTAATTGGATTGTTTGTTTTCTTATTGTTGAATTTTAAGTTTTTGTATATTTTGGATAACAGTCCTTTACCATATGTGCAATATGCAAGTATTTTTAACTTGTCCATGGCTTGTCTTAACATGCTTTTGACCGTGCGTTTTGCAGAGCAAAAGTTTCTAATTTTAATGAAACCCAACTTATCAATTATTTCTTTCATGTATCTTACCTTTAGTGTTCTGTCTGAAAAGTCATTGTCATACCCAAGGTCATCCTGATTTTCTTCTATACTATCTTCTAAAAGTTTGTAGTCTTGCATTAGATTACATATGTGATTTATTTTGAATTCATTTTTGTGAAAAGTATAAGGTTTGTGTCTAGATTTTTGTGTGTGTGGATGTCTAATTGTTCCAGTACCAGGTTCATATTTGCTTCATTGCACTGCCTTTGATTCTTTGTCAAAGGTCGGTTGAAAATATTTATTATGTGGGTCTTTTTCTGAGCTCTCAACTCTGTGGCATTGATCTATTTGTCTATTTTTTTCAACTATGCCACTTGACTAGTGTAATTTAGTAGTACGTCTTGAGTCCAGTAGTGTCAGTCTTACACCTTTGATCTCTTACATTATGAGATTGTCCTGAGTCTTTCATTTCTCTATATAAACTTTAGAACCAGTTTTTTAATATTTACAAGATAGCTTCCTGTGATTTTGAGCAATATTGCATGTCTATATATCAAGTTGAGAAGAGTTAATTTCTTGACGATGTTAAGTCTCCCTATCCTTGAACATGGAATATCTCTCCATTTATTGAGTTCTGCTTGATACCTTGCATCAGAGATACATAGTTTTCTTTCTATAGGTCTGTACATTTTTTTAGATATATATTAGGCATTTTAATCTTAGTGGTTCTAATATAAATGACATAAAGTTTTTAATTTCAAATTTATGATTCACTGCTGGAAGTGACTGACTTTTGTATGTTAACACTGAACCCTGCAGCCTTACTATAAATCACTGGTTCTAGGAGGTGGTTTTTTTTTATTGTTGCTGTTGTTCTTTTAGATTTTCTACACAATCATGTCATCTGTGAACGAAAGCAGTTTTATTTCTTTCTTGCCAATCTGTATGCCTTTTATTTCCTTTTCTTATTTATTACATTGGCTAAGACTCCCATTACAATGCTGAAAACACTGATAAGAGGGTATAACCTTGTTATATCTGATCTTAATGAGAAAGCTTTGAGATTTTCACCATTAATGATCACATTTGCTGTCAAGTTTTTGTAAATATTGTTTATCAAATTAAGGAAGTTCCTCTTCTTCCTAGCTTATTGACATTTTTAAATCAGTGGGCACTGGATTTTTGTCAAATGCTTTTTCTACATTTATTGATATGATCATGTGATTTCTGGGCTTTTTTACCCTGTTAATGTCATGGATTATATTAACTGACTTTCAAATATTGAACTAGGATGAATACTTGTAATAAATCTCACTTGGTCATGGCATGCAATGACTTTTATACATTGTTTGATTGGATGTGCTTATATTTTATTGAGGATTTTTGCATCTGTGTTCTGGACAGATATGGTTCATAGTTTTCTGTTCTTGAATTGTCTTTGTCTGGTCTTGGTATAGGGCAATGCTAGCCTAACAAAATGATCTAGAAGGTATTCCCTCTGCTTTTATCTCCTGAAAGAGATTGTAGAGAATAACTTCTTCTATAAATATTTGGTAGAATTCACAGGGAACCCATCTGGGCCTGATTTTTCTATTTTAGAGAATTATTAATAATTCATTTAATTTCTTTAATAGATACAGACCTGTTTAGTTTATTTCTTTGTGTGAGTTTTGGCAGATTGTGTCATTCAAGGAATTGGTCCACTTTACATAAGTCATGAAATTTGTGGGCATGGAGTTGCTCATACTATCCTTTATTATATCATTATTATAATTTTTTTAATGTCTATTGGATCTGTAGTGATGTCACCACTTTCATTTCTGATATTAGTAATGTAAATTCTCCCTCTTTTTTTTCTTCTTAGTTAGCTTGGCTAAAAGCTGATCAATTTTATTTATCTTTTCAAAAAATGCATTTTTTTGTTTAGTAGATTTTCTTTATTGATTTCCTATTTCCAATTTCATTGATTTCTGTTCTAATTTTTTTGTCTTTGCAATTTGTTTTTTAATATCTACAGTTTTTTACAATGTTCTGTACATGAAGAAAAATGTACAGAAACAACCCCATCAACTGTCTGCATCAGTAATCCTCGCTGGTGGGCTCACCATTTACAAGGAAGACATCATTCGACACAACCTGTCACAGATACTGTCCTGCCGGCATGGACCTCAGACGGGAAGGAAGGATTGTGGCCAGGTCTGTTTGTCAAGATCCCCAGTCACTTGGAGGCCTTTACTGACCCACCAGCAACGACCCAGGAAATCAACAAACTGGCTTCAGTGAGAGTGACCAACTGCAGCCACTGCCCAGGGCCACATCCATACCTCAGGAGGGCTTTGACCCTGAAAGATGCAGGTACAGCCAAGGCCAGAGAGAAAGCCCTGTCCGTTGGCTAGTCACTGTGAAAAGTGTGCATAAGGCAACTGAGTCAGGGGTGAAGGGTTCATCTTGCTATTATCAAAAGCGACACTAACAGGACTTTTAGCCTCATCCACCAGCTGACGGGCCTCTGCGTCCAGGTCTCCAGGAGCAGGCTCCCCCTCCTTCACCGGACAAAGGGTTGTAACCCCCTCCCCGCAAGGGCTTTCGGTCCGATTTCCGTTTCTGGACGACGGATGAAGCAGAAGGCCCAGGGCTGTCTTCTTCCTGAGGCTTTCTTGCATTTCCTTTGTAACTTTTTCCCTCTTGCATGCTGTCCCACATTTCAATCTTTTGTCTCCTTTTTTCCTCTTCGAGCTGTCTCAGCTTCTCCTTGTGCTTTTCCACTTGCGCGTTTAACTCCTCCTGCATTTTCAGCCGAGCAGCGGCCAAAGCCTCCTGTCGTTTAACGACGACATCAGGTTCCCCGGCGGCTGCGGCGCGGTCCAGCTGCCTCTGCCTTAGGGCCCTGAGCCGGGCGGAGAGCTTCTGAAACACGACGTAGAGAAGGATGCAGCTGAAGGCGATGTACCAGCCACAGGTGGCCAGCAGGGAGCCCACCGTGACGCGGAGGAAGCGCAGCCCGTCGGTCGCCAGGGCCGGCCGCGCGGACAGCTCGTCCCCGTCCGCCTCCATGGTCACAGCCGCTCGACCCCTGTTCTAATTTTTATTTCTTTTCTTCTGCTTACTTTGTAATTTGCTCTTCTTTTTCTAGTTTCCTATGGTAGAAGTTTAGATTATTAACTTTAGACCTTTCTTATTTCAAATATATGTATTCATTGCTATTAATTTTCCTCTAAGCATTGCTTTTCTATGTCCCACAAATTTGTGTTGTCATTTTTATTTAGTTCAAAATATTTTAAAATTTTTCTTGAGATTTCTCTTTAATCTATGTGGTATTTAGAAGTTTGTCTTTACATCTCCAAATATTGGGGGATTTTCTGGCTAATTGTTTGTTATTTATTTTTGAAAGCACGTATTGTATGATATTTACTTTTTTAATATTGTCAATGTTAAAATATGATTTATCTTATTGCATATTCCATGTTAGCTTAGAAAAAATAGATACTCTGCTATTGTTGGATGAAGTAGATTATAGATATCCATTAGATCAAGTTGATTAATAGTTTTATTTTAATTAGTATTACCATGGTATATCTTTCTTCATCCATTTAATCTATATGTGTTTTAATATTTAAAGTGGATTTCTTGTAAGCAACATACAGTTAGTTCTTAGGTTTTGATCCACTCTGACAATCTTTGTCTTTTAATTGGTGCATTGAAACCATTAAAGTTCAAAATGATTATTGGTATATTTGGATTACTAACTACTGTATTTTTTATTCTTTTCTATTTGTTGCCCCTGTTCTTTGTTTCTTTTTCTCTCCTCCATTTCCCCCTGTTTTTTGTGGTTTTAATTTAGCATTTTATATGATTGCACTTTCTCTCCTTTCTTAGCATGTCAGTTGTACTTCTTAAATTAGCATTTGCAATACATATCCAAGTTCACTTCCATAGCACTATAGCTCTCATGGGTATTGTGAGTACCTTATAAAAACAAAATAACCCTAATTCTTGCCTCCTGTCCCTTGTGTCATTGTTATTATTAATTGCAATTATACATGAGCATACATAAGCATAATATATGTGTATGCGCATATATAAACACATAAATCGGCACAGTCAACAACACTGTTGCTATTATTATTTTGAACTTTTATCAATTATATCAATTAAGAATAAGAAAATAAAACTTTTTAGTTTAACTTCACTTATTTTTTCCCTTATGCTCTTCCTTACTTTGTGTAGATTGTGTTTCTGATACTCTAGCGATATGTAAGTCATCTCCAATTTCAAGAATCTCATGTCTTGTTCATTATTATGTATCCAGAATCTAGAATATTCTATAAATCTGGAAGGCACTTAATGAACATTTATTGATTGAGTGAATAATAAAATAAATTCATATTCTATAGAAAATAGCCTTTGCCTTATCACAAGTGTCACACTCATATTACCATTACAGGACCTAAGAACAGTATGATTCCCTATATGTTCCAAGATACTGATACTTTCAGCATCAAATGACATTTTTGAAATGGAAGAGAAAGACTACTAAATGTTTTCTTACCCTGAAAATTTGTGGGTATTTTCATTCTGTATGTGATTTCTCACAGAAAGATCACAGTGAGACAATCATACACAGAGTTTTAAGACGTTATTAAACTTCCATTATAGTTCCCTTTAAAATGCTAATTGCCAATGTTTACAGTGTTTTAATCTTCCCATTGAATACAGTAAAGGATTAAAATATCTGAGTTTCTCTGAAACTTAAGATTCCTACAAAAATCCAAAGCCCTAAGAAACAGAAGAGAGCTGGGTACAGCATTTTCTGTTCACATCTTAAGGTTCTTACATGCACCCTCATTTCTTTAAGACTCAGTAAATGTCAACTTAATGTTACAAGCATACAGTTTCAGAATAAACTGGAGAAATGATTTGGACTATTAAAGCAAAGTCACAGAATCCTTTTATAAAAGAGCTTTTTTTTCTGCCTCAATTCTGATTATTATTGTAAATCTTTAACTCAGTTGGTGAGAGTCCATGTTGAAAATCCTTGGCATAAAATGTGTAACAGGCTTGTCACCTGGAAAAAGAAAAGTTCCGTTTCTGCCTTCACAGCAAGGGTAGCTGATATGCCTTATTCTTAGTATTTTGAGTTTCTTGGGGGAGGATACCTATATAAATGAGATATTTTAAGGAAGATTTGGAGCATTGAAAAAATGTCTGGAAAGTAATAATAACAATGAGGGCTCTCAAAATTACAAAAAGCACCTTCCTTACCAGGTACCTATTTATATGTATCAAAGATCAATGGGAAAAAAAAAACAGTGGTATTTAATTATGATATTTATTGTAAATAGAGGGCTAAGATGGAAATAGGAATGCTTAATATTGGAGACTATAGCTGAATGCTACTAGCCAAAATATTTGTGCATGCTTAATGGCCCATTTCGTGACGTTTCAATGTCACAGCTTTTCACATTTGCCCAGGTTTTGGCATGCAAGCCTAAGGGAAAGGTTTTGTCTGTGAAAATCTCTCATCTGAACAAAGATGGACTAAAAAAAAAAAATCCATAATAGAAAATTTTGCAACCTGCTGAAATTAATTTGAGTAATTTGGAGAGATATTTATTCATCACAGCAGTTTCAGAGATGTATATTATTATCAATTGGCCTATTCCTATGGTTAACAGGAGTAAAGAGAAAGAGCTTTCTGAGAGTAAAGTGCTTCACCACAGAGACTAGATTAACTCTTTATGAACAATGGGTCTTATGTGCAAGTAACCCCTTCCTCTGTGCTAAGCGGTTTCTTAGACTCGGTGAAGTTAATTTATCACACTGCAGCTATAATAACAAAAATTATATAATTTCCATTTGCTTCATTTGATTTCTAGAGCATATTTTGGTTGTACAATCACAGATTCCAAATTTAAAACATGCAAAAATGCCTGCACACAGAAAAGAAAAAATGGTGCTTCCAGAAGCAAGTGAATGAAATTGTTTGCTGGAATGATAGTTTTTGTCCCATTGCTTATTACCTGATTCTACGACAGATGTCTTTATTGTTATTTTAAAACAATAGTTGAGGTAATATTTCAGTCTGTAGTCAATCTATTTTGAAGTTACTTAAAGAAAAAGTAGTTTTTAATATTTTAAAGACTTTAGTATTCTTTAGAATTGAAATATTAAGACATAGTAACAAGGATGCTCAGTAAAGTGAAGGAGAACTATATGTACATAATTTAATTTGTTTTTCTTAAATTCTTTTTGAGGTTTCTGAATTTTATCTTGTTTTTATTACATTATTTTTTGATATTTTTAAAATTTAGCAGGATTCATTTACCAAAACCCAGACTTTTTTTGGTCATGTTTTGACAATTATAAATCCATGTCTTCTAGGAAGTGTTTCATAAGCTTCAAAAAATGAATAGTTTATGTAAATAACCTATGGTCCTTTCAATTGGTCTCATACTTTTAATTCTGAATGTGCTTATTAATCTCCTGAACATGAATATATATATACACATGTGTATACATACATGTATCGTATACATATATACAAATGAATATATTTGCATATATATGTATCTATATCTCTAAAGACAGAGCTAGATGGATGGATAGTGATAGATAGATACATACATACATACATACATACATACATACGTACACATAGATAGATACAAAGATAGAGAAGACTTATTTACATTGTACTATTACACAGTGTTTATGAAATTGAAAGTTAGAGTGGGTGTTTTCCCGCATTGCTTAGAGTGGTCAATGCCTACATCACAAAACAGATTATAATCTGTATTCTTGAGACAGAGATTTCACGTCACTAAATCATAAACTACTAAGGCAATGTTGTCATTGCAATCAGACACACCTCCTTGTGTTCTATATATCACTGATGCCTCATTTCTCCAGTTTAGTTCACTAGTTGCTAGTGTGAAACACATTTTTTGAAATCTGATGGAAGGAACTGATGCAATAGCAATGAAAAATAGCAAAAGTTACCTCTATTGGGAGTTTTATTTCAAATATAGATATACATACAGTAATAGGCATGTAGATATAGATATCATCAGCTACAGATGTATACATACATATAAAATATTGAGTTCCTACTATGCACTGACCCTCACCTAGACACCATGATAAAACTACATTTTAAAGTATTGAATCAGAAAAGTGGGAAAAGTTATGGAGTGTCCTTATATCATTCATTTGTTCTACTCTTTCTTTGCTGTCACTTCCCAAAATGAGTGAAAGATTCAGTGTGACTTCACCCTAAGATTCCTGTTTCTCCTTCACATTTATCCTTGGTGAGGTTAGGGAAAAAAGGCTGGCGGGGAAGATAATTTTGAGCTTGAGTTTTTAAAGTGTTCGATAGCATTTCTTAAATGCCGGGCTAAAAATGTTCATGAGTAAAAGGTGGGGAAAGTTAACAAGGGATTTCCATAAAATTCAATAACAATGACAAAGAAAAAAGTGATGACAAGATGTAGCTCAGATTAACGGAAACGATGAAAAGTTGCCTACAGATAATATAGTGTTGACCGTGTAATCAAATGCTGGCAAAATAAAGACACTGACATAGTAATCCTACCATTTCCATTTAGGTTTGAATAAAATATTTCTTTGTATGTTTTCTGATGTTAATGTCATATTTCTTTAGCCTAAAGAGCTCCCAGAATTGTAAACTTGTCATCAGCCTGGATTAATTTAAGGGAAATTCTATGTGAGCATGAACATCTAGTAAAGAGTATGTGCTGAGCCTGAAAATAACAGTACAGTGATAAAACGGGTATATAACACTATGCTATTAATGGCGCTCTTGAAATTATTTCCCTAGGGCATTTAACAATCAAATCAAATTTTTAGAGAGATGAGATGATAGCAGTGCTTGAAGCAAATGAAATGAAAATCATTTTCTTAGCATCTCAGAAATTCACCTGCATCTTTATCTGCTCCTTGTTAGTGCCAGTGTAATAATTCATAAATGGTCGTGAACTAATCTCAGACTACAAGAAATAAAAGAGGGATGGGTAAACATTAAATACTAAAACTTGACGTGTTCTAAATGAACAGGACTTCCTTAGACTTGAGAAGACCCTGCCTTGACCTTTGCTTTAGAGAAACCCTCAAGTGTTTTTTTCTAGCATAACATCTTTCTATGAGGACAAAGTCTTAAGATAGCAAATGGGATGTGCCCACCCAGAGGCCCAAACCTGCTTCTCCACAGCCTGGATCCCTGAATTTATCTGCAGTGGATAACTAATTTACCAAGGCCACAAAGGCAAGTAGTGGTCTGGACTCTAAAACTGGGTCTAATTTCATAATTTGTGTTCTTATGTACTTTCTGTGCAGAATTAACAGTTTCTGTAATCCTGTTCTTTAGAAAACATATGCCATAATTTTAAGAACCAAGAAAAGTAAAAATATCATTCTAAATTTCTCAGTTTTTCTGGTATATCCATCATTAAGTTCTATCTTCTAGCTATCTACCCCTACCTTCACTCAGAAGCTCATTATATTCTGTCAAGTTTAACCAGTTATTTTTAGTATTATTCATTTCTGACCAATTTGATTTGATGATTTGAAGACCAGGTATATTTTTCTAAAAGCAGTAATTTAACTTTGTCCTAGCAGGTATCAGACATCACACATTGTGCCTGTAACTCCACATTGTCTAATATGGATTAAATTACACTGGATTTATTTGCTTTGTGTTTGCATACATGTCATCATTTTCTTAGTCTTTTTCTTTTCCACTTTCTGTGTCCCTATATTTCAGATGTATCTCTTTCAAGAAGCATTTAATTTTACTTTTAATCCATTCTGCTGGTGTTTTAAATGGAACAATTAATCCATTTATACTTAATATAAATAATGACATGTATGGGTTTATATGTATATATCATATAATTTGTTTTTCTATTTGTCTTACTTTTTATATTTTTTTCATATATTTGGATTAGTCGATTTTCCACCTCTATTAAGTTATAAATTACCTTTTTTTAACCATTATTTTATATTCCTCTGGAGATCACTAAAATGCAACTTTATCATACTACTGTCTACTGTTAATAAGCAATGCTAGTATTTAGATCCTTTTAATTGCATATTTTTATTTCTGCCTTTTATGTTATTATGCCACTAATTTTAATTCTACATTTGGTACCCCAAAGACATTATTACTATTATTATTAAATAGTGTAGTCAGTATTTATTTAGATCAGTCCATGTATTTACCATCTCCATTGCTCTTCATTCCTTTCAATATTTTCCTGTTTCTAACTAAGACCATTTTCCTTCTGCCTGAGGCACCCCCTTTATCATTCCTTTTAATGTAGTTTACCTTTCAGATTTGCTGTTATGTGTTTCTTTTAAATTTTTTCTCCAATCTTGAGAGAAATTTTTGCTAAGCATGTACTTCTGGGTTGCTTTTTTTTTCAGGACTTAAAAAGCAATATAACACTATGTAGTATTTTTACATTATTGATTTTAAGAAGTGAGATACTTCTCTTATGCTGCTGCTTTAAAAGTAATGCAATTTTTTCCATTTATCTGCTTTTCAAATGTATTCTTTGGTTTTTATTTTTACATTCATACAGATCTTTGATTATGTGACTTATATTTTTCATCATTTTCAAATTCTCAGCCAATATTTATTCAAATATAGTTTTGCCTTGTTTTCTCTCTCCTTCTCTTCTAAGACTACAATTACATATATTATTATATTGTTTCTTATGCTTTATTATGTGTTTTCTTTTCTTTGTACTCTCTGAGCATCATCCTGGATACTTTCCCTCCATCTCTCTTTCAGTTCACTAATTTTACCTTCTGCTATGTCCATCTTCTCCCAAATGCGTCATAATTTAAAAATTGCATTTTTAAATTGGTAGGTGCTCCATTTAATTATTTTTGAAAATTTAAATTTTGGTGACATTTTAATCTATTTTTTTAACACATTAAGCACAACTATTTTAAATTCTATGATTTACTAATAACTCTAAGTCTGTTTCTATTGTCTGGTTTCTTTTGTTACTGTTGTTTGTGTTTGTGCTCATTTCTAGGTTGACCTATTAACTTCTGATTGAATATCATGCTTTCTATATGAGAAATAACATAGATTTTTGGTGATTTTGATCTTCCTCCAGACAGGTTTAGATTTTCCTCTGATAGGCTAACAGTGTTAGAGGAAATTACCTTCATTCATTGGAAATTACCTTCAATCACCTGATTAAAACTTGGATTAGACTTTTTATCAAGTTCTGCTCATCTCTGGTTTACTCTGGCTCTTAGAACATAGCTCTCCAGGGATCCTAAATGAGAGCCGTGGTGTTTATTGAGGACTTTCTCTTTTATATTTTTTGTTTTCTGGAGCATGAGACTGTATAAAGTTCCACTCTCCATTTCAGAAGAGTCTTGGGATTCTTTTTCTGTGCCATTTAATAATTTTTCTAATGCTGAGAAGCAAAATTACTGAATATCAAGTTCGCTTCTTTGAACTTCACTTTTCAATCAACACTTGGTTCCACACATCTTAGTTGCTTCGATAGCCCTGACTCTGTTCTCCAGCATTAAACAATTGCTAAAATTTCTGCTTTGGTTAAAAGCTTCTCAGACTCTTATTTGTAGGTTTCTGTTTCACTTCTTGGAATCTAGCATAAGGCCAATAACTAGCAACTATCCCAAGAGAAAATTGGCTTCTGAACTCTAGTTTGTCCTTTATTCACATTTCCTACTTTCCAACCTCTTGGCCCCTCATGTCCTGATTACCCTGCCATCTCACCAATACCTTGAAACATATATTTTTTTAAAAATATGGTACCCAGATTTTCTAAACATTCTTGACTGGTGCATTGGTCTGTTACAAGATAAATCCTAGCCTAAATTAGAAGTTTCTGGAATAAAAATGGTTTATGAAAGTAACATTAATTTCTATTGTGATGGATGGTAGAAATTTATAGAACTAACAATAAACTGAAATAAAAAAAACTTTTTAAGTTAATGAGTCATTTGTCTAGTTTTGTAATGATTATTTCTTCCTCAACCCCCACTTTAGAACCCCCATTCTATCATCAAACATACAACTATTTTTCTGCTTTCTCTAACCATATTCCATCCCCAGTCAACAGAACTAATGCTTAAATATTTTATTATTAATATAAAAAAATCTTAAAGAATTAAACTTTTGTGACTAAAGGGTGTTAATCTAAGGTTAATTAACTTATGCTGAAAATAAAATCACTGTACATTTCTCACTTATACTTCTTCTGATGTCTTCTTTATTAGCTATTATTATAAATAAGATATTTTAAACCAAGTCCTTTCATTACTTCACAAGACTCTCTATACACTGTCATTGGCATTATGCACAGAAAACATACATGCTTTTTAACTTCTGGTTTTATTCAGGTTTTATTTGACAAGTGGAACACAAAGATACCCTAGAAGAGACGTAATCCCATGCACAACTAATTGTAAGACAGAGATGATACTGAAATCGGGTTATCAAGATCATTCTGTTGACTTCAGAATTTTTATATTTTAATAACACTTTAAAACATTATCTAGTCTACCAATATGTTTTCACAAGAAAGTATTTAAATCAGTATTAGTAATTTTTATTAATATTCAAAGCTCAAAATAATAAAGAGATCATTCAAGTCCCCAGTCTTGAAGTTCTTATAATCAATGATTACCTACATAAGCTTACTTTTCACAGGTTATAGTCATAATAAACTATCTTATGAAATAATCATTTAATACAATAATTTTTTTCCTAATACTATGGTCTGTTTATATCAAACACCATTTATTGACTATTAACATTCTATAAAAATTCTTTATTCTAATTATTTTTGTATATACATGAAGAAAATTCATGTAAAATCAAGAGATATATCATATAAGGAACAAGTAACTCATTTCTATGGCAAGAGTACCCACAGAATTGGTCTGGGTAAGTTTATGTTTATGTCATTTGCTTTATAGATATAATTATTTCTTCTTAAATGTAGAACTAGTTCTCTTTCATAATAATAAATGCCTCAAAGAATTACGGTTTCTAAATACCCATAAACAAAAAATAAAACAAAAACAGCTCAATTCTTTGATGATGATGCGTGATGACATGTTATTGTGACAAAAAACAACATATGGGGCTTAATATTTCCCCCAAAGTCTACACTCAGAAAACACTATGTGATGTAATGAAGGATAAACTTAACCTTTATGTGCCACTAGATGTTGGTAAATTGTAAGTCCAAGTTTTGGATAGTTTTTAAAGGTGAGCAAAAAATAATTCTCTTTTCAGCTGGAGCATCCTTTTATATCCACCATGTTGTTTTTGTGCACTTGTTGATTGCCATTTAGAAGCAAGTGAGAAATAATATAGAAATAGATTGAGCATATTGTGAAGACATGTTATTTCCCACTGAACACATGTTTAACTTGTGTGAATTCCAATGTCTTTATTCAGAAGTCGGATTAACTGTGTAAAGCCATGTCTCAAATACCGCCCTAACTGTCTGCATTTTATTAATATGTGATTAAGTAAATGTTGACTGAGCTAGGGCTCAGACTGAGAGATTCTTAGTGAAATAATAAGGACACCAAATGTGGTTTATGTCACAGAACTAAACTAAACACTTTTAGTTTTCCAGAGGTTAACATGAGGGATTGTGGAGAAAGTCACATAGCAGTATAAGGTCTACTTCCTGGTTTTATTATAGAATGAAATTGCCTAAGATAGATTCAGTATTCAAAGAATTTCCTGCGACATGAACATGACTGGAAAAATAATTTTCAACATTAAATTTGGTGAACTGCTGAACTTTGTTAATATTTTTTGCAGTGTTCAATTTAATTTTAATAAATTGCATAGCTCTGGCAGCAGAGTGAAGTCTAAAGATTGAAAGCCTCAATAGGTCAAAGGAAAAGTTGGCTTGCCAATGCAAGCCTGTTAAAGCACTAACTAGAAAATTAGGCAGGAAAAACAGTTTAAAAAAATATTGTGAGTATCTTTGATCATCAGCTGGTTGAAAAGAAGTAATATGACAAACAGGAAATTACAAAGAATAACTATTTTGACTGTAGTGGAAAGAGAGACTTAGGTAGCCACATTTCAAACCAAATGCAGAATATTTTCCTGGAATTTAAAGAAAAAGTATCCAGATGTCTAAACATTCTACTCAATGCAGCTTTTATTTGGAATTTGGCAAGCCTTCAGAAAACTAGTAGTCAGGTTTAGTTGGAATACTTTATCCAGCCTATTTACATAATTTCATACATATTTTATGCTTCTGCCTTACTTTCTTTTTTTAGTAGTGGCCATGTTTAATTTTTGGCTTCCTGCAAATATTATATTTGTTTGCGTGAATTATTTTATTGTTTCCTGTCAAAATGCTTTGTGGATAAATGCAAATTTGTGAACAACTATGGCAAAGAGTGGTGAAGACAAACTTACATAATGATATTGTTAAATCCTCTATTAAGTGTCTCTACATAATTGTACCATAAGACTCTCAAATAGGAAAAATTCCACTCAAGGAAGGAAATGGAAATACTCTTATTTGCAGATTTTACACAAATGCATTTATTTTTAGGGTTTAAAAATATTGTATAAACAAAAGATGCTTTATGGATCTATTATAGCATATAGGAAGTTTTGGCTTAGAATAATTACATGACAAAACATCTCTTACTAAATGTTTATTATGAAAATATAAAAATACAAAAAACTAGCAGGTGCAACAAAAAATAGCAAATAAGTCATTTATTTGTATTATCTGATTAAAATTTAATAACTGGCTGTCTTTTGTGTTAGCTACCACAATGATGTCAATTTTCAATG
Organism: Camelus bactrianus; assembly: GCF_048773025.1. Classification (NCBI taxonomy): domain Eukaryota; kingdom Metazoa; phylum Chordata; class Mammalia; order Artiodactyla; family Camelidae; genus Camelus; species Camelus bactrianus. The sequence continues at coordinate 17,892,328 of NC_133567.1, read as the reverse complement.
TGAAAAACCTTAGCCATCCGGAGTTTTAGTGCTGTGCCTAATGTCACGAAGCCAGTAAAATTTAGAATCTGTATTCAAATCCATTTAGTCTGATTTTAGAGACCTTACATTTAACCACTCTCCTTTAGAAAAAAAAAAAAAAAGGTCAGCATAAACAGAGCAGAACAAACCAATAACGGTAAAACAAAAAGGATCAGCAAACAATTAAGCCAAATTGCTTGGAAATATGGCAACAACTGCAGGAACCACATTCATACATTCGCAGATGCCTACAAGAAGTATTTCTTAGGTAGCACTAGAAAGGAACTGAAAAGAAGCAGAATAAACAGTTCCTGATCTTGGGGAGCTGGGTCTAGGTAGCAAATATGTCAGTCAGCATTCTTAGTTGTAAGCAACAGGAACAAGTGGCTTATTTAACTAGAAAAGAAATGTATATGGTGCAGTTCATAGAGGCCTTGGAAATACTGAAGTACTGGGGTAGAAAATGGTCAGGAACAAAGAAGATTATGCAGATACATTCACACCACAGTGCCATTCCACTGACGACTCTCTGTCATCCCTACGAGACCCCTGAAGCTTCAGCGTACATCATCAGCTGCAAGGGCATTGGATGCTGGATCCGTGCTCTCTGGCACGGCTAAAATTGAGTGCTGCTAGTGACCTTGCCGGAGAAGGAGCTCCGCTGCATCTGTTTCTTTGCATCACTGCTCTGATGCAGAGGCCTTGGGTGGATGATCTTTCTTATCATGCCCATATGAAATACTTGCAAGGAAGCCTAAAAAGTGAATATATAGTATATCAATAAGGGGTTTACAGAGGAGCAAAACCAGGAGGAGATATATGTCTATGCATATATACATAAGTTTGTGTGTGTGTGTGTGTGTGTGTGTGTGCGCGAGCGTATTTATCACAGGGCTGCAAGCTAAAGAAACTCAAGTCCACAAGTAAGCAGTCAGGAAAGGAAGATCCAAGGAATCCAAGGGAGAGAAATTACAGTCCCACCTGTGGTTTAGAGTTCCTAATTTTCAGGCAGAGCCCTTTTCATCTTTAAAAGGCTCACACCAGATTTATTCAGGCCCAACCAGGATAAGCTCCCTTTTCATTAATTCAAAATTAACTAATTTGGAACTGTAATCACGTTTGCAAAATTCTGTTACAGCAACAGGTAGACTAATACTTGATGGGGTAGTTTTGAGAAGGTGTGTGGATGCTATAATTGGCTGCTTTCTCCCCACACTCTTCAATTCTCACTAAAGAAACACTCTTATATTCCACCCTAGCTGAAAACCTACCAGAAAGGGAATTCTTAGAAATGCAGTTCAGCCCACCCATTTAGACACATCACTAAGCCATCAGAAGCCACCTTTTGTCAGTCTGGTGTATGCACACATATCTTTAAACCATACTGAATCTTCAAATGAAGACAATAAAAAAGTAATACTCTCATTTAACATAACACAACTGTCCCACATGCACCAAAAACACACTAAACTTATCTGCAGAAGGGATGCAAAGTCCTTGATGATAAGTGTTCACTCGCTCTCCTCATGGCTGACTCACACTCCCCCTTTGATATTCTATAACTGAAATCCTGGAAAATGAATACATTATTTTATCAACATACCTTATGTTAGATGGTTAAGGGAAAGTGATGGAAAAGATAAAAATAATTGGCCAATACATGGGCAGATCAAATCCAAATAAAAACATAATTACAACTATTTCATAAGTCCTCGTTACTGCAACTGGATGTGTGATTATAGCTGGTATTTACAACTACTTTTTCCACTACCCTTTCTGTGTTCCCTTTGGTCTCAGTTTGTATACCAGCTGATTTTCTTTCTTTGCCTAGTTGGGTTGATTGAGCCACATCTTCATTTTTTGAAGGGTTTGGGCCACAGTCTTGCTTGAATTGGACTTTAGTTTCCACTGACTTTAGTCACGAGACAGAATATCACCTGTATTCCAGATGCACTCCTCTTTCCTCCCCTTGTATAATCGCAACTCAATTTCCCCTTCAGAGTCAGGATCAGTCACCCCAGGCAGTACAGTAACTCCTTTCTTTGCCTGCTGATTTGGAGGCATAAGAAGACCAAAGTGACCAGGTGGCAGACTCAGTTTAATAGAATCAGTATGTCTCCTGGTGGAAGTACTTCTCCCATTGAAGCGAAGACCTCTAGCCCAGCAGAGACTAATGTCACGGGCATGGGAAGACATGTTTTGCAGTAGATCACAAGAAGCAATACTTACAGAAGCCATGCCTATGTCCACGCTTTCATTCCTGACTATGGGAGAAGCAGCATCGTATGTTAGATACAGATTTAGAGCACATACCATATCTTTGAGGTCACTGCTTCAGCCCTGTAAGTTATTGGCACATATCTGGCACTGTAACTGAGACTTCAAAAGGCTGTTCCACCTTTCTATCAACCTAGCTGCTTCAGAATTATGGAGATCGTGGTAAAATCAGTAAATTCCCTGATCATAGGCCCATTGTCACACTTCATTTGCTGTGAAGTGGATTCCTTGGTCATAAGCAATACCTCACGGAGCACCACAATAATGAACATGACATTCTGTTAATTCTTGGATGGTGGTTTTGGCAGAATCATTGCAGGCAGGAAATACAACTCCATGTCCAGAGTAAATGTCTAGTTCAGTAAGAACAAAGTGCTCTCCTGTCCATGATGGAAGTGGTCCAGTGTCATCAACCTGACCTCCACTTGTTGGTTGATCATTCTGGGGAACGGTACTCAGTGCTGGCCTCTGATGCTGGCAGGCTGCGCACCAGCTGTGACTACAGCCAGGTCAGCCCTGCTGAGGGAGAGACCATGTTGCTGAGCTTATTCCTAAACTCTACTCCTGCCACTATGACCAGTTTTTTATGACCCCTTTGGGCAATGAAAGGAAAGACTTGAGATACAGTCTGACTGCTATCCACAGAATGCATCATCCTGTCCCAAGATGATCATATTATTATTATTTTATTACTAAAAGGACATATTTTAGGGAGCATTCACCTGGGACACAGATATCCTGACACTCTGTATTCATTCAGAGAGGTCTACCCATAGACCTCCTCCCCAGACCTCCTTGCCAATTTTCCAGTCGTGATCTTTCTAAGTCCCTAATTATCCAGCCAGACCACTGCCCACAACCTATGAACTGATTAGATTCCTATCACGCTCCATCTCTCTTTCCAAGCAAAACAAAATAACTAAAGAGCTGTTTGAAGTTCTGCCCACTCTGATAATTTCCCTTCGTCACTGTTATTCGGAGCTCTCTCAGAGTGTGGATGAACCACGGCAACTGTTGACTCTCAGGTGGTACGAGCACCATCAGTTAAACAGATGCAAGCTTTAATTTCTTTAGTAAACTGGTCTTAGAGAATGTCTCATGAGACCATGGGTGTTGACTGCAAGAAAGAAAAGGCAATATATTAAGAGCAGGGGCCATGAATGGCTATTTCTATGCAACTTAACTTGTGCATTTAGGGTTTGTCTGAGTCTAATATCACCCATACCACTTATATTTGATGGTGGAGTGCTGCTGTGCACTTCCAATCTCTTGACAGGGTGGGTCAGACAACGTCTAGTTCATGACGGGCAGTTCATGAACAGTTACAAAGTAACATTATGGTCTATGGTCAAGCAATCAGTCTCTGCTAAGGCTCAGTCTCAAGGCAAAATCTCTTTTTTAAAGGGAGAGAACTTGTCTACAGAAAGTCTATAGCTTTGCTCCAATATTCTGAGGGTATATGGTCCTATCACAGGCTCCACAAAAGCATACCTTAGAAGCCAGAAGAAGAAACCAGGGAGAACCTTTAATGCTTTGCTTGGAATTCTCCTTTTCTCTGTAGCCAATTTCATCTCTTATGTGTTCTGTTTCCCACGTGACCACAGGAGGCAATTTTTCTAAGCTCTCCTATTACTGACAACCATCTTTTTTTTTCCACTTTTCAATAACGTTTTCCTTATGTCCCTTTGAGCCTTCACCTTCAGTGGCCTAAAGGCTAGATTTTTACTAACAGTCTGGTTGAGGCGGTTTAGAACTTCTCTGTTATGCCTCTCAAAATTCTTCTAGCCTTGACTTCAATTCTCTGGTCTAGCGTGTCAGGATCTTAGGAGTCACCCTTCTGTCCAACAACAAGCAAAAAACTGAATAAAGCTGGAAAATCAACAACTCCAGGGTAGGAAGACCTCAACTCTAGTTGCCTGATTGCTGAAGGCTCAGTGTGGATGACTCAGAGTTGCAAACCTCAGAGGGGACACAGTCATTGCGGGGCCTCCCATGCTTTTGTGAATTTTATATCCAGGAATTCTACTGGGTTCTCACAGTAAATATCAGACAAAATTTTCTTCATGCTTCTGAACAATGGGGGTGAAAGGAACAATTTTGAAGTACTTATGAGCATTCTGTTCTTTGCTTTTTTTAGTTCTTTTAAAAATTTTTAATGAAAGTATAGTCAATTTGCAATGTATTAGTTTCTGTTGTACAGCACAATGGTTCAGTTACATATATATATATTAATATATATATTCTTTTTCCAATTATTTTTCATTATAAGCTATCACAAGGTATTGAATAATTCCCTGTGCTATATAGCAGGACCTTGTTGTTTACCTATTTTATATACAGTAGTGTGTATCTACAAATCCTGAACTCCCAATTTATCCCTCCCCATTCCCTTTATTCTGTTCTTAACGAGACTTGCCCTCAGGAGAAGCTATTTAACCAGAGCCCAACTTGCCGGGATGTTATCAGAGCCTAACCTAACTTGGGGAATGGAAATACCCAACTCTAGCTTCCTATAATCATCCGGTTTCATCTAAATAGGAGCAGGGAGGGGACATAGTTGAGAAGCACTCAGTAATGGTCACCGTCCAGGAATACAGGCTCACTAAAAGGCTGAGATCTAATCAAAGGGCTGTAAGACACTTTCCCTCCCCCATACTTTAGCAGTACTGGGGTAAGTTGAAGATAGGCTCATATTATTCTGAATGGCATAACAGCAACTTTGACTATTATTTTTAAAAAATCATTATAACCTATGTCACAAATTGTAGCTGTGGAGAAATGTTTTCATTGCATGATTAAAGGAAAAAACAGATGCTGCAAACCCTTTAAGACGGTACCCTGTGGACTGAATTGTATTCTATATTTTTATTTCTATTCCACAAAGGAAGCAAGTATTTATCCCTTTCAAGATATAGAGGGAGTACAGGACCCAGCTGAATAATTTGAAACTGAGTATTATATTGCTTTAATATCAATAGGATGAGAAGAGTTTCTTAGGGGAAGTTATCTTTTTATGGCAAAAGATAACTTAAAAATTTCAAACCATGCTCTCTGAGAAGCCCTGAGACTTGTTTTCTTATATAGCGTCATCGCTGAAGAATTTTTGTCTTTTTCCCCTGTTACCTTCTCCTTTAGTTGTTTGCTAGCAGTTATTTGGCTCATCCTCATTTCAGCCTTCTTTATGGCTCATATTGTTATATTACAAATAACACCCAAGAGAAATTAGAGGAAAAGCAGTTGCAGTCTCAAATATAGAAGTGATGTGTTTAGTTAAGTCAGGATCTCTTGCGTCTCTTAGCTATCTTTTCTTTAAAATGGGAACACTCCATTTAGGAAATGTGTTGCGATTTAGATAATGACAAATGATTCATGTATAATCAGGAAATATCTTTCTTAAATTGTCAAATTCCTGAAAATAGACCTATTCTAAGACCCAGTAGTTCTACTCCTGGGTTTACATACAGAGGAAACTCTAATTCAAAGAGATACATGCACCCCAATATTCATAGATGCATTCATAGCCAAGACATGGAAATAATCTAAATGTCCATCAACAAATGACTAAATAAAAAAATTGTGGTGTGTATATATATATATATATATAATACTACTCAGCCATAAAAAAGAAAAATAATTCCATTTGGAGCAAATGGGTGGACCTTGGAGATCATCATACTAAGTGAAGTAAGCCAGAAGAGAAAGAAAAATATCATATGATATCTCTTATATGTGGAATCTAAAAAAAGAAACACAAATGAACTTATTTACAAAACAGAGACAGACTGGCAGACATAGAAAACAAACTTATGGTTACTAAGGGGGAAAGGGGATGGGGAGGGATAAATTGGGAGTTCAGGATTTGCAGACACTAACTACTATATATAAAATAGATAAACAACAAGATTCTACTATATAGCACAGGGAACTATATTCAATACCTTGTAACAGCCCATAATGAAATAGAATATGGAAAGGGATATATACATATTCCTTTATATATACATATATATGTATAACTGAATCACTACACCTTGCACCAGAAATTAACCCAACATTATTAATGGACTACACTTCAATAAAAAAAAAACTGTCAAATTCTCATCTATAATCCTGTATCTGCCATTTTTTCAAGCTGTCTCTGATGCTGTATGGTTTTCTGCTTCAAGTTTCTTCCCACTCCTTCATAGTGGGCCAAACTGTAGTTGGTATCATATTTCTTTAAAGTGCATGGCTTTGCTAAATTAACGTTTGTTAATTGGAGCATACGGTGATGAGTCACAGTTCAACAGCTCAAAGACATACCACAGGAGAAACTGGAATAGAGAAGTTTATTACTCACAAGTCCTGGAGGAAGTACATGGCATGGCTCCAGGGGCCACATGGGGAGTTGAGGGCAGGCAGAGAGAGAGGCAGGACCCCTGGGGTGGAGCACATGCCTTTATTAGTGTCCATGGGTGGAGTCCTTTTGGATTCTTGGACTAAGGATGGATCGGTCAATTCACACCAAATAGAGCAGGGGTTTGGTAAGATCTATGGGGGATTTTATCTGAGGAGGGTTCAAGGGCAAGACCCTGGGAAGTGGGGGAGACATTTGATGGCACAGGCTGTTGGGAAAATCCTGTCAGGAACTTAGACACTTGCCTGTAAGCCTTCAGGCTGTTATCTAGATATGCAGATGCATGAGGGGACTAATATTCAGTTAAGGTCCCCACAGTCCACTTAGCCAAAGAAAATGAATGCTGAGGCAATGTCATGGAGTAACTGAACTAAACTCTCAACATGAGATATTCCTGCAGCAAGTTCCAGGCACGTTTGTTGGGTCTCATTGAAATCTCTCAAGACTTTATTTGGAGAGTCAGTGTTGGTCAGATAAATTGTAAACTTCATTCTTCATGGATGCCTCATCATTATCCTTCCCATCAACCACCACTACTGTCATCTACTACAAACAACTTTGGTGTCATCAAAGAAATGCTTCATTTTTCTGGATCCACTTGGGCTGTGACTGCTACATGTACTTAGATTATGCTTAAATTTTTGCAAGAAGCGTTACATAATTTAGCATAAGTAGAACTACTTTTTTTTCTAATCTTTACTCATGAAATTTTTGAATTTTATATATCGGAATATTTCTGAAAAAAAAATTAAGTGATGTCTAGCTTTTCTTGAGGGTGCTGAAAGCTATAAATGCAAAGCTTAATTTTTTATTTTCAATATAAACCTCTGAGATGGTATTGTCACTATGCCTGACATACAGTTACCAAAACTGAAGCTTTGAAAAGCCAGGAAACTTGCCCAATATAGCCTAGCAAGCTGTCTAGCAACACTGATTCAAGTCCAAATCCTCCAACAAAAATTAATCTGTGCCACAAATCCACACACTCTGTGGTTCTGGATCGTTTTCATTTAGAATCTGGTGAGGTTTGGCAGAGGGAAATGAGAAGAGGAGAGACTCTAGGCAAGGCTCCCTTTGCCTTCGGGAGTCTCATGGGAGGTATACACTTCTTGAGAAATTGGATAATTTGTAGTCCACCAAGAGAGTCCATTCTTTTTTCATTTTTTGCAACTTTCAAATTGCTTCATTTTTTTCTGAAAAAAATATTTAGTTTGTTAGTTTCAGGTGTACAACATAATGATTCACTATTTTATAAATTATACTCCATTTAAAGTTATTATAAAATATTTGTTCTATTCCCTGTGCTGTACAGCATATCTTGCAGCTTATTTATTTTGTACCTATTAAAGCCCTACCCCCTGCCATTGCCTTGCCCTTCCCTCCTCTTTCTCTCTTCTTAGTAACCAGTAGTTTGTTCTCTATATCTGCAAGTCTGTTTCTGTTTTGTTATATTTATTCATTTCATAATTTTTAGGTTCCACATATAAGTGATGACATACAATACTTATCTTTCTCTCTCTGGCTTACTTCACTATGAATAACATCCTCTAGCTCTATCCATGTTGAGGTAACTGGCAATATTTTGTTCTTTTTTATGGTTGAGTAATTTTCCATTGTGTACGTATACCACAAGTTCTTTTTCCATTCATCTGTCGATGAACACTTAGGTTGCTTCCATGTCTTGGCTATTGTAAATAGTTGTGCTATAAACACTGGGGTTCAGGTATCTTTTCAAATCAGTGTTTTTAGTGTTTTTTTCTTGGATGTATAACCAGGACTGGAATTGCTAGATCATATGGTACTTCTATTTTTAGTTTCTGAAGAACCTTCATACTATTTTCCATAGTGGATGTACAATTTACATTCCCACCAACAGTGTACCAGGGTTCCCTTTTCTCCACATCCTTGCCAACATTTATTATTTGTGGTCTTTTTGGTGTTACCTATTCTGACAGGTATGATATGATATCTCACTGTGGTGTTGATTTGCATTTCTCTAATTATTAGCAATGTTGAGCATCTTTTCATGTGCCTGTTGGCCATCTGTATGCTTTCTTTGGGAAAAAGTCTTTTCGGTTCTTCTGCCTATGTTTTAATTTTTTTTTTCAGTTGTATAAACTGTTTATATATTTTGGATATGCACCACCTATTGGTCATATTCATAATGAAAAATGGAAGATGTACACACTCAAATGACTTGTAAATTGGTGGCTGGAGAGTTGCCTGAGAAGAAGGCAAAATAAGATATTATGCATGCATTAAAGCTTGGATAGACAATGCAATGGGCATACGTACTGGCTTGAATTGTGTCACCTCAAGGTCATGTTAGTTTATGTTCACTTGAAACCTCTAAATGTGATCTTATTTGGAAACAGTGTATTTGCAGATGTGATCAAGTTAAGATGAGGTCATACTGAATTAGGGTGGTCCCTAAACCCAACGTGATTGGTGCTTTTATACAAAGATAACATAATCTTGAAGATTAAAGGCAGAAATTGGTGAGGGTGCACTTAGCACTGACCAAGTGGGAGCCTGACTCAGATTTCAAAAAATCCATTCCCTTGAAAAGATTTTCATTGTATTAGGAAAGAGAGTCTCAAGCAATCTAACCCTAAGGACTTTTTGTTAGAATGTTTATACCTATTTTATTTTAATTCTACACTCACTAGAGTAATAAATTGTCAGATTACAATTTGGCTTCTTGTTCATCTCTCTTATAGGAGAGAAATTTCATCACATAAATGTCAAGTTTTACAGTTTCCATGGCGATGATGCCTCACTGAAAATTAATAAATTGAGAGCCATGGATATCTTAAGCATGGTCTTCACTTCTGTGGGGCCTGATCACCCCTGGGCACTGATAACAGCAATCATTCTAAAAGAACAGAGAGCAGGATTACATGACCACTCAACCATGAACTCCAGATGCCCACGCTCCTGCTCCTGAGACTTGCATATCACCATGTCAGACTCTGTGTATATTAATGATAATGTAAAATAATTTCAGAATTGAAAGAGGTTCTTATAGGTTACTAAATCCAATCTCTATGTTAGTGGATCTCAAATGGTTCAGTGGAGCCCGGAGGTGATTCTCCAGAAGTGCCTGAGGTAGCCCTACATCTGTTTCCACTTCAGTTAGATGCCAAGTTAATCTGTTTTTTAAAGTGAGCTTCATACTGTTTCGTTTGAGAGAACATTTCCAACACGCACACGTAAAGTCTGAAAATTACTGCTCTTCCATTGTTGATGTTCTAATGAAGGAGAATAATGTGTTTTTTTCTAGTGAAATGGTACAGTAACTCTAAATAAAATGTGAACATTAAAAATGCATAATATGAACTCTAGAATAACCAAAAGCTGCGAAGAAGTAGAATTCCCCTCCTCAAAAAATATTACAAATGATCCAAATGAAGGAAGAAAAGTTGGAACCAATAAGCAACAAAAAAGGAAAAGAAAAACAAAAATAAGATTATTAATATAATGATCCTAAGTACAACCATATCCATAAATATGCTAAATGTTAATGGGCTAAACCATCCAATCAAAATGCAGAGATACAATGGATTTAAAAAGCAAGATGTAAAATGCCATTCTTTTTTATGATTGAGTGATATTCCATTTTGTGTGTGTGTGTGTGTGTGTGTGTGTGTGTGTGAGTATGTACCACATTGTCTTTATCCATTCACCTGTGATGGACACAAAACATGCTTCCATGTATTGGCTACTGTAAATACTGCTGCTATAAACATTGGGGTGCATGTATCTTTTTGAATCAGTGTTATTTTCTTCAGATATATACTCAGGAGTGGATTGCTGGATCATACGGCAGTTCTATTTTTAATCTTGGGGGGACCCTCCGTACTGTTTTTGATAGTGTTATACCGATTTACATTGCCATCAACAGGTACGGGGCTTTCCTTTTATCTCCATCCTTGCCTACACTTGTTATTTCCTGTCTTTTTAACAATAGCCATTCTGACAAGGGTGAGGTGACTGCTTTTTGGTAACGATTTGCACTTCCTTGATGATTAGTAAAACTGAGCATCTTTCCACGTGTCTGTTGGCAATCTGTATGTCTCCTTTGCAGAAATGCATTTTCAGGTCTTCCGTCCATTTTTAATCAGTTTTTTGGGTTTTTTTTGGTTTTTTTTTTTTTTTAGTATTGAGTTGTATGAGGTTTTATACACTTTGTATATTAATGCCTTATCAGGCATATCAATTGCAAATATCTCCTCACATTCTGCAGGTTGCCTTTTTGTTTTGTTGATGATTTCCTTTGCTGTGTGAAAGATATTAAGTTTTATGTCCCATTTGTTATTTTTGCTTTTGTTTTCTTTGCCTGAAGAGACAGATCCAAAAAATATATTACCAAAGAGTGTACTGCCTATGTTTTTTTTTCTAGGACTTTCATGGTTTCTGGTCTTACATTTAGGTCTTTAATCCATTTTGAATGTATTTTTGTGTATTGTGTGAGAAAATTTTCTAAATTCATTATTCACATGTAGCTGTCCAGGGTTCCTAACATCACTTATTGAAGAGAATGTCTGGGATGAGGAGAGTCATTATTGTCTGTAATTGCCATGGAGTCTTTCCTCTTGTGGACTTGGTCTCCTCTTAAGACTCTGGGTTCTAGCTCTGAAAACTGACTTAAGTCTGGAAACTGGGGAAAGGACTGTGATTTTACTGGAATGAGTGCCCACATCCTGCCACCCATCCTCAATTTCTCCTTATGCTATGAGCTGAATATCACCTTTATTAGCTGCCCATCTAGCTGGTACCAGGATGCCATGTGCTATTAACAATCTGCATGGATATGTGTGTCAAACACCCTTGGCCGTTACTGTGGCCCCGCAGCTCATCCTGATAATTGCATCCCCCTAGCTGCCTGGCCTGCATTGTTTCAAGGTCCTGTCATTCTTCTTCTCATTAGTGATTCTGCCTGCTGCCAGCCCCCCCGTAGAGGGAGCCACCACCAAACCTTTAAGTACTGCTGGCACCTCTCTCACCAGTACATTCCTTAAGGTCTTGGTAAGGGCATAACTTCTGTGCCCTGTGTGGTGAATACTCCTACCTTACATGGTTTATTCACTCCGTCATGTTCATGTTCTCGAGCCTTTTAATCCTATTTTCCACAGTCTGCCATGCTGTTCTGGCATTTTAATTTCAATTATCATGGTGCATTGATTTTCCCTTGCTCCTAGAAGCCACGCTGATAGTGAGTTCCCAACATCTCATGGGGTCATTGCTAGAGCATTTATGTCTATGTCTTGGGAAAATGCTCCCAAATGAATAAATAATTTTTGATCCAATTTTATGTTTCAACTTCTTAGATTAGGTAACCTAAGAATTGAGTCCCATCTATCCGTGGCTCCTGTTGGTATGTGTTTGCTAAGTCTTACTATTTTGGGGAAAATATATATATATATATATATATATATATTTAGAACCAGCATACCTCCAACTAATTTATGTCATGACATAACTCCAGTTATAAGCCTAGAGGAAGGAGAAGAGGGGAGACAGATGATGTCTTGCACACACACAAAAGCAAGTAACTGTGGAGTGTTAACTCTTAAAAGGAAGAGGTGTGACCTTTTTACATGCTCAGAGGGTTCAGAAAGTCCTGTGGCTTGAGCATTTTCATGGGCATTCCCTGGATGTCCCCATCTCAGCTGTCAGTGTTCTGTATGTTCCAAACCAAGGCCTGGTCTTGACACTGCAGATCTTCCTTGGTTGGGCCTTTGCCCTTCTCTGAAATGCTCTGGAATGGTCTGAGTATTAAGCTGTAGGCCTGGCCTTCACCTTTGGCTACCTTCTGTGTTCCTGATGCATGATGAGAGCCTCTTTGTGAATTTCTAGAGGTCATCTGCTTTTCATACGTAGTTTTCAATTGTCTATCAGCCACTGGCATCTCATACTTGTATTTCAACAGGGCGTCAATGGCACTGAATAATAGCCATCCAACCCCATTATCCTTAGACTTACTGTTTCCTTCCAAACTCCTTAACTGCTTGACAAATCACAAGTTGGTACATTCCCTTCTATGAGTAAATCGTCTCAATTCACTACCAATGAAGGCTTTAATTATTGGAGCACCATTTTTATCTGGAGCCATCTGTGCTCTACCTACTGTCAGTAAGGGAGTCGTTATTCCCAGCTAGGTAGTGTGGATATAGCCTCCCCCCCACCACAATGCACACCTTGTCATCTGCTTTCTAGGATGACTCCTACTTCCATGTATCAAAGAAAGGTTGGTTTCTTCAGAAACAGACCAGACACTGAAGAGGAATTTTGTGTGGAGGGTATTCATTAGGTGTTAATAAGGGGAGAGGTAAAGGATTGGTCGTGGGGGGAAAGCAACTGAAAAGAAAAATCAACAACACTTTAGTCATCCTCACACAGAGTTAGGATGCATATATAAACCACTAGAATTGTCCTTCAGTTCTTGCGAGGGCTGGGCTTTCTTACCTCTGCCTTGATCACCCGTTAGATTTGGGTCATCACAGGGAAGGCATGCCCTTGCATAACGAGGCTTTCAATAGCTAAACCAAACCATTAAACTGTTGACAAAATGAGTCTTGACTGAGACCTCAGGCAACACGTTCTTGCTTGGGAAAGGAGGATTTGGGCAGTCTTTGTACATCTTTGTGTCCACCACAGCATTCCACTTAAAATGCTGATTTACATGGCTAGTTAACTTTTGTGTGTGTGTGTTTTAGCCATCTAATTCAATTATGCGTTTCTGGGAGACAGAAGTGTATATACTTTGTCTTACAAGAGTAAATAAACAGTGATTTGTGTAATTATTTATGTAAAGTCTGGATAGACCATAAATTTGATAAAAACCAAGATAATCTCTCTTTTTCTTGTTCAATGCTGGATCCTCAACATTCAGAATAATGCTTGCTACACACTAGGTAAGCAATAAGTAATTATAAACAAATACATTCACCAATAGGTGCATAGTAGATACTCAAAGAACATTTTTAATGTGTTGCTGGATGAATATTTTACCAATGATTCAAAAGCCAACAGTCATTATTTAAATTTCAGAAGATAAATGTAAAATTAAGCTATGAATTTAGCACCTAATAAACTGAAGTCTTTCCAAAGTAGAAATTTGATTTTCATGTGTACATTTACTCTTACCCCCCTGACAGTGTTGTTAACAGTGAAGGAAGTGGCAGTAACGGACATTAATGCTCAAATCCATTCATCTGAATTTCACCTCTTTATCTACAAATATATTTTAGGATCTAATGAGTTTTTAGTAGTATCATTATAACATGATTAAAATTGTGTTTGACCAGCTGTTATTATTACCACTTTTTACTACCTGTCAGTAAAATACCAGTGAGGCAAAGACAATGGTAGATGTCCACAGCAATAAGCTACAAATGACAATCTTGCAACTTTGTAACTGGGAGGATTCCACATTAAGTCTAAAGCAGTGAGTAAACAAAATTGGAAAGACATAGACATTTGTCTTTGTCTTATGATAGGCTTAGGGTTTTTTTAAGCTCTAACTGGATAAGATCTTAAAAAAATAATGAAGAGATAATACTTCTTATCTTCTCCTACTGTTTGCCCCTTAAAAATTATTTTTCTTCAATGTGTTTTGAAGTTTTAGGGTGCTCTTACACAAAGACGCTCTCTTCATTACAGAACCTGACATTTAAACTTCTGTACTTAGAGTTTTTTCCTGCTAATATTATTATGAATATATAATCATAGTCCCCTGTACTTGAATCTGCTCACTGATCTTGAGTTTGATATTAAATAACATTGGTGCTGCCACCTAATCTGCTTTATCTGAGCAAAGTCTAAGCGTGAGTTGACAAGAACTCTTCGTCCTGGGCTATGAAAGGCAGAGAATGTACAAATCTTCTTGGTGAGCCATAAAACCTGTTCAGTGTGGAGTTATCCAATCTAGCTACACAGAGGAGCAAAGTGGCAGGATATAATTGAGAGCTAAACTCTGTTGAGGAGCCCCAGTTCAGAACTAACATCTAACCGCTTAATGTAGCCTGAAGTATGCAAATGCAATGACACTTATCTTTGTCTCTCACTATTTCATATGCATTTTCTTCTTAAGTAGACTGTATAATCCCTGAATATAAAAACCACATTTTTCTAGTGGTTGTACTCTTTATGACTCCTGCAATACTGTGGAGTGTTAATACTTATGAATGGCTTTTTGCTCTGAGATCAACAGGTATACTTGATTCTCAGCCTAGTTCTTCTGTATGATAAGTGCTGAGTAAGTGTTTGTACATTTGTATTACAAATAATTTTCAAAGTGAATTAAGCGAAGTTTCATGAAAATTTGAGTTTTATGTAGAAGTATATTGATGTCACTTTGAAAATATGTTGAATATGCATGTATGAGGCTTCAAGTCAATAATAAAACACACTTTAAGAGAAAATACCAACTTGGAAAACACACAAGTGAGGATTATTTTATATTTTTTAGTTTCTCACAGAATGGACAGATATACTGTTATCTTTCTCAGAATGCTGAAAGTTAACAAGAAAATTCCTCTTTTTAATAAAGAAAATATCACATGTTTTACTCTGAATACCATGGGCTGGTATTTAACTTAGTTTTGTTTTGGTTTTTTGTCAGTGCTTTTTTAGTTATAAAGATAACTAAATTTCAGAAGAATACTTTTAAAAGATTTTTTCCCCTTTTTAAGTTTCAAAATATTTCAGGTATTGTTTTGACTTGTTTCAGATTTTGCTATAAACCAAATACTTCTAAGCCTTTAAGACCAGAAAAGAATATAATATTTGTTTTCCATAAATTCTTTGAATAAAAATCTCTTTGCTTTTTAATATTTTGAAGCATCAATGATGTAGGATCAAACCTTTAAATGAAAAAAAAATTGAAAGAATACATTTCAGTTCTTTGGGGACAAATTCTGCATAAATCAGCTAAAGGTCTTTTAATATAGAATTGTCTGGTAAGAAGTTTTGATTCAAATCCACCATCAGATGAATTTTTTAAAAAATACTATAGCTCACTATATTTGAATTTTAATATCCTCTATAGGGTGCAGCATAAGCATGAAAACACAAATAATAATCTCAGATTAAATATAATATGCAAATTAAGTATTATAAGAGTCATGTAATATATCAACTATTTTTTTCCTTTTTCCTAAAATAGTAGGTGCCATTAGATTAAACCTTTATAATAACCATGTATCTACTTATCTTAGAGGATAAAACAGACTTTCCAGACTTACAAAGAAACAATGCCACTGGGTTTTCCTGATTATTTAAAAGGACAGTTTTGAGTAAATTGTAAGACATTTTTCATAGATACTCATATAAGTAGGTATGTTTTAATTACAATGAATCTTTTACATATCATAGAAATGCATTTTTAATTAGTCCATCTTTAAAATCATTGCTAGATGCTAGTGAACCATTATTTTATAGAAAGCTAACCCTAACCCTAGCCCTAACCCTAGCCCTAGCCCTAACCCTAACCCTAATTTATAATTACCTCATAACGTTTTACTAGAATAAACCAAACATTTATCATATAGTTTAGTTAAATGTTCATGAATAGTTAGATGGTGATGTCCTATGGTTAAAAAGAATTGTTTTTCATTGACACTATAAACGTTTTTATTGGAGAGGTGAATTACAATTTTTGTGCAGCAACATCTATGCTCTGTTTAGGGCACAATTTTAATATGAGTAGCATCAACAAGTGTATCTAGCTCTCCTTTCCCAAGTTAATCTCCATGTGCCCAATAAAATTACTTTAAACCCTTACTAATCTTTTGTCTGCTATGTCTATCAATTATTAAACTAGGTATATTAAGATAACTCACTATGATTAAAGTGTTGAAAATGTCTGCTTGTCATCACGTCAATTTTGCTTTACATATTTTAAGCTAGATTAGTAAGGGCAAAGAAACTTAAAATTCTTATCATTATGTATTACATCTGTTTTTTCCCTGAGAATTGTCTTTACTTTAAAGTTATATAAACATGAATCAAAATAAATTGCAATTAGTTCTCTTTATTTTTTGAGTGTAGCTTTCTTCTTCCTTTTAAATATATTTGAGTACTCCAGGAATGAGGTTTATACATAATTTACCTTGATTACCTTGATTAAAAAAAAAAAGCAAATCCAGTTATCTCTGGCATTTAAAATTGCATTAAACTATATTCTCCATTTCCTTATGTTAGGATTAGTTTAGAAATCATATATTGCACTTATTTAGAAACAAAGAAGCCAAGAATATACAATGAGGGAAAGATCATCTCTTCAATAAATGATGTTGGAGAAACTGGGTAGTCACATGCAAAAGAATGAAGCTGGACCCTTATCTTACACTGCACACAAAAATCAACTCAAAATGGAGTAACATAATGGATGAAACGTAAGACCTGAAACCATAAAACTTTGAAAAGAAGACTGAAGGGGTAAACTTCTTGACATTGGTCTCGGCAATGAATTTTTGTATCTAACACCAAAAGTGAAGGCACAAATGCAAAAATAAACAAGTTGGACTACATCACATTAAAAAGCTTCTGTGCAGTAAAGGAAACCATCAAGACAATGAAGAGGCAACCTTCAGAATGGGAGAAATATTTGCAAACCACATATCTGATAAGGGCTTAATATCTAAAATATAAAAGAAACTATACAACTCAATAGCAAATAAATAAATAATACATAAATAAATATATACATAAATAAAACAGTTTAAAGATGGGCAAATGATCTGAATAGACATTTTTCCAAAGAAGATATACAGATGGTCAACCAACAGGTACATGAAAATGTTCTCAACGTCACTGGTGAAATCATTAAGGAAATGCAAATTAAAACCACAATAAGATGTCATCTCACACTCATTAGGGTTTCTGTTATTAAAAAGACAAGAGATAACAAGTGTTAGTGACAATGTAGAAAAAAGAGAATGCTTGTACTCTGCTGATGGGCATGTAAACTGGTAAAGCCACTTTGGAAAACAATATGGAGATTTCTCA
This sequence comes from Camelus bactrianus, assembly GCF_048773025.1. Lineage (NCBI taxonomy): Eukaryota > Metazoa > Chordata > Mammalia > Artiodactyla > Camelidae > Camelus > Camelus bactrianus. The sequence goes on along the minus strand of NC_133567.1, from coordinate 17,874,621 downwards.
AGAAATTAAAAATAGAACTACCATATGACCCGGTAATCCCAGCTCAGGTACATATCCAAAGGAAATGAAATCATCATCTTGAAGAGATATCTCTACCCTCAGGTCCATAGCAGTATTAGTCACAATAGCAAAAGTATGGAAACTACCTGTGTCCATCAATGGATGAATGAATAGAGAAAATGTGATATATGTGATTATATAAATGTATAAATGTGATCTATATGTATAGATATATAAAGGAATATTATTTAACCTTAAAATAAAAAAAGGCAACATGAATAACCTGAAGGGCATTAATCCACACAAAGACAGATACCAAGTGACATCACTTATATGTAGAATTTTTTTTTTAATTTTGTTTTAAGTTGAACATAGTGAAAAAGTAGTTGCCAAGGGTGGGGGAAATGGAGAGAGGTTGGTAAAAGGGTGTAAACTCTCAATTATAAGACAAATAAGATCTGAGGATCTTATATTAAAGATTGTAATTACAGTGGCCAACCCTGTATTGCATAATTGAAATTTGCTAAGAGACTAGAATTCAAATGTTCTCACACACACACCGAAAGGTGAATGTGTGAGGTGATAGATGTGTTTTAATTAAATTGATGAAGGGAATCCTTTCACAATGTGTATGTATATACAATTATCCCATTTTACACTTTCAGTATCTTATAATTTTATATATCAATTATACTTGAATGAAGCCAGGATTTTAAACTATAAAAATAAAGTTACATTAAGTTAGATTTCTCTATTTTCTTCTATTAACAATAGTTTAGAAATCATATAATGCAGTTTTTTTTTCAGAATGCCTACTTGAGTTTACAAAGTCTGAAATATATTATTTCTCTACCTCTTTGAAAAAATACAAATGCCTTAGTACGTTTTGACAATATTCAACTACCTCTCTTAGTTTTTTTTTATTAGACTATTTTTTAGAGCAGCTTTAGATTCATAGCAAAATTGAGTACAGAGAGTTCCTATGTAACCCCTGGCCCCACAAGGCACAATTTCCTCCACTGTGGACATCCTGCACCACAGAGCTGCATTTGTTACAATTTATGAACCTATAAATATATGTAGATATTATCCATCAAGTAGAGAAACTTCCCTTGTATCCCTAGTTTGCTGAGAGTTTTTATTCTCAGTGGATATTAGATTTTGCCAAGTATTTTTCTGTATCTGTTGGTCTAATGATGTGATTTTTCTTCTTTACCCTTTCAATGCAATGAACTGTATTAGTGGATTTTCAAATGCTGCAACATCCGTGCATACCTGGCATAAATCTCACTCATTTGTGTTATATAATTCATTTTATATGTTGTGGGATTTAATGTGCTATTATTTTGTTGAGGATTTGGATATATACTGGTCTGTAATTTACTTTTCTTGTAATGTCTTTGTCTGGTTTTTGTTTTGGGGTACTGCTAAGCTCACAGAATGAGAAAATATTCCATATGCTTCAATCTTTAGGAAGAAACTGTAGAGAATTCATAAAATTTGTTTTTCAAATATTTGGTAGAATTCATCACTGAACCCACCCAGGCCTGTTGCTTTCTGTTTAGCAAGGTTATTAGCAGCTGATTCATACTATTTCATATAGGCCTGTTCAGATTATCTATTTCTTCTTTTACGAGTTTGGCAGATTGTGTCTTTCAAAGAATTGGTCTTTTTCACCTAGGTTGTGAAATTCGTGGGCATAGACTTTTTCATGGTATTTCTTTATCACCTTTCTATTATTCATGAGATCTAGAGTGATATCCCTCTTTCATTTCTGATATTATTAGTTTGTGTTACTTCTTTTTTTTTTTCCCCTAGTTAACCTGGCTAGAGACCTATCAATTTAATTGATGCTAAAAAAAAAAACAAAAAACAAACAAACAAACAAACAAAAAACTGTTTTATGTTGATTTTCCCTATTGATTTTCTATTTTCAATTTTATTGATTTCTGCTCTAATTATTATTATTTATTTTTTCCTACTTACTTTGGACTTTAATTTACTTTCCTAGTTTCTTAAGGCAGAAGCATCAATTATTGATTTCAGATTTTTCTTTTTTCTAATGTATGCATTCAGTACAATAAACTTCCCTATAAGAAAAGCCTTTTTTGTACATTTTTAAATTCTAATTCCACTTTATTTGTGTATTTAAAACCTTTTTTGTTGTTGTTGTTATCTTTATTATGGTCAGTAATTGCTTAAATTTAAACACATATGTATCAGTTCTTTTGTTCACTATTGCTATGTAATTTTATTTCTTCCTTTTGGGTTGAATATTTTCCCTTAAATTATATCTTCTTGAAATTCATTCAACAAGAACTATCAGTTAGAGATCTTTAAAGCCTTATATGTATATATTTAATTTTTTTCACTCTTGACTGATGGTACTTGGATAGACAATTCTGATTGGGCATTCTCATATTCAGCACGTGAAAGTTATTTTATTAGCATTCCTTATTCTTAGCATATATTGCTGTTATTTGAAATCTTTTGTTAGTTTATGTATCATATTTGGATGGTGAATGTGTTCTCTTTGCCTACTTAGTATCATCTCTTTGAACTTATTATTCTGAATTTCACAAATGTATCTACATATAAATGTATTTATACTTATTCTTCTTAAGACATATATTGTGTCTCTTAAGTCTGAGTCATATCTGTTACTAAATATGTAAAATTATTGGTCATGTCAGCCATCTCTGAATATTGCTGTTCTTCCAGTCCCTCAATTGTCTCCTTTGGGAATGTGTGTTAATTTTATGTTAGTCTTTCTTGTATTTTCTTATCTATTTCCAAATGTTGTAACCCTATGTAGAATTCCAGATTATTTTATCACATCTGTTTTCCAGTTTACTATTATCTAGTGTTTATGTGAAAATTGTAACATATGGTTATTGGTATATTTTAAATTTTCTTCTTTTTTCATAATATATTCTTATGTGTTATATTTGAATCCTTACTTTGGTATTGTTAATCATTGTTAACATTTGTTTTCTGGTGCATATTTTACTGATCAATTACATTACATTAAATTCAAGATAATTTATTCTATTATTAAATGTACCCAATACTTTCTCAGTTTTACCAGGAGTTTCATCATGTGTGTTTTAATTTATCTGTCCTGAGTTTAGATGAAGACAAGGAATTACCTATCCTGTGCTAGTAGGTCTACAATGTTTCTGGTTCACAATTTTATTCAGATTTCTGATTTCACAAAGCTCCACAGGCTCTCAGCTCTAGTCTTACCCTACAATGTGCAAATTAAATTTAAATCTAAAGATTGCAATTCATTCTCTTACTTTCCCACTAACTCACAGCTGTCTCAATCAAATTGTAAACTTATTGTTTAGTTCTTTAGCTCCCTCTTGGTTTGTAATACCTACAATTTCTCTTACTACCTCTATTCACTTTATAATGTTTGTTTAAATATTTATTTATTAATTTATAGATTTAGATATTCTGGTGGTTCAAGTATGAATTAAAAGACTATTAAATATGTGTAAAATGTGTATGCATCTGTGTGTGTATTTGTAAGGGAAGCTTTATTTAGATTTATTTCTCATTTACCATATGGGTCATTCAGTGGCATGCCATTTTCAACAAGTAATTTCCCAGCATTTACCCAAAATAACAAAAAGCAATTAATTGTAAGTAACTCAATTTCTGTTAGTAAATTTTAGGAAATTGAGAGATAATGGAACAAAGATTTAACAATAAAGATGATTATTATAGTGGCATTTATAATAAAATTATAAGTTGTAAATAAACTATGTAATTGTCAGTGGATGGTTAAACAATTCATGACACTTCAAAGAATCAATTTGTTAGGAAGCCATTAACTTGTCATTGAAGGCTACTTATTAATTTGAAACAATGAAAAAAACAATGTGTTAACTTTAATTTGTAAAATAACTTGAATAGAAAATCTCATTTATTCCACGATCCCAAATATGTTTTTAAAATAATGGAAATCAACAAAGACATTAATTGCCTCTCAGGATTTTAGGCTATTTGATTTAAATTTTCTTCTAACATAAAACATGTTTTTATTATAATCAAAGAGAAAAACAATACATTTTAAAATTCTCAACAATGGTAACTACTAAGGCTGTCCTAACAAAAATGTTATGACGTAGGCAGAAAAACAAAAGTAAATATATTTAAACTAAAAATTACAATTCTGCTACTTATGTTAATGGATGTGATTTTAAGTATCTCACTTTGATCCAAGAAGTTACCTTGTGTCAACTTACTGGTAGAAATCTATAACTTCAGCTGTAATATTATGTCATTTTAAGGGTAGATGTTTAAGAGCAGTGATAGACATTGGTCAAATATTTTATTCTTTGCATGAAACTTGGTGTTTGTATCACTGTAGAAGGTATAATAATCTCCCAGCACCCTGAAACCCAAATTTCTTAGTAGGTTGTAGTTTGTATCATTATCAGATTTACCTAACATGATTAACTTATAAATACATTAACATACCTCTTCGTCCCAACTTTTAATTATTTTTCTTCTTTTTCTAATGATTCTGATCGCCAATTTCCAATGCATCTTTTTTTGGGGGTGGGGCTGGGGAGAGGGGTTTCCCCACACACCCAAGCATTCCCACTACCATTCAGCTCAGTCCTGACACTGTCCAGATACCATCAGGTTCCGCAGGATGAGGGCCCAGTTCCACAAGGCTGCGCTCTGTTTCAGATGCCCGTTGCAAGGCCAGTTTTTCACCAGTGCTTCTGACCAAATGGCTATAAATCAGAGGTTCTCATGACCCTCTCTTTGGGTTTTATTAGCTTTCTAGAGAGTGATGAAAATAAAAATTATATTTTCAGACAAGTTAAGAAAAATATAAATAAAACCTTTTGTCTGCCCACTTGGGCATCCCTCCTCCCCTCCAGTGTGCGCTGTGCATCCGTATTTTGCACTAACCAGAGCCCTCAAGTGGCAGAAATGCCTGCTCAACCATAAAGATAAATTTTTCTTCTGCCACCAGCCATGTAATTCCTTAGAAGATTACATTCCTTTCTTAATCCTGTAAGCGGTTATGATGACCCTCTCCTTGTACGTGCAAGTATCTTTGGAGAACTTTATGTACAATGCCTTAAAGACAGTGATTGGTGCAGAACGGACTGGGTCAAGTGACCTAGAGAGATACTGGGCCACACTTAATGGAAGTTCTTAGCTTAAATACATTTTTATGTATGACCTTATGACTGTCTAGTTATATTATTTGTATTCTGTCCATTTTACAAGATTATTGTTTCTCACATTACCAAATGTGTGACTGAGCCTCTAATTTAAAAAAAAAAATGATGGCTAGGCAGCTTGAAATAACTGATGAAATATATAAAACTATAAGATCAATGACTGTAATAGTGTAACTCTAGACGTGGGAAGAAGCAACAAGAGGGAATGATTTTCTGGACCATAACAGACTAGAAAGATAGATGGTCCAGAGGCTTTGGGATACTGGTGACAGAGCCTGGTCCAGTAATGGTACATTGACCTCAGAATGAGGGTTCCTAGCACCAGGGGATGAAATGGTCATAAAATGCCTCCCAAATCTTGGTCAAAATTATGACTAAAAGGGAGGGTTATTATAAAATAAAGAATGTTGTCTATCAGCCATTTCTACAAGAATCAAGTCATTAGCCACTGTAATCACTGACCTACAGTACTCCCTGAAAGGAAATGAGGGTGAGACACTTTGTGCTCTGGAAATACTGGGAAAACTGGACCTCAAATAGATATTTTCAGGAGAAATTTTATGAACTCAGGTTTTGCATCTTTCCATACTCAGTAAAGCATTAAAACCATTAACTAAGATACATGTTTCTTGTGAATAGCAGTAACCTTCTACCAAGATGTGTGCTTGATTGCATACACCCCAAGTCACATACAGCAAAATCACATACAGACTAGCAGTCCCCCTTTACCTCTTTGGGACTGTCCTCATGAGACAGGAAGTGGGCAGGGCACAGCAATTCAAGGAATGACAGTGATTTAACACAAAAATGGTGGAAGATTCAACTCCTGGTTGGCATTGAGGATTAAGAGGTTTGACTTCTAGCAGACCTTGAGCTTCATTGTATGCTCATTGTAACAGCAAGATCAAATAACATGCCCACAGGAACCATGACAGTCCCAAGGCTAAGCAAAAAAGGCCGAGGAATGGGCGGTGGCCCAATTCCTCATAATCTCAGACCCTTCCCCAGGGCAGATGGAATGATCCCACCTGTAGGTTTGCAAAGCTACTGAGCCCACAAAAACTGGCAACACCATGCCTAGTGGCCTTTTCTCACTCCCTTCTCTTTGGAGATGGCCCACACTCTGTCTATGGAGTGTGTACCTACTTTGACTTTACCCTGAGCATCCAATTCCCATTCCCCTTTCCTTGCCTTTCTCTTGCCTTACACTCTATGCAGTATATATCTCTCTAAATAAATCTACCTTTAGTCAACTGTGGCTCGCACTTGAATTCTTTACTGCACAAAGCTAAGGATCAACACTTGGCAGGGCACATCCCAGGGGCTCAACTGAGACCTGGGACATGGCCCTCCTCACACCTCACATCTGTTTTCCTGCATCACTCAGGGTTTTTTGAAAGACTGTCTTCTGGATTATAATCTTCAGGTCGGCTCAGATAAAATTGTCCATTTCTTTCTTAGATTAATTATCGATTAATTTTTTCATTGACAAGAGGCTCATCAAACTCAGAGAAACATTTTACTTCCTGGATTACTGGTTTCTTATGAAAGGATAGAATTTAGGAAGGGCCAAATGGCAGCGATGGATAAGGTATGTGGGATGGGTGCACCCTCTAAGAGTGTGCCACGCTCCTCAAATCTCCACTTGTTCATGGCTCCAAGAAGCTCTCCAAACCCTGTTCCTTTTGAGATTTCATGGAGGCTTCATTAAATGGACATGGTTGATAAAATCATTAGCCATTGGCAATTGATTCAACCTCTGCTCCTCTTCCCTCCCCTGAGGGTCAGGAGGGTGTTACTGAGATTGCAACCTTCTAATCACATGGCTGGTTCTTTTAGCAATAGCCAGAATCCTTAGGTGTGGTCCCAAATTTACATCATTAACATAACAAAAAGAAACAACTGGTAAAAATAAATAACTAGCCCGAAATGGAGTCATTTGTCCCCAGGACAGCAAACAAAGACTTAATTGCAGTTTCAACATCTCCCAGGAATGTGACCTTTGAACAGACAATCCGAAATTTCCTGATCAGCACTAGTGAGGTAATCTGCATAATAAGACCTTTGCCTCCTCTCCCCAGCCCTCAAAGAAACAGAAGAGGCCTGAAACAATTTTTTCTCCTTTTTTGCTAACTTGCACCACCCTCCTTCTACTTTTGAAAACCTTCCATTTTGTGCAATTCCTCTGGAGGAGCATTATTCTGTTAACTACATGAATGCTGCCTGATGTGTGAATGCTTGAATAAAGCCAATTAGATCTTCAAATTTACTTGGTTTAATTTTTGTTTCTTAACAACCATAAATCACAATATCATAGTTTCTCACACATATAAAAGAATAAAATATGCTTAATTTTGCTAGCCAATTTCTACTTATTTATTTGAGAACTGAGAATTGTTGACAAACTTTTTTATGAGAAGACAGTGCTTTCATTAACATACTTTGTAAAATCTCTCCCATGCATTTCGTTCTTTTCTCTCTGACATAAATTGCGCCAGATCCTTATTTTTTAATACGTAGATGTTTGTAATAGCCAATTAACCAACAGTCCTGGGAAGGAGCCCTAAGCTTGAAAAATCAAAGACTTTTTAAAAGTGTGTTTTCCACTATCTGTAGATCTTTTTGACTTCTTGTGTTTGTTAATTTTGCGATTCTTTCTTTGCTCGCACAAAGTTTAGCAAAAACTCCTTTAAATATGAAGATTTTAAAGACAGTTTAAAAGTTAAAACTGTGAAATAAAATTCAGACAAGAAAAAATGTAAACAAAAAAATTTTCCTCTCCCTTTGACCTCCTCTCCTGCACTGTGTGTCTGCATTGCACATTGACCACCCCCATCAGCAAGAACACCTGCTCAACCATAAGGAATAACACTCTCCTAGCATCAATAGGGTGACTCCTTAAAAGATGAAATTCCTTCTTGAGCTCGTAAGGGGTCACATGACCCATCAGGATGACACTGAGGTCTAGATTATGTAAACTGTCAATAATGTGCCATTTGATGTACAGCCCACTGTCTCAAAAAATTTATAAAACTGTGCCTTCATTTCTACCCAGCAGAACAGCTTGCAGAGCTTTCTCAGATGCTCTTCCAGCGTTATAGTCCTCAAATTTGGCCTCAATAAAACTTATAATTTTTTTTTCCTTAGATCTGTTACCCTAAATGGTAAAGACCCCAATTCTTGTCAGATCCAAAAGACAAGTTTATAGTTGGGAAATGGGGTGTTGTGTAGCAAAAGATTTTAAAAGGTTTATTTTTTTAAAAAAAGGAAAGGTGCACCCCCAAGAATGGCAGGAAGGCTGACTCAAGGGAGGAAAAGTGATGGTTTGTGTCCCCCGTTCCTCTTATACCCTTACTTAGAGGTGGTCTCTTGGCTGATTGATGGCTCTCGTCCCTGAGGTGCTTGGTAATGTGTGGTCCCTTTGTGCATGTCCTTACCCATGGTGCACACAGAAAAACCCATGGGTGGGGCCTAAACCACAATGTTAATTATAACACAATGAGCATTGGGTTGTGTCCCTTTACATCCTTTCTGCTGCTCTGCAGTTGTGGCTGTCAGGTATTAGCCAGTTTCTTGCTGGCACTCATTTAGAAGAAATAAAGTCCTTTTATGCTAGAGGCAAACATAATGGCATTTTCTGAACCATCCTCCCTCTCCTCCACCTACCTGCCCAGTGCCCCCACTTATCTAACTGCCTAACATATTCACTGATTAATTTTTGTCCACAAAACAAAACCAAGTTAAAAAAAAATACTAGAGAGATTATAAGCAACAATAGAGTCATTCTTGCAGAAGAAGAAATCAGGGGACAAAGTTAATAACTAGTTATATAGCTTAAGGAAGGAAGCAAACAAGTAAAACTTTGTAAACTTGAAAGAGAAAAATGTTCATGGAAAGATTAAAGAAGGTGTCTGAAGCTTGCTGAAGGGATGACCTATGTGTCTTTCCAGGATTTGGACAGAACTATTATTGTTTCTCCTTCAATAACCTGCTGATTTCTTAATTTCACTGAAAATTGCTTGAACCTGTGACTAAATTAACTAGTTAACTTGCTGAATTGTCTAACTTACTCTATTTATGGAATTATTGGTACGTTTGCTTGTGAAAATTTGGGCACTTTGTCTCTGTGAAATATTTTTTGGCGTCTTTAATGGTAACACCTGGGTCTGCATTTTTCCTGTGGAGAGTGGGGTGGAAAGTAGAGGCTGAGACTACGATTCTTCCAGTAGGTGGTTCAGAATTCCATATTGGGATTTCTGCTGTCTCCTGAGCCAAAAACACACTATGTAAGAGCTATGAGTCAAGTTTGTCCAGTGTCTTACTGAGGACTCTAGCCCAGAGACAGCCACTGTTCCAATGAGGAGGGGAAGGAGCTAGATTATATGCCCCAGTGCCGTCAAGATTTCAGTGAAATGTTTCTGCTAGTCACAAGGATCAGATATGTCAACTAATGACTTTAGTGCTTTTCTGTGTATAGGAAGATGCAAAAGCCTGGGGCCATTGGAATTCTTTCTTATGTATGCATTTTGACTGGGTCGAGGGTGCCCTATATCCAGAACACCACACCACAATGCTTCATCCTGAATTCCTTTCGGGGAGTGCTGGCTGTGCCTATGACTTGGTCTTTGTAGAACTGTAATGGCAGGCAACGTTCTTTGTTTACACAGCATACTATTAAGAATCATTCATTAGCAAGAACAATTTTCCAACTTTCTCTAAACTATATGTGAGTGCTTGCACACACACACACTGGCCTCAAGTTTTCCTTGACTTTAAAACTAATGTAGGACACAGTCATTTATCTGCCTTACACAATCACACATGACAGCGGGTGAGATCTGCCCTGCCCAGTTTTTCCCCAACAGACTTCAGGATCGCTTTTCACTCTTAAACAGCTCATGCTGTTAAGATGGGGGTTGGAAGTGCTAGAATAGTATTGAAACCCTCATCCTTGAGGAGCACAGACCTGGTAGAAACTTTCCCAGATCACTTATGCTGAAAAAGAAGAACTTGCTCCAAGGGACTTGATCAACCACTCTATTGTTTGGCGTATTTCAATGGAATGCCCCTTTGCTGCAGTCAGCATGTGTCTTCTAGTCTTGGCTGGAGGGCAAACTGCAAACATCTGCTTAGTGTTTCAGAGTAAGAGGATTTGATAGTTGTTGGAGGTTGGTAGTAAAAGGAGAAATTCTTCAGTTAGGCGTCAGGATATTTTCAAAGACAGCATTGAATATATTGTTGTAACTTGTCTAAAAGGCTTAATTGGCAATTTAAAAACATAATTGTTCTCTAGTGTGGATTGTGTAACTAATTGTTTAATTAATCCTTTTGAGCAAATTTCACAACAAAAGAATTTCCTCAAGGAATAGCAATAAGAGAGAAGAGCAGGGTAGCAGAGAAAGAAAGGCAAGAGGTGGAGGGGTGGGACAAAACACTGGCGTCACTAGTAGACAGAGATAAATCGGAGGATGTTCTACTGAATTAGCCTCTGGAGATGGCAGTTTAATAATCTACATTTTAACAGAAGTAGCATACAAAAAGACATTCATTTTTTAAAATTATAGTCAGTTTTGTTCAAGGTCTATCCTAGTTAATGCATAATTCTCTTTCATAATTCCTAGATTCCTGGGGCTTACATGCATATATGTAAATATATAATATAATTTCATAGACTCCACAAAAATATGTAAATGTAAGCTCTTGAATATAAACTGCAGGAATTATATACAATATGACATGTTTTTTAAACTCTTGAGCAGATGGGAAATTTTAAAGGAAATATGTGACCATATTTTAAGCTACCCCTTGATTTGAATTTTTTGGGATGAGAGGAGTTTAGGTAGGTCCATATCAAATCAAACCAAGCAAATAGGTACTTTAAAATATTCCTTTAGCTTTTATATTTCTACCAACCTGAAATATGGGGTAGGAAACTAAAAATAGAAAATAAAATCTTGTGAAAATTTGATAATAAGAATAGTCAGGGATTTCAAAATGTAGAATAGATAAACAAGATTGTACTGTGTAGCACAGGGAAATAGATACAGGATCTTATGGTGGCTCACAGCGAAAGAGAATGTGACAATGAATGTATGTATGTTCATGTATAACTGAAAAATTGTGCTCTACACTAGAATTTAACACAACATTGTAAAATGATTATAACTCAACAAAAAAAATGTTTGAAAAAAAAGAACAGTCAGGTTGGCAGCACAATTGGATACGGATATTGGATATCTTTCATGTTACACATATGGTGTGACACAGAGATTTTCTGTTGTGCAAATATGTTTATATATAAAAATATATGAATAGAAAGTATATTTTGTGACATGTACATACGCTTGAAACCTAAGTCTGTTGTTTCTAGCAGCATAATGTACAGGGTGATACCAATTTACCAGAAAAAAAAATCAAACCAAATATTAAAAAACACAATTCCAAATTGATGCTAGGGATTTGAGCTGATGAGAGAGCTTAGGAGAAGGGCTCAGTTCAGATGTAAGAATCTTGACTTCCTTCTCCAGTTGTAACACTTTCTTCCTCTTGTCTCAGTCTAGACTATTTTATCTCTAAACCAACTACATAGCTGTTATCCAGAAATATCACTTCTCAGGTCTTTAGTTTTGTTCAACTGCTTCCTGAATCCAGTGTCTGTCTATTTCTTGATGAATGTCACCTTTTAGCCAGAGTACATCCTTTACATGCTTCATAACACAGTGTCCTTCCTTTAAGAAAGTAGGTTTTAAATGTTAGAAGTTTAAATGGAAGAAACAATAAATTAAGCACAAAGGAGCGTGTGTTAACATGACCTACAGGAGGCAAGTTGTGTTTATACCAGACACTCTCCAGACTTTGAGGTTAGAGCACCAAGGAGGCAGCAAAGCTGGGACATATTCCTTTGTGCTCAGAGCTCTTAGGACATAATCTTCCCATGTAGAGTAACAGGAACAGCAGGTGTGGCACCAGCAGCAGGGGCATTAAAATAGCAGTCATTTGTGATCTTGTTTTGCCTACAGAGGGCGTCACCAAATAGCCTCTCTTCTGAGCTAACCTCACTTCTAGGTGCCCAGCAACTACTCAGGGAAGGTTAATTTCTGAGCTTCTATGAGGTTTTAGCAGCACTGTATCAATGACTCTGGCCCAGTCATACCACACGTGCTCTGCTGAGGCATGGGATTCCTAAAGGAGGGCGCAAAGGGTTTCACTCCACCATCTCAGACACAAGTTCAAAACGCAAATGCTACTGAGAAGTAAGTAGTGTGGAATCAATAACAGGTTTTTTTTTTTTCTCTTTTGAAAAGAAAGAGAGAAGAGAAGGCAGGAATAGGACTTCAAGAGGGGTGAAAACTTTAGCAATATGAAGAGGCCACAGATACATACAAAAATGTCAGTCTTATTTCATTTATGGCTTCATACCAAACATTTTTACCTGTTTTTAGGTAACCTGTGCAGTAACTATGTACATTTGACTGTGTACCTTAATATAGAATCTACATTTTGAGGGTGAATTTTTACCTTTTCTGCCCTCCCTGCAAACTAAATTTTACTTTTACAATAATCAACTAGGCAGTGACCCAATTATTCTAAAGGAATTATAATTTTGTATTTTAATGATTACACTAGAAGACATTATTTGAGAAAATTGAACATATAGAGTACGTTATGTATGTTATAATAATTTATGTGTATGTCTGTATACTAAAGACCTCTGAATCATAACTGCAATAAGATTTTGCTGCTAGCCTATAATCTTACTTCCTAAATGAATTGATGAAGCACTGGACCAAGCCTTGTTAAGGACAATCTGAGTATTTTGCATCTCTTTTCGTATCATCCACTGCTCTACCTAGACATAAAGGTGATGTTTCTGGGGAACCATGTTTTCCATTAAGAATCTGAGCATTTTCTTGAATTAAATCTGATACTCTAAATGCTGAGAATTCTGTCTCTATATGTATTTATTTTAAAAATTAGACTTTAAGTAGAAGGTTTCATTAATTTTGCTGTTTATAAGATGTATTGTACTGATTTCAGTTACTTGTTAACATATTTGCTTCCCCATTATATTATTTTTGCATGACAGTCCTCTGTGGGTCTCTTTTGCTTCTTCACGTCTTGCTGGGTATGCCAATAATGCAAGACTTACCCTATCTTTACGTGGCCATTTTTCAGGATTGGATTTGCAGAGAGAAAAGTAGAGGAATGAGAGAAAGGTTCCCCCTGGAACAAAGGGCAGGTTTGCATATTGCCCACTATAAAACAGTGGCTTTCTTACCTTGTGGTCCTTTGCCATGATGTAAGCAATCTGTGTGTGCACCCTCTATCTGGATGCTGCACGTCACCCCTGTGGGTTTTGTGGGGCAGGAGAACTGACATAAACATGAGTCCCACGTCACTTGCTGTGCTGTGAATCATACAGTCCCTTTCTCTCCATCTTCTGCCAGACTCTATGAAAGAGTAAAAGGCAAGCTCATTAGCCTATAAAATCAAGTCTTAGACTCTTATACCTATCAGCTCCCTAAAGTGAGGTCAGGGGCAGTGTCTTCTTTATTTATTTATATTTCTTCAGTGCCTTAAAAATTGCCTGGCACTTAAAGATGATTCAGTACTGTGAGATCACGAATGACTTTTGTTGTTATAGCACTAATACGTGATTTCTCTAAATTGAAACATTACAACTGATCCTCACAACTTTGAAACAGAAGGAAGTTTGTTATTCTCTGACATGATGCTGAGAAATCTGAAATGCTTCTGCTCAGCATAACAGTTCTCTCTGTGTTCGGGCAATAATAAAAAAATTTATAAGGACTACTGTAGATTTGGGGCAGGAAAAAAACATAACTTCCTGGTTTACTGCTACATGGAAAAGGCTCAATGGAATTCTCAAAGTGTATTTGTTTGCGGCTGTTCCCTATGTCTCAGTATTAACCATACCATGTCTACCGTGATCTTCAGTGGATGGGTAGGGTGGGGTGGGTAATGGTTACGTCACCGTTTTACAGGATTAAATAACAGTGACTATCAGAAGAAACTGTGTTCTTTTGTGTCCTTGCCCATATGTACTTGAATTGAGACCATGCAGTTTAAGATGACTTCTCTTTCCTGCTCATGTCAAGATAACAAATATACTCCATCTCTGTCCTTCGTTCTTTAATGATAAGTTCTCCTGTGTTTCAAGTGCTGTGTTGGGCCAGTCAGATGCCCTTCAAGACTGAGACTCTTCAAGACCACTGACGGCTAACAGCTTAGCTTCTCTTCAGAGAGTCCACTGACCAGCGGGAACTGCTCCAGCGGAAGTAATGTTTCCTCCTCGGGACAGGAGACTCTGAATACCCGACTGATGTAAGGGTAAAAGATCTGGCCTCCTTAGCCAATTCAGAACATCTCCAAATTGCTATTCTTGTTCAAAGCTCCATGTAGGGTTGGCTGAGGCCTCTTTTGCAACTACATTGTAGTTCAATTTCTCACTTCATCTAGTCTAATTTACCTGCTACCTGAAAATCTCTCCCAGAGTCTACATCCAGGGAACCTAAATTATGACATTTGGTGTGAGAGCAGGTCCTAAACAATAGCCCCTTAGTAGATTTTGGAGCAGAAGACTGATAACTCCTGGCATAACTACAGCAGTGAGGTTCTGAAAATTGTTAGTGGCTCAGTGGCAAACAAGGTGAGGTACCATGGAAGAGGGTACACTGGCTGATGCAGTATCTTTGGCCTTTGAAAGTTACAAAAGTGTGGAAATTATAAGGACACTGGAACCAGATGTTATTGCTGGGTGTTATCAAGGTACAGAAGAAAGTTTAAAAAAAAAGCTGTGGGGTGATTGATCCTCAGTCTAAGGCAGAGTGTAAAAGTCAGTGGGCCTCCTTGACAGCACATAAAGAAATTTTCAATTCCTTCAAGCTAAAAACAACAAAACAAAAAAAAGGGATCAGGGCAGACTTAGTTTTAAGACTAGCAGAACTTCAAAAATATCTGACTTCTTAGCCCAGCAATTCTACTGTAATAAAATCAACTCCTCTATCATATCAAGGGCTTAAGGTGGAATATGTGGGTCCCTGAGCTTTTGATGAGAACCTCTGTGACCATATGCTCAAAAATCTTGAAATTCCAAATTCCCCTAAACCCTCTGTGACTAAAGAAGTGCCCATATTTCCAGTTAAGAGTCTCGGTCCCCTCCTTGTTTGAGGGTAACGCAAAGACATCTGCCTTGGAACACAAAATGCAGATGGAGGCTATGTTGCAAGCAGCACTGTTGCTTTGGCATTTAACTCAGCAAAACCTGTGGAATTAGGAGTCTTGCAGGAGGAAAAATGCCACATGGAATTAAAGCAAGCCCCTGTGGGAAAATTTTAACATACACCCCAGACCCCAGAATTCTGGCATCAAGCCATGCCACCTGCATCAAAACTTCTTATTCCATTTGAAAAACAGGTTAGTACACTAAACCTTGCTAGAGATACATAGTACAAGCACGAACATGCAGCCAGAGCTGCCCACACCAACCGAGGCATAAGGTTAGGCAGAACCAGCAGGAATCCATCACATGTTAGCAGTGGTGCTTCCCGGACTGGACGAGAGTGGGGCCAATGAGCACAAGTAAGTTGCATGAGAGGGTAGCCTAGGGGGAGGATATAGCTCAAGGGGCAGAGTGCATGCTTAGCATGCATGAGGTCCTGGGTTCAATCCCCAGTACCCTCATTGAAGAAAAGAAAACTATTAATAAACAGACCTAATGATCTCCCCCTACTAATTAATTAATTAATTAATAAGAAGGTAGCCTAGACTCCCAGGTGATGCACCATTATCATTACATGGGTGCCTCTCCCTCAGATCATTCCTATGTCATCACAGGATTGTGTACCTTAAGACAAACTGACCAAAGAAGACCAATTGTGGTACAGGTGTGTATTGGCTTGATTTTGAGGTTGAAACTGAAAATGGATCACTGCTGCAGTTTAGCTACACTCAAGAGTAATCTGACAGGCAGGGGTGTGGGGATATCCTTCTAATGGGAACTCCACATTGCACAGCCCTGAAAGTTCATATTGATGGAAAGAAAAGTAGCCTGAAGCAAGGATGTATATGGATTCAGGAATATTTTGGATATGACAGAGAAGAACAATAGTGGATACACCCCTGAGCTCCCCCTTCAGGATCAAGATATTCCTTCTTCCAATAACTAGGGATGTGGACTGCTGGTGGCTCACAGCTGGGCTCTTCTCTTGCAATTACTTTGAGCCTAAAAGTCTACCTCCCTAGGGTCATTCTCCTTCCTCAGGAATAGTTCACATCAAATGACTAGTCAATGATAGGGTTCAAGGTCCAGGTCAATTTGGGACAACTTTAAAGAGCCATCCCAACTTCAGTGCAATATGTGATATGAATTGTGGTATCAGTTGCAACTGCATCACAGTTTAATTTCCCTGTCTGCCCAATCCTCCTATCCTCAGTGCCTTAGTGGTGTGTTTACTAAGAACATTCTTCCTAACAAACCTTCTGCATGCAATCTCGGTCTTGAAATCTGCTATGGTCTGAAAGTTTGTATATTCTCAAAGTTCATACGTTGAAATCCTAATGTACAATGTGATGGCATTAGGAAGTGGGGCCTCTGGGAGGTAATTAGGTTATGAGGGAGGAGCCCTCCTGAATGACATCAGTGCTCTTACAGTAAAAGGCTGCAGAGAGATCTTTCAACTCCTTTGACCTGTTAGGACATAAAGGGAAGACGCTTTCATGTGAATCAGGAAGTGGCCACCAGGAGCCACCACGTCGAGTCTGCTGGTGCCAATAGTTTAGACTTCCTAGCTCCCAGAACTGTGAGAAAGAAATCTCTATTGTTTACCAGCTACCTAGTAGGTAATATTTTGTTATAACATCCCGAGACATGGCCTAAGACAAAATCTCTTTCTGGGGAAATCAACTTCTTGTTTCATTTATAGTTTACTTTTTCCTACCTCTAGGCAAATTTTCCACCTACTATCAAAATGTCACATGCAGTCAATTCCTATTTTAGATACTTCTCATCCATTTCCTGCCCTCATGTAATTGTTCATAAATAACATTTTCTTTTCCTGTAAACTCTTCTTTTCTTCCCTACTTCTCCAGGAACTAATTTTACTTTAAATCACTATTTACTCTTAACTTTTTGGGGGGGAGTTGAGGGCAAGGGAGGTAATTAGGTTTATTTATTTAATTATTATTATTTTTTAATGGAGGTAATGGGGATTGAACCTGGGACCCCATGCATGCTAAGCATGCACTCTACCACTTGAGCTATACCCCCCCTAGTCTTAATTTTGTAATGACCACTTTTATTTTACAAGCAATGCTCCTTCTCTATGCTCTTAAAAACACTTGCATCATGAATATGACCATTAACATATTCTATTTTACATTATTTATGTTTTGTCTACATATTGGGCTATGGAAACAGTGCTCTGTGGATTAAGAACTTGAGGAAATATTCCTAAAATGCAGTTTCCTACGTCCAAATTAATGGACCCGGGAAAATATATGAGTTATCTGTTGGATGCAAGGCAAAAATGGATTTTAGAGTCAGAAGGATCTAATTGCAAATCACAACTCTCCCACTTTAAGATTGCAAGTTATTTAATCTCACAAAGCCCAGATTTCTTCCCTCATCTATAAACACAACACCTTATCTTAGAGCAGCATTATAAAGATTAAATAATTCACAGAAAGAGCTTAGCATCATTCTGAATACATGGGTTCAGTAAGTGGTGAGCGTTTTTATTAATGAAGGAACACCTTTTTATCTCCCTGAGATTCCTAAGCCTGATCTTTGAATAAGGTAGGTGTTCAGTGAATGCTTTTGACATGACTTTTAATGAATATTCTCCAATATTTTTCATAAAGAAAACAGTCAGGATATTAATAATAGGTTCCTACAATGGCATTGAATTTTAAACCTCTGATGAAAAGGATAACAGCAAGGCAAATACTGAGTATGCCCCTCATGATCTTCAATAGAAACTATTTTAGAAATGTAAAAATCTGAAAATATAAGGCTCCCCATACTCTAATCATAGGGTTGTACTTTCACTGCCCAAACCTAATCCTGCTTAATGTTGGCAGGTGGTTTTAAAATGTATATTAATCCAAACAAGTACTAAGGAAAAACTATCTCGTCTACTTTGTTTCTTTGAAAATCTGCCCCAAATATACTTCACTTTCTTTATTAAAAAAAAAAAAAGTCCACATAGAAACACAGAATTGTCTTATTAATTCAATATTAGTGCAATGCTTACAAAAGGACTGTGTCTAATTCAGGATGATGGTAATAAAATACAACATTAAAAAATTGTAAAGATTTCAAGAAGAATATACAGAAAGATTTAATATGGGTTATGTGGAAAATTACATCTGTTAGAAAATTTTGGAAATGTGCTAATTTAGATAAAAAGCCAGCTAAGGAACTTTAAGCATATGAAAATTTGAAGAAAATAATGTGCTGTTTTTATAATTACAAATATAAAGTCATTATAAAATAATTAAATAGTATAGAAATATTCACACTAAATTATGAAAGTCTTTTTTCATCTA
Source organism: Camelus bactrianus (assembly GCF_048773025.1). Taxonomy (NCBI): domain Eukaryota; kingdom Metazoa; phylum Chordata; class Mammalia; order Artiodactyla; family Camelidae; genus Camelus; species Camelus bactrianus. The sequence goes on along the minus strand of NC_133567.1, from coordinate 17,855,842 downwards.
TCAATCCTTTCCCCAGAGGTAACCTCTATTTACAGTTTGTATATATAGTTTATATTTTTTCCCATGCCCTTAACATATACATGTTAAATATATTTGATTCATTTTTATACGGGACATGATGAACATCTTTATTTCCACAGAAATATAGTTGAAATAAATAAGGAAAAGCATACTGGCAAATGTTCCCTGATTAATAAATTCCTTCCTAGGACTTTGACTATGGTTAAAATGTGGTTTGTAGAAACACAGGAATAAAGGCATGTGACTAGGAATGAGAATTCTCTTTCTAGCTTGGGTTTGACTCTTTATTATCAACACTCCTTAAGTTTGTCATTTCTTTAGTCTTGTTAAAGTTACAAGGAGATAAAATGTGAATTTTTCTTCTGTACTTTTTTCTCGAGTTATAAAGTTGAAATTGATATTTGGTTATGAAAAGGACTTCTTTTGAGTTCACATATGGTTAAAATATGGATCTCTCACAATCCTTTATAAATTCTAATATTGCATAATTCTGTGGTTAACAAAGCAAATGAAAAAAATAAGAAAACAAAACAACAAGCTATTTTAGTTAGTTCCATTTCTTTTGCCATTCTATTTCTTTCTTGGCCATTGCTGTCAATCAAGTATAATTGTAAAATTGCCTTGTAGATGGATAGAAATTGAGACTAGTTTGAAACTCATTTTCTCTTTTAGCCCAGTCTGACAATTCAACTCCATGCCATTTCTTGGACACACAATGGATAACAACCCTTTATTTAAAGGACATCTGGACATCAATATAATTTGATTTTCATCTACAGGAGGCTGTCTGTGTGTGTGCGTGCGTGTGTGTGCGTGTGTGTGTGTGTGGTGTGTTCAGATTAATATTGAAGACCTAAGCATATGAATGATCATCAGCAGGAATAGTAAAGGAAGTTAAATGAGGAGATTATAATCAGAAACACAATAATGGGAAACTTGCTTAATGAGGACATTGGTGCCAAACTACATTATTCATAGGACATTCTGATTAGAGACAAATGCAAAATGAAACATACATTCCTCGGCAGAAGACTTCATTTACATTTCAAATAAATACTATTACTCCAACCTTTGGCTGAGAAAATGAGCCTTCATGCTGAATAACTAAAGACTCCCCCAAAGATAATGGTGTACCAAAAGTATTGTTCACGAACAAATGGAGGAGTCAACTACATTTTCTTGATTTTGAGAGTCACAATTCATTGTATATTCCAGTATAAGGCACATTTTCATTCCACTAATAAATGTACTAAATTCAGGATCTCTGCTCATGAAACAAAGCATGGCTATAAATGGATTTATACATTTCACCATTTTATTATATTCTAATAGCTCCCTTCTTTTTTTAAGAGTCAATCAGCTCAACTGATTAAAGCAAAGTGATAATGAGACCAGTATTATGGATCATAGCTTTTCTCGTTAGATTTCTTGGCCATGAAATAGAATCCTGGCTTTAAGTTGACCATATCACAATGCTACAAAGTGAAGATGAATTATCTCAGAACACATATCCCTAGTGAGTGTGTGTTTTGTGAATATGTGTGTGTGTGTGTGTGTGTGTGTATAGAGTAGGATGCTTATCACAATCACCTGTAGAATTTCTGTGCATTACAGAGTCTCCTTTGGACATAGAATATGAGTTGAGAGTGGTTACTGTAGGTTGAGAGCTTTCTGCAGGAATTCCTGGAAGCCAGAGTTGAGAACAAGTAGTGAAAGGAAACATCAAAGTAAAACTCTAAGCACTAATTTTACGTTCATGCAATTTTGCTACTGAAGAGAATCCATAAAGTGAAAAGATACTTTTTGAATGGGGCATAAACTAGTGGATAGACTTTTAAGTGGAGAGTGATTACTTTGTTTTGTGTGGAGAAAAAGTAAGGACTGGAGATCCTCTTTGATGGAATACAGAGAAAGAAACAGGCAAAATACATCTTAAAGTTCTGTCAGTTTAAACTCTTTGGTACTTGATTTCCTTTGTCCTATCATTAATCTTTGTAAAACTTTCACCAGAAGGAAAAAACAAACAAACAAACAAGATGTATACCCTTGAGTAAAAAAGACAAGACAAACAAACAAAAAGCAAGAAAAGAAAAAGGGAAAAACAAGAAAAGTGAAAACAAAAATCTTAAGGAATTTATAACTATCTATGATTAGTGATATTGACACTAGACACTGAGGGGAAAAAAAAAATCTGAGGAGAATTTGGGCTCATAGTCTTGTGCTAGGAGACTACATGGTGGTTCCATGAGGCTGTAACTGAGCAGGACCCTGTGGTGCCTTCCGGGGTCAGACTTCTCACTCATATCCTCTGCTGCAGCTCCTCTCTGAACACCCAGGTAATAGCATTGCATGTATATTTCCTGAGTTTTTTCAGATGCTAAAAATCACCACCAATGGGAAGAAATTAACTACTTGATGATTAAGAGCCCGTGGCCCCCAGACCTTCTGGCACTTAGGGGTTGGTGGTGTTGACCGCCCTGTTACCTCCACGTCAACCAACCAGAGAACTGTGCACAGCTGATCGCACAACTGTGACCCCACCCCATTACCTGGCTTCTAAATATACTTTCCTGAAACCATTTGGGGAGTTTGGGGTTTTCTTGGGCATGAGCCACCCTGTCCTCCTTGCTCAGCCCTGCAGTAAACCTTTCTTGTCTCAAACTCCCATGTTTCAGTTTGTTTGGCCTCGGGGTGCAGCGGGCACATGAACTTGCCTTCGGGGACAATTTTGGTGAGCCACCAGGAGTCTGTGTCAGTGGCAGGTCGCCCCCAGCCGGGGGTAGCCCCTTCCCTGGGTCCCAGCAGCTGCCGGAGATCCCTTCACTCCCAGGAACCAGGAGGGGTTCTTCCTAACAAGCACCAGCCGCCCCGCCCCGCCCAGCAAGAGGCTGTTTGGAGCTGAGACACACTTCAGAGTTGCCTGGGGGTGAGTGACTCCAGCTCACACAGGCTGGGAAATCTCTCCACCCCACCTGGGCTCATTCCCACTGGGATGTGAGCTGTTCTGGGCTCATTGGGAGCCACTCTGGGTCTGTTCTCTTTTGAGAGCTGGGCCAATCTGTTGGAGGCCTCCGTCTGTGAGTGGAAGTGGAATTTGGGGGCCGCATCTTGTGTGAACTTTTGTTTAGGGGACCGTGTTTGTTGTTTGTGTGTGAGTATCAGAACTTGCATTGGTCAGTTGAGACAGCTTTGAGTCATGGGGCTCATGTGGGACAACACCAGGGTGTCCTCCCCTATGGTGTTGGCCTCACCTGTGGTGGAGCTTTGCTCAAGACGGTCCCTTTCTCTGGGGCACTGGTTGGGGTTCTCCCTGTTGGACTGATGGGGCTTGCTTTGGCATCTCCCTTTTGGGGCCAGGGAACTGTGACCCTGAGAGCCTGTTTTGAATTGTTTTGCTTGATATTTGATACATCGGCTGTGAATGATTAAGTGTGGATGATCACAGCTCTGTTCCATCATATGTAGTCCTCCTAGGGTATATTTTGAAAAACTGAGGTATAGGGAAGTGATTCTGGCTTATACACAGTTTAACTTAAACTTTATTGACCAAAGTGGCCTGTCTTATGGCCTTTTGGGCATGCATTTTACAAAATCCGAAGGGGATGAATTTGAAAGTCAAAACAGAATATCTGTGGTTCAGACATTCAAGGTAAAACTAGGTGGCCACTGGGGGTGTGATTTCAGACATGTTCTTATGTGGTTGAGAACTCAGACTTTCTGAGCTGTCATACTCGGGACACCACCAACCATTCTCCAAGCAGTGTCTGCTGGAAGCTGCAACCTTATGACTTCAAGGTCTCCTCTTGTAGCTATTAAATTTTTAGACAATAAAATTATTTTAGATGTTAGCAGAGAAAAAGGAGACGTGTCGTGGCCAATAGCTCCTATTGCATGTAAATACCACATCAGAAGTTAAAAAGTACTTAGATTAAAAGTAGATGACTGACTACAAGTCTCGCCTAAAGTGACAGATCCAGACTGGTTTTCAGGCTTAGTCTTCTGAGCTTTTCTGGTAATCGGCAACGAGATCTATTTTGTCTATTAAAGTTCTGGTTGTCACTCCTCCAACTTTTCCTAATTGGGTCTGTTGGCACAAAAAGGTGGGCTAAAGATTGTGATCTTAATCATACAAGACTCGGGTCCAGGACTTGAAATCTGGGGATATTTACCATTCAGTGTCCATCCCCCAAACTGAGACAGGGCGAGTGCCATTTCAGCAGGAAGTAGTCGGAGTGGCTATTGGCCCCTTGCCTGAAAGATGGGAAGACTGAAGGATGACAGGACTGGAGATTTAGACCGAGTCCCCCTGGAACTGAGTTCCTCTGCTGTTTGTGATTAACCTCTCTGACCAAAACATTATTTGACAGGCATTAGACCTTTCTGGTCTATACCTGTTCTCCTCAAGACTGAGACGTATCGAAGCAAAGGGGGGAAATTGTAACCAAGCAGGAACCTGTGGTGCCTGAAATATGCTTTGCTGAAACCCTTCAGAGAGTTAGGGGTTTTCCTGAACATGAGCCATCCTGTCCTCCTTGCTTGGTCCTGCAATAAACCTTTCTCTGCTCTAAACTCTGATGTTTCAGTTTGTTTGGCCTCGTGGTGCAGCGGGCACACAAACTTGCTTTGGGTAACAAGACTTATGTGTGTAGTTTGAAAAACATGTCCATGTCATCCTTGCCCTGTACCTATTCCAAGATCTTTGGTGAAAGACATTTAGATGTAGGTAAGAAAAGATTCAGTCTTCACATAAACTAAATATCTTACACAGCATTAAATTTCACTAAGGATGCACACAATCATGAGATACAGGTGAAGCAGGAGGATGTGTAGAGTACCCCACATGGCTCTTTGGGTCCTTCTTTCCTGTCAGGGTCCCATACTCTCCAAGTGGAAGGACACTGGGTTACTAAAGAGGTTTCCAGGTTAAAGTCAAACAAAGTAAACTGGTTCTTAATTACTGAAGTCGGAGCAAGTTTTGTTATTTGTGTTATGTATTGTTAACTATATACTAAGCAGTTTTCATTGTTTGGTATTTATTCTCCCAGTGATTATACGGTGTATATAGTTATTCTAGATTAATAACTGAGATGCAGAAGAAAAGAAAAGAGGTTTCCAGGTTCACTCACAAAGACGTTAGAATGAATTTGGGTTATGAAATATCTCCATTTCATACCCCAGAGATTTGTATAGCTTACGTGACAATCTCCAGAGAGTCATACCTCATAAATCCATAGATTATAGATTTGCTTATTGTGAGCAGTCCCGAACCAGGGTCATGCTGCACAGAGCAGCTCATGCAGTGGGACTCTCCTCGCAAATACCATTGGTCTATAAACCAAGAGGTCAGTTATCAGCATGTTTACAAGGAGCCAAGTTATCTGCCTTCTTTCTTTCTCCAGAAACATCTCCCCACTAGTCAAGAGTGGAATATTTCATAGGACAGCTATTTTTAATTCCTTTCTCCCCAGTAGGCTAAACTTCCACTGAATTCATTTTTGGCTTTAATCATAGAGTAATGGATATGTTAGCATTTTCTGACATATAATTATTGATATATTAGGGTATATTATAAACCTATTTTATATTGTATATTTATATAATATTACACATGAAAACTCAGAGGACTCTTAACATAGGTAGGGTATTGCAAAGAAGTCGAGATGTTTCCAAAAGGGCACCTAGCTGGTGCACTTCTGAGTTTGAAGATGGTGAACTGATGCAATATACTTAGATTTTTCACAAACACTTTAACAACAGAGTTAAATGTCTGGCTATCTTTGAAGCTCCTAGAATTGCAACAGAACTGGGATGTTTTTGGTAGTAAGACTGGAAAAAACTAAATACATCTTTGGATTGTAGAGTGTGTGCCAAATCTGTTAATACAAATATACTATTTCTTCCTGTCCCACCAACAAAATGTGCTTGTTTTGTGCCACATACCCTTAGTCAAGGGCTCCCATAACAATGTAATTCGATTTACTAATATTGTAGTTGGCAAGAACAAATGTGACTCCATATTAGAGCTATTCCTTTGGCTCTAATCCTGTGATCTGTTGCCTGTGCCTAGTCATGCTGATGGTTCTGCACCTTTTGTAAAATAATGTTATCTGTAGCCTAAAATATACAGGGTAGCCTATTCTCAAGGCTCTGACCTTTAAAGGCATAACACTTTCCCATTTATAAAAAATAAAGAGTTGCAGAATAGGAAATGACATTTGTCTTACTGAAGGTTTACAGGGACACCGTGACTGGAAGCTGCAAAAACAAATGATTCTGACCAGGAAGTTTGCAACAACCAACCACGCCCCCTCCCCTTTTTAGTATGAAAGGAGCCTAAATTCTGACTTGAGGAAGATAGTTCTCTAGGACATTAGTCCTTCACTTTCTCAGTCTGCTGGCTTTCTGAATAAAGTCATTATTCCTGCCCCAACACCTTGTTTCCTGATTTATCATCCTGTCATTCCACGAGTAGGACGAGTTTGGACTTGGTAACAATATGTTAATGAAAGAAGCAGTTTAATGTTTACATTTCCCAGATAACAATTTCTAGAACCTTAGATGACTTAACCTAAGTAATGTAATAAAATTTTTGTTTTAGACAGTGAACAAATCTAGTTTATCCAATAATCTATAATCCATTTTTTTTGTAGATTAACTACTCATTCTAACTGACTGCAAATTGCATTTATCTCTTAGGAAACAATACTAAATGCTTTCTTTACAAAACAAGTTATAAAAAATGAGGTATTTGTCTTCATCTCTGCATTTTTAGTTTTTCTTTAAAAAAATCATTTATTTTCTCAATCAACAAGCAGATGAGAAAGCCACTTTCTTACTTTGAGAATGATGCATGTATTTCATGTAAATTACAATTTAATACTTCAAAACAAGCTATAAATGCAGCTGAAATGAACATTTATTCCTACAGTCATTTCCTAGAACACACAATGCCCACAGCCATAACTTGATATGAATAATGGTGCTATTAATTATTAGCGCTGTTGTTTTAATTGAGTACAGGGTATGATGATATTTATTCAAATGCTCATCAACTACATGTAATAATTGTTTGGCAACGTGCTGTAGTAAGTGACACAGTCACTATTAATTCCTACGGTACTCATTGTTAGAATATGAATCATACTCAATTGCTTCAGTATTCATGTAGATATAAACTGTAATTCTACAGTTGTAATTCCACATTGTAACTTGCCAGAGCATTAATTAATACTGCTGTGCAAATATGAGAAGATAAGTTACATACAGAAATGAAGCAAGGAAAGCCATGAATTTAAAGTTCCAAATTATACCACTTTCTATTTTGATAACTAGTAGTTTTGATCACTGTGAAAGAACTGCCAAAGATAGGAGGTGGCCCAATTAATTGACCCACATCTCTGGCACCCAGTGGGTTGTTGGAGAATCTGAAAACTTGGATCCTCAAAATTAATGCTAATTTCAGGAAATTCATCTCACCAGAAGGCCCTTGCCTTACTAATGTTCAAAGTTTCTTTGTGTTTAAATACCTCAGGGAAATAGCCATCTTTGTATTATTCCATGTATGGGTAGATTTCTTGAGGAGAGAAGTCACTGTTTTGCAGGCACCCAGGCAAATATTGTGTGGTCATATAACTAGTGCTGACAGGTGTAATTACAACTACATAAAAAAAAGACAATGTCTAGTTTACAATGTTGAGTTTCAATGAGTGCAACCGTGGTGCTGCACAGGTGCAAAAGGTGACTGTGGACTTGACCTACCAATCTACTGGCCATGGCTTTGTAAGTTTGGGCAATTTGATTAAACTCACTGTGTGTCAGCAGTTTGGTCTTTTTTTTGTTTTTGTTTTTGTTTTTAACATTTTTTATTGATTTATAATCATTTTACAATGTTGTGTCAAATTCCAGTGTTCAGCACAATTTTTCAGTTATTCATGGACATATACACAATCATTGTCACATTTTTTTCTCTGTGAGTTATCACAACATTTTGTGTATATTTCCCTGTGCTATACAGTGTAGTCTATTCCACAATTTTGAAATCCCAGTCTATCCCTTCCCACCCTCCACCACCCTGGTAACCACAAGTCTGTATTCTCTGTCTGTGAGTCTATTTCTGTCCTTTATTTACACTTTTTTTTTGTTTGTTTGTTTGTTTTTGTTTCTTAGATTCACATATGAGCGATCTCATATGGTATTTTTCTTTCTCTTTCTGGCTTACTTCACTTAGAATGACATTCTCCAGGAGCATCCATTTTGCTGCAAATGGCATTATGTTGTCGGTTTTTATGGCTGAGTAGTATTCCATTGTATAAATATACCACCTCTTCTTTATCCAGTCACCTGTTGATGGACATTTAGGTTGTTTCCATGTTTTGGCTATTGTAAATAGTGCTGCTATGAACATTGGGGTGCAGGTGTCATCCTGAAGTAGATTTCCTTCTGGATACAAGCCCAGGAGTGGGATTCCTGGGTCATATGGTAAGTCTATTCCTAGTCTTCTGAGAAATCTCCACACTGTTTTCCATAGTGGCTGCACCAGCAGTTTGGTCTTTTAAACAGAGATCATGTCATTCCTACCTATAAGAAGGGGGATGCATCAAATAATTTATTTTGAGACTTTTATCAGCTAAGTTATCCAGCTAAAATCTATGATCGTAGACTACTTGTTTGGACTACAGCCTACTGATCTTTCCTTTGTCTCAAAGTCTGATATTTCTTTTGTTCTAGGGTGTGTGTGAGCATCTTGTGTGTGTCTTCCTTTCTCTTTTTCTGTGTATGTGTGTGTGTGTGTGTATGCATGTATACTCAGCCCAAACTCCTAATCTAATGTCACATTGCATTTATCTTTTCCATGTTGGTTTTAGCCTCCCAAAAGTAACAATCATGAAGATTACTTGGGCTTCTCCTGGTGAAAGTTAAGGTCTTAGTTACATTTTCTTTTTTTTTGCCAGGTATGCAGAATATATTCTATGTTTCACATGAACAATTGATTGATTAACATTTTTTAACCTTCTATTCCAAATACTGGCTTTTTGAGTGCCTTTTATCGCATTTATTTCCTTTGCTAAGCTGATAGTTTTAAAGTGATACCTTCTTGATTTTCAATTTTTCTTACCTTGTCCAACGAGTTTGAATACATTTTCATGTAGTTGTTAAATTTGCAGATCATGGATTTCTTATTCCGCATTGGACACTGCATTGAATGGTCTGGCCATTATTCGGCTTTTCCTGTACCAGACATCGTTGTACTTCTTGTTTTCTAATTTGGATGCCATTTCCAGTGGTCTTTCTATTATTGATTTTCATTTCCATGGTAGTCTGAAAATAGACATTGTATGATTAATGTTTTTTAGGACGTTTGTTAAAGTGCGTTTCATGGCCCATGAGGATGTGAGCTTGAGAAGTATGTGTATTCTGCTGTCAGATGAAAAAGTCTAGATGTCTGTATCGAGGTGACTGATGGTGTTGTTGAGCTCAACTCTGTTCTCCCCTCTTAGGTGGGACAAAATGGGTAGGGTGGGCTGGAGGTGCATATTGTCCTTCTTACATGACTACAGCTGACTGCAGTTGGATATTTTTCTTTCCCCAAGTCAATCAGAATGTGACAATATCCCAGCAGTTTAGGCTCTGGTTACATAGTTTCCCTGGTGGGTGGGACCTTCTTAAGAGAAACAGAGTACTTGGTCATAATTTAAAATATTTACTCTTCCCTCCCCATGATGCGAGGGTGAGATGTTACTTTTCTCTGGTATTTATGGAGAGATCCTAATCCTGGAACTAACTCACGGAAGTATGTAGGTCCCCTTCTGGCTGGGTCTTCCTGGAGTGTTTTCCTCTCAGAGTTGTCCACAATGAGCCTCCAGCAATTCATCAATTACAGTCAGGTTTTCCAACCCTGACATTGACTCTGTGGCAATTTCTGCTCCTGAATGTCTGCTCTGGTAAGACATGACTCCCTGTACCCACCTGTCTCTCCGATCTTGGGTTCAGTAGTTTGCCTCGTGTCCTGAACTCTCTCATGGATCCAACAAGAATTGATTTTTCAATCTGCTCTGCTTTTTACCTGTTTTAGGACAGAGTTTCAACTTCCAATTCCTTATATGTAGAACCAGAAACTGGAAATAGCAGTATTTTAATTTTTATGTTTTTTAATGTTCAGGACTCCACTGATTGACTTAAATGTTCCATATTTTTACTTACTTATTTTCTTTTGGGAGCACATGCTAGGTTTGGAAAGAAGTATATGGAAATACCCATTAATATTATACATTAAATCAAGTTTTCTTTGAAATTCTAAACATAGTTTATCAGCTACTTTTGTGCATACAAGTTAATGATTTCTTCATAAATTGTACCTTCTACTTTTATTCAGTATTCCTATCTGTCTTGATAATGCTTTTAACCTTATATTCCTCTTTTTAATCTTTTATTGCTTTATTTATGATTGTATTTACTTAGTGTCTCCCTGCCCAACTCTTTATTTCCAACTACATATATATATATATGTAGTTTTATTGTCTTCTAAACACCTTTCTGCTTTCTATTTGCACAATAACATGTTATAATAACCACAAAACCCTAGAGCTTTACAACAATAATCGTTTATTCATAGCTCTCTAATTTTGTGGTAGGATTCAGCTGTTCTGACCTATAGTTGGCTGATCTCAACTGGATTTGTTTATGTGTCTATAGTCAACTGCATATAAGTGGACTTCTTCAGATTTTGCCTGCTTTTTCTCATTGACCTAGGGATCTGCTGTCTATTGGCTGATCTAGGATGGTCCCTGTTGGGACGACTTAGGGAAACTCAGCTTGTGTCATGTGTCTCATTCTCCAGTAGGGCAGCCACAAGCATGTTGTCTTGGCTGTGGCTGACATGTAATAGTAATCAAGGGGCAGCGTGCAACACCTCTTGTGACCTGGCCTCAGAACTTGGGACACTAGTACATCTAAAGGAAGTTACAGATTCAAGCAATGAGGAAATGACTATGCCCTTTTGGTATGAGAATAAAAAAAAGTAAGGAATTTGAACCATTTTTATAATCTACAGTAAACATATAATAGAATTTTGCTTCTTAATTGAATATGACAATATATTTCTTTTAATGGGAATATTCAATTTGATTTTATTTCTATTTTTTATTTTTAAAATTTGCTTTTCCTTTTCATTTTTATTATATTTTTGATTGAACCTGATGATAGTTGTTATTTACTTTTCATGTTATAATTTGTAAATTCTACTGTATTTTTCTATTGTATTGGTTTTATTCTATACTAGTGGTCATAATAGAATACTAGTCTTGAATAATATATGAAAATAAAATACTATTTGCCCCATCAAAACATTCTGTTCCCCAGTGCTTACCTCTGTCATCTCACTTACTTTTTCCCCCATCTTTCTGCCCACTTTTTCTCTTTTTCATATTAAGTTTTTTAGTTTAATTCTCTCACTTCTGACCCTTAGAATTTTCTCTGTATCTTGGATCTTAGATTTCAAGGATCAATATTAACACTTATTTTACACAATCTGTTTAGCTTATAATTATCTTTGTTTAACAGTATAGATATCTGGTTGGAAAAGAGTAAGAGAAAAGAATAGAGGAAATGCAACAGAAGGACATTCCAAATAAGAAAATAAGAAAATATGTCAAAGATCATTTCATTACTCTCTTTTTCTGCTTTCTGTAGCTTGTGATCTCTTTTTTGGTCCTTTTGTTTTTTGGTTTGGTTAGCACACTTTGGTAAGTACATTTTTCTTACTAGTTAATATATGTTCTTATATAATGCATTTCTGCTTGTAATTTTCTGATAGTTGAGTGGTATTATTATTTTGGGCTCGATAATTATTCTTTCCCTAGTTTATAGATGTCATCTCCACCATCTTAAGCGTAAGAGTTGTAGATGGAATTTCTCTGCTGATCTAATTATTTTTCTTGAATAAGTAATTTTCATTTCTGTTTGAAAGCTTGTGAATTATTTTCTTGATTTGGGGGTTCAAGAATTTTACTACTATTTGCCTAGGAGCATTATAAAAATTAAAAAAAAACTATACAATTTGTTAAGATTATTTAGTCTGAAGATTGAGTATTTTCTTTAGGGTAATTTTTTCATTGCTTACCTCTTTAAATTGGTCTCACAAGACACTAACTTGAATCTCAATGATGATTGTTTCAGTTTTTATTAACATTTTAAACTCAAAAATCTTTTTGAGTTCCACAAAGATTTTTTTCCCTTTTTTGTGCTTGATTTAAATCTCTTAAATACTACTAACATTTTTGTTATTTAGATTTATACTTCCATCTTCTAGCAGGTTTCCTTTTGGTGAAACTTTTCTAATTTTTATTTATTCTTCCTCTCTCTAACTTATAAAGCTCTTTTTTTAGAGTTATTTCTCTCAGTAGTTCATTGGTATCAGATCCAACTTCTAGGGAACATGAAATAAAATCTGTCAAGGATGAGGGAGCCAAGATAGGGTATTACATACTGGGGTGTGATATCAGGCAGGCCATTTGTCCCTTCTTCAGATACTGGGAAGAAGCTTCTTGGCTTCTCTCAGATTAAAAGACTCAGATTATCTTTTCTGACCCTCCTTGATTCCTGGGAAATGAAAAAGAAGTACAATTAAAATGTTCTATATCCGCCTTTCTTTGGAGAATCCACTGGTGTCCATTGGCCAAAAGTTTCCCTGGGAAGATCCTTGCCATTGTGTTCCCTTTTACTGGTTTCCAGAGGCTCAGAGTTTTCAAAGCAGAAAAAAAAAAAAAAAAACCCAGAAATCATTGTCTCTGTCGTACTCTTTATGACCTAGCTGCCTCTCTGTTCTAGTGCCCGCTTGTCTTACAAGAGATTAGCTTGTATCTGAAACAGAACAAGGAGACAAAAGATGCTTTTCAATGACTTCTTAGAATCTCTATCACTGATACCAATCTCTTGTCATAATAACTCCAAAAATCCTACATATCCTATAGTATAGATGCAAGTAGCATTTGATTAAAGAAAACCTTGAAAACTTATTTATCTTAGTGTTTCTGCCTTCCTGGCTTCAAATTCTTGTTCTCTTTTTGTGATCTGTTGTCCTTAGGTGTAAGTCAGTAACATATTCCTGACAGGTTTGTTATGAGAATTAATTAATGCAAGCAAAATTCTCAAATCAGTGCCTGCCATAAAATATTTGCTCAAAATGTTATTATTATTATTCAATTCAGCAAAAATATGAGCATATTTATTTCACACTCAAAAGGCATTGAATAAGCAAAAATATGTCACACCATTCTTTCTGTGCTTCCTGTACAAGCATATATATAAACAGAATAAAAATTATTGAAAGTGCAGCAATGCATGAAGTTAGCAAAAAAGTATATCCCATATTCCAGCAATTGTCACAATTACATGACTTCAAAGGCATAGTCATAGTCACCATAACTGAACCTAAAATGGCTATTGTGTAATTTTCCTATTGAGAATAATATGCTATGAAAGTGTAATAGTGGAGCTGAAAGTTGTAAAGAGTCATGGATTATTTGTGGGAAGACACAACTAAGCATGCTTGGCTCAGACACACACACACACACACACACACACACACACACACACCTAGATGCACACACATACGTACTCTACCAACAATGCCCAGAACTGTAATGGGTAGGAGGTTGGTAGTAAAGCCACTCCCTTAGGACCAGGGCAACATTAGCAGTGAAATCCTGATTTGAATTTTTAAGTAGAGCCTTCAAATTCTATTAACTTTCATTTCTAATATCAAAATTTTAAGGACGACAAGAAAAGAGCAGCTGAGTGTAAAAAAGGTCAAATGAAGAATTATCTTAAAATGACATTTTTATGATTATGACCATGTTTAATAACTTCAAATGAAGAATTATCCCCCATTTGATGTTTTTAAGACCAAGCCAGTGTAAAAACGTCATTTTAAAATGACATTTTTACAATCAAAGCAATCTGTAAAAATGTCAGGTGAACAACTCAATGAATTAAATGTTTCTAAGGATATAAAAATAGGTTAAAATGTCCAGTGGAGCATTTCATTGACATTTGATGTTTTTTTTGTTGTTGTTCAGGAAATATTGATCGTAAAAATGCAGTACTTAGTATGTTACTATCTTTAATTTTGTTAGTTATCTTGTCTGTAGAAATGATGAAGATGTAAATGTTCTTTTGATCTGTCTGGTATCAAAATATTAGTCATAGATGATAATCTGACCTGCATCTAAATATTGAAATACATGCAGTGATTTAAAATTACCTTCACAAGGTAGAATTAAATGTTAAAAATAAGATATATACAAATGTGAGATTTTGCTATTGTAAGATATATTTTATCATTTTATATATTATTATATATGTAAGAACAAAGATTGAGACAGATATCATCACATTTTCTTACACAAAGTATATTTGACAAATTCCCAGTAGAATTAAAAATTATACATAAAATCCTCCCTTTCTTTTCTTAAACTTGAAGTTTCATGGAGATATGCAAATACAATAAGCTTTCTGGATGCTCGTTGCCCAATTATTTCAAATATCTGTCCATAACATCACTCCTTAGGAAAACCTTTGGGATTGATGGAAATTATATCTGTGGTAACCACTAGCCTCATGTGGCTACTGTGTATGTGAAATATGCCCCATATGACCAAGGAACTAAATTCTTATTTAATTTCATTTTAATTCTAAATTACATTTAGATATCCACAAGTGAAGATTTATAGGAGTTAATTTTTAATCTGCCAAGTTATATTAATTTGGAATATAGTCCAGTTCTACCCTCAAACTTTCTGATTTTCCAGTCTCTAGTAATGTACTAAGTCAGGGCACACATCTACTATGTGAAATAGCAAATGTTGCTTGTCTGGTAATGCATAGTTTGGTCTAAAAGTAGGACCCTTAAACTGAATTGGACACTTAAACATAGCCTGCCAGGATGAAATCTGTACAACACAATGCTTCCCAAAGTGATTTCAATGACATATTCATACATTTTTAATAAATAAAAAAGATTCTATGGATTTACTTGCAATGTCAAGAAAAACTCTGAATTTATCATAAATAGCCCTAACCAGATATTTTGATGGGCAAATGCATGCGTGCACACATGCAAACACACACACACACACACATAACTAGAGTTACCATTTAAGACTCCTGCATTAGAAATTATTGTTACTCAAAAGTGTTCTTTATTTTTTTCAACATTGATGGCATATTTCCATTCAAGTTCTGGAAGTAACTGGCAATGCTCACTTACGTAAAATGCTCTACATTTTAGGAAACATTTCCTCATGCTTTACTGCCTTTGAGACTTAGGATAATGAAAAGGGCAGGTTTTCAAACTTTTTTTTCTGATGAAGACATCAAAGCCTGAAGAAATTAAGGCAAAGTTACCTCAAAGAAAAGTCACCATGGTGGTGATGATAATGGTAACACCTGACATATACAAGGTTTTCCAGTCTGTAATTATACCTAATGCTCATTTTCTTCCAGGAGTCTGATCTCTCTTGTCTACTACTCCTATTTAATAGGTAAGAAGCAGACACATTCTGTTCCAAGTCTGTGCTAGTGGAGATTAGAACCCAGGTCTCAGAACTCCCTGCCTAGCAGCAATTCTAAGAACTGGGCAGAGACCATGTAGAGATATGCAGTAGTAGGAAACAGAAAGAGTGGGTTTGGCTGATTGATTGCAAATGAGTTGCAAAGGATTTCTATACATCAAATATGACTGAAAGATCAATGCTTTGATAAGTGGAGAAGATGAGAGGAGTGCCAGGGATAATGGGAAATTTAGCACAGGGGAGTAGTTAGAGAGCATATAAGAATCCTGCCTGTGTCATCTTGAATTGTAGTTATACCAGATCATTAGGTTTCTTTTTTTTTTTTTTTAATGCCCTACCAAATGCATCGTGACCCTTATGACCCTTATTCTACCTACTTTGCAGAGGTTGGACAATTGTATAGAAGATTATTTGAGCCATCTTTTGCCTGATGCTGACTTTTTTTTTTTGCTTCCTCCTCTACCCCATCTCTCTCTCTATGCTAATTGACTGTGTGGACAGAACGTGTAGGACTATCACTTTCAATAGGAATATCATGTTTCACTCTATTTTTAAGTTTTCCCAATTTGCTAAATGAAAATCAGCATTATTGGTTCAAGGTGTCACAAGTATATTGGGGAATATAAAGAAGAGTTTGTTATTTATTCATTTAAGTTCATATGGATGAATCAAAGTAATAATATTTTGAGTTAAAATGGATATGTTTTGAATGACATAAGCATAAAGACTTATAGGACCAATTTTAATCTGTCTAAAATTATTTTAAGTAAATAAAATAGCATATAAAAAAAGAAATTAAGGTTTATAACACTTTTTGGAATTGTAATCTTAGGCCCAGACCCGAGGCCAAGATATAAAACAGGCAGATTCTGCTTGCAAATTTGCTGCAGCTGAATTAAAGTGAAATATTTACAGACTGTGAAAATACTATAAAAATGAAGTTCAAAGCAACAGAATAAAAGCCAGAAAAAATACCAAGCTTGAGGTAGTTCTTGATTTGAAAATAATTTCTGAGCAATGTAGAAGGTGATTAATAGTAAAGTTTCCTCAGTGTAAAATATACTGTGGGCAAATACTAGGTGGGTATTTGTATGACCCAGTGAAGTAGTAAACTATAATAGAAATCAGTCTCCAAATATGGGAAATGCAAGGAAATCAGATAATCCCAGGCTCAGTCTTATTATACTACTAACATTTTGGCTTAAACTCTTATTTAGAAATTTTGGAGCTGAAAAGAACATTGAATACAATCTGCATAAACATCATCATTTTAAACATTATATTATTGAAACTCAAAAAAAAAATCACTTCGCACATTAACAGCTAAATTTAGCCAATCTACAGAAATGTCAATAATCTTTTCACTAGTGAATCTAGCAGTTTAAGTGATGCCTCGCTGAAACCTACATGGGAAGCAATACAATTGCTTTAAATTTCCTCAATTACAGCAATCTATTTTAGCAATTAATAGATAAATTGTGCCTTTCCTTCTTTCAATTTTATGTGTTTTCTGGTTCTATGATATTCTCTTCCCTACTAGGCCTCCCCTCCACTCTCAAAAAGAAGAACATTAAAAGTAGGCACTTTGGTTCTTTGCATCCAGCCAAGATACAGTACCTGTGACCAGATTTACACTCCTAGCTAAAATATCTTTAAATATAGACAAAATACATTAAAAAAAAAAAAAGAGTTTCAAGACATGGAACAGCAGGAAAAGGCAAAGAATTACAGTATTCACTGAGAGACAGGAAACGGGTGAGGTAAGCCTATGACTGTCTGAGTCTACTGACTTGAAAGAATTTCCAGTCTCATTACAGTAAAGATGAACCCAAGCACAGCTCAGCAGAATCCCCGACTTAAGAAGATGGAGCTGAGTAGCAGGGGAGACCAAAAAGCTAGAATTCATAGGACAGAAAACCAGAGAAGAGAATACAGCCAAGTGAGAACCCTTGATATCTGCAGATGGTCTCCCTGGAGTATCAGTAGAACAGTAATCAACACATGCTTGTGAAGAAACTATCTGAAGTAAGAGAAAGCCATGTGAAAAATTTAAAAAATAGCAGTGCTTAGCCTTTACACAGGGCTGAGAATATCGCCCACTCCCACAAGCAGGATTGGGAAATCCCCAAATTTGTGGGCATCGTGTAGAATATTCAGAAAGGCCATGGTTCAGTATTGGGGGATAATTATACCTAGATAAACTGCTGTTCTGTCACACCTAATAAATTTTAAAAGTAAGAACTGAAGGATTTAACAGTTTCCTAGTAACATAAGTCCAGAAACATTTATTAAGAATAATTACAGAAATAGAAAAATATCTAGCATCCAACAAATACAAATTCACAATGTCAGGTGTCCAATCAAGATTACTAAATATATACAAAGAAGCAAGAAAATACAGTAATTAATCAGGAGGAAAATCAGCCAATAAAAACTGATCCAGCTCTGGCCCAAACATTAAATTTGCAAAGACATTAAATCAATTGCTAGAACTGGATTCCATGGACTCAAAAAGTTAAATATTAAGGATATAAAGAAATGGCACAAGTAGAACTTCTAGAAGATACAAACTACAATGCTTGAGATAAAATGTGTACTAGAACAAATTGATAGTAGATTTGACACTGCAAAGAAGATCAGAAGACTTGAATGCAAAGCAATATTAATTAAACAAAGTGAAATATACAAATAGCAAAAAAATAAATGAATTAAAGGGGCAACTGTAAACTTTGGGGTAATTTTGAGTGGTTTAATATATTTATAAATGTAGTTACCAAAGCAGAGGATAAGGAAGAGGTTAAAATCTATTTGAAGAAATTATATAAGAAAAATCCCCAAATTTGCTGATATCTATAAACACCCAGTTCCAAGAAGCCAAATAAACCACTAGCACAAGAGAGATAAAAAAACAAGACAAAACAAAACAAAACATACTAAGGCACATTACAGTCAAACTTCCTAGAGCTTGGATAAAGAGAAAAATCTTTAAGCATACAGGGAAAATAGATCTGATATAAAAGGACAGACATTTGAATGACAACAAATATTTCATTGGAAACAATATAAGCACAAACAACATCTTTAAAGTACTGAAAGAAATTTTTTCTTCCTATAACTGTATAACTAGTGAAAATATTTTTTCAAACATGATTGCAAGGAAGGGCTTCTGGAATGGTGGAGTGAAACTTCTGAAAATCCACTTCTCAGAGAACACAGGTGCAAAAATGCAAAATCAACTTGTTTAAACTCTAGAAATTAACCAGTTTTCCATAATTTGAGGAGCGTTTATTCAAGAACGATGGCTGAGTTTCGGGAAGAACAGTGAGTTTTGTGGTTTTTAACTTGTCCTGTACCACACCTTTCTCCACAGCTAGGAACTAGCTTTGAAAACATGCAGCCTTATGGCTATAACAGTTGTTAAACAACCCAGCAGTCTAGTATCTATGTGTTTGGCAGCTTCCACATCCAATGTGAAAAGCAATAAAAAAAAAAAGAATGAAGAAACATTAACAGATTCTTAGAGATGTATGAGACACCATCAAGAATACCAACATATGCGTAACGGGAATCCCAGAAACAGAGGAGGGAAAGGGGAAGGAAGATTATTTGAAGAAATAATGGCTAAAACTTTTCCAAATTTGATGTGACATGTTAATATACACATCCAAGAAGCTCAACAAAGTACATGTAGAATAAACACAGAGCTTCATACCTTGACACATGATAATTAAAATCTTTAATACTGGATGGAATAATAATGCATGAAAATAACAATTAAATAGAAGACTTGAGCAACACTAGTAATCCAAAAAATATCTACAGAGCATTGCACCCAACAGCAGGGGAATACATATTTTTCTGAGGTACACAAGGAAAGTTTTCTGAGATAGATAATTTACTAGATATACTAGCCCAATTAAAAAAAGACACAATCAATCTAATACAGTTGAAATCACCCAAAGTATATTCTCTGATTACAATGGAATTAAATTAGAAAGCAGTAACAGAAGGAAACTTGGGAAATTCCCCAAATGTCAGAAATACACAAAGCATTCCTTTTTGACCATTAAGCCAAAGGATAAATCACAGAAGAAATTAAAAACACTCTGTGATTAATGAAATAAAAACACAGCATACCAAAACAAATGATATACCATAAAAGCAATTATCAGCATTTATACATATAAATACCAAAATTTAAAAAAAGAAATATCTCAAATCAGTAAACTAACCTTCCACCTGAAGAAACTAGAAAGAGGAGAAACTAAACATAATGGACATAAGAGGGATGCAATAAATAATAAATATTAGAGTAGAAGCCAAATGGCAAATCACACATGAAAAGATGCTCTACATCATTAGCCATTAAAGAAATGCAAATTAAAACCTCAGTGAACTATGTAATCTATTCAAGTGACTAATATCAGAAAGAGTGACCAAGCTAAGAGCTGGCAAGAATGTGAAAGAACTGGGACTCTCCTATTGCTACTGCTGGACTGCAAGATGGTACAATATTGTGAAAAATGGGTTTGCCAGTTTTAAAAATGTAATGTGTCATATGATTCAATCATCTTAGTCTTAGATGTGTACCTAAGGTAAAAGAAATTATGTGCCTATACAAACTTGCAAGCAAATGTTCATAGAGCTTTATTTGTAAGAGATACAAACTGGAAATAACAGAAAATGCCCCAGAAATGGATGATATAGACACAAATGTGGTTTATCCATCCATTGGAACATTCATGCACAATCAAAGGAATGAACTATTGTCATGCACAACATGTACGAATCCCCAAATAATTATGTTGCATAAAAGAAGCCAGGTACACAAAGTATCATTCCATTTACATTTAACTGTATAGAAACTAGAAACTAATCTACAGTGTCAGAAAACAGAGCAGTGGTTGTCTGGGGATGGAGCAGAGGATTTCAGGGAAAAGCAAAAGGGAGGGATTACAAAAAGGCATGCAAACTTTGTCAGGGAAGGGCTATGCTCATCTTAATTGTGATGATGCTTCAGGGATGTCCACATACATAAAAACTTATCTAAATTGTATGTTTTATACATGTGCAGCTTATTCTATATCAGCTATACCTCAAGGAAAACTTTAAAATAATATGTAATCAGATCTCATTAGAGGCCATTCTCATGGCAATCGTGCCAGATCTTGGAGCAGATCAAAATCAACCAAATGCAATGGCATTGTGAAAATTTTCTCCCGGGAAATAATGAGCTTGAATGATAAGTTTTGGGAAAGGGGTCAAGTTCTGTGAAGCAGATAACAACGTAAACATAAATTAAAGCTTTTAAAGGATGGGATTTTGAGTTTTTTTCTAATAACAGAGATAAGGATTCATCATGATAACTACTTGTGTTTAGTTACCATGTATTTACAAAAGTGAATAAAGACTGGGACTTGTCAGTACTGTTCATGTAAAAAGTAAACTGTTTTTTCTTTGGAACTTCAGTTTCATCCTCTGAGTTTTTCAGAACCTACCAGTTTGATGATTTTTTTTTGGTCAAAATTGTGAAATTGGAGGTGTTTGCATTTGTGGCCATGCATACACAAAGCCTGAGTATATTTATTTTACTACCAAATACTATATCATTATGCTTTTAATTCCCTTCTCCCAGAAGATAAAAAGATATTGCATATTCCAAGCAAAGAAATCAAGCCATAAGAGACTGATTCCAGAAAGGTTCTCAACTGAAGAAAGAACATGTAAAGTCGCATCCATCCTTGTAATGGAAGAACATTAAACATAAACTCTGACAAGAGTTAAAACAGCAAGATTGCACTTACACTGTATAATCACTACACAAAGGGCCAATAATCACTTTGTTCAAAAGAGATAATGCAGCATAATATAAGTAGTAGTTTAAGCAATTATCCGGTAGAACAGTTAATCATCACCCTCAGTTCACAGCCTTTCGTATCTCACGAATACACATGTCAGACTGTAATTAAAGGCACTCACACTGTTCAGGGCAGAGTGAGCGTCCTGGGTTGAAATGTTGGAACCAAGCTGAAAAACACAACGCAGACAAGTTTAGACACAGCTTTTTGAGTGTATCTGCCTGGTATGGGGTCTTGGTTGACAAATTGGCTATATAAGGGTGAAGCCACACTGGAGCAAATTACTTACAGGAGAGAATAATTTGGGCCTGTAGGAACGTTATGCTTATAAAGTTTACAAATTTTCCAAATATTGACTTTCTGTGTGAATTATCTTCTAGATATAAATTTGTTCTAAATCAGATTTATAGGAAATGAGAGTTTTTAAGTGCACTGGCTTTTGAAAATTGCTTGATGATAAAGATTTCAGAAATCTAGAAAATATATCTGAATCTGTACATCTTATTTTTCACTTCTAATAGAAAATGCAATAGAGCTGCCATTTTGCAGTTACAGTAGCAAAGCATGCTTAGATACAGCATGTCATATATTGTGGGGACAGAAACACAATCATCAAAAAATAGAATTATACTTACTCCTGATGAAATTGACTTTTTAAAAAGATAATTAGTGGTAGGCAGTTAAGAGTTATTAATATTGAAAAAGAAAATGTTCTGTGTAAAATGCAATCTATCATAATATGATGGAATGGATGGTCAACTTTTCATTCTTTAAAGATACATATCATTTCATCATTACTTATGGTTTTATTTATGATAATGTCCTTAGTTTCAACTCAGACTTCCCTACTCAGCTTTGGACTTACACATCCAATAGTCTATGAGAGCAATACCTCTCAAATATTAATGTGCGTAAAAATCACTGGAGCTCTTTCTAAAAATGCAGACCCTGACTCAGTTGTTCTGGAAGGTGGTCTGAAATCGTACTGTTCTAAAACACCCCCATGTGATTCTGATGCTGTTGGATCACACTTTGGTCCAAAATCCTGGGTCATCCCCACTTAATTTCTGGCACGTGTTTTAAACTCAAAGGATAGAAATATGAATGAAACCTTTAGTCTTAACCCTAAATTTGCTCCTCTTTGGGGTTCTTTGGCAAGTTCATCTGGTCCACTGTTCATTTGGTGACATGAATACTGGCTGAACCCTGTGAATAATGTGGATTTCTTCGTATTTCTCACTAGTCATAACCAATTTCACCAAGGTTTCTGGTTTGACCTTACTGACATTTCTTGACTATTGATTATCCTTTCCAGTTCCACTTCAACATCCTAATTCAGGCCACCATAATCTCTCATGGATTAGTACTGCTGCCTTCTAATTGATCTACCTTCAGTTTCATGACCTAAGCAATTCTTCACTTGTAGCCAAAATGATCTTCTTAAACATGATTCTGATCTCATCAGTCCTGTTCTTAGAAGCCATCAATGCCTTTAATATGATCTCCAGAATAAGTTTTGCATTTCTTTTGTTAAATATATTATTGTTTTTCATGCTACTATAAACAGACTTTTTTTTCTCATTTGCATTTTGAGATTGTTTATGGCCATTATAGAAATTGTGCTTTTGTATATATTTTTACAAATTTCATATTTTCTGTCCAAAAATGTAATTAATTTTTGTATATTTATCTTTTCCTGCAAACTGGCTGAACTCATTTACCAGCTTTTGTAATTTTTCATGAAATCCTTAGGATCCTCTAAGTACAAGATGTATTCATCTGCAGCTTTGAATTCCAGGTTTCGGGGATCTTTTCAAATAATTTCTAACTCTCTGTTCATTCTCTATTTGGTAAGATCTTGCCATCAAGACTTCCTTTATTTCTTTCAGCATGGTCTTTTTTATTTCTTTGAGCATATTTATAAATACTGCTTTACATTTTTGTCAGTTGAACCTTGTATTTAGACATTTCACAGACATTTTCTATTGATTTCTTTTCAAATTTTCCTGTTTCTTTCCATGTCTTATAATATTTTATTCCAAAAACTAGGTATTTTTCATAATTTATTATAGCTAGTTCAGGTAAAGATCTCCTTCCCAAACTTATTTTTTTTCTTATTTCTTTTTTATTTCTTATTTCATTTTTTAGTGACTCAGTTGAGCTACTTCAGCAAAGTATATTTTGTTCACGGTGTTAAGACTCTGATGTCACTCCCCAGAGGACACAGCCTTGGACATGTTCATGTCATCCTGGAATAACAGTGTTTTTAAAAAGATTATGTTTGACTGGATCTTTCCCTGATCTCTGTCAAGCTGTGTTCCTCTTTTGGTATCCTATCTATCTCCTAGGCTTCTTTAATTGCTGACTTACTCTGTTACTGTTGTTGTAAATGCCATGGGACATTGATTCCTCCAATTAAACTCGAACCCTTTTAGAGAAAAAAAAAATTAAGGAGGGTTTTTAGCCTCTGCAAAATGTAGCTGGGGACAGAAGATTAAAGCAAAACAGAACAAAATATCGGAGTCCTGATTCTTCCAGTGAAATACCACAGTCCTTAATTAAAAGCTGGTGGGAAAGTGACTCTCATCTTGTGGACTGCTCCTGCTTACAGTGGAGCTTCCTTAATGCTCAGCTCAATTTGATCTGGAAGGCTTGGGAGCAAATGGGTTGTCACCTGTTCCACTGACATTCCCTGTCCTTAGTGAGATGCACTTTAGAGTCCCAATCAAACTAGTCATCTTTGTTCCGACTTTACTTCCTAATATCTCCCCAAACTGTAATGCAGTCTTCTGATTCTATTATGTTCTTTATTACTTTTCTGCATTAATTAATCTTCTTTTCTTCTCCTAGAATGTTCTTTTCTCCTTTTATCACTTCAGTGCACATCAGTACTCCTGTGGAATTATGGAACCGAACCATTTTCTGGATGATTTCTTCCACAAAGAGAAATGGTTCTCTTCATTTTGGGCTCCCAAGAGTAGATAAAGATTACTCCAGTATAAAACTTATCCAGATGCATGGTAATTCTTTAGTTAAATGCCTGTCTTTTTATCTTAACTATAAGCTCCCTGTGAGCAGGCTTCATAACTACTTTTCTTTCCCACATAGTCACCAAAAAAGCACAATGTGTGGAGACATTCAAAAACCATGTTCTAAGTGGCTGATTAAAGTTTAAGGTAGAAACAAGATTGTGATATGAATGACTACCTATTTAAGATAATAGATTGTTATCCCATTTTCCTGAATTACAAAATTTCAAAAATGGCAGGGAACTCAAATATCAGACAGGTCCCAATCATTTTACTAAGCGTTCTTACTTAGTAATCTCACTAAGTTCACATGGTTAGAAATTTATTTCTGCTAAGAAGAATTATTCCATTTTATGGGATACTAAGCATTCATAAATTCTGGTGCTGGACCATAATCTTTCTTCATATATTTACAGTTCATTGATCCTTATTCCACTTATTGAAATGATTAGAAGATGCATGGTCCTTCATTCAAGATTTGCCACGTGTGTCTTTAGTTACATCTCTCCAGACTAAAAATTCCCTTGGCGTTTATCTGCTCCACACAGCAAAATCTTGGTCATTTTTTTCTTACATATATGCTGCATTAGCTTCCTAAGGCTATGATAACAAATAACCACAAACCAGGCGATTGGAAACAATAGAAATATATCCTCTCAAAGTTCTGTGGGCTAGAAGTCCAAAACCAATGTGATGGTAGGGCCTCCTTTCCCTGAAGGTTATAGGAAAGAATTCCTACTTGCCTCATCTTAGATTCTGATGGTTGTTGGCACTATTGGTGTTCCCTGGTTTGTAGCAATATCACTCCAACCTCTGTCTTTATCTTCACGTGGTTTTCCTCTCTTTATGTATCTTCACATGGCATTCTCCAGTCTGTCTCTGTCTGTATCCAAATGGTCCTCTTTTTATAAGGACACATGTATAGTACGCCCTAATGCAATATGGCCCCTTCATATTTTATCTGCAAAGATCCTATTTGAAAATAAGGTCAAATTCACAGGTTCCAGGGATTAAAACTTGAACATATCTTTTGGAGGGACACAATCCAACCCACAACACATGCAAACGTGGGTTTATATTTCCTAAATCTGAAGACAAATCCTCCAGTATAGCTTTTCCAATGGAGATTAATCAAGAACTACTCTCTCATACTGATTCTAAGTGTAGAAAAAATTCAGGCTTTTATTTGTATTCCTATTATAATCCTTTATGCATGATTTGGCCTACCAGTCTAGTTGGTCATCAAAATTAATTGCTATATATCCAGCTTATACCTTCTGCAAATTTAACTCACTTATTTTCTTTCAACTGGCTCATACAACTTTGATAAGTCAAAGGCAGAGATTATGAACATAGTACTAGGAATGGCTCAGAAACAATTTGTGTTTCATTTACAAATCACCTGTGTATTTTTTTAAAGTTACTTAACTTTCTATATTGTAATAAATATTTGGCTAGAATATATCACCATAAAATACGGTAGGACTTCCTTCCTGTCTTAACATGGAGCATAAAATCCTGTAATATAGTGTCATCTTGCTATCATATTTGTTTTCAAACATTCCCTCTCTTGAGAAGTATCAAGCACTCCAGCAAATCACAAATGCTTAAAACTTATTAAGAATTTTAATTCACCACTCAACTCAGAGTGGAAGTCTTAGGCCATTACCAGATTTAAATGCATTATATATCAGTTTCAAAGAAAAAATGCACTTGGTGTGCTGGAGTGATTTGAAAAGAAAATAAAATGAAAAAAATAATAGTAATAACTACAACAACACTGAAAAATATATAGATGAAAAAAATCAACCATAGTAGTCCCATAATGATGAAACTTCTCTATTTAGTTTTTGGCATAACCATAGATGACATTTTTACCACTAATAACAATTTTTTTTTTAGTAAAGGTAGATTTGTTTAAAGAGATGTACAGCAGTGGTGGGGCAGGGGAGTTAAGTAAAGGTAGAAACACACTCTATAGACAGAGTGTGGGCCATCTTGGAAGGCAAGAGAGAGAGCTGATCACAAATAATAATTTAATAACTTCATTCTTACAGCAGAAAAATAGAATTTTTGAAACAAAAGTGGTTAACTCTTTATGAAGGATTTTTTTGCTTGGAATGGAGTTCTGAACTAAGACCTGAGGCTAGAATGAATATATATATATTATATATGAATATGTGCATGTATGTACACATACATATATTCCAGAAAGAAGACTAGAACATACTCCTTACAAAATATGAAAGATAGCTGGTGTCCAAGGTTACCATGTGTCAAAGGCATAGATAGAAACTGAACTTATGCCCTGACACCCTTGCCAATTAAAGAGAAGCACTAATTAGAATTTCAGCACTCTATTATAGTATAGTTTGGAAATGGAAAGTAATTTTAATCTGGGAAATTAATTTAGATCCTTTGTATATTTTAATGAATATAAAATGCAATATAGTTGAGCCCCTTTTTTCTTAATTATTGTATTAGTCAGGGTTCTCTAGAGAAACAGAACCAATAAGATATATATATATATATATATATATATATATATATATATATATATATATATATATGATTTATTACAAGGAATTAGCTCACACGATTATGGGAGCTAAGAAGTCCAAAATCTTCAGTGTGGGCCAGTGGTATGGGTCTCTGCAGCCAAGACCGAGAGTTGCTAGGGGTGCACTTCCAGTCCAAACGCTGGCTGGTAGAGACTCAGGAGGTCCTACCAGCAGATGAATCCCCAAGGCAATCTACTGGAGAAATTTCTTTTGCTCAGGGATGCTGGTTATTTTGTTCTGCTCAGACCTTCAGCTGATTAGATAAGGACCATTCCTATAAAAGAGGGAAAACTTCTTTACCCAAAGTTCACATGTTTAAATGTTAATCTCATTCAAAAGTACCCTCCGAGTGGACACATAAAATTAACCATCACAATTGTGTAAGATACAAGGTCAAGTTTTTCTTCCTTGCCAGTATCAAATTAAGAAACAAATCAATCCTCCTTAATATAGATCCTAAAGGGGAAGAACACACACTCAACAGTCAAGCACAGAAAACAGGATAGCATATTGAAGACTCTCCCTATGTCCTAAAAAGTAGTCAAGATCCTAAGTGGAGGAAAATGGCCATCAAAGAAGGCACTCATCAACTGGGACAAGTCACCACCCCACAAGGCTTGCAGAGAGACCCATGAGTGAAAGAGGTCAGTCTGTTGTAGAGTATTTTATTCCAGGTGAGAATTGTTCTCTCCATGAATCCAAGTGAGTAGCGATCCCAGGGTTAGTCCTCAATATTAGTGGCATTAATAAGGAGACACTCCCCTCCCATCTGAGCTGTAGTACTGTCAGACCCTCAAACCACCTCTTCTTCCTCCAGCACAACACAATATATGAGAAGGGAGTTCTCTGGGATTGTTCTGGGAGCCTAAATCATCAAATGTGTTTATTTTTAATCCTACTTCCCAATGATGGGGAATATGAGTGGCATTATTAACATTTTATTCTCTGAGACTTGAGGAAAGTTCTAAATCTGAAATGGAGCTTGCATGTGGTCTTTGGGTAGCTGAAAGTAAGAAATCTACAGAGTGGCCAATCCCAGTATGGCCTGAAGAGATTGTGTTGCAATATACTTGGGAACTCTCATTTCAGTCTAAAACTGCAGCACCGTGAGTAAGCAGAAGAGAACCCCATTTGTTCCAGTGGTCATACAAGAATGAAAATGTAGGCTAGAAAAGAGGCAGGATCAATGGCATTTGGCAGATGGTTCCTGAGTCAAGTGAGGGGCTTGGGACACCTATAAAGGGTTGGGGTCCTCTGCTTCTGGCAGGGTGAAGGCAAGAGATGATGTCTCTCAGAAAGGATTCTTTTGCACAGGCTGGAGAGTGCAATACAGTCTAGCAAACACACATACACACACACATACACACAATTTACTTGGAACCACCAAATTATCAGATGCCCATAGCATCAAGAAAAGAAAAATAGACTGAGCCAGAACAAGGTCAAAGATTCATCCTACCAGTGTCACCTGGGCATTCAGAGAAGATGACCTGTGATTGTTTTATTCTTTTTTCTTATCCCTAACCCCAGAAGAGAATGCATCTGAAAAAAAAATATGAAGAGTCCAGGAGGGATCTTAGAGCCAGAACACATCACTCTACCTCTAATTCAAGAAGTAGTAGAACAGGGGAGGACCACTCTGAGTTGAGTTTGATGCCAAAACCTTAAAACAAAGTAGAGTGACTTTCAACTAATGAAATGAGATTGTATATTCACTTAACAATTGTGAAAACTTCGTAATCACACCCAGACCCAGAGGAAAAATCGGATCTAATATAGTTGAAAGTAGAGATTGGAGTTAAGTGGCAAAGAATAGTGATACTGTCTACCATGTTATAATACATACAATTCAGTTGATAAGAAATATGCCAAAACAATGATGTATGACTTTGAAGATACTTCTAAAACTTACTAGGCAGAATAATGAGGAATGTGAATAGGGTTTGCCACGAGATATTCCATGGTTGTAGTACACAAAGACCAGTTAAAAACTCCAGAAACCAACCAAATTCAAGCAGCAGAATTTTCTTAGGATTTCCTTTTGGTCTTCTTGTAGTAACACCAGGTGGTCCTCTGGCTCTGTGGGATGACACCAGTGGTTCTCAGTGGCCAGGTGTGTGGATTGGGGAGAAATTATGTTGTCCAGGGCACACTTAGTAATGTCTGGAGACATTAATGGCTCTCGCAACTGGCCACAGGTTGGGGGAGGAAAGCTGCTCCCATCAAATAGGGAGAGAGGCCCCAGGACAGTTCCTCACAACAGAAAACGATTTGTCTCAAGTATCAATCATGCCAAGGTGGAGAAATCTGGGACTTGAGCAACAATTTATGAACTCCCCCAGATCCATGAGTTTTGCATCAGCATCATGGTTCAGAGGGGCAACGTGAGCCAGGTATGCTTGGGGAATGATTGGGTTGTCATCTCAAAACAGACCTTCTAATTAGAATGAAGTTGTTGGTATATCATATATGAACTCTAATAACCAATATAAATCATTGTATCTCTTTTCTGAAGATGCTGATGAGATCTTTGATAAATGAATTTAATTCAGCTGGGTTTATAGTCACACTAGAGAATGACTAACATCATGAAAGTTGTTCTGACCATTTTGACATAAGTTTTTACTTAATCGTCTGTGAGTCTAATATTTTTAAAGTTTTTACTTATTAGGACTATTCATGAAAAATACTTTTGAAAACTCTCTATGTACTAGACATTAATGAAGATTTTAGGTAAACAAAAACAAACCAAAAATGACCCCTAATTTCCAAAGGTTAGGGACCAATGGAATTTTAAAAATAAGGATTATTTAAAACAAAAAACAAAAAACAAAATTAATGTAGCTTTCTCTCTTAATTTCTTGTTTTGTTGAAAAAGAATACATGCCTTAGGTGAAACTAGATTGCAGCTATAAATATTAGACAAAAAATTCATTTTAATTTGATTGGGAATATTAAAAATTTTTGTAAGAAAGTAGAAAAGCATTTAAAAGACCATATTTTTACACTAATGATTCTATAACTTCTAAGAAAATATAATTAATATAATAACGTTTAGAAATAAGAATAAATTAAAGTTTAAATATCTTGACTGCATTTCTTGTCACATTTTAATATGAAATATATTGCTGTGTAATGAAAACCAGTGATAAAATTATATTAAACTTCATTTTTCTCTGAAGGCCATTTTCTTATATTTTGTAATTTGGAGTGGTTGTCATCAGAGATCTCCATTAAAAATAAACCTAGGTAGTTTTGGAAACCAAATATTAAAAAGCAAACAAATAAACAGATATTCTAGGTAAACACTGACTCGAATAATGTACTTCCAACAATAACTGAATTAAGCTTGGCACTGAAGCAACGACAATAAAATCTATTCTTAAATTTTAATGCCATTAGTAGTTTACCTGCTGTTTTCTAATATAATTTTATATCATAATTTCTACCATGTCAAAAAGTGGATTTTATTTAAATGTCACAAGAAGATAATATCAGAAATACTGTAATAAACTTGATTATATATACTGGGCTTAAAAGTACATCATCTTATATATCTGAATTCATTCTGAGATTTAAAATTATCTTCTGTGTGTAAACCTTGTGCGATACATAGCTGTGGACCTATAAATCACATAGTCTGTTACCTAAATGATTCCTAAAACTAGTTAGAAAATTAATGCTTCAAAATATTTCATTTACCAAATTCATGGCTTCCACTTATTCATTTTCAATGTATACATTAAGTTCAAGTCTTTATGAAGAACTTTAATTACTCACCAATTTTATAGTGTGTTTTGAATTTCTATCATAATCCAAGAGAAATCGATGATTTGTACTACTGTAGACAGAAGTGAGGCAGCTAGAGAGAGCCTGCTTGGAAATGTGCCTGCCCTAATGCAAGTGAGAGTTAATAGGAAAACCTAAAAGGAATGTGTGAAAACCTTTCCTATGTATCAGATCTCAGTGAATTCTGTACATAAGCCTGTTTTTGTATTTTGCAAGTAGCATAAAATGTTTTCTTCATCTGTCTTTGACATTTTGGTGTTAGATGCATATTCTGCATTTGTTTATAAACACATAAATGTTTTGTAAAATCTTCCTTTACAGATCTTTCAACTCTGTATGCATATATGTGTTAGTCTAGTTAGACTATACCTCTGTGTGTATCTACAGTTATATATACATGTATATTTATATGTTTAGATGCTCTGGGGACTATATTTCCAAATGGGCAGTGTAAGACATTCAGGAAATACAGCCCTATAATACATTTTGACAAAAAAAAGAGAGCTACTTTTGCTTTTATGTAGAAGAGTATTATACTACAGATGACAACCTTTCTGAGAATTCAGGGTTTTTTCAAATGTGAAAATAAAAAAGGAGCGTAGGCAACGATATTCAGGCTAAAAGTGAAAATAATCAGGAAAAAGGCAGTAAAGGACGTTCAGGTTTACGGTGGGCTTTTAGTAGCTACATCTCAGCAATTAATTTCATCTGCAGTCTAAGAAGCATTTTATAATTAATTTCTCAGCATTTACCACATACAAGCCATCACTTTACAGTGCTATGTCATTAACAAAATCCCATTTTTTTCCATAAAGAATAGGCATACTGATCTACATTTTTCCATGCTGCCAAGGCAGAATGGACTCAAGGGATATTATCTTATTCAGAAAGAACCTTTCAAGGTTGAATAAAAGAAATGGTGCAGGGTCCCTGGGAGAGGGAAGTGATCATCATTTTCACCTTCAACTCCTCTTTGATGTGGCAGAGTCAATTTTTAATCAGCAGCCATCAGACTGGGCTTCATTCCGCCTTACAAAGTCCTATTACTCTGCCACTTTCTGGAAGGAGATGATAAGGACAATGCTCTTCTTTTTCTCTTCATAGAGCCCTGCATATGATGAGTCCCTTTGGAGAGGCTTGATAAAAAATAAAATAAAATAAAATAAAAAAATAAAATAAAATAAAATAAAAGGATGAGTAGGTAGGGATAAAGGTCACCTCTCTGTCAGAATTAACTCTTCAACACAACAAACTTTGATTTTCCTGTGTTTGTTTTTTAAGAACTCTCCTATTGTCTTTGGAGGCACTGGCAGTAATAAGCCGACAAGGGAGAAGGAGGCTAAGTGCACGGAGCTTTTCACGGGCTACCATGCAGGCTTGATAGTCCTCCCCAGCTACCCACCATAGTGGGTTTAATGCTAATGAACCTTACAGGTATCAGTAGGAAAAGCGTACAATTAAAATCCCGTTCTTTGAGCAGGATACCTCAAAGAAATCATTTATCATCAGAGTGCACAAAAGTGCCACACAGGCCCAGGAAGAGAAAATCGCTCCTTTGCATTCAGCTAAATTGAAAAATGAAAAGAAAAAAAAAGAAAAAAAAAAAACCCACTATTTTCCTCTCTGGAAGGTTTTTTTTTTTTTTTTTATGTTAAGTAAACCTAAATTATTTTTTAAACTATGCACTCATGCAGGAAAACCTCTATAATCTCTCAGTATCATTTATTGTAGTTAGCAGTCTTAATTGCCTCACTGAAATGGATCAGAGTTCTGGGAATTATCCAATAAAATGATGTTACCACTTGCCAGCCTTTCCATCCTTTGATATAATCTCATTAAAAATATCAGGCCTCTAGGTGAGGGAATACACATGGATAGTAAATGCATGTTAAGCAGGCACACCCAAACTGATGACCCAGTTATTGCAGAGCAGAGCCGCAGAAGATGAATGTTAATTCTAAAGTACAGCAATTTCTTTCTTGGTTAATACCATAATTATTAACATATTTTTGGAATGAATCTGCTTGTTACCCTTGAAAAAGATAATAACAACGAACCAACCAAAATACTGCAATGACATTTTTTGGAATAAAATAAACTCTTATTTTCCAGAAGACCACACAAGTGAAAAAACACACGTCGTTTCATTAACTATAATTACCGAAAGGAGATGGGAAAAGACGTGTGCCAAATCCCTTTTTGCGTGTGTGTTCTCAAAATGTAGCTGGGTTGAAAAAAAAATATAAACCCTAGAGGAAATACACTCATCACCCAGCCAAGTAACAGGGAAGGCGTGGAGGGGAGAGTCATGCTGAGTCCACCATATGAAATAATTAGATTTTTATAGAATTGGATTTCCTGTTATAAATTGGAAAGTATATTTCCACAAAGGCTAAGAGTGTATAGAACGTAAAACCTATCCTGTGCTATGCAGTTCAGTGTGTTGCAATAACCAATCCTTCTCTCTTTGGGAGTGAATGATGTGGCAGATAGAAAGAACACTGAAGAAACAAAGATTTTTTTTTTTGTGGTTGATTTTTAGTTTCTAAAATAAAATTTCAATATTTAGTTTCTAATGACTCATGATTTCCAAGGTCCTTAAAGCACAGGCATCTTCATAGTCAGTGACTTTGGATAACATGCATTTTTTTAATATACTAAATACTGCTGAGTATACAGTGCAAAAATGATACAGTGACATTATGATCTGCCACTCCCGACTTTGGAACAAGTTTTGGAGTAAACCCTTATCTCCTTTTTGATTATATGAGAAACCCTATTCTGATTATTTCTTTTTTTGTTCTTGCTTCCACATCCTCTATCCAGCTTCTATTTTGCCACACTGAAATCTGCTGTGGGATAAAGTGTTGAAGATAATATGTGGCAAATTTCTTTTTAATTTAACACATTGGTCAAAAGTCGATTAGCTAGTAGGAAAAAGTTCAAAAAATGTATCCTATAATATACAGGTTAGTGTGTTCCAAAATTATGCTGATCGGTAAAAATGAGAAAACCATTACCGTTTGGTTACGATTCAGTAAAATAAGGCAACTGACATTTTTTTTTTTTATGTCACAGTATTTCCAAGAGATGAATAGCAATGATTATAGCTGCATCAGTTATTTCTATTCCTAGCAGAGACCAAATTCTTTAAAAAGGTCGAGTTTACCAAGGGGAAAATAAACCAATAAAAGGCCACAAATGTTCATAGTCAAAAAACAGGAAGGTAGACTGGCAAGTAGTGGGAGTGGGGAGGGAAGATTCCATGAGGGCACGTTTCTTTCAAGCCTGTGTTTTAATGCACATACCTGCAAAAGGTGGTCTCAAGTAGGAATTACTTCCTCTCAGGGCACCTGTGCATCCCCACCATTGACCCTTTATTCTTACTGATTCCAGCTTCCAGACATAGTGTTTTACACCTGAGCACTTATCAACACAGGGTTCATTGTTCAAGTCCCATGTTAAGTTCTCCAAAGTTGGGTGTGTTCTTTCCACTCTTTCCTCCCCATAAACCCCTATCTTCTTGGCCCTTTAGAGCTACTCACCCGTCCCCTGGAACTCTCACTCTGATACCCATCAAGAGCTGCATCTTTTGTTTCTGGCACAGATATGAATGCAGAGCTGAAGAACCCAGAAACCCTGAGGGGAACTCTGCATCCCATAAACATCTACCATAAATTTTCTCTTCACCTTCACATTTATTTCTTTGATTCATGAACAGTTCTAAGGATAGGGACTAGAATTCTGTAAATCCATTTTTCTGGTTCATTGTACCTGTTCTAAAATGAAGGTATGTGTTGCCAAAGTTATATCATATTAATCTATGTTTTTAGTTATGTCATATTAATTTAGAAAACAAGAAAAGAGAAAACAGATTTACTAATTATTACATAATAATTTATTCTAAGTATTTTATAGACTACTAGTATTTATTCAACAAAAGGCTGAATAAGGTCAATACAGACCAGTGACTGGGGTATATTTAAAACAAATGGACCCAAAGAAAAAAGATTAAACCAAAATGACAGGATCAGAGAAACTTTAAAATGAAATTTTTCCCCTCTTTGTGTGTGTGTGATGTAGATATTTGGTAAAGATATTAAAGTTTTACTTTCACCCCTTTTTATAAATTCCTTTCTTTCCAACCAGGAGTAATTTGGCAAATATTTACATTTTCAGGTTGCCTTGGTTTTAATGTGCACACAGGCAGAGCCACTTATTTCATACAAAGTAACATTCTATACACTAAATGTATGCATTTCTATATGTAGGTATATATACTAAAACCAAGCCTGGGGTGGAGGCATGGAGATGGGCATTTTCAGCAGGATCATTTGGCTCCAGCCTCAGGACCAAGCATGTCTCAAAATTTTGTGGGATTTCAGTAGCACATTGTGAAGGGAACAGAACAAGCATCATCATGATAGAAGTGGAACCTATTTAAGACTCTAGTGACCCCTGATACTTAGCAAATCTGAAGATCAAATTGATCCAAGGTCCAAGACGTGAACAGGTCTTAGGGAGGTTCCTGGGCTGCTTGCCTTCCTTTTCTCCCTGGCTTGAATGCTATACACCTCGAGTATTTCATTGTTTCAGACTCAGCATCTGTTTACGTACAATATTCTTCCTTCCTGAGATGCTATGCCACTTTCTTTTCTTGGCAGGAACTTTTTCTTCAAGGGCTAAATAATATGCCACATCCCCAGTGTTTCCTGCCTGACCCCCCGAGATTCCTCCTCACCTCTCTTTTGGCATTTATCTCTCTGTCTTGAAGGAGTCATTCTCCCCTGTTAGGTTGGAAGCTGAATTTTGGTTGTCTCTGAATTCCTATTCAGTCCTAAATAGGCTAGGATCTTGATAACAAGTGAATAATTTGTTTTTATTCACTTGTTCATCTGTCTGTACAGCCTAACCTTGGTGAAAAGAAGGAGGAGAAAAGAGACAAACAGTGGGGCAAGAAACAGAGGTCACAAAAGTGACCAGGGAGAGACTGGTAAGGGTGGTGGAGAAAGGTGTCAGGGCATTTCCAGAATCAGCTGGGCTTATCCACTTAACCTTGCTTGAGATCGAGTATTGGACGGACATTGACATCTCCTTGTAATATGTATATTTTGGCAGGATTCTGGCATAGGTACAAATAGAGTCTTTTTCTTCCATATTTGTCAGTGAAGTAAGTGAAGGAGGTTAGAAGGTAAGCAAATTTAAAAATTAAAGAAATAAAAGTAGATGTGATAGCCATGTCATGTCATATAGATTATATTAATAAAAAGATTTAAGTTATAAAATTTATCAAATGTTTCTATATGCTCTAGACCCAGTAATACATTTTATGTTGATATATGTGCATATGTTGTATATAAATAACTATATATGACAATACATTTTATAAAATACATATGGAAAATGTGTTCTTGGACCTATAACATAGAAATGTAATATAATTGCCATATACTTGCCAATAACAGCACAAAGGAGGTGGATGGAAGCAAAGGTGTAATGGGCCAAGGAAGTGATTTTTATGAGATAAAGTAATAATTATACATATAAAAGTTTTTATACAACAATTACAGCTTTTATTCTATATTTTCTAAGACTAATAATCAATGAATAAAATACGATTTTTTATCTGCAAATAATTTTTCCTTTTCATAGCTGTTCATTACACAGTAGCTACTTTCATTTAACTTTGAGAAAATGCTAGTTTTCACTTTAAAATATGAGATTTAATTTGTTAAAATACATCAGTTCTATATAATCATACTCTTCCAACTCAAGGCTTTTAATATCTTTTTAGTACTCTATTGAATTTTAGGGGAAATATTTAAATAGGTCAATACAATAGGTCCTTCTGTTTTTTCCTTTGGGGCTATTATCTGTGATTTTACCAGATCTTCTCTCCACCACAGCTTACTGAAGTACTGGCTTCTATCTTTTCTAGCAAGAATCTGAAAAATAAAGTTAGTTACAGATTTTTTTTAATATAAAATAAAAACATTTGTGAACTTAGCTTTCTGGCCAGTATTTCTCATGCTTTTAGCCTATCAATCACTTTATAAAATATTACACATAAAAATGGAATCTTTGTTACTTTGCGTAGCCTTTAAGCACTTGAATGTAGATCATTATCTATAAGATGTTTTGCTTTGATTAAAAGGCACTGTTATATTTTTAACCATAAATATGTAAAAGCATATCATAAATACTCAAATTAGAGTATTTCAAGCACGTTCAAGTATGTACGTCACACTTGACTTCATTTAACTTGTGGATCGTTTCAAGAGATAGCAAAATTGATCTTCGAATGGAGAAGACTGTTATGGACAAAAAGCCTTCCTGTGTAATTATGCAGCAGCATTCGTTTTCATGACAAATATAAAACAATTTTTGTTGCCTATCTAAAAAATAAAATACATGCCTAGCTGTATTTTCACATCACAAGAGGAAAAAGTCTTATTCAGTTAAATTATTTATGCCTGGACATAACCCCTCTAAGAAACAGACAATTACTCGATTCTTTACCAAAAGAAAAGTTGTTTCTGGAAAAACAATCTAGGCCTACTCTTTCTGCATTTATTTTTGAAGTCTTTTTCTTTCTGCAATCAATCATTATTAACCTTTAGTGAGCGCTTAATATAGTCCAGGTATTTTGCTAAATAATTTACTTGCTTGATCTCAGTTATTCTTTGTAACAGCTTGGTGAGGTGGTGTTTATCACTATAGTGCAGCTAGGGGACATATGGCTTAGATGTAGTAAGTGATGTGCCCTAAACCGGGTTTTTCTTGGGTACATTTTTACCTGGCTAATCTGACCCGAGCTTGTGCACTTAACTACTGTCCATGAAATAAGTGCTCAAACATTTTCTGGGAGAGGAAGGAGGAAAAGAAGAATGAAGAGTGCTGAAAAAAAAAAGAAAGTGAAATAAATGAAGGATAATGGAGTTGAGTGAGAAAATGTTCTATTTGACATAACAGAATCTTCATTAATTAAAATAGAGAAGTATTTACCTCTCAATGTTTAAATAGTTATGTTTTTAACTAAGTCTATAGGAAATAAAGTAATTTTCTTAGCCAATTCTCCAAGTCATTCTATATAAAATATTACTGGACTTCCAAATAATAATTTTACTTAAATTTATTTTTTATTTTAGTTTTTTATATATTTTTAATTTTTTATTGAACTACAGTCAGTTACAATGAGTTAATCTAAATCATAATTTTGCGTAAATGGAGTGATAGATTGTATAATTGGCCTGAATAGTTCAACCCTCACTGCAACTGCTTTACCATGGGTTCATCATAAGGACAGTTCACTTCCGTATCTGTTGGTATCAAGTTCGGTCATATAGTTTGCAATAGGCAATGACATGTGCGTGGCATGAACCACAGCATCATCATGATATCAGGTAAAGTGGTAGTAGACTTCAGAAAGGAGATATGTTTTATTATCTTTGTCTACTCTTTAATTATTGCATAACTTCAGCAAAGCCTTTTCAATTTTCAAATCTTGGAAAATTATGAAAATCATAGACTGTGATGGAAAATCAAGACTTCAAAATAAATAATTATGTGTATATGATATATATACATATATATGTTGTGTTTCCCACTCTATAGGTTTTGACACAAGTAGATTTTTCTTTCTCTTTCTCCACTCCACAAAATGTATAATTATATTTATTAAAGTGGGTAGCAAAACTGCTGGATTATGGGCCCTACAGACAGAGTTTTCTTCATTTTATTAGACCATTTTTTTAACTTTTTTTAAATTGAATTGTAGCTATTTTACAATGTTGTGTCAAATTCCAACGTAGAGCACAATTTTTCAGTTGCACATGAACATACATACATTCATTGTCACATTCTCTTTCGCTGTGAGCCACCACAAGATCCTGTATATATTTCCCTGTGCTACACAGTACAATCTTGTTTATCTATTCTACAGTTATTTTTAAGCAGTACAAATATTCTCTGAGTTGATAATTCCCAGTGTTTCCTATTCAGCATATGTTGTCCTGTTCTGGACAATTACATTATTTGCCTGGACACTAAAGGAATTTTCAGTTCCTGCCACCCTCAAATTTAAAGGTGCTCTTGTTAGTGTTTACTCTATGATTGAGGTTTACCTCTCCATTGAATTATCTTTGTCATATACCAAATCTTCTGACACAGTGTCAGTAAGTTAACCCTCCTAAAACATTGCTTTCTTCATGTAATTCTTCTTTGCAAGTGCTATGAAAACTTTCTACTCTACAGCATGCTGTCCATCCAGACTGATGTTCAAGTTCTTCTACTATGCTTTCTTAGTAAATTATGATGGACCTGCAGAACTCCTTCCTCCACCAACCAAAGTTACACACACAGACACAGACACACACACACACAATCTTTTTTTCCATTTTGATACCGTAACTTCTCTTTTTCTCTAATGAAATATGTGCTCCTGTCCTTTAATGTCACTGCTTAATCTCAAAAGGCTTTCTTCATGAGTTCATCCATCTCTATCTACTATCACCATCAATCTATTTATTATGCAAATGTCAAATGTTAAGGCAATCTAACTGCTGTAACAGCCCCAATATGGTGCAATGGATCAAAGTCAGTAGAAGTTTGTATCTTATTCAGATAACTATACTGAATAAATGCCCAGGTTTTCAAGTCAGCCCTTATCCACACAATCAATCAGGGATCCATGCTGATAGATGTTCCAACATCTTCAGCTTGGGACTTACAATATGGCCCTGGTGATCATCTACACTCCAACCAACTAGACTCAGAAAAGTGATATCCACAAGTTACTTATACATTTAAACTTCTTGGCCCAAAATGGACATGAATTCACTTCTGTCCATATAAGATTAAAAGAATTAGTTGCTACCTAATATAGTTCTGTGCCTCTGTAGCTGTTCATAAATGACAGATTTTTCAATAGAAAGGGAATATTAACTGTGGTGGACAGTTAGCTGTCTCTACCACATATAATTTACTTCTCTCTGCCAGTGCTTTCCAACAAACTATTTTGTCCCCTAGCTTTTCCATCATTGTTCATGTCATTCTTTTAATGTATTTGTAAGCTGTAAGGTATCAGGAATCATGTCTTTGTTTTTCTCTTATAAATAGACCCATATCCCCTACAGCACCTAATACAAACACAGCAAAGACATTTTCTGTGCAAATATGTGATAAATTATTATTTAAAAATATCTAGCAAATTCATGAAGCACAGTAGAAGCTCAATAATTATGTGTTCTATAATCTGATATGTATATTTCTCATTTAATCAATTCATTTTTTTAAATTTCAACTTAGTCAGAACTTGTGTTCAGATTTGGAAATTTAAATATGAATAAGACACAGTTCCTGCCCTTAAAAGGCTTGTTTTCTCTCAGTCCACAAAAACTTAAAATGTGAGTTCCTGAAGGAAGTCTAATCATTTCCAGATTTGTTGAATCTTTCCAACCTTTCACTGAAATATATAATGCCATCACTAATACTCATATTCCAAAAGCTACAGCTGAATTCTAATTCAATTCATGCCTATGTTTGAGCAAAATATTTCTAATACATACACATTTAAGTGTGGTGAATACAGAATTCAAGTCTTTCAACTTTAGACTTATTTCAATTCTATTACCAGACTTTCATTCTTATCTATATACTTACTGCACATTATTTGAAACCCAAGTCAAAATAATCTAACTGTTTGGAATATTTTCCAAATTTATGCATTTTTAACTTTAGGTGTCACTGTTTTTAAAATCTGTTTTCAAATAGTTTTCAAAACAAAATTCGATTGTATTCTAGGTGATATGTCATGAATTAAACATTGAGTAACCTTGCTTAGCTATTAAACAGAAAGGGAGATCCTCCATAGTAGGAATAACAATATTTAAGAGACTAGATAATTGTATACTCCCAATATTATGCATATCCTTATAAAATAATACCAGCCACCCTCCTATTTGCCCTTAACACAAAACACACAAAGTGTATATATACATACACATTTAACTGTGGTCATTAATAACACATACACACATTTCTCCTGTAGTCATCCATAGTGAAGGCATCGTCTAACGAGCAGGACTCCTGTAACGGGGCACTCTGTTTAGCTCCACTCTCCTTGGAAGCGTTCTTAGGAGATGCTCGCTGCAGTAAGATAATGCCGTTCTGTGAGTCTATCTGCTTCGGTGTCCAGTTTTACAAAAGCAAGGTGAGAATCTCTTCAACTTCCCCTCCAACTCTCCCCTCTCCATTAAGGAATTACTAAACTAAAATGATGGCCCATGGGAAGAAAATGATTGTGTGGTGTAAGCCACTATGTTTATTATCTTCTGAGGTATGGTCTTTCTTAGTGCTTCTGAAATAGCATAATTTCAAATGCTATTCTTTAGCCTTTCAATGCTAAGGGTTAATTCTCTTGCTAGAGTGGAAACAGAGGAGGCAGGATAGAAGTAAATAACCCCGATTCTGATTAAAAACTCTTGAGTTTAAGGATCATCTAACATTTTATCTGCACTTGCTGCACATCAAACTGAGAAAAAGCAGGTCATTTTGTTTGTTTGCTTTGTTTTTTTGTTTTGTTTTGTTTTGTTTTTGTTTTTTGTAGGATGGAGGGTGTATTACATAAAACTCAGAAGTCTCTCTAAAGTATCAGATTTAGCCCAAATAATATCACCAGATTTTGGTCTTCATAAGTGACTTTGCATCTAGAAGCTACCCTAGACCTCACCTTTCCCTGTCCTGTCACATTTAATCATGTGCCAAATCTTACAGATTTCCTTCCTTAAAATATGCCTTCTTTTTTCTCTTCCATCTGCCTACATCAATACTAACTTGATTCAAGATTCAGTCAGCT
The DNA here is from genome assembly GCF_048773025.1 of Camelus bactrianus. Classification (NCBI taxonomy): domain Eukaryota; kingdom Metazoa; phylum Chordata; class Mammalia; order Artiodactyla; family Camelidae; genus Camelus; species Camelus bactrianus. Next base: position 17,814,160 of record NC_133567.1, on the reverse strand, counting down.
TGACTACTTTAATAATATTTTAATTGCTCTGTCTGCTTCTATCCCCACCATTCCATTTCTCCTCATACTCTATTAGAGTTCACATTATAAAAGGTAAATACGGTCATGTTTCTGTTTTGTTCAGTATTTTTCAGTAGATTTGTATGACGTATAGGGTAGTGATTAATGTCTATGGAATGGTGACAGTGTTCTTCCTTACTTAACCCCCAGACAGAAGCTTTGCCCTTTGCTCCTGCCACCCTCTCCTCCACTCACTCCCCAGTTATATTATGATCCAGTATTTCTGAATCTATCAGAATTTTCTTTATAGACCATGTTGTTATTCACCCTCTGTCTTAGCACACTTTTTTCTTCCATTCATAATGCCTCACTGGGTCTCTCCTCATCTTCCTCATTAACACAACTCATTACTTAAAATAATTTTAGAGTTATTGTGAGGATTAATTAAAATAATCAGTGTTATGGCTTATCATGCACTATATACTCAAAGTAATGTACACAGTAAATATACACAGTACACAGTAAATATAGTGTAACAACAATGAAAACAGTAACAATTTCACCTCAATATTATTTTAAATACATCAAGAAAACCAGTGCATTCCATCAAAGGTAAATGAGCCATTTTACAAAATCACAGTGGCTGTAGGCATTTCTTCAGCCCAGGGAAGTTCCCTTGGGTCACCCAGCCTTCTCTGAACCACCCATTTGCTCAAGAGGGCCATCATGGAATGCTTTTATCTAGATCTGTGAATCATTCATCTTTGTTGATATCTCATCCTTAAAGTTCACCACCACTTAGGTAAATCATCCTTCGTATTTCCCTGAAGGACCTAATGGAAACTCATCTTCCCCAAACTTTGCAAAATTTCCCAAATTAGCAAGTCATTATGGCAAAAGTCTAAATCAGTTTCAATATACTTCTGGCTTTTTTTTTTTTTCTTTTTAAACTCCTAGGGGGTTTCCTGTGCATGTACGTGCTGTAGTCAATGTCTTCTTATCTTGCTCTTTAGATTTCCTTTGTGAATCCTGTTTTCTCATAGACTTAGAAGAGCTACATGCTTTCTGATTATCAGATGGTGAATATTATATTGCTTATTCCTATGTACAGTTTTTTACTTTTCCCTTCATCATACATACTCAGTGTGTATTTTCAAATTTTTCTTAATACTAGTATCTTCTCAAGCATATTAAAGCATATTCATTTTCAGTGTAGTGGTTTTATAAAGAATTATGATTTAAGAAATTTAAAATAATGATTCTCTGAGACTTCCATGGCTTATTCTCTGAACCTGCAGTGTCTTGGGGCCTTGAGTTGATTGCTTATGTCTAGGTGTTAACTGCATGAATTCCTATGTAACTATATGTAACTATGTCATCAAAATCCTCAAAATGTGTTTTCATAAGAAAAGTCGACCATCATATTTAATTTTGATTTGAAATGCATCCCTCTTGGAGTAAAATGCTTAGAAGTGAATGTATTTTTTTTCATGAAATGTAATTATGAGTTTGCAGTTTTCATTATTTTGTCCTGCAGAAGCTGTGAAATTCAGAATTCAAACAATATTTTATAAATCAATTAAACTTTTAACATCCAAGCTTTAGTGAAGAAAATGTTCTAAAAATCACAGGTATAAGGAATACATCTGTATTCAAGTTGATGTATTTAATTGTAAATTTGCCAGAGTAGTCCTGGGTCATATTATTGTCTCTTGGCAATGGTCATGAGTCCAATTAAGTCACCTTAAAACCTAAAAAAAAAAACAAAAGAGAAGAGAAAAGTGTGAATAGCAGGTAGTAGTTTCTTTGATGGTGAAGAAGTTCTGCTGAAGACTCCACATTATTCTCTTACAGCTGATGAGTACTGCATAAAAGCTTGGAAACAAGAGGGAAAGGTAAAGAAAGAACATTTTTACCTAGAAAAAATCATGCAAAATTTTCAAACATTATGTAAACTATGAAAGGGAGATGGATTACCTATTGCTTTTAAATATCAACTGACATTATAAGAAGCAAGTTGTGGAAGAGATAGCCATTTTTAATCAGTGGAAAGTAATCTAGCAATCTGCTAAAGTGATAAGCAGGAAAAGAAAGTGTCCCGGTATTCTGTCGTCAAAGTCAATAAAACAATTAAATGCAGTGCCATGACTCATAGCCTGGGAGTGAATGTATCATGGAAATAGCTTGCTTTTTTTTTTCTTTAGTGTAAAATGTTGCCTCTCTCCCCTCTTGCAAAAATTAGCTAAGTAAAAATGCTTATTTTCATCATACCTAAAGTGAGTGCCCCAACCTCAAGGTAGACTGTAATGATGTGATTGAGGCTTGCTGCATAAAGTGGAAACACTTAATCACTTAGGATACCTGGCCATGTTGGCTCCCATCCCCTAGTATAATCTGTGAGCCTTAAATGTGTGTGTAACAGACAGACAGGCAGACATTGGTGTCAGTGAACTTTATTTCACATCTACAAATGCAGACACACACGCAAATACAAGCTGCAAACTCTGGTTCTGATTTTGCTCTTTACAATTTTTGAATCGGTGAATGAAACTTTAATGCTTAGAAAGCACGATCAAGGTTTTGAAACAGGCATATATAAATCCAAATTAAAATTTGACCAACATATTTTCTGAAAAACCAACTACAGACAATGTGATCGGCTGCCTTCCAGAGACAACTTGGTGGGAACCAGCCAAGACCAAAAGCAAAGCAACCACATCCACAGAGGACAGGATAAGCTTTAAGTCGCCTTGCATTTGTCCATTCTATCCTGTTTAGTGAAGCAAAGACCATGTTTTTGTAATACACTAGACTCTCATTTGTGAGACTTCCTGTGCTCACTGAAATTTGTTGAGGACTTAACATTAAAGTAAAAAAAAAGTATAGAGTTTTTCTAGTAACACTGTTGTAACTCATCTCTAAAAACCATTATGTTGGTACTGCAACAACAGCAATTAAAGAAAATATTCTTTAAAACAAGTATCATCATTAGCACAATAAAATGTATAATCCTTTTAATTAGAAAAGATTTACCAAAGTGAAAGATTAATTATCTAAAACAAAATTAGGTCAAAAATGCATAATTAGTTAAGACAATCCTTAGATTTCCTCACATTTCATCATACTTTGCTTATTAAAATGGGAGTTTTGTGTAATGTCAGAAAGCATATTAATTTGGATTTCTTAATCAACACAGAACAATATAAAATATATAAGATGTCTAATTTTTAATAGAAATGACATGATCTGCATGCCAGATCACCATAGAACACTTAGCCCTTTTTGCCTTTTAAGACCACAGAATCCTCGGCTGTGGGTGACAGCTAATTTCCTCTAGCTGCCTTTGCCCTGCAGCTATTAATACATGCTGATCTTCAAGTATTACTGGGGGAAAAAATAGACATAAACATGAAAAGAACAAAAAACAAAGCTATCAATTTTAGGCTGATTAAAACAAAATAGTTAGAAACACACCCCTGCCACTGAAGAAAAAAAGAGCATAATGGCAGCCTAACCATCTTGTATGAAAAACAGACTATCACACACACCCAAAAATGTGTTATAAAGTACAGATGTTCCCTGAGATTAGAAAAATAAAGTTTGCTTTTAGCATATGTAAGCATACCATATGGAATTCATTTTCATCACTTCGATGCTTTTAAAAAATATTTCTTGAACAAATACTTTGGGAGTTTGATATGGAGATTTAAAAATCTCTAATGTATGTTTTTATTCTTCAGTATTAGGAGAGTTCAAGGCCATAATTTAGGGACTTAATACAGAATGGTATAGTTAGAAACTAGATGCAAAGTATAAAATTTCCTCTTTTTTTCATGGGTATGTCTTTTTACTATTCTTTTTTTTTAGCCCATAAAAAGCCTCATTTGTATATAAATTAACTCAAATTTTAGTTGATACATTCTTTTCTTTGACTGTTTTTAGTACATCCCAGTAACTTTGAAATCTTTTTTCCAAGAATACACATACCTACCGTTAGTCTTCTCTCTCATTTTCAAGACAATTTCTTTTTTATTTTTTTGTTTTGTAACCTAGATAGTTGTTTTCCCTCAAACACATGTTAGGAAAAAAACGTATAAGCCAAAACTTAAGATGTAAATAAAAAATTTAATGTGTTAATGTTTGTTTTTTTCTTTATGTTTATAATTTTGTTAAGGTCTCTGTAACAATACAGTGTTTATTATAATAGTAACTATGCTATATATATGTGATGAGCACACATTATTTTTTTTGTGCAGACACAACCTGCTCTCTGTACTGTTGTTGGACGGTCAGTGTTTTAATGTTTCTCTAGTTTTGTTATTGCACAATTTCATAATTTGCCTCTGTGATGAATGGAGCCCATTCTTTGTAACTGTTTAGTGCTGTATAGAAATATTCCAAGTGTCATTAGGATTGTTGCTGCCACAAGTAATATAGGTGAATGGCACTTAAAATAAATATATTAACTCTAAAATAAAAGGTCAGAAGCATATGTTTATTGTTTCATTCATTAAAATCATTTCTATTATTTATACATTAGCATATTCAATTAAAATCTTTCCATTCCATCAATTTTTTTTTTAAGTGCTTAACTTCTTTTCAACTGGTTACTTTTCCTTTGCCATTTTTCCACACAGACCTCTGTTAAGCCATCTCTCTCCCATATTGGATGAAGAGTTTTTCCAGCTTTTCCCACAATGGAAAAAGATTCAAATTAACTGGTAAAATATATTCTTCATTCCAAATTGCATTCATAGCAAAAACCACTTCTTTTATGCATTTTGTACAAAAGGTCTTCTGTGTTATATAAGTGTGTCAAGTCCTTGGGCCTGGCCAATTGGACCAAAATATTTAAACTTTCTTTGCATAAATATCATCTTGTTAAAACTGCAAGTTTCTAGATCTACTCCCTAAAGATTTTGATTATAGTGAGTGACACTTGAAATACACTTTGAGAAACACTGAGATAGACAGAAGGATGCCCTGTCAAATTCATATTTTCATATAGGTAATTTTCCTTATATGCAAGTTCCCAAACGACTTTTCCTGTTTTCCTAGCCTTTCTTCTTGAACACATCAAGCATCAGTAATATCATTAAATAGTAAGACAATAATCTCAAAAAGTAAGTCAGTATATAATTTAACTTATGTTTGCCCATGTAGATGATACAGAGAACACTTACATATACATTGATTTATGCATCTATATAGAAACAACATACAACTCTCCTAATTGTACAGTAATATTTTTATAGATGTAGCTTGGTGGTATAGAAATAGTACCACAACTTAAGTCTTAGCATTTAATTTCTAGATATTTAAGTTTTCTTAATGCATCTGTTTTCATCAATTATTCCCAATTGATCCATGAAGGAATTATCACCCTCATTTACAAAAATAAATTCATCTTCAAGTATTTAGGTTTGGAAATACAGTGTCCATATAGGGGAAGGTTAATTGCCCTGCCAGCTTTTGCTCTGTTCCCTTGGAAATTTAGCTTCCCCTCAGGATTTTCTTGCTTGGATGATTGTGACCATTGGAAATCAAATGCCATGAGTTCACATCTTCTTCCAAGGAGCTGCCTAAGCACAGGTTTTTATAAAAGGCAAAATATGAAGCAAATAATTAGCACAAGTAACCCAGATTACAACTTGGATGGTTTCTGATGCTATCAGTGATAGATTCTCAATCTCTCTCTTAGTTACAGTGTAAGACGGGTAGGCCTGTAACAATCCTAGTTAATACCTGTGTAATTAGTGATGGTCCTCCTTTTCAACCTCAAATGTCCTTGTTGAAATGATCAATTATATGGTTTCTCAACCTATGTATGACTTTTGAACCCACCTTTTATTTTATATCTCCCAGCAGTGTCTCACTTTATATTTCCCAGTAGACTCCTATATGGAAGAAATGATTTTATTTCCAGGGCTCATGAAATATAAACTCTTATGGAGTTATATTCCTTTTGAAATCAAGACTAAGAGAACAATTTGGACTCTGTGGCAATCCTAATACCTCACCCATTCAGTTCCAGCTTCTCTTGTAAAGTAAATAGGAATTCAGTGATAAACTTTACTTTTTTCTTTTGCTTTTTGATGGTGGTACTGGGGATTTAACCCAGGACTCTGTGCATGCTAAGCATGCACTCTACCACTGAACTATATACCCTCCCTCCAATGATTGACTTTAGAAAGTGACTTGGTTTGTTAGTTAACCAGTGGAAAATGAGTGCCTTATTCATACAATGAACAAAATAGCTGCATAATATAAGGCAAAAATGGCTGAAGCATACTGGTCAAGGGAGGGAGGAAAAGAAGAGGAGATTAGAGTCGATTAGAGTCAAGAGCCAGATCATGTAGGTTCTTTGTCTAGTACTGAGTTTGGTTTTATTTTGATAGGAGCCCATTAGAGGAAATAATACCTTCTCATTTATGTTCTAAAATTATTACTCAGAAGAATAGATTGTAGAGGATAAGATTACCAGAAACCAACTGCATTAAATTAGGCAATAGAATGTGGTCTTTAACTAGTGCGGTAATGATGAAAATAAGAACTAAGTAGGTTTACAACCATTTTGAAGTTAGAGTCACTGAGGTTTGTGAAGGGGTGGATGTAGGAAAGCATGGAAAGAGATGAATCCATAGGACTCCCTATGAGACAGTAGGTTTGGAATATAAATCAGAAGTTCTGTTTTGATCTCATTAGTAGTTTTGATGCTATGTGTTAGAGGTCATGTAGAAAGAGTGTGAAAAACATAGTTGACTATATGTGTAGGGTGTTCCAGAGATAAGTTAGGACTAAAAGATGAAGAATTGGGTGTGTTGGTGTGCCAGTGAATACTTCTTGAATCTGTTCTGGGTTGTCCTTATCACTTAGTCATCAAACATTGTGCAGAGAATGCCCAGAGCTCTGATGTATTATTTTCCTATTCCCTGGTTTTGGGGTTTTTTTTTTGAAAACTTACTTATCTTATTGTCTTACACCGAAGTGCACTGAAGTTGTCTTTTTTCTAATAAATAGAATAAAAAAATATACTGTCATACAATAAAGATGTATATTAATGACTTAAAGTAAATGGTCTTTCAACCAATCCCCCTTCAGACAGACTAACTAGATCATTAAATATTCTGTTTCCCTCTTGGTGCACAATGACTCATGGTCTTGACGTGTTTCATGGTCACAATATGTTCGGTACTTATTTGGCTGGGCAACCCAAAGCTTAATGTTTCCTATAAGTTGGTCGTATTCTTTTTTAATCTTTCTTATGGTAGTTTTACTGAGTATCTAATTATATAATTTAATTGAATATTTAATAACTGATGTTCGTTAGTAGGTTTTTGCAAGAGCAGCAGCTCAGAAATGAGAATAAGTGGAAGTATTCTAGAAGAAAAGTCTGGCTTCATATCAAAATATTGACAAATCAATTCATATTTACATGTTTTAAATTATAACATAATGTTTATATATGTATTATTTGTACATTTAACTGCTTTAATCGATCTTTTTCTAACCGACTAGCTCTTTCTTCAGTAACATCAGATAAGAATTTTTACTGAAGTCCAAGAATTGTTTGGATGAGGCTGTTCATTTCTATAAAAATTAAGAGACTTTTAAAGAAAAATGTTTTAAAGCTTAAGCCCTTCACACATTCTAAAAACATACGTTGCATATACCACTGTCTACTTAGCACTGAGTGTTGTATCTCATCTAACTGCCCCATAGTTTGTTACCTTTGTTCAGATTTACTGACTCCAGGCCATCCTCTGCCACTAACTGCCCATTGGAACCCAGCAATTCCAAGCATTGCTCTTGTGAAGGACCCAATTATACTATCAATATTTATCACATGAGACCGTGGCAATTCTCTCCCTGAAATATTTCCCATCTTTGCTTTTAGTGACAAGTCTGGCTCCTGCTTTTCCTCCTACTTCTCTGGATGCACGTTGAGACTTTTCTTCCTGCCCATAAATATTAGTGATCAATGGGTTCTTATACCTTCCTGCTTCTTTTCCCTCTCCCCATACCTCATTTTCTAGTCTCAGGTTTCAATGGATATATGAAAGCTGATGTGTCTTACTCTAAAAAGGGCTAGGTTTATATCCTGTGCTACAGCCTTGACCACCCTTCTGCCTCCCTTATACAGTTCATAGATATCCTACAGGCACCAGAATCTCAAAGGGGAAAAAAAAGGTACATGGAAATGAATATGGCCACAAATAGTCAAGACACTCCTGAAGAAGACCACAAAGTTCAGAGGACAGACTCTACCTGATATAATGATTTATTTTAATGTTCCAGCTATTAGGAGAGGATGACATTGGTTAAAAGGTAGAAGGGTTGATCAGTGGAGCAGAAGAGAGGACTGAAACAGACTCACACATGTATAGACATCTGATATATGGAAAAGGTAATATTCAAATCTTCACAATAATTTGTTCTGAGCTCATTGAATACCTACGTGAAAAAAGTAAAAAAGAACTTGATTTCTACACCACATCATAAATAAAACAGTAACTCCAGATGCATTTTGAATTTGAATGCAAAAAATAAAAATAAATAAGTAAAATAAAAATGAAAGCTTAAGGAGTAAATCATAGTAGCAAAACTTTATGATTTTAAAGTTAGCAAAGTTTTATAAACAGGATACAAAAGAAAATAATCTTGAATTATAAAATGTGCAAAATGTTCAAAAGAAATTGGTTCAGAAACCTAAAGATGTTTGTATTTTCATCGAAATTAATGAAAAGTATTTTTAGATCATCCAAGAACTTCTGGCTTAATATGGGATTTTGAATATGAAAAGAGCTATTTTGGAGAATTAATAGACCACATTCCTAGCACTGTCTGGGAAGGCTGCTGTTTCTATAAATCATTCTCACAGACACAAAAGAGAAGAAAAAAATATTATTCCAAACCTAAGGAAAATGTCAAAAAGAAAGGGTAAAATGACTGAAATTGCAGATTAGTGAAGGAAAATTTTCCAAAACATCTTTATTGCTCAGTAGTTTTCAATCCAGGAGTTTACAAAATAAAGTTATGTAATGAGGAATTTGATCTAATTGGAAGTCTTTTCATTCATTCAATAAATATTGAGAACATATCATGTATTAGGCACTGTTCTATGTGGTAAGAATATAACTGTGAATAAAACAGGCAAAAATGTCTGCATGCTTTTAGATAACTTAAATCTGTTGTGGGTAGACTGTGAATCAAAAAGATACGTATATACTTTATCATAATTAAGTGTATACTATTCATTAAATCTCATGTATACATACATGAATATATATGTAGTGTAAATGTTGTTAAGTAAGTGCTAAGGAAAAGCAAAACAGGAAAGGGCAATGTTGAGACATGATGGTGGGAGGGAGGGAGGGGAGGAATTGAAATTTAAATAGGGTGTTGAAAAGGGCATTGCTGAGGAGGTGATATTTAAATAAATAAACACTAAAGAAGTGAGGAATTGAAGTGTGTACATATCTTGAATGAAACCATTCCAGGCAGAGGAGAGAGGAAGTCCAAACATTCTAAGGCAGGTATTTGACCTTTATGTTCAGCAAGCTATGGAGGTGGGGGCAGAGAGGAGGAGCAGATTGACTGGTGGGAGTGAGCAAAGACAAGAATGATAAGGTGTCAGGTCTTGGAGGTACCTGGATAGCTAGATTATGGTGAAGCCTTTTAAGGACACCAAGCATTGGAAGATTGTGATGAGAAGAATGACATGCTTTCAAAAAATTTTAATAGGGTCATTCTGATGACTGTGTGAGAATAGACTGAAGGGTGGCAATCATGGGATTGGAAAGAACAATGAGGAGGCAAAGATAAAAATCAAAGCAAGAGACAGTGATGGTTTGGAGCAGAGTGGTAGCTATGGTGGTGGTTTGAAAATAGTCAGTTTATGGATATTTTGTGAAGGTCGAGCTCTGATCTTGTTCATGGGTAGGATGAGCTCATTATGGTTCTTAAGATTTGGGGCTGGATCATGTGGAAGAATGGTGGTGTTCTTCTACCTGAGATGGAAAAAAACAGAAGTGGTGCAAGGTCATTAAGAGGTGGTTAAGAGGAAGACCAGGAGTTGGGTTTTGAGTTGTTCAGTTTGAGATAACTACATGATAGTTGGTTATACCAACCTGGAGGTAATGGGAGGGATTGGGGCCAGAACTAAAATTTGGGATTCATCTTCCTCAAGCAATGTTTAAAGTTGGAAGACAGTATGAGATCCATCAGAGAATAAGTACGGATAGAAAGAAAAAAAAAGAAGAAGAAAAGGAAAACTAAGGACTGAGCCCTGGGGCACAATATGTAGAGATCAGGGAGGTGAGGATGAAACGGCACAGGGAAGGGGGCACAGAACGACCAAAGCATGGTGAAAAAATGTTGAAAAGAAAAGCCAAATAAGAAAGTGTTTCAGGGAAGAGTGGATGATGAACCAGGTCAAGTAATGTTAATTAAATGAGGACTTAGTATCAGGGACTTCACTGGGCACCTTGTTAATAAGTGGATTGCTGGGGATGACAGTCTGATTGGAGTGGGTTCAAGAAAATGTGAGAAGTTTCAGAGTTAGGGATTACTAACACCTACAAGGAGATTTTCTGTAAAAAGTAGGCAGACAGAAGAGTAGCTGTTAAGAAGGGCAAGAGCGGAGTGTTCAGGATAGATGCAATAACAGAACACAATGGTAGAGAGGAAAAATTGAGGGGTAAAAAAGAAATCCTTAGATATTTGGAGGTATAACAGGATTGAAGTATGTGTTATGAACCTAAAATATTGCTGCTTGTGCGGTCTTGTAAATCAGGAGGACTTTGACGTTGTTGGCATTTACGGTTTCATACTTTAAAGATATTAAAAAAATAACCCCAAGCAAAACAAAGAATCAAGTCATGTTTGAGGTTTTGGAATATGAATGCATTGACATTATATATCAACTCTAAGCTTAGTTGTTCAAATTTTTGAATAAGTATGTTTTTTATGATGTTTCAGAACTGCATTTGCAATTCACATCTCTCTCCACACAACATGAATCTTTCCCACATGCAGCGCTTCCACTGACTTCAAAGAAGAGATTTCACATGCAAGAAATAGGACCGGGTTAAGAACTGAACCCATAGAAAATGCAAATACAGCAAATATATCGGGAGAGGAGGTAGAATATATATTCAGTGAGTGTTTGAAAATGTATAGAAAGTCCATCCTGGAAATGTGTCCTTTCGTAAACCAGTTGAAATGGTTATTGCAAATTTTACAAAAACGCGTTCAGGCACGATTTGTCTTTACCATAAGCCAATGTACCTGCATCACTCTGACATAAAGCAAAAGTAGAATTATGTACACTGCTTACTTGTTGAAATATATCAAGATTTTGAGACATTTAAAATTTTTATTAAAAATCATTTTGCCAACTTTCTATACGCATGCTCAATCAGACATATTTAAAATATTGTGAAGTTTAAGCCATTTAGTTAAAGGATTTTGACTCTTTGGCTCAGTACACATTCATTAAACAAATACATATTCAATTATTTCATCATTACTAAACACAAGGCAATTTTCCAAAGGTTATGAGCAGAAAAACATGACAACTAGGAGGACGGAAAGATAATTATGAAGAGTTATACAGTACTGACATGTACATACACATAGTGTAAATATTTATATATGAAAAACAATGTACATGTATGGGGATTGGAAAAAGAAAATATAGTAATCTGTAATTTTTATATTGATGTTGGCAGCTTTTTGCTATTAAGACAAACTAAAATTTGAAAAGTGCTAATAGAAGTTCTGTAGTTCTTATCATTAGATTCACAAGATAGATCACAAAGGTGGAATTATCTCACAAAAGGCAATCATTTTATTTTCATCATTCATTTTATAGCTTACTCTATCACTTAAATCTATAAAAACTATAGGTAATTTGTGTAAAAGAAACATACTACTTAGAAGAGCAAGTAATAATTTTAAAAAGCTAATTTTTTATATCTATTAATAAACTGCCTCAGATTTTAAAGATAAAATGTTCACGTTCTCTATAATTTATTCCCCTCACTCCTTTTTTACCTCTCTGTTTCTGCCCCTGTCTGTCTGTCTCTCTGACTCTTACCTTAGCTCATTGACTTGACTACAAAGGCAATTAAAAAAAAAAAATTTAACCATAGTACCATGGCTCCATACCAAAAATATATTGCTGTGCATCCAATTGCAATATTCCTCCTGAGGCCAAAACATTATTTTCACAAAGAATAATGCTATGCAGAATAACAGGAAACATACTGTGAATAATGTCTTACATATGAAACACTTGGTGCTATAACCAAAACATTGGTTTTGTGTATGCAAATCTAAATAGCCATAAAGAAATGACAACATAACATTTTGTGCCTATATTAAATGTATTTCAGTTATGACTACTTCATCAATTGTTAGTTAATTTTCCTTAAGAAAAAAAAATTGCATGGTTATACTTTTAGCAATATTATAAAAGTGCATGGATTATAATTTTACCCAGAGTCAAAGATATTAAAAGATGAATATTAGTACATATATAATTTATGGTGTTCACTATTAACTAGCATAATGTCATTTATCTGAAAGTTAGCAAATTTCTCAAAATGAGGTTATAATATATAATGAGGACATGGGGAAAGTATTCCACCCGGGTATGGGAAAATGGTCTGTAATATATTACTTATCTGTATATATTTTGTTTGTTTTTATGAACTTCATCAGTGTTCATTCAGTTTTTTTTTTTTACTTCCAGATCTACTGAGATGTAATTGACAAACAGCACTGAAGTGATCCCCTCCATAAACTTAGCGAACATCCATGATCTCATATAAATACAAAATAGAAGAAAAAGAAAAAAAAATTTCCTTATGATTAGAACTTTTAGGATTTAGTCTTGTAACTACGTTTGTAGATAACTTACAGCTGTGTTAATTCCACTAATCACGTTTACATTACATCTCTAGTACTCATTTATCTTATAACTGGAAGTTTGTACTTTAGAACGGATTTATCCAATTCCCTCTCACTCCACCCCTTGATTCTGGAAATCACATATCCCATCTCTTTTGCTATGAGTTTGCTCAATTCCTTTGCCCATTTTTAAATCAAGTTATTTGTTTTCTTGCTATTGAGTTGTTTGAGTTTCTTGTATATTTTGGACATTAAGCCCTTATCAAAAATATAATTTGCAAATATGTTCTCCCATTTTATAGGTTGTCTCTTCGTTCTGTTGAATGTTTCTAATGATGTGTAGTGGTATCTTATTGTCTAAATTTGCATTTCTTTGATGACATATAACATGGTGCAACGTTTCAAATGCTTACCTGCCATCTGTATAACTACTTTGGTGAAGTGTCTGTTAATATCATTGGCCCATTTTTTAAAATTAGATTGTTTGTTTTCTTATTGTTGAATTTTAAGTGTCCTTTGCATATTTTGGATAACAGTTCTTTACCAAATGTGTCTTTTGCAAATATTTTCTCCCAGTCTGTGGATTTTCTTTTCATTTTCCTGACTCTTTAGCAAAGCAAAAGATTTTGCCTGTGATTTCAGCTGATCAGTCTTTCTTTCATGGATCTTGCCTTTGGTGTTGGATCTGAAAATTCACTATCATCCCCAAGGTCATCTAGGTTTTCTCTTATTATTTTCTAGGAATTTTATGGTTTAGTATTTTACATTTAGGTGTGTGATCCATTTTTGAGTTATTTTATGTAAAAATGTAAAGTCCCTGTCTAGATTCTTTTTTATCTTTTTTTTTTTTTTTTTTTGCATACGGATGTCCAGATGTTCTAACATCATTTTTTGAAGACTGTCTTTGCTTCAGTGTACCGCTTTCGTTCCTTTGTCAAAATCAATTCACTATATTTATATGAGTCTACTCCTGGCCTCTCTATTCTGTTCCATTCATCTGCTTGTGCTTTTGCCAGTACCACATTGTATTGGTTACTGACGCTCTATAATAATTCTTGAAATCAGGTCATATCAATGCTCCTACTTTGTTCTCTTTCAATAGTGTTGGCTATTATGGGTCATTTGCTCCTCCATACAAACTTTAGAATCAGTTTGTCAGTATCCACAAAATTTCTGGAGTTTTGGTTGGCATTGCATTCATTATGTTGATCAAATTGGGTAGAAATGACACCTTGAATCTTCCTATCCATAAACATGGAATATGGTTGGCATAGAATTGTTTAAAATATTCTTTTATTATCCTTGTAATGCCTATGGGATGTGTAGTAATGTTCTCTTTTTCACACCTGTTATTAGTAATTTGTGTCTTCTCTCTTTTTTTTGAAGTAATTCTGGCTTATTGATTAAAGTAATAGAGGTTTATTGATTTTATTCATCTTTTCAAAGATCACCTTTGGGTTTCATTGAGATTTTCCTTTGGTTTCTTTCCTGTGTTCAATTTCATAGATTTCTGCTCTAATTTTCATGATTCATCTTCATATGCTAATTTTAGATTTAACTTGTTTTTTTGTTTTCTAATTTCCTAAGGTAGAAACTTAGTTTATTGGTTTTAGATCATTTTTCTTTTCTAATATATGTATTCAATGGCATAATTTTCCTTTTCAATAATGCTTTGCTACATCCCCCAAATTTGATAAGTTGTGTTTTCATTTTCATTTAGTTCATAATATTTAAAAATTTCTCTTGAGATTTATTCTTTGGCTAATGTGTTATTTATAAATGTGTTGTTTAATCTTCACATAGTTTGAAATTCTCCGATTATCTTTTTATTATTAATTTCTAGATTAATTCCATTGTGGTCTGAAAACATACAGTGTATGATATGTTTTCTTTTAAATTTTTTAAAGTGTGTTTTATGGTCCAGAATGTGGTCTATCGCGGTTGAGTGTTCCATGTGAGGTTGAGTAGTGTCTGTATTCTGCTGTTGTTACATGAAGTCTGTCATTGATATCAATTATAACCAGTTGATCGATAATGTTTTTGAATTCAACTGTATTCTTAATGATTTTCTTCCTGCTGGATTTGTCCATTTCTGATAGAGGTGTTGAAGTCTCCAAATATGATAGTAGATTCATTCATATCTTTTTGCAATTCTATTACTTTTGTTTCACTGTGTTTGTGAGGTACATACAGATCAAAAATTGTTCTGTCTGTTGCAGGAGTAACCCCTTTATCATTATGTTATGCCTTTAATCACTTATAACTTTCCTTGCTTTTAAATCTATTCTGTCTGAAATTAATATACACACTCCTGCTGTCTTTCAGTTAGTGTTAGCATAGTAACTTTTCATTGATCCATATAATTTTAATCTATATGTGTTTTTTAATTAGTTTTCATATAGACAATATGTATAGTTGGCTATTGATTTTTATCCACTGTGACAATCTATCTTTTAATTGGCACATTTAGACAATTGATATTCATAGTAATTATTGATATCATTTTATTGATAATATCACATTCACTATTTTCTGTTTGTTGCTATATTTTTTGTTCCTCTTTTATCTTCCACTCTTTTACTTCCTTTTTGTGATTTTAACTGAGCATTTTATATGATTCCATTTTCTCTTTTCTTAGCATATTGGTTACATATTTTTTAACTTTTTTTCATTGCCCAATATTTTGATATATATAGCTAATCTAAGTCTACTTTCAAATAATATTGTACTACTTTACAGAAAGTATGAGTGCTTTATATTAACAAAATAATCCTAATTTCTCTCTCCTGTCTTTTGTATTATTTCTGTCATTTATTTCACTTACATATAAGCACATATAAACAAAGATACATAGGTAGGTAGATGATATATAAAGCATACATAATTGAATGTATTGTTGGTATTATTTGAACAAACTATTATCTGTTAGATCAATTGAAGTTTTTATTTTATTTACATTTATTCCTTCTTCACGGCTCTTCTTACATAATGTAGATCTGAATTTCTGACCTATATTATTATTCTTCTCTCTCAAGAACTTCTTTCAACATTTCTTGCAAGATAGGTCTACTGGCAACAAATTTCCTCAATTTTTGGTGACCTTAGAAAATCTTAATTTCTCCTTCACTCTTGGAAGGTAATCTCCCAGGATATAGAATTCTAGGTTGTTCATTTTATCTCTCAACACTTCAGATATTTCACTTGACTCTCTTCTTGCTACCATGTTTTTAGAGAAGGTGGGTGTAATTTATAACTATGTCCGTTAGGTTTTTTCTTATCTCTGTGATTTGAAAATAATATGCCTATGTGTAGAGTTTTTTCTTGTTATTTTGTTTTTGTTTTTGTGTTTGTTTGATTGTTTTATTTTTATTTATTTGTATTTATCCTGATTTATGTTTCTGAGCTTCCTGGATCTGTAGTTTGCTGTCTGACATTAATTTGGGGAAATTCTCTGCCAGTCTAGTTTCAAGTATTTCTTCTGTTCCTTTTTCTCTTTCTTCTCCTTCTAATATTCTCATTACATATATGTTACACCTTTTGAATTTGTCCCACACTCCTTGAATATTCTGGGCTTTTTTGCTTTTGTTTTTTGTTTGTTTTTTTTGTTCTCTTTGATTTTTTAATTTTCAGGAATTCTGTTAATATATTGTCTAGCTCTGAGATATTTTCCACAGTCATATCCCGTCTACTAACAAGCCCTTTAAAGGGGTTCTTCATTTCTTTTACAACATTTTTTATCTCAAGCATTTCTTTTTTAGTTTTTCTTGGGGTTGCCATCTCTCTGCTTACATTGCTCATCAGTTTTTGCTTGCTGTGTACTTTAGCCATTACAATCCTTGCATGTTAGTCATAATTGTTTTAAATTCTCCATCTGATGATTCCAAAATCCCTAACATGCCTGGTACTGGTGCCTGTTCTTTCTCTTAAAATTGTGTTTACTGCCTTTTGTGCCTTGGAACTTTTTTTTTTTGAAAAGTGGACATGATGTACTGGGTAAAAGAAACTTATGTAAATAGTAATGTGGTGGCAAATTTTGGGAAAAGGGAAGCAGTCTATGGTTCCACGATTAGATTTTAGTCTTTTAAGTGAGCTTATGCCTCTGGACTATGAACTTCCCAAGAGTTACTTGTTTTTGTTTTGTTCTCCCTTTAGATGGAACAGGATGGCTCCAAGTAACAGGAGTAGCTATTTTCCTTCCCCCAAGCCAGTTAGCCTGCGATAATACCCCAACAGTTTACATGTGGTTGGCTAGTTTCCCCTAAGAGCAGGCCTTGTTAAAAACAGAGTGCTATGGCTTATTTCAAAATGGTTCTTTTCCTCTTCTTCCAGAAACAAGTAGGGATTTTTCTCCAATATTTACTGTGAGAATCTGGTTAAGATCCTGGAGGTAAATCTCACAATATTGTAGAAGTTCCTTTATGACTGGTTCCTCTTGCAGTTTTTAACACTGAGCTGCTCAAGCTGAGCCTTTAGCAATTTGCTTATTACAGTTCAGGTTTCCTTTCCTTGGTGCTGGTTCTCAAGGCAGTTCCTGCTCCTGAATCCCTTTTCCAATAAGCACTGGTACTTTGTGTTTGCCCGTCTTTCTCCCCACTCTTCGGGGCAGCGGTTTGTCCTGCGTCCCTCACTTTCTTATGAATCCAAGAAGAGTTGGTGGCTTTTCGGTCTGTTCAGCTTTTACTTGTGGTTAGAATGGAGTGGTGCTTTTCCAGCTTTTTCCAGAAGCCCCACTGGAGAATTTTGTAGAGAGAAGAGACATAGTCTCTTCTTATGTTCTAAAAGTTCATCTTACTGCTCTTCGGAGATGATACAGTTGGCTACCGGAAGCAAAAGCATAGAGTAAGAAGATTACTGCCTCACCAAGGGAGAGATAAGGTGGCTTGGACAAAAAATGGGCCAATAGAGGTGACAAGAACTTGCTGCATTTTGGATCTCTTCTAAAAGTGGAGTTGATAGAATTTGCAGATGATAAAGGATAAAAACCAGTAATAGTCATAGAGTTTTTGGCCTTAGTGACTGAGCCAATGATGATGCCATCTGCTGAGATGGAGAAAGGAGCGAGGAGATGAAATCATGTTTCAGACACATTATATTTGAGATTCCTTTTAAACCTCCAAGTAGAATTATGTTAAACACCTAGCTGGATATATTAGGTCAAAGCTCAGGAGAAAAGTAGGGAAAATATGAAAATTACTAAACGAAGGTGAGAAAGGCATAGCTCGAGGTAGAATAAAATCCAAGTAAATATAATATCCTGAAAGTCATGCAAAGTTGGGGTTTGAGAAAGGCGATGTGATCAATTTCATCAATTGCTCCTGCAGAATGAAATAAGAATACTGAGACTAAAATAGTGGATTTGGCAAGATGAAGGTTGTTGTTGGCAACAATGTCAAGAGTGGTTTCAGTGGTTGAGAAGAGAGTGGGAGGTAGAAATAGTGAGCTTTTCAGCTGAAGTGATACATTAATCCATATCAACATCCATATTGTAAGAGTGAGTTACCATTTCCTTTCTCCCCCACAGGAATTGTTTGCTTTGTGGTATCAAAACCATGTGGCTGTATTAGAGATCATTATTCCTATGCCTTTGCTTTACTCTCTACACTTTCTCGAGCCTGTTCCTCATGCCCCAATGGTTGGGGTTTAACAACATAGATCTATAGCATTTTGACTCATACATTTATCCTTTCCTCTCCTCTCATCTCTTTCACCTGTCTTCCTTCCCCCTACTTTCTTCTTCCACTTTATTCCTCTTTCTCGCTCTCTTTTTTAATCTCTAGGATAAAGACATGTGTTCAGGAGAGTTGTATTTAACAGAATCCAAAACTGTACTAAGGAAACTACTTTTATTCTCAGAACTGTAACTTCATTATTGATTTAAATCATTATTCTATCTTCCTTGAGAATATCTCCCTTTCTGGGAGGCTCTTCATCACCCATTCTGAACTGACTTCTGCTAGACCACTTCCCCATTTCCTTGTCAATGCCTGAATTTGCTTGGATAAGCATGAAGTAGGCATTGGAAGTCTAGGACTGAAACTGTAACCCACTGAACACACTCAGTCTCTGAACATTTTATTATTCTTTTGATGTCCGTGGAAGCAATAGTGATGTTCCCTTCTTTATTTCTGATATTAGCAATTGGTTTTACTCTCCTTTTTATTTTCTTATTTTTTTGGTTAGCCTGGATAAAAAGTTATTAATTTTACTAATCTTTTTAAAGAACTAACTTTTGTTTGTTTTCCTCTTATTTATTTGTTTTCAGTTTCATTGATTTTTGCTTTTAGATTATTTATTTTTTTCCTCTTGCTTTAGGATTATATCACTCTTCTTTTTGTAGTTTCCTAAGGTAGAAGCTTAAGCTTTGATTTCAGATTACTTTATCTTTTCTATTGTATGACTTTAATACTATAAAGTCCCCTCTAAGCACTGTTTCTGTTGCTTTTCACAAATTTTAATGTTATATTTTTGTTTTATTTAGTTCAAAATAATTTTGATATTTTCTTGAGAATTTTTTTTGAGTTGTGAATAAGCATATTGTCTGAATTCCAAATATTTGGGTACTTTCCACCAATTTTTGCTTTATTGATTTTTAGCTTAATTGCATTGTTATCTGAGAACATAACTCCCCACTTAGTTTTTTTCATGATTATCTCTTTGTCTTTGGTTTTCTGAAGGTTGTTATATATGCTGAGGTTGTTTTTAGTTTTTATCCTGTTTGGTGTCCTACCACTGTCCTGGATCTGTGGTTTTGTGTCTGTGATTAATTTTAGAACATTCTTGGGCACATGTTATATCTTGTGGAATTATCCCACAATTGCTGGATGTCCAGTTCTGTTTCTTTCTTTCTTTTTTTTTTTTTTTTTTAAACCCAATACTTTTTCATGTTAACCTAGCTAGAAGCTATGTTGTATTTTATTTTTTCTGTAGCTGTAGATACCAGACTTTAATTTCCTTTAGTGTTTTTATTTTTGTCTCCTTTGAGTTTGGCTTTGTTAGAATATTACAAAAAATATGCATGTATTTCTTGTCTCAGAACAAAGACATAAAGCTTGCAGGTGCCAGAAATGAGGAAGAAGAACTTCAAACTTAGAGGAATGAGTGAGTTGATGCCAAAAATAACTCATGGGAGCTGTGTGGCCAGACATGTCTACATCTGGACTTTTAATGCCTAGACAATTTCAGAAGTAGGAACTCTGGTGCTATCGTAGTAAGAAACTGAGCCACCCCTTCTGTTATCTGTGTCTTTATATCTACTTTTTCATGTTAGAGTCCTGCTGGGATGGTGCTGAGGTGTGGGGAGACGGACAGATGTGTAATATTAAAATTAAATCTGCCTTTTAATCAGCCTGTGTTTCCAGACATTGACATCCACAAATGTGTCTCCAGTGGCACAGCATTTCCTCCACTCTTTTCTAAGACAGGAAGGCAAGTGGTGGAGTACGCTTTTGCAAGCTAGCATAAGACTCTGGTGTGGTATTTTTCTTGGAGAATTGGCTCTTCTTAGGAAGAATGCTCTGGTTGTATTTCATAATGATTAGTAGTTGCTCCTGACTAAAGCCATGAGGAGATCTTTCCTGAATCTTTAAGAACCTGATGAGGGTGAGTGTAGGTAAACCCCATACAAGTGTAGGGATCTCTGTTAGACTGCAGCCTCCATGCATGTGTCACTCTCATGGTAGTTCACACTCAGTCTCCACCAGTTTGTCAATTTGTCAAAATTTAAGTGTTCTCATCAGTTTCTATGACACCAGGGACTTCTGCTCTAGGTACATAGAGCTCAGTTGTGACTCACTGGATTCACAAATCTCTTTAAATTTAAGGGGAAGCAATTTGCCCTGCAACCTCTGTTTTCTGATGGGTCTGAGAAAATTCACTGCTCTTCAGTTAGTTAATTTTGTCTTGTTGTAAAGAGGGTAGTTCAAAGCTCTTTACTTGTCAGAGCTGAAACTGGAAGTTCATGCTTAACATTTTGAATTTTGTAAAATATCAAAATAAAAATTATCTTAGGAGATGAAATTTTGGAGTATGTTCTATTCAAAATTATTAGCATTGGTTCTACTATCTGTGTATTTTCACTATTCCCAAGGAATATTATGAAGGGTTGTTTATACTTTATTAACTCCTTTGCACAAGTTAAATAAATGCGACCATATCATAACATTTTTAAATTGGCATTTTCAGCTCCAATTCATATAGTTCAATGGACCATGTTTTAACTCCACCAGCATCAATAAACTCAATATTATACTAGTCCAAATTGCATAAAAGTTCAAGTATAAGACATTAAGTAGAAAATGATGTCAAACTAAAAGTAAGTGATGATATACTGTTGCCCCAATAAATTTTACAGAGCTCGAATTTCCTGTCTATTTGTGTAGTTTATATAATTTATTTAACTGCAAATTCTGGTTTCTAACTGAAGTCTATTCCTGTGTTTATTTATAATATCCATTCATTGGATATATGAATGTATAGCTGTTGCATAACTTGTTAGGTATGTGCACATAAAATAAATGAAAACAAATGCTTTCATTAACACAGCTGCTCTATAATATTTAGTTCAAATAATTCTTTATTGGCTTCCCACAGACAAGTGACTTGGAAAAGAAAAAGGAATGAAATAGTAAATCCAAAAAATCCCTTCTCTAATTCACAAAATCAAAAGTAGAAGAACTAAGACTTGTGCTTTAAAAAAATGTACAGAATAGACACTAAAGACACAAATAGCATAAATTTTAGCATCACCGCTGGGATGTTGCCACCCAGGGTTCTCAGATAAGGACTTTTTTAAGAGACTCTGAGCTGTACCTTTGCAAAACATACTTCAGATTTGTTTTAGGACATTGTGAAAATTAAGAAATTTTATTGCAAAAGAAAATCATTTTAGGTCACCAAGAGACTTTCAAGAAAGTAGCTTTTTATTGTCATCCAAGCAAAGATTAAGTCACATACCTCTACTAACTTCATTCTGTCTAGCCCCTTGCCTAAGGTGGGAGTTTTTGTCTTTTTGTTTGTTTGTTTGTTTTGTTTTGTTTTTTAACCTTAGAGCTATCTAGCCAGGATACCTGATTATTGGAAGACAAAGTCAGGGCAGGGGGTTGACAGAAGTTTTGCCTGTACCTCACAGCCCAGCATATGAACATAAAGAATTCCTGGATAGAATATGACCAAGAAAAAAGGAAATATATTGCTAGTCTCAAATCAAAGAAATGAAACTGGCAGATGCCAAATATAAGGAGGACCTGAAGCCTAAAGTAGTGAGAATGAGTTGAAATCAAAACATTAATAGGAAATGTATGACCAGATACATCTATGTTTGGACTTTTAATGGCCATACAAAGCATGGGAATCCCATTTATCATAGTGGTCTAGACATGAGATCCCTACATAAAACCAGAAACCAGAAGGAAGGTAACTTGTCCATAACATTTTTGCCCACTGTGTTAATTTATAAGGACTGCCATATCAAATTACTGTAATGTCTGTGCCTTAAAGTAACAGGAATTTATTCTCTCACAATGCATAGAAGACAAAGGGTATGAGGGATGGACAAGAAGTGAAATTGTTTTGGTTCAAAACCTGCTTTTGATAATAACCAGCTAATTGACCTCATGGAACCTCAGTTTCCTCATCAGTAGAATGGGGATTACCATAACTCCTCTACTTACAACACAGATTATTGTGAAGACAATATGAAACAGTGAATTAGAAGGCATGCTGAAAACTGAAAGATGCTATGCAGATAAATGCAAGGGATTAAGGGCTTTGGAAAGTGTCTATCATGACTACAAAATAAATCTGTGTAGCCAATGTTTAAAGGTTAATAGAGCCCCAAAGATTGAAATCTAAATAGAAAAACCCTCAAATAGAAAAATCTAAATAGAAAAGTGGTGAACAGTTTCTGCAAAGGAACGGCAAACTCTTCTTAAAAAAAAATGCATGATTTCAAATGATGAAACTAAAATTAGAAAAATGAACAATGAAGTCAAGCATGTTCTTTACAAGGTGAGCTAACTAAGTTCAAGATTCAGACTATGTATAAGGTTTCCTGTCCAAGTTTATTCTTAGCTTTAAGGCCAAGTCTACGGTGGATTTCTCTGTTGGCTTCCTAGGTAGCTTCACTGTCACAGTTAGCAAAAGACAACGTGAATTTTTACTAACATTAAGATCCTGGAAAGAAGGTAAAAGTTTGCTCATGAGCTCAGTTCACAGAGCTCACTCTGTGCAACAAAGCATTGCCCACTACACCCCCCACCCTATAACATCACTATTGGAAAGTAATTTTTCTTACTGGCATTAAAAAGACAGATTAGGAGGCCTCTGTTTGCTGCACACTTGTTGTTACTGTTATCTTGACTTTAATGGGCTGCAGAAGTCCAGCAGTTTTCTAGCACTGGGAATATCCTATACTTATTTTATTCTTACAACCCAAGGCCAATCAACCAGATACTGACTTTTACTAACTTCCAATCCTCTTAGCTCTCAATTTCTGGTTTAGACAGCTACCCTGCGATTCCACTTGACTAATTCCTTATTCGTTCTCTCCAATCAGGAGCAGACCCAACAGGAAATCTGTCCGGGAAGAAATGGAATGATATATGCCTTTCCTTGCACTGTTCTTAAGTCTTACCGCTGGAGTAAATGACACAGTCTTTAGCATATCATCAAAAGTGTATGCCAGTGTTCACAACTTTTCTGGGCAGCCCATAAATCATCAAGCAAGATTGCCCCTTCTATTGTGTACACATTAGTGAAATTGAGTATGCCAGATAAATTCACTTCAGGGAACATCTATAATGCTAGACTGTTGGAGCACTTAATGGATCCATCACTGATACAATGTGAAGAGGTAAAGTCCCAACAGAAAACATGTGGGGCCATATTTCCAGCTCAGGTCCCTTTTGCTATCTTCCACTCCAGACCTACTTTTGGTTCTGCTTTCCCCATTTTTCTTCCCATTGCTTTATATTTTCCCATCTTCCAAACTCCTCTAGACAGACAAATCTCATTGGCCTTGATGTTGAGTAACTCTAGAATTTATCTCTTGTACCTTCCTCTTCCTGATCATGAACTTTACGCTAGAGGCTAGTTCTTCCCTACCCAGGAGGCAAGCATGTGTATCAGGGCCACCAAGACTAAGCTGGAATCTCCCACTCTGTTTCCTCTGATAAGAAACTTGATATGTATCAGGCCCTGTAAGAGGCCTAAGAATTAAAATATTAGAAAGACAATATTGGCTTTGAGAAAGCTTTCAGTGGTGGGCACATGATTGCAGGAGAGACCTGAGGATATGTAGCTAACATAATGCAGGAAGCGATAAAATGGGAGTGTTTTCTGAGACCTGTGAGAAGAGAGAATTAGAAATATTAATTTTGTTTCAATAGATGAAAAGCTAGATAAATTAAGCTGAATTTATTTTGAACAATTTGTAGGGAGTTTCATGGCTGAGAGGCTACAAATTTAGATTAAGATCTTTTAAAGGAATACCATCCTCATATAAGGCAGATAAGAACAGGGGACTAAAGTTTTATGAGAAAATATGGATGAATACTATTACTACTATGACCCTGAATAGAGTTTCTTTACTACACAATTAGAAAAGAGGAAAAGTAGTTTAAAACCAAATCTGCAACTAAACATTTCTGCTAATGCCTATCCCAGTACTATACAGTGCAGTGGATTGGGGAAGGAATACCTACATTTTAGAAATTTCTGTGTTATCTTTAAAACTTTGTAATATTTGAGTGTTTGTTGATCTCCTGTGCTAGAATTTATTTAATATTTTCAGTCATATGCATTTTCACTTAGCCTAGTCTGAAGTAGTACTGACTTTGAATCATGAATTTGATGTACTATACATACATCTATAGATATAGTTATGCACTAATATACATTAAAATGTTGTTGATAATCCAACTATAAATAATCTCGTATACCCTGTAGCTGAGACCACACTGTGGGAAATGGTGGTCTGTAAGTCGACAAAGTCTCCAATTGTCCCCAAGTGCAGACATACGACAGTTCACTCCTACAGAGACTGCCATTTCGGTCATTTTAATCTTTTATTCAAGGACTACTGATTGTTAAGAACAAGTCTTAACATTGGATATATTTCTCACCAGTTGTACAACTTGGGAGAATCTATTTTGCCTCCATGAGTCTCCAATTTGTCCTCTATAAGTAGGAAAATGACAGCCGCTTCTCAGAGTTGATTTTAGGGCTGAATGAAACAATGTACTCAAAGCCTTAGGCATGGGACACACTAATCAAGCCATCAACTGTAGATGTTTGTGTTATATTTGCATTGCCTACCAAGCTGGGAGGATTATCTCCAGAAAGAAACTGCTGAATTTCATTTGGATCACTTGGAAACAACTTTCTTAATCTTTCCAATTAATTGATTAGCTTGAAGCAGAATAACAGAGTGCTTTTGGTATAACTTCATGAAAATTATCAGGGCTAGCAAAAATTCATGACAACAAACTTGTCTGTGTTTCTCTAGCAGGGAACCAAAGAAAGATAAAAGAATACGAGAGCAGCCTAAGATGATTTCTTATAGTAGCTGTCATTTAATGACCACTTACTATGTCTCAAAAGTATATAGTATCTTATGTAATCTGCTCAATAATTTTACAAGTTATGTAATATAGTAGATAAGGAAACTGAGGCTCCAAGGGTTTAAGTCACTTGCCAAAATTAGAGGCACAAAACATACAGATACTGGGAATCAGTTATGTCTGAGTTCAGGGCACATGCTGTTTTTGCTGTATCCAAGTAGTCTTTGGGTAGCTCCCATCGTGTCTTCTAAGAAGATACAGGAGCCACTACTAAGAGAGGAGAGAACTAAAGGCAAACTTTGTTTCCTGGACATTTTTGTTCAGGACACTGTAGAATAAAATTTCAAGTAATGCTTCCCATCAGGAAGGAAGAACAAAGGCAATTTGCGAAGAGCAGCAAAACCCATCAGGAAAAACTAATCTCTTTTTCTTTGCACATACTTTCAAAGTGGTCCTACAGGCAGATCAACTTAGATGGGGTAATTAGTGTAAGAGCTTCAACATTAGATACAACGTGATGGCGAGATTAATCTTAGGTATTTAATGAAATACCATCTCCTCTTTTAACCAAAAGTCTGACAACCTGGTGACAGTACAGATCTGTTCCACAGCCCATTTAATTAAGAACTATCATATAGAAACCTATTCTGTTCACCAAATAAAAAAAAAAGATTCTTTTTTAAGTCAAGATGTTTACGTTGCAGGTTCTTGAGGTCAATGATATCTCTTGCCATACTTGAAAATAATCTTTAGTCATTTGGGGGTAGGGTTATGATTAAGGTATCACCAATTTCTCATTCTAAAGTTACATGTTTATCTTTCTTTAATCCTCAGTCTTGTTTCATTTTAATTCATTTAAAATGTTTATCTCCACTAACAAAAAAAATGTGTTTTTTATAATATATGAGCTAATACTACTATTATGTAGTATCTAGCGTGTCTGTTTACATTTTCCAAATCAGCCATGTTTGTTCCAGTAGAATTTAAGTAATTATATATTTTGAATTTTCAATGAGCGTATGAGGGACACAGCATTTTGTTAGATGAGGAGGAAGATGAGGCTCGAGTGTGAGTGTTAATTTGTTTGGCATTGGGTTTCTTTGTTTTTCTTTTTTTTTTTTTTTTTTTGAGTTCTCTGAAAGATGTTTGAATCATGCTCTCTACAGCAATAAAAGTTCCCATTCACACGTACTTCCTCTCAAACTACAGTTTTTGGAAACATTTGAGAAAAATTAAAACCATCTATGTTTCTTATAACTTGATTCCAGTAGGAAGCAGGAGGCCAACAGGAAAAAAGTAAAAAGGGAACAATATTTATGACATACACATTATAATCATATTATGTTAAAGCTATTGAAGATGAAATGCAGAGTAATTACCTCTGACTCTTATTACTCATGGGTCAGATCTAGTCTGTCTGTAAGAATCATCAGTTTTGTGCTGGTAATATTTTCATACTAGTCATTTCATTTTTTAATATATAGTAGTCTTTAATGTCTTTTCATAGCTGTGATCTCATGTTGGTCCTCACCTATCTAGAGAAGAAAGCATAAGAATAAATATACTACTAATTTGTAAATGTGAAAAATGAAACCCCAAGAAAATATGGGACTTGTCAAATTGCTACAGTTACAGTCTGGCAGGACCTCTGTTCAGGGGAGCCCTTCTCAGGCCTTGAAGATGTACTATGCTCTCAACATTTGGAACCCATTTTTTTAAAAATTCAAATAAACCTCAAATAATGTATTTGATTTGTCACAGGAATGTATATACTATACAATTTTTGTTTACAAGTAATTTTATTCTAAGCAGTTTTTAAATCCTTGTAGATGCTACCTCAAGAAGCCTGAAAACCCACTTCTCCATAAAGAATAGAGCAGAGAAATGCATATGTTATTTCCATTTCAGAAGTAACAAACTGACTTCTGAAAATATCAAAGAGCAGTTGCAGATTCCCAAATTATTTTGCGTTGTACTTTTAGCTCATTTAAAATCCTCCTTTCAGAATTGTTGAATTTTTTAAGCTATTTGACTTTATAAAGAAATGATCATCTGTTTATTTATAACATTTCAGATATCCTTTTTCTCTATCCCACATCATTAAAATATAAAGCTTTTAGCACTAGGAGCATATTTTAGTGTTGGAATGTCTGTTGTTGTGTCCAAATCTTCTGAAACTGTATCCATATATCAGTCTCATGTAAAAATTGGTATCTTTTTCTTTGTTTTTGTGTGTGTGGGGGGGTAATTAGTTTTATTTATTTTTAGGGGAGGCCCTGGGGATTGAACCCAGGTCCTTGTGCATGCTGAGCATGCACTCTACCTCCTGAGTTACACCTTCCCCCTTTATCTTCTTCTTACTAAATAGGATTTCTACCAGATGCTCCTTCTTCCACTATTAACAAGCATATGGACATTTTAGTAGATGTTATTTTTTCACTTGTTTGAAATCAGCTACAAAATTTCTCAGTAGTAGCCAACCCAACAGTAGTAGCAGGCAAAATGAAGAATAATATCCAATTCAGTGTGTAAATGGTGAGTTCAGTGATTACTACTTTCCCATTAAGAATATGTTCAATTATGCCACAGATAGAGCACTATTTGGTTTAATGAGGAATTAAAATGAATGGAATTACATTTAGACTGGAATCTCATGAGCATTAATAGAGTGATTAAAGTAGGTGTGGAAATTTTTATTTTTTAAAATTTATTTTGCATTTCGATCAAAAGGCTTCATTTTTAGAAACATGTAAGAACTATTAAATCGTGTATATTATTTTTAAATTGAAGTTGCCAGTTGCATCAACTTTTTTTTCTCTTTAACTCACAAAATATGTGTAATGACATTTAGATTAACTCTCATTGCTATATAATAATATTGCTATATAATAATAACAATACATAATAAAACATTCCATTATTAATTTGCTAATTAAAAGAACACTCAAACTAATATAATTCTTAACATTTACTGAATGCTTATTATTTTCCAAATAACATGTTAAGTACTTTCGTATATTACTCTTGGGAGCCCTCCCAATCATCATATGAAGTAAGTCGTCCCATTATATTTACAGGGAAATTAGTTTTATGAGCTTAAATGACTTGCAAAAAGTCACAGGACGTGGTCAGCAGAATTTTAATATGACCTCCAAGATCCCCATGCCTTGGAGTACGTACATGGTCTAATCCCTGGATCTGTGAACATGATGGATTTCACTCCTGGGATTAGGTTGTTATTTGGCACAGTTCATTTTAATAAAGGGAGATTATCTTCAGTGAGGCTGACCTAATCAGGTGTTTCTTGACAAAGGACTGGTGTCTTACTGAAGCCAACGATTCAAAATCAGAGAGACTGAAAGCATCACAGAGATTTGACAGGAGAGAAAGTCATTCTTTTTTTGGCTTTGAAGATAGACAGTGTCACGTGGCAGGGTTCTCAGGGTGGCCTCAATGAACTGAGAGTAGCCCATAGCCAGCAAGTGAATGGGGACCTCAGCCCTACAACCACAAGGAACTGGATTTGGCAAAAAACCTGAAAGAACTTGAAAGTGAATTTGTCCTAAAAGCCTTCAGGCAAAAAAACTAAGTACAGCCAACATCTGATTCCAGGCTGAAAAGAAGCTGAATTGAGAACCCAGTCATGCTGTCCTAGGTCTTCTGATGTACAGAACTATGAGCTAATTGATGTGTGTTGTTTTAAGCCACTAGTGTGTGGCAATTTGTTATACAGCATAGAAAAATAATTACACAAGAGAAGTCAGAATTTACTTACAGGAAACCTGATTATATTGTCTTTATCCCCAACCTATTCCTCTAAACAGTCTAGACACTGCTTCGGGAAATCACTTATTTATTGCTCTTGATTGAATATGTCTTTCTTCAGCCCTATATGAATCACCCTGATTTAATGGAAAGAGAACTGGCTTGGAGCTGATAATATTTATCTCATGAATTAAATAAAATGATGCCATTTGTTTATCCATTTATTTATTTGGAAATGTCTTGAACAAACTAGCATATAGCAATTGTTCAATAAACTTAGTTTGCCAGCTTGCACACAATTAATACTCAAATTATAAAACAGGAAAGTCACCAAAACTATAGTGCATCTTTACTAGTTATACGTAAAAACTTGCTTTCATTTCTATTGCTTTTCTTGGCTTAACATAAACTCTATAAAGAAAAAATTCCTACTTATTATTTAAAATGTGCTAGGTTTGTATTCCCTGATCTCTGAGACAGAAGCAGAAGCTTATTAGAGGGTTCCAATTTTGTCTTAAACACTGCAAACATATGTGCATGTTATTTTCTGTGAGCACATTCAATGTCTTATACATGTTCATATTGCAAGTGCACAGGAGTACATGTATACAGTTGACAGTAAATGTTTGCCAAATGAATTTTTAAAATCTTCTAAGAAAGATAGACACTTAAAATGTATAAAGATCTCAAACTCCCAATTTATCCTAACTAATAGATATAAAATAGATACACAACAAGTTCATACTGTATAGCACAGGGAACTATATTCAATATCTGGTAGCAACTTGGGGTGAAAAGGAACATGAAAATTAACATATGTATGTTCATGTGTGACTGAAGCATTATGTTGTTCACCAGAAATTGACACAGCATTGTAAACGGACTAAACTATAATAAAAATATATAAAAAAGAAAAAAAGAATGAAGATAAATCAAAAGATTCCTATTGAAGATTTCTAGTTGATAAATCTAAAGACATACAGGACTTTAAAATAAACATATCAAATGCATTCTCTAACTTTGCTCTCACTGACTAAAAATCAAAAAAAAAATAGGTTTTTGGTCAACAGATAAGGCACTGGTTTATAAATAAAATGGATAAGGATTATTTTCAGGTATTTATTTGAGGGAAGCCATTAATAAAGGAGAGATTGAAAAATGTACTTTTGCCAAAAAACCCTACTCAAGCCTTGTGGTGTCTAATATCTTATTAATTCCTATATGTTATGTTTATAGTTTTTTTTTTTTTAATGAAAATGTAGCTCCCTGTCTCTAAAAAAAATTTGTTTAGGAAAAACGTCGATTTTTTTTCTTCAACATGAAATTGTTCCTACCAAATTACAGCTTTTATGGGATTGGTAAATTGAATTTTAGAAAGACATACCCATTTCATTTTATTACTATTGCCATACAAATTACATGTTCATACATTCTAAACCTATCAACACCATTTTATAATTATTGGTTTATGCAATTATTTCTTGGATTATGTAGGAGAAGAAAACAGTTGTAAAAAAATACGTTTATACTCTTTTATAGTTAACTACTTTTACTGGTGCACTTTATGTTTTTATATGGCCTTCAGTTACAGTTGACCCTTGAACAACACAGGTTTGAACGGCACAGGTCCACTTATATAAAGATTTTTTTTCAATAAATATATACAGCATTACAGATTCTGTGGTTGGTTGAATCTGTGGATACGGAACCACAGATATGGAGGGCCAACTATGGACCTCGAGCTTCTGTGGATTTTGGTATTCACAGTGGGTCCTGGAACCAATCCCCCATCGATACCAAAGGAAGACTGTAATATCCAGTATTCTTTCATTTCTGCATGAAAAACTCTTTAGTATTTCTTGTATTTTTGTATTTTGTATTTCTTCCAGCAACAGATTCTCTCAGTTTTTGTTTATCCAGGAATGTATTGCCCTTCCACCCAATTTTTAAGTATAGTTTTGTTTAATATAGAATTCATGACTTGACACACGTTCTTTCTGCACTTTAATATATTATCTCATTGCCTTCTGGCCTCCATGCTTACTGATGAGCAGTCACTTGTTAATCATGTTGAGGCTCCCTTCTACATGACAAATTCCGTTTCTCTTAGTGTTTGCTGGATTATCTCTGTATTTGGTATTTGAAAGCTTGGCTATATTATCGTACACATTCATTTTATTGAATTTTTACAACTTCTAAGTTTGTTGTGTTTCTTAAATGTGTTAGAGTTTCTTCAAATTTGGGAAGTTTTTGTCCAATGTGTATCAAATATTCTTTTTGCTCTTTTTTCTTTTTCCTTTCCTTCTGACATTCCCATTATTGGACTGTTGGCATGTTTGATGGTGCCCCTACAGATTTTATAACTCTCAAGCTAGTCTACACTGAACCTCCAGCAACTCATCAAATAAACATTGGATTCAAAACCAGAAATCTAGAAAGTTATTTGAAAATTCTAAAAAAACCTATGAATAAAAAATTAACATCCCCATTTTAGGATATGGAGCTTTGTGTGTGTGTGTGTGTGTGTGTGTGTGTGTATATATATATATATATATATATATATATATATATATATATATATATATATATAATTGAAATATAGTCAGTTTACAATGTTACATCAATTTCTGGTGTACAGCATAATGTTTCAGTCATACATGAACATACATATATCTATCTTCGTATTCTTAGGTTATGGAACTTCTGCAAAGAGGTATTAACTTGCCCAATAAACTTTCCACAATGTGAACCTAGTAATGCTAGGGTCAGATTCCAGCCCTGCTCACTACAAAGACTCTGCTTTTCAACAACATTGTATCTACCTCTTTTGATACTATTAGGAAGATGGCAAAATACAGAGAATTTTAAGTGAAATACTTCAAGTGAAAATTAAAAACTTAAGGGTGATGGCAAAGTCAGAGAAAACATTATTCTGCACAGAATCTGGGTTTAAGACTCATCTTGGCTGTCCAACTGCATCTGGTTTAAGCAGATAGAAACTCAGAAACCCTAGCAGTCGCTTGTAAGTAATTTAAGGTAAAATTTTGGACATAGATCTCTCTGTAACTAGCATATACTTCCCTGGGAAGGGATAAAAGCTCATGTGTTCACAGTCTTAAACCCTCTCCTCTTCTGCCCTAGGGGTACAGCAGTGTAATAATCATGCACTCTAGCTTTAAATTTGTATTATTGTACCTGTGAAATATGTCATTTCAAAGCTAGTTTCAAGTTCTTTGCTTTTCAGATTTTTATGAGGTATCTCATCCTGCTATCTTGCATTTTCTATAAATTCAGGGAAAGAGTAAAAGCCTTGTCCTCAAATGATACTTAAATAACCCTTAAAGAAAACTTTTAATTTTCTTAATGTTTCCAATTTCCAGATGATTTCTACCTGCATGATGTATCCTAATAAAAATAAGAGGTCTCTATATTTTCAGTGTTTTATCTAAAAGACAATGAGCATTGGCATTTTGGGGAAATATTCAGATCATCATCTCTCTCGAGTTAATTAAACTGAGCTTGTGAATTTCATCCTGGTGTATAATTTTGATTTGGAATGACCCAAGCTCATGAAAAACCCTAAAATGGAAGAAGCAGTGTGAAAAAGAAGGTAAAGATGGGTAACAAAATACACTTTACTGTATAATAAATCAGAGCCCTTAGGGGATGGAGTGATTTACAAGTAGTTTCAGCACTAACTAAGCATTGTTTACTTAATAGAGCATAACAGCTTTCTTTGGAAAATTTGTATCTAATGCAAGTCCCATTAAAACATTTTTGTCACAAAAAATTTGCAAAAGCCCTTTTGGGTACTATATCAGCACCAGTTTGTGAAAAACAAAACTCACATTCCCTTTATTTCCAGAAGTGTTTCTGGTCCATCTCTTTATTCCCTAATGCCTGATTTGATACTATACTAAGTAAAATGCCTTGCTGAAATATCTCAAGATTATTTACAAAATATACATTGGTTACATTAAAGAATACTTTTAACTATGTAACAAATGATCATGACTGCTTTAATCAATGAAATAAGGAAACCAAAAAGGCACTTCTTTTCTAAAATAACAAATTAAATTCATTGTACATATTATTCATTACTATCTTCCTATAAAAATCAAATGAGATTTATTCTGTGATCTATAATTTGAGAAAGTTTACATGATATAGCGTAGCAGGTGCTTCCCAGATGAACAAGTGGTGAATGATGTCTATTGATGATGATCTGAAATTTTTGAAAACCTAATTCATTTGTTCTTTTCAAAGAAAAAAAAAACACTCACAAAAAACACAAGCACAATTACGTCTATTTTACTAAGGACATAATTGAGACACAGATAAAGTAATTTTCCTGGTCACAGATGTAATAATTGTTAGAGGCAGGATTCCAACACAGGTATTTGGCCTTCAAGAACCCAGGCAAGGTCTTACTACTCTGATATGGGAGGGAAATGGAGAGTATGACAATTGTCCCTTTATGAGAATGAAACCAATAGCCTTAGGTTGGATTTGAATCCTGAGCATAGTGGAACCCCAGGTAGTTTCATTGCTTTACAAGACTGACAGTATTGCTTTGTTCTTTTCTTTTTTCTTTACTCCTCCCCCCACCCCCCTTTACCGGCTTATACTATTAGGTACTCCTTGAAGTCATTTTGTTTGAATTCACTACATAATTCTAAGAGATTGGGGAAATACCACTCAATTTTCTAGAAGTTCCTTCCTCTCACCAACAACAATGAAATAATGGAAAGAAAGCCACTTGCCATAGTTGGATTCATGCCTAGAGGAACTCTCTGCTGGTTACAGCTTTCTCTTTTTTGTTTAATAACTGGTATTTTATTCTCCTAATGATGTGTTGCATCTACGGCTCTTCTTCCTTGTCTTTAACGTCTGTTTTGACTACATGTGCCCTTACGTCCATAATAGCTCTGGATCCTGTCAGGACTCAACTGATGTTAAATTGGGGTTAATATAAATTGCATTTAGTTGTATTTCTTTCGCCAAACTGGCTAGTTATCTACTATCTTCAAGCCTCTTAATTCTGAAAATAGTTTAAAAAGATTAAATCACTCTGCTGCCCAGTAAAATTCTGTATTCTATAGTAAGCTTCTGCATTATTCTTAGGAGAGTGTAATTCCATGTCCTACTTGTTAATAATTAATCCATGTCAATGGCACCATGAATACTAGCAACCTCCATTATTTTTAGGTTTAATTAAGGAGATTACACTACTGCAATTTTATCCCCAGTTATGGCTATATTTTAATATAATCATCAAAAGTGTAAAAGCATATATATATATTTTTTAATTTAGTATAAAACTTTAGCTAAGAAGTTGTTGGAATTACCTCCAAATTTATACTTGAGTTACCAGACTCATTATTTCAAACATCTTGGTCTGAATCAATAGCAGTAATGATTCATTCTTTTGATTAAGAAGTGACTCCGTCTGTAGATGTCAGATAATCACCAAGATGACCTATAATGAGAACATTTCACAACTCTCTGACTTAAATTTCTTATTCCCTCCATAGCATAATGACTTCCTTCTAGATCTTTTTATAGTGTCTCTGTACTCCTGGGGTTTCTTTTCATGATCAGTCACTATCAAGGACTGTTCCTATCATCTGTTTTTAGACAAAGAAATGTTGTGACTCTGCACAATAAAAACTGTGTTTTGTCTAGATATTTTAGAATTCTGGCACATTTCCTCCCCTTTTTTTTTGCAAGCCTTGTCCCACACATCTGTATATAAATTGCATATAACTGCAATAGTAAAAGATGGTCCAGGATACTCTTTGTTATTCTGTTAAGTGCTCTGAGGGGAATTAGAGTGGTTTCTTTTATATGAAATATTAAGATTAGAAATGCAAGATGTTCTTCTGATCCTGCCCCTTAGGAATATGGTATTTAAAATTAAGTAAGGGAAAATGATAACATCTTGATGACATTCACTACGAATCTTGAAATTCATAGCAATACCAATATACAAAGAGCACTTTGTAGGGGAAATCATAAGTTTGTTGTTAAATCACTTGATTCTTTCTCAAACAATTTCTAGGGAATCGAACAGTGCACCAACATCGTACTTTTTCTTTAAAATTCATACCATGCTTTAAAAACACAGATACAGTCCCTAATATAAAACAAAATCCTTATGGGTTAGAGGTTTTGTGTGCTTTTCTCCCTCATGCTAGAAATGTGAATTGGTCTTAAAACTGATAGGCAGAATTTCTTTAGCTGTCAGCTTTGTGGCTTAGTTTTTCCCTGGCTAATGTCTGGTGAAAATAAAGTAAATGAACTTGTGTGAATTCTGTGCCTTTGTTAAACAACATGGACAGAAGTAAATTTCTCATATACATTAAACATATTTTGAAGATGTTTTTAAGGCTTAAAAAACAATTTTATTTTAAGCGTTAAAAACTCTCATGAGGGATGTAATTCCTACTGATGTCTTGATTCTGTCCTAAGTTGTGAAAGCCCCAAACTCATTCATTAGAGGTTTTTATTCTTCTCATAACATCTGCATTCCTGTTAGGCACAGCAGTTCATTTAAAGAATGAGAAATGTAGAAATGGTGGTGGCTGAAATGACAGATTAATGTTTATTTCCCAGACCCTATAAATCAAAGGAGAGAATTTTTCCCTCATTTAAGAAAACTTTGATTTGAGGGGATGGAGGAAAACAGATACTAAAACCAAACAAAAGAATACCCACAAAACAACACAGATACATTTTTATTAAAAGACCTCACTTTTCTCTAATTTATAATCGATACTCATCTTAATTTCAGATCTCACATTCAAATTATATTCATCAACACTAACATGTTAAATCCAGGTAACGCGAGAGGCTTCCACCTCCTAGATTTGAAATCCAGTGGGAACAATGCAGTGTAGCTGGTGTAAACAGTGGGAAACTTGACAACCCGAGTTAGAGCTTCATCTCTTTTCCAATTTCCTATGTTGGGGATTTCAGCTTCCTCATCTGAAAAAACACAGACCTGGTACTAGATCTCTTACATTCATCCATCACACATTTCTTCAAAGCTCTACATGTAAGAGGAGAGCTCAAAAGTGAACACCAAAAAAGCCAATAAAAATAAAATCAATTTTGTAAGAGCTAAAATCTCAGCTGATTACAGCTTGTAAGCTAAAATGGCCATATTCCAGGTAACTTTTGTTTAAAAACTCCAAATCCTTAAATTAGCCACCAAATCAATAGATAAATAGTGACTCAGGAATTTTTTTTTTCTTTTCAACTAAATATGTAATGTAGAAAATGGTTTAATCTAAATTATCTTTGGTAAGTACAGCTGGGTGCCTCCTTTGTGATCTACACCAGAATTATTTATAAGGCGAGTATACAAAAATACAGACTGCCCCCAAACTGTGTTATTCGTACTCAATTGATCATCTCTCTGGTAGATGACAAAGCAGTACATCATGGGAAACTCACAGTTTACATTTGTAGTTAATTGATAACTATGTTAGTTCCCCAAGACTGCTGTAACAAAGTACTGCAAACTGGCTAGCTTACAACAGACATTTATTTTCTCACAGTTCTGGAAGCTAGAAGTCTGAGATTCAGCTGTCAACAGTGCTGGTTCCTCCTGGAAGCTCCGAGAGAATCTGCCTTGTGCCTGTCTCCTAGCTCTCGGTGGTGGCCCAAAACCCTCGGCATTCCTTTATTAGAGACTCATCACTCCACTTTCTGCCTCCATCTTCACATGGTGTTCTCCTGTTCGTGTGTATGTTTCCTTTTCTTATAAGAACAGCAGGGGTATTAAATCAGAGCCCACTCTAATCCAGTAGGACCTCATCTTAACTCAATCGCATTGGCAAAGACCCTATTGTCAGATAACTTCACAGTCACAAGAATCAGAGATTAGGACTTCAGCTTATATCTTGGGGACACAACTCGACCCACAATAGTACCTAACCTCACTCTGAGTCCCAGTTGGAATGAAAATAATATATATAATTCAGGAATAAATAAAAGAATATTTTAAATTTAATTAAATTAATTAAAAACTAATCCTTAAAATTTATACTAAAAACATTTGTAAAGAGCACAGTGTGATGAATCTTTTTCTTTCACTGTTAAGGAAAGTGACATCCAGGTTGTATGCACTTGTGTAACTGGTGACAGAGTTGTGATGGAAATCCTGATATCCTTATTTCCAGGGTAGCCTGCTCTGTCTACTCAAATACATCCCCAGGGCTTGTAATTTACTTCTTAGACCTGCTTACATTTGGTACGCTGTCCTCTTCCTCTATCTGAAGTCCGTAACTATATATTTCAAATATAAGAGGACAAAGAGTGTATCAGAATTTAGTAGGAAAGTGAGGGAGTGTTGTCGTTATCATTCTTTTGACGTTTACTGGCTTAAGGAATTGTTTTGGAATTAGTAAGCAAATCGGCCAACCTGACAAGCTCACACATGTCACACTCATCTGTGATACTGTGATGTAATAAGGCATATAAATCTTCGTTTTCATCCCCAGCTCCTGGCCAAAGCTCCCCAGACCCCTTGTAATTTCCTAAGAGATAAGAGTAAGAGAAGCATCTTTTGTTAGAATGTTTGATTTTTGTGCTCAGCTTCTGAAATGTATCCTGAGTGACGGGAGTGAGAGAGGCATGTTTTGTTATTTGTAATAAGCCCCTTTCAACTATTCTTGGGTTTGTGCTGAAGAGGTGACTTTTGGAGGATGGGGGCTGGTTTCCAGAGAAATCAACTGTGTGATTAGAGAGTTGGAACTTTTAAGTCCACCCTTAGTCATGGGGAGAGGAGAGAGGCAGGAAGCCTGGAGAATGAATTAATAATCAATTGTTAATAATTTAATCAATCATGCCTGTATACTAAAGCCTCCATAAACACCTTCACTGAGGGCATTAGACAGCCTCCAGGTCAGTGAACACATGCTGGTGCAGGGAGAGCTGCATGTCCGGGGAGGGAGCGGAAGCCTTGTACCTCACTATGTTGCTCTAAGCATCTCTTCCATTTGGCGGCTCCTGCGTTGTAAACTTTATAATAAATAGGTAATAGTAAATAAGGTATTAGAAGTGTTGAGAGTGGAGGAAAGAGTTTCCCTTTATTTGATGGAAAGAAGAAAGTTTTTCCTTATCATCATAGACAAATGGAGACAAATGTTCTAGATGACTCGGGTGACACTGAACATTTCTAAAGAGTGGTTCGCATTTAGATTCCAAATTAGAGTGGAGGGAGAGTTGAAATGTGTTAAGTTTATACTAATAGGTGCAAGTTTGATTTCTTACATGAAAAATTTGCAGAAGAGATGTCGTTGAGGCTTCCTTCATAGTTTATTGTATTGTCTGAATATTAACCCAGTCGTTTCCATCCCTCCCCAGTGAACTTTGTGTGTTCTAATCTGCTCAGTGCAACCCTGCTGTTGTTCTGACAAGCACGGCACACAGTTCAGCTCAGGAGCTAGGTGGAGGTGGGATAATGAAGATACAGGAAAGGCTACAGTGTCCCTGAGAGTCAGTTTCTACCAGACAGAAAAAAACTTGAGGGAAAAAAAAAAAAGGAAAGCTTCTTTGAAATCTCGAGGTGAGGATGAAGTCATGTTCCACTCAACAAAAGGCTTTTGAGTGGTGAGTACTGTGATCAACTAAGGTTTCAGAAGTGTAACGAGGTCTCCTTGTGTACTCACTGTCCACCCGGGAGAAGTGAATCCCCTTCAGGGACCAACTCCAGGCTCAAGTCCTCCCTCCCCACCATCCCAGCTTCTCAATTCTAGCTGATTC
This sequence comes from Camelus bactrianus, assembly GCF_048773025.1. Classification (NCBI taxonomy): domain Eukaryota; kingdom Metazoa; phylum Chordata; class Mammalia; order Artiodactyla; family Camelidae; genus Camelus; species Camelus bactrianus. Next base: position 17,775,152 of record NC_133567.1, on the reverse strand, counting down.
TTGTGACTCTCCTCAGCGAAATCCCAGTTAATTTTTGGTGGATTGCTATTGTTAATGGAAAAAAATTATTCTTCTTTCTTCAAAAGTTGGATTAGCATAACTAATTCATAAATATATACCAAATACCCCAATCCCCAGAATGCAAACGAGGAAAAGACAGAGAAAGGACACAGTAGAAAGGGGAAAAGGCAGATGAGTAAGAGCAAGAAGGGCATTTGTACGTAGCTTTTCTTGCAAAGATAAAGAATAAGAGTCACAGTGAGATGAATGTTCATATTTTTTATAAAAAGATGAATGTTTCAATCTGCCTCCCCAGTACTCACGACTGATGAGTCAAATCTTTAGACATTTTCCTTTGTGATGCCACCATCAAAATTGAGAAAATCTTAGCCATTAACCTAAAATGAACAATTCATAAAGTTATGGAGTTACTCTCATCTTTTCCATCTCTATGGTAACTTGAAATTTGAACTTTCCCACATAGGTATGTTTTCCAATACTGTAATAACTTTTAAATACTAACTTGATAATTTGAGTACTTTGTCAAATTTTAATTTTTCTGTGACAGTAAAATTTGGGAAGAATACGCTAATCCACTGCTGTGTGTCTATATGAAAGAGAAGAGGAAAGAGAGAGAAAGAAAATAATAGAGAAAAATCACTAATACTCACAAATAAGAATTTTGGAGCTTCATCTCTCATTAAACACTTTTTTAAAGATAAAACAATGTTTTGATCTCTCTCACTATCTCTTCTTTTTTACTCCACTGATTGTAAGTGTGATATATGTCACTCTTTCTCCCTGTCTCTCTCTCTTTATCTTCCTCTCTCTCGCCTGCTCCAGCTTACACTGTAAATTTGGAAGGAGAGAAAGCAGATATAAAATGTTTACAGATATATACAAATCTCCCCTTAAAAAGTCCCAAGGAATACAGCACGTGACATTACTGCATAAAATTAGAATTGCAAAATGTATGTTTTTGTTTGGTTTTGTCTTTTAAAAGATAGTGATATTAGCTTACATTACTTACCTAAACTTTGCTTACGTATGATCCTAAACTGCTTTGTTGCTTTGTTTTTATGTGCCTTGGTCAAACCTTGCTTAGGGCAATGGAAGAGCTAAATACTGAAGTGTTCAAACAAAGAGTGGCTTTATTCTGTTTCACTTCATGCTTCTAATTGATACACAAACTCAACAAGAAGGTTGTGTAGAGAAGGAGTAGCATCTTGTGTACTGCAAACTCATCTTCTGTGCACCAGGGTTGGAAAGATAAGGAAGCACGTACACCTGCATGGGAGCCCTTTTTCCTAAGGGACAACCAAGGACCCAGAGAACTTCTTTAACACCTTGCACTCAGCACAGCCATCTTGGGAACAAAATAGACAACTCTCGCTGGACTTCCATCTACACATTTGGACTTCAATAACAACTTTATTGTTTTCTATGGGAAACTATAAAATCTGAAAAATTCCTCAAAACTTCACACATGGGTAACTCTGCCGCCTCTCCTCAAGTGTTCTGTGGTCTCGGAGGGCATATTTCAATTTCACTAGGCTTAGCACACTTTTAGGATGTGGCCCAACAATGAGCAAAGGAAAAATCTATTTCCGCCATGCCAGACTAATTGTTGCTTGTCGTCTTTTCATTTTTTTCAAATTCTGTCTCAATATAATTCTCTAGTTGCTCATTCAAAACCAGTGTTATGGGAAACCTGCTATGCCGTATGGTAAGGGGTCAGGTATGACTTGTTGGTTACATAGTCAGCTTGGGTGGTCAAGAATATTGTGGTTTGGGAAATTTCCTTCAAAAACACTTTGTATTAAAAACACCTGCATTGAATCCATGTTACTCTTCATTAATATTGCTAGCTCAGAAATATTTCACAAATCAGTATAAAAATGTGAAATTAAGTGATGGGCTCACGTCCCAGTGGATGCAGAGGCTTTGTTAAAATGTTTTAGGTGAGCATTTTATTTTTCATGCAAAGGAGGAAAAATCTTGCTTTCCTGGTGTATTTTTTTTACATAGCATATCAATTAGGGCCAATTAGGCCCAGTTAAAATATTCTTAGCTTAGTTTTTATACTGGAAAACTTAGAGCTTCAGGCTTCTATTCCTTCAGATACCCTCATGCTGAGAAAAGTATTATCAGAATGATGGTCATGACAAAAATTTTACCAAAAAAAAAAATTATTTAAACCAATTAACCAGCATCTTTTGTCTTTCAATATAAATTTCTCACTTTTAAAACACATCTGTCCATCAAGGAAAGATAATATGAGAAACTATAAAAATATCTTTGCTGCCTTCATTCCCTCTGCCAACAATCTCTAGTCAAGAAGGACTTGCCAGAGGTGAGGGCTGGCAAGCCTGTGGGATGCTTGCAAACTTTTAATAAAATTGACAAGTATTATGCTTCTCAGGTCTGTGGAGATAGTTCTAAATTCTGTATTCAAGTCAATGGTAAGGACACAGTGTGAAACATCTGCAATCTGGTTGCAGACAGGTCATTTATTGACTTGCTTGTCATTGGTGGAATGTCAAGTGATGGTGGTAAAAACAAAACATGAGAAAAGCAGTTCAGTGTTTGTGTCTACACAGGAAGACCAGATCCAAATGAAACAGAAGTTTCCTATTTAGGTTAGTCAGTTTCTTCTCTCTCTTTGGGGCTATAAATTAAAATTTTCCATAAGAGATCTGTAAACTGTGAAACACAATTTCTGTTCACTTACTTTTTTTCAACTGAAGTATAGTCAGTTTACAATTTTGTGTCAATTTCTGGTGTATCACATAATTAGTTCAGTTATACATATATATATATATACATATATTTGTTTTCATATTCTTTTTCATTATAGGTTATTATAAGATATTGAATAGTTCCCTCTGCTATACAGTATAAACTTGTTTATCTATTTTATATATGGTAATTATTATCTACAAATCTCAAACCCCTAATTTATCCCTTCCCACCTCCTCCCCCCACAATAACCATAAGTTTGTTTTCTATGTCTGTCAGCCTATCTCTGTTTTGTAAATAAGTTAATCTGTGTCCTTTTTTTAGATTCCACATATAAGAGATATCATATGGTATTTTTCTCTCTGTTTCTGGCTTACTGTATTTAGTATGATGATTTCCAGGTCCATTTATTTGCTGGAAATGGCATAATTTTATTCTTTTCTATGGCTGAGTACTATTCCATTATATAAATATACCAAAACTGCTTTATCCAATCATCTGTCAATGGACATTTAGGTTGTTTCCATGTCTTGGCTTTTGTAAATAGTGCTTCTATGAACATTGGGGTGTATGTATCATTTTGAATTAGAACTCCCTCCAGATACATGCTCAGGAGTAGGATTGCTGGATCATATGGTAAGCCTATTTTTAGTATTTTGAAGAATCTCCATACTGTTTTCCATAACGGCTGCACCAAACTACATTCCGACCAGCAGTGTAGGAGGGCTCCCCTTTCTCCACACCCTCTCCAGCATTTAACATCTGTGGAATTTTGAATGACAGCCATTCTGACTGGTGTGAGGTGACACCTCGTAGTTTTGATTTCTCTGATAATTAATGATACTCAGCATTTTTTTCACATGTCTATTGGCCATTTGTATGGCTTCATTAGAGAAATGCTTGTTTAGGTCTTCTGCCCATTTTTGGATTGGGTTGTTTGTTTTTTTCTTATTAAGTTGTATGAGCTGTTTATATATTCTGGAAATTAAGCTTTTGTCAGTCATGTCATTGAGTGAAACGAGGATGGCATGTTTGGAAACTTGAGATTGACCAATATTCTCAGGCAAGAAATATAAAGGAAAAATATTGAGACAGCTTAGTGACACAGAAAACAGGGGGGATTCTTTAAATTTCAGATGGCTCTTTGGTTTTTAACAGCATTAAAAGCTCTTGATAAACTCTGCAGTTGAATATTAAAATAAAGTTATCATGAAACAATTAAAACAATATCAGTAGTTGATCAGTTAATACCTACAAAAACAAAAGTTTTGAATGAATCTGAATGAAAGAAATTAAGTTACAAAAAGCATTCTACTTTTATATAGGTGTCATAGTCAGAAACAGAATAATTCTTGTGTCTCTCAGAAAAATAATACTTCAAACTCAGGACCAACAAAACCAAAGCATTTCCATTTCAACATTACACATCAGCACTGCTGAACTTACTTTATTTGAGAATCAAGCTGATAAAAGGACTCAGAGTACTGCATTATTCATTTCATAGTAGTTGTGTTTTATTGTTAAAATAAGTAGGGAGAAATGTTTGCAATTTGTCTTTTAGAGGTGGAAGTTTTTGAACAAGATGAAAAAAATTAAAATTTATCTTAAGATAAATAATTTCTTTGAACATTGGCTTCTTGTTTTGGTTGGGAAGACCTAGCCTGTATAAGTGCTTAAGAATTTTTTCATTACTTTGCTGTTCTTTTGGAATAAATGTGATTTTATTGAATATGATCCCTATTAGTTTATATGAGTACATGCCCTTATAGCTGATCTTCATCATGTGTAGATTCAGTATTTGTGAATTCTCCTACTTACTAAATTTTATTGGTAACTCCAAATCAATATTTCTTGTGCTTCTGGGGTTGTTTACAGACATGAACAGAGCAGCAAAAAATCTGAGTTGCTCTGGAGCACATTGCCAGCTCAGGTCAAACACGGAGATGCTCTGTTTTGTTTGAGATCTCATGTTGTAAACAAGTGTCCTTTTCACAGTATATTTAGTGCCATGTTTTTTTTTTTTCTCATTTTTGTGTCTTTTGTTGGTGATCTCACTGTTTAAGGGGCTCCTCACAGTCATCCTGATGTGCTGGCTGATGTCTCTAAGCACCAGAAGGCTGTGCTGTGACTCACACAGAAAATGCACTTGTTAGATAAGTTTCTCTCAGCCATGAGTTATAGTTCTGTTGGACAAGAGCTCAACGTTAATGAATCAATAATATATATTAAATAAAGTGTCTTTAAAACAGAAAATACACATAAAACAAAGTCAAGTATTGATTGGTTGATGAAAATGTGACTAGAGCTTTACAAGGAACTTAACCCACATTTCCCCTAGGAGGTGTCGTTTGTTAAGGTAGTATTCATAGCAGCCTTGTAGATGATAATGATAGCAAATAACAAGCACCAACTGTATATTTAAGTTTAATTTTCAAAATTTAAAAACCTTATTCTTATACAAATATATACTGAACATAAATAAAATAATTTATTGGGCTAATTAGTTAATTAAAAAATTAGGAAGATATTTAAAAGAGAATTCAAGAAATGGGATTTTTTTATATAGTCAGTCAGTCATAAGCTAGTGAAAGAAAACAGATTAAAAAAACTGGTTAATTTCTTACAAGGCAATAAACCATACGTTTAGAGTTTTTTTTTTTTTTTCCCCCAACCAGAGAGCAATTGTTTGCATCTCTTCAAAAAGAAAATCTATAAGTTATCTTGTAATTTCCCCAAGTCTAGGATCGTTCTTCAATGGTGACTCAGTATGTTTTCATATGTAATAAAAGTCATATTTCAAAAGCACAGTTGCACTACAACCTGACAATGCCTTAGCCTGAAAAAAAAATAAAAAACATTTTATCTAGATAACTTTTGGTTTTGATTAAAATCTACAGATTTTCCACCTTTCCAACCTAAAATTCTCCAAAGACAATTCATCTTTCTCTCTCACAAATATATCAATATCATTGAAAATCCAGAATTTAAAATAATATCCATAGCAGAGAAAATACCAGATGATTTTCATGCATATGGTCCTATTTGTATTCCCTGTTTTGAAGCAATTTTTTTTGTCTTAGAAAATACTTTTATACTGCTAAATACAAGCAGGTGAAAGTAAGAGGGGTGTCTAGATAAATCGTTCAGGTTAAGACAGATAATTTAAAAATATATGTATACAGTGGGACAATATTTATTTCTCTTCTCAGTGATTTAGTCTTATTTTCACTTTAGTTTTTCTACCACTGAAACTAGTCAGTGAGATTGAGATGGATCACCCCAGAGAGAAGAACAAAACAAAACAAAACACACTTCTTGGTTTGGAGTCCAATGAGCATTTAAAAAACATTAATAGCAAGATCATAGTGATGACAGCCAGTGTTTTAAGAGATAGGAAGTATTTGGGGAAGAATGTTCAAGGTGAAGGAGGAGGGGGAGTCATTACAAATCAAAGATAAAAATGAGTGGAATGGATCATGGAGCAAATGAGCGGGAAAAAGGAGAAGAAAGAAAATAAGTTGAGAAGGGAAAGAGGTTCGATGCAGGAGTCCTCATTCCTCTGGACCCCACTTCTCAACCTCAGATTGATACTGATAGGAAGGGTGGTAAAATTATCCAAATCCGGGAATCCTAGATGCAGCTTAGAAGAATCATGAACAGCCTAGAGAAGTCCTGTCTGTCCAGCAGAGGCACCATTGCCAGGGAGCAGCAATGACAAAGGGAGGTGTGCAGATACTTGGCCTGAGTCAGACTCCCGTTTCCTACAACATAGGAAATCTGTCCTAAGTGCTGAATTCTGTAATAGCAGGTGCTGATGGATTGTGCTGCCTCATCATGGGGAGGACCAAAAGAGGGGGAGGGGAAGAAAAAGAAAATAGAAAAGGACTGGACGTTGGCGCCAACTTCAAAGGACTTGCAGTGCCAGGGAGACTCAAACTCAGGGCTGGTTAAGCAGAGTATCCAGTTGACCAAGCATGTAAGTCACTAAAAAAAAAAAAAAAAAAAAAAAAGCCCATGTAAGGACCTGAAGTACAGCGTGACCAGCATAAAGTCCACTGCACCTGGAAGATATGCATGCTTTTCCCTGTATGTGAACACCCTCTGGGAAGGTAAATGCTGAAGCGGAAAACTCTTGAGTGATCACCAGAAGAGATTATTTTAAGCTAGATAAAAAGGGAAACAGCATTATTGAGAGCTAGAATTTATTTTTCTCTACCCAGCGGAATGGAACCCTGAAAGACAGTTGATCAGATATATAGGAAAGTCTGAAAAACTGTAATTGTTAGCAAAATCCAATAGAGGGTACATGGAGTCCTAACTGAGTTACAACTATTTACTTAAGGAAAAATTTAATATTGTCAAGGAGTTGGTAATAAGAAAAAGAATTTTTTTCTTCCCATTTCCCGATATTGACTTATTGCTAGTTATCTGGGGTTTGACCAGTTATATCATTCACAGTGATCTCAGTGAAACCACTGAATTTACCAATGAGTAAAACTATACTTTAGAGAGATTCATGGTGTATTCCAAGGCCCCGGGGGGGACTATCTCCATAACAAATTGATAAGGATATGAACAGAAGAAGTTGCAATTGCTAGTGACAAGTTGCAAGAAACTAAGACTTTTATCATTAATGCTATTTTGTGCAGGGTATGACTCTTTTATCAGACATGAAACCAAATCACTTAATAAAAAATTCCAATGAAGTTTGATATTATAGCAATAAAAAAGTAAGACATCTGCTAATTCATTCCCTCCATGGCCTCAAAACACACATTTTCTAAACAATATTTGGGGTAATATAAATAGCTTCTGTGTACCTTATTTGACCAAATTTCCTCTTTTTTTCATTCTTTGTCCTTCCCAGTGTGCCTTGGCATCCCCAAAAAACTACCTCACTTAAAATACAGAGTCTGTAAATGAACAAATAATGAGCAAAAACAGAGTTAACACAAACCCTTCATCCCCTCAATTTTTTATATTCCTGGCTATATATTTTTACACATTTTAACTAAACCACTGAAGTATCATAACGTCTTCAGTGGAGGAGAAAAGTACAATTCATTTAAATTACAAATTACAAATTGTATGCAACTTACATGTTGTATGAAAAAGCATATTAGATTTTTACTGATTGACACAATCAATTATAAAAATTAATTTTAAAAAATGGTAAGTTTGCCAAAGCTTTGCACCAGGTAATCTTCCTTTTGATTCTCATCTTCAGAATTAAGAGCATGTTGGCAGGTTATCATTCTAATACAAAAAGAAAATGGGATCTCTCTCTTTTTTTGTCCTTAATTTGGCAAGTCTTATGAGGAATCTGCATAGTTTCTGTAAAGAATCATTTTTCTATAGCAATACACACACACTGTGTCTTCTGGATAGAAAAAATTCACACATGGCGCCCTGAGACTATTATGAATAATAAATTTACTTTTCTCAAAATAATTTCACCTTCTAATCACCACAGAGCCTGTTTTGTATACTCTCAGCCCTCACTTCTTCATCTCAAAGTGATAACTGAATTCCTGTCCACGTGCTTCTGCTCCATTGTATTGAAGATGCTTTCACTAAGGTTCCCTGCAAGCTTGCAATTCCCAAATCCACTGAATATTTTCCAGACTTATCTTATGATATCTGTCCACTATCTATAATAATTCTCAGATAATTTTTCAGAAACATGAACTGTTTTAACCCCTGTCTGCAAACACACAAGATACACTTAATTAATAAAAGTTTTCTTCATGGAAACCCGTATTTCAAGAATTCAGACAATGACTGCAACACCCGCTTACTTCTGGATATGCTTAGATTCCTTACATTTCTTATCCAGAAATTACTGTTAGGATTTAGGGAAGGAGAGTGAGTTTCTCTTTTTCCCTGTGGCTGAGAGATAGATACTGGACAAAACCTCAAATCAGCTGAGTAACATTTGGTAAATTACTTGACATCTATTAACCTATTCTTTCATTTAAAATATGTGAATATTAATAACTGCAATTTGTTGGGAGCTCTCTCTCTGTAGGCAGGATATGCCAGTTCTTTACCTGTGATTCCCCTTAATTCTCAAAGCAAGTCCATAAGTCATACACCATTATAATCTTGCTTTCTGTATTTAGAAAGTGAAGTTTTAACAATTTTGAAGGACCCTCTGTAGGGCACACAACTCCTTGGGGAGACAACAGAGATTCCAGCTCTCGGCTGTTTATTCAAAAACCTCCCACCTCCCCACAAGGTCCTGCTATGAAAATCTCTAGTCTCACACCCAGCACATACTTGTCACTCTGTACTAACATCTGAAACAAGAAAATTATTGAAGAAAATTTCAAAATGTAAATCTTCCTGAGTATATACTTTATCTGTGCAGGGGATTTGGTCAAAATATATGTGCTAACCAAGAATGAAAATTATGGGCAAATTTTATTTATTTATTTGCTTTAAAAAAGAGAGAGAGAGTACGAGCGGGTAGCAGAAAGAGAACATGGGGATATTCACAAATGGATTAAAATGCACAGATAAAGAAGCAAAAGTGAAATCAAAGGAATGTGACATCCAGGAGGATGCAGAAATTCAAAGAATCTCCCAAGGTGGCTTAGTCTGAAACAGCTTCAAAAGTTTCCGTCAGCTTGAATACACAGGCCAGCAGAGCGTGAGCTGTTGCTCTTGCATAATTATTTCCACTCTTACTTTTTTGTTACACAAACCAAAATGGTGACAGGATGGCTCCGTCTTTATGAGATGAATGTCAGTAGTAGCTTTCTTACATTTTTTTACAGGAATTGTATTAAAAACATAAGCCGATTTGTGGAACAAACACAAAGGAAATACATTGCTTTGTAATAAAATTATTGTAGCATTAAATACACATTCTCTTTGATTATAAAATACTTGCAGATAAGCACAATAGATTTTCCAGTTCATTTACTTTTCTTAAATCTTCCCACATAAGTCATATAGATTTTACTTAAGAAAGCACAAGATAAGTAAAATAATATACTTTACCATTAGATTGCATAAACAAGTGAAAGAATGTTGCTTCCCAAGACAGTTTAAATGAACTAAATACGTTAGAGATCACGATAATGAATTTAAAACACGTTAAATAATGTCATTAGTTACAGGAACTAACAAGAATCAAATTTTGAAGCAGAATTGATATATTTTGCTATAATAATAATAATTAATAATAATAATAAAGTATTATTATATAAATCTTGTGAAATAATAGCTATTGTTGAAAATAAGTGCTCAAAAGCTGATGTTCCTTGATTGTTGTTAACTTTCCAAATTCTGGTTTTATCTCTTGAAAATTCTTTCTTATCTTTTGTATTTTTCCTTGAATTTGGACCTGTAGTTCCTCCTTAGATGCATCCATCCATCTGGTTCTGGTCTTTTCCACCATTTAGGTTGAGGATTCTTTGTTCTCTTTTGTTCGGAGGCAAAAAATCTAATTCATTTATCTCATAGCTTTACCTCTATACACAACACTGCAGAAATAAAGAATATAAAAAACTGCAGAAAGGGAAAAGTAAATTTGGAAGTGAAAATTAAGTTTAAGCATTACAAATAAAAATAAAATAGTAGTTATTCTGGGTCTTCTTCTAGTAACCTTATAATGGCCTCTCAGTGTTCAAGCGAGAGGAAGAGTGAGATGGCTCTCACTTTAAATCAAAAACTAGAAGTGATTGAGCTTAGAATGAAAGGCATGTTGAAAGCCAAGACAGACAGAGGTACAGCTTCTTGTACCAAACAGGTAGCCAAGCTGTGAATGTAAAGGAAAAATTCTTGAAGGAAATTAAAAATGCTACTCCTGTGAACACATGAATGATAAGAAAGCAAAACAGTCTTATTGTTGATATCGAGAAAGTTGTAGTAGTTGGGTAGAAGATCACACCAGATGCAACATTCCCTTAAGCCAAAGCATAATCCAGAGGAAGACCCTAACTCTCTTCAACTCTGTGGTGGCTGAGAGAGGTGAGGAAGCTGGAGAAGATAAGTTTGAAGTGACAGAGTTTGGTTCATGAAATTGAAGGAACGAGGCCATCTCCATTACATATAAGTGCGAGGTGAAGTAGTATATGCTGATGTAGAAGCAAGTTATAGAGAAAATCTAGCTAAGATAATTGATGAAGGTGGTTGTACTAAACAACAGATTTTCAAGATAGACAAAATAGCCTTCTATTGGAAGAAGATGTCATCTAGGACCTTTAGTGATAGAGGAGAAGTCAATGGCTGGATCAAAGCTTCAAAGGATGGGCTGACCCTCTTGTTAGGGGCTAATGCAGCTTGTGACTACAAGTTGAAGCCAATGCTCAATTACCATTATGAAAATCCTGGGGCCCTTAAGAATTATGCTCAATCTACTCTGCCTGTGCTCTATGAATGCAACAACAAAGCCTAGACGAAAGTGCACTTATTTACAATATTGTTTACTGAATATTTTAAGCCCACTGTTGAGACCTACTGCAGAGAGGGAAGAAAAAATCCTTTCAAAATAGTACTGCTCATTGACAATGCACCTGGTCACCCAAGAGCTCTGATGCAGATGGACAGTGAGATTAATGTTGATGTCGTGCCTGCTAACACAGCATCCATTCTGCAGTCTATGGACCAAGGAGTAATTTTGGCTTTCAAGTCTTATTTAAGAAATACATTTTATAAGGCTATAGCTGCTATACATAGTGACCTCTGATGCATCTGGGCAAAGCAAATTAAAAACCTTCTGGAAAGGATTCACTGTTGTAGATGCCATTACGGGCTTTTGTGATTTATGGGAAGAGGTCAAAATACCAACATTAACTTTGGAAGAAGTTGATTTCAACTCTCATGGATGACTTTGAAGGGTTCAAGGCTTCCATGGAAGAAGTAGTTACAGTTGTGATAGCAACAGCAAGAGAACTAGAATTAGAAGTGCAGCCTGATTATATGACTGAATTGCTGCAATTTCATGATAAAACTTTATGGGATGAGGAATTGACTCATGGATTGGCAAAGAAAGTGCTTTCTTGAGATGGATTTTATTCCTAGTGAAGATGCTATGAAGATGGCTGAAATAACAACAAAGGATTTAGTATATTACACAAACTTTGTTGATTAAGCAGTAGCAGGGTTTGAAAGAACTGACCCCAATTTTGAAAGCTCTATGTGTTGCAAGTAAAATGCTATCAAACAGCATTGCATGCTATAAAGAAATCATGTGAAGGAATCAATCAATGCAGCCAACTGCATTGTTGTCTTATTTTATGAAATTGCCACAGCCACCCCAAACTTCAGCACCCACCACCCTGATCAGTCAGCAGTCACCAACAATAAGCATGGCAGAACTCTCCACCAGCAAAGCATCATGACTTGCTGAAAGCTCAGATGATGGTTATCGTTTTATGGCAGCAAGATATTTTTAATTAAGGTAGATACATTGTTTTTAGATTTAATTCTATTGCACAGTTAATAAACTAGAGTGAAGTATAAACATAACTTTTATGTGTACTTGGAAACCAAAAATATTACTTTACTGTGATGTTTGCATTATTGTGGTGGTCTAGAAGCAGACCTGGAATATCTCTACAGTTTACCTGTATCTATTTTCTTCAAATAATTTACAAATAAATGTTTGAAATGGAAATTGGTTCATTTGACCAAAATCATTCTACAGTTCACTTTAAATAATAACTACGCAAGAATCACCAAGAATTTGGAAAATTTGAAAACAGTTGTATTTTATTAATATTCATGAATGTCTTTCATATTATAAATATAGAATGCAAATCAGTCAGGGGACTATAATTTACTTTTATCTTGATATCTGGTTTATTTCTTTATGTTAACAAAGATCCATATCTTAAAACTTACATTTAAAGTAGTCATATCCATTTATTTCAAAAGTTAAATTAAAAAAAATAAAGAAAGTATAAAGCAATGTCTGGTATCAGTGTGGGGACTGTTTGCCAAAAAAAAAATAAGAACTGATGAATTTGACAAAAGTGTACATTTTCATTATTTCAGAAAGTATCAAAATAAATTATAAGGTTGAATAAACTTGTAAAAATACTCATAAAAATTGCAGACAAGGGGTTAATATCTATGCAGCTTTTATGAATTAATAAAATGAACTGAACATCTCAACCAAAAATAGACAATGGGTATTAATACAAGACAGAAAAGAAAATAAAACAAATTACCAATAAACATAAACACAATTAAAAAATATCATTTTATATATGAAGCTGTCAAAAAAGGTTTTAAAGTTAAAATTTTTGTGTGGTTTAGGATGCAGATAAGCAGGTAATACATACATTAATGTGCATAATTATTTTAGAGTTTTCTAGATTGTAATTTTGCATTACATGTACTGAGAGATTATATTTATACCTTTGTTAAAGTGAATTTTTTTCTGAAAATTTTGAAACTAAAAATACTAAAATGTACAAAAATATAAAATAAAATTTATAGCTATGTTGTTGCTCTAGAAATCATGAAACAACTTGAGCTCTCAGTAGTTGACATCAAATAAATATTTTAAATTGTAAATACGATTGATTATTATGGAAATGAATATGAGAAACTGCTTAATGAAGTGGAAAATTATTATAATTTATGACTGAGAAAGTTATAAGAGATTACATTACAAAGGAATTGTTCTGAGCAAAGACTAAAGGCAAAATATCAAATATATGATCATGTGTAATATAAATAAGAACTTAACTGTGCAGACACACAACAGAAAACAACAGACTGATACCAGGAATAATGGATATAGACCAAGAAAAAAAAAACCCTACTTTTGCAATAGCATGAAATGGCTGATATCAACAATAACATGACCTTATCAATTTTCCATTATAAATTAAAGTACAATTACATTTTTTTCATTCTTGTCTACCTTATGGAAAGAAAGGCTTCCCAAGGTTTAATTATCTGATTCATACACTAAAGCTTCATGGCAGAAGGAAACTGAGATTTGGAAGCAGGAAACTAAAAATAAAGGTTGAAAGTTAGAAATAACCCATTGGATGTCATTTAGGGGCTAGCAGTTCTGAAGAAGAGGGTCTTGAGGAGAAGGTGAGGTTTAGTAATGAGAAAAAACAAAAAAATCCCAATTCACTTTAGTCTTCTCTTCACCTTCCAGAGCAATCCATGGGAAGCCAGGTTCTTCTACTTGATTAATAGACTTCAGGTGGCCTGGGAAAGCCAAGCAGACCCAGAGGAAAGGGGAAAGAAGGTGGAGTTGCAAGAAAGGAAAGTGAGCATTAGTGGAAAAAGTTATTGTCAAAGAGAGGAAATGATGTAAAAAACCAGAGGTGGATTGTTGGTACTTAACACTGATCGCTGTGCGTGTTTCCTGTTATCACACTGAAATTCCATCACCTACATTTTCTCTCTAGTTCTTTCTTCAAAAAGTAGATTTAGGTGATGGAATGTTATCAGTTCACCTGCCAAATAAGCATGACATCGTTACAATTCCACCAGGACAAAGATTGTTCTTCTACTCCAGAAAGTCATTGTATTCCTTTTTCATACTTCTGCTTGTTTATATTTCATTAGGAAACAGAACTTCTCCCTGTTTTCCTGAATGTTTCTCTGTCTGTATTATTATTCCAAATCTAAAGCGTTCAGTATCTTACATCACAGCTCATTCTTTTTCTGTTTGTGGATAAGCCTCTTTTGGATCTTTAATGGGATATAAAAGGACAATAAAGTCAGTGGATGTACATACAGAAAATAAATTTTATTTTATTTATTTATTTTTTAAAATTTTAAATATTTATTTCTTAGGAATCTTTGTTTTCCATCCAGCTTTCTTCTCACAATGGTGTCACAACAGTGTCAATTTTCCCAGAGTAGGGAATCAAATCAGGAATCCTCTAATCATGTTAAGAAAATGTCCGTATGTTGTATGAAGCAGACAATGATCACACCCAACCGTGGATCTGCAGCCTGGGTCCTCCTTATCCTTTTGGTGTAAAATCGATGAGATTAAAACCACACAGAAGAGTAGAAAGAGTACTTTCTTAGCAGACCACATGGAAAGAATATGGACAATATGAGAAGCTCTTTTCATTTGTGACCTATGACACACCTGATGAGTCTTCTGGGAATTGGAAGAGGGAGAAATGGTGGTACGGCCTTCTTACATGTCAGCTTCTAAGGCTGTAAATGGCTTATGCAATTTTCATTTACTATATTGTCATTCATTGGTAATACTTAGATTTTTACTAACCACTGAGATGTAAGCAACAAAATAGATCGAGTCACTTATATCTTTGAGCTAATAATACCATATTTCAGATAAATGCTATTATATTTTCAAAGTAACTCAATATCAGAAAGAATTGTTCTGGCTACAAAGCAAAGACAGTGAGCCAGTCTGTTTCCTTTCTCTCTTCTTCCTTTCCCTATCTTGCCCCTTAACTCCCTCATTCTATCCTCAGTCCCAAAGGACTTTGGTATCTCCATTTCAGAATCTATTTGTTTCTATAAACAATAACCAGGAAACAATGCAAGGACCAAGTTTGGTAAGGAAAAATTATCTGAGTATCTGACTTTCACTTAACAACAACAACAACAAAAGAATCCCCAAAAATCTCTAAAAATTGAATTTGAGGACACTTGCAAACACTTTTTCTATAAGAAAACTAGACATGATTTTTTATTAAATCTGGCCTTTTCTATTAGAATTATTTGTAGTCTTTATTAAATTAATCAAAACAGTATGTGAACAAGCTGTCCAGAACGTGGATCTTTATCTCTTATGTAACAGTTATTAACATGTCATTTACAAAAACAAAGAAACAGAAAAAAAATGGCTTGAATGTATATGTAATAAATATTGCTTACACTAGAAGCAACCACAAATCTCTTCAAAATACAAAGAAATCCTACATACACCAACACATCAGGGGGAATATATCCTGATTTAGCTTTCAAAGTAATCAGTTTTATCCCCAGAAAATAGGTCCAATTTACTGACAGCTATAAGCTGGGCAGTAAATTGACTCTTTATAATATCATCTCTGCTGTTGTTAAACTATGGGTCCCATTCAAGAATCATCACCCAGCTGCTCCACGAAGCCCACATAAAGATACACCAGCCCTGAAAATAATCTCTTTCCCAGTTCTTTGTGGCCCTGGAAAGGCACAGAATTTATGGGGACCTGTTAGAGAAGCCAGGCTAATAAAAACAGAAAGATACCCCAGTGTTCTTGGCAGTGCATTGTGCTTATAGATGTAAAAGTGTTTAAGCTTCTCTGTCCAAGGTGATATTCTTGCTCTCCAGTGACTGAAATTCTAGGAGAAGCTAGCCAATAATGTTCAACAATGCAGTCTATGTATCGTGACTATGAATAATTAAATCTGTCCAATGAAAAGTGGCAGTTTGTTTATAACAAGTCCTATTTTTGTCTTACGGTTTTCCTTTGCCCTCAAACTGCAACTATCTATAGCAATGGCAGTCATAAAGTTCCCCCTGAGAACAGAGTGATGTGTATGGCAAAACAGGATTGACAGAACATTAGAAATAAAAGCATGTCTTCCCTTCTTACTTTTTAAACCTTCTGTGATGCTCTTTTCTAGAGCCAAATCTTCCATTAAACAAAGAAAAAAAAACTTCTGATGTATATGTTGCTGAAGTAATTACTTCTTATGGGTATTTTTGAAGAATTGAGGATTTTGGATAATTAAAAAATGGCACATATGTTGTTTTCAGTGACAAAAATCTATTTGAAAAAGTATAATATGTATAATGGTAGACATGGCTATTGTAACTCTGTTATTACTTCTGCCTAAATATTTAAATATCATTTAAATTAAAATAATTAAGATACTTTTGCAGGATATAAGTAGAGTGAGGTGTTTAGCAGTGGAGATGGGGAAGCCTTACCTTCCTGAAACATTGTATAATCGGAATACATAAAAATATTTTGCACAAATTATCTTATGTGTATTAATCTTGGGAGAATGGAAAGATAAGAGAAAGGTAACCCACTTACTGGATTCCAGAAATACAAGCAGTAAAGTCAAATAATTTTTCTTAAGTTGTTTTTCTAGAGCTGGGCTATTTGATGGAGTTGCCTCAGATACACTATTTACATTTAAATTAATTTAAATTAAATGACATTAACAATACATTTCCTCAGTTGCACTGGTCACATTTCAAGTACTCAGCAGCCACACGTGTCTGGTGACTGTACCACTGGATAAAATAGCTTATAGAATATACCCATCGATGCAAAAAGTGCAACCGGGCAGTGTTGTTCTGAAGACTATTTGTTAATATTTCTATAGCCTTTTCACATTCACAGAGCATTTTTTATAGACAGTGGAAAGTGTGGAAGCCATAAAAGGAGAGAAGCAAAACATAGTTGTATAAAATCTATTGTAATTATCTTGGTTTTGAAAGAATGAAAAAGATGACGTTATTGAAGAAATACATAAGAATATATAGATTCTCAATATTATTGCAAAGGCTAATGGTCAAGCACTTTTTAGCCCTAATGCTGTGTGGAACTTACCAAACAATAACCCTTTTTTGAGTGCTAGTATGTACCACACACCATTGTAGATACCTGAGTGAAAAGTGCATGAGTGAAAAGACAAAAATCCCTGCATTCAAGGACCTAGCATTCAGATTTTGCTTCAGTATCTTTCTATAATTACTTGATACCAACCCTAAACTTTAGTAGATGTTGTTAAGAGTTCCACAACCTTTACAAATATCATTTGTACTTGTAACACAATTAGGTGTGAACTATAGGTAAATGAGAGATTTAGTTTAATAAAGTCTTTTTTCCCCCAATATAAGTCCCCTAGCATTGTATCTTTTACTTTTAAAATTATACATTTTTTTCATTTCTCTTTTGTTTTCTACATAAACAGGCTCTCTCTGAGGCAAGAGATATAATTTTTAATACACCAGATCTTAAATTTAAAAATGTATGATAAATAATGGCTGTTAAATCTGATAAATCAGGCAGAAAAATAAAAACAAATAAAATAGCTGATAATTTTCTTCAGTAATTTGTTAAAATTTCAAATTGATCCAATAATTATCTAAAATCTTCATTTCTTTTTCTGTCTATATTGACTATTAAATAAACACAATCCTAGTTAAAAAGAAAAAAACTACTGGCAATTTTTCTTTAAATCTCTTTTTCTCTAACCTTATTTCATCACTAATTCCATTCCCTTGCCTTTACGTTTATAATCTTATTCTTCACTGGAAAGGAATTTGAATAAGCAAACACATTTTGGCAGAAAAAAAAAATCACCCAAAGCTGTGAGCTATAAATATTCTTACAGTGTCATATTCCTATAACTCATATTGAAATCATAGAACTTGAATTACGTGTGCAGTTGTGTAGTGGGCACAGTTCCTTTACATGTGCACACATATACACACACTCAAGCACAAAGTTTACATGCTTTTTAACTGTGGACTTAAGTTACCATAAGTCTGGCTTTTCAAAGTTAATAGCATGATTCTATCTTTAGTCCATTCACTGACATACAACAGGAGAATGTGGAAACCATTTACCCACTGTACAAAGACTGGAAGTAAAGTATCTGGAATTTATTGATAGATTTTTACTATGAGTTTGTTCAAATTGATTTCAAACATTGAGCAAATAGGGACTTAAATTTTAAACTGTTAAAACAAAATGTGGAAACCATAGATCTTCTAGGATGTCACTAATTTTGAATGTGTGTTTTTGCTTTCAGGATAGAGTGATGAGCAGGTGTTCAAAAGAGTTAATGCCAATTTCAGATGAAATCCAGGGCACATGCTAATGGACTAGGTCCAATGATTTGTGCTAATGGACTAGGTCCACAAAGATTTAGTGAGCCTACTCTTGGGTCAGGCTCTATACCAAGCAGTGCAAAGTACTGTTGAATAAGACACTTGTCCTCACAGTCTTCCTAGTTAAAAAAATATGCAAAGGACTAACAATAATGCAGTGTGATAATGATCATAAAAGAAATATTTATATAGTAAGTAGGGGTCCAGAAGAGACAGTGATTAAAGGAATGATTTTCATATGCATTTTAGACTAACCATTCCATTGGTGTAAAATAATAGCTTGATGAACACAGTTACACACAATCTATAATAAATACTGAAAATGTGTTAATATGATCACTAATCATAGATTCTCATCAGCATCATATTTTACTCCAAACCCTCTAAAATTCAGCCTTGAATCAAAAGGAGATTTCAGATTATTCAAAAAATATAGACAGCTACCCATTGAACACCATGCTTTGGAGAAAAGATTTTGAAAGACGTGAAAAAAAAATAAATCTTTTGGTAAAACGTTAAGCCCAGGATAAATTTTTTTCAGCACAGTTTACTGGTATGAAACTATGAAAATAATGTTTAATGTTAATCTGGTATATTTTTCAGTATGAAAATAATGAATGGGCTGAATGGGCTGTTAAAAAGCAAAACCAACAATGTTTAGTCTAGGTGACAGGGACTTCATTCCAGGATAAAGTCAGTTCTTGATTTGTCTAGATATTCAATGCTCCAAACATAACTCAAATGGAGTTTTCAGAGAACAAATTAACAACATTATCCCCAAATTTGGATTGTTTAGTCTGTAAATGAATCCTCTCCTTATCCCACCCTAAAGTCTAACATTATTCTCAGTGCAAGGTTAGTGTCCCCCTCAAATGATGGTAGGAAGAAAGAAAGAAAGAAAGAAAGAAAGAAAGAAAGAAAGAAAGAAAGAAAGAAAGAAAGAAAGAAAGAAAGAAAGAAAGAAAGAAAGAAAGAAACATAGATGAAGTTGAGTGACTAATGGTTGGTCATACAAAGTTTTCTAAAGACTTATTGCTAGATTAGCGATTATTCCATCTATGAAAGTCATTTGTTTATATAAATGATATAGTATGTAAATATTATCTTTCTTGTAATTACTAATAACTGCAATATTCTGAAAATAGGTTCAGATGCTGCATGATGAGTTTCTTCCTTTAGAAATATGTATACCAGGACAGATGAAATTAATCAACAGCCTCAAGCTGGTCCAAGGGCTTAAATTCCTCACATATTACTGGAGTGGGTGGTTTGTGGAATGGAATGTGTCTTATTGAGACCCTAATTTTGTAACCACAAACTCACTCACCCAGAATCAAAGAGTGATATTTTAAATACAGTAATTTATTTTACCTCAACTATTAATTACCTTAGTTTTCTGCCTTTATCCAGATGTGCACATAAACATTCACTGGAGAAGGTACAATGCTTCTGCTCTAAAACAGTTCACAGCACAGCAAATACGCATCCACTCTCCCTGGGGATAGGTGATCTGACATCAATTTAACTAGATGTGGGCTGAAATTTTAGGTTGGTTTAAAACTTGAGCTTTCACAATCTTAGCCTTACACTGGACCTTAGTTCACTCTTCCTGGGGAGATTTTAATGGCATCCCAATCTCCTAAACAGTGTGCAATACATTCTGCTTTTCGCATTACAATTCCTAATGTGTCCTTGAAATACCTGGGGTGCTGGGGATCGTTCAACCACAATGCACGAGTCTTGTATTATGTAGCTGGAAGAATACTTAGAAGCACTGGTAATAAAAGTGACAATAAGTAGTTCTTAACCAATTTATTTAAATTTAAAATAATATATCCAAAATAATTCTGACATAAGTATTTTCAAATGCTTGTGTGCAATTTGATTTTAAATCTTTCGAGACTCTCCCAGCCTTGCAGTTTTATCTTATCTGAGAGGCATAGAAACCAGTCCTGTAAAGGATAAGTGATTCTGGCTTTTAGAAAGTGTTATTTTTTGAATCTTGGTTTTCTCTCCCTTTGCTTTAGGCTCATTATTGGTGGTTGACTTTTCACTCTAAAGAAAGATCTCTGACAAAGTTTCTCATAAATCCAGCATCTGCTCTTTAATTTCTCTTTGTAGTAACGTAATATTTTCTCTTTGGAGATGTCACTCTTATTAGTTGGGAGAACATATCTATTAAATATGAAACTCTTTTAAGAATATTCCTAAGAACTGATTTGAAAAAAACAAAAGCTGTGTAGTCCTGCCACTTGGTCTTTATCTTAATACTATGAGCTTCCTTATTACAACACACAAATACATTGGAAATATATTTTTGCTCAAGTATGAATTCATTTGAAATACATAGATTTCAAGTTTCACCTTGTTATGATTCCCATTTGGCTACCTAATGTCAAAATGCAGCTTCTTAGAACAAGGGGAGATGGGGACTTATTAAAAATAATCTCACAAACTTTCTTGGACACGAGATGACTTTCATGAACAACATTATGACAGGTTAAGTGCAAATGAATCAGAACATATGGATTAAGTTTCCCTTGAAGTATACATGGGTTTATAAATTACGAGAAAAGGGGGAATGAGAAAATGCAGTTTTAACTTTGCCAAAACCAAGACATTTGAACAATTATTCAAGAGAGCGTGCCAAACCCATATTTTCCTCCTTTAAATCCACCTAATATATGAAGAAACACTTTGAACTTATATAGCCAATTCCTTCTCAGCAACTCAGTACTTTTGGAATTTCCTCATGTCTTCCATATAGTAGCCTCATAAACAAATTTTAAATATAACATTGCAATTTTTACCTTACATGTGTGATTATGGGAAAAAGTAAAAAAATTACGTGATTTGCAAACAAGGAAGAACTAAGTGTTAGAAATTAAATTAATGGAAACCAATGAATTCCTCTTTTAATCAAACTGTATTTTATTAAAAAAACTATAATCCTCAGCATCATAATGAGAAATAAGTGCTGTGGATTGATATTACAAATTGATTTCAGAAGTTTCTAATGATGCTGAAGGCAACACCATTTCCATTAATACAATTTTATACTCTAGGTCTAACAGAAATTTCTTGGTCACTTGGAGATTTATTTTTTTAATGACTTTACTGTACAAGGAATATGTGTCCACTTTTTAAAAAATTATAGTCCAGATAAACCATAAGAAAAAAATCAGAAACAGCATCTTTAGCAACATTTTGAGATGTAATCTTCCACACTTTTCCCTAAATATAATTACACATAACTATTATTTACAGCACATATGCTATGATATATATTGTATATTATTTATTCTAATTCATATTAGACAAATATAATATATATAATATAGAGAGATTTTATGCATAGGTTTTATAATTGTCTTAAAATTTGACCATACTATATAACTTTTTCTAATCTGAAATTCATTCTCCCGCTATTCTACCTTCTCTCTTTTAATACAGATACATTTTAATAGATATATTAAATGAAAGAAAAATTATGCTGACATAAATTATGTCAGCAACATAATTTAAGCATCATCATTATCTGATCCACACTGGTTAGACACATTTGTAGTTTTAATTTTGTCTGTATTATTAAACACGGGGAGAGGCAAATCTTGAATGACCCCACTGCTTCCTGTCACACAAATTTCAGTTTAATATTCATGTAGACCCTGACTGATTCATTGCTAGCTTCTCCAGACTTATCAGAGTGCAGTACATATTAGAGACTCATGGCATGAATGAATGGATGGCTGAGTGTTCCTGTCCTAGAATCCCCTAAACACTGCACCATCTCTGAAGGTCACTCTGATCTCCTTGGCACTGTCTGGTCTTTATCAGCCTAGGGCACAAATATACTCCTTCTTTTATTTATTTCCATCTAGATAGCCGTCCTATTCACCTACCCTTCTTTTAGTTTTGTGGTCAATTTATTTGATCTGGTTTTCGCAATGAGCATGCATTTTTCATTACAGAACTCAACCTAAAAATAGAAACTTATTTGTTTGAAGTACCAAATAGGAGGATTTATATTAACTTGGAAACTGGAGACACAAATTGGCTGAAGCCAGTAAAAGAAACAGAGAAGAGATATGCTCAGAGGGTAAAAATATGGATTCCTTTACATCTGTTGTTACCCCCCTGAGAGTCATTAATATATATTGTTTGCAGTCTCTCTCCAGCTATGCCATCTGTGGCATCATTCACACTGGGTAACTCAAATACTTGAGATGTTGTATTCTATCCTCTTCCTCAGCAGAAGCAGCCAGATTTCTTCTCCACCAATCACTTTCTTACTGTTCAAATCAACCTCTATGTGAAGCAACAATACCAAATACTTTCTCTCTCTTTTTTCCTGCCAATGGATATTAAATAAGCACAGCTTTAGCTTTGTGCACACAACAATTATTGTACCTCATGAATTTACTTCAAGCACAAAGCATTTAGCAGAATGTTCAGTCATACTGTAATTACCAAAAGCAATTGCCATGTGCCCAGCATTGTGTGCTATTATTAATATTTCTACAAATGATGATTAAATGCTTTTCATGTATTAGGTACCAAGCTGAATTTAGCCCCATATCTGATTGTCCAATGACATCAAGTTCCTTGAAGCTAGTTAAAGTGAAAAACAAAATAAAAAGAACAAGAAACTTTGTGACAAGTGAAATGACAAAAACAAGCTGGAAATTTATGGGAACGAACAGGAAAACACATGTCTCTGTTTGGACTGGAGGGCAAGGAAAACTGCTTATCAGAGTTAAAGTTGGAAATTATGATAGAAAGGAAAAGACTGATTTTTTAAAAATATTTAGAATGCAGAATTACTAGAACCTGGTGAGAAATTAGATGTTGGTAGGGATGGAAGAAGCATCCTTGCATTTCTTTGTTATTTGAGGCGTGGCTGAAAAAGCACACATCAGAGAAAGACACAAAAATATGCAAACTCATCAGAGAACCTGCTGTAGACAAAAAGGTGAGTAAGCTGAGTAGACAGGTAGAGAGTTAGATGAGCTAGATTACATACCTATATATCACTTATATATGCATATAAATACCTATTTATGTATCACAGCTTACATATTGTATCTATTTGTAGATATGCATTTAAAAAATAGAATCATGTTGTGTAAATAATTTTGTGGCCTCCATTTTTTGGTGTTGTTAATGTATCATGAACCTATGTTCACCTCAGTTCGTATAAATCTGTAACGTTCTATCCAATACTGATGTAGAAGTCCATTATATAGGGAAAAAATGTCAGTCAATAGGACGTTGGACAAATAAACTCTAGTGTATCCTCTAAAGACCTGTAAACAGCAGATTACATAATCATAATTTTGTATGAGAACAATTTCTTTAGCAGAATATTTTGGAGGAGCCATTAAGGAGAAAAGGAGATTATTTCAGAAGCTAATAAAATATTCTATGTAACAGATAATTAAAAGTCTGGGCTAAAAACAGTGCAACTAGCAAAGGAAAAATTAAACCATAGAGGACATCAATTATGAGTAGAGCTTGTCAGTATCAAATACGTAGAAAAGGGGAATTGTACTCTAAAGATATTTAATATGCACAGTCAGATGGGTTTATGACTAATAACATAGTAGTGGGAGAAGTAAAAAAAAAAAAGCAATAAAAAATGAAATTGAGGGTTTGGGCTTGATGGCAAGGAATAAGGGGATATAATTTATCTGGCCCAAGAACACTGAAGGAAGCCTCCCTGTGGGTGATGAGAGTGAGATACTAAGTACAGTTTTCAATGTTGCATTTGAAGAACTTGTCAGACATTCTGAAGGATGTGCCTATAGTTCAACAGAAGAAGTTAGGTTGGGACTGTAACTCTTGGTGTCTTCTTTACAGAGGTCATAATTGTAGTTTCTGGTCAGGAAGATGGTGCAGATGGGAAGCACTGAGAGCAGGAAGCTAAGCAATGAAAAGGAGGACCCAGAGAGACAGGGGTAGAGGAGAGAGAGCCCTAAGAGTGTTGTCATGGTGGGAGAAGGAGGCCAGTGCTGCTTTGGGATCCATCCAAATAAGTATCAAAATGTCTTCAATAGGTTTGACAAATTGGAAGATACCAAATTACCTTAGTAAAAGTTGTTCTAGTCAACAGAGAGGGAGAGAACCCAGATTATGAGTGACGAGGAAGTAAATGAACTTGAGGAAGTAGAGTCAACAAAGGCCAACTTGTTCACGGAGCTTGGCTTAAAGGAAAAAGAACAACTGAGTGGGATTCCAGGAGTCAGAAGAACATGTGTAAGTGCATGTGTTGTGCCTGCAGTCATCATCCTGTGTGCATGCATGGCTGAGAAGACTGGAGAAGCTTTAACATTTGCGAACTGCAAGAATGCAGCTAATGAGAGACAAATACTTAGAAAAGAAAAGAATAAACAAGGACACAAGATATGAGGTTCAAAACACTGGTTGAGAGATTATCCCTTGAAAGAATACATTTTTCTGTTAAGATGGAGAAAAGGGAGAAAATTAGGTACAAGGGAGATGAAAAATAAGTTCATGGTTGGCTGTCTCAGGCAGTATGTAAACAAATGTGGTGGAATTGAGTGCCAAGAAAAGGCAAAACCAAATGCAATGGGGATAGTTTGACAGGGTCTCAATTTATTTCTGGAACCTTGGTTTATTAGGTTCCACAGTCATGAAGATATGTGGAAATGGTTAGCAAAAGGAGATTTAGATGGACTTCGGAATGATAATAAAACCATACTGGGGAGTTGTGAATGATACGGCAGCTAAGAATCACAGAATTCTGCCCTCACGTTAGCAAATAAACATTTCCACTTGTACCAGTTTATCCTCCCTCAAATCTGGAGAATGAAACACTTTCGCCTCCTTCATAAAACTAAACCCTCCACTGTACTCCAACTTCAAGCCTCACCCTTGAGTGAAGGATCTTACGCTGACAATTCTCTCCTTTTAATGTTTTTTTTTTTTAATTCTCTGTTTGAAGTAAAACCACTTGCCTCTAGTTCTACACATTCTCAGCTTGCTTTTGCTTCCCAAATTCTTAAATCCTGAAATGTACACTTAGCGACTTCTTCAACACTCAACTTTCTTAATACCAGCTATCTTGTTTTTATCCCTGTATCTATGTGAGAGCTGATCTCCGAAAGGCTACCTGTAACTTGATAAACAAAGTGGCTTTATCTCAGTTTTATTCTCCATCACTTCTCTGAAACTTTTAAACTCTAGGTATCCCTTAATACCCTATGTACAAGCATTGCTTTTAACTTCTCTTCTGTAGGATAAATTTTAAATTTGCCATGTTTTTTGGGTTTTCCAACAACCACAGTTTTAGAACCAAAATTGAAACTTACAAATTTGTGGAGGAAATTTTGAAAACTATAGTGTTTCATATAGTCTTTAATGGCAAAATATTAAATAATAAAGTTAAATTATACCTTAAATTATTTAGTTTTTGCAAAAAAGGATACATCTCAAGAACCTGGGGCTGACCTGGAAAATCTTAGAAATTTTTGATCACAAGGTAGCAATGCCATTTATGAGATTATGTTTTAGGCTGAACTAGAATAAATTCTGTTGGAGGATAACAACCTTAATTCACAATATTAATAGATCAAGTCAATAAAATAATTTTAGATATCCCTGATTCCTTAATAAATGTTGTTAAAGCACAAGAAAGTCCAAAATATATTCCAGACAAAAGTGTTCCACATAATATAATTCACCAAAGGTAAAAATTCAAGGAATAACTTTTTAAAGTCCCATAAATATTTATTTTTGGTCTTGGAACTGTTTCAATGTTCTGTTTTAACCATCAGCTCTTCAACTCTGCAGCCTTGGTTTGTGAAAGTCGTAGTGGGAAGTGCTGGGAATGTGAAAGTCAAGAAAAAGGCACAACCTCCTTCCATTGTGAAGTGAGAGGCTAGTGAGGGAGACAGCTGTTCATTAAGTCATTACACAAATTATGATAAATGTACTACTGAAACAAGATTCCAAAAAGGAAGTGCATGAGTCTGTGTGATTTGAAGACAAAAAATAGATTTCCCTAAGGAAGTGATGTTTGAACTGAATCTGAAGGAGGACCGGGATAGGAGAGAGGTGTAGGGAGTGCAATGGGTGGACAGAATAGGATCATTCTCGAACTAAGAACTTCATGCAAAGGTAATTGAACACAGGACAGTAGCGTTTGTGTGAAGAAATGGAAGTCTGTTTGCAGTTAAGCTGTAAGCGATGGCTGAGTGAGGTGAAAGTACCAGAGAGGATGGCAGAGACCTTGCTCACCTATAGCATTGCCTACATGCCTAACACAGAGAAGATGCTTGATAAATATTTGAGGAGTGAATAAATAGATCACTTTTTAATGTTGAAAAGATGCCACTTTGGGGACTAAACAAGAGAAGAAACGGCTCCCCATGATTTCTAACAAGATTGGCATTTAAGAGACATTTGAGCCTGCAGTCACACAGAAAGAGAACAGCTCCACATTTAAATTAAGGCATGCCATACAACAAAGGGGCTTTACCACTGTGCGGAATCAAAGGACCAAGAAACAAAGACAAAACTTACTCCTTTTAAGTTCACACACAAACCAAGGGAATATTCATGATAGAAATGTTGCCAGATTCTAGGATCCACTAGTATTGATTTAACTCCGCAGTCCTTATTCACTGGCCTGTAATGCGAGCAAATACTGTATTCCTAATTAAATACCTTAAAGTCAATATTCCTGAAGGCTCTACCTTCAGCTTTACAAATTAGTCTTTAATTCGGATGCTTCAATATTACCACCTGGTAGAGATTTCTATAATATAACTTGGTATTTATTTTTCTAAAACTGATACTTTTAACTGAAAACCAAATTTTAGGACTGTATAACACTCCCTTACTTACATGAGTGCCTTCTGGAACTTTCTTGGCAGTCAAGGGCAAGACCTTTGCTATCAAGAGCTCTTGACTGAAGGGCAGCAGAGAGGATTTTTAGGGCAGTGAAGCTCTTTTGTGTGATACTATAAGGATGGATGCATGTCATTATGCATTCATGTGTCCAAACTCATAAAATGTACAAAACTAAGAGTAAACCCTAAGGTAAACTCTATATTTGGGGTGATTGATATGTGTCAATATAGGTTCATCGATGGTAACAAATGTTACCACTCTGGTGGTGGATGTTGGCAATAGGGGAGGCTATGCCCTTGTGGGAGCAGGGAGTCTCTGGGAAATCTTTGTACTTTCTGCTCAATTTTGATATGAACCTAAAACTGCACTGAACGAAATAAAATCTTTAAAGCCATGGTATATTTATACAATGGAATAATACTCAGCTATAAAAAAGAACAAATGCCAATTTCAGCAACATGGATGGACCTGGAGATCGTCATACTAAGTGAAGTAAGCCAGAAAGAGAAAGAAAAATACCATATGATATCACTCATGTGGAGTCTAAAAAAAAAAAAAAAAAAAAAGACACAAATGAACTTATTTACAAAACAGAAACAGGTTATCAAGAGAGGAAGGCTGTGGGAAGGGTTAAATTGGGAGCTCAAGATTTAAAGATACTAACTACTATATATAAGCTAGGTAAACAAGTTTCTTCTGTACAGCACAGGAAACTACATTCAATGTCTTGTAGTAACCTATAATGAAAGAGTATGAAAATGAATATATGTATGTATATATATGACTGAAACATTATGCTGTACACCAGAAATTGATACAACATTGTAAACTGACTATACTTCAATTAAAAAATTCTTTAAAATCAAAAAAAAATAAAAATAAAAAGAGTGATCTAGAAGAGCCATGTTAAAATTTGACAAAATAGACTTAAGACCAAAAGAAGAATAAAAGAGTAAAGGCCCCTCCGACAAAAGTATTATCATAATCCCATCAGCTCATATAGTCTAATAATTCATGGTATTTTCTGTATCTCTCTTTTGTAAATTAAAGAAGGATAAATAACCTTGCCCTACAGAAATTACAGACAATATTCCAAGTTAAGGGCTGTGGAAAAAGGAATATGCCAACTAGTACATGACTTCGAAAAGCCAAATGCTATTTCTTTAAATTTCTGACTATTTTAATTCTCACTAGAAAGTCAAGAATCTTCTTGAGTTTGTTTTCTGAATTCTTGTTCCAAACAGACTACTATTTTTTGGTTTTTTTTCTAAATTAAATTCTATTATTTGTCTATCAAGTTATATTTTAATATCCACAGTGGGAGCACTATGTATAAAACTATTTGGCGTTTTATTAAACAATGTATTTTCTATCCAATTTTATGAATTAGAGTGATGTCCAAGCTAGTGACTAATATTTAGGGAGTTTTAACACTTCTTTATCTTCATGTGATATGTCATGTCATCTCCACATGTTACTCATTAGAACATAAATCTTTTTCTAATTGAAATGTGTTTACAAAGATATTTTTGGAGATTTTACAAGTCTTGAGATAGTTGGATACTCAAAGATCTATAATAAAGTCAGAGTTAAGAAATAATGATCTGTATGTTCCTTCTCTGTACATGTTACACAGTCAAAGAGCATATGATTTATCATGTTTATCTTAATTTATGCTGCAAATATGTTCTTTTACACATGAGAAATGTTCTTGGAAATTGATGTATATTAACTTTCATATGATATAAATTGCTAAGTTATTTAAATGGACATTGTTGTTTAATCATCCCTTACACTAGTTTATAAGTATATTGAGGTCCAAAGTCTTACTTGTATGATTTCATCTGTTTAGTTGGGCACTGACCCCAAACATATGCTGTTGAAGAACTGAGATAGACAAGAGCTATGTTTAGGTGTTCAGGGTAGGAAGGATGAATGAAGTTTTTCATTTTTAGGTAAACAATAGAAAACACCTCCTTAAAATTTTTTATTAAAAGAAATGGGAAATTTTAATTCATAATCAAATTGTAAGCTCCAGAAATTATAAAATTTATCACTCTAATCATGCTCATCTTTTTCAGCACTATTAGATAAGAACACACACACACGAACACAAACACACACACATACATGAATATGTGAACATTAAGTTCAAATTTAAATTGAAGTTTAGAAAATTAGAAAATGGTTTATAGTGACCATTTATCAAAAGCATAAAATGTATATCAAAAGTATAATTAAAATATCTGGTGGGGATAGAATAATTTAATAAAAATAATGTAAAACTGTAATTGTTTTGAAGATTTTCATCATTTTTTTCCTTTTTATGATTCCACTATTATTAGGAACCTGAGTAATATAGTTGCTTCCTCCAAATGTCACTTTTTAATTTAAGATAGCTTGGTCTCTAGTCTGATGCTGGTTGTAGGTAGTCCTTCCTGAAAAGATTAAGATTAGATGGAAAGAGAGTGGAAGTCTGTAAAATTCTCAAAGATGAGAACAATGTATGAATCCATTTATTAGCACCCAAAAATGAGAAGGGGTGTAATTCATGATAAAAGGAATAAAAGGAATTCTTAGCAAATGTAGTAATTTTTAAGGGTTGATCCAAAGAACGTATACACATGAAAATTATAAAGTTAAAAGACTCAAGTTGATTCATAGGTGATTGAATTAAGGCAGGTTATCAAAGGAAAATTATACAGCATCACAATTCAAAGATAAAGCCCTGAAAATTTAAGAAGTTTAATAAGCTTGGAGACAACTCATTTAGGAGTAAAAGCCTGACATCTGAAAACATCACAATGATAAAAGGAAGATTTGACTGAAATAACCTTCCAGTGTGATGGCTCTGATATATTTGGAGGGTTCTAAGTTTTGAAGTCTACCATAGGATTTAAGTACACAGCATCTTAAAATGTCAGATATATTAGCAGCTACTAGAAAACCATTTTGTAGCATCAATAATGTGCACACACACACAGCCAATTCTCAGAAGCAACACCTGGGAGAGGTCCTAAGGATGTTATGGCCTGACATCTGTTTGCTTTCATATGCTTAGAAACTAAGATGCAAAGAGTTAACTCTCAACTTTCCCAGCTTATCCCTTCAAAATTCAGTTTTTGAATACTGACTCATCTAGCTAGCTAGGTTAACCGGGATACATTTTTTAGTCTCTGTGTCTCAGTTTCCTCATTTTAACACAGTATCTACCAATAGGGTTGTTAAAAAGATGAACGCTCTTGAAAGAGGGCCAGGCATGTCATAGGTTCTCAACATGATGAGAACTTAGCATTTGCTGTGGTGTGGTTGTGGCCTTTTGCTGCTTCAGTACCTAGCAGAAAAGATGGTTTGTGACGGGGATGTGCCAAAACATCCAATAGGAGGTGCAGAGGGAGGTGAAATTGATAGTTTGACAATCTCTGATTTATTCCCTTGTGTTTCAGTGTGTTGCATTCTCAGGGTACTTGCCTCTTATGGGACTTACAGACCAGCAGATAAGATAGATAGAATTTAATAATGATGATATCAGATGAATGTTTTCATGGCAAAAATTAAACCAGAAAAATACACATTGATTCTAATTTTATTGTAGATAAAGTTAATTAGGTAATCAAGAATGAAGACTGATGATAGATGATTGATAGATAAATAGATATAAAATTATATTTCAGTTATATTACAGGTAGTTTTTGAGATATGAAAAGAGTATTTGATAAGTTAATATATATGCACCCATGTTAAAATTGCTAAGCATTGATATAATAAATTCCATCTGCTATAATTACACTGTTATAATACAATAAATTCTATCAGTATAATTACAGTCTTATATTACAGCAGGGATTACCAACAATCTTATGTTGTACCAACTACAGGTTCTCAATATTAGAAAAAATAAATAAAAGCTAATACATTTCTCTAAAATGTTAACTGTATCCAACATTGCCAAACACTGCAAAGCACCACCTTACAGGGGTAACATTCAACTTGATTAATATAATATTTTTTTTCTCACAAGTGGAATCATGTCACTATAATTCAAGGATCCTGATGAAGAAGTAATGGCTAAAGTGAAATTTCTGACAACTGGCAATATAGCCTTATCATATAGATCAATTTGGTTATG
Organism: Camelus bactrianus; assembly: GCF_048773025.1. Taxonomy (NCBI): domain Eukaryota; kingdom Metazoa; phylum Chordata; class Mammalia; order Artiodactyla; family Camelidae; genus Camelus; species Camelus bactrianus. The sequence continues at coordinate 17,743,614 of NC_133567.1, read as the reverse complement.
ATTTGTCAAAGAATCTTAAATTTTTTCCTATCTAAACTTTCACAAACACAAATAATAGATCTCTTTCCATATTCTCTGCAATAACATTTGCAGTAAATTTAATTTATAATACTGTACCAGGTATCCAGTGCTCTACTGTCATTGAGATTATTGAAATGATAGATCTATCAATCCAAATGGCAGAACTTGGACCAATCTCGTCTATATTAAAATTACCTTCTCGGTAAGGAACCTATAATTCTTTCCTTTTCTTTCACAACTTTGCCTCTATTTTGAGTTTTATGAATAATTGCTTTTCTACTGATCAAAAACAAATTCTAGTATACTAGATACACTATCATTGATCACTATAAGTAGTAATGTAGGAATAAAAATATATTTATGTTTCAAACTAAAACTGACATCTCTGTAATAAGACCTCATACACAATCTAGCACATGGCTATCTTTCTGCCTAGGGAGAAAGACAGCATGGGCTTTATGAGTCAAGATCTGGTCTAATAAAATACTGATGAGTTATTTGCCTATCACTCTTTTAGTGTTCTCTTTGCCTCCTCTGATTTGTTAATATGTTGAAGGGATTGCTATTAATTAAGACAATGCCACAGAGTGCAAAATCATAGCAAAAATTCCACAGCTCTCTGTTCTCAGTCATGAAGAGTATTGTGGGAGTTGTTTGTCTAAGATGATGAAGGATAAATTAATATAACATGTTTTGAAAACATGATTTTAATTCTTTTAGGTGGTAGGTTAGGTTGTTTATTTAAGATTGTACTTGTTTTTTGAGGAGGGCCTTCAAACATGATTTTAAGTGGCAGCAAATTTGGACTCTGGCAACTGGATTCACACCTTTTTTTCCTCTCCAGAGGGGCATCAGTTGTGTTGTGTTGATTTTTACAAATCTTCAGTATGCAAGAGAAAAGCCATGGTCCCAAACTGGATTTTTTTTCAGAGTATTTTTGGAAAGCTTGAAGAACAAAACCTAAAATAATAATGTAGCTGCAGCCCTCAAGCAATTAGCTTTATGGAAATCAGTAAACTTAACTGATTTCCTTAACTAAGTTGTTCTTTATTTGAAGTACCACAGTCCTCAAAATTGGAAATTGTAGTTCAGGTCTCTGATCTCCTTTGCTTTTACATTGTTATTTGAAAGAATGGACAGTCTTCCTTCAAAATGGAGAGAAAGGTTGTTCCTCCTCCAGAAGGAATTGGGACCAAAAAAAAAAAAAAAAAAAAAAAAGATTGACAATGGAAATCAACAGGTCCTTTCAAACAATACCTTGGCTAAAAAAATCAATCAAAAATTTTGTGTTTTAACAATTGAAGGAGCAAGTAATAATATGTATACAGTTAGTGGTGTCAATTATGAATGTATATAGGGAAACTTAAGTTCTTCATGGTCTGAGTTCTGATGTTAGCTTATTTAATTCTCAGTGAAGACACCAAAAGATGAATGCCAATGGAAATGAACAGGTTCTTTTAAGTTTCACATGTGGATAGTTTCGGCAAGCCTAAAGCAATCAACTAGGTCCAGTGAGTAGAAAATAACCAGTTATTTCCCATTGTCTAGATACAGCAGCTTAATTGCTATCATTGCATTCTGTAACCTGTTAGCATCACATACTACAAAACACAGAAGAATTTACAAAAGAACAAATAGAAATTCAATTACAGAATAATCTAAAACATATGATCGTGGCTGTTAGTGTTTCAATAAAGAAATAGATTCCCATTTGTTTTCCAAGTTTTATTTCAAAACAGCTAAGTCAATCATGAAAGGAATTGTTTCTAGTAGAAAGATCTGTGAATACCTACGAGCCAGAGGTTCTACCCAAAGGGCAGAAAGAAAACTGTTGTTCAAGAAATGAATCCAATGGAGTGTGTCTACATTTACCTTTTACTGCACCTACTGAATTAAAAAAGTATTAAGCAAATAATTGATGACCCTTGAGGGAAAAAAACAGAAGCAACGTACCAAGGATCTGCTTTTTTTTTTATTTGGAATTGAACTGTATTTTACAAATTGGTAATTCAATCACACGACTCAAAATCAAAGCAATACTAAAAGATAGAAATTAAGATTTTCAGTTTGTCTCCTGTCTTGATCCAAATGATTCCCACCTACCAAGGCTTATTAATGTCATTAGTTTCTGATATAGCATCTTGCCTTTTCCACGTTTAAATAAAGAATATATAAACATGTGACTAGATAGAGAACAACATAAATATATTCTTATTGAAAACCAGTACAGTTTAACATTTTTAGCTGTAAAGTTCTGTAAGTTTTAACAGAAGTGTAAATTTGTGAAGCCACCTCCAAATTCAGAATACAACTGAGTCACATCACCCACAAGAACCTTCAGGCTACTCCTGTGCACTCCGATTCTCTATCTCTAACGCCTGAAAATTATTGCTCTGTATTCCCAAACTATAAGTTTATCTTTTAAGAATGTCCTATGAATGAAGTTACACAATACATAACCTTTTGAAATTGGCCTCTTTTTCACAGCATAGCATCTTTGATATCCACTCAAATTACTGTAGCTCATTAGCAATACATGCAAGTTCCTGTTTCTCTGAAGTCTCACTAGTTGAGCATTTTGTCAAATTTGACTTGTTTTTTCTTCTATTTGTTTACAGTCATCTGTATGATACTAAAAAAACAAATATTATGGGTAAGCATCATTCTTCTGTTTTTGTTAAAATTTTATAAAAATACATATATCCATACATATATATGCACACATGACTTCTCTAGGGAAGGTGTCAGAAGGGTTGTCAGGGTAAAGACAAGATGCTTGTCTCTGATGCTAATCACTCAACTTGGACCACTGAGTCTGGAAAAATTACTGTAAGAAGACCAAAAAAATATATCCTCAAACACTAATTTGAATACAGTTTGTAAAGCCAATCTGTATTTCTTTTTATAAATTTTTCTCCTTCACCTCTTTTATGTGTGCATCCCTATAGTCTGTTTTATTTTACTGAATGCAAACATGCTCTTTTAAACACAAGGACAAAATAGATTCCTCCTAAATTTTGTAACTATTTCAACACAATTTTATATAGTTGTTTACTTGCTTGCTTTTTATTGAATTACCTTGCCAATTGTCTCCATTTCTCATTTGACTTGGCTAAACACAGGGAAAGTTTCAGGTAGGAAAAATTAAATTTAGACTCTTCTTTCCAGCACAGGTGACCATAATTCTGAGCCTTGATTTAAGTACTTGGACTCAGAGTTTTGCAATAGTTACACCTAATATTTAAGGTTTACTTTTTCTTCTTAACTTTAAAACTTCTTTTTAATTCTTCAGTTCTACCTTTTAATGATCTTAAATGTAGGAATTGTTGATGATGCTATAATATTTTGATTCACTATTTAAAAGGAGTAGTTTGAATTTGCCTTTAAGTATTAATTTTGGATTTATTTAGGATTTCCTGTTTCTTTTAAGCATTGATTCTATGGTTAAAAAGACTCCTTAAGGGCTACTATTCCATATTATGAATAGATATTTTTGAATTTTTAGAAACAAATTATGTAAAAGTGCATTTATAGGCCTATTATAAGACTAAGAGAGAAGTATTTATTTTTGATATCAGCCACTGAGTGGGAAATATTTTACTTTGACAGTGAAATGAGAATAATATATCCATTATTAGAAAAAATTTAACTAAGCAGGCTAATTCCAAGTATAATGTTAAAGTAAAATTACTATCATAATTTCATATACAAGAATTTTAAAGAAAGTAGGTATGAATCAGATGAATTATTGTGTGACATTGAATAGTGTTATTACTTTGAACTTTAACCTCTTAGATTATATGTCATTTAATTAACCAAATAAAATTATTTTGATTGCTACTTTGAAACTTCAGCACAATTAAAACAAAAGTATATGCACTAAATATACATATATATCTATTCTCTTAATTAATTTGTTTTTAATTGTCAAATTCCTGTGTTTCCTAGTGGTTTTTGTTCGATTACAAATTTATTTGATCATATTCTTACATAGACTTGTCCTGAATTTATGTAGATGGGTTTCATAAGTAAACATACTTTCTGACTAGACCACCGAGAATCAAAATTCATGTACCAAGTAAAATCACTTCCTTCAGCGATTCTTAGAGAGGTTGTATGACACATGGTGATTCATATGTTTAGTATTGCATGGCATGTTTTCAACAGGACTAACAAGTTTGAATGTACTCTGAGAAGAGTGATCTAATGTGACAAATTGTCTGAAAACAGTTTTATTAGTTATGGTTTATTTATTTCCCGCCTTTATATAGTGCGTGTATATAGTTGCTTGCCAACTATGTTCAGATACTGTTCTCGATGTTGATGACATATCTGTGAACAAAGCTGTTTGAATCTATGTGGAAATGGCTGGAAAAGTTTCACCTGCACACATATAAAGTTCACAAATTTATAACAGTTTTTGAACAAGATCACTTTCAAAAATCTGGAGCAATATATTCAGCAAATATGTATCGAGCATCTACTATGTTGCAATCACTGTGCTTGTGGCTGAAAGTGCAGAGACACAAATCACGAACCCTCCTCCAAGAAGATCACAGTACGATCTGCAGTTATAGAAGCAGAATAGCGGCTGCAGATGGCAAGGAGCTATACTGGGATCAACATTAAGTCATTATTAACTATTATATCATTTTACTACAAGACGGTCTTAAAAAATAGGCTGACTTATACTGTAATGAGCTCCTTGTCTTTCAGATGATGAATTATTACTTTTCAAGAGTATTTAAGTAATCCTATAGAAGGCAACACAGAATATAACATTTGAAATATATTTGGCTTCTATTTCCCGCTTGGGCACTTCCTGGTGATGTTTAAGAGAAAAGTGATTCATTAAGTTGAAGTTCTGTCTTTGTCTTATAATAGGACCTTATTTTTTTGGTGAGGGGATAGGGAGCTATTGTATGAATGATCTAAGTTAATACATGTTAAAAAATTTTGTGATCTGTAAATATGCATAAATATAATATTTTTCTATTTTGATAAGGGGACTACTGTATTGTTTGAGATGTCAAAGGCTAAGTGAACTCTAGATTTCCTTCTTAAATTAAAGCCCTCCCAATTCTAGAGCTGGAAAAGATCACACAAATATTTTATCAAATTTAATTTCATAAGTGTTATATGATAACATTTGTTACATCTAAAGATATACAAATTATGGAAACAACAGATATCAAATTATATGTACACTAGCTAATGGCCAAGAAGATCCTAGAAGTAAATTATTTTGTCTTCTTTGCCTTGCCCTTAAAAAGAGTTTGAAGCCTAAAACTTTGCTAAAAATATTTTACCATTTTTCTATAATGTTCTTCTGGACTCTTTGTAAACAGAACATCTATGATGTAATTTTAAAAAAAAAATTGATTCTGAAAATGTTCACTTTGCAAGCCAGCATTTTATAATTATTATTTTGAGCTTTTTTCATTTTAATAGAACTTTGAAAGATGACCAGGAAAAAGATGTTATACAGTGCTGAAGTATTAGTTGTATGTGTGTGTAAGAGAGTATTTTTATGATAGCTGAATGCAAATAATTATATATATCTTTAATTTTTATAGTTTCAAAGCATTTTAGTTATACTGTAAATAATGGCATATTACTGATCTGTTCAAAATAAAACATTAAGTTATAAATATTAACTTTAAAATAAGTTAAATCTCAGAAAAGTCAGGACACTTAAGCTGATAATCTTACAAAATCAAGAACCTATGTACATTTCATGACTCTGAAAAGCCAAAGGAATAACATTTCTTTCAAAAATACATTTTTGCTATTACCTTTTTTTATGGCATTTTATTGGTTTCAGGTGCAGTGGGGAATAGTTAAAAAGTATATAATATTGAAAATTACAGTTCATTTTCATATTTATTTCATAAATAATTACTTTTAAGAAAACTACCTTTATATAAGATTAGAAATATGCCAACAAACATGACAACAAATTTAAATGTGTACTGTATATCTAACTGAGCTGAGTGAATATAATTTTAATTTTACTGTAATTATAAATCGTTCTTGAAGGCAACAAAAGTAATATGATAAATAACACTTCAGCTAGAAATAGACTACAAAGCCCACTTACAGTTGTGTATAAGTGTTTGTTAGGGAAAAAAAACTATCTTTAAATATTCACTCTCTGTAGGGCAAATGTTTTAGGTGGTTTTGCCAATAAGAATGATTAACTGAGCTTATGATCTCTTAGCTGGCCCCGTATTGTTTTGAAGAGATGTCAAAGAGCCATTGAACACAGACTTAAAATTTTTCAGCACCCAAGAGCTATCATTAAATGAAAGTCTCAATGAAAGTACTGTCATGTGGCCAGTGACGTTTCTTTGCAAATATAAGTCTACCAGCACCACAAAATGCAGTTGGCTGATTTTTGCAGCTGATGGCCTTTCTCATTAAAAAAGATCATTAACCAATAATCATAATAAGACATTATTTATTTGTTGATTTGTTGAAAAGAATCCAATCCTGGCAAAATACTATGAATATCTAGCAGGGTTTAATATAATTGAAACATCTCTTTTTTTGGTCTTTGGTTATTTGTGGAGACAAACTCCAAAGACAGAAGAGAATTTAATTATCTAGAGGAGTCAGAGTAACAAGATGTTTTTGTCAAAACCTTTCAAGATATTTAGGAAAACAATATTTTTGGAAATTATCCAGGAATTATGAGATCGGTATGTGTGTGTACTAAAATTAAATGGGTGATGGCCATGATTGTCCATTTTATTTTCAATTTGTAGAGAAAAATCAAAATAGTCATTTAAGTTTGATTTAAAAAACAGCTGCAATGCAACATTTTCTACCTAAGAACAAAAGTACACTGACGTTATTTTATTAATATGTTTTAATAGGAAACAAGTGGGCATGGTTATGTGAGTTTCTGAATTGCATTTTCTTCTCCAAACTACATTATATCACAAAAGCAGTAAAAACAAGCAGAACTCTATGTTAAACATGGACTTTTAAAAATATACAGTCTCCTGTTTATTTTAGTCACTTTTCATTTCACAACCAAATGAAACATGCATATAATTTTAGAAATCACATCACTGAAAGAGAAATCAAAATCACGCTCACATATATTCCAAAGTAAGCATCCCTCTGAAAAGCATGCCCGACTTATTTTAAAGGTGCATTATTGGCTGATTTAAAGGCAGACAGGGGCTGTGGGGCCACATTCCATGACAGAGAGCCTCCAGGGACATCTTTGATCATTCTTTGTGATGCATAAAATATGTCACAGTTGTACTATAAAAGATATCAGACATCAGGTAAGGCTGTCATTTGCCCTTGTAGTATTATATTGGAAAAATACGGCTTTTCTCTCTTGTGCTTGTATGGGATTACTGCTCATGAAAACACAGCCTATTTAGTCTGTGTGCGACCATTATCATACTCCTGGTTTCTTTCAAAAGAAAGTAGTCATAAATAAACATGCTAAAGAGAATAGATCTGGTTGATATTTTGTTTCAACATTCACCCATTTCATAAGTTGTTATAAGCTGTGAATATGTTAAGTACTGGTCTACATTAAAGCTGGGTTCTAAAAAAGGATTGCATATTTCTCTAGAGACGAGTTGCTTTCATTTGATTTCTGTTATGCATACATCTTAGTTTACTTCAAAATCTGAACCTATGTCACAAATGATACTTATAACAAAAGAACAATAGCAGTAAACTATTCCAAAATGTTACATTCTTATTTCTCAGCTCCTCACATGTTTTTTAAATTACACATGTGGGTGTGAGTTAGCTCTACTAACATATTCAAGATAAAAGAAACTATAATTATTTGTCTGTTGTGACAACAGTATCTTTCTTTTAAATTTACCTTTCACGTATTAATACACATAAAATCTTTTTACCTTATACCTGGGTCAGTGTTTCTTCATATTTTTTTTTAAGTGGCGATGAGGCTGATGTAAATATTCATTTGGGGAAAATGATTTTAAATTGTATAGAAAATTCGGAAAACTTTTAATATGAAATCCAATTGAAAAGTGACTTTTACCTGTGAAAACTCAAAGTAATTACTGAAGTTTTACCAAGTTTAAGGATTTCACTGATGCCGGTAATACTGGCAATATTTACTAGAGGCTTAGTCAAGTGTGATGCTCTTGTCTGAAAGTATTTGGCTACTAAACCAACAAAACCCAAACAAATAAGATACACACAGTATGCTGAATGTGTGTTACATCTGAGCAGCTGACAAAAATTTTGCTAAAAGAATGCAAATATGATGTTCAGATGATTTTTGATCTGATTATTTTGTTGTCTTTTAAATAAATAAAGATTCTCAGTTTCTTGTTTCTAAGTTGCAAAGTGCTGCTTCTCACACTTAAAAATTTAGCGATTTATTTCTAAATTGGGAAGGAGGAACCCCTCTTAATGGAGAAAGAACATACGGTATAACAGACCGGATCGATTAAAGGCCTCCCTCCATCTGGCACAAGTCTAGAAAAGTTGTTGCCATATGTTTTGAACAGCACAGCAAAACTAACTGTTTTATACTGTCACCACTGCCAGATTTGTTTTATAAATTGTATTTTGTTTTAATATATATGCATAGATGTATGTAGCTATATGTAGATATGTATATAAAAAAAATCAGCTATACTATTATTTATGATTGCTTAATTTGAAAGCAGACACTATATAAAATTTTAAAAAGGCCCTTGGTCTTCTTGGTTCAGTATGAGAGGCAGTTGACAGCTTTAAATAATGAAAAAAATAAAAGAGAGAGAGAGAGGGAGCGGCACAGAGTTTGCTGTAATTTGTTTACTCAGTATTGTTTAAATCTTAAATGACTTCAGATTATTTTACAGAGTTCGTACTTGAGGATTACTGAAAAAGAATTATAACAACAAGAACTTAAGGGATAAAATGTATAAAATTCATGTGAATATTAAACACTGGTAATATCAAGGATGTATTCAGTAGTCCTGTCCTGTTTTTTTTATTAAGGTAAAATTTCATAAAGATAGATTTAAAAATCAGAATATATACGTTGCTGTTGGAAAAATAACATATCAGGTTCAAATGAAATTTAGGAATGTTAATCTCTTTTGCAGCTGCTATTTTTGTTTTATGGTATTTTTACAGCTGTTTTTAATTTCTTTTAAGAAATACTAAACCTTTAGGAGAATTCCCATGTGAACAACCACAGTACAGATAATTGGTTTCATTGCAATTCAGATTATGAACATCATTTTTCAGTTGTTACTTTCAAACTATATACATAGCTAAATCTGTAAGCCATTTTCTTTATTCAGCTACTATCAAAAGGGGAAAAATCGGTTAAAAGCATCACAGAGCCCTACTCTTTATCTGATAGTGTGCGATGTTTAAAAATATTTACCTTCCTCAATAGAGCATTAATATATCCTATATAATATGTGCAGATGTAACCTATATTTTTTTATTAAGAAAATCAGAACAACATAAATAACGAAAAAGTCTTTTAGACCTAAGGTTACTTTAATAAGTTTCAGAATTGGCATCTATCATGCAATCCTGTTTCAATACCTAACATCCTCTCCTTTGATTAATTATTACACAGACCGTATATCTTCATTTAGAAGCATCCTTGATTATCAGCCACACCTATACCATGCAGTTTTTAATAGAAGCCACCCTTCCTATGCAAGCCGCAGGGGAAAGTAATTAAATTTAATAGAAGCCGTCTTTGTTTTATAGCCACCCTCAATTTAAAGCCACAGGGGTAAGTAATTAAATTTAATAGAAGCCATAGCTTCTAAGCAAAGATATACAGTATCAGTTAGGTATGCAGAGGTATAGAAATAAGAAATACTCTACCTTGGGAGTTGTGAAGAGTGTGGGTTTAGAAGAAGCAACGTTAAAAAATGTAAAAGTTCACAAAATGCTTTTTTTTAAAGTGATTCAAAATGGGTGGAGAAGGTATAGTTGTCACCCTGCATTTTTCAAACAGCAGTGAGAGAGGTGGGGCTGCTACACGTCCTTGCTAAAACCACAATAGCTTGGACAGTTGCCTGCTGTGAGCACTGGAGGCTTCTTTCTAATATCAGTTGGAGAAGTTCAGTCTTTCCTTCTCAAAACACAGAATGCCTTAGCTTGGTTAGCAGCAATTCACGGGACCTTAAGATTTTTGATATTCATAATATTCTGATATTCATATCAGATTTGAGCTGATAAAGGTTTTGTGTGTGCATGTGTGTTGTGTTGTGCTGTTTTTTGATTTGATTTTTAAATCACAGCAATGATGGGACCTCAGTTAGCATAGCCTGCCTCTAGCCAATGACTTGTAAAACCTGGTCTAGACTAGAAGCACCATTTGGGTGGTTAATTTCAGCATCATCCTAGGGCATGTTTTGGCAGGCTGTCTCACCACACCTTCTAAATATTTTGATGGACGTACCAAGAGGCTGAGGAAGAAGAACTGTAAAAGGCACACTGACCATATAAAAATGTTTGAGGCTTTTTTTCCCCCCATAAAGCAGTATATGCCATATAACTAGCTTCAATTCTTAAATTTTACTTTGAGTTTTAATACAGGTTTTAAAATTCCAATTTTCTCAAAATCACCAGGAATAGGTTTAATGCATGCTTTGTCATAAACAGTGCTTTAACAATGAGCAAGCCTCACATAGGGCAAAAGCCCAAAGTGGAAACAAAGCAGCTGGTAGCGTACCCAGTGATATTCTAAGTCCATTGCTTTTAAAAGATAGTTTATAGTTTCTTAAAAAGAAAGGAGAGCAGAGACTCTGAAATTCAGCAGCCCAGATGGTAAAAGACAATAGGGACTCCCTGTAGGCATATGGTGCACAGAGAATGTACCAAGAATGTGTTAATAAGGAAATTAAAACTTGTATTTAAGTAGCATTTGAGTACAACATGGATCGTGACTAGGAGGGATGAGAACTGAGAACGGAGCTCAAAGAAAATCTATGTGTAATTGATACAGAAACAAGATGGTTTGTAACATGCAAATTTCATCATCAGATATCTTCCTATACTTATAAACTGTGGATCATCAAATTGTGTTTTTCCTTAGCACACGTACAAGCTTAGGTATTTTGTGGTTTATCAGTAAAAATGAAGTTTCTCACTATCCACTGTTATCTAAACTATTGCAGAGAACACACAGCCTGTGTGTGTGTAATAAATTCTTTGCAATGAATTGCTTTGCCTGTGACACTGCCTGCTGGCAACTGATAAACAGAGTCTTTCCAGTTGGGAGGAATTAAAACATCTCCAAATTTAGCCAAAAAACACAGCTTTCTTTTAATTAAAGAACCTTAATGTGCCAATTGGTATTTATTCCTGTATTTGTAGTTGCCTCATATAAGTACCTATAGAATTTTTTTTCAATGTGAAGTATTCAATATTCAGTATTAATGTGTGGACCATCTCAAACTCTGTTATCATTATCCCCACTTAACTGAGAGATATTTTCATATTTGCATTCCCTCCTTTTCAATCATTTTTAATCAGACTAAGGATTGATTCTTCCCTTTTTTCTATCAGATAATTACTTTCAATCAGGATTTTTCTTCTGTTTGGATTATTGAGACAGAGAATACTTTCACACAGTATTCTCCTGCCCTTGAAGAAAAGCAATAACCCTTTGCTGGCTTTCTAAGCTGATTCTAATGTTAATATTTTCAGAACAGATAAAAAGTTTTAAAAAAGTCTCATTTCCCTGACTGTGTTGTCAGGAGGGCCACCCTACCTTTTCCCAGCGTGATTTTCTCATGTGTAGCTCACGTAGATCACTGTTCCCACACAAACTCATTCAGATGCTGAAATCAAAGTTATTTGGAATTACTTGTATTGAATTATACAACTTTCCTACTGAAAAATACAATGTCCGTTACTGTATTTTTACCTTCTCAAGGAGCTAGAAGTGGTAGGTTTCCTATTTCCATGTCCAGTGACATACCCTGAACAGATCTGGCAGTTTCCAGGGAATATAACGAGAAGAAAGGCTTTCCAGGTCACTCCAAACCCAGCTTTCATAATGCAAATGGTGCCTATTTCTGATGAAATCATTGCCTCGTATGATTGTGCCAAAATTTTCAGTCCTTACTAAAAGCTATAAATCAGTTCTTAGTTCTTAAAACTTTAAGGAATAAACTCTGAATGAAAAACATTTTGATTTTCATTAAGAGCATTAGAAATGTTTTACAAATCCTTATGTGAAAGGAGCAAAATATTTAGGAGTTTGAGACTAGCATGGTATAATTTATTAAGACATAAGTGCCAGCCTTACTTCTCCCATTAGACACGTGCACAATACACACACACACACACACAGCACACTAAAAGCTGATTTCTTCCACTGGAGATCTGGGGGAAAGGTAAGTTATAACTTGATGCAAATGGTGATTATGGCAATACACAAAGTGCTAAGGAAACTTAAATTATATGGTTCAAGCAACAGCTCCACTTTGGCTATGAGAGTAGTCTCAGGTTAGGAGAGGGGGCGAAAGTGGTTGGAATATGACTGAACAACAAGACTAGAGAACTAGGAATGGAAATGTGGTTAGGGAAGCTGTGGATTCACCATTGCCTCCATCAGAGGCAGTGACAACAAGCCCAAGGGCTTCTCTATTCCTGTTTCATAAGGGTGAAGCGGTGGGAGAGAAGAGGTGAAGCCCATGCAGGAGGAGAAGGAGCAGGGATAAGGGAAAAGATACTGGCAACGTGGTCACCTGACTCGGGGCAGTGATTCTCATATACTGTAAACTGGTTCTTACTTTAATAGAGAGGACAAGCATTTACTGAGACCAACCAGAACCATGATTGTCAGCACCAATATTCGGAAGTTCTATTCTACAAAGTTATTTTATGTGTAGATTATGTTAAAATGAGTTTCTGTTGATGCCTTTTTTTAAAGCCTGCAAATTGGATTCCAAACTAGACATGCATTATGCCAATCTCCTTTTTGAGAGGACAGTATCATAGTGACATTAAAGAGTATTTTTAAAAGGTAAGATGCTCAATTCAATGACAGATATAATGTTCTAATTCTTCATGTATATTTATTTGGAACAATTTTCTATTTAGGTTGATTAACAATGATATTGGGATGATACTATGAAGAATTTTGAACATCAAAGATTTGCAAGCACCGTGGAAAGATTCATTTATACTTGATGTAGTTGTCATAATTTGTGTAACTTATTTCCTTCTAATTACTTTTATTGCCATTCTGAGATGATTATTCAAAATCCTCTCCCCTGGACTTCCTCATCACTCACCTTTCAATCTTATTCTTTCCAAAACATGACCAACAACTAACCTATCTGCTGACAACTAATTAACGTGTTGTTTTTTTTTTTAATTGTGGAAAAGAACACATAAAATGAGATCACCTTCTTAACAAATTTTGAAGTGACTAGTGCAGTATTGTTAACTATAAGCACAAAGTTATACAACAGATCTCCAGAACTTTTTCATCTTGCATGATGAAACTGTCACCCGTGGAATACCAACGCACAATTTCCGTAAATCTCTGACACCTGGCAACCACAGTTCTAATTTCTGCTTTGATGAGTTTGACTATTTTAAATACCCCATTTAAGTGGAACTATGTAATATTTGTCCTTTTGTGTCTGTCTTATTTCACTTAACACAACTCAAGGTTCATTTATGTTGTAGCAAATGACAAAATTTCCTTCTTTTTTAGGCTGAATAATATTCCATTGCCTGATATAACACATTTTTAATTCATTCATCCATAGATGAACACTTAGGTTGTTTTCACATCTTAACCATTGTGAATGATACTACAATGAACATGAGAGTGAAAATATCTCTTCGAGATTCTGATTTCAGTTCCTTTGGATAAATACCCAGTTGTAGGATTGTGGGGACCATATAGTAACTATTTTTGAGGGGCCTCTGTATTCTTTTCCATAGTAACTGCACCATTTTACATTCCCACCAACAGTGCACAATGGTTTCATCTTTTTAACATCTTAACCAACAGTTGATATTTTCAGTTTTTTGTTTTGTTTTTCTTTGTTTTTATAATGGATTTTCCTAAAAATGTAACATGATATATTACAGTTTTGATTTACATTTCCCTGATAATTAGAGATGTTGAGCATCTTTTCATAAAACTGTTGGCCATTTGTATGACTTCTTTTGAGAAATGTCAATTTAAGTTCTTTGCCCACTTTTTAATTATTTGCTTTTTTGCATGTATTTATTGTTATTTTATTTTGTTTTTGCTATTGAGTTGTATGAATTTCTTATATATTTGGGGTATTGACTCCTTATCAGATATATGGTTTGCAAATATTTTCTCTTTCTTCATGATATGGTCTTATTAGGTTGTATGTCTCTAGAAATTTCTCCATTTCTTCTAAGTTATGCAATTTATTGGCATATAATTGTTCATAATTATTTGATTATTTTAAAATTTCTGTAGCATTAGTTGTATTGTCTCCTCTTTAATTTCTGATTTTTTTAAATTTGATCCGTATATTTTTCCTTAGTTAGTCTAGCTAAAGTTTTGCCAATTTTTTGACCTTTCCAAAAATTCAACTCAGTTTTATGTTTTTATCTATTGTTTTTCTATTCTTTGTTTCATTGATTTATACTGTAATATTTATTATTCCCTTCCTTCTGCTGACTAAGGGCTTACTTTGTTGTTCTTCTTCTTGTTCCTTGAGGTGTATTTTTGGGTTGTTTATTTGAGATCTTTCTTCTTTATTAATGTAGACATTTATTGCTATAAACTTCCCTCTTAGTGCTACTGCTTTTACTGCATCCTATAAGTTTTGCTATACTGTTTTTATTTTCATTTGTCTTAGGATATCTTATAATTAAGCTTTTGATTTTTCTTTGTCCCATTAATTATTCAAAAGTATGTTGGGTTTTTGTTCACATATTTATGAATTATCTAGCTTTCCATCTATTAACTGGTTTCTAGTTTTATTCCATTGTGGTTGGGAAGATACTTGGTATGATTTCAATATTCCTAAATTTGTCAACATTTGTTTGTTACCTAACATGTGATCTATGCTGGAGAATATTCTCTATGTACTTGAGAATAGTATCTATTCTGCTGCTCTTGGGTAGAATATCATGTATATATCGGTTAGAATCATTTAGTCTATTATTTAATTCCTCTATATCATTACCTTCCATCTAGAAGTTCTATCCATTTTGAAAGGGGGTATTGAAATGTCCCATTATTGTGTTGCCATCTCTTTTTCTCTTCAGTTCTACTAATGTTTCTTTCATATATTTGGGGGCTTTCTAATTTGAGGTGCATGTATTTATATAACCATTTTTTCTTGCAGGTGAATTGACCCTTTTATCATTATATAATGTCCTTTTTTGTCTTGTGGCAGTGTTTGACTTAGAGCTTATTTTATCTAATATGAGTATGGCCATCCTTGCTCTTCTGATTACCATTTGTGTGGAATATCTTTCCACTTCCAGCCCTTGTATATCCTTAAACCTAAAGTAGGTCTCTTGTAGAGAGCATATAGTTGGAACATTTTTCCTTTTTTTTTTTGTAAATCTATTCAGCCACTCTGTCTTTCCATTGCTAAGTTTAATCCATTTACATTTAAAGTAATTATTGATAGGCAGTGACTCACTATGACCATTTTATTAGTTGTTTTCTGCCTCTCTAGTAGCTTTTTTGTCTTTTTCCCTCTCTTGCTGTCTTCTTTGTGTTTCATTGATTATTATGTAGTGAAGTGCTTTGATTTCTTTTTATTTTGTTTTCGATTTGTATATCAATTGTAAGTATTTTCTTTTTGGTTACCATGGGCTTAAATAAAACATCGTATACTTGTAACAATTTATTTTAAGCCGATAACAACTTAAGTTCAGTTACCTATAAAAACTACTGCTTCTCTCCCTGATACACTTTATGGTATTGACATCACAAATTGTATCTTTTTATATTGTACATCCATTAACGAATTTTTATAGTTATAGTTACATTTATACTTTTATTTTTTAACTTCTATACCAGGATTAAAAGTGATTTACAAATTTTCCTTAACGGTACCACAGTATTCTGTATCTATCTATATAATTGCTTTTAAAAGCAAGCTTTATATTTTCACAGGCTTTTGTGCTGCTGTTTAACATATTTCTGTTTCAATTTAAAGTGCTCTCTTTAGCATTTCTTATAAGGCAGGTCTAGTGGTAAATTCTTTTATATCTTGTATATCTGGGAAAGTCTTTATCTCACCTTCATTTTTGAAGGATAGTTACTGGAAATAATATTCTTGGTTGGCAGTTTTTTCTTTCTTTAAGCATTTTGTACATATCATCTCACTTCATCTTGGCCTGCAAAGTTTCTGCTGAGAATTCCACTGATAGTCTTAAAGGGGCACAGTGGAGGAGGGTGGGGAGGACAGTTCTTTCATGTACTATGAGTCACTTTTCCTCTTGTTGCTTTTAAAATTTTTTCTCTGTTTTTGACATTTGAAAATTTCCTTGTATATATCTCAGTGTGGACTTGTTTTTTTCCTATTCAATGGATACTAGGCTTTTTGAATCTAGATTTTTTTTTCATCCCAAAACTTGGGAAATCTTAGCCATTATTTCTTTAAATATACTTTCTTCTCCTTTATCTCTCTTCTCCCATTGTGACTCCCATAATTCTTCTTCTTTTTCATTTTTTTTTTCTTTTTGCTCCTCTTCCTGGATAATTTCAAATGACTGTCTTCAGATTTGCTGATTTCTTTTACTTGGTAACATGTGTTGTAGAATGCCTCTAGTGACCTTTTGTAGTTCAGTTCTTGCAGCCTTCAGCCCCCAAATTTCCATTTGGTTCCTTTAAATATTTTCTAACTCTTTGTTGAAATTCTTAACTTTATTTATGCATTAATTTCATGAGCTGATTGATTATTTTTTTGACTTTTATTTTGAATAATTTTTTCAGGTAAGTCATATACCTCTATTTCTTTTGAACCAGTTACTAGAGATTTATTTTGTTCCTTTAACTGGGTTTTTCTTGTTTTTGTATTCCTCTGGTTTTGTGTTAGTATTCATACATTTGGGAAAAAAAAACAACCAGCTCTTCCAGTCTTTATAGACTGTTTTTATGCAGGGAAAGACCTTCAAAAGTCAGCCTGGCTAGGCATTTGGGGGCCCTCCCAAACTTTCCTATGGCAGTATATTCTTATTCTTTGTAGATTGATATTTAGAGAGATTTGCCAGTTTCTTTTTTCCAGGAGCTTGTAATCTCTTGTTTCCATCGTGACTGCGTGCTATACCACAGATCCTCTGAAGCAGCAGCATGCCATCCAGCTTATCTTTTGTCCTCAGCACCGTTTAGTCCATTCAAGTTGCTATAACAAAACTACCAGAGATTGGGTGGCTTGTACAATAAAATTTATTTTTCACAGTTCTGGAGGCTGGGAAGTCCCAGATTGAGGCACTGGCAGATTTTGTATCTGCTGATGGTTCACTGATGGCCATCTACTTGCTATATCCTCACATGGAGGAAGGTGTGAGGAATCTTTCTGAGGATCTTTTGTAAGGGCACTAATGGCATTCATGAGAGCTCTACCTTCACTACCTAATCACCTCCCAAAGGCCCCACCTCCAAATATCATCACCACGTGGATTAGGTTTCAATCTATGAACTTTGGGGATATACAAACATTGAGTCTATAGCATCGTCTTTCAAGCATCTAGAGCACGCAGCATCCTCTCTGCACTTGGAGACAAGCAAGACAGAAGCCAGCCCCACGAACAGACCCCTGAAAAACTGGAAAGTTGGATGTATGCTCTGCTTTCCTCTTTCTTTCTGAGTGAGAGGCCACTGAGCTGCATCAGCTCCATCTACCACACTGCACACCCTGTGGGGCAGCGTGCCTCTGGGCTCTTCTGTTCTCAGCAGCCCCCAGCCATCTAGAGAGTCCTCTGAGACACGTGGGACAGAAACCAGCCTCTCAGGTAGCCCCCAAAATGTTAGAATGTTGGACATTTTGTCTGATCTTCTCTTTCTCTCCAGGGGCAAGCTGGGAGTTTCCTCTGAATTAGGTGGTATTATGCCAGTGGGAAGGACAAATTCTCCTACCAGCTTTGATGCAGCTGGTTTTATGCTTGTGTTGGGTGCAAGAGTCCCTAAACTGGTGTCTAGATTCCTCACAAAGAGGATTGTTCCATGTATTATTGTCAAGTTTGTGTTTCCACGGGAGAGAGGTGCACCATCTTGTTCTTCTTCTAATTATTTTAATACAATCAAGACATAATTTCCTTTTGGTTAACTTCATAAAATTTAAATTGATGAGAACACATATTATTAAGAAAAAGCAGAAGTTGGATAGAGTTACGAGTGCTTGGATACATTTTCTGTTTAATTTTAATACAGAGATTGAAGTCTTTTGTTTATAGCAAGTCTAAAAATTGAAGTCATCTCATTTACAGCATATGTATATTGTAATGTGTCTGTGTCTGTGTGTGAATGCATCTAAATCCAATTTTAAATATCACAATATACATATAACATCTAGCAATAAAATATTAGCCAGGTAGCTATATAATGTATACTTTATTATATTTTATTATATTAAATTAAAACCTTTATTATAAGTAATATTGACTTGTATTTTATCATTTTATTTTAATTTTATAGTAATTTTTTTAAATGTTCAACTTAATGGGCATATGAAATGTAACAATGTTAACTATGAATCATAAACTTTGAATTTTCATAGATAATTTTGTTTTAAAATTTGAAACTCTGTCCTATAACTTTAAGTACTGTTTCAGCTATAATATTATCCAAACAAGGGAAGATTAAAGGACACTATTAAATGTAAAAAAAATCCTAGGGAAACAAAAATACCTGTATTTCCAGTTACATGAACCATTAACCATAAAACCATTGAGGCCTTCAAGCTATAAAAATTGAGAGGGGGAATGTATGAAAAAAATATTGAAAAGTAACAAATAATTCTAAGGTGAATATACATTTAAAACACTGCAGAGGAAGCTATCTCAAATTGATGAATGAAAAATCAAGAAGAAATTCTTGCTTCTCTGGTTCTGTCAAGTTACCTTGAGATTGATGTAGTCTGAGTTATCACGCCTTAGAAAGACAATAGGAGAGGATTATTTCCTCATGAATCCTGGCAAAAGAGGAGAGCAAAGATTGATTATATAATGTATAATGACAGACATGTAGCTTTATATATTTCCTTCTGTTAATATACTTTTATTAAAGATGCAACTAAAATGTTAGCCCATACTATGTCAAAAATACAGAATACAGATCATCAATGAGCTTAGGTGGGTTTAGTGTCCCTGGAACTCATGTGCACTTATTTAATAGTATCTTTATTGAAGCAAGTAAAACTTAATTATCTATTGCTGTAGAATGCAAATACAAAATAGTTTAATTATTAGGAAATAGTTTTGGTAACCAGATTAGAAGCATAGGACAATAAAAGTTGTCATTATTCTTTTCTTTTTCTTTTTTTTTTTTGTTCCTACCAGTTTTGTGGCGATTTCCTTGCATTTCTGATGTAAGAGATATTTGGCCAAAGTTGAGCAGGTATTCTGTGTGATGTGTCCGTATGCAGATGTAGATTTTGCTGTATTTGTGGACAGGATGAGCTAGGCGTCCTACTACTCTGCCAGCCTGGCCCAGCCCCCATCATGTGTACTCTTTACTGAAGGGACAATACCAATAGGAGCAGAATTTTAGTTAAGAAGAAAATAGAAGAAGAGATTATTTGCCTCACTTATCTAGATAATTTAGGTAGTTAGAAAATTTTGATCAAAACACTCTAGATCACAGCTTTAATTTTCCACTTCACCCTTCTGTGTTAGAAATGTTTTATGCACCACGTATATTATTAGGAGAGAAGATGGAATCAGAGCCACCAATACTAAGTCAAGAGGATACAGTGAACCTATTGAAGGCATAATCCGGAGAGAAATATTAAACACTTTCATAATAACATGTCCTATGACTAGACAGTCAAATTTTTAAAAGTGGTGGTATAGCTAAGATTGATTTTATCTGTCTACCTAATTTTTTCTACCAACATGTTTGAATCTTAATTAAGGGGCAGAATTGTTTGAATTAAATTTTGCATAATTTCTGGAGAGATGTTTCATCGCTCCATTGGATTTAAAAAATACAGACTTACTTTCTAGAGTAGCACAAACTTCTAAGGGCCCTAGAAACTTTAAAAGATTAAGATATTTTATGAAAAAGATAAATATGATTCCTGGCAACATTTCATCTAATTCTAGGAGATGAAATATGGAAAATACAAAAACACTTTTATCATGATTTAGTGGTTAAAAGTGTCTTCAGAAAGAAGATGCAAGCAACCAGAAGGTTAAAGCCAATACTCTCAAAATTATATCCACTTCCCTAACTGCATTTTGGCCTATACATTCTGAGCGAGTTTCTATGTTCCCATTAGGAGCTATTCAAATTACTCACTTCTCATTCTCTCAAGTGTTCCATCATTCCACACACATAACTCCAACAATTTCCCCCACTTTCTTTTGCATCTTCAAATGTCTCCTTGTTAGAGGTTCCTTGCTATCAGGATACAAATCGCATAAGAATATTATTTATGATACTAATTAAACTAACATTATCTTATGTGCTAGATACTCTTGGCTTCTACCATCTCAAGATTTTGGCTATTCATTCCTATTTCAGCTGCCACTGGGTTCACAAGCTGCATGGATTACAACCAACTTCATCTTCCACATAACACTACCCCCCTCACTCCAGGTTGTCCCTTTATAAGCTGACATGTGGGACACCATAAGATACTCTAAATACTAAGCACTAACAACACAAGACAGAGAAATTAACACCTCAGAGACAATTTTACTAATGGAAAAAAGGAACTGGCAGATAAAATCTTCCTTGCTCCCCTGAGTAGAAAGCCCTGAGAAATAGCAGTTCATTTGGCTTCTGGAAGGAAAGTACCAAGGAATTAAGCTGTGAGTCATGTTTGATCCCAAGAGGTTGTCAAGTCAACAGCTACCCCAATTTCCCTCCATCCCTGCTCAGTTCTGATTTTCCCCACTTTACCTTTCCAGGACTGTTCTGTCTAATAAAGCAATGCCATATACGACTTTGTCTCCAGCTTAACTCTGGGAAACCAACATGTTCAATTTCAGCCGCTAATAAACACACACAGGTTTATTGATTTATCCAGGCCCGTTTGTTTCCATTCACAGGAAAATGTTTTAGAATACATTTTTAACACTCCCTGTCCTCATTTCCTCCCTTCCCATTCTTTCCCATTCTCCAGGTCTCCCCTAACCCTGCACCCAGATTGTTCTGACAAGGTCATCAGTGATGTTCATGTTGTTAAATGGACAACTCTCATTTCTGACTTTTACCATTAGGTTTAGCATACTCCTTTCCTAGAAACGTTTTATTCCATTGGTTTTGGGGCAGCCTTCAGTTTCAGGTTTTCTTCTTGTTTTCTACTCAGACTGCTTAACTGGTTTCTCACTCTGTACTGGAATGCTCCAGGATTTGAGTCCTTTGCCTTATTCGCTATTTTATCTGTTAATTAATTGGTGGTCTCATTTTGCCTCATCACTTTAAGTAATTGGAGACCTGAAAACTCTCAAACTTATATCCAGGGTGTGATTATCTCTTGAGTTGTAACTAATTGCCTACTTGATGTCCCTATGTGGGTATCTAATTCTTTCAATATTAAAATGACCAAAACTGAACTTCTCACTTTTTCCTCCAAACTTTTATATCATTGTTCTCCACTCAACATGGTTATTTATCATTAATTTCTTTATTTGTTTTTTTTTCCCCCCACAGGGATGTAAATGTTACAGTGGCAGAGGTGTTTGGCTGTTTTATTCACTGCTTTACCCCTAGTGTTACAGGTGGTCCTGCCATAACTATTTCTTGAATAATTTGGGGGTGAAATAGTTGAATATTCTCCATTATTCTGATCCCTCCAAACAAACGAATTTATTCAGCAGGTAGAATTTATTTCATATTCTAAAAGGAAATTATTATGGAAACAAAGGCTTTATAAAATCAAATCATATGAACTGTTCAAATGAAAATCAGTGGTGTTTATTAAGATTATTAAGTGTTTACTAAGTTTATGTGTTTGAAGAACTTGCACTTCTGAATCTTATCCACTGTAAGACTGTGGCTTTGGGAAGTGAGTTCTTTTAAACGTTGTAAGAAGAATTCTTTTCAAAGATTGATCTTTTTAAAATGAGAATATACTATAAGGTGGATTTTGCCAACATTTTGTTATGAGTTTTACATTGTATCTAGAAAAACTGGAGAGGTGCAGAAATAAAAATCTGGACAATAATTAAAATAGGTTACTTGAGATTAAAATGTTGTATTTATCCCAAGTGGCAACTAATACATGAAACCTATTATTGAAAATATATCTATGTAAAAAGACAAAGCTATTCAAAATGCAGGTTTTAAAAAAATCGACAACATAAAAATTAAATATTCCAAAAATAAAATTTCTGTGCAATATTAGCCCTTAAAATCTTAAAGGGCTCCTTGATTGAATGATGTTTGCTTACATGCTTTTAGGAAATATAGAAATCTATACTTCCTTGTAAACAAATATTAAATCAAAGGTGTCCTAGCCATTAGAAGAGCAGCCAGTATTGAGCTAGATCTACTGAACCAAATCAAAGATAATCTTCCTTTAAGCAATATAGGTTTCTAGAAGATATCCAACCTGTGCCTTGAAGCAATAATCATCATCACACAGCATTAAATACCGTGTTTTATACAATGACACTCAAATTGAACAACTTGGTGACAGACATAAAATCATGTCAAAATTGACAAATACCAGTGCACACACAGAGCCCAGCCTGTGGGGTCCCTCAGTGAGTATCACTAGGTGGTAAAAGAATGGATGTACTGACCAATTCAACAGGAACCCAAGGTAGACTGCCAAACACCCTTCATTCATGATTTCTCTTCTGAAGGCTGGAATTGTCTTTGACCCTTTAAATGTCTGCCTTACTTGTGTGAAATCAATCATTCCCCTTCTTTTCTTTATCCTTTCTTTGTAAACGTGACTGTGGGTGGGTACAGTGGAGGACTGACATCACAGTGGTCAAGATGGCTTAAGAAAAATTTATGTCTTTGTCATATCTGTTAAGTAGGAAAGCGGAATAGAAAACAGCTTGCTTTTACCAATGTTTACTTAAATTTGTTTATTTAATTTTAAGCTTGGTGAAAATTGAAAAACTCATTTAAAGTATTCATATATACCCTCTACCCAGATCTCAAAGTTAACAAACTCTCTTTGTCTCTGTCACTGTCTCTATTTCTACACACTCTCCACCCTGACACTTTTTTCCTGAACAATTTGAGACTAAATTGTATATGTGATGAGTCTTTATCCCTAAATCCTTCAATGCTTGTTTATAAAAACTGTGATATTCTCTTATGGAACCACATTATAATAAATAAAGTCAGGAAATTGGCATTGACATAATGCTGTTGTCTAAGTGATGTACATTATTCAAGTATCAGTCTCCATTTTTCTCTCTAGAAAAAAAATTTGTTTTTCTGATCTGTGCTTCAGTCCAGAGGCATTAGATACATTTAATTTTCAAGTCTCATTAACATTCTTTAATCTGATAGAGTTTCTCAGTTTTTCCATTAATCTGTGCATTTTGTCTTTCATGACATTGACCATTTTGAAGAGTAAAGCCATTTATTTCCTAGAATGTTCCTCAATTTTCATTTGTCTGAGATTTTTCATCGTTAGATTTGAGGCATGCATTTTTGGTAGAAAAACTGCAAAACTGACATTGGGTTTTTTCAAGTGCCCGTTATAAGTGTCACATGACAGTTATCAATAGTTATGGAGCAAGGCCACATTATCACTTTGCAAAACATAACTTTCTTCCTATATTCCAAAAGCGTATTTGTTCATTTTCACTTCAGGAAACATAGAGTCTGAACAATATGCCAGACAGCATGTGTGTAATAAAAGTTAAAAAATTCCAGAAGAAGTGGTCAAATGTTAGTATAATTGAGGAAAACCCTGCAGATGTAGAGTAATTTTAACAAGAAGGATGAAGAATAGGATGATGAAACAACCAGACAAGGAAACCCAGTAAGATGGAATTCATCACCTAGTAAAGCTGGTTAACTATGCCTGGACCATTCTGAAATCTTATGAAGTGGCTGTGGTACATGTGAAATCAATTTTTCATCACCCATCCTATAAACCACAATTAATAAAATTATTCTCAGCAGGGATTCATTTTCAGAAATCCAAGATGTCTTTTGATGTTCATAATAGTACACAATTGTCTGGAGAATATACTTTTTATTGGGACATCTATCCAAAACAGATTAACGTTTCAGTGTTTGCTTCCATGTGTTTAACTGTGATTGACTATATTTAGTTGCTGTGGATTTTTGTCACTGTTGTGGTTTATTTATTTGCTTCTTAATCAGTTGAAGTTCATCAATTGAATCACCTGCCAACTGAGCTTATCTGATCCTTCTTGTTACTGATCAAGATGCCACTCTTTACAGGGACCTTTATAGAAATCAAAACACATATAAAGAGCAAGTAACTGCTTTAACATTCCATTAATTTAAGTAAGTATTCAAGGACATGAGAGTATAGACATGAATAAGATCTGTTCAAAATTTGGTAATGTTGTTAGCAGAGAATGTCTTCTTTTTATGATATAATTATCTCTGATTATTTCTGAAGCTTGAACTAAAAGAGCAACAGAACCCTGCAATTTGGGGACCTGAAATCTAAAAGTTCAAAATCAGAGCATTGCCGCTCACAATTTAGAACTACCCAAACAGGAACCTTCCATATGCATTTGGTTAATCTGTAGCACATCACTCTACTCCTTAACACATACATGAGCTGCAGCTGATACGTGTAGTTTAGAAACTAAGGTTAAACTTAAAACACAAAGAAAAGAAAATTTACTAAAGCATAAGTTGCAAAATCACAAAGGTGAAAAGGTTTGGAGGGATTTAATTTCCTTTTCTGCCTTAAAAAACAGAATAGGAAATAGAGCAAAGAGTAGATACATTTTATTAATCGCATAGTCCAAGCCAATGCATTACATACATAGGAATGTGAAATGTCGGAATCAATTAAATAAGCACTTGTAAAATAAACCATTTCACCACACGAGCTGATTTAAATCATAACACAGTTAGATAAGTGCACTAAACATTCAAATAAGCATATGAAGCTACTTGACTCTTTAATTACTGAAATAGAGACACTGAGTTCCATGTGTGATGATGCAAACAGACCATGCCTTCTTGTAAATATTTATTTCTGGCTTTTGAATTGGAATCTATTTTTCTAATGGCATTTTACAGCAAAAAGTAGTATGATTTCTTCCTATACTCTCATCACTGAGTGGTTTTTTCAAATTGAATCAGTAATTAGCACACATTTAGAAATAACATATGGGTCAATATTTAAAGAAATGAAAAATTAGCTCTTTTGCTCAGGACTAGGGACATTTCATGGAGGTCTTCAAATCTATTATGATTGTAAATGTATACATACACATCATATGTATAAAGAGTTACCTTTTGTCTTAAATAACAGTAATCGGCAACACTTACTGAGTGCTAGCTCTGTACTAGACAATGTAACCAGCCTTTTAAACAAACAGCGCTAATCCTCCCCCAGATCCTGCACAGTCAACATTAGTGTTCCCATTTTACAGGTGAAGAATCTTTCATGGACAGGCTAAAATATTTGCCTAATATTGTTTAATTAAGAATATGCTTCAATAGGGATTTCAGACTAGACGTGTAGAATTTCATAGCCACTGTAAGTTATTCTAGTATTAAGCATAGTGAGAATCAGTCATTTAAGTGGCATTGCAGGAATATTTTCTTTCCATAAGATAATTTTATTATCAGTTATATTTGTATTTTTATTTATATTTTAAATTATTTATTTTTATGATAAAATAAAGGTATACCCACTGAAGAAATTTTTCAAAATTAAATGGAAACAAAACATTTCCACAATCCTATAACCCAAGTATAAACGCTCGTAAGAACATGTTTGCATATTTCCTGACAGTCTGCCAGAAGGGTATTTATTTATATGTAATGTAAAATTGCATGCACACAATAATTTAACAACTTAAATATTTATTGAATGCCTATTATGTACCACTGCCTAAGGATAAAGAGGTGATTCTAATAGAAAAGATGCTTGGACTCTTACTGCATACACATATGTAAATATATATTTACTTATTTTAGACAATGTAAAATATAAAACTTTGTTCATTTTTCACTTTACATGCCATCAAGCATTTTTTTCCAAATCTAAGCATTATCAGATACAATTTCTAATAAGTGTTACAAGGTGGCTATGTGAATAGACGGTGATGTTTTGAAAATCTGGCTTCTCATTTTAACTTTGCTACATTGTGTGTTCCCTTGAGGTAACGTCCTAACTACTTTGGTATCTGTGTCTTCAACTTTCAAATGAAAATAAAAATTAGTGCATATCAATAGGTCTAAGAATTAATAGTTACACTTAATATGATAATCCTATTTTAGATTATACTTTTATTATTATATTTCATTAGTATATCATAGCCAGCTGATATGGTCAATGTAATGCTTCCGAATCCACTTGCCCATATTAGTATCAAGTCGTTATTTTGTTTTGACAGAATCATACATTCAATATAAAATATTAAAAATGAGCTGGTTTATTTGGTGCTAAGGCTTAGGTCCTGTTCTGAAAGACTACAGAAAGAAAAAGAGAATGTGATCAGACACTGAATATTTCTGCTGCGACGTGCCCAACACAATCCTATTCGGTGTTGCCTTTCGTTACAGTAACGCTCTTCTGGTATATTTCCCTGCACAAGCTGAAAGGTGCTCCAACCCGAGATCCCATCTTCCCTTCCGCAGTCACACACCCGGCTGGTATTCCAAAACACACAACCCCAGGCTTAGAGGGTGCTTCACACTGCAGCTGTACTGGACCAGAATCAATGTTTCCCTAATACCATATAAGTCATGCATTTTTACTCATCACTAAGCCAATCCCTTTTCCTTCAGGGTGAATTCTCATCGAAAGGGAACTTGGTGTTATTTTTCATTCATATAATACAGCGTAGTTCATCTTAGATTATCACAGATATTCTAAAAACTCAGACCTACATGATGTCAGGATCATGATCTCTTAGTTCTTCTCTTAGGCTGCTTCTTGGTTTCTGTGCAAGTGTGAAAAGAACCCAGATGTCATTTGTTTCCCAATCTGGGCTAAAAATTTCCTCTCTCCCATGTTACTCTATTATTCTCTTCTCTCTCATCCCATTCAAGACATATGACATAAAATTCTTAATAAAAGTGACTTTTAGCAGTCAGAGATACAGAAATTATTTTGAAGCAGATTTTGTTTTTAATTTGACTTTCCTTGAGCAAAGGAGAAATAACAAAGGTCTGGTTTCTCGATTGGGGGAAAAACAGCAGAAACTCCTGAGATTAAAACATAAATGTATATTTTAGTAGATTATCCTTCCATGTTGACTTTATTGGACATCAGTGTTCCAATGTAATGTACATCTAGTAAGAAGGAAATTTTCATATCCTTTGTATACCTTCGTTTATTAAGAAGTAGTTGGTTTAAGAAAGTGTTAGGATAATCTCTGATATGCTGTTTTACAATAGTGTCTGGAGATCCTTTAAAAAAGTCTTCTTAACTCTTCTATTTATAGTTACCCATCTAAAAAAGTTTTGTGGTTGAATTTAATACTTAGCAATTATGCTGGTCAAGCACTATGTAGGCAAGTATTTTTAAGCAGTTATATCTCTGCCAACTCCACGCTGCAATTTTAAACCCTACTATTATTGATATTACATAAAATGTAGAGGGAATTCATTATGTAAACAGACTTTTTCAGGGCTAAAAATAAAAACTTTTGATTTAGTTAAATCTTACTTGTCCAAACTATTTTCTGAAATCAGTGAATTCTATCAATCTGTATTATATTAAAAGAGTTTGAGATTAATGGGAATTGCACATTATGCTTTTTATAATAATTCCTATTTACTGAAATGGACAATGTGACTGGTCTTGTGTTTAATGTTGTATATACATAATCTCATTTAATTTTTGCAGCAACATTGCAAAATAAAGATCAACAGTAGGCTCTTTTTGCAGTTGAGGTTCTGAAGTTTAGAAAGGTGAAGTAATTTACCCAAAACCATTCCACTAACAGGTGACAGAAAAAGAATATGAACTTATTTCTTAACAAATTATGATGGAACTTGTGCCAACATGGCTGCCAAAAAACTGCCCCCATCCCTGTGTGCAGACGGTGCTCTCCCACACGGGGTGGGCTCTGTTTCCCCTCCCCTTGGATCTTGGCTGTTCCTGTGATTTGTTTTGACCAATAGAATACCTTGGAAGTCATATTTTGCCAGTTCTAGGCCTAGACCTAAGAAACCTGCCAGTGTACACTTTTCTCACCATGGACAAGGGCCGTCATGAAAAGAAGTCCAACCGCCTTGCTGGGGAGAGCCATGTGAAGAGAATGAGCAATTACAAAGGGGGGGAATAAGAAGCCAGCCAACCGCTGGCCCTGGTGGGCATCCTATCTGAGACCCCACACATGTGAATGAAGCCATGTGGATCATCCACCCTAGTTTAACTCCCTAAACCAAACCACACAGAGGAGAGGCCCAGACAGGCTCTGCCAAACTGCAAAATTATGAGCAAATAAACAACAGTTGTTTTGCGCACTAAGTTTTGGGAGGTTTGTAAGGCAGAGAGAAATAATTGAAACACCAATGTGAATTACAAACTCTTTGCCAGCAAACTCTTTTTTTTTTTAATCTGTGATTAACATAAAACAAATCTGTTAACGTTTATTTAATTAAAAATTATTTGGCATTAGTATTTCACAGATAGCAAGAAAAAGGCATGATAAAAATATGAGTAAGAAACTGAATGAAGAGTAAAATCCTTCACGTGCAACTCTGCAGCTGTATTTATCAGCTACTAAAATTCCCCTCATTAACATTCCTAGTGTTTATTATTTCTAGCACCTTTATTGTGGTACGGTTTCTGTACAGTCAAGTATATATATTTCAAATGTACAATTTGATGAATTTTGATGAATGTATACACCAATGAAACCACTGTCACAATCAAGATAGCTAATATTTCCATCACTGCCCAAGAGGTGCAATTTTCTAATTCCCAATTTATCCCTTCCTCCCCCTTTACTCCCTGGTAACCATACATTTGTTCTCACTGTCTGTGAGTCTGTTTCTATTTTGTAGATGTGTTCATTTGTGTCCCTTTTTTTTTTAGATTCCATATAGAAGCAATATCATATGGCATTTTTCTTTCTGATGATGATCTCCAGGGCTATCCATGTTGCTGCAATGACATTATTTTATTCTTTTTTATGGCTGAGTAGTATTGAATTTTATGGCTGAGTAGTATTGAATAATATATAACATATATATCCCATTATTATATAGCATTCCATTCCATTCTATTATTATATAGCATATATATATATCTATATATATATATATCTATATATATATATATCTTCATTATCCAGTCATCTATTGATGAACATTTGAGTTGTTTCCATGTGTTGTCTATTGTGAATAGTGCTGCTATGAACATTTGGGTGCATATGTCTTTTTGAATTATATTTTTCTCCTGGTATATGCACAGAAGTGGGATTGCTGGATCATATGGTAAGTCTATTTTTAGTTTTTTTAAGGAACCTCTATACTGTTTTCCACCAATTTACATTTCTACCAACATTTCTCTCCACACCCTCTCCAGCATTTATCATTTGTAGACTTTTTAAATGATGACCATTCTGACTGGTGTGAGGTGATATCTCATTGTAGTTTTGTTTAGCATTTCTCTATCAATTGGTGATGTTGAGCATCTTTTCATGTACTTGCTGGCCATCTGTGTATCTTCTTTGGAGAGATGTCTATTTAGGTCTTCTGCTATTTTTTGATTGGGTTGCTTGTTTTGTTTTGTTTTGTTTTGTTTTGTTTTGATATTAAGGTATGTGAGCTGTTTGTATATTTTGGAAGTTAATCCTTTGTTGGTCACATCATTTGCACATATTTTCTCCCACTCTGTAGGTTGTCTTTTCATTTTGTTTATGGTATTGGATCTGTGCAAAAGCTTTAAAATTTAATTAGATCCCATTTGTTTATTTTTGCTTTTATTTCCATTACTTCAGGAGCTGGTTTAAAAAATACATTGCTGTGAACATTCCTAGTATTTAAATACTCAGAGTCGCCATGGAGAAGTTTCCAATTCTCTTAGTTGACTCCATATTCTTGAGGAAATTATTCCCATTTATTACAACTTACAATGTGGCTAATCATGTGTTTTATGTTGTATATACCTTAGTCATGTTCTTAATAAAAATATTAGGGATGCTTAAAATATGTTTAAAATACTGATATGAATTCAAAATAGTTTATGTATTTCATTTACTATGAAATATACAGACATACTATTTCATATTAATTAGGAAATTGTCTATCAATCTGTGTAAATGTTACATTTATAAGTTCTCTTTCTGAAAATATGTGTACAAACTTTGATTCCAACCTATATATCACAAGTATTTACAAATCCCTTCCAACAAAAATGGTATGTTAAAAAAATATTTAAAACACCAAACATTCCAAGATGAAAAATAAATGTTAGTTTCCTTTCTTTTGCTGATATTACTTGAGAGCTAGGATTAAAAAAATTGAAACCAGTTTATGAATATGGGGATTGTTAAAGAAACTATGATACAATGCAAGATGCAACACTATGAAACCATTTAATAGTTTACCCACATTGCTACATAAAAAAGCATCTTGTCAAGCAACATGCAATAAAATCTCATGTTATTAGGAGAGTATTATTAATTTCATATATAAATATACAATTCTGTGTTTTTATATCTGTATTATTTGAAAATTATGTAATAAATGTGTTTTATTTCATAAGCATGAGAAAGCGCTCCTAAGAGTGCAGGGGAAAGAAAGAACATGGACACTGGAGTCCAAAAATCTTAGATACAAATTCCGATTTTACCACTTAGTAACTCTGTATGATTTTAGGCAGTAACCTAATATATCTGAATCTGTAAAATGAAAAGAACAAAATCTACTAGCCGTTATTCTGTAATAACTTTAAATGAATAATAAGCTCTAAAAATATTGAATCACTATATTGCACCCCTGAAACTAATATGATATTTTACATCAACTATAATGCAATAAAAATAAATAACTAATTTTCAAAAATAACATGTCTCTTGTAGAAAAACAAAATCATGAAGTTTTGAGAGTAACTAATAATGCTCAGCAAATGTCATTTGTTCAAATTCTTAAAAATCCGAGCACAAGTCAACCCCTGGACAATTGTCTCCACCTAAGAGTACTGAGCTGCTTTATCAAGAACGGTTTTTAGAGGATCTAGTGGGTCTGTGTTTGTACAGGAGTGTTCTTGACATTCCCAAAAAGTCTGAACCAAATTTTAGTAAAAATGGAATTTAATTTTTGAAAATTGATGGCCCATCCTCTGTGGCTTGATTGAATGGGGACAAAGCTTAGGGGCATGAGCTCAGAGCGTGTTTCCTTCAGGCTGAGTCGTGCTTGATAACAAATTCTGAGAGATGATTCACTGCATTATCGTTATGTTAGCTTTATTGCAAGAGTTGTTGTTTGACTTACATACTTAAAAATATTAGTTTCTTTTATTGAGGTGACATGCTTACCATTAAAACTAAGAAAGAATAATTGGTTACAAAGAGAAAACTGAAAGACTGATAATGAATGTGAGAAGACATGGGAGAGCAACTCGGCCAAAACATTCATATTACATCATTCAAGGAGAGAAAACAAAACCAAATAAGACAAAAGGGTGATTCTAATTAACTTTGGGGATTTATGGGTTATAACTTAAGTTCAGAGTGAATTTCACACAGTGAAATTTTGCTAAATATATGTATGACACAGGCCAAGTTCTAATGATGTTTTGAAAGAACATAAAATTCAGGAAAATAATGTTTATTTGAATTTTTTACTAATATGAAGAGGTTAGGCTTACTAGTTATAAACAGACAAACTTTTATATGAAAATGAAATTGTCTTCTTTAAAATAAGTTAATTTGTATTTGAGGGAAAAGCAGAACACATTTGATGGGAAAGCTTGTTAAACCCAGACTGTTGGCATTTACATCATTGTGTTTGATAGCTGTACTTAGATTGTTCTTTGCACTATAATCAGATTGTATTTGTTCAATGGGTTTTAAATAGACAAATGCTCATTTTAACATATGAATTTAAACATTTAACTTCTGTTAAGTGTTTCAACTTTTCCTGGAACTTTCTGTGTATGCTGTTGCTGTTCCATTGATGCAAATGCAAAAATGACATACTTTTCTGTAACAACAATTGCCATATGCTGATATTAAAAAAATGTACTTAGATTATTTTCATACATTATTCATCCTTTGTTTTTTTAATATTCCTAAGTAAGCATTTAGCAAGTGTTTACTAGGTGCTGATTATGTGGCATAGTTATTTGGATGTATTATTTAGGACAAATGTGAGCCCTGAACAAAATATGAAAGCCATGTAAAAAAAATTAACAGGCCCCCAGGTTTTTAAAGAGCTGTTTTTGAAACATTTCCACGTAATCACTGTGCAATCATAAACTGAAACAATCAAGAAGTGAGCATCCTGTAAAACAAGCTGAATAATGTTATTTATAGTAAACATTATAGAGGTTCTTATGAAATTTCCAAGTATTGTTTGAAATTTATAAGGACAGCTTGTAGAAAACTACAATTTTATGTTAAAATATCTGGCTCTCTCAAGAGCAGGAGATACACTGAATATTTAGACTGTACCAGATGGGTAGATAGATAGACAGACAGATAGATTTCAGTTTCAATATTGATATACTGATGAAAAATGCCATTAGCTAAATCTCTCTTTCTCTCTCTCTCTCTCTCTCTCCCTTTCTCTTTCAAGAACATGGATAAGCCAAGTGAGATCTTGCTGTGTTTTTTATATGTTTAACTCTGGCAATATTTGGTGACTATCCATGTTACACACTTACTAATTTAGCAATGATATAATTTGAAATCAACTCTTGAAACAAAATGCATTTAACTACTTGGAAATAAGAAGTGGCTATTCAACAGTAAGAAACCTCTGAGCTTTCTGGAAAAAAATTACACTGCATAATTGATTAATTCATAATATTACCATATACTTTTAAAACAGTATTCTTCCACCAAAAATTAAGGTAAATAATTTATCATCTCTTTCTGTTAAAAACTTATTAAAAACAAATATGAGAATTTTGTTTGCATTCTTTTTTTTAACTCCATTACTCATTTTTAGCTTTTGGATCAGTTTAATTAAAGAGTAAGTAGAAAGTATAAGGTAAGCTGTTGAAAAAAAAGGAGTTATATTTGCAATAACCTGCTTAGATGAATCACCATGATTTGTTAACGAGCACACCACATTAAAAAAAAAAAAAAAAAAAAAAAACCAGAAACTAAATATACATTGAGACTGAAAAGAAATCGCCACCATTTTTCTATAACCCCGGATTTCAATTCAGTATTCACAAAGCCTTCTCATCATTTTTATTGTTGATTGACTTGTTAATAAGTCAGTGTTATTAAATCACTTAACAAGTGTCCTGACAAATGAGTGCAGGGGCATTCATCAAAGCACAGGTTAGTACTCTCAGCAATATTCCATTTGCGAAAATCAAAAGCATCCTTCTGCTGAAAAATCAGATTTGAATACAACTGTTACAATTTTCAGATTCATAGCAGTCACCCTCTTCTGTAATTATTATACGGAACTACGTATTTTGTTTTCTGAACACTGCTTCATGCATTTTTTAGAAGCAGATAAATAATGTATCACATTCTATTTAAACATCTCATTATGATTTATCTATTTTCTTTGATCCAAATCTATTTAAGGTATATCCGAAGTTTTATACTGTTCTAGAAACGTTTGAATACACGTGTAGGGGAAGGTGCATATTGAAAATAGTTTTCATTGATATACAATAGAAACACAAATAATTTCACTATCTTTCATTGTCATCAGCAAAAAAAGGCTGCTATCAGCTGCACTTCTGTCTCCGGACCTGACAGTTCAGGGATCAGAACTCGTAAAGCATAGGGATCCAGTAAATTTGTTAGCTGTCAAGAATGAGAAGAACTACACAATTTTTATTTCTTGAATAAAATAAAGTCTGATTTAAAATACAGATGTTTTTGTCTTTGATGTCTGAATGCTCTGGGTAAGCATATTAATAAGACTCAGCTGTATTAGTTTAGCTCAGGTAGATTGGAGTTTTACGATCTTGTGAAGTTGAAAGAGTAATTGTGTTTTTTTATAAATGCTTTTTGTGGATCATCCTTCTTCCAAGAAAAAAGAAAAAAAAAAAACTTTACAACGGAGGCTTTTCTTTCTCAGATGGCATACTGTGTTGAACACGAGCAATAAGAATGTTGGCAATATTTATCTTAAACCTGCATCGATGACGACTTTCTTGTTGAAGAGGGGTTTGATGGCAATACTTAAGTGGCTCAGAAAATTTTAAACAAGTGGAATAATAGACATATTTTCCATGGTTGGCTGTTTTCCATGCAATGGGGTGTGTTTTTTAAAATACATTCTTGGCCTTTATCGAAAAACCACAGATAGCCATAATTTGGATAACTTTTACAGATAATTTATGACTTTTGCACTCAACTTAATGGCCCATAAAAAACTCAAACCAGCAGTGTTAGGACATTGCTTCAGCAGTCAAAAGAATTCTGGAGACCAAGAGGATATTTAGAAAGGGACTTCCATGTCAAATGGAAATTTTGAACAGTACTTAGAACACATTTGTTGCTTGATACAAACCTTATCTGTTTCAAAGTTACAGCCTGGCTACTCTGATTCTTGCCAGTTTAGCCAGGAATCCTACACAAAGAAGTTATTAGTGTGTTTTAGGTTACCTCCTCTTTTTGAAATGCTAATATTGGATAATGGAAATTATCAACTAAGAAAAATGAATGCAAATCTGTTTGTGACAATTTACTGCACTTGAAGCAAATTTGTCTATTTCAGCTACGGCAACAGATGCCTATGATTTTATTTTTTCATGGCTTTTAAACAGTTAACATCACCTGCTGCTGTTTGTGATGAAACCCCACAGGAAATGAATGCCAAAGGTACAAGATGAAAGAGAAAGTAATTTTCTGGGAGGGGAGTAAGAGTAATTTTGCACTATGAGGTGAAAGGGTGAGAAACCAAAAGACGTGTGAGGAATTACTTATGAAACTGGAAATGAAGGAAAAGTTGGGGGCAAAGGGAGCAAATATAGGAAAGAGAAAAAAAAATACCTAGAGCTGTAAGAAAGCCAAAGGGACTACAGACTGAAATATACATCTAGAAGGTGCTATTCAGAAAGCACATCATTGTCATATACATAGAAAAGTCACAAACCTGATAAAATATTGTATACAGACTTAATACAAGCTTGATGGGTATAAGTATTAACAGACAGATATTCTTAGCTCTTCCCTCTCTACAAGTATAGATAATTAGATCAATTTTTTTTTTTTTGCTTTTTTTCTCATGAAAAATTAGAGAAATTGCAGTGAGGAAGAACAAGAAATGCATGGAAAATGGAATTATTATTTTTAGAAAGGAGGGGAAATGAAGAAGAAGGTAATAGAATATATGTATGTGTATATATATGATAAGGCTATGAAACTGACTGTGGACTGAGCTGAGAAATGGAAAAAAGAGATACTTGCTATTTGCAGTGGCAGTTACTGTGTTGTATATAGTCAGGGAAAGGGGATGAAGTGGAGAAACTATTGCTAAGTATTGTCAACTAAGAGATATCAGAACATGTTTGAACATGTTTCAGTTAGCGGGTGGATATTGTAACTGTCTTTATTTATTTAAATGTTGCACTGTTTTAGGACTGGGCCACAACATGGTTCAACTGTGAAGATGTACATTAACAAAATATTAGAGTGATTGTTCTCACTTAAAATCATTGTTAACAAGTTTATTGATCCCTGAAGATTAACAAAAATGTTCATCATATTTTGTTACTACAAGTGTGAACTTTATGAATCAACCTATTTCTCTGAAAGAGCAAAAAAGCATAAGGGAGTTAAGTCCCTGATAACACCAATTTACATTAGTTTAGAATAAAGATGTATTCTCTAAGAATAGTCTAAGTTAGTCAAAATTCACAGAGTTGAGAGAAAAGTTGCCCAAGATGAAATGAAGTTGATAAGTAGCAATATGGATCAGGAGTGATATCTCTAAGAACATGACAGTCAAATTAGACTTTCTAAGAAAAAAGACTACCTCTTGAAGTGTAAAAGTTATGCATGCTGATTGATAATAAGAATAGTCCTGGATCAATAATGCCACATGGTAATAGGTTTTCTGATGCCAGCTTGCTATAGAAGCAGAAGATTCAAGACTACACAAGGCATGATGCAGATAAGCCATATTTGTAGAGCAGAATGTTTCTATGTTACCACAAAAATAAGAAAGGCCTTGAGGAAGAGCTTGGAAATACAGTACAGAATTACAAAGCACATAATGAGTAACGTTTGGAACAAGCATACCATTTGTGTTAGTTTTCTATTGCTGCGTAACAAATTTCCACAAACGTAGCAGCTTAGCAGAATGCAAACTTATTATCTCCACAGTTTCCAGTGATCAGGAGTGTGAGCATGAGTTAGCTAGGTCAAACTACTCTGAAATCAGGTGTCAGCCTGGGATTTAATCTCATTGAAGTTTGGGTCCCCTTTCCAAGGCCATTCAGGTTTTGGCAGAGTTCATTCCCTTGCAGCTATCAGACTCAGTTCCCCGCTATCTTGCTGGCAGTAGGCAAGGAGTTACTTTCAACTCCTAGAGGCTGGACTCAGGTCCTAGACATATGACTCTCACACAACTTCACAGCTTCCTTCTTCAAAGCCTGCAGGAGAATCTCTCCAAGAGTCGGCCACCTGTCAAAGACTTACCTGATTAGATCAGACCATCCCAGGCCAGTCTCCTTTATAATTAACTGAAAATCAACTTATTAGGAACCTTAGTTATATTTGAAAAATCTCCTTTACATTTGCCCTGTATTATTGATCAAAAGTATAGAGGTGCCACGTACACTCAGGAGGAAATGTTTTACAAGGATGTGGGTCATTGGAGACCTTTTTTAGAATTTCATCTTCCATAGCATTTACTTATAAAAAATAAAAATAAAATAAAACAGTAACATACAAGAAAATAAGATTTTTCCTAGAAAAAGTTCTTGTTCTGAAGCAAATAAACATTATGACCAAACATTCTGCAAATAAATTTTCAAAGTTTTACTACAGCAATTATTTCTTAATAATGTCTCTGTGTTAGGGGATAAGAGATGAAACATGAGGTGCCAAACCTCAAACATGAAAGTAGGGAGAAAAACATATTTTTACAGATAGAGAGACAAAAGAGAGAGGGCCCAGGGGAAAACAGATACTGTGGAAAGCAAGGTAAAGAATGTACCAGAAAGAAATGAAAAGAATATACAGAATGACAGCAAAATTATGAAAAAATCTGAGAATGAAATAAAAAGCGAAAGTGACAAATAAAGCAGACAAAAAGATTCAGCATTTATGTCACAGAGTCTTCCCCTCTTAGAACAAAATAAAAGCCTAAATAAAGGACTAGAATAACTTTAAAATATGATTATTTTTTAAGACTGAATTTCCATGTTGAAATTAGACATAATGCACCATTGCAAATTCACTCAGAATAGTTCATATCATGCTATAATCTAATGAGGCTTCTAGAGTTTGAAGCTGAATACAGAATTCTTTTTTGTAGCCTGATAAAAGATCAGACATTTTTGTGGAGGGGTAAGGAAAATATCTGGATAATTTCAGATCTCTCCATAAAAAATGTCAGTGTCAGAAGAAAATGGAGAACCATCTACAAGGAGCCTGAAGCATGGACAGGGTGGCCCAGGGAGTTTTCAGTGAAACTGTCTCTCAGTTATCCAGGTTAAAATAAGTTTTTAATATGAAAGAATGCGAGAAGTTTCCATTAGCTCTTTCTGAGAAACCAATTGCAAAACGTATTTCAATCATTAATAAGGGAAAAAAGTGAGTAAATTACTAATGAAAACGTGGTCATGGGTTTTTATGTATTTAAATGTGGAAAAGAAAGAGAGAGAGAACCACCACCAAAGAGTAAAATGTGAGTAAAGAATATCAACAAAGAGTTTACAAAAAAAAAAGACAATAAAAGAGACTTTAAACCTGTGAAATTATGAAACAAGATCAACTGTTAATTAAAATTGTAGTGATTAAGGAGTTTTCACCGAACAGGTTGGCAATTAAGTCAAAGACTTGATAGCACTGATGCTTTTTTGGGGAATCAGTCATACTCAAAACATTGCTAATTAGAGTATTGTCTGGTATAATACCTATGGAAGATGATTTATCATTCTATCAAATTATAAATTTATACAATTTCTTTTATTTTTATAGAGATATAATTGACTTATAACATTAGTTTCAGGTGTACAGCATAATGATCTTATATTTGATACACTGTGAAATGATCAGCATAATAAGTCTAAATTTTAACACAATAAATCCACTTCTAGGTATATATCTTGCACACAAAATTATGCACATACAAAGTTACTAATTATAACATTTTATAATGGCAAATTTTGGAAACAACCTAAAGGTCCACAAAAAGATGGACAGATTGAATAAATTATAGTACCCTCACACAGTGAAATTTCATGCATCTATGAAACAGAATGAGGAAGCTCTGTATGAAAACACAGGCTCAAATCTGAAAGACATATTTTTAAATGTAAAAAGTAAGGGATATACTTATGCATACTCCACTTATCTTCTTTGTGAGAGAAGTTTAAGTTGAGATGTTCAGAAACTATTCATGTTTTATTTTTTTTATATATGCTTAAAAGCTAGTAATGTATGTGTTGGAGAAGGGGTACAATTAGGAAAAGTTTTGAAGAATGTTTGACAACGTCAGAGACATTGAACTCACTTATGTAAGGCTGCACAAGTATTACGTGTCAGAACATCAACTAGAGCTCAGTTCTTTCTCATTAGCCTTAGTGCTTTTGTTTGCTGTATCTCACTGCCATCTTGCCATTTTTAAAGCTACCTCTTCCCATAGATGGCTTCCCATATCTGCCCCATCAATGTGTGTACAAGAGCATATCACGTTTAAAAAAAAAAACAAAACTTGTTCTAAAAGTTGAAAATATATCTATTCCTTACTCCTATTCAAAATATTTATATTGGACTAAACCATATGAAATTACATCACTAGTGCACCAAAAATTGTCCAAATATTGGTATTTTCACACAGTTCAACTAATATTTACCATGCAAAGGTTTTTGAATTCCATGGCATAGTCTCCCCTTTCCTATATGCTGGGGATTCCTGCATCTTAATTCTACACAGAAATATTTCTTACCATTTCTATCAGTTTGGTTAGTGCATTGTTGTATTGGTATGCCAAGAAAAGATTAAATGTAGGCAATTTCATATTGTTCAATCTAACATTTCAGGTGTTTAGAATAGTGTAGCAGACTCTCTCCTTTATTGTAAATTTAGCGCTGTAGAATTTGAAGATTCACAATTCATGTATGAAGTAAATGTTAAGATTTTTCTAAGATCCTAAGTAGTAACTTAAAAATATTAAAGAAGCTTCAGTTTACCCAAATGGGGGAAAAGAGCTATTTTTTCTCTTATTTGGAAATGTTCACTTGGAGGAACATTAATAATCGATCTGCTTTTTAAGTCTGTCTAGCCTATATTTTGATTTCAGTATATTTAAATTTGTCAGAATATTCATTTCCAAGAAATGACTTTCAGTAAATGATTAGATCTATTATATAAAACTTTAAAAATTAATTTTGATACACTATAATATCCATTTACCAAACTGAGAAACATAACATGATTTTGCTTTCTTTTGCAAAAGCAAATTTTCTTTAAATAGCAAGCCTACCATGTACACATATATGCTAGTGTGCAACTGCTTTTGACCTGCAAAGATGACTGTTTCATGGGGTTCAGTCTAATAAGTGTTTTTTTTTTGTATTAATTGTTATAACAATATGTTTATTTTAGAAGATTACATGCATCTATACATACACACATACTACAATATACTCTAGTTTTGTAAATGTAATGGAGAAATTTGTGTAATTTTTTAAAACTTAGTGCATAGTCACCCACATAAGATGGCCAAGATTTATCTGCATTGTTACTTTATTTATTAACATCTTTTCTACCATTACCACAAAGGATGAACCACAAACTGATAAAGGTTCTCATGAACAGTTCACTGCATTTGTATCTATGACAACTAACATGGTAAATTAGGCAATGTTCTTTCTTACACAACATACTTATAAAATATTTAATTGAATAATAAGATTTTAAATTAAGTCACACATGTTTTAACTAGCATCATGTATGTTCAATTTTTTAACTAATACTTTAGCTAATGTTATTGGCTGGTTTATAAAGCAGACAAATATCCTTATAAAGACTTGCTCAGTGAAAATGTAAGGACCGTTCCTTCTAGGGGGCCATTCTACTATGAGTACCTTCTCAAATAACTTAAAGAAAAATATAATAATTAAAGTATGACTATTTGTTGTATAAAACATTTACTACACAGATTATCCCAAACAAGAAGAAAATCACCTACAGTCACATCATCAAGGAACACGGTTAACTAGAAGTTTATTTCCAGCCTTTCTACAGCAGGATTTCCTTCTGCCACTCATGCTCTTTGAGTTCGTCCCCCAGATACCATCCAGAGTCCTGCACAGCCAGACCTGTTGGACCTACTGGTCGCCCTGAAGGTCAAGGGAATGACTCAGCTACTTCCTCACCAACTTAGCTTCTTCAGAACGTAGCCAATTCTATGCTGATTACTTTAAGCTCTGTTGAAAAAGGGGACAATTTAATTTTGAGCAACATTGCTTTCCTCCCTGCAGCATATGTTTCTATCCATTTAAAAAATAATAACTAAGGGGAAGCAGTTATTTCTGCAGCCTGTAGCTTTGAAAATCCTCTACCATCAATCTACAAACTGCCCCTATTCCATAATACTCCAACCCTCCGCGGTGGCCAGTTGTGGTTAAACTCTCAGCTTTCTGTTTCTTGATTCCTTTTGTGTACACCATCTTTAAAGTACATCATTTTTGCTTTTTTTTTTTTTTTTACCCTTTTCACTATTTGAATAGAATCCTTACCTTGACAAGAGAATTCTGCATGTTCTTTAAAATGTTTGTTCTCCACCTTTGATTATTTTCCTTTTGCTATAATTGTTAAAAAAAAAAGTGTAAAGAATAACCCAGTCCTAAAGCAGCATTCTGAGGATCCTTAAAAATCATATATATTAGTGTGTGAGGGAAAGAATGGGGAAAATCCACAAAGGAAGAATCAACCACTTAGAATATGCTATGCAGACATTCCAGAGTCAAAGGGAAGCAGGATAGAAAAGAAAAATAACGTCATGCCTTCCCTTGTGTTTAAAACTATTTTCCACTGGATTCAAAATGGTATGTAATATCTTTATCAAACATTCTGAAGCTGTGACCTTTAAGTCAAAAATGTATGCAAGGGAATAATTTTCCACTGTAAAATTTCACTTTATACAGTAAGTGGCATGTAAGTATCTGCATATTTATAGTATTAAGATAAGTAGGTAATTTGTAAAATGCATTTGAAGATACTGGAGGGAAGAGTCAGACACCCTCTAGCAGCTCATCTGATCCTGCTAATCAAACTCCCAGCTTCAAAGGGCTGAGGCAGCGTTACCGCGCACTCCACATGAGCGGCCGTTCCAGGCATCAAGGTGATGTAATGATCGCAGACACAAGAGAAAGATTTCAGTTAAGGCGAGCATAGCAGCACACTGCGAAAGGCACACAGCACCATGCTAATTACAGTGCCATTAGCCAACAGAAGCCATCGGACAAGATACCACCGGAGGCACACAGAAACCTGATGAACCAAAGCAGTTGTTTTGTTTTACAAATCAAAGTGCCAATATACTACCAACTAGTGAAAGAATAATGAATCCGGGTCTCCAAGAAATGAAATAGTACCAAATATTGAAATTTCAAATCAATTCTTTAATCAGCTGACAAAGCATGGAAGTGGGACGCCCTGAATATGCCCCCAAATTGTAATAGGTAAATACAAATCTACAACTTCCCTGTGTAAAAATTGATGCTTGACATTGCTGAGCAAATCTCTTTATCGAACATCTAATGTAAGAAAATCAGTGAGTTAACTAAACCATGCATTCTTATTCTGATCAGTGAAATATTTTCCTTGAAATTAAAGCACATTTACGCTTTAACGTTTCTCTTTGTGTAGAAAACAACGTTGTCTCTGCAGGAAATGTGGCGTGATATCAATAGTTGTTAAACTGAAAGCAATAAGCCAGTCAAATAAATAAGCATAATAGTACACAATGGTGGAAGTCAATTAAATAAGTCAATTTAATGCTTAGGAGCATACTTTTCTCCAGAACTGAAATTGAAAACAATTTTTTTTTTCACAGAAGCTATAATCACTGAATAGATGTAAACAAGTGAAGGGAATTATTTTATAGATACAATAATCAAAACCATTTTAACTTTGTGGTGATGTAATTTGGGTTTGTAGTCTGTGGCTTTAGGGCACCATACACATCAAAGCACGTCAGACAGGTCCAAAACATTTTGGAAAGATATAAAGAGTATAATTAAAAATATCATGATGGATGCTTAAAGGAATTCTTTGAGAGATCTCTAACAAACGGGACATTAATGAGAATGTTGTAATAAAGCTGTGGACTGGGCTATGATTCTCAGTTGTAGAATGTGAATTACAGCATATAATTACAGCATTTACAATCCAAGTTATGAAATCAGCTAGTATTTATGGCCAACGTCCACACATGCTGTTGTTAATGGCTGGCGAATATACACTGCCATCATCTTGGTAAAATAAAACTCCAATTCCCATCTTTTATCTTTGAAAGCCAATTCACTGAAATCATTTGAGCTAACCCATCCACAAATGTTAAAGAAGTAAAATTGGAGAATTTTCACAGTATTTTTGGATGAAAGTAAGAAGACACGTATTGTCTCAACAAAGGAGTCTCCAAGCAATTACTAATGTGCAATAACTCTGTCACTCATTATGAAGTAATTAAATATCATGGTTCCCAATTCTATTAAAAATCAAAGGTGGTTTATTACTGCAGCCAATGTTGAGAGATACATATTCACAGGTCATAGTGATAGTTAGGTTTTCAGACCCTTTTGTAGATTGGGAAAACTCTGTAGATTCTACAAAATATAAAACAACAAAGAGAAGTTGTCTACCTCCAGTGTTTTAATCTGCGAGTACTTATTGCTGTAATTGGATCGCACTTCTTCACCAGATATTAGAAACAAACAATCAATTGGTGTACATTTCAAAACATGGGTTATGTATCAGTATGTTTGCTTTAGAAAATAGAGCTTGAAAGGCAGGATTCAAAGGAAGCTGCTATTCTGAACAGGTACAAAGGAAGTGGTTTCCTTAGCAACAGGAAATAGGTGAAAGCTCTCAGGAGTGATCCTTCCACCCATGCTCCTTTTGAGTTTGGCAATGTTTGCAAGCTCAGGTAGGAAAAGTAAAGTGAATTTGTCATGAAGAAACAATGCTGTGAGTTAGGGAGATTTCCCAGCGTTTATAAGTTGGCAAATGCCTTGTTGTTTGCTTTTGTTGTCATGTCAGAAGTACTCATCCTAGAAACTAGGCTTCCTTTTTTATCGTTTTGTATATTCCCCAGATGTTTAAGCCTTTAAAACTATGTTGTGAATTCTTAATAAATAATAAGGCCTCTCCTGATAAAATAACTACATCTAGAAACAAAGTCACAAGTTTTGTACAAATTATGTAGTTCTTCCATCTACTTGTTTTTGCTTTTGTTTTTACTGAAGTATAGTGAGTTTATAATGTTGTGTCAATTTCCGGTGTACAGCATAATGTTTCACATATATACATACATACACACACATATTGTTTTCATATTCTTTTTCATTATAGGTTACTATAAGATATTGAATATAGTTCCCTGTGCTATACAGAAGAAATGTTGCTTATCTATTTTATGTATAGTAGTTAGTATCTGCAAATCTTGAACTCCCAAATTATCCCTTCCCACCTCTTTTCCCCCCTGGTAATCATAAGTTTGTTTCTGTTTTGTAAATAATTTCATTTATTTATTTTTTTTTTTAGATTCCACATGTAAGTGATACCAGATGGTATTTTGCTTTCTCTTTCTGGTTTACTTCACTTAGAATGACATTCCCCAGGTCCATGCATGTTGCTCTTTTGTATGTTGTTGTTTTGCATGGCTGAGTAGTATTATATATATATATATATACCCCACAACTTCTTTATCCAGTCCTCTGTCAATGGACATTTAGGTTGTTTCCATGTCTTAGCTATTACAGATAGTGCTGCTATGAACATTTGGGTGCATGTATCTTTTAGAATTAGGATTTCCATCTTTTTTGGATATATGCCCAGGAGTGGGATTGCTGGATCCTATGGTAAGTCTACTTTTAGTTTTTTGAGAAATCTCTGTACTGTTTTCCCCATAATGGCTGCACCAAACTGCACTACCACCAGCAGTGTAGGAGGGTTCCCTTTTCTCCACACCCTCCTCAGCATTTATCATTTATGGACTTTTGAATGATGGCCATTCTAATTGGTATGAGGTGACACTTCATTGTAGTTTTGATTAGCGCTTCTCTGATAATTAGCAATAGTGAGCATTTT
Organism: Camelus bactrianus; assembly: GCF_048773025.1. Lineage (NCBI taxonomy): Eukaryota > Metazoa > Chordata > Mammalia > Artiodactyla > Camelidae > Camelus > Camelus bactrianus. The sequence goes on along the minus strand of NC_133567.1, from coordinate 17,698,667 downwards.
TTTCATGTGCTTATTGGCCATTTGTATATCTTCATTGGAGAATTGCATGTTTAGGTCTTCTGCCCACTTTTGGATTGGGTTGTTTTTTTATTAGTTATTAAGTTGTATGAGCTGTTTGTATATTCTGGAAATTAAGCCCTTGTCAGTCACATCATTTGCAAATATTTTTCTAGCATTCCATAGGTTGTCTTTTCATTTTGTTTGTAGCTTGCTGTGCAAAAACTTATAAGTTTAACTAGGTCTCATTTGTTTATTTTTGCTTTTATTTCCATTGCCTGTGTAGACTGCCCTAGGAGAACATTGTTTAGATTTATGTCAGAAAATGTTTTGCCTACATTTTCTTCTAGGTGGTTTATAGTGTCTTATGTTATGTCTTTAAGCCATTTTGAGTTTATTTTTGTGTATGGTATGAAGGAGTGTTCTAACTTCATTGATTTACATGTGGCTGTCCAGTTTTCCCAACACGACTTGCTGAAGAGACTGTCTTTTCTCCATTGTATATTCTTGCTTCCTTTGTTAAAGATTAGTTGACCATAAGTGTATGGGTTTATTTCTGGACTCTCTATTCTGTTCTGTTGATCCATGTCTGTTTTTGTGCTGATGACATGCTGTTCTGATTACTGTAACTCTGTAGTATTGTCTGAAATCTTAGAGTCTTGTTCCTCTGGCTTAGTTCTTTTTCATCAGTACTGCTTTGGCAATTCTGGGTCTCTTGTGATTCCATATAAATTTCAGGATGATTTTTTGTAGTTCTGTGAAAAATGTTCTGGGTAATTTGATAGGGATTACATTGAATCTGCAGATTGCTTTGGGTAGTAAGGCCATTTTAACAATATTATCCATCACCTTCTGAATTCACTTACAATTGTGTTACTATCTTACTTTATTCTAACAAAGAAATGGCAATACCTATTATATAGGAAATAAACACTTCAGAAAGAACATTATGTTCATTAGTTAATGCTGTGAATCTTTCAATGATAAGACTAAAACAGGCATGTTTGTTTTTTTGTTTGTGTTTTTACTTATACTCTTAGTACTATCTTTGACTTTCAGCACAGTGAACATGTGCAAGAATTTGAATGAATTGCTTCACATTTGACATTTTTTTCTTTGAATCATCAAATCTTACTCTACTGTAAGGAACCATAGAAATGAGAACTTTCTTGGCTAATTCTATTTAAATACTTAATTTATCATGCACTATGCTGGAGGCTGGGAATATAAAGATGAATAATGAACAGTCCTGGCCCCCAAAAGGCCTGCAATCACTTTTACTGTTTAACTTCAAGAATTTGAAATAACTTAGTAATTAGGTTCATTTCTTCTGTAATAGTTCATAATTCTATAAATAAATACTCTTATACCAGATGTGTCAGTTAGAATTTCATAATTATTATGTTTAGTAATAACAAAGGATAAAGAGTGATCCCATAGAATTTGCAAATTTAGTAACAAAAGTCTTCACTAGAAATTTGATGAATTTAGATATTTTAAAATTTTTAAGTGATAACTCTAATGAAACAAATTGTATACAGAGAAGGCCTAGGTGTTCTTAGAGTAGCAGTTATGGTTGAAGAAAAACTGACTGAATACAGGGTAAATAGTATAATTATGCAGAATTCAATAGCATATCTCAAATTATAGTCCATTATCTCAAAATTAAGATGACTTTATTTTGATTATAAAAATAATCCATGTGCTGTTAAAAAATTCACACTTGTTCATAAATGTACATAGAAGACTCTGGTAATTCCATCAGTAATTCCCACCTTATCTTATCTATGAAACAAATACAAACAATAACTGTAGAGTAGTTAATATTTATTAAGTTCTTACTCTCATGACATTTCTTATATAATACGGTTTATATGCATGCATTGAGTTCATCTCATTTAATTAACTTACCAACAATGGGAAATATGTAATATTAATATCCTGATTTTATAGGTGATGAAGCTAAGTAACATGCTGAATGTCCACCAGCTAGTAAACAAAACAGAATATATCTATGACTTTGTATAGATATATTGTTACCTCTTTTCCAAAGAAAGTGATTTCATTCTAGTTAGGTTACCTATTCTGCAATTTTATTCCTACCAATTTATTTCAAATGCAAAATGTAGTATTAAAGATAAAAATCTGTGAGTCATATTACCTGTATAACCTTGTCTAGTTTACCAGTTTTTCAGTGGTTATAGTGGGAAAACAATGACCATTTATTTGCAAAAATACCAGCGTGATCTTTCTCAACTGCTGCACAAACCCATGTTTGCATGTTTCTTTTGATCTTTCATAGTTGTTGCAAACGATTAGAAGGGAAGATGTAGGCTTCAGCATCATAACTATATTTATTTGGGTATTCTTTCAAAGATATTGATTGAATTTTGTGCTAGTTTTTAACATATGTTTTGCAGATACATCAATGAGTGAAATAAGTTAGTTGGATTCATGAATCATATATTCTAAATGGTTCTTAAAAATTGTTACAAAAAGAGGAAGGAAAGACTCATGGTGCTTGATGAGTGCAGAGAGCACAGGAAGCTAAAGAAAGCTGTTGTGACCTCTTGTGTACACTTTGTTAATAAGAATCCAAAATTTCCTAGCTTCTGCATCCTTTGTTTTCTCTTACACAAGCATCAGTGGTAGTCTTTCTTTTCTAAGGTATTCTATACATTTCTTCAGCTGTTCTTTCATCTTGTGAAGTCTTATCAGGGTTCCAAACCTCCATGGAGTGCTATTCCAGGATGTATTTAAGAAGGCTGCATAGGTATTTAAATTTTGCATCATTGTGCACATTTGCAGAGTTAGAGATTCGATTTTATTATATTTCCCTAATGTTAAATATACAAACAACCACAATTTCTTGCTTTGTGTGCTTTGCACATATTTAAAAGTATTGCTAGCCCTCATACTATCATTCATAGCATCTTTTGAAGTGAAGAAGTACTTGATAATAAGAAAAATGTAAAGTAATTGAGGTATTAGAAATTCAGATGCCCACAAGTGTGGAGTTAATGTTGACAGAGAAGAGAAAGAAACTTGAATTTCTATACTCAATCTCTACTTACTACTTAGGTAATCTCTCTGGTTAGATCTTGATGAAAAAATTCACTGTAAAAAGCATGCATTTATATATTTAGGAGACAGATTTATAAAGTTGAAAATCAGTGATTAATTGGCCACGCTAAATATATTTAAAGGAAACATCAATAATAATCATATGCGTTTCTTTTTAGATAGGCTATTTCAGGATTTTTTTTTTTTTTTGTCCCCAAATATTGAGTTGCTTGGTAAATACAGGGTCAGCTCGTGAGAACTGAGAAGTTTCATAAGGGTGATATGATCAACCATGGTAGTCTAATGAATTATATACTGCATATGTGGGGACATTTCTGGTTATTTAGAATTAAAGCATACTCATTCTAAGGCCTGTGCTGGGAAATACTACTATGTTCTTCTTCCTCAACTTCTGTTTTTCTCCCCCTAGGCTCTTTGATGATCATCATCATTGAGTTTGTACCTGTTATTATAACATCCTTTCTCATTTCAACATACTCCCTTTTCATATTAAAGTTTAAAAATTTCCATCTTCATTTACATGTATTAATGACTTCTGGGAGGCACCTTAATCATATCAGTAATGAGTTATTAGCTTCAATTAAAGAAGGTGGCCTTTCTCTAACCTGGTTGTCCTTTTCCTGATCTTTCTCTATCAAGTATTACAGGTTACAACTCAAAGCCTGGCTCTCCATTGACTGTACGAATCAGCTTTCCACCACCCTATAACTGTGCCATTGAGTCCTTCATTTCTTTTCCTGGGATTGCAAATGAAAATGAAAATTAAGATGTATGTTGTTTAGGTGTATAATTGCAGCATAGAGAAAGACACTGTAGTGTATTAAAAAAAAATCAATGACTCCTGTTGTAAGAAACAAGTAGCTTTCTTATGGCAGATTTTCTTGTGAAATCTAGCTATTGAGCATTAATGGGAGAGAGAGTAAAGGGCAATCATCATCTCATTATTGATTAGACCTTTAAAATTTGGTGGAATACGTGTAGTATCAGGGTATCCTTAAAGAGGAGAAAACAAGAGTAGAATTGAAAGAAGGAAATGTAATAAACAATATATTCTGGAAAAATCATGGGGCTAACAGAAAATTTGAAAACAGTCAAATTCTGTTTCTTGTTATACTATAAATCATAAACAGTTTTGGATATGAGAGATTTTAATAAAACTCTCTACAGAACGCTGAATAATCAAAAGTCTGACTTAAGATTTCAACAATATACATCCATAAAGATACATGATAGATTTGTTGCTGTTGAAGTGAGTGATGGAAATCACTCACACAGAGTATATCAAAACCTGCTATTAGTTAATAGGATGCTTATGAAAACATAAGTAAATGGGTAATTCAAATTAACTTAAGTATGTCCATTTTTTACAAAACATGCTCACTCTGCGTTTTTAGCATTCCCAACATGGTACTTCATGCAAACTCTCTGAAGGCGCAATCAGCCTTCCATCTTTTAAGAGTCTATCTGAATAAAGTATTTGCCTGAGGATTGAATCTCCATCAACCACTACAGTAATCCAAAGTTTCGGAGGGAAGTTTCCATCTTCATCTCACATTATATCTAAAATTATATCTTTGCCGGAAAGATCACAGTGGTAGGCAAAAATGTTTCAAAAAATGTGGGGAGGAGTTTTAGGTTACCCTTGCAGAAGAAAAAGCATCAAGAAGATAATTTGGATAAAATAAATCAGTGAAACAAAATGTTGTAGTAAATATGACAATTTGGATAAACAATTGTGGAAAAATAAATATAAAGTAATATGGACAATGAGAATTTAAGACTATTTGAAAGAAAAATCAAAATATGAAAATGATGTGATTATCATAAAGAGAATTAAGTTCAATGTGAATGAGGAAGATAAAATAGGTGAAATATGTGAAAAATTACACAGAAATTTTTTTTAAAAAATAGCTATAATTGAGTTTTGTTAGAATAGCCACAGAGCTGGACATCTGTTTACCAATGTGGAAGAACAGAATGTTGAAAGCATTGAAGATCAGTTTCTCTAATGTAAATTAGCAAAGAGAGAGAAGCACACTTATCTTAAGGGACAATAGAAGATGTCTTGTATAATCAATTTCACTGCTTTCATTCTTCAGCTTTTAGATTTTTTTTTTTTTATTTTACTGTTCAAGGAAAGGGAAATAATGGCTGTGAACTCTAATATTTGGTAAGGAGGCAAGATTTGGGGATTTAGAAAGTGTAATGAATTGAGGAGCAACTGCTGTGATCTGTGTTTAAAGGGTACAGATTCAGTTGAACTTTCTTCTTCCACTAAAACAAAATATATAACTAAGTGTTTTGAGTGACAATTACATTAAAAAAAATAGCACACAATGGAGAATATAGATGAATGAAGTAGCATTTTAGCAAATCAAACACTTCCTCAATCAAAAATTGTGTTATTCTAAATTCTTTATAAAATGTATATTGAAATATTGTTTCAACCTAACTCACAAAAAATAAAGAAATATATAATGGGAAAAATGAACAGTTTCAGTTAGCTATTAGTCATGCTTTCATGGGTAAAATAATTATATTATAACATACCATTTTAAGTTAACTTTGACTACTGCATTATTCCACCTAAATCATTGAACAGTCAATGTGAACAACTTGCATCTGGAGAGACTAGGTAAATTTATCACCAAGAATTGCTCACACTAGGTCTACTGTTTAAGACGTGCTTTTGTTTCTGACACTTTTATGGCGATTAATTCAATTCATGTCAGAAGAGTCTTAAATATCTGCTAACTAGCTAGCATGCAGAAGCAGAAAGAAAATTTAAAAAATAAATTTTAAAAAGAACAGAAAAAGGCCTTTTATAGGAGAGATTATCCCTTCCCTATTGAGTAGTCTTGATTAGTTGACTGTATACACATGCATTTATTTCTGGGCTCTCAAATCCATTTCACTGGTTTGTGTGTCTGTTTTCATGCCAATACCATACCGTTTTGATTCCTATAGCTCTTTAATGTAATTGGAATCAGGAAACATGATGCTTTTGTTCTCCAGCTTTGTTCTTGATCAGATTTCTTTAGCTACTTCGAGTTTTCATGATCCCATACAAATTTTAATATTTTATGTCTATCTCTGTGAAAAATATCATTGGAATTTTGATAGGGATTGTATTGAACCTATAGATGGCTTTGGGTAGTATGGACATTTTAACAATGTTAATTATTCCAATCCACAAACATACCTTTCCATTTGTTTGTGTCTTCTTCAATTTCTTTTATCAAAGTCTTATTGTTTTCAATGTACAGATCTTTCAATTTCTCGATTAAATTTATTCCTAAGTACTTTATTGTTTTTGATACTATTTTCTTTGGGAGGGGGAGTAATTAGGTTTATTTATTTATTTTTAGAGGAGGTCCTGGTGATTGAACCCAGGACCTTCTGCATGCTAAGCATGCACTCTACCACTTGAGCTATACCTTCTCCCTGATGAGTTTTACCAAATTCATTTGCAAGTTCTAGCAGTTTTTTCATGGAGTGTTCAGGGTTTTCTATATATAAGATCATGTCATCTGCAGAGATAGTCTTATTTCTTTCTTTCCAGTTTGGATGCCATCTGTGGAATTCTCAGTGGGGAAAGATAGCTTCTTCATCAGTGTTAGGAAAACTGAATATCCACATGCAAAAGAATGAAACTGAATCCTTATCTTAGACCACTCACACAATGTAACTCAAAGTGTATTAGAGACTTAAATGTAAGACCTCAACCATAAAACTCCTAGAAGAAAATGTAGGAAGAAACTCCTTGACATTGGTCTTGGCAACATTTTTTTTTTTTTGATATAACACAAAAAGCACGAGTAACAAAAGAAAAAACGAGCAAATGGGACTATATAAAACTAAAACGCTTCTGGAGAGCAAAGGAAATAATTAGCAAAGGGAAAAGGAGAATGGGAGAAAAAAAATCATGAAGTATATATGTAATAAGGAATTAATATCCACCACTTAAAAGAGATTAACATCCAAAATATATATCATACAACTCAATAGCAAAAACCCAGATAATTCAATTTAAAAAATGGATAAAAGACCTAAATAAACATTTTTCTAAAAAAGATCTACAAATGACCAACAGGTACATGAAAAAGTATTCAGCATCATTAATCAACAGGGAAATGCAAATAAAAACCATAATGAGATATCACTGCACATCTGTTAGGATTTCTATTATCAAAAAGACAAGTGATAACAAATGCTGGAGAGGATGTAGAGAAAGGGGAACCCTTGAGCACTGTAGCTGGGAATGTAAAACGGTGCAGCCACCATAGGAAGCAGTATCGAGGGTCCTCAAAAAATTAAAGAGAGAACTACCATGTGATCTGGCAATCCCATTTCTGGGTATACATTGGGAGGAAATTAAATCACTATCTCAAAGAGATAGCTGCACCTCCGTGTTCATTGCAGCATTATTCACAATAGCCAAGACATAGAAAAAACAAAGTTAAGTGTCTTCATATGGATGAATAGATAAATATAATGTTATATATATAACATTATATCTTGCTGATCTATATATGTATAAAATGGAATTTTACTCAACCATAACAAGAAGGGTCCCCTGCCATTTTAGTGACAACATGGATGACTCTTGCAGGCATTATTCTAAGTGAAATAAGTCAGACAAAGAAAGACAAATGTTGTATAATCTATATGTGGAATCCAAAAAAATCCAAACTCATAGAAACAGAATATAGGTTGGTGGTTGACAGGGGCTTTGGATGGAGGAGATGGAGATGTTGGTCAAAGGGTACAAATTTCCAGTCAGAAGATGAATAAATTCTGGAGATCTAATGTGTAATATGTTGACTATAGTTAAAAATACTGTATTATATACTTGAGTGTTGCTAAGAGATTAGATCTTAAATGTTCTCTACCATACACACACACACACACACACACGATAACTATGTGAGATTATAGATGTGTTAACTAATTTATTGTGGTTATCACTTCACAATATGTAAGTTATACCAAATTGTCATGTTGTACACCTTAAACTTACACAATGTTATGTTACATATTGGGATGTATAACAGCTATGTATCAATAAAGCGGGGGAAAAATATCTGTTCCAATTACCGAGGTCTATGCAAACCGTAGAAGAGGGAAGAAAAAACCCACAAAAGATAAACCAAGGGGAACTCATTCTTATCAAGCAAACGGAAGTATTGCACACATGACTGGCCAATTCAGGCCAAATAAAAAGGTTCGATTCTGGTACAGTCTACGTTGACTAAATATATGATGGCTGAAGTACAAGTTCCATACTGGACCCAATGAACCTAAAACAAGTGAACCCTGGAAGATTAAAGAAAGATTCCTGGAAGAATGAAACAGACAGCTGCCCAGTTATTGTGTGAAATGCTCATAGACTGCTTCCTTTCATTAGAAGGTTTTTAAAAAAAAAGATCTACTTTTAACCAACGTAAAAATCTCTATAAAGCAGCTATTTTCCCTCTAGCATAACAAAAATGTTTGTTTCACCATTTGCTTGATAAGTTGAAAATTTATTTAGACAACATTTACTGTACATTTTTGCTTTTCTAAACATCTGTCATATAGTGTTTGTCATAGCTCCAAAAAAATAAACATTCTATAGTTGAAATTTAAGGAAAGAGGCTTTGTCTATGCATTTCATATAAATCTAATGTGTGGCTTTACTGTTGGATTGATTTTCAAGTAGGACCGTTAGACTTACAGATCATTTGAAGAGTTCTTATAAATTTCCTAAATATCTAGAGAATTATCCTGTGAATAAGAGAAGTTATTCTAAAATGCTATTCTAATATCTGACAATTTTTTCTCATATTATTTCTTGCTGATCTAACTGAGGGAAGAGGGAAGAGAGAGAGAGGTTTTTATTAATATAACTTCTACCTCGATATAGTTGGAATTAAAAACAGAGCCTTGGGAAGGAAGTCTCAATATGAATTCCTTATGATCCAGAAATTTCAAATTCACACTTAATGTCTGATGAAGAAGTGCTCTGTCACCTTATGCACAGTCTTGATTCTTAATCCTTAGGACATTTTCTAAAACTTGAATCCACATGCAATGGATAAATCTGCTACAATATATAGTAGATACTCAAGCTCCACTAGAGGCAAGTTTGGGAACTTGTGGAAAAAATGTTTCACAACTGCATAAGAAACAGGGCACTGCATTCTTTCATGGCAAAGAACGATCAGTCATATAACTTCACAGCTACGTTTTCACATGTGTTGTGGTTTGTGAACCAGTCCCATGTAACGATGACTAATGCTGAACCTTTTAATAGATTCAGGTTGGTTTTTATTTACAGATTCATTTTTCTGCAAAAAGATGTTTTCTTACCTTCACTAAAGTTATCTTGAAATTAGGAAAAAGTTAATCTGAAGTAAAATACATAATTTATGTCTAACACAAATTTTCTTGGTTCTGAAATACCTAAATTTTTTTTTAATTTGGATAATTGATATCAGTATTTTTATTGTTTGGACAAGGCTGAGTTATCACACATGTTTTTAGAAATTAAATATAGGACAACTGATTAATTCATAATTAAAATGTAATTTTAGATGAAAAAAACTATTAATTGTTTTATAAGTGGGATTGAGCAAATGCCAATAATTACCAAACTCTGCTTCTTACAGTGATATACGGACATAGACCTGGTATCAAATTTTACAATATGGACCTTGGAGTCCAATGTAAACTTTTTTATTAAGTGCTAGCTTTACAGGATTCTTCATCAGCAAACTTGCTATTGGTTTTACAAAGCCTAGAAAAGAGAATGTTTTCTTTTCCTGCACCATCCATTATTGTATACGGTCAGCCAATTTCAAATCCGGAAAGCTGGCTATGTTTGTGGCTGTAGTAGTTGTATTGGTTATGTTTCATTTTTCATGTGAATTGCTGACATCATCATGATGCTGATACAAAAATGGCTACCCTAATTTCAAGCTCCATTAGCAACATGGGAAGTACAGTATTGCTTACATTTATAGAAATGAAGAAATACAGACTTTCAAATAATATAAAACAAAACAAAGGTAGTACTTTTCAACTCTTGAAAGATAAGGATTATATATCTAATGTAATTTACCTTTTTCTTGTTATATTTACAGTCTTAAGAATTTAGTAAATGCTCCCAATAAAACTATCTTTTTTGAAAATTTTCAGTGATTATCATCTTTAGAATCCCTTATTTCTCTGTGCTTTAGTACATAAAAATATTTTAAAATAAGAATTCACTTTGGAATTCAGTAATGCATTGCTGATACAGATGGTGTATCAGTCTGAATAACATATTCTAGAGTGGGAAGAGGGGTGTGTGTGTGTGTGTGTGTTTGTGTGTGTGTTTGTGTGTGTGTATACACATATAGATCACAATAAATATTACTCAGCCAAAAAATAAGAATGAAGTCTTGTCATTCATGTCAGCATGGGTGGGCCTAGAGGGTATTAAGCTAAGTAAAATAAGTCAGAAAGAAAAAGACAAATACTGTATGATTTCACTTTAAATGTGTAATCTTAAAAGACAAAACAAATAAACATAACAAAACAGAAACAGAGCTATAGATACAGACAGCAAACAGGTCATTGCCAGAGGGGAGAGGGTGGAGGCAGGAAAGAAACAGATGAGGGAGATTAAGAGGTACAAACTTTCAGCTGCAAAATAAATGTCATTGGTGTGAAAGGTATAGTGGGTGTAATATAGTCATTAACTATGTAGTATCTTTGTATAGTGACATAGAATAACATAGTTTTATAATGGTCATCATTTTGAACTGTATAGAAATACCAAATCATTATGTTGTGTAATGGGAACTAACATAATGTCCTAGGTCAATTATACTAAAAGACAAATGGCCAAAAAACTTATAGTAAAAGAGATCAGATTTGTAGTTACCAGAAGTGGGGGTTTGGGGGAAGGGAGAATTGGATGAAGGCAGTCAAAAGTTACAAACTTCCTGTTGTAAGATAAATAAGAACTAGGGATGTAATGTACAACATGATAAATGTAATTCACATTTCTCTATGTTATGTATGAAAGTTGCTAAGAGAATAAATCCTAAGAGTTCTCATCACAAGAAAAAAAATTATATTTCTTTAATTTTGTCTCTATACGAGATAATGGGTGTTCACTAAACTTATTGTGATAATTGTTTCATCATGCATATAAGTCAAATCATGATGCTGTACATTTTAAACTTACACAGTGCTGTATGTCATTTATACCAATAAAACAGGAAGAAAGGAAAGTATTTGTGATTACTCAAAGTTTAAAATGTAAACTTGAATATGTTGTTAGGTATAATGGTACTTCAGGGGATCATCTCTCTTAAAATGAAGCCATATTCAGGGAAAATCATAGGAGAAATAGAAAGCAAGACCTAATGTTGCAAAAGCCCCTTGATGCAGCTGTTCCTGAAGCTAGTGCATAGGCTGTCCAGATAAGTTCTTTTAATTCTTTTTTCAGTTGATGTCTATTTGCATTGGGCTTCTGTCACTTGAAATCACAGAAGTTTTGGAATATAAATAACTACCACCAGGTTTTACATTTCTTGAGGAACAAGGATAAAGAGAAAAATACAATAACATAAACTCAGCAGTAAATTATTCCTAGTAAATATTTTCATGTTGTTTATTGTTCTTTTTTAATCCCTGCTCATTTTACACAAATCTTAATTGCTCTAATCAGGACATTGCTAATCTTAGCTGTCTTCAATCCTGCAAATTAATTAGATATAATCACATTCAATGTGACTTTTTTTTTTCAGCTGATGTGACTACTTTTAAAACTGCTTTATAACATCAGTCTTTTATGTCTTTAGGAAAAATATGGAAATAGTGATGAACAAGCATAAATTCTAATCTTACAGTTTTTATTGTCCTTTGGGAAAATATGCATTATTTAGAAAATAGTTCTCTGCAATACTGGGTCAGCTCTGAAAAAGGTTGGGACTACTATCACCTAAGTAAATAACATGACAAGTGAAACTGAAAATAAATTAATATTTGGCGTAGAAATAGATGTCTTATTTCAGTGACTTGGGGAGAAAAGCTACAATTATGGAGTTTGCAAAGATGATAGCATAATGATACAGTCCTTTAGCTGATTTACAGAAAATGATGCCATTTGAAACAAAGGGGGAAAAGTGACTAAGAATGAACAAGCTATGCCCACAATTCCCAGATTTTTTTTTTTTCTATCTGAGATAAGAAGGTATCATTTGGTTGAAAGAATGAGGAAAAAGATAGGTGGACCCTCTGGCTTAGGTGACGGCAAATGGAACACCTTTCACCTCTAATTGAGTGGCTGAAATGGAAGCAGTCTCCACAGAGATTGGAATTCCTCCATGAGTGATGGCAGAGAGCTGCAGTTGGAGGACTGTGTCTCCATTTCTAAGAGACAAGGAGCAAAATAGACTAGACTCACTGGTTTCCATAGCTAATCTTAGCTGTTTTCAGTCCTCCATATTTTAAAATATAGTGGTCTTTAAAAGGATTCAACTTAAAGAATTATAACTTGTTTATGGTAATACATGGAGGCTTGGGGCTGTTTTTGAATCAATCTCGTTCTTCAGCTACTGCTCACACACTATTAAGCTTCGTGTTATATCCATCAATATGTATCGGATTTTGTTCCTTCTGTATGATTACGCTCTGAAATCCTGTGATTATGTTGTCACAAATAAGTGTTATGATTTAAGGATTCATACATTCTGCCTCTCAGATATAGGTTGAATTTTAATCATAAAATAAAATGTTTGAATAATTGAATAAGACAGAAATGCATGCCTTCTATCACCCACTTAAACTGTCCATCCTTTGCTCCTGTCCTTCACCCCAGGTTCTTCTGGGTTTTTGCTGACCTCACTGGCTGCTTCTCAGCTTTGAGTGTTTTGTCTCCTGACTTCTCTGGCTCTGCAGGGTGTCTAACTGTCGGCTGTCTCACGGCTACATCCAAACCATTATCAGATCTGCCCTGAAAGACCTCCTAAACTCCTCCATGTCCTTCCTTCAAACTCCCACACATGGTCCCTCCACTCTTCAACCAAAGCAGAGAATTATCTTTAAACATAAATGGGATTGTGCTATTTCTTTGCTTAAATCTTTATTGTGACTCTCTGTTGCAGAAAGAATAAAATTCAGAGCTCTTTGCAAGGCTCTGCATTAAGGGTTCCCTATCATTGCCTGCCTCTCTTCTCTTCATTCAATAGATGGTGGCCATGCTTTTCTCAGTTCCTCAAAAATGCTAAATCTGTGTCATGTAAGTATAGACATTCTTTCCACGATTCTTCAGCTGACTGGTTCTCTTCCTCTTCTTTTGTTGTTGTTTTATATGCAATTAATTCAAATACGTTTTTTCCTGATAACCTATTTAAAAGGTCCCCCAATATTATTCTCAATATTAATCCATACTGTGATTCCTTCAAAAACATACTAAAATCTGCCCTAATATTTTACTTTGGTCAACTTGCTTATATTTTCTCTTTCTTCTCCACTTGAATATAAGCTCCATGAAGGCCAGGCCTTTCAATGTGATTTGGTACAGGATCACCAGTGCCAACAATGAGCTGCATTACCACCTCAAACTTTTAACAGAATTCATGTTCTGTTCCATAGTCCTAACATGGACTTATAAGTTTGAATTGACTCTGAATTCGTGGTGGCTAAACTCCTTGTATTCTGTTGACACAACCATCAAAAGGTATCTGCTCCAAATCTGCATATTAATCATCAGTAGATGTTTTTTGCTTTATTTCTACTGTATGTTGTGACTCACTCTCACTAGATAAGGTAATGAAATATCAAGTGTGGTTTAGACCAAGGTCATACTTTTATGAAGTACATGCATAAAGTGAACTTACAACTGTCAGAGAAAAGACAGAGCTGGATAGTCACTAAAGCATAAATAAAGATTTTATTCAGGACTATTGCAGTAGAGGAAGAGGGACCTCAGTAGAAAGCCAGGTGCAATTCTGAACACAGGATGGACAAGTGGGAATTTACAGCCAAGGCACAAGGAGGAGGTCAGATGATAGAATTACCAAGAGGAAACATCAGGGAAAGAGGGATTCTGTCTAAACTGAACTAAAAGGCTCTTTGCTGTGAAGATAATCAGACATCACCTGGGGGATGGTGAAAGATGAGGAAACCAACCAAATATCAAGGGTGGGGAATTCTGATTAAACTGTGAGTGCTTTGCAGTGTTCTTGATAAAAGCAGACTTTTGTTAAGGCAGAGCACAGATGAGTCTAGGAGAACCTTCAAGGGCCTGATTAAAGTTCGATCAACAAAGGATCATTGTCACAACATATTCTTCTCTTCGATGTGATGAGAAAAATGTTGTATATCTGGCATATAAGAAGTCTCAGTCTTTCTGAGTGGTTAATTTCATTTATGCGATTAAAGAATCTGGAAATTTATAATGACCAATAATCTGCTGAATTATTTTACTTTCAACAATCATACAAGCCTTAACAAACTCTTAGCTGCAGGTGGAACAGAGCAGTAAGAACCCCCAGGAAGGATGCCAGGATTCTTTCTTTCAGGAATGTTCTATTTGCTTCAAGAGAAAATAAGGGCACTTCAGCATATGAGCATCTAAAAGCAGGGTCTCCAAAAGCAACCAAAGTATATCTTAAGCAACTGTCTATGTGTAATGTCTGCTCAAGTTCTAAGGTGTAGGTGGCATTCAACTCCATACTGGTCATCAAAGAGAGTGTAGTTTCCTGACTGAAGTTTCCTGTCATTTCCAACAGGCTTGTTCTCATTGCCAAGAAATTAAGTGTTTGATTAAAAGTATTTTATACTTTTATATAGAAAGTGTTTTAGTTACGGATGAAATTTAAAATGGGCAAAAAAATAAGACACACGTAACTGTTCATCACTGGAGGACAACTCTTGTTTAAGCAAGATGTTAGGAGAATCTGATCACATCACCATATTACCACATTAGAGCTAGATCTTATACAGATCATCTAATCAGGGGAACATTCTTTGTTTTACTATATTTTCATAAAATATGTCTACTTTTCTTTAGTTTGTGCTATATTTAAGAAGGCATGAGCTTTTTTGCATAAAGTTGTGTGAGTGGATCAACTTGACCAGAACCTGCATTTTTCAAAAGTGCCCAATGAGATGTGCAAATTGGAAGCACCCACACTTCCTCTTGAAAAGATTTCCTCTTTTCTTCCTGTTTCATACTATTCACCTCACCTCCAAGTTATCATGCATTATATACTGACAATGCTAGAATCATGTTGTCTTCTCTTTATCTGAACTACATGAAAGCAATTTGGGTTTTTGTTACACAATTATTCCTGTTTTCTTCAATATGAATCTTGAGATAGCCCAGTAAGTCCAAACTATAGAATTCATAAGGTTTCCCCCAATTTTTCAAGAGCTCAGTTTTCCATTTCACCAAATGGTCTCGCAACTGGCGAAAGAGACTCCCTTCTCATTCTCATCCTCTTCCTGTGTTCCACAATCTCTCAACTCAATGCTCTCTCAACTCTCCTCCAAATGCAGCTCATCAGATATCTGAAGATCATCTTGAAAGTGACCTTGGATTTCAACCTTTTTATTTTTCTAGGTTGAACCCAAAGAAACCACATACTTTGCAGGTCAAATGTGGTTGAATATCAGCAGTCTTTTATACTTCAAGCTTACAAACGAGAAAGCCAAGACTCAGAAGACTTAAATGACTTGCCCAAAAATCACATCTTAGGATAAACCAGCCAGGAACCTGATTTTCCATATATGTTTTCTTCTAGTTGGCTGCTTGAAACCTCTGTACTACTTGACTCTCACTCCCAAAGGGCACTGAGTTGGGGACTCCAGGTAAGGGAGCTAATTACTCCATCCATAAAACACTTGCCCTGTTCATGATGGAGAGATTAAAACAAAACAAAACAAAACAAACAAACAAACAAAAAACAGACTTCATAACATTTTAGTACTTCAGAAGATACAGTAAAATTAGCTACATATCCCTTCACTCCAGTGGGCAAGGCAGTGATGAACCGTTACTTCCCGGTACCTCCCCCTTCAAATACCATCCGCAAGAGGTAAATTTCAAAACCGGTGACTCCAACAGCCACTTTTGTATCTCCCACAAGATAGTGTTTCACAAAGGTTTGCTGAATATAATGGAATTGAGTGAAATGTGAAACCCCCAGTTCCTACGGATTTTTGTCAAACACATTCTCCCTGGTTGTATTTCTCTGTTCTCAAGGTCTCAGGTTTCTGCCCTCACTATTCTTGCATGTTATTTCACTGTTGCCGCAAATTTAGTGCTAAAACTATTTTTGGTTCATAAGGTCACGGTTTAAAATTAAAATTAAAAAAAGTCAGAGGTTCTCTGTTTTGTGAGAATTCTTTCTTTCCATAATAAAAAAAAAAAAAGAACTCATTAAACTAAAAATATATGTTAAAGAAATTAATTTTATCCCTGACTAGACATTTGGAAATCCTATTCTCTGATTATAAGAAGGGCCATTAAATATTTGTTGGCTCGCCTCATTCAAATCAATTGTTTCCAGTGAATTCAGTAAAGAAAGTCACTGAAATAAACCATCAACTCAAATATGCAAGACTAAACTGCCATTTATCAGTTAATAACCTAGATTCCCCCAATCAATGTCCATATATGTTAAGAAGTAATCATTTTGGTAAATTAATTAATATTGAGTAGTTTCATAATGTCCTTGTTGAAAAATCCAGCGTTAGGCATTTTCCCCTTCCACTTCTAAGTTTTATATGTTTCTCCTGATAGGTTTGTTTTGTACTTAGAAGAGGCTTCTACATCAAAATACAAAATACTTGCACCAAATCTTTCAAAAAATTTTAAATATGGTTCACCAAAAGATGAGTATATTTAAGGATTGGTTTTAACTTTTTGATTGCAATGAAAAGTGCCTTCATATATACTAATGTCTATTATAATTGCACACCCAAAATATTAACCTATTCAATGTGTGCTGTGTACTAGGTAATTAGGACATTTCACCCAAAGCAATGATATTAACTATGGTTGACAGTAAGGGACTAATGAGATAGAAGAAATGAAAATGTAGAGAAAATTATAGGAAAACATCTTGTAATGCAGTGATCAGTGATAGAAATACAGAACATATGTACTTGACATAACCCAAAACAAGTCAGAGGAATTACAAATCTCCTTCTAATTGTATGTGATACTGATTGAAAGCATATATGAAAAAA
The DNA here is from genome assembly GCF_048773025.1 of Camelus bactrianus. Classification (NCBI taxonomy): domain Eukaryota; kingdom Metazoa; phylum Chordata; class Mammalia; order Artiodactyla; family Camelidae; genus Camelus; species Camelus bactrianus. Next base: position 17,681,354 of record NC_133567.1, on the reverse strand, counting down.
CAAATCATCAACTAAAATCATGTATGTGTTAAATAACCAGCCTGCAGATTGAAAACTGCAAACATCTTTGGTTCCCCTGAGTTTTCTTTCCTTCAACAGTTTCAGTAAATTTAATGACACAAGTGAAACCTTGTGGCAGTCACAAAACTACAGAGCTTAAAGATGATCTTTGGATATTTTATGTTCCTTTTAGGATATGTGCAATATTGTGCACACACACACACACACATACACACACACACACAAACAAATACCTGGTGAACACATCCGTCAGTTGGGGCCAGTTTGCAGTTTGATGGTAGTATTTTTATTTATTCAACTTTTTCTTTTCTTTTCCTTTTTTTTATTTCAACCAGGGTCAAATGCTGTCCTTCAGATCTGCTACAATCAGGTGCTCTCTGTAGAGCTTTTCCTTTGTTCTTCAGGAGGGGATGCATTCACTACCCTGATGTATACCTTTTGATGATCAGAAAAATGTGGGTGTTCCTTAAGGGCTACTGATCTAGGTGCCTCCATTGCTCAAAATAGATCAAGGGAGGCTTTCTCCAAAAATCCAGAATCACATCACAAAGAAAACCAAGAAGATTAAAAGTTTTACTATTAAATTACACTCTAACCACTAAGTAAAACCTCTACCTCTTATAATTTTTTGGTAGAAATACCAGGGAAAGTAGGAACATTAAAATGCTAAATTCAATAACTCATTCTCCTGAAAAATAAATAAATGATCATAATTCTTTAAATTCAGTAATGAAGCTTATATCTGCCAGAATCAGAAATACATTTCAGAATTAACTTACTGATATTGCTAGGAGTTATAATGCTGGAGTCTGTTGAAGCATCAGGATTTTAGAATAGAAAGTGAAAATACTTATCTGTTTGGATTACAGTTGCATCAGTTGAGAAAAGGGATAAATAACTGAATCAATAAGTAAACAGGAGGGAACTGTGCATCTTAAAGGCTAAATGTTACAAGTTTTTTTTTTTTAATAATTGGACATTGGCAAAAGAGGTGTATTGCTTGTAGAAACACAGTTTTGATAAATGTAATAACCTGACACATCTCCTTACTGTGATGATGATGATGATGATGGCAAAACCAAAAATAATTCAGTGCAGCAAAATCATAAATTAATGCCACTTTCAATAAAGAAGATTGGAAGTTTAACAGGCGTATGTTAATTTTTTACAAACTGTCTTCACCGTAGTCAGGATTTCAGAATAATGCATTCTATCAGAAAACAAGCTGAATGGCGTTCTGAGTCTTGCAGCCTGTTCTCGCATTCTCTGATATCCAGTTACTTATTTTTGCCATATGCACAACTGAGATAAAATTACTCAACATTCTACCTAGAGGTCAAAAGTCACCCCCTCCTTGTTCTTCTGAGGATGGAGACAGACATTCAACTCCTATTTTGATATTCTATTATCTGTAACATGAAGAGAATCAAATTTGTGCAATGAAAAATAAAATTAGGAGATTGTGAAAAGGGACGATGGCCTTGAAAATGTTTGGTGGTGTTTGGAAGAAAATACCAAAAGTGAACCTAAATTGTGGTTATTAATGACCCCCCCCCAAAAAAAATCACTGTACAGAGTTTGAAGAATTGGGAATTATGTGGTGGATCATGGATCAAGTCACCTGCCAGATGTAAAGCTGTTGCAAATTAACTGAAGGGGAGAAAGGAATTGAAGAGGAGACAGGAACATCACAAAGAGCTTTTAGTCACAGCGTAATATTTATGGTTCTTTTAGGCAGGGCAAGATTAGTCAAACTTGTCTAAATTGGATTCAAAGTGATACCATGTGGCCTGGATTCTGGATCCACAAAGCCTTAACACTGTTTTACTGAAATAATTGTCTTGAAAGTAAGCAACATACTGCTTTTTTATGTGCTGTTGAAATTTATACAACGTGAAGGTAATCTTTGAAAGAGTAAGGATAAAGGTGAAATGAAAGATCCTAAAAATCAATTAACTGATCAAATTGCTTATCCTCTTTTACTGTTTTATCCCAATAATTATCTATAACCGACAAAGAAATCTAATGGAGTGAAGATTTTGAATTTAACTTTTATAAACAAGTAGAGGGTCTTTGACTGTGACGCTTTAACTGTCATATCCTTGACAATTACTGCTGCTGAAAATTCAATCTCTTTTCATGTTTTGTTTTAAATTGACGTATAGTCGGTTGACAATGTTGTGTTAATTTCTCGTGTACAGCATAGTGATTCAGTTATACATGTATATATCCCTTTTTGTACCCTTTTTCATTATAGGATATTATGAGGCATTGAATATAATTCCCTGAGCTATACAGTAAGGCCTTGCTGTTTAGCTATTCCATATACAGTAGTTAGTATCTGCAAATATCTGCAAAAATCTCATGGTTTTTAATACTCAAGTTAAGGACACACTCCTTATGCAAACTCAGCAGTAGAATGAAAGACAGTAAAAAATTAACTTAAAGAGTATTATTTATTTCAAATACACTGTTAAAAGTCTATTATATTGTGTGCTTATGTATATATAATATATTACATCATTTATTTACAATCACCAAATTTGAGTGAGCACAGTTTTAAGAAATACAATATTCAAATATTGTTTTCTCTCATAAAATGTCAATTTACTGCTCTCTTATGATTTGGTTCAGGCTATGTCACTGTAAACCAACTTTTTTAACAATGACTTACAACGTAGCAAATGAAATATGTTTAAATAAGAAGTAAAGCAACATCATATATGTGATAAGGAAAAATTAAATGTTCTTGAGCAAATGAATACACCTAAGTTGATTTCAACCGGAAGTATTTTGATAGCCCTGAAAATCAGGTTAATTTCTGGAAGGATTATTACCACCCGTCTGGATGTTTCACATACTTGTATTGAATGCCCTTTGTAATATCAGAACTGGATGATATATATTATATTGAATACTTTACACCCACTGCAGAGAAAGAACCCCCACTATTCAGCAGGAAGTTGGCTATATGTTAACTAATCCCTAAGTGACTCTATTTTTTTTCCTTTTTTTTTTTTTTAACATTTTTTATTGATTTATAATCATTTTACAATGTTGTGTCAAATTCCAGTGTTCAGCACAATTTTTCAGTCATTCATGGACATATACACACTCATTGTCACATTTTTTTCTCTATGAGTTATCATAACATTTTGTGTATATTTCCCTGTGCTATACAGTGTAATCTTGTTTATCTATTCTACAATTTTGAAATCCCAGTCTATCCCTTCCCACCCTCCACCCCCCTGGTAACCACAAGTCTGTATTCTCTGTGAGCCTAAGAGACTCTTGATCAGAATGGAGCTTCACCAAATGGGAGAGGCCATTGCCTGCTTTTTCTAAGAGGGCCTGGCTGCATAGCTCTATTTTTAGAGAACTCTATAGGAAACCAGGCTATGCATATAATAAATGTCCAGTGTTGCTAGCCAGCTTGTTGAAACATCAAACTATAAAACTTTAAAATCCAGCTAAGATACTTTTAAGGTATATCTTGTGAAAGAATTATTTTTCTTTAAGAAAGTTGTTAGTAGGCATTCCACGTTATTAGAACACAACATAAATGAGTCACAGTAAGTCACAGGACTGGAGGCTATGGAGATATGAAAAAGAATATTGAACTCCATATAAGGTTAAATTCAAAGGGCTGAATCAATATAGCAGTTCACTAAAATCCAACTTATTATATAAAATACAATATAAGATACAAAATAGTAACCAAGATGTTATGTATGATATGAAATATGACTAATTGTTATTTTCTCCTCATCGTCTACTTTCTTCTTCTCTTTGTTATTTGCCAACTTCCCTTAAAATCTATGGTCTTTCAGATAAATATTTTTAGTACCCTATCTTCAGTCTCAAAATTAACCTAATGGATTTTTCTTAAGATACTTTGGCTATTTCACTGTAAGCGCTGTGTTTTTTTCTCACTCTGTTCTTTATGAGTATTTTTGCTTCTAGAACGTGTTTACTTTGTATGTTTACCCTGGTGGGTCTCAAATTTTTGCATGCTATTCTTAACATGCAAAAAGGACCTTAAAAACCACCTCTTCAGGGGCCTCAGATTTATTTCATTATTTCATTGTGGTAGGATGGCTCTTAGGGGATATTTTTTAAGTTCACCAGTTGATTCTAATGTTCAGCCGGAATTACAAACCACTCACCACCAAATCCTACACACTCTTGAAGATCCAGGACAATAAAACCTCCAGGTTACGTTACCTTCCATGATCACACCTTTTGGAGGGAAGATCCTTTTCTTCCAACCAATAGCATTTATGGTCGATCTCCTTCTACAGTTCTCAGTACACACTATTTTAGATTTTTGGTTTTTGTAAACATGTTATATTGTCTTATTTTCCCTGCTTTCATTTTAAAGTCTTCTGTTCAGAGATTGCATTTTATACCTTTTTGGTTAATGCTATGTAATGTATGCTTTAGATGAAAGTAAAGGGTTTTTTCTTTTTTTTTTTTAATCAGTGTAATTAACTAATGCATTATCCACAATTAAATATTTTCTAGGTCCCATAAAAGTAAACACTCTTGTACTATGATCTTTAAATGTAATTTGTCATGAATTATTAATCAAATAAGGAGTGAACTCTTAAATACATATGCAAAAGTAAATATTAAGAGATGTGTGTATTCGTATGAAAGCTTAACAATAAGAAAAAATTTTTCAAAAAAGAAGAAACATCTCCAAGCCAATATATCTTTTCATTCTATAAAAAAACAAGCAAGATTAAAAAAGGTATGCCAGGTCTTTATCCTTTTAAGGGTATACACATAGTTTTGTTTCTCTCCGAATTCTCCATTCCTTGAATAGTCCTTGGGCTAAAATTCCATGGGTTTGAAAAATTAAATAATGAATCTATTTTTTTGTCCCCTAGGAACAAACATATTTAAGATACTGAATTACAGATTCACAGTCGAAGCAAATGTAATTTTCTATTGCAGGAATTAGGGGATGGTAAGAGAAAACACAGTCCTAGAGATTATAACAACTTTTCCCCTAAACAGCAGCTCCAGCAATCTGGGCAACTATTTGTATAAAGCAGCTTAAGTACAGTCTTTTTGGTTAAACGACTTGACCGTTGGACTATATTTTCCTTTCAAGATAATAAATTTTAACAGACCAGCTATGATTTAGGGAATAGAATTATCCGGAAAATAAGATACAAACTCAACTTCAACCTATACTATGGGCCACACACTTTGTTAAAGTGCTTTCTTGATGGAGGTAGAGTAGGTTTTACTCCGTGCTTATTCTGAGTTGCTGCTATGGTAACTGTGTGTGTCTTGTAAACCTGTAAACAATTGTGTAAGATGGTTAAATAGAGCACATGTTTATAGCTGTACTAGTTCAGTTCAAATGTATACACACTTCATTTCTAATATTCTCTTTACAAAGAAATATTTATGCATTTCAGATGGATCCTCAGAACCTTCTCCCAAGATTATGGCTATTTGTGTGTGGGTACATGGTATGTAATTGGGGGAAAGTAACTTTTCTTTCCATTTCCCAAAACACAAAATGAGATGATTATAATACAGACAACTAGAATCCACGGTTCATCCATATAATTATTATGAGTAGTCTATGAAAACATGCCAAGAGCTTTTCTAAGAATTAGGCCCTCAGGTATAAAGATTAGCATGGTTAAATTGACTGTTGGTGATTTGAACAACCTCTCAAAGCTCTGCATAAAATCCATTGACAATGAAAATTTTCATTAAAAAAATGTGCTGCCATGGGCAATCCATTCTAACCAATTTATAGTCTCTATTTTTATAGGAGTTTAGAAGAAAATGCTTTTAAATCAGCCAAACAAAACTCCCTGAATTTGTTATAGATTAATACATGATGACTTTGCCACCATAAAAAGGGAAATAAATTATAGGAAGTCAGAAGGCATACACCTACCACACGTATTGAGCTCTGCATGCGAGTGTGAATTGGGGAATGAAGTTTTCATGGTGTCCCTTGTGCTAAATCCCTGAATAAGACAGTGGAAAGTAGGGCCAGGGTTATTGTTGTCTAAGAACTTCCATTCCCCAGGAAAATTTAACCTACAAAAAGCCCTTGTAAGACCAATGCTAATTGTTTGTAGCAATGTTACAGTCACCTTAGATACTCATATGTTTAAAATGACATACAGCAGTAGTAACTATATGTGGATTCTCTCACTCATTCAATCAGCATCTTTTCTAACGAGCAATATATAACCATTGTCACATTTAGGGTCCCCTATGGAACTGAGAAAGTACTGTTTACCAAAGGATGCCCTAAATCTAGTGATATAATTGTAACTACATCCTCTAGTGGTTTAAAATCTTAAAGAAGATCTTGCGAACTGTCCCATGTCAGAAATCAAGGGTTTGTAATTACCTTAAATGGTATAATAATGTAACAAACATTAAAAAAGGTCATACCTGTAAACATCTCAGATTAATATAATCAAAATAATAAGCCACAGACTTTTTATAAAGAATAATTTATGCCAGGGAAAAAGATTTTGTTTCTATAGAGTTATAAGATTAGCAGATGAATCTAAATACAATAGCATATATATCTTTAAATGAACAAAACATTCAAAACTATATTTCACAAAAGTTTAACTGTGAAATTAATTCAAAAGGCCAGCCAGCAATACGAAGGTTTTCACATGGACTGAAAACAAAGGCTAAAAAACAGTTCCCATAGGCAATAATTTTTCTTCTGGAAGAGCATTACCTGCCATTAAAAAAAAAAGGAAAGAAAATTTAACTTCTGTTTTAAGGCTTTATGTCTGTTAACCATGCACTAAGGTAATTTGAGGGAATTTGGGAGAATATAAAAGGAGTCGAGAAAGTACACCACCATACTTGAGGAGATAGAGTTTGGATCCCCCATTGTCCCATGGCCTCTTACACACAAGATGAGAACTTCCTCCCTCAGCACACTGGATGGAGAAGCAACATACATTCTGCAAATCAAAAGGAAATGTATAGAAATGTATAACATCCCGGCAGTCAGTATTTCTCAGTTCCATTATTATAATAGATTTGATACGTTTAACAAATATCTACTGATATGTGCTAGGTCTAGTTCTGAACACTGGAAATAAAGCAGTAGATAAGGCATATACCTCCCCTCCTGCTTGTGGAGTTTATAGTCTTAAAAAAAATACTGAGACAAAAACAAAAATCTAAACTCTAAATTGATGAGCTAATGAGACAGATATCAGACAGCCTGTATGAAATGGCATTTCAGAACCAAAAAAGCAACTATTCACTCAAATATAAAATGTGAACCGTTCACTCAATAGTATTAGAAATAATACTGCATAATTCTGCATTTATGCAGAATTTTACATTTCTGCAACTCAAATAAATTTGGCACCAATTATCAACAATAAAGTAAACACAGAAGAAGCACATGGAACCTTGAAAATATTAATGACTGGTGTATTCAACTTTGGTTCAACCAGCATTTCTCGTGTATGTATCAGACTCTGGGCTGAGAACTAGCCACAAAGCATAATGATTACCACATAGTATCTGCTATTAAAAATAATGTAAAAGGCTGGGTCAGTCCCTCAAGAGAGAAACTTACTCAGTAGTGTCATAGTTTCCCAGAAATTCCTTGGGTTCAGAGACTCCAGTTAATCTCCAAAATCTGGGGATAACTTAGCTCAGACTTAGCGAGGTGCTTTGCTTGAGGGTGTCTCAAAAATTTGCAGTCAAGGTGTCAGACAGGAGTCTCATCTGAAGGTCCAAGTGATGAAGGATCTCCTTCCAAGCTCCCAAGGCTGTTGGCAAAATTCAGCTTCCCCCCAGCTGTTGGTCAGAGGCCTTCCTCAGTTCCTCACCATGTAAGCATTTCCAAATTGCAGGTTGCTTTCCTTGTTTTTTTTATTTCTAGTAATTAGATTTCTAAACAACTTTTTTCTTTTTCTAAATGTTCATTTCACTTTCAAGAAACAAGGAAAATAGCGCCCAATTACACTGCAACAAATGTGTCCCAAGAGAGCTGGACACTTGTGGTCTGGCCAGACTTATATCCTAAGGTAGTTTCTTATGTCCTTAACAAAAATAAAGGAAGAATATGAAGGAAAAAGGAAAACTTTATGTTAGGGGCTAAATTTTGTTTCATTTTTTAAAAATCTGGACACAATGGATGTTAATGAATGAAGTTGAGGATTAATACAATGGAAATGAAGAATGAAGCCAGAGTAATTTTTTCCTTAACCTTGTATCAAACCATGTCACTGATTTTCCTTTACCCTTTTGTAACATCTGACAACCCTGAGAATTAAACTTATCAGTTCTCCATGCTCTGCATAGCCCCTGACTGATGTGGCTCCCCCTTGATGTTAAACCTATTTCCTGATTCACCCCAACACATACCTGTCTGTCCCAGTTCACAGGAGCTATCTTTAAGTCTTCCTGACCTGCAGAAATTTTCCAACCTTGGGTATATTTACATTTACCTTTGCCTGAAAGAGTTTCCTTTATATTTCATCTGGTGGCTCGATCCCAATTTGCTGTGTTCTTACTAATAATTCCCAGTTACCTGCTTCTTTGAGATTTGCACTCAGCCAAATAGGAAATGTCAAACAGCAGGCTTTTCTCCCCTAGCTGCCCCTCTCTTCCAGACCTGAACCAATGACCTAGTGACCCTAGGATACAACTGGCTTCATTGTAGGTGTGCATCATTCCTTCATAGTGGGCATTTCTTTTATAATTATTTATTCATTTTCTTTCTTGTCTTGTCTACTCTCATTTGCCTGACAGCTCTCCAAGGAAGGAAATACGAACCATATCTTTCTCTTTTTTTTTGAATGTCTAGAAAGTCTAATTTTATTTTTTAATTTGTTTTTACTAAAGTATAGTCAGTTTACAATGCTGTGTCTATTTCTGTGTACAGCATAATGTTTCATGCATATACATATATGTATTCATTTTCATATTCTTTTTCATTATAGGTTACTGCAAGATATTGAATATAATTCCTTGTGCTATACAGAAGACATTTATTTTTGTCTATTGTATACATAGTAGTTCATATTTGTAAATCTCAAACTCCCAATTTACCCTTTCCTGTCCCCTTTCTTTCCTGGTAACCATAAGTTTGTTTATTATGTCTGTAAGTCTGTTTCTATTTTGAAGATAAGTTCATTAGTGTCTTCTTTTTTCTTTTCTTTTCTTTTCTTTTTTTTTTTAGGTTCCACATATGAGGAACCATATCTTTCTTAATCACTGTTGAAACTACAAGGACTGGTGAAGTGTCTAGTTCATGGTAAGCTTTCAATAAATATATTCTGTTTGTAATAAGAATGACAAATTAATTACTTAATTGACCAGAACTAAAGTGGTTTCTTTGGGCCCTGGTTAAATTCAAACCATGGCATGTCTTGTCTGTCTTGGATCCCTTGGGTCTAGAGATAGAATGTGTCTTCGTTTGCACAGAAAGAGTCCCAGTTTATACCAGGGTCCCATTGTAGCTATGAATAGCTTTCCACTTTATTCTCAGAAGTATTCTGATTTAAATGATAAATTGAATGGTCATTTATGTCTCTGGAAACTTCTCTCTCCTTACCTTTATTTTTAAATATCTTTTTCTTTATGATTTTGTTACCACTTTTGGACGAGCAAAATTTTCTCACTTACATAGAGTGCAATAAGACCTTGAGCAGTCCCCTTCAATTTCTTTGTTTACATTTATCATTTTAAAAAGACATTAGTCATGACAATAATCACTGTCATTATTGGATAATGAAACAAGGAACATACAAAATCTGATATTAGGTGTTTAAATGATACTTTCCTGTCCATGGATGACCATGTGGACCAAGCTACCATTAGTTTATCAAATATATATTATTTTCCCCATTACATTTAGGATATATATCAGAAGAGAACTTGGAAAAAAATGTACACATGCAGTATGATTTTTAAAACTTAATTATTTCCAGATTAGTCACCTATCTTGGTGAGCAAGCATTAAAATGTATATAAATTGTACTTTTAAAATTTAATGAAATACATTAAATTTGTGGATTTAAATTAGAAATAAATTACTCCTTTCAATGTATATTTCTAACCTGGGTTACAAACATTCATAAAAATAATTTAAAAGTAATGATTATAACTTTTAGTTACTTTAGCTTTTTCTTTCTTCTTGAGGAACAAAAAGAGAGTATTTATGTCAATATGATCTGAAAATGAAAATTCTAATGTTATGTTACCAATAAGGAATAGTTTGGGTACATGTGCCTAAAAATATTAACACTAAATGATATTTGCTTATCTCCATTTGATCATCAAAGCAAAGGAAATTCAAAAAAAAATATGACAAGGAAATTAGGAAGTGAAATAAGTTCCCTAACCACAGTTTAAAAAGTATTTGAGTTAGAAAGCCAGAGTGCTTCCTTTTGAAGCCCAGCTACTCAAATTCATTGAAAGGAATGTTTTTCATTGAGGTCACTGCAGCCCAATAACATTGACATTCTTTATTACAAAACTAGCCAGCAGAAAAAAAAAAAAAACTTTAGGTTTCTAGCTAAATACATAAAGGTATAGGAGAAGTGAGTCACATGCCAAAATAACTCTTGAAAAAAATGAGACTTTGCATAATGCCACCTTCAACAAGGGCCATTTTACTAAAAATTATTAAAAAAGTTCAAGTGGAGAAGAAGGTCAATGGATCAGAGTGTGGACTTTCGGTGGCCTCAAAATCTACAATTAATCAGACTCTTCTTTCCTCAATATTGCAAGCAGGAATGATGCTAGAAAATAAGGAAGTGTTTGACTAGGGCGAATGATAGAGAGGAACATTATCTGTATCTTCCAGAAGCCCTAAAACATCTGGAATTGTTCAGTTTAGTTCACATGGGCAATAAAATGGAAAATCTGGTGGATAGCAATTTAGTGGCTTCCCACTTCATTGTGCACTCTTTGTTTTTCTGCAATACATTTGATATGTGTTTTTATTTTTGAATGCAAAATGATGTTCATTATATAAATGAAATGAGCCAGTTGGTGACTATGGTGACATTGTTTCTACAACCTGCCAAAAATTAGCTGAACAACTGCCATGAGTGATGATGGGGAACTAAGTCCTTGCATATGCTGAAAAAAAATATAAAAAATAAATTCCATGTGTATTGCATGTCCTTCAATTCACAGCTGGTTAAGCCATTAAAAGTACTGCATTTTTTCCAATTTGCTTCACACTGAATGGAATTTATTATTCTATTTGGAAAATTAACATCCATACCCCTTTATTATTCAGACGCTAATGATCTTCTTTCTAATTCCCAGCATTGTAACAACAACTCTTTCCTTCTCTAGCCTTCACTTTTATACCAATTTGTTCATTATTTTTTATTAAGTCAAATAGGGCTGGAGAAGTACAGAAATGGTGATAAAAGAATTCTGTGGCATAAGAGTTTGGCAGGTAGGTAAGCCACAGATGCATGGATTGATGGCTCAATGAAAATGATAGCTAGGTATCGACAGATGATAGATAGATACATAGATTGATAGATATATAGATAAATGATAGAGAAGAGAATGAGAAAGAGAGAAAAAAAGATTTCACATACACAAGTTTACTAGATATGCTAATTTCATCAATGAGATCTTTGCTAGGGCCGAGGACCCGTCCTTCCTTCCTGGTTCCTGTCACATGTTAGTTTCATAATTTTTAACTTTCAGTGCTTTATTTATATTTGACTATCTGGTTTTATTTACTAGTATCTTCCTGTCTCGTCATCACAAAGATGGTTTTACTTCCTATGCTCAACTTTACACCCGCTTATCAAAAGCTTCTCTGATAAGATCAAGGTTCAGACTCATTTAATTGCTCCTTATTTATAGCTGTATAACCTCAGAGAGGTTCACTTCTCTTCTCTGAGCGTCAGTGCCTTCATCTTACACATACAATTATAGGACTATGCTTATTTGCTTCACAAGAAGATTGTTAAGTACTGAGTAGATTGTAAATGTGAAAACTTGTGTAGTATAATTTATACTTAAAATTAAAGGAATTACTAAGGCTAAGACCATATACAAGGCATGTTATATATCAGGTCATTTTAGTCAGTTCAGTGAGTTATTCACATACATAACAGTTAAGTGAAAGGGTAAAATCATAATTTGGTTTGATTTCTTTTGTTTGCCAAACATAATTTTTCACATGTATTAAGACATGGGAATAAACTAATCAAGTACCCCTTAATGACTATGTGCTTGAAATGATCACTTTTCTACCAGTTTTGATAGAAAAAAATTATTTAAAGCATTCATATTAGAATCATAGTTTTGTTTCAATCCTGGGGTTATAATGAAATATGATTCTTTTTTTATATTAAAGGTTGTAATTATCTGCACAAAGCTGGAATATGGTGTATATAAGATTAATTTATAACAACATATATGTAAAACAAAACTGATTTTTGCAAAGAATCATGAATATATGAACAACACAAGTGAATAAATGCAAGTATTTATTCATTTAATCAAGCCCTAACATTTAAAAATGTGTTTTCCTAAAAAGATAAACCTCAGATGGATCACATGCTGTTCCGTTTGTATCTTTGAATATGAAAACCTTAAATCTGAACATACCATAATAGGATTCTGAATATGAAACAAGGGGGAATTAACTCGAATCTAATTTAATTTAATTTGATAACAAACAAAGGTTTTGAATATTACCCATCCATGAAAGAAAATAAGTAGTCATTTGGGAAACACAAGGAAAATGGACAACCTTAATGTTTTGAGACCCAAGATATTTGCATAGTTTTCGGGAGTATTTTGAGACTAACAGACACTTGCACATGTTGTTTATATTAAAAACAATTTCAATTGCCAATAAGAATGTTTATAATTCCCATACTCTCATAGGTAATGTAGAGTTTCTTGGAAGAAACAGAAATAATCATTCTAGATTTTTAATAATTACAAAAGCCATAGGATGCAGCCTACTTTTCTCAAAATTTTACTAAAAATATCCTTTCTAATGTATGTTCACACATATTGCTAAAACTAGAGAATTTGACACATTAGAAAGCTGTGTAATTTTGCTAATTCTTAGGAAAGCTAGAAGATTTTTACTATGATAGCTATTTATCTAGTAAATATATTAAATAGTAAAAACAAAGGAAGGCTGTGCAGAAACTAATATGATACTGAGATCAAATTAGTTCACAAATATGCTCTTCAGTTAAGAGAAGTTCCTCTTTGTATAGGTCTTGGTTATAAAGAAGGAGAAATAATATTTATGTCAAATGTTTTCCTGTAGCATGTTTGATGAATTAACTAATGCTATTTCTCTTTCATTCATTTTTTTTTCATTATTCCACAATCTCTTTTCACATTGTAAAAAAAAAAAATCAGAGTTTCTTGAGGTAAATACTATAACTAAACAAATGCCTACCAGTTTTCTCCATCACTAGAATATCAAAAAGTCTGCAAATTCCCTGGTATGTTGTTAAGGGATATTTGCCCTAATGGATTCAGAACCTCTCAAAGAATATTCATGGAATCAACTCTGGTTGCAAATTATCCTGATCAGTATAGTAGCCATGGTTCAGAATGATACTGTCTTTGAGGTTTTTGTGACACAGTAGGCAGACTGCTGTAATTTGGGCTGGTGAAATTTGGTGTAGCTCAATAAGAATGTAAATAGTTCCACTTAACAAGTTCATGTTGTTTTGCTTAAAATGTTTCAACGTTTGTCTTCATGCAAGAACTCAGCCCTGCGCCCCACCCCAAGAAAAATTCAAGGGACACAGAACTGAAATTGAATCTAGAGAATTCCAGTATTGTTAAATAATTTATCAAGGTGTATTTTTTGTCTCCAAACTAAAAAAGAAAAAAAAAAAAAAAAAGAAGAAGCTTATGAAAACTGAATAAGTTTATGGTTACTACTTTGGTACTTGAGTTCATGCCCCTGGGATGAACAACATGCTTTTGAGAAACAAAATGCAGAAATTTCAGAAAGAGGTGTACATGGAATAGGGCTGCATCTTAAAAGTTTGGCTGAGTCCTTCTCACTTGACAAAGTTTCCATTCACAGATGCTATAGTCTGCAATGCAGTACTTTTTAACCCAAAATAAGTGCAGTTTTGACAAATGCTCTTTCTAAAATGCTCCAGAATAGAGTAAATATGAGAAGCTTAATAATAGGCCTGGTTTTATCTAGACAGACAATTCCATTAATTTTAATATTTAATCATTCAAAAGTCTAGAAATGATGATATAAAAACATGATGACTATCAAAGTAATTTAGGGGAAAATGAATATCAGAAATAATGAATTAAACTTGCTAGTTCAGAAAAGTCCACACCTGTCTTGATTTAAATTATATACATGTGTGTGTATGTATACACACACACATATATAGTAATTTTAAATCAGTATATTACAACACATTGAAATCTGCTCTGATATCCAAGTATTTGAATATGAATTAGTACTAGACACTAAAATTCTAATTACTTATTTCTTAATTGCTATAGACAGTTTAAGTATTGCATCATTCATCAACTGAAATTCTTCTTTCAATTATTTCAAAACCAAATAAATAAAAGTAAGCAAATTTTCTAATTTGTACATTTTTAAATTTATACTTTCTAAACATAAATCTGAATTTTCTAAAATGTGAACTTATTAATTCACTGCAACACTTTGTCAAAAACTTTCTTTTAACTCTAATGGAAAACAAATGTTTTGGTAAATACTGGTTTTTAATGTTTCTCTGGGATTTTTTAAGCAAAAATGAAAAGACTTGGACTTTAAATGATCCAACATCTTCTTACTATACAAGGAAAGCAGAGAAACAGAGCAGCAAAATTACAAAACAGAGTCAGGATTGGAACTCTAAACTGTAGCTCAACATGAGATAGTTTATAAAAATGTGCATACATTCATTCCCTCCCTTCAAGAAGCCTATTTCTTCATCCCTTGTGTCTTTGTGAGCCTTCTGAGTGGCTTTGGCCAGTGTCATATTAGCAAATATGATGCTGATTGGAATGTGCTTTCCCATTGATGGGTGTCCTCTTATTGTTCTTGGAACCCCAAGAAGCCTGGGATATCTTGCATGATGATAAAAGACATACATCCCAGTTTTCCTTATCTTCGACCAACTGCCTATCAGACACCCCCATATGAGTGAGTATATTGTAGATCATTCAGCTACTAGTCAGTTTTCCACCTACTGTGAGCTAATTGCACACACAAGAGCCAGCCAAGCCAGTATGAATCAAATCATCTGGAAACAAATACCTAACAGACCAACAGAACCATGAGATAAATGATTGCTGTTTAAAGTTACTACATTTGGGTGGTGACATGTTACACAGCAAAAGCTAACTGACATAAATATACTTCTGACTTCAGTATTTAATCATTAAGATCTCACAAAACATCTTTACATAGGGATCCAAAATAGCAGATCTTCCTTGTACATCATGTTGCTAGAATTGAAGATAAAATGAGACTCTGTTGCTTAAAATTGGTTGAAGCTACTCTAAATTTATTGAAAGAAGTCCTCACATAGCACTGCTTAGGCAGATAACTATTACAAAATGTGATAAAAGACTATCCTTTATCAAACGTGTATAAGTTATAAGAATTTTAAAATTGCAAAAATAAGATGACTTAAAAAGTAAAAACAAAAAAATTAAGAAGAAAGCTTGATACTGGAAGCTGGTACACTTACATCTAATAGAGGAGGAAAAATAAACAGTGATGATAACACAAAATAGTCAACAACCACCACAAAAAGTGTAAGCCAATTTCAGAGGGAATCCAGAGAATCTAAAAGTGGTTGTATGTTAGAATAAAAACTTTATTAGCCAATTATCCATATTTTTAGGAGCAAACACAGCACTATTTAGTCTAATTAACTTTGCCTTAGGTAGATATTTAAGCTATCTTCAAGTCATTGGCATTTTATTAATAAAACTAAAAAGTCAATATGATAAAGCAGTCAATAAGATAAATTACTAAATGCATAAATATATCTACAATTGATACTAAACTACATGAGCACTAGTAGGGAACTATGAGGTACCTTAAGGACATATGATGCTTTGAGACAAAATATTTCACAGAGAGTTTAATCATCAGGGCTTCTAAACAGTTGGAGTTTTAAGTGCATTGGAATGCTAGGATAGTTTGATTAAATGGTAGCGAACAGATTCTGGTGCTCAGATTTGGAGAGACAAGGCATAACTACATGCCCTACCTTCACCACTTTGGGAATTAAGAATGTTAAAACACATATTTTTTCAGTAATGCATATTCAAAATTTAATCTTAAAATTTATGTGACCTTGATGCTAGCATTAGAATGAACACTGAAGAGTAATTATAAGTACAGTTTCCATTACTTACAGTGACATAATATACCATAGCTAGAAAACAGTATCTGCTTTTTATGTACTTAGTAAGGAAGCAGGACAGAGAAGAAACTTCAAACCAAATAGGTTAAAGGATTTTAACACTTCTAGTCTAGGTAGGGCTGATGCTCCAAGAAATGAAATATTTACCAAGATATTTGAAGCAATGCAAGTGACAAGCATGGAAAATAACAAAGTATGACATAAGCGAAGACAACTAGTGGGGAAGATTGGGTAGGACGGTGGCATGAAGGGAGAGTTGGAATTGTAGGAGGAGGAGAAGGAATAATATTTGCAAGGAATAATTTCTGATACATCCTTTGCGAATTTTGCATGCCAGTTAATTGCATTAACACCCCCTTAATTTTTCATGAACAAATTTTAAATGCTTAAAAAGTTAAACATATTCAGCCTGAAATGTGGTCATTTAAACTTGATTAGCATCATGAATTATGCAGTTAGGTGTTTTATGCAAAGGCAGTCGTTTTCCTGCTCTGGGGGAATTTTAAAGAAATGTTATTTTGACTCTGTATTCAAATGGACAAACATAGATTCTCTGATTTCCACCAGATTCTCTTTATTTCTTTTAGAGCATTTTCCCACTGACCATGAAGTATTATTCTAATAACCAACTCTTTTTGACTATTGTAAAATTAGGAAGAATATTTTGTGGAAGATTTCATTTCCAAAAGTGTAGTGTCAGAGCACGTTTTAGAAACTTTGTCAGCAAGCAGTCCTGAAAGTACAAGAATGTCTAGACACATAAGAATTAAGACAAAAATGTTAGTTTGTGTGTGTTGGCTTGTTTGCCTTGGCATTGGTTTTCTTGTTAGATGCCAGATAACCCAAACCAGAGTGATATCTTGACTTCAGCTGCGTAACTAAAGTTTCTATTATTTAAAAGAATTTCCAACAGCATCAGGACTGGATGTATGCATGTGTGCACACCTGCCCACATATGTGTGTAGTGTGCATATTAAAATATATTGTGTATATGTTTTAAGTAACTTCTTACTCTGATCACTTGAAATATTGATGATTCTTTAAGCTAAAAAAATTACCAATATTTAGAAAGAAGAAAGGGAAAAGAGAGAAAGAAAGTGAGAAAGAGTGAAGAGAGATAAGAGAGAAAGAAAAGGGGAAGAAAGAAAAAGAGAGAAAGAAAGAAAGAAAGAAAGAAAGAGAGAGAGAGAGAGAGAAAGAAAGAAAGAAAGAAAGAAAGAAAGAAAGAAAGAAAGAAAGAAAGAAAGAAAGAGAAAGAAAGAAAGAAAGAAAGAAAGAGAAAGAAAGAGAGGAAGGAAGGAAGGAAGGAAGGAAGGGAAAGAAAGGAAGGAAGGAAGAGAAAGAAAGGAAGGAAGGAAGAGAAAGAAAGGAAAGAGAAAGAAAGAAATTAAAGAGAAAGGGTAGATCAGAGAGTTAGAGAGTTACAGGTAAGAAGTATGGGGTAAGTTCAGAGTGAATTATGAATGTTTTAATTGTTTTGGTCCATAGGAAATTAAATCAGATTTTTTAAAGGACCCAATTTCACTCACTTTTGTGCTTTGATCCGCTGATTAACATTTGCAGCCATTAACTCACTTTCCTGATGGAGGCGACTGTCAGATTGTGCTGCCTCCAGAGCTGGGTGCACAGGTTCCAGCTGTGGATGCAGACAGATCAAAGCATATGATGGGCTCTCTACAATGCAGTCTATCTGGAATACTAATAATAGTCTGTACTACTTGTAAAGAATCAAGTCATTTTTCTCCACTCCTTCAAATAATCAGGGTTTCCTTGTACATGCTATTAATTGATTCAATATGCAGAAGGAATGTCTGAACTTTTCCCACGCCTTACACTTACTCGTTTTCTATTATATACATTAGTCTACCTCCAGAGGTTGTTTTAATTCAAGGCAGGTTTTTTTTTTTTCATAAAAATGGAATGGGTACTTATTATGTTTAGCTTTATATGCTATGCATTTCTTCTGGTTTATAATTGTGTGTATATGTCATCACCTACCCTGTTCAATTTTGAGGCTGCTTAACTTGCTTACAGTAGAATTTCATTCTCTACTTTGATAAATATTGAGATTTTATTATGGATTCTTTATAAAGATTGCTTGGCTCTATTAGACCCTTCTTAAGATTTTGAACACAGTAGTTCAAAGTCCTCACTAATGACTCATAAGAACTTTCAGGCTTGTCACAATATTAAAGGCTGAGGTCTTTTTGTTTATTTTGGGTGTGACAATTGCTGTTTGCTTTTATTTAACTCCTAATTTACCCTTTACGTGGCTATAGTTTATTCTCTTTTTGGGTAATTCCTGGAGATTTTTCGCCTAAGAAATAATTTCTGTTGTCTGACTCTTTTAGGATTGTGTTGTGTGAAAAATGTATCCTCAGTTGTGCTATTTCTAATATCTTTAGAAGATAAGAAGTTTAATGGGGCTAACTTTTAATTTCTCGTCAAATAAGCATTTATTAAACATGTAAGATGTACAAAAGCTGTGTGATTGAAGATGAAATGCATACAATAGAAAAGTATTTAAAAGCAGAATCTTTCCCTTCATATAGCTTGCAACCTGTTTTAAAGATGGAACAAAGGATTACCGTAAACTGTCTCTGCGATCGTTGTTTAATATGCACAGAACAGGTAGAATAGTCCCTTTTAAACTTTCTGTATACCGATGAATGAAAGACAAGTTTCTGCCTTGGATGTTATGAGCAACTGAGGTTTGTGGGGCTAATGAATTTATATGCTCTGAAAAATACAATGAGACAATCTTATTTTGCTATCAAAAAAGGCTTTGATTCATCCCCTACAAATTTTCCATGACTACTTTTAAGGTTCTTAGTTGCAGTGGGGAGGGTATAGCTGAGCAGTAGAACACGTGCTTAGCATGCATGAAGTCCTGGATTCAATCCCCAGTACCTCCATTAGAAAAATAATAATAAAATAAAATAAATAAACTTCATTAACTCTCCCGTCCAAAGATACAATCTCTCATGAACTCTAAATAAAGAAATGGCAAATACATAATCGTGTAATGTATATTAAATTAAGAGAGATTACTAATGCTCTGAAAAAATTTAAAAAAAAGAAAAAATGATTAAAGTTCTCTTAATTGAATGAAAGCATTTAACTCAATGTTATCTATTTGACTGGTATTTCACAAATGACATGGATGTAATTTTTTCCTTTTATAACAAATATGATCATAAGACAAAACCAGAAATAACTCAAAAAGTTTTCCTAAAATAATGTCAATTTGCTGAAAACTTACTTCATATCAAAATGCAATTCTACCTATGAGTGTTTTTTAAGAGTAAAGTAGTTAGACTGTATAATTCAAATTCTTTTCTTCACCATGCCCCATTTTCAGAAGGATGCACTGCAAATTTGCTGCTTGTGTAATTCAATGGTCAGAAAGAAAACTCAATGGTGAGAAAGAAAACAGCGAGCCAGCTTGCATGTTTCTCTGTTGGGCATCACAAGAACCATCTGAGAAAAACAAATGCAGGGTTGCTCACTCTGTGGCTAGGGTGTGGGAAAGGGAGTTAAGCCCGTTCTGCATAATTAAGCTTGACCATGGCATAAATAAGCACGAAGGAAAAGAATGTCTAAATCCCATGTTTTTTTCAAACTATTCAAATTAAAAAGTATATACCTGTAAATGCTGACCTAGCACATTTTTGCCAGTTAAAAATCTGAAGTATTAAGGAAATGGACATAAAAATGTTAAATAAGCATTTACCCTTTAATTCATAAGGAATGATTGAAAATGCATGATTGTTCTGAAGCTGACTGCATGGGAAATATATGAGAGTAATATTGGAATGTCTTTAGTATTATCTTTCCATCTGCAGCTACTTAAGAACAATACACATATTCATATGTTTCAAACAGTGGTATAGACTTTAAAAACACTGTTCCTTTTCATAAGAAATGCCATTTTTTCAGAGTTGAAAAAACTCCTCCACCCAAAGTAGTATACTTCTTGATCATAATTCAATACATGATGCCGTTAATATTTTAAAAGTTGCTAAGGTAATAAATCTTTGATTATTATACACAAAAGCCTATTACAGTATTAGCTTGGCTAATACATAATGGAAGAGATAATATATATCTAATCAAAGTCAAATCAAAATTAGTATCATAATACTCTTCTGAGACTCATTGGTTATGTATGTTAATATTATGTAATAGGTAATAAAATGGGTGTAGGGACAATGTACATGTTGGAAAGATCCTTGAAACATTGTGCATTATTAAAGCAGACAAATTTTATTCTTATTTTGTCTTGTAATAATGTAAAAATATTAAAAGACACTTAAAGCTGACAGGGTACAAATATTCTGATGAAAGCAGAAAGCATAAATAAAAATTCTGCACAAAATGTCATCTTCTATAACCAGATGTTGTCATAAATGTAGGACTCTAAAAATTACCCTATTCCAAGAGATATTAACAGAAAAATATTTGAAATTGCTAGCTTTTTGAAACCAAGTGCTCCATATTTTATTGCATATTCTCTGAAGTAATTATCTCTTGTGATATTTTTAAGAAAAAGATGATAACAAATGAGATAACTGAATGTGGAGATAGGTAGGTTTATAGATATTTGAAGAACTTTAATACTTTTCACAGTTGTATTTATTGTACATTTGGCATGTATCTGTCACAGTTCTATGTGTTTTACAATGTACAAAGCCATTTAATTCTCACCACAACTCTACAAGGTAGAATCTAATTTTATTCCCATTTTCCAGTTGAGCCAAGATTGCAAAGCCATTGCCAGCAGTAGAGCTAGCATTCATTTAAACACAGGCAGCCTGAACCCTGAGTTTCTGCTCTTAATACTAAGCTACCCAGAATACGGTTAATGGAATTATTATCAACCCCTATATGGAGATTTGGGGGGCTAAAGTATTTTGTCTGCTCCTTTTTATAGTTGGAAGGCTGACTTATCAAATTTGCTGATGACACACTGTTGACTAAATTGATAAAATAAAAATGTTCTTCAGTCGAACTTAACATTAATTACAATAGACACACTTACTAAGTTCTAATTGTGAAAAAATATGTAAGTCCTTTTTAGAAGATAATGGTGTAGGAGACCCCAGCTCCTCTTTCCCCCACAAAAGATCGACAATGAGACAGATATTCATAAAGTAAAACAGCTCTGGAAGAGCTTGGAGCCTACTTAAGAAACTACAGCAACACAGTAGAACAACAACAAAAAAATCCAGTAATAACTGCACAAGAAAAAGAAAGACAGATTTATTTTGTCTGCATTACCCCATCCCGCAAGCCAGCATTGCTCTGTGCTGAGAGGGAGTTCCCCAGTTAGAAAGAGTTACCCTCACCAGGAGGGGAAGAGTGGGGTGAGCACCCAGCTTTCCCACCTTTCTAGGGCATTGCACAGAGGTCCCACTTCAATTTCACATCACCTAGCCCAGCAGAGCTGAAACATACAGAGACACAGCTAGGAAGAAGGAAGAAAAGCAGGGCTACCAATAACATCCATGAGGCAGGAGCAATCACAATTTGTCCTACAGACACACCCAGCAGCTATGGTAGCACCACAGCTACCTGTGTGCCTGCCATTGCCACCTATGTTGCCCCTACACCACTAAATGCGTGTCTGCAACCAGGCCCTGCCACCACACAGGCGCCTGGGGCTCAATCCCTCAGCTAAAATGTGCATGCAACCAGCCCTGACCCCCCTGCTGCCAGCCCTGGTCCCTAGGTCCCATTTGACCTGGAGGCTCTTCTGAGGACCCCCAACAGCCCTCATAGACACAGAGGACCCCCTATTTATACCAAATAAATGTCAGAAATCACTTGTGTTTCTATGTACTAACAACAAAATATCAATAATCACTTAAAATGAAATAAATAACAATAAAATAGGAATAAAATTATCAAAGAGATGTAAGATCTGTACACTGAAAACTATAAGATGTTGATGAAACTGAAGAAGCACAAATGGAAAGGTATCTCACACTCATGTAGCAGAATAATTAATACTGTTAAAGTGTCCATGTCACCCAAAACCATCTATAGATATAATGCAAACCCTATCAAAATACCAATGGCATTTGAAAAACAGTTACAGAAAAAACAGTTCTAAAATTTCTTTGGAACCACAAAAGACCTCAAATAGGCAACGCAATCCTGAGAAAGAAGAACAAAACCAGAAGCATCATACTTTCTGATGTCAAACTATGCTAGAAAGTTATGACAATCAAAACAGTATGGCACTGGATAAAACCAGACACATAGACTATTGGAACAGATCAGGAGTCCAGAAATAAATGCTTTAATACTCAGTCAACTAATATTTCATAAGAGCCAAGAATACTCAGTGGGAAAAGAACAGTCACTTCAATAAATGGTGGTGTGAAAATTGGACCACAAAATGCAGAAGAATGAAATTTGACCCCTACTTTACACTATTCACAAAAGTGAACTCAAAGTGCATGGATGACTTAAGAATAAGACCTGAAACCATAAAACTCCTAGAAGAAAACATAAGAAAAAAATTTCTTTGACACAGTATTGGCAAAAATTCTCTGGATGTGATACCAAAAGCAAAAACAACAAAAGGAAAAATTAATAAGCGGGACTACATCAAGCCAAATAGTTTCTCACAGCAAAAGATGCATTCAACAAAATGGAAAAAGCAATCTTCAGACTGGGAAAAAATAATTATAAATCATATATCTGATAATGAGTTAATATCCTAAATATATGACAGACTCATATAGATGAATCACAATCCCCCAAATAATACAATTTTAAAAATGGGCAGAGGTACTAAACTGATATCTTTCAAGGAAGACATCTAAATAGACAACGGGTACATGAAAAGATGCTCAACAGCACCACCAGGAAAATGCAAATCTAAACCACTCTGAGACATAACCTCACACAGTTAGAAAGGCTAGCATCAAGAAGACAAGAGATAAGTGTTGGGAGGGATTTGGAGTAAAAGCAACCCTTGTGCACTGTTGGTGGAAATGTAAATTTGCACAGCCACTATGGAAAACAGTGAGGCGGTTCATTAAAAAAAAATTAAAAATAGAACTACCATATGCTTCAGCTCTCCCACTTCTGGGTGTGTGTCTCATAGTTACTATTATTTTGTTATGTGATGACAACCCTTAAGTTCACTGTCTTAGAACATTCACTATTGTTAACTGCAGTCACATTGCTCTGCATTTGCTCTCCCTAATTTTTTTCATCCTGCATAACTTGTATCTTTGAGCAACTGACATATCTCCTAACACCCAGCCCCTGGCAAGCTGCTGTACTCTCTGCTTCTATAAGGTAGAATTTTTTAGATTCCACATATAAGTGAGATCACATGGTGTATGTCTTGTTGAGTCTAACTTAACTTCAGTTAGCATAGCATCCTTCAGATTCATCCATGTTGTCCAGATTTCCTTTTTTTTTTTTTTCTTTTTGCTGCTCTGATTGGGTGATTTCCATTATTCTATCTTCCAGGTCACTTAGGTATTCTTCCGAATCACCTAGACTGCTGTCAATTCCTTCTAGAGTGTTTTTCATTTTAGTTATGGTATTTTTCAGTTCTGACTGTTTTTCTTTTTATACTTTATAGTTCCTTGTTAAAATTTTGTCTTCATTTGTACTTTTCTCTAATTCAATTATCTTTCTTACTATCAATGTTTTGAACTCTTTATCTGGTAAATTATTTCTCTTCCATTAGTTATTTTTTCAGGGGTTTTCTGTTCTTTCAATTGAAACAAATCCCTCTATGTTCTCACTTTGCTTAACTTTCTCTCTCCTGTCTCTATAAAATTAGGGTGAAACAGCTACCTACAGCAGTCTTGAAGGAGTGTCCTTGTGTGGGAGCATCTGCATGTGCCCAGTGGCTGTGGTGGGAGAGCTGGATCTGATGTGAACATCAGTCACCTCTTTCCCCAGAGGGTGCTGGCAACTATCATGTTAGAGGTGGGGCTGGAGATAGATGGAGGGCCAGGGCCAGAGCCAGTGTGAGTCTGGGCTTCTCTTCTGCTCAGTGGCCATCACCACCCCACTGAGGGGAAGGTCAGTTCCCAAGTCCTGAGGGTCAGGTCTAAGCTTGGTCCATTCCCTTTAAGTGTGTGCTCTCCATTTTCCCAGCACCAACATCTGCACCCCAGAGGGGAGCAGTGCTGGAACAAGAGGGGCTGGGGTGGGCTCCCAGTGTGGGTCTAGGCACAGGCTGTGGTGGTCCCCACCACAGTCAGAGACCAGAACCACTTCTGATGTGCAGCGTGATTAAGAGCCAGTCATGGCTGCCCCCACCCTGTTCAGATGCTGCTTCTGGTTTGAGCTTCCTTTGTCCCCGACAGCTGCTCCCATTCTCAGCAGCAGCAGCCCTGGTCCCCACGTGGACAAAAATGGAAAACAAAAACAAATGAGCTTAATTGATAACACTACCACATGGATAGGAGAGAGAAAGTAAGAACTAATCTTTGGAAAACAGTATTTTGACTATATAGAGTAAGCCTATAAACAAATAAGAAAAAAGGAAAAGCTAAAAATAACAGTGTGATATTGAATTGCAATTGGAAGTATCAGTCTGAATTCATGCTTTTTAATATTAATATGGATGGACAAATATACATGTGTGTGCCCATGGTTTGGAATATATCCATAAACTTCTTAGCTTTATCCTCTGAGAGGGACCTGTAAGAAATGACACCCAGCCACAGTGAGTACACCTAGAACTCAGATCTTTATTTCTAACTACTATTTTTTAGTAAAAGGAACCAGAAATCCCTAGAGAAATTGTTAATTCCAAGACTGGAATAAGAAAAGTACAAATAAAACCTTGTGTACTCTTTGTTGACAAAAGTAAGGAAACACTCAAAAAATGATGGGGGTTTGTTGAGAGGATGTAAAAGCCAACATAAGAAGTCTCCCAGTAACTGAGTCTGAGATAATTTGAGCAACAAAATAATAATATGCAGATTATAACCCATTCAATAGAATAAATATCCACCAAGCTATAGTCTAGTAAATTAATGAATGGATAGAAAGATCAGCTCTTCCTGAATATGATTACTGTAGAGAGACATAGTAAGTCAATACAATGTGGAATCTTTGATTAGATCCTGGGCTAGAAAAAGGACGTTAGTAAGAAAATGTGTGAGATTCAAATTCAGTCTGTAGATTAGTTAATAGCATTGATTTCTTAAATTCCTGGCAGAGATAATTGTACTATTTTAATGCTGGTGAAGAGTATATGAAAAATCAATAAAGAATTTGTGCCATCTGTTGTTAGGCTTTACCAGCAAAAGCCAAAAATCTTTTAAAAGAAAATATATAAAATACACAATTACATTTATTTTGATGATATGGTACAAAAATCAATAGACACATTTGTACTATGGCTCAGATCTGTGCCTAAATTTTTGCACAAGTAGCAGCAAGACCATGACTGGGATGATTAATTTTATATGTCAACTTGACTGGACTAGGGGATGCCTAGGTAGCTGGTAAAACATTATTCTGAATGTGTCTGTGAGAGCGTTTCTTGATGAGATTAGCATCTGAGTTGGTCAACTGAGCAAAGATCACCCTCCCAGATACGAGTGGGCATCATCTAATCTGTTGTAGGCCTGAGAAGAACAGAAATTGGAGGCAGGGTAGATTCACTCTCTGCTTGATGAGGACATCCATCTTTCCCTTGGATGTCGGCGTTCCCGGTTCTCAGGCCTTCTAACTCAGACCGAGACTCACACCATTGGCCCCCTGGATTCTCAGGCTATCGGGTTTGGACTGGAGCGACACCACCAGCTTTCCTGCGCCGTCAGGTGGTAAATGGCAGCTTGTGGGACTTCTCAGTCTCCAAAATCACATATGCCAACCCTTCATAGTAAATATTTTTTCTATAAATTGATATATATCCTATTGGTTCTGATTCTCTAGAGAACTCTAACACAATTTCCCAAGTGAAACAACTGGTAACACATTTACAAATTCAGTATTTTCATAGTTCACACCTTATGTAATAGCTAAGACTACAAAGTGAATTGCTGTAAGTGATGCTACCAGTAAGGGTCCTATGCATTCTAGTCATCACAGTTGTCTTATATTTTAAATATGAATAAAATATTTTAGAAATTTATTTTGAAAAACAATTGAATGTGCACCTAATCAATTTTTATAATAATTTGTCTATGATGATATCTTATTTAAAAAGAAAGTATGGAGGCTTCAGTTTGTGTAGACTGCTTTCAGACCAGCAGAGAATGAGCAATGACAAAAAAAGTTTGGTTTTTTTTTTAAGTTTTATTTGTATTTCTATTTTTATTTTATTTTATTTTATTTTATTTTTTGAAGAGTGATTTTATTTAGGTTTTTTGTGGGAGGGAGGTAATTAGATTTATTTATTTATTTAATTTTGAAGGAGGCACTGGGGATGGAACCCAGGACCTCGTGCATGCTAAGCATGTTCTCTACC
This sequence comes from Camelus bactrianus, assembly GCF_048773025.1. NCBI lineage: Eukaryota > Metazoa > Chordata > Mammalia > Artiodactyla > Camelidae > Camelus > Camelus bactrianus. Next base: position 17,654,474 of record NC_133567.1, on the reverse strand, counting down.
ACATGAGCTATAACCTCCCCCCAAAAAAATGTTTTAATGGAGCAAAAATATTCTGGATATGTGTTTCAGCACTTAAAATATCAAATTACACATTAATTCCATAATGACTGTTTAATAGTTTAGTAAATCTAAATCTAAAAGAAGAAAAATTTATATTTATTTTTCTATATAGTCAGATACACATACATATGGATGTGTGTGTGTGTATATATATATTTCCACACATTCCATTGATATTCTGTCCAGGTTTATTATTAATTAGTCTGAATCTCTAGGACTAATCTAGTTCATGCTTATAGTCTACCTTGCAGTCAATACAATATGAACTGGATTGACTGAGCTGTTTTCTTTAATTTTAAATTTATGTGTTTCACTGAGGAAAACCATTTAGAGCCTACTGCTTCCAACATGTTTCAGCATTAATATCATTTATTAATTTGTACTATTTAGTATTAAAATGCTGACTATATGTCTGATAGGATTTGATGCAATAGAGAAGTAAATCACAAATCTGATCATATCTCTTACATATGCGTATGTTTATAAGGCATAAAGAGCCATCAATTAAACTACTACAGAGTTGAATGGGATATGAGATATCTAAATATATATATATACATATATATATGTGTAGTCTGAGACCTTATTCACAGCCACTAGTATCGTTTTTATAATCTCTGACTTTAAAATGTCAAAATATTTGTAGCTGTTCCCCAAGATGGCTAGGAAAAAATTTAATTATTATATAAAATATTATTTTATTAGCATATTTTAGTATTTTTTCCTTTCCATTAGATCAAAGAAGAGGCTATCTGGAATAATACATACAATATCTGAAGGAAATTCCCTTGAGAAACTAAATTCAAAGATATTTTATTTAACTGAATTTCAAAATATTATTAGAAAACTAAACTGTAGTCAAACAAGAGGTAGGAGAAAAGATTGCCCTCAGAGTACACCACCAAATGATCATTTGATAAAAAGACAGCATCTAAAAATGCTCAACAAAAAACACGGTAAACTGTAAAACCACATCAAGACTAGGTAAAAACAAGTGGATTGCAACAGTTAACTTTAGTAGCTAAAAAGACATTGCACAGCCAATGCCCAGGAGATAGAGTTTTGTAACTTCTTTAGTTGATGATATTGCTTTTATGATACCATGATACCCACTTGTATTGAATCCATATATATAAAATTCTTAAAGCTATCAATCAAATTTAAAAGTCTGGCCAAAAATCCCACAGGCTCCATGTTAAATTTCCCCACATTTGTCAAACCCGCTTATATTGAATTTCCACTTACATCCACCTCTTAGTTTCCCCAGCAATGCTGTGTTTTTATAGGGCTTTATACCACTTCCTGATGCCACAGAGAGGACGCAGAACAACAGAGTAGATGCTACCAACGTGCTTTCTACAAATATTGAATTCCTTTGTTTTACCGAAATTCCTGTCTGATCTCTGAAAATTAGATACATCATCAGCTCGTTTCACTTTCTGTAGAATTGGAACAAAGTTGACTGAAATTGTTAAGATACTAAAATTTGATGAAATATTTAAGAAGACAGAAGACAGATGCTTCTGTCTGTCTTATCCGAATTTTGAAGATGATTATGTTTTTTTAATTCCTACAAATATTTTGGGATAATTTTCCTATTTTAGAAGATGGTGGATAAATATATTTTCCTTTTAGATTGTAAAATGGGGTTTGCTTTTAATACATGGAGCGTAAATTACAGAGAACGTCCCTTGGAGTTATGCTTGGCACTCGAGCCCATAGAGTGGTTGTAAAAGACAGGATATTGTAAAAGTGTGGATATTGATAGCACAGATTTTTTGTTGTTGTTCAACCATTCTCGTTTATGCACACAGATTTACTTTTATTACACTTAAAGAAGAGAAGTTCTTGCTGTTGTTACATTTTGCCTGACTTTAGGAAAACTTTTGAACAAGTCTCCTAAGTGATAGCCATGTAACTTTCATACTCAGGACAGACATTTACTACTGGATTGGGTTTATTGATTATCATTTGAATTATTCTTTAATTTCCATAAAAATGGCCATTGAAAATCTTTTTAGGGTAAATCACAATGAAGAATAATGTATTATATTAAGGCTATCTATTTATTTTAAGTAAATAAATTAGGAAATGAATAATTAAGTTTATTCCAAATGGTGTCTGATGGAAGTTGAAGAATTAAATAACTTAAGAGCAAGAAAAGCTCCTGTTTGTAGCCAATATTTTGCAAACTATGTTTTATGAGGTGTTAGTCAGTGTGTTTTGGAAAGAAGTCTTCTGAATTGTTTACACGCTAAAATGGAAATTTATGATGTGTATTAAAAAAATGAAAGTTTGAGAAATAGTCCATAATTGTTGAAAGAAATGGTTCCATCAAACATAGCTCGTTATTGATATATTGTAGAGATTGAAGGTTTTTAGAGAATACTTACCCCCTTTCTCTAAAACCTCATCACTGGAGACTGATCTGAGGAATGTTTAGCTAGACCTATAAAAAGGGGAAAAACCTATCTATACATCATTAGATATAAAGATACTGATAAATTAGAACTCTTTTGTTTGAAACCTGCCTCTGTCTCTTGGGCAAAATTCTTAATCTTAATTTACCTGAATTTTTTTTCAATTTACATAATGGGGATAAAAATTACCTATATCAGTGATTGTACTGAGAAATAATGAGGTCTGTAAATGATGTAGAATACTGAGTAGAAATTGATAAAAAATCAATACACACACACACACACATATATATATATGTAACTCACTTATGCTTTATGTATTTTATTCCATAAGTTACTCATCTGAATATTTACTATATGAGTATGTATTACTTGTATAATTATTTCCCTGAGTTCTGAGATTGTGAAGGGAGACAAATCTAGTCATTAAAACACCATTTTTACTAACATAATGCTTATAAGACTGATCATTCAAAATTTACTCTGCTTAAAATAATTTACTCCATCCACTTTATTTAAGTATCTGTAATTGCTGGATACTGTCTTCAAAAACTTTAGTAATACATCACAATTTTTTTCTAAAGCTAAAATGTAAATCTTGAAAAAGTTGTAGGATTTCTTATAGTGAATGAAAGCAATGTTGAATCAATTGGTCAAATTCTGCTTGAAATCATTCACAGATGAAGAGCTGACATTTACACTGGTTAACATATAAGGAGAATACCGGAACAAATATTACGAAAATAGATGACTATCAAAGGATCAAGACAAATAATTGATAAAATTGATAAAACTTTTTAATATTCTTTAATGATCCTATTTATGATTATGCTCAAATTATGCTCAGAGACAAAAGTGAAAAGTGTACACATAACACTTCTCAAAATTTAGTTGAAAGACATATATCTTCAAATTAATATTTTATTCCTCCTTTATTCTAAAACTTAGCACTGAAAACTTAAATTTCCTTAAATACAAAGTTAAAAAACTTATTTTCATTTTGTTTTTCAAGATATATTCACAGTAAGAACTTTAATTTTTCATTATTTAGTAGGAAGTTTTTGGTACCCATGATTGACTTCTCCAATTTTCTGATACAAATTGTACTCTAGTAGTAAAGACCTTTAAAACCTTTGAAAATGTTAACTAATAGTCTGGCAAATCTATGAATGGATAAATATGATAGATTTTACATTCATTGTTTAAATAACTGCTTATAAATTCATTGATTCATAATCATAAAAAACATTTATAAAGTGCCAACTACTATCTGTAATGAAACTAAGTGCAGTAATGGGAAAATAAGAACAAATAAATTACAATGCTGCACTTGTGGCATTTTATAGCATGCAGTGGTGATTGACATATAAATTATACTTTGATTCAAGCTACCAGAAGAAAAGTACAAATTACCATGTGAGCAATAAAGGAGGATAGCTTTTTTATGATCAAAGAAACAATATTCTCTTATATAATTCAAAGAGCCAACCCCACTCTTCCCCCATGGTTAACTCTCTACACAATTTATTCTATTAATTTATTCACTTGACAAACAATTTGGGCAACTTTTATGTGCAGGAGACACACATGTGAAAACATATTACAATGTAATATAATAAGTTCACAAACAGACAACTAATTATCTCTGCCTGGTGCAGGAGAAAGAGGACTCAGAGAGGAGGCAGAGGTGACCTTTGAATGATCTCTGGACAAACAAGTATTTTCCATACTAGAGGCAAGGGTCTGGAGGAGAGGAAAGCAAGTGTCCCGGGCAAATGGGGAGCAACATGTTCAAAGAAAGAATGTGAAAGATCAATTATTTAGGAAAAGTTTCACCACATTTTTTCAAAATGGCATTATTTTTAAGAGTCACCTAAGCAAAATGTATACCCTTCTGGTTCCTGCCCAGAGTAAAAAATCTCAAATTAAAGAAGATATATTAGAGATTTGATACAAGCATAGTGACTTGTGTGTCATGAAGTACACACTTAAAAATAGCATAAAATGGATGATTTTTTTTTAAAATGTGTAATTGAGGTGTAACTTACATAAACCATACTAATATGAAGTGTTCAGCTTCAGGAGTTCTTTTACTTGTATAATCACTCATGTAGCCATCCATTAGCTCATGTATGCAAATTTCTCAGCCTGCCTCTCCCATTTACTGCCTGTCCCATTCACCACCTACCTGCCCGGTGTAATCATTAATCTGACTTCTATCATCATAAATTAGTTTTGGCTGTTTATGAAGTTCATTTAAATAAAATCACACAGCATGTATGTTGTGTCTTGGCTTCTTCCAATCCAAATTTGATTTTGAGATTCATCTTTGCTGTTGCATGTATGAGCATTCGGGTTTTTTCATTTAATTTGTGTTCTATCCCATTTTGTGGAATATACCACAACCTGTTTATCTTGTTTCATGCTGATGCACATCCAGGTTGCTTCCAGTTTGAGGCTATTAGGGATACAGTTGCTATGAATATCTCTGTAGTAGATGTCGGTGTATATTTCTGTTGGGAATATACCAAAATATGAAATCCTGGGTCATGTTTAACTCCAGTAGGTGTTAGATATCATTGTTTTTGAAATTAAGATTTGCTTTTATACTTTCACACTGCGGAGTGTTCTAAGAAACTAATGCTGGTGACACTGTTAGTTTGATAGGGATGCTATACGAAATATCTGAATGGGGAGGCTAACAGAACGGAAATTTATTTTCTCACAGTTACGGCAGCTGGAAGTCCAAGGTCAAGGTGTTGGTAGGTTAGGTTCCTTCTGAGGTCTCTCTCCATGGCTTGCAGATGGACGCCCTCTTACTGTGACCTTACATGGCCATTTCCTCATGTGCGTGTGTGCTTTGTGTCTCTGTGTGTCTTAATCACCTCTTATTACAAGAAGACCAGTCATATTGAGTTAGGTCCCACCCTAGTGGCCTTAATTACCTCTTAAAACATCTATTTACAAAAACAGACACATTCTAAGGTCCTAGAGGTTAAGGCTTCAACCTATGAATTTCAGGGAGGAGCCAAAATTCAGTGCATAACAGTAGTTTAGTCTGACACTCCAATTGCCAGACTAATTTTTTAATCTCAAAAAACTCCCTTGGCTTCTGGGAAAATAATTCCCTGAATATTAACACATAAAACTAAATAGATGTGATGCTTCTCTAAATACTTTCTGAGACTAACTTACTTAACTACAGTGAATGTTTGATGAAGCGTTGAACTCACTCTCCACGTGCCAATAAACAAATTAGAATTTCCTCACATATATTCATCTATAAAGAAGAACTGCTTTGAGTTACAAAGAACTTTTATGTAGAGGCAAATGATCATACACATTCCACCCTATCAAAGTATAAGCATTATTTTATTTCCTAAAATTAGAGGCTAAAAAAAGTTTTCTGATTTCATACCAGCTTAGAAAAAAATATATTATTTGAAAGAAAAATAATGGAGGACTTACATAGATTAATCATGTTTATCATACATATATACATTTTTTCTTCTTAATTCTCTCAGCGTTCTTTGAGCATTGCAATCTTACAGATGTGAGAACTGAGGACCAGACTGGCCAAGTGTTCTACGCTTGGGTGGAAACATCTTTGCCTTTAAGTTAAGGAATCTTTTTATAATATCTAAATTTTTTTTAAAATATATATTTCTATAAGATGATGCCTCGCGTCCACAGCCAGTAGGCTATATGCTCTTCATTCATTTATCACTGCTATCCATCCAAGCACAAAATAGGTATTCACTTACCTCTGCCAGAGACTGGCTGGATTGCAAAGACAGAGGTATGAGTAAGATTAAAAGGTCTCTGTCTTTATAAGAGCATACAGTCTTGGATAAAGTTAGACAGTTTTAGAAAGCCAACTAATATATTCAATAAACCTCTATTGCAGACAAGTCACTGTGTTATCTTCTTTTAGTTAAACTTAAATTATATTCTGGCTCCTAATTTGTTGGTGGAAACATTCTCTCTGACGATTTGTCCAAATTTTGGAGAATACTTGGTGTACCAGCCTAGACATTGATGTCAGCATCATCAACACGGTGGTGGCAACGGGATAACAGGGCTTTCATAATGCATTCGTGCCTGCCATTTGCTGAAGCATCCTCAGTGGTTTTGTCCCCATCTCCATTCTTTGTGTATTTCTACTGCATGCTATTCCTACCTTTTCATCACAGTAGCTCTCTAAGGAACATCTTTGCTGCTATTAGGTATGGAAAGCTCTCTGCAGAATTCTACAGCTGTAAGGGAGACCTGAAGCTGTTTCAGAGTCAAATCTCTATAAACAGCATTAGGACATTCTTCCTGCTTTCTCAACCTGATGTGGAGTGAGGTACTTTTAGGATTTGGCCAATTTTTTTTGACCTTACCTAGAGACATCACCCAAGTTTTCTAAGCTCCTATGTTTTCACGGCTTTTAACTTTCTCAAATGTTTGTGTTCTTATTGCCCACTCTCTCTACCTACCCAGATTCTTGGACCCAACCAGGTATAAGCTCTCTTGTTTCCTCTCTGATTCCTTTTCTCCCATTCTCCTAGCTGGAAAAGCTCTATATAGTCATGGGCAATTGAATGGGGGTATAGTGATGCTTGCTCTTATATTAAACTCTCCCTGCCAATATATTAAAATACCACACCACAGTCAAAACAAAATGATCATAAAAGTTGAAGAAGTGTGTATTGTAGAACAGAGCTGACCAGGGCAGGAGGCTTCAGATAGTGTCCAGGAAGATTCAGAGAAATTGAATTTAGAATTTAATTCTAAGGATAGGTAGGGATTGACTGGGTAGAAGGGCTGCAGGTGTAGGAGATGGTCCTGGAGGCGGGAAGAAGTTGGTGACTTTGAGAGGACAGAGCATTTCTGGAGGGCAAAAAGCAGTGGAAAAAATGCCAGAGACAAGGCTGTTGAGGAAGACCAGGGCAATGGTGTGCAGAATACTAACAGGCATGCTATGAATATTTGGTCTTTGCCCGACAAGTCATTGACAATTGTTAATGGTTTTCATTGAGAGAAAGAACCTAATCAGATGTGATTTTCTAAATGGTCCTCAAATGAGAATGAATTCAAGGGGGTCCAAGGAAGATACCAAGAAGCCAGAGGCTATTTATAAAACTAGTTCCTTTCCAACAACAACAAAAACAATAGTAATTATCTGTGGATAGGTGCGTTCTGAGTGCTTCCCAGGTACCAAACACGGGGTACCTTTATGTATTATCCCACTGAATCTTTGCAAAACAAGGAGCCTCATTTTAAAGTTCAGGAAAATGAGAGAGAGATTAAAGAATTCAAACCCAGGCAATATGCAGCCAGAGCTCATATGCTCAGCAAGTGCACCGTTTTGTTTCAGGTTAAGGAAAATCATTGCAAAAAATACCTTTACTTTCTCACATCCTTGTAATCAATAGCAGGCTTGTGCAAGATGGCTATAAAGAATTAAATATAGAAGCCATAGAAAACATAATTTGTCTTCAGGTAACTATTAAAATATCTAGAATGTGAACCTAATTAGACCTAATAGAGGATTAACTTGTAACTTGGCAAGCTTTACTTTCTGCTACCTTATCAGTTAAAAAAAAAAAGTTTTATGTTGATGTTGGTAATGAACTATGTTTGTAATATAGAATATTTTTTCATTACTAATATTTAATTCAAATGACTACATTTAAGGATTTTGCATATTCATTTATCAATTTCATTAATTTACTATGTTTGAGAATCCTTCTATATACAATATTAATAATCATATTCCATATTGTGTTGAATATTTACTTCTTTGAAAATGAAAATATTTACTTTGCACAAACTCAATTTACATCACTATCTTGTTTGTTGTTTCCAATCTCATTCAGTACAGGTTAAAGGTGTGCTTTCCATCCAACTTAAAATAGAATGCTGGAGGAAATTTAACATTTTGTGAGTAAAATGAGTCTTCATCATAAATGCCTCATGCCATAAAATATTTAGAAGTACCAGAATATACCATTTTAACTACAATCCACAAACACAGGATGTAGTATCTCAGAGGTCTTCTTGTTTAATATCAACAACTGAAAAGTGAACCACACATATGCTGTTTGTGAATTTTCTCTCTGTAATGTCTATTTCATTGTTCAAACTGGGTTGTGTGGGAGCTGGAATGTTTCTTTTAAGATGTAGACTCTTTCCTCCCTCTTATTTTGGGCTGGGTGATGCTATGAATTTATATTTGATTATTGGAAACTAGTGGAAGGAAAATGCTAACATCTACATTAAGAGGAGTTAATAATAGGCTTTTGTAAAACCTTTCACTAAGAGCCAAGTATTTTCCAATTGATTTAATACTTCTAGCAGCAATCCAACTCTATAGCATAGTGACTCAATTTCTGGAAGTGTTCCTAATTCAATTTTCACACACACATGCACAAAACCATTGGATCTTTTCTTTAAAAAGATATAAAAATATGTAGAAAAATAGGATAACAGGTACATAACTAAGAAATAAAAACATTCTGTCATAGTGGCATCTAGTTATTTTGTTCTTTGATAATATACTGATACCAATAATATTGAAATTATCCACATTTCCCCTCTCCTGCCCCAGAAGCAATAATCATGATTAAATTTGAGGCTAACCATGCTTTTATGTTTTAGTACATATATTTATCACATGTATCTGTATATGTATAATACTTATAACTTTAATTGACATACAATTATTTTATAACTGTATAAAATGTTCTATACTTTGCTAAATCAGTATTAGGTCTGTGAGTCCAATCAAAGTTGATATTTATAGTTCTGGTTTATTCATTTTGACAGCTGTATAATATTTCATTGTTCAGATATTCTTCCATTTTTCTCCTGGTAGTTATTGAGTTGCAATGTTCTAATAAAAACTGTTGCATATGTCTTTAGTGGGATATATAATAAATATTCTTATAATATTTCCTTTTGGTATATCCATAAGTTTAAATTTTGAGTCATAAGGCATACACATTTTCAAAAACAATACATAATAAAAAAATCCTTCCACAGGATAGTTGTAGCCATTCACCAGTTCTTCTTTTCATTATTTATCAACATCTTGCTATTTTTATCTGGATATTGCATTGTCCAATTTTGCCTGTTAAGCTTTCTTTATATAGATAAATCTGAAAGATATAAAAATAAGAAAGTAATAAAGACTGTGCTTAACTTTGTAATAAGGAATTATATATTCATCTTTGTCTAGACTCACTGAGTATACTCATCTGGCACAATTGTTTTAATACAATCAGTAAGCAAATGACTCCTAAATTTTTATCTTAACTCTAGGTTTCCACAATAGCTCCAAAATTATATAAATGATAGACTGTCATACCCTCAACCTGAATGTCTAATGGCCATCTCAAACTTAACTTATCCAAGTCAGAGTTTCAGAGTTTTTCTCCCCACACCCACTTTTATAACTGTCTCCTCCATAGAGTCAATAAGAATCCCATCCTTCTGACCTTCTTGCCATCATTAACTCTTCTTTTTCTCTTATATTCCATGTGAAATTGATCATCAAGCCCTGTGGGCTCTACTTTCCAAACAGATTAAATATTCAACCACTTTTTATTATTGTCACCATCACCACTGTCACAATCCACTGTGGAAGGAAATACCTCTTTCCTGATTGTGGCAAAGGACTCCTAAATTTTCTTGTTGCCTCCATCTCTGCCTACTTACAGTCTATTCTCAAAGTGGGAGTGGTCTGCCAACATACAGTTCACATTACGTCATTCATTTGCTCAAAATCCTCCAACTACTCTAGTTAGAAGCCAGTCTTTGCAAGGCATTCAAGGTCTTACCTAATCATGCCCCTGTTACCTCTCAGATCTCCTCTATGACATATTCCCCTCCCCCTTTTCATGCAACTGCAGCCACGTCACCATCTTCACTGTTCACAAAATACAGGAACATTTCCCCGTGAGTGCCTTAGGTTGGGACACTCTTCCTCTAGACACATGCAATGTCTGCTCCCGTGTGCAACTTAGTTCTTTATTCCAGAGCCACTTTGGGGGTGCTTTTCAGCCTCTATAACTGAAATTTCAACAACTTCTCCACACAACATACCCAAAATGTTATATTCCCCTTCTCTGAAATATTTTTCCTCCTTACCACTTATCAATAGCTATTATGCAATATATTTTACTGCCCGCTTTACCCTTACTGCAGTGCCTACCCCATGATAGGCTCAATCGGCAAATATTTCTTAATTTCATGAAAAATATAGCCTAGTGAATGTTATAGTTTAACTGTAAGCTGTACACTATACCACATTTCCTTTAAAATATGTAAATTAAAAATAATCTGCCAATTTATAAATGTTCCCATACATTGGGAGATGAGTTTCTGAAATGATATCTTTATGGTATCTCTGAAATATTATTTTTAATGCAATTGCCATTTACTTTAATAACTATCAGATGTTTTGTTACTTTGTATCAGTTTATAATGCTGCTAAAAAGAAGATGCCGCCATCTTCCTGTTTGGTTATAGTGAAATATCCTTAGTGCATACTAAAGTAAATATTTAACTAGGTAACCATTCATATCTTCCCAAAATGCTGTTAGACAATATCCAACAGTATCAAAAGTCTGCGATATATTAGGCAAAGGATATCTTTAATGATGTCAAAAGATATAAATTATTATAGCCCAAATTATTATAGTCCCTTTCTGAAAAATAATTCTTATTCAAAGACATTTTCTTTTATATACATTTACATGATACAAATTTAGCTATATATATATATATTTTCAAGTGTTTGCCTCACATAAATTCAGAACACATCACTGAGAGATACATGCAAGTTAAATTTATTTGAGAATAAAATCACTTAATATACCTGCTGTGAGACCATCATTAGAGCATAGTAAGTTGTGGTCATTGCTTCAGGTTTGCTCACAGTACCTAACTCATTATAAATTTACCCATATTTTCTCTAATTTAATAGCATTCACTTGTCTCCATCATCTCCTGCCTAAATAAGTGAACCACAAACTTTTGATTGTGATCTTGCAGCCATAGAAAACTTACAAAATATAATCACAATTTAAGATTAACTCTTTGTCTTTAGGTTGAAAAAAGAAGTGCTTTGAATTGCATACCTTTTCTTAACCACAGGTGATATTTCATAAGTTTAAAGTACAGTTTCAAAAAAAAAAGGGGGTACTTTCAAATAATTTTCCATGCCTTCATTCAGCAGGTAACCCAAACCTTCATAATCCCCAAATGCTGCACTTCAAAGTTATGCTCAGGAAAAAAATATTGAAAAGAACAGCCTCTCTTTCCAGTTGATTTAAAACATCACTAGCTTATTTTCAGTACACATATGGAGTTACTTTTAAAAAGAAATTTTGGAATATTGCCAGACTGCATACAGGAAAGGCTTTCCTCCAGAGAGAGCTAAAATTCATTATCTGAGCTTTGGGACACCCATGTTCCTTCAAAATTTGGACACAGCTTTGTTCCTCCATTATTAGTGATAGGAATTTGACTTAAAATAAGACTACTCAATAGGTAACTAGAGTCTGAAGAAACCAGTTGATTACCTTGTTGTGAATTGAAACTGACTAGTAATTATACACTTAAATAAGATATTAGCTACATAGTGGTAGCTTTTGAAAAAACTAGAGTATCTTTTATCTGAAATTATTTACAAAAATTAACACATTTGTATATAAGTAACATAAGGTTAAATTTTGGACCCTTTATCTTCTTTCTCTTGTTAAATGGTTGTCTTCCCTCATTTAAATCCATCTGAATATTTTTAGAAGAAAATTACTAAATCCTAAAAATCTAGGGCAGTATAACAATTTTGTTATTGTTGTTAGTGACCATTTCATGGTGATAAATGATTCAAGAAATTAAATCTGTTTGTGATACCTAAACTAAACCTAACAAAGTGGGCAACAGTGTTACAAATTAGGAGAAAAAAAGCAAAGTCAACATATTAATTTCAGTGATAATGTGTAACATTTCACTGTGAAATACCACACAGTGATACTTATTTTCTGGATTATTTACATATTTTTTTTCCAGTGCATGGAATAGAGTTTTTTTTGATGAAATGGCAAAATCAAATCCTCATAATCGATGATGAAGAGCTTATCAATACAAAACAAAATTAATATACATTGATACAGAACAAATGAATAAACACAGGCCATCCTCTCTCTAAGGTACACAATACCAACGTGTGCAATGCATCCGTAAGATAGAGAAGGTGTTAAGAAGAAGACTATTGTTAAAACATCAATCTTATACATAAGAAAAAAATAAGTGCATTTTGTTGCTTGCTGAATAAAGAAGCTAAGGAACTTATTTATCCCCAATTTAGTCATTCAGGAAAGAAATACGTCGAATTTCAGAAACTGCTTAAATGAAGGAAGAGAAAGGTTTGACATGTTGGGAGTGCATTTTATATCACAAATGAGCATTACATATCAGAGGAGTTTTTAGCCACTGCAGTTTTGTCCACACACACACACAAAAAGGCCTGGACACTTTCTGTATCTGCATAATTTGATAAAATCTGGTATTATGAACTTAATGATGAATTATTTCAAATGGCACCAAAGCGCAAGTTCTATTTAAAAGAGTAATGGTAGGGCTGGGCAGGATTACTTCTGTAAAATGAATTAGAGCTCTATGAACTGCAATATATCAGTGATAAGTCGAGCATATTTCAGGGCTGCAGCTATAGGAGAAATGAATCTGAATCACTTGAGCATCACAAATCCTAGGCCATATTTTTATTTCCAGCCTCACCCTTTGTGATGCTTCCAAGTACACAGCTCTAGTTGATTTCAAAGGCAGTAGATGAGAGATAAAGAAGAGTAAGGATTGTTCTACCTCAGCAATTCACGATCCCTCTAAGGCCACTGATTTTGAAAGAATATGGAGAACTTGGCGTCTCAGCAGAACAGAACCGGCTACTCTTTTCTGTTCCCCTCCCATGAGGCAGCACAAGCGTTTATCCAGTTTACCATAGCAAATGATTCTCCACGTCCAGAAAATTACAACACTCTTCCTCTATTCACTCCAAGGAGTCGTAAAACCTAAATTAAACATAACTGTCCAAAGAATTATTTTCAGCTTTGCTAACATTTCAACAGGGGAAATAAATGGAACTATGTGATGCAAATAATTTTATAATATTAAGTATAATAATAATTTATAACATTTACACACCTCTTATTAATTTTTAAATTGTGATTTAAAAAATATTTTATGGGTCTAGTGTAAAGCTATATAGTATATTACTGAAACGTGTGTTTTCAATTTTAAAATTGTTAATGCTTTCTAAGTAGTACTACTTTCATGTTCTTTATAGATAAATCCCCTTTTCTCCTTTGAATATATTCTTCATTTCCATTTAAATAGAGTGTGTATTTGTATACATTTAAAAGAGCTGTGTAATCATAATATTCCAGTAATGTGTTTTGGCATTCAAAATATTCATAACTGATCTATACAGTTATGCTAATATTTACCACTATGAATAAACATGAATACTTGTTTTATAAATCATAGTAATTAAAGCATCACTTCCTTCAAAAGCAGAGACTAAAAATTATTGAAAGGAAAAATTAGGTTAGGAAACATATATATGTACTAAAAATAGTTAATATTTATTGAAAACTTACCAAGTTTCAGTCATTTTACTCTTATTATATACATCATCTCATCCAATCATTACAGAACCCTGTGAGTTAGCAGGATTCTGCCCCATTTTACAGATATTAAAACAAAGCATTGCGGAGTGTAAGTACATTTCTCAAGTTGGAGATGGGGCCAAGCTGGAGACTGGACCCAGATCTATCTGAATTGAGAATCCTATTTTTTTTTTAATTGAAGTATGGTCAGTTACAATGTGTCAATTTCTGACGTACAGCATAATGTTTGAGTCACACATATACATACATATATTTGTTTTCATATAGAATCCTACTTTTGACTATACTTTCTCCTTTTTCTGATCTGGAGACACAATATCCAGGGTTAGAAAAATTCTAAGGTTTTCTAAGGTGTGGTTTCTAGGTAGAGAGGGTGGGTTTTAGGATTATGGTTGTTCCACAAACGCTTGTTAAATTGAAATTATGAAATATATTTTATTTTGAAATGATTGAGTCTCTTTTGTGTGTCAGGCTTGTGTTGAGTGCCAACTAAGATACCAAGTATATGATCATGGTCTTAGAAGAATGAACCACTAAAAGAGAGGTCACTACACTTTTTCTGGAAAGGGCCAGATGGTAAATATTTTAAGCCTTTGTGCTCAAACAGTTTCTCAAAACTAATTGACTTTGTCATCCTTAGCATGGAATTTGCTACAGAAAAATCTGTAAATGCAAAAGCATGGCTTTGGTCCAATAAATCTTTATTAAGAGTACTGAAATTTGAATTTCATATCATTTTTCAATTGTCAATAAACATGATTCTTATTCTCATTTTTTCCAACACTTTAAACATGTAAAAATGCAGCTTAACTCCTAGGCAATACTGAAACAGGCATTGGCTGCATTTGGCCCATGAACCAAGGCTGGCCAACTCCTGTTGCTGCTCTGTTAAGATATGGAAGCCACATGCCACATGTGGTCACTGGGCACTTAAATTTAAGTAGTCCAAACTGAGATGTGCTGTAAGTGAAAAATACACGTTGGATTTTAAAGATGTAGAATAATAACATTTAAATGTCTCATTTATAATTTTATATTGATTTTATTTTGAAATTAAAAACTTTAAATGAGTTAATTATGTTCTTAAAATTAGGTTCACCTGTTTTATTTCCCCCCCTTTTCATAACATAAGTCCTAGAAAATTTTGAATTACACATGTGGATCCCATGATATTTCTATGTATTTCTAAAATGCTACTTTAGAGGTAACAATATTTGTAAGTAAATAGATACCTACCTATGTTTGTGAGGTACGGATTTGCTAGCACTTGAAGTAGGATAAAGAAGTCATTGGAGAAAAATTTTTAAAACCTGATGAAATTTTGCAAATAAAATGAGTATTTTCCAGACAGAAAAGGAACCAAGGCATTCAAGACACAGATATGGATATTATTAGGATATGTTGGGGGAATTAAAAGCCATTGATTATTGCTGGAAAATAAATTAATTTTAATTTATTTCTATTAAGAGCAAAATGGCAAAAGATGATACTGTGCAAGTTTAACTAAGAACAGATCATGAAGGGTTCTGTTCTCCTGTTGAGGATCTTGAGCTTTATCTGAAAGATGAAGTCACTGACAAGTGTTAGGCAGGGATGAGCACTGTAAAACTTTCAGAAAATATAATCATTCAGATGGTCAGAGGGAGGAAGTAGGCACAGATCAGTCTCATGTTACCAGCTTGTGTCATTGGAGGAAACGTAGTGTCACCTGATCAGAAATGAAAAATATAGCACTAGGAAGTTATTTTGTCTTTGGCGTGTTTGTACGTTTATTCATCTACTTGTGTATTTTGTGGATGGTGGTGTTTGGGGGAGTTGAGACAGTGAAAAAACGTTCAAGTTCACTCACATGAAAACTTAGCAGTGAAATAGTAATAGTTTTTCTCTATATGTGGACATTTCATCTTTGAACCCAAATAGGACTAAGCCCTAGACCCACAGATACTGAAAACTGCAAAATAACCTACAAGTAGAGAGCCAATCACTTTCCAAATGCTTGAGTACCTTGACTAATATGAATGCCATAGAGGCACCCTTATTAAGACTGAACGATCCCAATAACAAGGAATTTTTCACCTCTTTGATATAAAGGCACTTATGACTATTAGAAAGTCATTCTTTATGCTTAAAATTAAAATCATGAACTATTCACTCTCCTGCCACAAGCAATGCCCCCACCACATTTAATTTCAGAAATCCTAATTAGCTATTATATTTTCCAATGATTGTACTATTGTGTGGATGAGGTGAATCGTTGGTGATTAGATGTCCCCAAGGACAGAATTCATTATTGGAGGAGTGATCAAAAACCTTAAAGTTACGTATGTGAATTTTTCATTATGGTAAGCAAATCAGAAGGCTAATGATTAAATGTCAGTGGAACATCTCTGCCTGGCGTATCTTATAAGCTCTTCAAGCCTAATAGGCCAACACAAGATTTTTCTTCTCCATCTGCAAAAAATGTTATTTCTTTCCCTTTTGTTGGTTAATGACACAATTAGATCCATCTGGCAAAACAAGTTAAAAGAAGCCTGTGTTCATAGATGGATGAATGGATAAAGAAATTGTAGCATATATGCTGTATAATGGCATGTGCCACAATTTCTTTATGTATGTATACATATATATAATGAAATAGTATTTGGCCATTAAAAAAATGGAATCTTGTCATTTGTGACAATGTGGGTGGACCTAAAGATACTTTGCTGAGTGAAATTAGTGAGACAGAGGAAGAGAAACACCACATAATCTCTGTTGTATGTGTAAACTTAAAAAATAAAAACCAAAAAGCTAAAATACAGAGAACAGATAGGTGGTTTCTCCGAGGATGGGGGAAATGGGTGAAGTGGGTCAAAAATTAAAAAGGAAAAAAATGCAGTTCATGTAAAGCAGACATAGAAACATTGAATCACTCAAAAAATGGACTTTATATGAACATATATGTTTATTAAAAAGAAAAAAATAGCTAATAAAAATGGTACATTTAGATTTATAAGAGAAATGGAAATACAATAGAGTCAGAGCTTCAGATGTTGCTATTTGAAAAGTCCCCGCAATCTTCCAAGCCTCATTCTTGTAAAAGAAATAATGATATTCTTTAGCAATTATTTTTCATCCAAAATTAAACAGGGAAAAAAATAAAAATTGGCAACACATTTGAAATTGGAGGAGATGACATGGTCAAATTTTAGTAACTGGATCCCACCATGAATGTGTCACTTCCCAAAAGCTGCATCAAATTTTCTGCCAACATGTAACATATTAATAGAATTACAATGTAACTAAATGTCTCCACGGGGAGAAAGGGAGGAGCAGAGGAAGAAGACATGAATTTGAGGCCCAGAAAGATCTAGACATAAAAGATTTCTCTACTTCTCACGAAGAAAGAACAAAAAAAAAAAAAAAGCAGCTTGTCATTTGTGTCATTTTGCTCTTCTTACTAATTAAATAGCTAACTAACTAACTAACTACACAATACCCTTTTAAATCTTTCTCAAATCCTTTCCTTCTGCCTTTTCTGCAGCAATTTTATTATTTGTAATAATTGTTTTTGTGGTCTCATTCTCCCTAGTGTGAACCTTCCAGTTGTCCATCACACACGGTCTCCAGGAGAGGTCCTTCAATATGTACTCTTTTTTTTTAATTGAAATATAGTCAGTTACAATGTGTCAGTTTCCGTTGCACAGCATAATGTCCCAGTCATGAATATATATACACATATATTCATTTTCATATTCTTTTTCACTTAAGGTTATTACATAATATTGAATATAGTTCCCTGTGCTATTTAGACGAAATTTGTTTTTTTATCTATTTTTATATATAGTGGTTAACATTTGAAATCTCAAACTCCCAAATGTGTCCCTTCCCACCCCCTTTCCACCAGTAATCATAAGATTGTTTACTATGTCTGCGAGTCTGTTTCTGTTTTATAGATGAGTTTCAGTATGTACTCTTTATATCGAGTGGCTTCTGTGGAGGGCAGTGGTTTCATAGGCAGGGAATTAGCATGAAGGACAGCCATCTACCATGCTTTCTTCTTTTTTTTTAATTAAAGTATAGTTCATTTACAATGTTGTGTTAGTTTCAGTTACACAGATATACATATATGTATAAATATATATATTCCTAGTCATAGTCTTTTTCATTATAGGCTATTACAAAGTATGGAATATAGTTCCCTGTGCTATACAGTAAGACCTTGTTGTTTACCTATTTTATATATGGTAGGTTGTATCTGTTAATCCCAAACTACTAATTTTTCTTTCCTCCATTCACTTTCCACTTTGGTAACCATAAGTTTGTTTTCTATGTTTGTGAGTCTGTTTCTGTTGTGTAAATAGTTCATTTGTCTCATTTTCTTTCGATTCCACATACAAGTGATAGCATTTGATACTTGTCTTTCTCTGTCTGACTTACTTCACTTAGTATGATAATGTCTGGGTCCATCCATGCTGCATTATTTCCTTTTCTTGAGGGGCTTTCTGACTCTACTTCAATGCATGCAATTCTTCTTCTTCTTATTTTTTTGGACATGTAAGTAAGATTTTTATTTCATGAAATAGTTCTACTATTTAGAAACAGGGACAAATATTTCATTTTGGCTTCAAAATATCAACTTAATTTTCCCCTCTCTCACATCTCTTGCAATAACATGATAAAACAGGATATTCTGTGAAGAAAACAAAAATGTAAATGATTTGAAAGGCATAATGTACTACTGAGACAATTATGAGTTTTGTAACTCTAGGATCACGGGCCAGATCAGGGGAATAAGGAAGGGCTATCATTGAGGGAATGTTGTAAAGCCACATCTTTGCAGAGAAATGAACACTGCTGCTAGTCCCCTCTCCACATCCTTTGCCTTATGTCTTCTGAGGGACTACCCACAGGCCCACAGAGAGTATCTGATATGTGCCCTCTAAACCTCAGTGGGGCCAGGGAGAGTGGACTAGGGCCTGAGTCACCCCCGAGAAAGCGGTAGAATGGAAATGGTAGTGCTGACAGACCTGCACTCCATCATTGTGTCCTACCTGAGAAGAAAGCCTGGGTCACAAAGCAACTGCAGAGTAAGCCAGGAGTGAGACTGGGCTGGAGTCAAGAGTGTTGCAGAATAGGGGGAGGGTATAGCTCAGTGGTAGAGCATGTGCTTAGCATGTAAGAGGTCCTGGGTTCAATCCCCAGTACCTCTGTTAAAATAAGTACATTAAATAAAAATCCTAATTACCTCCCCCATCCCCCCCAAAAAAGACTAATTAAAAAATTAATCTAATTTAATTCAAATAAAAGAGTGTTGCAGAATGTGTTCTCTGGTGATGGACTCTGAATTTCCCACCAATGCACTCATGAGGGAGAAGGTCAATTTAACCAACTCCAGGCTCGGGGAGTATGAGGCCACCTAGAAACTAAAAATTTCCCTTCTGTCCCCAACCTCTCCTGCCTCCTCCTGCCATATTTCCCACTCGGCAATGGGAAACAGAGGAAATGAATGGGGAGATTGGACACTGACGGATCCCCTCCTTCTTCTAGAAAAGACACATCCAATTGTAGACCTGTCACAATTTAGAGAGGGGGTTAGTTTTATGTTTGACTAAGAATAAAATGTTAATCACTATATTGGACTGGATACATTCTAATTAATAAATTGAGGCTTTAATTTGGAACTGAAAATCTTAGGACTTTCATTGACCAAGTAACAGCAATTTCAGAGAAACTTTTTAATTTTTATTACGGTCCACAAGCCATGTATTTAATATGCCATTTATGTGTTATTTGCTTCAAGTTACACACACACACACACACATTCATATCTCATTTACCTTTTGGAAAATACATTATGCATTTCTATTCTTTCTACCATGGCACTATCTACATGCTATTTACTCACTTCAGAGAAGATGTCAAAGTGCTGCTAAGACCAGCCATATCCTCACTTCCTGTATGAAGGACCCCAGTTCCCAGACTGAGTCTCCGTGTCAGCAGCATTCTCCTAAACTGGGAATGTGGTTATATAAACACCAATACTGTAGTTAGAATTCTGAAAGGAATGGTCCATGGTCTCGCCCCTCCAGAAGCTCACAATCTAGCGGGAGATGGTGATGAAATACAAAGAACAGACTCAGGAGAGAAAAGTTTCTGCCATTTATTTATTTTTATCATTTCCTTATTTCCCAAAAAATGAGTAGCAAAGAATGCCTACAAAAATAGTGAGGCCGTCATCAAGAAATCTACAAAAAATAAATGCTGGAGAGGGTGTGGAGAAAAGGGAATCCTCCTACACTGTTGGTAGGAATGTAATTTGGTGCAGCCACTATGAAGAACAGCATGGAGTTTCCTTTAAAAAGTAAAAATAGACTTACTATATGATCCAGCAATCCCACTCCTGGGCATATATAGAGAAAATGCAAAAATTCTACTTTGAAAAGATACATGTACCCCAGTGTTCATAGCAGCACCATTTACAATTACAATAGTCAAGACATGGAAGCCACCTAAATGTCCGTCCACAGATGACGGAATAAAGAAAATGGTATTTATATAACAATGGAATATTACTCAGCTATAAAAAAAGAATGAAATAATGCCATTTGCCACAACATAGATGGACCTAGAGATTATCATACTAAGTGAAGTAAGTCAGACAGAGAAAGACAAACATCATATGACATCACTTATATGTGGATACAAATTTTTTAAATGATACAAATGAATTTATTTACAAAACAAAATTTTTTATAAGACCTAGAAATATTTTTTTCTATGCCTGTGAGTCTGGACTCACAGGCATAGAAAACAAACTTATGGTTACCAAAGGTAAAAAGGGGAGAGAGGGATATATTAGAAGTTTGGAATTAACAGATATGCACTACTATATATAAAATAGATAAAACAACAACAACAACAACAACAAAAGACCTACTGTATAGCACAGGGAACTACATTCAATATCTTATAATAACCTATAATGGAAAAGAATCTGAAAAAGAATACATATAAATATATATATATATATATACATATATATAACTAAATGACTTTGCTGTACACCTGAAACTAATGCAACATTGTAAATCAATTATACTTCACTTAAAAAAATTAAATAAAATGTGCACTGAATTCAACTTTAGTTCATTACAGTTATTTTGACTGGAATGACTTTTTCCTTTTATTTCATCTGGATTGTTCAAAAAGAGAAAAAAAAATTGAACTTAATTTCCGACAAAAGGAGGGAAAAACAAATTAATACATTTCAAATATAGCCTATAAATCCCTATTAATACTCCACTTCATGAAAAAGCAGATATTCTTTAGCTCCAAACAATATAGAGTATGATTACAATAACAATCATAAGAACAATTTAAATTTTTATACAAACCTTTCTTCAAAGAGTTAAAACACATTGGTATCCAGTGATAAGCAAACTTTAAATCTAAAAGCAGTGTCACATGATCCTTAGTTTTGATTGCCTATACTTTAAAAATCTGTTTTCTTTTTTAATTTTACATACTTGCAAATTATTTCCTTGTAATTCCATGCATTTATCTCATTTGAACCCAGATTATTTTAGAAACTCATACAATGGTGGGCTGTCCCAATTAAGAATAATTGTTCTCTGTCCAGTATGATAACACATATTTATTAAGGCATTTTTCTATGCTAATTTTTATAAAAACAAAAAATGTGTTCACAGAGACAAGGATATCATGAAGCTAAAGAAGAGATTCCTTTATCAGTTTATCACAGGCTTTTTTGGCTTAAAAAATGCCAGAGTCTTTCTTGTTTTCACTGGGTATTGGGTATTTGCATGCCTTACAGTTCTGCTTTTTTTTGGGGGGGGGGTTGAATTCTCAGATTACTCTGATGTCTAATTTTGCTCCTGCGACAACAGGTGCTGAGATAGTCTAGAAAATTCTGAACAACAAAATAATCTGAGATGTCTAATTTTTCAAGCCAAATAACAAATTAGATATTAAAAAGTTGACTTCGAAGTATTTTATTGTTTTATTTACTAACAGGGCCTTAAACTCTGAGTCTTAAACTCAGAACATCTGTTTTCTAGTTTATAAAAACATTAAGTAAAATTTTTTAATAGTAACATAATTAAAATTACAAGGGAGATCATGTTTAGTTGGGTTTTTTTTGATAGCAAGGAATTTCATAAATATTCTTATTTACAAATATTATTAGGACTGAATTGCTTAAAATACTCTCTGCAAATGTTTTCAAAGACTTCTGAACAGTTCCACCCTTTTTGAATATGGCTAATATAAAATTATTAGAACTAATACAAAACATACTTTTACCCCAAAATGATATTTTCCTTTTTAATTCATTTGAGCAGTTTTTGTTTAAAAGATTATTCTGAAAAAGTATGGGTGTTTTTTCATATCACACTCACACATACCCCTACATTCCAAAATCTACTAAAAAGATGTTATATCATATTGCTTGTCAGGGAATTCAAAAAATTTTTGGAATATTACAGTAGTGTAAAGAATATCTTTGAATATATTGAAATATTGTTAATATATTCCTTAGTCTCTGAGTTCATTCAGTAAATACTGGTTAAGTATACAGTATACATCACACAAATCTTAGTTGTGATGGACTTAAGGACAATATTACCTGCCTTCACAGCTCTTATATTCCAGTAAAAGATTATAGTAACACCTTTTAAAAGAAAACATGTGGATAACTACACTAGAAGCATTCATTGTACATTTCATGATCAAATGTTCTCCGTGTTTTCAGTGTTCTCAGAGTCTTCTTAGAATATCAAAAGCAACTAACCAGTTTTAAGTCTTCACTTTTCAACAGGAATGTAAAGGAAATAACTTGAAAACAAATATCTGTGCCTTTGTACACAGATGCTACTCAAACTGCAATGAAAGAAAGTTTTAACAATCATTTTAAAGTACCTGAAAAGTCAGCTTTTCACTGGCTCAATAATGTATGTTGAAATACTCCTGTGCTTGCGGGCATTCCTGTAATATAATTTCTTTGACTTCTCTTTGAGAAAAAGAAACCTTTTTTTTTTCAAAGGCACTTCATGTAGCACGTTAATTCAGCATTAATTATAGAACATGTCAAACTGTATTTCAGTCAAAGCTCCCTGTAAGTCTCCAGAGCTTTCTTAATGACAGTAATTATAGGTCATAAAAAGAGTCGTCTAAAATTAACATTTCTCTCATGTCTTGATAGGAAAATGTAAATGGCTGCACCGTACAGATGTTTTGATTAGTAAAATTTACACTTCCTTTTTGGTTTCAATGCTTGTCAAACTTCACAGTGTTAAACGTTAAGGTGCTGCGTTTCTCACATCTCTGAGTAGATAAAGGTGCATCAAAGGCAGTTGTAGGAGTTCTTCACATGCTATACCTTATTATCTTGTGCTGCAATTACACAAAAATAAATCAACAGCTTCTTCTTCCACATAGGCAAGCATGCTTTTAAAAAGTGAGCAAAATGAATTCTTTGCTTCTAGAAAATTCCACCACACACATTAAAAAAAGACTTAAAGAACTGTATTTGATGCCAGCTTAAAAAAATGATTTATTCAAATGTAGAAAACCATCATGCCCACTTATAGATCTAAGTCTCCTGGTAAACCATATTTTATCATATCCTATCAGAAAGAACACATAACGCTGGCTCTATTCTGAACTGTCAAAATTTACTTACTAGAAAATAAGAATGGAAACATCCCGGTTTAAACAATGTTAATATCATCAAACATCCAGGGAAATATAACAAATTAAAAGAGAATCACTTCAAAGAAGAAAAGGCCTCCACCTTCAGTAATAATAAATCTAATACTTGACATTCATCTCCCTGGAAAATAAAATTAGATAAACTTTTGCAAGGGCATTCAGAACAGCCAATCCAGTTTATTAATAATTTCCTGTTTTCATATTGGAAGCTCATATTATCTGGTCACGGTCACAGTAGACCTCCACAGATATTTAATAAAGCTGCCGTCGGTAATCCTCTCTGATTACCTATAACCTTCCAGCTCTAACACACTGCACTCCAGCTCCACGGAAGGACAGCACACTGTCACCTGCTATGATGTTTGACAGCTTATTCTGCTACATCAAGCTGGCACAAAATTACTTTTTCCAAATCCATCCCTAGTTAATAACCAAAAGTCATAATGGTATTCAGCATGCGTGATACTCTGAGAAGGCAAAATGAGGCAACAGAGGGGGGGATAAAAGATTAAAGAGTGACTATTACGGAAGGGAGATCAAAAAGGGAATCTTGTAACATACAACAATGTTTCAATTACATTGCCACGCTGAGAGTTCTACAGTATCACCCTACAAAATCCATACCACAGGACCAAGAAACATGGGAGAAATTTCCTATTGTATTTACACTAGCTGTATGATTATTCTAGTTCATACAAAGCAACACTGGAGAATTTTTCTTTCTAAATTATTCTTAGACATTCTCCTGGGAATATAAAATGACTTACAATTAGTGAAAACTGTCTAGTTAATGGAATGTATTGCTTTGATCTCATCCTAAGGTTTGCAAGAATAATAAGATATTTTGTTTATAGGATAGATCAGACTAACCTTAATCCAAATTTACAAGCACACCAAATCCTATTCAATGTATTTTTTTGAAGATGAAATACCAAATTAAAAGTCTAAACTGTCAATTGAAAAAAAAAGATTTTTTTTTTTTTGTCATCTAGGCAGGATCCAGTACATTACATTTATCTTCATTACAAACAGGTGAATGACCTTGGTACAAGGTTGAATCTGACTGTGACAATTAATGGGAAAAAGAAAATAAAATCATGGTTCCTTCCTTCCTTCCCTTTTACCTTCCCTTCCTTATCCTTTTCTTTCTTCTTTCCCTCCATTAATTTATCTTCTTTGTTTTTCCCTTCTTTTTCTTGGTATGTCTTCCCCCATTCCTTTCTTCCTTCTTTCTTCCTACAGTATTTTTGAGAAAGGCTTCATATACTTCACATTTTCTAAGTGGCTAATAGTAACTATATACCATGTCTATACACCGAATGAACACAAATGTAAGAAAGTCATTAATCAAGTATCAAAGACTACCTACATGTGTTTATATTTCATTCATCTATACAGGTTAATGGTGTTTCTCACTGATAATATGTGTTTTATATATTGGACATAATTGGAATACATAATTGATAACTTGAGTGTCTGTTAAGACCTCCAGAGCAGCCTTCCTTCTCATGGCTACATCTCCTTGCGACATGAACTTATATTCATGTTTATGACAGATATGGGACCACGGTCTTTGACATCTCTCCCTTCTCTTCCCCCATATCTAATTCTTCACTATTTTGGATCCAGCCATTGGCTTCTCTCCACCTCCTCTGCCAACATCAGCCAAAGCCACCATCATAACTCTTAGACCATAGCTAGACACCCTAAAAAGACCTATTTCTGCTTCCCTCTGGACTAAATGAGACACTCCAACCAAAGCAATCTTTTGAAATGTAGATATCATGTCCCTTCTTTTTCTGAAACTCTTTGGGGCTTCCAATTGCTTTCAGGATAAAGCAGAAATCCTTAATGTGACTATGAGGAAATGTATGACTTGGCATCTATCCATCTCCCCAGCCTTATCCTACATCACTCACCAGTGCTCACTACACCAGGGCCTTGTTGGTTCTCTGTCCTGCTCCCAAACCTTTCTCATTGGCTATTTCCCCACCCTATTCATCTGGTTGTCTCCTAGTCATATACAGGATTCAGTTTAAATATCACTTCTCTGCAGGTATTTTCCCCAACAGTCCAGTCTAATTTACCCCACCCCCATGTCTGCATTCGTAGATCCTTATACTTAACCTTCACAGAATTAATGGCATCTCTAATTATGTATATTTTGCATTTAATGCTTGTGTCTGTCAGCAGAATTAGAGCAGGGAAAGATCTTGTTCTCTCCTGTGTCCGAGGTTCCTTCTCCAGGGCTCAGTACCTAGTAGTTTCTCAATAAATATATCTTTACTGAATTCATTGAATATATACATTTTCTCTCACCAAAGATGTTATTACATTGGACAGCTCTAAAATAAATTAACTATTGTACAGGAGTATTTTTGCATAGTATCTCCCTTAGATTGGATTCCCCAGAAATGGACCTAAGGAAAGGATTTGTATGTAGGTGATTAATTAAGAAGTGTTCCCAGGAGAGACCAGTAAGGAATTGCGAGGAATGGAATTAAGAAGGGGGGTGAGGAGAAGCAACTAAGGAAGTGATTTCATACCAAGTCACTCCCACAGAGGCTAGCTTCACTCTGATCTTGCAAAGCACCTATGAAGTACACACTATACCTCAGAGTTGTTCAGTCTTGAGGCAAGTGAGCTTGTGAGGAGTGTTGTGAACTCACTCACCTCCAGTTCTCTGCAACTGTACAGGAAGTGCCTCCAGTAGAAGGAGGGAAATTCTCCAAAGAAGAGTGGTGAGTGTGGGCTGCTGGTAGCAAAGACACTCAAGGCCAGGGAGAGGGGGCAGAGAGATGGCAAAGGGCATTTGAGCCACAGCATCACAGGCAGCTGCCATTGTGTATAAATCTTAAGAATCTTCTTAGACTCATTTTTTTAAAAAGATGTGAACTGAGATGTCATTCATCGCTTTGGTGAAAAATAAATCACATAAGCTCTAAAAAACATTCTTTAAGACATGTCCCATCATCTTGTCCCTTAAAATTTGTCTTTCCCCTCTCTTGGGGAAAATTATTCTGATTTTCTAGTCTTCTTTATGAACATTGAAGCATATTTTAATACAATATTCTTGTTGACTGTTATCTACAACCAAACCTTTTGTTTGTTTTTTTTTTTTTTAGTTTCAATGTTTTAATGCATGGTTTGAAAGAGAGGAAATAATAAAAGATAAAGCTGGCTACAGGTCTGAGGGAATCTAGGAAGAAGGGAAAACAGAGGGAAAATAAAAAGGGGGACAAGTTTGGGGAAAAGTTAGTGGCCCAAAATCCCAGGTTCCCTTGACAGCCCAGCCATTGGAGTAGAGAATTAGATTAGTTTCATATAAGAGTTTTTTTGTTTTTGTTTTTTTAATTGTTCAAGGTTTATTTGGTGTCCTAGCTGGTAGGACACTTGGATATTTGACTGAATTACTTATATGTAGATTTTTCCTTTTTACTTACATGACAATGTGCACTATTGTGATGCATATAGTGCATAGAATAAGGTTCTTTAGAACAGTTGTGCTAAAGACATGCAAGATTGGATTTCTGCATTGAATCTTAGGATGTGATTGCTTGAGGGAAAAAAAGAAATTGGACTAGGCATGTTGGCTAAAGGAACCAGACATTATATAACACACAGTAGACACATATCTGATTTGAAAGGCAAGTGCAGCAGGTGTGACGTTGACAGTGGTGCCTCTTGAGGAAGTGAGCTCAGAGCAACCCCAGGCCCTGATAATGCAGATTCAAAGTAATGCTAAATTATACTCGATTTCAATCATCATTTAGAGCTTTGGAGAACTCTAATGTCCCCTGGCTGCTGAGTTCCATGTCACTTTTAATTCAAGCAATCCCCAGAGGTTTTTGGAACTTGACCCCCTGTCCTAAGGATGACATGGCTTCTTTGGGATTAATGGGCTTTTTCTTATGGGTAAATTAATATCACCTAGGCCATGCCATTCTGGACCATTTAGCTCAAAGCAAGCTTTCTTAGCAGGGATCAACCATTAAGTTAAACAAAGGGCAACTTAAAGATTCCACATGTCCAAAACTTAATTTCTAATTAATATAAGTTAGAAGGTACTGTAACATCTGAAACCAGGGACCTCTAAGAGTTTTGCATATGTTCCAAACTTGATAACTTTCTATACCATGTTATGTTAGAACTGCTATATAGAAGGAGGTTGACTGGAGGTTCTTAACCTCATTCTTTGTATAACAAGTACAGGTCCCATTCCGGGATTTTAAAACATTATTAAAAACCACTACCACTGTTTTTTATTCATTAGACGTAGAAAACCAGGTTTGTAGATTGAGGAGAGAAGTGGCCTCGTATGTGTCTTCCTATAGATTGCTTCATCCAAAATAAATGCTAACAACTGAAAAATTGGATGAAATACAATTTTTGCATGACATCCACTTTTTAGTCTTTCATTTCTATCTCTTTCTTTTGTATCTTGACTGGGAACAAAGAGACTAACTTAGGTTCACTGAATTGAAGTCTCATAGCAAACCAGTTTGGGGAAAACAAACCAACGTTGGTCACACTCTTACAATGTGATAGATACTGTGTTAAAGTCTGAAGGTACAAAAAAAAGCAAGATATCACCGGTCTTCAAGGAGATCACAGCCTCCAAATGTAGATCATTTCAATATAATGTGCTGACATTCCTTAGGCTTCTTTCTGCCCATAGAAGAGACTTACTTCAGGGATTTAAAAATGATTTGAAAAGTTTTTAGAGCCACCCACAACTCCGTTCTTACCCACAAAATCTGTCAGGAAGACTAAGTATGTATCAATGTTGAAATAGCTTTCTAGTTCCAAGAGGCAGTTTCCCCTGCTGGGGTCTCCCATTAGCAGTCCTAAATTTAGGTAACTTTTTTGTTCCTGTAAATGCTCTAATTGACCAGAAACACAGTTTATCCAGATAATGAATCCCCAAATGCCAGGTCAACTCTGGGCCTCCTGACCCCAAACAAGGTTAAGCATGTGGCCACAGCCAATCAGATATTTTCTGTTTTTCTCTTCCTCATTCTTTATTCTTTATCCTATCTATACAAGCTCCCTGCCTTCTGTTCCTTCTTGCGTTTGACTGAAAGGAGACTGTCTGCTTCATGAAGTATTAAGTAAAGTTTGTTTATGTCATCTAAAATGGCTTCTTTAGTCATTTTTAACACACAATAGTTGAAAAGATGCAAAAAGTGAAGATCAGAAATGGTGTGACTGGCTGTCCTCTCTTTCTTGGCCAAGACTCCTGAGAAGTGTCCGTACCCGTCCTTCCTCACCCCCTGTATACCTTTCAACACAATAAAACATGAATGCTATGCTCAGAATTCCACCAGCTTCCTTCACTAAGAACTCCTACCCTCTCTGTGTTACTAAATTTGCATGTTTGTCTTATTGTCTACAGTGTTTCACTACATTCACTTCTCTTGCTTCTCTAAGCTTTTGTAGTTTAAAGCTCTTTTGGGTTTCCTCTTACCTCTAGTCCTATTTTCCCACATTAATGAATTAATTAATTATTGTGTGTGTTTATTTATTTTTCTTGTTGTTCTTTTGCCTGTCTTTAAAATGAACTTTGCAAGAGACTCCTCCTGACCTCCATCCGTCTGGCCCAGTATGTTATTGTACAACCATTGCAGGGTTGATTTAATCACTGTCCATTGTTTTAACAATTATTTGATGAGTTAAATAACTGTAATTTCTATCTAGATATTTATCCTGGGATAGAAGTTGAGGGTTTAATCATTTACATATAGATAAAAAAGAAAGAGGGGGAAAAAGAAAGAGACAAATATAGGAGTCTAGCACATCCCTGAATTGTTGACGGGAACATCTCAGTAGAAGTTAATGGAATTCATTCTAAAGAGAGAATATTGGACGAGAAGAAGGTGTGCAGATGAGGTTTATATATTGAGTTTAATTTACTAAGTATGATGGGCTAGTAGGTTACCCTAATGCTGATAACTAGACCTCATAGGAAATGTATGGGAGGGAGACCATAGATTTGAGAGTCATTAGTAAAGAATTAGTAAAGAAAAAGGAAGCCTGGGGAATGGATGGGATAAGTCTCAGAGAACACATCTTCTGAAAAAGGAAGAGACAATATGTGGAAAAACAGATTTGAAATATGATTATGATTTCAATTTGGGATGTAGCTAGAACACCCAAATGCAGAGGTCCAGGACACCAATTGTTTTTACACTGGCTCCTTGGATCCCAAGAGTTCCTCAGGGATCAGAGTGAGGCACAAGAAAGGCAATGTGATCCCAGTCTATCTCTTCCCACTTTCTGCCCCCTTGGCAACCACAAGTTTGTATTCTATGCCTATGAGTCTATTTCTGTTTTGTATTTATGTTTTGTTTGTTTGTTTGTTTTTAGATTCCACATATGAGCAATCTCATATGGTATTTTTCTTTCTCTTTCTGGCTTACTTCACTTAGAATGACATTCTCCAGGGACATCCATGTTGCTGCAAATGGCATTATGTTGTCATTTTTATGGCTGAATAGTATTCCATCGTATAAATATACCACATCTTCTTTATCCACTCATCTGTAGATGGACATTTAGGCTGCTTCCATGGGATTTCAAAATTGTAGAATAGATAAACAAGATTATACTGTATAGCACAGGGAAATATATACAAGATCTTATGGTAGCTCACAGAGAAAAAAATGTGACAATAAACATATGTTCATGTATAACTGAAAAATTGTGCTCTACACTGGAATTTGACACAAATGATTATAAATCAATAAAGAAAATGTTAAAACAAAAAAAAAAAAAAGAAGAAGAAAGGCAATGTGAGCAGCATTTGGGGACTTTCGGGCTTTAGAGCTTTGGACTCCCACTCTCTGATTCAATCAAAGAAGATCCAGCACTGCAGAAAGTTTTACTCATTATGTATTGCTGACATAAAAGTTTGAAAACTGCTAAAGAAAACACATATTTATTTGGCTGAGAAAACTGAGGCTTAAGAAATGTTAAGGCATTTAACTGAAGCCCCACACCTTCTAAGTGGCCAAGAATTAATGTGGGTGATTCTGCATTGTACTATCTGCTAATATCGTTTCTCCATTCAGTTTCTACTGAAAGCATCTTTCAGTTCTATGATTTTCTTTGGATTCTCACTCACACTTTGTTAATGAATACTATCTTCAGCTGTCTCCCAGATTACAGAAAGAATTTCTTCTAGACTGATCTAACACTATCTCACTCGACCTCATTCTCAATTCATTTTGCAAAATAAGTAATCTTTCTGAAAAGCACATCTGATTATATAAATCAACATCTCCCTTTGTGGCTTAAGCAATATATGATATAATATATACAAATATATAATTATAATATATATATATATATATATAATATATCCACTGTTGCCAAGATAAAATACAAACACATAACTTACAAAAACTCTCCCTTATTTACTTTTTTCCATTTTCACCTCATATGAACTACTCCATTGGTTAAATATTGTGTATTTATTGTGTACCAAGTATTTTTCATTAATCGATAGACTTTCGTTCAGTTTAACATGGGTAAGGCAGGTATTTTAAAATATAATATCCAAATTACTATATGATTACATATGGTGATCATTGTCTTAAATGAAAATAAAGAGGTGCTATGAAAGAGATTAACAAGGGTTTAATTGAAACTGGATTTTCAGGGATGCATCTTGGTAGAATCATTTAATTGGAGACACACAGGATGAATAGAAGTTAGCTAAACAAAGCTTCCAGAGAAGACATTTCAGGTAGGGGAAGTAACCAGAGCAGAAACGAGATTGGTATCTTTAGAGGACAGAGAGGCAGCTAATGTGGTTGGAGCCCAGTGAGCAAAGGGGAGCAGGAAGGAAGGAGATGTGAGGCATGCAGACACTGCACTTCACCATAGCTAAGCAAGTGTGCTAGCTTGTGTTCTCTCTCCTTCTCTCTCTGTTCCTCCCTCCCTCCCTCTCCCTCCTCCTGGCCTTTGCACTTGCTGTTTCCTCTATTTTAAAGTAAATACTCTACTTCCACAGAAGTCATGCATCTCTTTTCCATTATGAACTTCTCTTCATTCTCTAGGACACAGAGTAACTATCACCCATTTGGAAAGTGTATCAGTCACAGCAGGTTGAATGTGTAACAAATAACTTCAAAAATCTCAGTGCTTAACATGAAGAAGTTGATTATCTCCCTTGTAAAAATGCAATGTATATGTCCCTGAGTAGGCATTTCTTCTGATGACCTTTCTTCTTAGTGGTGAACCATGGACTTGACTCACTTCAAATTGTGTCTTCAGGACAGTAACCATTACAGTATACATTTGAAGGGTCTTGAAAGTATTTACAAGTTAAATAATAGTATTTAAACAATTTAAAAACAAAATCATTTAACTCTGAACCTAAGAATACATGAAATCTCAATTCATTCGGAGAATAATTTCCAATTTTCAAATTGTTAATAGCATAGATGACTTAGGCATCACTTTCCATTACTATAACCTCATTATGAAAATATATCTAGTCACTACCTAATTTTAAGATTTATTTTCTTGAGATATTGCTTATAATGAATGGGTTCCCCATAGTTTACCTCAACATCCTAAATAAAAGCATCCTTCTTCCATAATTTCCCCACAGAAATATGAATAGTATTTCTGACTTCATGTAATAGAAAGCTCCACAGTGCTCTCTATAAAAAATTATGAAAATTTCTATTCTTAAAATGAGAATTAAGGCAATGCATTGAAACAGGTGTACTACTTTGTTTTGTGCAGTCCTAGTTATGAAACAGTAAGGATGAGAATGGACTACTTAAAATGACTTTCTACCATGTATTTTTTGAAAAGAACACTTACATTGGCAAAATGCTTTTGATAGTGGGTGGATTTTTTAAATTGAAATGAAAAAAATATGCTTTAAATTGACCATTGTCAGAAAGCATTATGCTCCCTGTTTTGTGACATTTTTTACTCAGTAGAATGCATTCTTTTTTCAATAAGCAAAGACTTTTTCCTAGTGAACTTGCAGTGGTATCTGAAAAGCATAATTACAGTTCTATTATCACACATAATTTTCCTTTTTTTTTTCAAAATAATGCACACAGTTCCAATAATGTTTCTCATGGATATATGCTTTCTCTGTATTGCATTACTGCAATTGGCTAGCAGCTTTTTCTTGGACTTTGAATTTATGATTTTGAAAAGGCAAATATAGCAATTAAGAGCCCAGTAGAAATCCCTCATCAAATTAAAATCAGCTGGCAAATTTGGACCTTAGCTAATTAACTGTGCTCTTAAGAATTTTTCTGAGAAATGAACTCAATTTAAACTTTAATTAATTAAATTAAAATATATTCTAAAATCTGATAGATCAAAACCCATTAATTTCAGTTTAGCTGGTTCAATCCAGCCAAGTCATCAGGTGTTCTGACATGATGTACCTCTCAGCCAAGCAATTATGCAGTTAACATTACAGAGTGCAAGGATTATGCACTAAAACGTGTCAGATATTATTAACTTGGCCTAATAAAATTATATGTAGTGTTGTTATAACCTATGCATAAATAAATGTGAAAAAAAGCCAAAGTAGTTCTATTCCTTCTAAAGCAGTGTCATTAAACAGGTGTAGAAAAAAATATTTCTACTTTCTCCAACTGAGAATTGTTTCCCCTTCAAGTCTTCACTAAACCGACCCGTATAGAAATTTTACCACGGTATATACAACAAAGAACATTTGGGGGCTGTGTTTTTTTCCTTTATGCTACACACTTCCTCTCCACATATACACTTTTTTGTCAGATACTTTTCTCCCTGTGTACATTTTAGTCTTGCCACTGTCTAAAAGAAGAGGAAAAAACCCACAGCAACCTATTTTATTCAATTCTTTAAAAAATTTTTTTTGTTATTATATGAAAGATTTTAAAAGTTCAGAAGGAAGAAAATAGTCATAAAATGTCACAGACCAAATCTTTTTAATTTTTTTTAATTGAAATATGGTCAGCTTACAATGCTGTGTCAATTTCTGGTGTACAGCATAATGCTTCAGTCATCTTTTTAATGAGGAACTTCGAGGGAGCTAAAAGACAATGGTAGGCTAATTAATAAGACATTTAAACAGCTATATACAAGCAACTTTCAGAGACATAAACAGCTTCAGGTGAGACCTAGTGGGAGAACATTTATTCTACTTACTCTTCATAATGACTGTTATTGGTCTGATAAATATAAGCTGCCATTTTCCCAGGAAAGCGCTGTTTGTGCCTGTTATCCTGGCAAACTTAGTATTTATTAACAATGTCTTGGTTTGGACTTAAACTTATGTAGCGTCTTAATCATAGGAGTCCTTTGGTGGGATACTGGTGCCAAGATTTAGACAAGGCTGTTCAGTTGCATGAAAGTCACATGTTGTGAGTTTCAAGAAAAAAGGAGCAATCGTAGGACACTCAGAAATATAGAATTAAAATAAAAATAGATTAAACCGGACTAGAATGAGTAGCTCTTGAAAGATAAAGGGAATTGCACTTACTTACAGTTTAAAAAAAAAAAGTCTTTCAGTGGAGTAAGTGTAGGTTTGCGTAACACTTCTATGGACAGAACAGAGCGGCTTCAGTAATCTAGCATAGTGGTCTACAAAGTAAGTTTATGAGAGAAAAGTAGTTCTATCGATGTTCAACATTATTTTACCTTTTCCATTGCTCTTTTTGTGTATGTTTCATAATGCATATACTATAATAATTAAATAATATTTAGTAGGTTTTTAAATAAATAACTAAACATGCTGGAAGTATGATCACAAAATCTATAACGATGAGCTAGGCAAAAAAATTGCACATCTAATATATGATGAATCTTTGTTAGTCACTGGCCATATTACGACACTAACTGATCATAATCTTTCCATAATTGACAATTTAAAGGCCCTAGAACAGTATCTATAACATTTTGACCATGTTCCAGTCTCATCATGAATAGTATTATGTAAAAATAAGAACACCATCATACACACAATTTTTTTTTTATCATTTGTGTTTGGCATTGCATCTGATATTCTTAGTTAAAAGTCACCTAAATAGAGGCTCCTGTGCAACAAAAGACAAATTTTGTCTCATGATCTAGCAAAAGGCTTACATGAAAAAACTTGAAAGGGTAATCATTGCTCAGAATATTAAATTAAGTGCTGAAAAAGTCATTAGCGGAATAACTAAAATTATGCAAAAGATTAGAAAATAACGTTACATTCGCACGTGTAACAATGCCGATTACGTTTGGCATACTAGATTTTTAAAAATTAAAAATGTGGAAAATGTTACAACTTTAATTTTCAAACGTCCCCAACTCCTGGCCATCTCAAATTTAAAGTCAGATCATACAAGGTTTGCAGTGCATTTACTGATAGATCTTTCAGGATGATGGCTCTTCTCTCTTTGAAATAGATGTTCAGACTACAGGGTTTACATATGTTGAATTTCTGGCTCTCCTGATGGAGAAATTACAAATTGACTATGTTTGGTGCATGGCAATTTTTTTAGCATGTGAAGTTTCTATTTTTACTTATAGAGGAATATAAAGTGGAACCCTTGAACACTTTAACTACAGATACGGTTCTTACTTTCAATTTATCAGGGCTAAATTTCTTTTAACATCAGTGGAATACTAGCACATAGAAGAGAGGCCATAAGTGCATAATCATTCACTCTCTATTGCCAATTTCATATCAAATACTGAGAACAAAGCAAATAAAATCACATGAAACCAAACTTAAGAACCCATAATTTAGTGCCTACCATTACAGGATGGTTTTATATGGCTGCAAAATTAAGCCTAAGTACAATTTTCATAGCTATGTAGGAATTCCTTCTGTGAAAGTGGCAAAGCTCTGTGACAAGGATCTCTGTAAGAAAACTGAGGTGATACAAGTCAAATTCCTCGTGACATCACGTTACTGATCCACTGAGCATAAGAGTCCAAATCTCCATTTTAAAGGCTGAAGAAAAATATATTTGATTTCTCTTTCTTAAAGGAAAATTGAATAAAAATACTATGAATAATTTATATCCATTTTAAACCCATTTTACCTTTCTTTCAGTGGTCTAAATGGATGAAAAGATCATAAGCACTTTGCCCAAGAAAATATAAATCCATGCAAAATTCTTTGAATTGCAATCAAATAAATTATTTATTTTACTCACAATGCTATTATTATGATTAAAGTACAAAAAAATGATAATGCAATTAATAGTATACAGTACCACTGTAAATACGTTCTTTTAAAAGCAAAGATATTTACAGTCTGAGGGAAAAAAAGAATGATTTTTTTTCTGTTTTCCTGAAACTGTGTTTTGCTGTGACCAGCGCTTGTCAATATAAAATGGTTTAATCATGCATTAAGAATGTAAATTGGGTAGTGAGTCTGAAGTCTATGATGTAAACACTGAGTTAAATATTCAGAGACAAATTGATAAACATTAATTTCCTGGATTTTAAGATATTGTTACTTAAAATTTTTGTTTAGAAAAAAACAAATAAGCAAAAAGTGCTATGATTGTACATATATTTACAGTAGTAAGCCTCAAAAAATTAAATAATCTTTTTCTTTGAATTATGGAAATAGCGTATATCTTTATATTTGTACTTGAGTCTCTACTTGTTAGAAGGTTCTTATATATAATGCTGTAGATTTGCATAGGGAATAGTAGACTATCCTTTCTTGGTGTGCACTGTGTATTTTATGATTTATTATTATTCTATTCAAGTATAACCAAGAGATGCGAGATTCTGATTCTGAGCTGCTACTGTCTGAGTGCGTGACCTCATGTGGTGGGTCTCTTGCTTTTTCTGAGTTACAGTCCCTAGTCTGCACTGAAGGAGCTGTAAAATTCTAACCTTACCTTCAGAGCAGGGAAAGAGTGGAGGTGACAGAATTTAGGGCTAGATTTGCTCCTTTGGGGAAGGAATCGATGTAATTTGTTGAGGGAGTCATGGCAGGCAAAGCACTGTGTCAGGCAATAAAAGAGCTCCTGGTCCAGGTGAGCAGTGCGTGCTGAGCGCCTGTGGCCAAGCTTTCAGAGCAGGGAACTGGCGCCCAGAGGAGGAGCTTGGCATAGAAGAGTGTAGAAGGGATGATGTGTACACTCTAAACCAAGCAAACACTCAGCCAGCATCAAGGATGGGTAAATAATAGCAGGATCCAAGCCACAGTCTGTTTCCTGCTATTGGGAGAATAGGAAATGTGATAGAATTGCAAGGACCCTCTTGCCTGGAAGCAACCCCTAACTCTAAACTACATCCTCTCCACAGTGATGAATGAAAATATAATTGCCACATACATAATTTGTGATATGATTTCAAATGAACAAAGCAAAAGCTAGGTATGCCTCATTTCATTTTAAATTGTCTCCTGCCCTGTTGTGAGATGATTCTCCATGGGTCTCCTTTGCTTCTGCAGGTCTCGTGGGTAAGGCACGACGTTTGTTCAGGAACATCTTTTGAAGGATGAATGTATAGCAGATAGTCTAGGAAGAGAGATAACAGTTTCTCACTTTGCAGAATAGGACAAGTTTTCTTATCTTGGGAGATATAGTGTCTATCTTTGGAGCCAAGGGCTGTTGTGCATACTTCTTAGTATAATAAACACACTGTCTCCCTCAATGTCAAAAGTTAGATGTGTTTACCAACCATCGCAAAAAGATAGTCTCTTAAACTCAAAGTCCCCTTCTATATCAAAAGTCTGCAGTTCAAATGTCATCTGTCCCTCTTTGCATTGCACTGTGGGAATGGGGATTTGAGGAATCAGTGCAAAACACTGAAGCTTTTGGCTGTTATTAACTATTCTTCATTTCTGACCCAAGAACCTCCTATATAATGACTGTATCTGGGTAATTTTGGCAAGTTAGCTGGTAAACTTGCAAGTAGGGTCATAGCTCAGACCATTCACAGTTCTCAATACCCCTTTCCATCAAAGTAGATGCAATTTCTTTAAAAATGGGAGGGCATTTTATGTATCAGTTTATAATGATCCCCATTAGAGGTAAGTCTCCCACAAATGTCTTCATGATAGATTCCTCTCTATATTGGAATTTCTAGGAAGATGCTGTGGAATTTTGCCATTACAATTCTTAATAGAGAATTTCTGTGAGGCATGCTCTTAAAATATTTAGAAAGCCTTTTTCTTCCTGTCTGAAGGAAAAAAAAATCTGCCTTAAATATTGACCTCTTAAGAAAGGATCTTACAGATCCAGAATAACCTGGTCTTTGACCTAAGGCTTTTTCTTATTTTAAAACCCATTGCTAGATGAAAAGGCAGTTTTGACACCTTTACAGGTACTTCCAATTTCACTTGAAAAGTGAGTAGCTCATTCTTTAATATAATTGTCCCTTATTTTATTGTACATAATAGAGGAAGCCAGAATTCACCCTCAATACTCTGCCTGAATCTCTTAGTTAGAGCGCTGGTTCATTACATGTTTTATATGTGTCATATTACTACAGGTAACATTTTACTAGGCTGTGCACAGTCAAATGACAAGGGTCTTACTTATCCCCAATTCTTCCAGTCATCTTGTTGTCTTTTTGACTTTTTCAGTTTCAGCTCATTGCCCAATCTCAAAGCCAATACGATATACTTTGGTTGCATGTTATAGCAGCCCTTGATTTTCCAGGTATAAAATAATTG
Organism: Camelus bactrianus; assembly: GCF_048773025.1. NCBI lineage: Eukaryota > Metazoa > Chordata > Mammalia > Artiodactyla > Camelidae > Camelus > Camelus bactrianus. Next base: position 17,615,934 of record NC_133567.1, on the reverse strand, counting down.
TTTATCTTTCACTTTAGAGACATAACATAATAACTATTTTATTACACAACTTTAGTGGGACAGAATCTTGGAAAGGACACCATGGGGAACCAGCTTTTCTCTCTTTCATGGTGATCAGAGTTTCAGTTTTGAAAGTCTTGAAGATTATGGGTGATTTGACATGTTGGAACTGGAAACACATGAAGTTCCATTCAGTCACATGTCTGGGGCCTTGACTGGAAAGACACATTAGAACTGCTGACCAGAGCACCTACAGTGGCCTTTCTACGTGCTTTCACTGCTGACAGCATAGTGACTTCCAGGCCATTAGACTCCTCAGTGGGTGGTGGCTGAGGGCTCCAGAACTAAGTATTCCAGGGAATAAGACAGAAACAACCACTTTCTACTTCAACTTTGTAAGTCATGTAGTATCATTTCCACAGAATTCTTTTGGGTATAAGGAAATCACAAGTTCACCGTGTTCAAGAGAAAAAGATACAGATCCCACTTCTTAATAGTAAAAAATATGATGGTCACATAGTAAATTATGTGGGATGGAAACTATTGTGTGGCTATCTTTGGAAAATGCAACCTGTCACAGGGAGCGTGCTACCATTTGTCTCCTGAAGAGAGAGGCAGTACCACGTATGAGTGCATGCACTGTATTTACTAAAACTGATCAAAATCTGTCTTATTAAATGGATCTCCTTACATTTCAGCAGACTGAAAATGTACTGACTATCTGACCACAACAGTCAAATTAGAAATCAAAACAGAAAGATAAACAAAAAATTCCAAATATTTGGAAATTAAAAACATGCTACTAAGGAACTCATAAAGATTATTACACATTACCTGAAATGAATAGTAATGAAGATACATCATATCGAACAGGATTCTTAAAGAAATACGTAGTGCATATTAGAAAATCCTGCAGATTTTTCTAGATATTGGCAAACTAATTCCAAAATATACATGGAAATGTAGAGGAGCTAGAACATAGAGCAGGAAAGACAATCCTTAAAAGAACAAAACTGGAGCATTTACCAGCTATAGAACTTATTTTCAAACTACAGCAGTTTATACAGTATGATGTTTGTACAAAGATAAGTGTTTCAGTGGCTGAGAATACAGATTCCAGAAACAGACTCACATATATACGGTAACCTGATTTATGACAAAGCCACCTCCACAATTCAGTGGGGGAAATAATTGTCTTTTCAATAAATGGTGGTGGGTCAATTGAATATCCATATGGGAAAAAAAGGACCCTGACCCTATACAAACCATATACAAAAATTAATTCCAGATGGATCATAGAAATAAATATAGAATCTAAAATAATAAAGCTTAAAGAAGAAATCATAGGAGAATTTTTTTTGTGAACTTAGAGTTAACATCAAATAGTATGCTATAACATCACTAACAGTAAAAGAAATATTTTTAAAAATGTACCTCATGAAAATTTAGAACTTATTTTCATCAAATGCACAGTAAGAGGGGAAAGTTAAGCCACAGAGTTAGTACAGATTTTTGTAATACATATATTCAACAAATGATTCGTTACAGACTACGTAATAGGTCTTATAAATCAAAAATAAAAAGACAAAAAAGAGAACAAAATGATGGGTAAATGTCACAAAAAGGCACTTCATAAAAAATATTCAGATGATAATAATCACATGAAAAGTTACTTTCAAATATTAGTTATCAGTGAAATAAAAGCACAACCATAATGTGTGATCACAACAAACCTATGTAAATGGCAACCAGAATTGCAAATATTGTAGAGGATGTGGGCCAACTGAAACTCTCAAAAATTTCTGGTAAGAATATAGGTTGGTAATCCACTTTGAAAAATGATGTGGAGAGTATTTACTGTAGCTAAAAATGTGTTTACCCTGTGAGCTAGCCATTTCATTCTTAGGAATAACCTGAACAGAAATGAGTGTGTTATGTCCATTCCATGAAAATTTTATTCTTAATAACAAGAAAGTGGAAATAATTCAAATACAGGTCAGATAAATAAGTCATGTGGTTTTTATATAATAGTTAACAGCAATGGGTGAGGAAGAAAAACTGAAGTTACATGCGAGACATAGATGAATCTTTTAAATGTAATATTTAGGACTAGAGGCTAGATGTGAAAGAGTGCATTGTTATACATGAAGTTGCAGAACATGAATATAGAGTAATAGAACTCAGAATTGCATTCCTGGGGACAGGAGGTACTAATGACCTTCTGGGGTATTGGAACTATTCTGTATCTTGATTTGGACGGTGGTTACAGAGGGGTATACATATGGAAAATTCAATGAGCTGTACTCTTAGTAAAGCGTTCATCTTATTGCATGTAATAGGTGTATGCCCTAGAAAAATGTTTGTACATGTTCATTAGCAAAAATATACTATAATGTTCAAAGCAGCCTGAAATGTTTATCAACAGAAAAGTGACTAAATTGTCACTTATTTTTTACATGTACTGTAAATATAAAAATTAAAAAATGAGAGTTATGTATAACTAAAATTATAACTGTGGACTCCAAAGATGCAAATAAGAGGGTTACAGAAGGATACTTGTAGTATGCTACACTTGTGGTACCACTTACTTTATAAAAATTAGAACCCTGCAATGCAGAATTACATACTTATGTAATAAAATTATAAAGAAATAAACAATGAGTGACAAGATCGGATCTATGTTTTGGAAAGCGATTTTGTAGAAATTTAGGGTATGGGTTGGATAAAAGGAAGCGATATTACTAAAAGAGAACTGGGGAAGAGGTATTGAGTAAGAGGCTATTCTACTGGAAAAATTTGATGAGGAAAATAATAAGAACATATTCAATGGGAATGAAAAAGGTGAGACTCATAAAATATTTCAACAGGAGATCAATAGAATTTGTTAATCCATTTGAAATGGGAGGCAAGAAAAAAGGTAATATATATTTATGAAATATATACATTTTATATGCTCAGCCACTGTGCCAGGTGTTTTACATATGCTATGCCATTTAATCCTGATAATAACCTCGTGTGATACATATATTTATTTCCATTTTACAGATAAAAAAAAAAGTGAGTCTCTTGCAGGTTATTTAATTTGCCCAAGGTCAAATGGCAAGGAAATGGAGATGCCCTATTCGAAGCCAGGTGTGTTTGATTCAAAGGTCATGCTCTTTTCATTTCAGAATGAATCCTAATACATCACATAGATTTCGAACATTGTTGCCTTGGTGAATGGTGATGCCATTAACTGAAATAGGAAATTCAGAAAAGTAGCATGTTCTATAATATATAGAAGGGAAAGTTGATTGTTAAGCGTGTTTTAACTTTGCAAACTTAATGTCTTGCAAGAAGTTAAAAAGTGAAAGTCTAGGGCTGTTTTGTCCAATATACCAGTCCCTGGTCACATGTGGTTATTTAAGTTTACATTAATTAAGATTAAGTAGAATGAAAAACTTCAGCTCCTCCTTCACAATAACCATGTTGAAAATGCTTTGGAAGTCACATGTGGATGATGGCTGCCATATTGGATTGCAGAGTTGTACAGTGTTTTCATCATCACAGAAAATTTTATTGGATAATGAAGGGACCTATAGTGCTAACAGAGCTTGGATTCAGCGGTCATCACTATGTTAGACTAGGATGTAATACTGTGAACAATGATTATAATAATATCTCCCATTTATTAATTAAAGTTTCTTGGTCTATGTCAATAATTTTGTACACATTCTGTTATTCGATCCTCATTGAAAGTTTCTGAAGTCAACACACCTTTTTATATGTGAAGAATGTGAAAGAAACAGGTTACACAAACTTTTAAGAAAAAAATTTAGAAAGAAGAACCTACATGATAAGTTTAAATAAATAATTAAAAGAGAATATTGCAGATGAAGCTAAAAGAAAAGTTCTTTCTCAGCGAGGGATGGTCCTCAAGGTCAAAGGTTTTACAGATACTAAGGATTCAAGTAGGTTCTAGCTCGAGAAGGAGCTGTTGGATTTAGTACTGGGGGTCTCCACTGATCTTAGACAGGCTCTTTCAGAAGGAACTTGAGCAAGTGAGTGGGAGTAGGTTACATCTTTAAGAAGTTTTCCCATGATTACAAAACATATAGTGGCTAAGGTAAAGGGACAGTTGGGAGACAGTTTTGTTTTGTTTTGTTTTGTTTTGCTTTTTTAATGTATGGACATCACTGAAAATAGCTGTAGTTGGAAAGATAAAAACTTAGTGGAAAATGGGAGGATTAGCTATTCATGGTACAAGATTTTGGCAGAAGTAAAAACTGCAACAAGAGACCAGCTGTATGTAGAACAGAGTGGATCCATCTTCGCATGAGAAAGGGTGGGAAATGAGAGATGAAAGTATGGGTACATTGAGAAGGAGATGGTCTTGCTTTTTATTAGTGTTATTTTCACAGACAAAAAAAAAGTGTCTTTATTGGAAGTTTAGCAACTGTCTCCTCATTATATAATCTTCTCTAAGAAATCCCAAAACAACATTGACATTCTTCCTGGTTATTGCTGTGGCATTCAAATGCCCTGAATTGTATGGATAGCACCCCAATGACTCTCATTATGCCCAGCAGTAAGGATTAATTGAATGAAGGGAAGAATGAGTTCTCATGGAGACAGAATGAACTTTATTATTGTTGTCACCTCTAGGACGTAAAGTAGATAATGAAGAACTGCCTTCATCTCCCAGACACTCCAAGAAATAAAATGGAATGAGAAAGAACACAGTTTAAGTAGGGTATTATTCATTTGGCCAAAGAAAAAGAGTCTGAAATTTTTATCTTGGCTTGCTCTATTACCCAGGTTAAAACCAAATAATACTTTTTTTAAAAAATAGGAAAAAAAAAAAAAAGATGGCCAGTATTTGGTGGCATTTCTATTATATTGACCTCAATTTTCTTTTCTAAGAAACTTACTATTTTTGTTTCTTGTCCTTTTATCTTCCTTGCAGAGAAGGGTTAAAAGCAATAAAGCATAATTCTTCCTTTATGGACTCCAAGTAAAATAACACATCCATGTCTAAATCTTGATTTCTTGTTTAGATTTTAAAATCCTAGTTCTCTAACACATTAACATTTCTAAAGCAAACGTACTTGCTTCCAAAGTAAAATATGTTTTTAATAGTCTATGTACTTCATGTCAAAAATCATGTATTAGACCTAAAGTAAGGTGAGACATGGCTTTTTATTCCATTGTTTTATTGTATAAAGTGCTTTAATCAAAATAGTTCCTTTTACTTAATATTTTTGTGCATATGTTTTGTTATCAAATTAGACATTTTGGTAGAAATTTGTGTGTCCACCATTATATCCCTAGCCACCTATCTAATGAACCGTTTTATTTCAGTGAATATAGATTTTCATTATCACTTTTTTTCACTTTCTTAAAGAATTAGCATTAATCTATTATTCAATGTGACTTCACTGATGCAAAATAAAATAATACCAACTAGCCTACCTGTTCAACCACTTGCTTCATTGTCTTCTTCAATATTCTCTCTCATTAGTTTTAGAAAGTATGACTTACACTTTTTTAAAAAAAATTAATATTTTTAATATAAAAGCAAATTCACTGCCATAAACATGGGAGAGCAAATACCTCTTTAAAATCCAATTTTCAATTATTTTGGATAAATGCCCAGAAATGAGATTGCTGGATCATATGGTAATTCTAATTTTAATTTTTTGAGGAATCCCCATACTACTCTCCATGGTGACTACACCATTTTACATTCCCACTAACAGTGCACAAGGGTTCCAATTTCTCCACATCCTTGCCCACTCTGTTATTTTTTGCTTTTGTTGTTGTTGTTGTTGTTGTTGTTGTTTATGGCCAATCAATACTCTTCACCAGCAGTGCAAGACTTCTCATCTTCCTCCCTTTTCTTCTTGCCTGCCACATGCACCACTCGCCACCAACACCACTCAAGTCCAGAAATTGATCAGGATTGAGTGGAGGAAATAACACCTTCCAAGAATGAAGTTTATTGAAGTTCAGCGAAACCGACTGATCACATTTTGTGTAGGAGGTAAATTTTCAAGTGAGTGAAAACTCAGTGCAAAGAATCTGGAACCATCTTTCTCTCCCACTAGTCTAGTCAGAATGGGGACCCTCTGTCAACTTTTACTTGTCAGACTCATTACTTTGTCTTTTTGTACCTTCTTCCTTCAGCACAACAGTGGGGTGCAAAACAACAGTCCCAGCCTGGAAATTCACACAGCAGGCAGCTGAGACCAGATCGGCAAAAACCCTAAGGGCAGAGCCTAATTCTGTTCTTTTCTCTCTCTGTTTCCATTTCCTGTGATACTGGTGTTGCATTTTTTTCTCATTGGAGTGGTGAATTCTAGATGCAGAGTTAGCTTAACAGAAAGACTAGACTCCTAGCCTTGAAAAAATTGTGCTCTCCTGACTCAATTTTAGCCTCTTTAAGTATACACAACAGTTGCCTAGATAATACTAAAGCATTATTTTACTTCTTTTGCTTACATCTGAAGAAAGAAGTGCCCAGAACAAGGGTAGGTAGGGTCTGGTATTCTGATGTAGCCTGATCAGAATAAAAATCATATTATTATTCTTTAATAAAACTCCTTCATTGTGTGAGTGGACAAAGTAGGAAAACCACACTTGACTTAATTATACAACAGTTCTTATCATATTCACCTAACGTGTGCAGGATGTTCTTAAAGCATTTCATTCCACTTTGGAATGCCCTGCTTTAGTGAAGTTTGAAGTAGAAAGTGAATGAGTAACTACAGCTGACACTTGAAAAACACAGGTTTCCAATGCATGGGCTCACTTGTATGTGGATTTTTTTCAGCAGTAAATAGTATAATGCTGGTCCTACAGGATCTGTGATTGGTTGAATCTCCAGATGCAAAGCCGTGGATAAGAAGGACCAATTATAAGTTATGGATTTTTGATTGCCTGGAAGGTTAGTGCCCCTAAGACCCATGTTGTTCAAGGGCCAACTGTATATTACTACAATTATAGGAAATATAAACTTGAGGTAAATGTTTGTTATTAAACAGTTACCCAATTATATTGTCAGGAATCTATTTTGACATACTTCTCAATGTGGAGAGTTAAGTCAAAATTACTCTAAAAACTGATGGCTCTTTAATATATGTTGTGGGAAAAGATGAAGGGCATGTGGATAAAGTTTGAGATGTGAGTTTAAGATTAATAATTAATAAATTAGGTCTAATCAGCCTTCATAGATGTCACTGTCCAAAGCATAAGTGAAAATGAGGAAATATGGATTATATATTGGAAGTTCTCAAAGGGTGAAATTCATTTCTATCCCCCTTGATCTTTCAGGATGCACATTTACATAATTTTTGTGGGTTGGCATACACACACACTCATATGCACACACACACTGTATCATTTCCAAATGTGATTTGGTGGTTAGTTTTCATAACACCGCATCAAATGTTCTAGTAGGTAAATAATAACAAGGGAGTGTGAGTACATGCAATTAGCATATGAAAACCCTTACCTTAATGACATAGAGCCCAGTAATATCCCAGAGATTAAATGTTTAGAAATTATCTTGTTATGTCACTTTAGTCCATACATGAGGCATAAGATTTAGAGAAGTATGTAACCTTTTGAAAAATCATACAGATAGTGGTTAATTTTTAAGCCTGGGTCCCCGCGTGACATGTGTAAGCAGAGTTCCATCCAGACATAAGGAAGAGTGAATGACAGCTGTGCTCTAGAAGAGGAATTGGCTGAACTATTTATTATATGATTGTTTCTAATAAACATTATGTTTTATTTTTCTAATATGGTCCAAAACATGCCCTAACAAAAGATGGAATAATCTATCATCCTTGATTTAATTGAAATTCTTTTTTTTTTCATTTAAAAGTATGAAATATGTGGTATAATTCCCATGCTTTCTTTGAAATAATCTTGATAAACTCGTCATTATACCTATATTTTTAACTTTAAAAAAGTTATTAGTTTTAATTAGAAGCATTTAAATGCATTTCTGGTATACTTTACAATTATGCAGGAATTATAAACAAAAGAAAATAAATAGAAATCAGTAAAATAATTGTTTAATTTAATTGTCCCCTGTATTAAAGAAAGATACTAGCATAACTTTGTGTTTCTGTAATCTCAGTCTTCAATCACAGTAAATAATGTATGAATTTCTAAATTATATCCATAATGGGGCTTACAAATATTTCAGAAAACTTTCAGTAATTTTAAAACTGTATAGACACAATACTACAAAGGAATTTTTTTTTGATACTTAGAGTTTTTTTAATTCTACATTAAAAGTCCTCCCTATTAAAAATAAATTTGTGTAAATGATCATTTCTGCATAAAGTTTTTAGTACTTCTGACTTTAATATTGTTAGTGATAAACCAGTGTTGTTGCAAATCATGTAAGACATGCTACCATAAGCCTGACAACATGCCTTATTCAAAACAATTTTAATTATTTGCACTTAAGTATTCATGAGTATTTGAAAGTTTGTCACATGATCTCATCTCTTCAATGACAATAACACTGAAGAAATGACTGTAATTAATAGAGTTTCTGATGTTTATACAATGATATTACACAGTTTACGAAGAGCTATATTTTTCTATCAATATTTCAACCTTTTTAAATGAGTGTTTTGAGGAGATACTGATCTGCTTTCCAATATGCTGAAACATGTTGGTCTTTAACTATTCCAAATTTTCAAATTGCAAGCCATAGGAATCCACTCATCAATTTACAAATTAAAAGCATTTTTTTCCTTCCTTTTTGGACTTAATTGTGTGAAGGTTTGTTGACTAAATGTTGAAATTGCAGTGATTGTCCATCCCTGCAGGCAAGAAAGCAGAAATTCAAGTTGAGGGCTTCTGCTGGTGGGGACAGAGAAAACAGCAAAGCCTTTGGCAATTTTAGAATTTAAAAAAACCAAAAAGCAAAAAACCTCAAGACTTGATGAATTTCAAGTTAATAGCTCGATTCCCCATCAAAACAGTTGCCCTAATTCCGAAACTCTGTGGTGTGGAAGGTTAAAAAATCCAAGCCAAAACCTCTGAAAAGCAAAGCAGATTATCTGACATTCTCAAAATGTTGAGAAATAAGCATTAAAGCTTACGTCACACTGGCAGAGCAGCCATAGGGAAAACAATGGGTTCTCAGCTGGAATCCGTGGGGAGCTTTGCTTCAAAAATGGAGCAAACCAAAGGTCGAGAGAGCCATACCAAAACTGTAGTCCAGTTTCAAGTCAACATAATCCCTGATTTGATTAGGCTGGTAGCTCCCACGTCTGTCTGCCGACTACAGAAAAGGACAGCTCCTTTTGGCAGGAAGTTAGCACCATTTGGAGCCTAAACTCTTTGTTTTAAACAAACTATATCCCTTTCAATGAAAATTATAACTCACTTACAAGTCTTGCCATTCAATAAAAAAGACAAGAAAAGAGACCAAATCACCAAAGACGATGAAAAGTAAACAGAGATAAAGGTATTGGGCTTATCTGAAAGGATTTTAAAATAATGATTCATATATTCAAAAAATAGAGATAATGAGACAGAAAAAAAACTTAAAAGATATATAATTTCACTAAATAAGTAGAATTTATACAAGTAATCCAAAGGAATTCTAGAATTGAAAATCAAATTAAGGAAATTAAAACCTCAACATATGGGTTTAACAGCAATTAGAATAAAATGGAAGACAGGATTGTTAGATTTGAAGATGGGTCAATTACAAATATATACACTGAAAACAGAGAGAAAAAGTGAAAAATAAACATGAGAGCATAAAAGCTATAAATGATTCAGTCAGTTGGTCTAGCATGCATGTTGACAATGTCTCAGAAAGAGAGGAAAGAGAGAATGAGGCAAAATGAGTATTTGAAAAGTTGATCTAAGATTTTCAAAACTGAGGAAAGATATATGTATTCATAACTAAGCAGGATGAATACAAGGATCATACCTGCCCCAGTCAAATTCCTTAACCACAAAGACAAAAAGGAGATAAAGCCAAAGAGAAGTGAGAAATAGTAAGACTGGGAGCTGCCCTCTCATCAAACCCAATGGAAGCCAAAATAAAATGATATCTTTAAAGTACTGAATTCAATAACCACCAATATAGCATTATATATCCAGAGGAAATAGTTTTAAAATTAGAGCAAAATAAAGACATGTTCAGACAAATCAGAGATAAGAGAAATCACCAGTAGTTTTTCTTTAAAAGAAATACTAACGGAACGTCTTTAGGCTAGAGAGCAATGATCTCAGAGGGAAGCACTGCATTATGGGGCATGACAAGCATTGACTGTTCAAGGCAGTAATGGTACCATCTCCTGGAGTTTCAAATGTATGAGAAAACAAAAGCCCAAAAACCTTCTGATCTCAGTAATGCAAAACATAGAAAGGAAGCACATAGAGTTAAAGTATTCTGAGATACTAGCATTATCGGCCAAGCAGGAGAAAAAAAAATTTTGCAAACTTTAACGAGTCATAAATGTATATCTTAATGTTTAGGGTAAACATTACAATAATAAGAAAGAAAAATGTAATTAACATGTTAATCGAGGAAAAAGCAAAATGTTATAATACCTGGTGTTATACAAATAAAGATAAGGAACCAGAAAAGAAAGAGAATAAAATAGAGAAGGAAAATAGAAAACAAACAGTAGGATGACTGTTATAAATGCAAATACACGGATGATTTTTGGAAAATGGATTAAATACTCCAAATGAAAGGCCAACATTGTCATAACAGATAAAATAACACTGAAGGCTGAGATGCTTATAAAAGACATGTTAATTATAAAGGTACAGATTGATTGGCAAGATGGGAAAGATGGTAAACACTGGTGAGCAGAACATTTAGAGTAATTTTAGAAAAAGAAAACTTACAGGAAGGAAATACAGAGACAAAAAGGGACTTTTCACAAGAATTTATAATCTTCCATGAAGAGATCAAAATTTTAAATTTGTACACATCCCATAACATAAACACAGTCACTCTAAGTTCAAAGCCTGGCATACAAGAATTATGCAATAAAAGGTAACTGATGTTGAGATTTAATGATAAAGACAAATACCCATTATTGCTCTGTTAGCCCCCATTTCATTTTATGATATATTCACTCATTTATTTATTCACCGGAGAGTAATTGAAGGTATACAATCTTCCAAGTATGACACACTAGGTGGACAAACAGATCCGCACTTCGCATTCGCAGAATTTACTGTCAGCACAAGATGGGTATTTTAAAAGCACAGTTAAATTCATAGAGAAATTTCTCGTGGTGTATGATTTATAGATAAATATTATAAGAGAGAACAATGGCAAATATCTATTAACCTTAATATGTCAGGTCTCATCATAAGAGTTGCAGTTGGTTATTGACAATTGTGAAACTAAAGAGTCATTAACACACTTTAACATTCAATAAGCAGCATTATTATTTTACAAATTTTTTTGTCTTGTTTATGAAGTGATCATAAATACACCCCAACACCTCCCATTAAATTCCATGCATATGAAACATGGGAGCATGGAAATCTTCTCCAGCAGAACTTCCACGGGGTGTGTTTATGCTTAATTAATGATGTACTGTAATTAATTAAGTGCTGTACAATGTACTTTTCTCTTGCAAAATTCATCACAAGTGGAAATAAATAATTTTATTTTATGCCTGTCTCCAGTTTGATGTAAGCTCCATTAGAAACGTTTTTTTTTTTTTTGTCTGTTTGGTTTCCTGCCTTACCTCTCTAGGGTCTTAAACTGTACCTGGCACATAGCAAATGACAATATATATTTGTTGGGAAAAGCAAAATAAGTGAATGAATGTATGAATGAAAATTAAGTTTATATAATAATTTTATTTGGATATCTCACATAAATATGAATATATATTTTTGAAAATTATGTAACAAAATCATAGTATGAATGAAAGATTGTGGGGACAGTAACAAATTCAGAAATATTGGAGGCTGTAAGTGAATGGTAATTACTAAGTGAATGATTTCTTAAAAGTAGAGTGCAAAGTTCATATAATGGAACATAATATAAACAAAAGACACTACATGACCATGGAGATCATATTTTAGGGAGCCTACTTATTGCCAATATATACATTTCTGGTATTTTTGAGTAGGGTGTTATGGTTTCTTTGATGATGTCATTAACTTAGCATATGCATATATATGAGTATATGCAGGTAAACAGATACAATCATTTTTAAAAATATGGGCAACACCCATGAGAAGATAATAATTGTGAATGAGCTACATTTAAGAACATATCTCATTTTTCTGAATTTACAGAAAAAAAAAATCTGATCTCCACACACCACCAGTAAGATTTTCCACTGTTGCTCAAACAAAATGGAACTTTTGTGTGTCTAACAGTTCATGCATGAACTAAATTCTTTTCTAATTATCAGGAGCTATGATATGTTCGGGTAAATGTTAGACTAACCTGTGTTAAAGGCTTCTTAGTGATTTATTAGTATTAATCCAAAGTAATATTTTAGAGGATTTCTATCATGAAGATATTTTGTAAAAGTAAAGATTACCTTGTCAATTATTGACCTTAGACTTTTCTCTGTAAAAGTTATTGTGAGTTTTAATCTTCTAATGTTCCACCGTGTAGACTTCAGGACACAGAATACCACACTGTATAAAATTGTACTGTACAAAGAATAAACATTCTTGATTAGTCATAGTGCTGCTACAAGTTTTACTATGGCTTTTTTAATATTTTCTTATTTATGTATTTATCTATTAATATTTTCTTAATTCAACCTCCAAATGTAAAGGAAGAAATGCAATATTGTAAAGGGACCACAGGAAAATTTTCCTGGTTAGTATCTATTTTCCTTAGAGGAAGCCCAGTGTATTTTGCCAAAAAAAGTTCTTGGTGTGATAGTTAAAAAAAAAAAGAAACCTAACACATTAAAATAGAATAGAAACTGGAAACTTGCAGTAGATTGAATGAGCATTTCTATTTCTGGGAAAATTAGACATGTCCTGTGTGGACAGGGGTCTGAGGTTTGGCATGTATTTGATTTAAAGAATGATCTCTGTCTGTCTGAGGCCACTCTAATTGGATGCCTACTCATGCAAAACCCTGCACTAACGTTGAGAGTATGCAGAGGGGCAGAAGGATGGGTCCTTCTCTTGAGGGAGCTCAATAAATAAACACATCATTGGTTTTAACCACTGGGCAGGGGGAAGGACCAACACAAATAAAGAAAACACAATTTTTTTTCTATTAAATCTTACAGTATTATAAGTGTCAAATATAGCATAACTGAATAAATGTTGGCCTTGAAGTTAGAAGTCCTAGATTTAAAATTCTAACCTGCAGCTCATCAGCTACATGCCCTCAACAGAGTTAAATCCTCTCTCTGAACCCTCCTGTTCAGTTACAAAATTACAGCATTGGGGCTGTATTTCTGATATATGAGAGTTTCCAATAACATTCTTGTAGGACATGTTAGGTACGTATTTTAATAGATGTTCAGTGTTTGCATACTTGGTATATTACCAATGATTCTAGAAGTATCAGAGATTAGATCAGCATTTGGAAGAGAGCACTTGACAAGATGGGTCTGAATAGTTTTGCCCTCTGTAATGTTTGTGTTGATGAATCTGTTATGAGGTAGGATTTGTCTCTCACGCTAAACTTTGCAATAAGGTTTTCCTATGCTAAGCAGAAGAAGTGATCAGGTTAAGTTCCTAATTAAAGATTTGATATCTAGAGAGAAAGAAACAGAAACTCAAGGCTTCAGCCACAGGAATCAAGCTTAAATACACAGATGCATGGAAAAGTTCAACCTCTCAAAACCTGCTCACTCCAATGATGATTTTCTAGGGAAAAGATAACTTAAATCCAGGAAGTTAATGTGGAGAAGAGGGGATCATAATTTGAATTTAGCTTTTACATAAACAATATTTGCTTTAAATTGTATCTCATTTAGTATTAGAGTTTCATGAATACTAATTTCAATACTACCCAATGATATTTTAGTAGTTAATCTTAATAGAGGCCGGATGATTTCTTTTCTTCAAATTCTCCATTTATATATCAGAGCAAAATATTCTAACTGTATAGCCCAAGACCCAATGAAAGAAACAAAGTTAAGTTTGAAGCCAAAGTCCTTTAAATCATTCAACCACTTATCATCCGATGACAAATATCACACCTCGTAATATGGAGACAATAATTCTGACCTATCTCAAGAAATTGTGAGGACAAGCCTAAAGCATAGAACTGCATGCTTACACAATACGAAGCAGCTCTACTGGTGCATGTAGTGAGAGTAATGTGTTTGTGTAGCCTTCAATTTCCAGTTCTTCTCTTCCTGAACTCTCTGATCACTGGCCTCAAATGTGGGCTCAGACTCAGAGAATAAGCACAGGGTAGGGTAGCACAATTAGATTGTAAGTAGAACCATGTTCAGAATAGGAAGCAGATGCATCCTCTGAGAAAAACAAAAAAGAATGTGAACTCTTGTCAGCAGCAAATTAATCAATCTCTTTCTTCTTGCAAGGGTTATATGTTAAGACTATACCTAACATAGTTTGCAAAATACTAAATTTGAAGAGACTGCAAGTTTAAAGGGAATACTTCTAGACAATTCTAAGAGAACCAGATTTTTCTTTTCTCTAAAGAGATTAATAATATTGCAAATATGAAGCTGCTGGGCTTTGGAGAAAAAGCTTTTGTTTTCTTGAGAGCTGATATCAGCCAGTAACCCACATGCGGTTGAAATGCATCGAAAAAAATCTTTATTTGGGGGTTGCCAGAGGCTACTTTATGTCCATTTATCAACACATAAATAAGGGCAATGTCCTCTAAATACGTTAATCTTGTTAATCTTGTATCCATCACAACCCAAAGCAGAGGTTAACGGTGGAATTTTTGTTTTTTGAAAACAAGTAGCATCTTTTATCTGACAAAAAGAACCTTTATTTCTAGCTTGATAATGTCTACACATAATTGAGAACCATGACTATATCAGGCATTGTGCATAACTTCTACAAAATTGTCTACTTTCTCATAGCAGCCCTGTTAGGAGATTTTATTATTTCCAAATTACAGATGAAAATACTGTTGTGGGAGAGTAGTCTCTTGCCTCTTGCAGGAAAGAATTCAAGAGCAAGGCATGGTAAACTGAAAGCAAGTTTATTTAGAGAGATATACACTACCTGGACTGAGTGCGGTCTGTCTCACTCAGAAGGGAAAACAGCTCAGGAGATACACACTCCATAGGCAGAATGTGGGCCATCTCAGAAAGGTGAGAGGGAGAGAAGCTGAGAGGTGGAGAGGTATTCAGTTTAAACTAAAAGCAGATACGCACTCCATAGGCAGAGTGTGAGCCGTCTCAGATGGCAAAAGAGGGAGTGACCGCAAGGTGTGGAGTTGTTAGGTTTTATGCGCTCAGTAATTTCATATGCTAATGAGTAGGAGGATTATTCTGACTACTTTGGAGAAGGGGCAAGGACTTCCAGAAAATGCCCCCCACCCACTTTTTGACCTTTTATGGTCAGCCTAGGAACTGTCATGGCACCTATGGATGTGCCATGAGGCTCAAGGTCTACTGGAAGTCTAATCTTCCACCATCTTGGTTCTATCCAGTTTGTCCTGTCCTCAATTGCTGTGTCATTCCTTCAGTGGTTGGGCCCTGCCCCCTTTCCTCCCACTTCAATACTGAGTCTTAGAAATAAAGTAATTGGTTCAAAGTGGTGATAGCTTATCAGGATTCAAACACAGGTGTATCTGAGTCCATTGTCCATGATAAGATTCTACTCTACTACTGGAGTTTTTACTCTATTGTTTTTAAAGAAAAACAAGTCATTCAATATATTAATTTAAAATATTTTTATAAACAAAACTGAATTTTATATGGAGTTAACCATACATGTTGTTTACGATCACATCTAATAAAAGATCCTTGAAAAACAGCTCCTGTATTATTACTGAAAAGAGTGTATTTGTTCAACTTTTATCTACTTCCTGTACGAGCCGTTGCATGCTCTCTTCCTTTATCTGCAGCAGTCAAATCTAACTAAGAACATTTGAGTCCAGGCATGCAATTCTCTAGTGTAAAACATTTCTCCTGAGTGCAGCCAAATTCAGCTTTGAGTGTTACTGTGTAATTTACATGGTCTAATATCTAAAGATGGGGGTAGGAGGGAGAGATTGACTATGTGACACAATTGAGGTTTTCATTTCAGAAAAAACCCCAAATACTTCTCTGGGTAAAGGCATCTCCATTAATAAGTGCTTTATCGTACTACTCAGCGATTTTGATTCCTCAAGGCCACTTAATTATAAGAAAAAATAATACACTGCTATTTACCTAAGTGGAATTTATTTCTTGCATGAGCAAAATTTTACTTTGACCTCAAGCACAGACTAACATGTTTGAAATACTCACCTAAGGGTAAGAATTGCTTTGCACTTTACCTTCTTGCTGCTTATCTACAGAACCTCAATTCTTGGACTCATACTAAGACGTATGAGGCAGAAATATAGTCTTTTGGTAAAGACATTTTTATAAAACTCAGATTTCATTTAATGGGACTCCTAATTAGAAGATTATTGAGGTTTGTGAGAACATCAGTCTTCCAGTCTCAGATCCACCACTAGACTGGGGGTAGTTCACAGACTTTCTCTATTTTTGTTTCTTCATAATTAAAAAAAAAAATGGATGGAATATCCTGCCAACCTAAGTCTTTGATAATTAATTAATATAATTTTATAAATTACATATTATATAATTTATAAAATTAATACATTTTCTGCTGAGATACTATAAATTAAAATTCATATGTATATCTGAGGCTAAAAATGCAGGGCAAGTTCAAGTTGGCATTTTTATTTCATTTGTTCAACCTTGTTCTTTCCTTTTCTTCCTTTGGTGCCTGTTTATTTTTTAAATGTTAGTATAAGTTCTCTTTAACTATGGGCAGAGTTGTTGTGGTACTGTGGCTTGTCTGGAAGTACACAGTTGAATTTAAAAGTAGAGTTAAGACTTCTGGATGCATTAGGGAAAAAAATAAAAACTGTTCCTTAGGAAGTCATGCTCTCCCAAAAGGTCTCTTCTTCGCCAAAGAAGCTAACTTACATGCTCACAGGAAGGTCAAAGTGCAAGGGACTTGTCCCAAATAGTGACTAATCCATTCATTCATTCCTATAGGGGGATTTCACAAATTCCTCCTTGTTTCTCAAAAAAAAAAAAAAAAAAATACTGTTTACAATAAGACATTAGACCAGAAAATCCTGACTAATTTGTTAGGAGGAAAAGAAATCTAGGCAAAGCGATGTATATTTATTCAAGGGCATGACTTGAGAATAAGAGCAAATTTTCCTGAAAAGGCTTTTAGACAAGCAAACAAACCCAGCCTTGTCAAGTCATAAACATAGCACAGACTTCAAGAAAATAGGGCCCTGCCTCCTTGTTTTCTCTAAAATAATGAAGGTTGATGACTTGACACCACCATTCTGGCTTTTTACAATTTGTCTCTATTCTCCTTTTGCCAGTGAAGTTATCACCCTTTTTTCCAAAATAGGTTGTGTCCCCATTGCAACTTCAAAAGCTTTTGACAGCAGGGTGGAATGAGATGAGTCCCCCTTCTTTTCTTACAGTCTTCCATCCATCTCAATATTACAGGTGTGCCCTGAGTGTCTTCTTTCATGGAAAATTCCAGCATCAGACACACTGGATTCTAGGCTAAGAGTTAATTTGTTGATGTCAGGTGCACATATGCAGTGATTTTCATAGCTAGATACCTCCTGTAACTATTATGCTGTTGCCTTGTTCTTTTCCTTGTGTTGTCCTTAATTTGGGGGGGGGGGGCGGGGAGAGTGTTTTAGTTTCAGATTTTCCCAGATCCTTTTTGGACTTAGCAAGCAAATTCATTAATATATATGTTCTATTTTGAAAACATATTTGTGAATGCCATTTTGCCCCTTAAGAAAATTAAAGAAATCTAAGGAGAGTGAATATTCAGAATTTTTCTCAAAGTATAGAATCTTAGTTATTAAATGTCAGG
Organism: Camelus bactrianus; assembly: GCF_048773025.1. Taxonomy (NCBI): domain Eukaryota; kingdom Metazoa; phylum Chordata; class Mammalia; order Artiodactyla; family Camelidae; genus Camelus; species Camelus bactrianus. The sequence continues at coordinate 17,597,904 of NC_133567.1, read as the reverse complement.
TAAGTATATATAGAGCACTATTTCCATTGTCAAGGTAAAATGCATATTCCTCAGTTTCTACAATGGCCTTAGTTCCATGACTAATTTTTTTATTTTTTACTAATTTTTTACATTATTGTGGTTGTATGTGGTATGTATGTCCATGTAATAAAAAAAAATTATTGTTTGGAAATATCTCAAGCAAGCAGAACTTCTCCATCATTATGTTTCAAAACATCTAAAATTGCATCATATCTGGTTCACTGGCCAAGACTGGTTAATCTGTTGTTAAGGTTTTTGTCTAGAATATTATATTTCAAGAATATTATAATAGACATGCTAGAATTTCCTATTGGTGTTTAAAGTTTATTTTTATAGTATTTTCACTGTTTCTCATCACATTTTAAGTGGTAATTGTAGCAATATCATCTGCTTATTGGTGTAATCCACAGATGCCAAAATGAATTCTCTGACACTAGTATTTAAATAGATACTCTACATCTTCTTTGCCTATCAACTAAATTTTTCTTCATTGTGTATTTGTATTCTTAAATTGATTTATTTTATTTAATGGTCAAAAATATAAAATTCATAATCTAATTCCCGACAAACGAAACCACATTTCTTCCAGTCATCCGTAAGTATATTAGCAACTAAACACAAGACTTCAAAGAGTTAGGTAGATTAGACACTGTGTCATAGAAATATTGGCTATTGACTATGATAGGAAAGTCCAAAGCCTTTCTAAGTTCTGTATATGTCATTGTTTTATTCTTTTACAATTTTGTTTTAAATTAGTAAGTGAATTGTTTTCTGAGTGGAGTCTTCTGGGTTCTCTTGAGATGTCTGGCTAGCAATGATATACCAGCCTTGGCTTATCTGTTGCTTTAATTCAAATCAAGACTAATCCAGATACAGTGTGGTCACCACTAGTTTGACTCTATCTCTGGTTAAGTGTTTTACCAACAGAGTATAAGGAAGATGCTTCAGGCCTCCAGGAAAGTAGAAAGATTCAGTGGCAACAATGATAAAGAATAGAATAATTTTACCATGAAAATTAAATTAACTTTACCAGGGGCAGAAGAAGCATGGGGAATGGGGGGGTCCTTGAAACTTCTATGTGATAGCCCAGAGGCTCCAATACTTTGGATTTAGCTCTGTAAGTAAAGCTGTGCAATCAACAGTGAAGAGGAGAGCCAAAAGAGGAAAAAACTGGGACAGATTTTAGATTGTATCAAAATTAAAAGAAGCAAAAAGTGCAAGATGTCTCCAAATAAAACTGAAAATGTGACTTTGACACATAATGTTACACTTTGGCAGTCATTGCTATCAAGTTTTCAGGGGTTTTATCACAAATCAGCCTTAAAATGTTCCCTTTTCCAATCTTCAGAAAGCAGGTAAATCATAAAACCCAAAAGGATGGATCCTGGGGGGGAAAAAAAACTGTTCCCAGAATTGGAGGAACTGATGCCATTCAAATACTTCCACATCCCTAATAACCAAGTCTCTTTTAATATGATGAAGAAAAGTATAAAATCCATAGAAGATACAATCTTTACTACATAATTTTATCTAACACTTTTTTTTTCCTTTTTTGCTATATGACTCCCCACTAGAATATAACCTTTTTGAGGGCAGAGATTTCATTGTTTTTGTTCACTCTTTATATCTAGAAACAGCCTTAGGTACGAAGCAAGACCTAAGAAAACAGTGGTTGAATAAATTAACTTGGAATTTTCAAATTCACTTTAACCCCCTTAAAATCTCAATATCTCACTCACAGTCTAATTTTCCATATGCACACATCATTATGCCGTCTTCTCATTTTCCCACTCAATGCTCAGAGGTTTTACAAGTTTTGACAGTACAGCTCACAGTTCTGTAAACTCATCCTATACTCATCCTATTGGATAATTTTATTTCAAAAACTATTTTCCTGACATGCCCCCAAGAGTTCCCCACATCTTTACCTACCACCCACCTGTATCTTTTCTCAGCTGTAAAGGAGACCCCTGTCAGTGTCTGTCTTTACACTTTGTAAACATCAGCTGTAGCTTTTGATTCCTTGCCCTATCAGTTACTCACTTCCATTTTTGTCCCCTCCTTGTCTGTTTTCTCCTTATTTTCTGTCTATCCTCCAATTCAAGTCTATATTGCGTGAGGATGGAGTCCTTCCTCACTCCTTTCTTTTTCCTTGCTTGTCTTAGTGTGTTTGGGCTGCTGTAACAAAATGCTATAAACTCAGTGATTTATAAAGAACAGAAATGTATTTCTCAAAATTCTAGAGGCTTGGGAATCAAAGATGAACTCACTGGCAGATTTCATGTCTGCTGAGAGCCTGCTTCTTGCTTTCCACATGGCCATCTTTTCACTGCATTCCTCACAGGGTGGGAGGAACAAGGGAGCTTTCTTGGCCTCTTTTATAAGGATACTAATTCATTCACAAAGGCTCTACCCCCATGACAATCACCCCAAAGCCCCACTTATTAATACCATCACTTTTTGGTTTAGTATTTCAAAATATAAATTTGGGAAGACACATATAGTCAGACCATAGTACTACCAAATATTTAAAACAATAATGTGGACACCACTCACTTACTATATAATTTATATATATGTATATATATATATATATATAGAAAAATATAATTTATTAATATTTTGCAATTAAGCATCTCCCTCAGCCCCTATCTACTTCAATAAAACTTCCACTTTCCAAACTCACTTCTTTCAGCCTTGAATAAGTTGTCTGAAGCCATACCATACATAAGTTGGGGGTTAGAGACGTACCTTTGATAAAAATCAAGTTTTCCTTTAATAATTTCAATATATGCTAGGGGTCAGGCCAGCAATATATGCTAGGTGATGGATGATACATTGGACCAGGCACATAGCTAAGTCTATTCCCTTTACTCACTACTAATTTAACCAAAATTAATTAAAAGATGGCAGTGCCTATAACGGTCCAGGGAGACAGTGATGAACACAGAGCTATCCAGTGGGGTAAATGGGCCTTTACTATTAGATCAGTGAGAGGCTCACTCTAGCAGAGTATGCATTGGGTACCACAGAGGCAAGGGGTAAGGAACTTAATTCAGTCTGGAAGGAAGGAAGAGGCAGTCATCAGGAGGAGGTGGCCTAAGACATCAATATTCAAGGATGAGTAAAAATTAGCTAGGTGAAATGTTAAGAGTGAAGGTGAGAGATTCAGCCCATTGCTTCTCTAACACCAGTGCGATCACATACACTTGAACTTCACAACCCTTCTAATTTCCTCACTCCTTCTAAGCAAATTATAAATTCCCAAAACTAGTGGAGAGATCACCCACAATGTGGTTTCAACCTGACCTTCTAGGCATTGAAATAGTCACTACAAAATAAATTATTCATCATTTTCTAAGACCCCAAATATCCTTTCTCATTGGCTTTTTGCTTCTTGGCTTTTTGCCCACATAAAACACCCTGTCAAATATTTACCCATTTTGAAAAGATAGTTCCCAATGATTGCCTCTTTAATTACCCCTTCTCAGGCAATTATTTCTGTCCTATGATAATTTTCCTTTCAATTTAAAGAACAAATGTCTATTTTCATGAATTTTTCCCTTCCTAGCTTATGAGCACTTCATGGTAAAGAACCCTGTCTTAGCTACTTTTTGTGTCCCTCACAACCTAAAGAAACAGTGCCTTTAAAACATTAGCTTTTCAATAAATTATGGATCAATATATAGCTTGATCAATAACTTTTCCTCAGAAATACAGTTCTGGGCATTTTGTTTTAGTTAAGAAGGTAGTTCAAAACTTTAGCCCTAGATCTCCACGACTGTATAAAATTCGTAGTCAGTTACCTCATTATTGATCTCACACAGCATTATCCTGAAAACAAACTGGAAAGGCTAGATTCACTACAGAAGCCAAAGACTTGCAATGAATCTCAGTATCATTACCTCACATAATTTTGCAACAGAATTCAAAATGTGCCTTGGCGGAAAATATTGCTTATCACTCTGGAAAGGCAAAGTTCCATGTTACTCAAGATAAAAATTCCTTTCTCTTGAAGGGGCCCTGAGCATTTGAAGTGAAGCAGCAAACAATAAAATGTTTACTCAATTTATATTCTACAAGGTACATTACGGAATAGACCCTTATGGGCAGAGCTTAGAAAAACTATGTTAAAAGTTTTAGAGCAGGAAGTAATGTATTTTCAATCCTAGTCATTAGCTTTCTTAGACAATATTTAGTCTCTAAAATGTGGGGAAAAGGCCTGTGTTTGTATTCAGTTCTGCTGCTGATCTCTGCTTCTTTCATAAAATCTAGAACTTTCGGTCACATGAATGGATTTAATACTGTGCTTTGGTTTTTGATTTTATAGGGTCATCAAAAGACCTTTCTTTGATTTTGTTTTTCCCTAAATGCTGATGCTCTGCCTGTGTTCCCCCACAGGCCAGGCAGTTGATTTCTCTTAAAACGTGACACATCTAAAAGACAATAGCTGAGTTAATAAAATTTTCAAGTTAGAAATGTCACCATAAGCATGTGTTTCCATTCATAAGCTATGTCTTGAACACACACAAACTATCTTTTGTCATCTGGTTCTGTCCCATTTCAAAATTAGTCTCTGCTGTTAATTAGAAGTGACTACAATTTGATTAATCTCAAACATGTGTCACATATAAACAATGTGGAGGAGTGAATTCAGTATTTTTCCACTTAGAGTATGCATGATGTTCATGGAAAGAAGCTGAATGTATTTTTAAAAAAATCTGAAATCTAATGTTAGCACCCTGAGAATATTGTCAGTGTAATACAGTCTGATTTATTTGAAGTATTAAACTCAGAGAAAAACCTAAGTATAAACAGTTTCTTTGGCTGAAAATGTAGACATTAAGAGACTTTCTCTCTCGCTGTTATACTTTTAAAACTCATTTCTTTACCTTAAGAGTCTGTTTCTTCACTTTGAGAATTCACTTGATCTTGGTCTTTGTTTGGTTTTTGCTGTTAACTCTTTTGGCAAAAACTTCCAAATACCTGCAGACTCACAGGAGACAAACCCATATTGACTTAGCTTAGAGAAAGGAAAGTTTCAATTAACAAGGGGAAAATGTCTCTTTGGCTTAATTTGAATGATCATTATCATTATAGGATATGTACTAAAACACTCATTTTTCCAAGTGCTAATTAAATTTCCATAAAGGCACTCAGCCTTTAACCAGATTATACTAGAAAAATTATATGATAAAGTAGTTGTGATTTAAGAAACAGTGATTCCGATTAGGTTTTTCTGTTGAGCTTTCTAACAACAACAACAACAAAATGTTTTTCTTTCTTATTACACAGCCTGCAGTAATAAGTGAAATATAATCCTAATTAATTTTTCCTACAGCTGTGTATAAATCAATGGCTGCAGCATCCCGAAGGAAACACACACTGCGGTCATCCAGGTTCCTAATGAATGCAAATAGAATGACCTTTTTCTGACAACTATGAATACCATTCCACAATTTTACCATGAAAATCGCTGCTATCAGCAATTCATACAATAAACATGGAGACTACAATAGCTGTAAATAACTATTCATTATGGTAAGAAAGGAATGGGAGAAAAAAACCTAAGCCTAAGTTATGCAACTTCTAAGCCCTTGCCTGATTTTTATATTTCATTTTGATATGGAAATTCTGTCACACAGGTAACCAGTCATCACTTTAATTCTTTCTCCTCTATTCCAGAAGAAAATAGACTAAAATAATTCAATGTTTTGTATTATTGAATTGAGAGATTCAAAGTTAAAATACTTTTGTAAGGGAAATAAAATCTCTCAATCAAGAATATAGTAAAGCTCTAAACACTATATTCAGATAATTAGAAGACCATTATTAGAATTCCACCAGGGGAACGAGCATGCGGATGAATTTAAAAGCTATGAAAACAGATAATGACATAAGGATGACACCTATGGGAACCTGAGGAAAGATAAGGAGTCATTCAACTGCATTATTGTCCATTTTGACTGAAGAACCACTTTATTTCAAAATGCAATAAAACTACATGCCCATACACAGTTTCCCACAAAACTCCATTATAGCCATGAAGATGTCTCATTAAGTAGACGTTAAACTCAAATTTTATAAGAAAAGTAGTTAAATTTGTTAAACCTAATTTTGCTGCTCTCTATGTATCCGTATACTGAACACTCCCGTTGTTTGCTAGAGCCAAGAATATAATTAGCCTCTAGAATTCAAATACTTTTTAAAAAGAAGACTCCCAAACTGCAACAAGTTTCAAAAAAGGACTCGCATCAAGATTACTCCATTTCCACAAAATTCCAAAAATATTTACTCCCTTTCCCTTATTCTATGATTAATTGTTATACCTCCATCCAGGACTGGAGATTATGATCACATAATTATTTGCTATCCCAAATAGGTATTAATGACATGATTTAATGTAGAATATATTAATAGAGCAATCTGAATTTACTGTGGTAAATAGTTGGACTATTTTTTTTATAAAGCCAACTTCCTTTCAAATCATGAGCTATTTTAAACTCCATTCAAACAATTTCTTGAAACAGTTAAGAGAGCATTTCTGTGACTGGGGTCAGGCCATATCAGGCATAGATGGTATTTTTTACCTGTATTAAACAATCTCCACTTGATGACATCTCCTGAAGATGTCTATGCTCTCACACCTGTAATGCTTTCATGTTCAGAATGAATCCCTGCTACCGCTCACTCAGTATTGATCTCAAAGGCATTTCTCCCAATCCTCTTCCCAGTGTGGTCACTGAACAGTATCAGAGTTCAATAGGAAGATCAGCTGCTCATCCACTTTTTTGCTAAAGCAATTTGTATTATGGATTTATTTGAGCAGTCTACAGTGGCAGTTGCTGTTTTTACTATTTAAATGCTTTGATTATCTGACCTTGCTTACTTTATCTTTCTAAGTGCTATGCATGGGCTTTAAAATTGATCAATAAGTGGGGATTCCTCTACAGGATTATGTTGAAATCAATCTCAATTCAGACTTTTTGTATTTTATGTTTATTACTAGATCTGTCGTAATTGCATTCCTCATTTTGGTAAATAATTTTAAAACACATCCTTGATTACATAGGTAAGAGTCTTCTAAGACCCATACATTATAAAAATAACTTGTATTCTTTATACATTGTTTTATTCATTCTTTTAATGTGAAGCAGGAGAGCATTGATTCCTAGATATTTTATTCAAATATCTTTGCATTATAAATAAAAGAGCTATTCCATTAGAAGGAAAAAAATAGTTACATATATGCGAGCAACTGAAAAATCTTGAAATTCATTAATGGGCTATATTAATTGTGATACCTGTGGAATTTCAACAAGCATTACCTATACAAATATTTTGCATATATAAGTGTTTATAAGACTTTTAACAAAATAACATTCCATGGAAGAAGAATCAAAGCAAATTCTCAATATTTATATCTTTGAAAATCAATTGAAAATGAGCTGTAAACTTGTTGAATATCAAAAAGATTAATATTCAATATAATAAGAAAAATTTATCAGTTTCACACTCTCACTACTAAAATGGGATGTTTTACTCAATTTTTTATTTTGGATTGAAAGAGAATTAAATTAGAAGCTTAAAATGCTTTGAATACTTCTTAAATAAAATCTATGAATTTTAAAGCTAAATTCCCGTATTATTTATTAATGATTTTGAATAAAAATAAACTCCTAAAATTAACTATATAAAGCATAAACATTATGAATTATCTTACATAACTATTAAAACTTGCGCTAAATATTTGGTCTAATTTAATCATATTTCTGCATGTAGTCCCATGAAGCTCCTGAATTTTATCTTTGGATCAATTTATCCTAACATTAGATTTTTCAAAGTCATAAATAAAAGAAATACATATATGAGTCAGAAAAAGGAATTGATGTCATCTGTTTTAATCCTATTTCAAATCCAATCTGATGTCTAAATACCTCTGTCATCAACACTTACATAAAATTACAATGAAGTATTTTCCACATAAGTAAACAGGAGTATAAAATCTGTGATTTGCTCCAGTAGCCAAAAATGCAAGCAGTAAAGCACCTAAGGTAATCAAACATATGATTAAACACAGAAAATGTGCAATATCTTCACCTGTGCAAATAAAACATGTTTTTGCTTAAATAATTTTAAAATCTTTCACAGGACTAGAGAAATATCACATACGTCTAACAGGTATATATTCACATTTTCATACTTTGAAATTATTGGCCAAAATAACTTAGCATTTAACAGCTTTCATTTCAGAGTACATTATAGCTGATTATTACAATAAGTTTTCTTCTGCTGCTCCAATTAAATAAGATGTGATGTATGAATGAATAAAAACAAAACCATCACAAGATAGTTCACTTTAATAGTCACATGCATGAAATTAGGTAGGAATATTAAGATTCCTAAACATGAAAAGAATGAGAAAAAGATGAAGAAGTTTAATTACCAAATATTTTGCCATAATGATGTTTCCAAACACTCTTATAACCTGTGAGTTCCTTTCTACTGTTTCTGGTAGAATAACACTTGAGGGAAATCATTTTCCAGAAAGTTTTGCATCTTTGTAGATCACAACCTTGGCAAGACATGTCCATACTTTTTTCCTCAAGTGGGTAAATATTAAGAGAGAAGAATCCAAGTTTCATGATGCAGCAACACAAAGCTGGGAAGTGAAAATTATGTTGCAGCAGAGTCTTGAAAATATGACTGTAAAAGTTAATCAATAAAATGTCTATTCCTGTCTATTCACCGGAGGCCCCAGCTGCATAGCTGCACTCAATCGATACTACAAATTATTACGATTTCCAGGTTCCCACTGGACATTCAGAACAAATCTTTCAAGTGTAACAGGCTTATACTGAGTATATGGTGTGTGTTCTCCACATTTAGGTCAAAAAGAGGAGGGGAAAAATAAAATCTAAATCCTATGTGTTCTTTAAAAATTCAGCTTTATGGAACCAATAACTTACAGGTCAAGTTTTAATGTTAAAAACATCTTTTCAATTGCCAAATTCTTTGCATGCTTCTTTTTTTTAATTGTTCCATATTTAGTTCAGAAATGACTTAACCTAGTAATAGATTTTGGTGATATAGGAACCTGGCTAATTCTGAATGACTCTTCCAAAGTAAATGAATGAGAAAAATAGTTATTTATCAAAAAATCACTTGGATATATTACCGCTATTAGAAAGGTAATTGTAGGACTCTGACAAATGTTTCACATTGTAGCAGATCCCTTAAAGCACACATTCTAGTTACTGCTTTTATGACTTATTCCAACACATTTTAAAAATCATGTTTGAGGTTTTCCATTTTTTCTATTTTTGTAAAACAAAGTCATAATTTCAGAAATGAGTTTCTCTTTTTCTGAAAAAAAAATAAAAAGCCCCAGAGTGTTTTGTTCTAGTGAGATCCTCTGCTCTCTGCAGGAAAATTTGACTGAGATTACAAACTCTAGCAACTACTCAAGTCTTTGGCCTTAGCATTATGATCTGTACATTTCATTCCCGCATCTCTTAGTCAAAATCCAAAGACATTTCCAAATAAAAGGATGACTGGTTAAGGGAAATAACTAAAATGCTTTCATGACTTAAGGCTCCTAAATTGGCCTTTCTTTCTACTGATTGGTGAACACTATGGTGTCTGGCACCCCCCCAAGACCAAATCAATTGGTAAACTTGATCAATTCATGCCACCTGTCGATCAAGTGGGAAAAAATAACAATAAACAGAATTTTTTGTTTGCTAGGCCAAAAAGAGTTTGATTTTTATTTGACATTTAAACAATAGCATATTTTTTCACATATCACAGAAAACATATAGACACATATACCTAGCATGTAGGCATATCCTGTGAGTGTACATTGAGGCTACATTTTAAAAGAAAGACAAACTTCTCTTAAGAAACCATCATTGTTTTGATTATGATCACTTATCAGTCTCTTTAAAATTTAACAACATCTTCTTATGTCTTAGTAATATTTCTGTTTTGTGACTTTTAAGATAGCTAATTGCTAAAAACAGTTGCAAACAGTTAGACTTCAAAAAAATTTTGTTACAGTTTTAACTACTCTCTTAGATGGCATTTGTAGCCCTTGCCAGCATTTTCACATTGAGAGAGAATATCCTACTTAATACATGATCAAGCTGTATTGGAAAATAAAATAGATAAAGATAGATCAAATGTATAGGACCTTGATTTTTTTTTTATTGTAATTTAACTCAGTGAATCACTGTCTGGTTTATTTACTCATAAAATTCAAGATTGAAAGCAGATTTTTGCATGCCAGTTTTCAGAGCAGAAATGATATTTTTTGTAGGTATACTGAAAAAAATGTGCCTTTATAGTAATGTTTAACTGTAGGAAAAAAATGTTAGCATTATTTTAACAAAAATAAGTTAACATAAATACTATCATTAGTTTTAGATTAATGCTCACTATAATTTTATATATTCCTATTTAAATATCTCTTAAGCATTTGATTCCCCTAATATAATTTTGCTTTTTAAAAGACCATAATATTTATAACAATAGTACATTACTATAGCCATTCCCAAAGAAACTTTGCCCAATATGCTTTAATCCTTGGTACCGATTTCTGCTCTTTAATATTTGTTAAATGTGGCTTTTTTGTTGTCTGAGTTCTGGCATCTGACTAAAGGTACATTAATGGCAAACACGGTTTATCTGACTGTTCAATTTTATTTAGGAAACACATAAAATTTCATCCTCTGTTTTATAATTATTTTTAATACCTTGTAATATTAAACCATTGGATTAAAACTGAAATACATTACTCGTGAATAAACTTCAAAACTTTTACTTTTACATTTGTATATTACTAGCTATAAACTATAAATCCAAAAAGAATTCTGTTTACCATTTGCAATATTTTGAAATCCTCTTGATAGACATATCAAGAGTCACAGTAGTGGAAGTTTAGATTTGTACTTCCAAAGATCAAATCAAATATTTGTTAATAGAAATACACATTTTCATTTTGGCCTCAGGACTGTGTTCAAAGTTATGAGTGACAAGGGAAAAAAAAGAGTTTAGAGGTGTGTGCTTTATCTTACTGCGATTACTCAATGTAAGCAAAGTTCAGTGAGTAAAGTGTAATTCATAACAAATAGAGAAAGAGACAGAGAGAGAAAGAGAAAGATTCACTTGGGCTATGATACTCTCATCATTATTTTTTAAAACAGACTAAGAAAATCAAGCAAAAGACAGAGAAGATAGAATACTTAATTATCAGAACACACACACAAAAAGAAACTATTTAATGTGTATTTGAAAAGTAAATGACAAAACACTGCATGGATATAGTAATTATATAAAGATTTAGATAATAAAAACAGAAATCAAATACTAGATGTTTCACTAAGAAACACTTGCAGGAATGTTTCAAAACAACCCAGGTCTGTATGACTTTTCTTCATAGTTCCTTACATGCCTCAATGGCTTGAACAAAAATTTCTACTCTAAATGTCTCTCAATTTAATAGTGTCTTGCTTAGAGCTACTACTTTAACAAAAAAGAAAGGCAACAAGAGCCATATGTAACCTTTGGACTCCAAAAGGAGAAAGAAGAGAATGCCATTGGCAGATAGGTGCTACAGAAACACAGTGTATTCTTTCCCTTGAACCCTACCTTGAACATTTCTTCATAGTTAACAAGAAGGTTGCCCACCACATCATTATTTAGATTCTGGACTAGGACAGTCACCGTTTTCAACACATTCTATCTCAGTTCAGAAATGCTGCAAAGTTAACGTTTATCTATTTTGGAAGCAACGATTGATTGAACAAGGTAGCATATTTACACATCCCCTTTTGCAAGACAGAGAGAATGAAACATTTAGCAACTAAAGTCAAAAGGACTGACTTGATTTTGGTTTGTAAAGTAAAACTTTCTGAAATACTAAAAAAAAAAAAAAAGGACTCACTTGTAATCATTTTTTTCTTCTTCAGAAGCAATAATCCCTTCTGTCACTGTCTTCAGCTCTGCCTGGGTTTTCTACTGTTCTGTTCTTGGCGAACTGTTTCTGTTATTTGCTCAGTTTAGCTGCTCTTGAGTAGCTTTCAAGCTGGATTCCATTAGAAGAAGTTTTTCATCTTGACTGGCAAGTTCTTGGGCTGAAAGATAAAACAAGAACATTGCCTTTTAAAAAACCATGCTAATGTGTGTGTGTGTGTGTGTGTGTTTTTCTTTTGTTTTTGGTTTAAATGTTATGCAATGCAACTTTGAGAAAGATTTAAACAGATCCTTCTTGTCCAAATACAAGCTCCTGCATTCAAATTTTCAGATTCCTCTATCGAAAGCACAAGAAAACAAAGGTATGAATGAAGAAATACAAGGTGCGTGTCAGTAATCTCAAGTTTATAAAACGTTTGAATCCAAAAGTTAGATGTCTTAATCGGAACAGTTCCCTGAGTTTATTTGTGAGAATTTTGCTGCTACATAATGTATTATAAAAGAAAAACGTTAATATGTAGTATTCTTGTTCTTTCTTTAGTCTAGGTCTCTGGCATATGTAAATATATTCACATAGACAAAGACTGGTATATTATAAATTATGCCAAAATGTTGGCTCTCCACTGATGTATTTTCATGTATATTATTTATGAAATTTAAACACTTTTTCAAGGTCATCCAATAGATGGCACTCTTTCATTAGACCAAAGCGGACTCAGACCGTATGCTTCAAGCTCTCAAAAAATAAGTGATTTAAGACAAAGACATTTTTCCTTTGTTCTTTGTTGACTGTATTCCTAGAGATATATATCTGTATATTTTGTTTGAATATTTCCGCTTTATAAAAGTGTTTATCTGTTTTTTTTTTTCCAATTGCCTCAATAACATGTCATAAGCTGTAAATGTTATCAGGCTTTTAATTTTATTTTTAATCATAGGTTTGGGTATATATTTATATACATTATGTTGTATAGTACATTTTGGAGGTATTCTTAAATATAACTAGATTTTATATAATCCATTGCATTGAAGATCATATTTTATGAAAATCAGTCATTTCAATCTGGCAGTCCAAATGAATTAAAAAAGAAGTACTTTTAGGATCTTCAAATCAATCTAAATAGAAATGGAGAAGGCCATATTTTTATTAAAAAGTCATCTTCCCTTTTAATGAGTCTCTTTTTATGTCCAAAAAATGGTGTTTATATTAAGCTTCAATAAAGTTGGAAACCAAGGTATTAATTAGTCTTACATCAGATGTATCTTTTACAGGCAATCCCATAAAGAAGAAACTCTATATAAATATTCTGCATTTATCACTCATCTTTGAAGTTGAATGATATCTCCCTTATAAATTAGATCTAAGAATATCTGATTCTCCGTTTCTCGTTTATAGATTTTGAGCAGCTGAGTGCTTATCTTTTAATAAATATGTGCATACATGTTTGCTTTGTTTCCTTGCAAGTATTCAAAATGACCAGTTTTGCCTCAGAAGAAATTACAGCATCTACTATTTTTATAGCTTAAACCTGCTATATATTAACAGTTTAAATTTGTGCCTCAGGAAACCACAGAGCTAAGGCAAACAGCTAAATATTTAACAAGGAAAAATGCATCACCCAGAGCTCATCTTTATTAAATTCCAAATACATCGAAATCTCACTGAACAAATGAGTTAAATGTTTAATAATTTCAACACATGTTAAAATGTGTTGGGGGGAAATCCAATAAAGAACTTACAAGTTTGCTTTCAGAATTAAAAAAGAAATTCTTCAAGCTTAAAATATGTAAAGGTGCTGTAGCCTTTCCCGGCTGACCAGTAAGAAATGTAATGAAGTGAAAACCATCAATATTTTTATAGTGATATGTTTTTAGCATGGTTAATGTAGTTGCATAAATAAAGTGCAATTTTTCATTTTATCTGCTTTTTCGCTTTTCCCAATTTATCTATTTCTTATGGAAAAATACCTAATACCAAAACTTTTTAAATGAGATTAAGGAGAATTTTCAGACATTGACATGGAGAGGTTAATGGTCTTCAAGTTAAAAGAAGGGATTTTGACAATCAGACAGCATATGAACGACTATGGATATCAGAAAGTTTCGGGAAGTTTCTTTTTTGAAGAACCTACTTGTACCAATAGACTGACTTTGAGATTACTTGAGTCCACTTGTGGCCCATACACAAAAAAGCCCTTTTATCAACGCTGTATGATGTGAATTTTCTATGAAGTTTGCCATTTCAAAATGACTAAAAGATTTATGCCTCGCGGTTCTCCTAAGAGTCTCCTCTAATTCATTATGTGCTGGTTAAAGAAGGGTAAATTATTTTAAGTTTACCTATGCCTTGGACTTGAGCCTGAGTTGATCCCAAGCCAGAGGCACTCACAGCTGCATGCTTTATTTACAATCCCTTTGTCAGACTTACAACTGCCCCAGGCTATAACATAGTGTACCTAATGTTCAAACTGGCAGGTAATCTTATGTCAAACATACTTCTTTGATTTAAAGTGATCAATAGATTCTTGTAAAGAGGTAATTTCTCTGATGTTTCCACCTTGCCTTTTTTACAGGTGATTCACACAAAAGCCTGCTTATATGATGTACGAACAATAAACAGAAAGCTATAATCATGTTTTTTCAGATGTTTCCGGTGCACAACGATTTTGGATCGATACACTGTGTAATACAATTATCTGCAATGATCTGGTTGTATTGAAAAAGAATTTGCAGGAGACCTCTAGGGGCTTTTATCCAGAAACACGTATCTGGCAACGTTGTGAATAGTGGAAGGAAAAATTAAGGGGCTGTCTATTATGTACCCAATGACTTCATTCATATTTTATTTCATAAAAGTATTAGACTACAAAGTTTAGTCAAACAATAGCTTAAAGGTAATAATAATGATGATAATGCTCATAGCCTCATACTATTTATTTATATAGGAAAAAAAAAGCCTCACAAACATACAGACTTTTAACTATAGAGATTCAGTGTTGTGTGAGTATTATGTACCACAGATTATAAGAAATATTGATTACTTATTTACATTATGAGTTTATTTCTGTCTTATCTAAGTTATGGAAATCCTAGCATCTGTGAAACACTTTGCTATCCAATTATTACTTTTTTTTTTTCTGCTATAATGGTAAGATTCTAGACTACAATTTGAACTGTTTAAGAACACTGTACCACAAGCCTTTTATTTCAAACTTTTTTCCAAATGAAGATTTGCAACATCAGGAAAAATGCTAAACTATAAAGTCTGTATCCAAAAGACATTACACATTTTCTGCCGAGAAACAACTCAGTTTTGTTTTTTATGGTTCTCCGGAAGAGGCTGACTCTTCGCAGCGTCTACCTCAAAGCCTGAAAAGAGCTACATTTTCTATTTTGAGCCTCTAATCATATACCCAGAACATGAAATTCTCTCTTGTCAGGCTAGAAGTGATTCCCATTCTGGTGAAGCTCACAATTTGGGGTACACTAGTTCACCTCACAAAGCCCTGCTCGACGCAGTTTCTGCAGGTCCCCATGTGGCTGCTGCAGACTGGCTCAGACTGGGGAGATTGCTCTTTCCAATGCTTCTCTCCCTGTAGATCCTGGATTTTCTTTCAGTCTCTTGACCACACTGTCCAGGCACCTCATCTTACCCACTTTGACTTTGATGGCTTCATGCACCTGCAGGAGACCAGCTTCTGACTTTCTTAGAAAGTCCTATTTTTTGTGTGTATTGCCTGTGAAGACAAAAAGCATTCCAATAGTGCCTTTTATGATGGACTTTTTATATTGCATCCTGCTATTTTGAGCTATAGGATACTGGAGATTATGAAACCCCTCATTAGCAACTGGGTCAAGTATCCACATCTTTTCTAGGATTAAAACCTTAAAAGGGTTTTTGTTTAAAAAAAGAAAAGAAAAGAAAAGAAAAGAAAAAGAAAGAGAAAAAGTCAGTTGGAAGGAAGATTCACCCACGGTTAGCCTAATGCAGTGTTAATCAGTACATAAAGTTCAAAGACTAAAAGAATAATATTTCCCATAATTCTTAAGGAATTAAAAAGGAAGCTAGTTAGATCAAAATGAATTCTTTCTCTTTAAACTGTGAAGAAGAATTTAATGAATACTAAAAGTGCATTTAATCTCTTGGCGTTAACACCTATATGTATAGCTGTTTCATTTAGCTCTAAAGCAAACTACACTAATGTGACACACAGGGAAATCCCTTCACCATAAAGACAATGATGGTAACTGCTAATGACTTCTCCACACCACTTAAACTAATTAGCTTTATAAGAACACAATGTTTGTCACTTTCTTTTTTGGTTTTACTATCTTTCTAACACACCATGTCTCAGCTTTAAATTTGAGTGAGGAGAGACATGAAATATAAGTGAAGACTACGATGATAAATGAATGTACCTCCTTAAAAGAAAATTCACCAAACTTTCCTGGTGCTCTTCTCATATCCATCGATATGGTATTCCTGGCTGCTTTTTTTTTTTTTTTTTTTTTAATTGGCTCCCTGCCACACCTTGACTCTCTATCATGCTCCATCATGCTTTCTTTTAATCTGAATATTTAGTGTTCTTTCATGTCTTAATTACAGCAAATTGCAGCACTGTTGGCACCATTTCTTGAAATTAATCCCAGAGTACTTTGTTTCTGTCAAGCAGTCAAAGCCTTGGAGAATAATAGTAAATGTTATTGCAGATCTAAATTTAAATGACTGTCTATGTATTTAACTTAAGCCTTTAATTATTCGTGCCGAACTGTTTTTGGTTCAAATGTTAAACATTATTCATTGAGAATGTAGAATTACTTTAGACAGCTTAAAACCTGCAGACATGTTTGGCTGTGATTTTAGCACAACAATTATTTATATTAACATATTTTCTCAGGTGTATAAAGCTTAGCAAATGGCGTGTGATATCTTCTTATGGATAGTTATGTCAGCATTCCATTAGTTCTGTCATTATTAATAAAAGGTGTGGATTTAGGTTCATTTGATTCTAAATGGCTTTTTCCTAACCGATTGTTAAATTATAAACCCAACACAAGAATGATTTGGTATTATTATTGCTAATACTCTTTAAGCAATTCAGTATAATGAAACACTTTGAAAGTTCTCACAAACGTAAGAGTGATATTGGTTGGTTTGTTTGTTTTTCTATGGAAAATTTACAAGTCCTGGAACTCTCAATGGCCAATTATTTCATAACCCCATTCTGAGCGGACTGTACAAATATTCAGATTAAAGAAAACATATTATAAAAGTTATAAAATAATATTAGCTTTAAAAATCCTAAGTAGTAGAATTCATTATTCATGTTTTATGTATACATATTTAAAGATTCAGAAATAAGGAAATTCTGGGATGTAGAGAATGGATATTTCTTGATTAGATTTCAGATAATTGACTTTCATGCTAATTTTTTAAAAGGAAACCAACTCTTAATGAATAATTAGAACTGCATACTTTGTAAAGTGAATATACTTTTCAGTGAAGTGCATAGTAGGTGCCTGTGTATCACAGTGTGCACTCAATGAACTCCCACCAGGAAATGAGCTCCATAGACATCAGGACCTTGCTCTATGTATCTATCTGTGCGTTGCCAGCATCTAAGCCCAGAGTCCTATATTTAGTTGTCTATACAATAAGCGTTTAGTGAATTGAATTGGATAGATGGTGTTAATTTCACCTGTCAGACATGTGTCATTTTCCCCACTAGGAAAAATGTGTCCTTTGCTTTGCCTCTGAAATACAAAGTGAATAGGGAAGGATTTACACTTACAGTTTTGGCAGATTTATCTTCAAGCCATCTACAGGCATAAGTTAATAAATACTACATTTTTATTTTGTTTTAATCTCTATCTAAATGAAGCTTGATGGCATTTCTATTACCGACCCTTACAGTATATAATGAATTTAGAGACAAACAACAAGAGAAAGATGGATTCACAAAATTGATGGTAAAAGAGATATTTCTCAATAATTCAGAAAAAATGTACAAAGTAATACGTTTCTAGTTTCCTCTCCTTATCAATAGCAATGTGATTTTTTTTTTTACCAGATATCTGTTTCTCTGTGTCTCACAATCTCAAGGGTGTAGCTGATTTTTCTAACAACAAAGTTTCCTGGCAGCTGTAAAGTCATTTTCAAGCTGTGTTATCTGCTGTTCTAACCGAGCAAGTTCCACTTTGTGTTTCTGTTAGGTAGCTATTACACCCAAATGCAGTGACTGCAAGGTCTTTTTGATCTTTTCAGTTCCAAGAACGGCTTTCTCCCCCACATATTGGTCAAGTATATTAGCCATTTCAGCTTTTTCTTCCTCTGTGATCTACTCACATTCTCAAACTTCGAGAGATGTTTGCATTGCATTTAAAAATCATGGTTAAAATGAGAAATTAAGGTTCATGATACCAGATATAGTCTGTTCATTATAATCTCTAAACATTATTATAGACTTAGAAAAAAATAAACAGGCATGTCTGTCTGTTAGTACAGCCAGTGTAACTTAGAAACTGAGGAATATCAGAGTGAAACCAATTATCTCAGCCCTGGGGTAGTTCCACATATACTGTTTAGACATCTTACGGAATCAAGGAGCAATCAAATTTTTTCAACAAGTCTAAAAGCAGGACTTCTACACACTTGTTTTATATAATTAAGATATTTCTCTTCTCATAAGAATTATTCCAAAATAGTCTATTTGATGTCTAATTTTTGTAATTAATTACCAGCTACATACCTAAGTTAAAACTGTTATTGCATTTTAAAAATCATTTTATATGAATTTTCCTAATTTTGTCCTTACTGTAAATTGTAAAGTATTGTCACTCATTTTATAGATAAAGAAAGTAAACTCTAAGTCTTTTGCTCTTCCTCCAATATCATGCTATTTTCTTGAGTGACTGGGTTTTAGGTAACCATTAATGGGTTAATAAGCTTATTTTTAATTAAAATGTGTTTATATTACAGTAATCATATAATCCTGAGAATGATAACACTGTATTTAATGTAAATCACAAATCAGTACAAACCATACATCTAAATAAGTCACCTCTAAAATTTTGGCATTGTGATGTAAATTCTCTACTATCCACTTATTTTATGTGATAATTATAATTCCTTCTTAGCAATAGAAAACAAAATCTCCAAAAGGAACCCCCCTACACCACTGGTGGGAATGTGTATTGGTGCAGCCACTATGGAGAACAGTATGGAGGTTCCTTAAAAAACTAAAAATAGAGTTACTGTATAATCCAGCAATCCTACTCCTGGGGACATATCCAGAAAAAAAAAGCAACACTAATTCAAAAGATACATGTCCTTCAATGTTCATAGAAGAACTATTTCAATAGCCAAGACATGGAAGCGTCCTAAGTGTCCATTGACAGATAAATGGATAAAGAAATAAAGAAGATGTGGTAGATAGATAGATAGATAGATAGATAGATAGATAGACAGACAGACAGACAGACTATGCAATATTACTCAGCCATAAAAAAGAGTGAAATAATACCATTTGCAGCAACATGGATGGACCTAGAAATTATCATATTAAGTGAAGTCAAAGATAAATATCATATGAAATCACTTATATGTGGAATTTTAAATACAAATGAACTTATTTACAAAACAGAAATAGACTCACATTGACCAAAAAAAGAAAAACCTTACAGTTACCAAAGGGGAAAGGGGGAGAAAGGATAAATTAGAAGTTTGGGATTAACATATACACACTATTATATATAAAATAAACAACAAACAAGGACCTACTATATAACTCAAGGATCTACATTCAATATCTTGTAATAACTTATACTGGAAGAGAATCTGAAAAATAATATGTCTATATATAATAATATATATATATGTCAGTGAATCACTTTGCTGTACACCTGAAACTAGCAAAGTGTTGTAAATCAGCTATACATCAATATAAATAAATAAATAAGAAAATCTCTCCTTTTTTTTTTTTAAATGGAACTGGATTTTTCCCATTTGCATGGAGAGAAGACAATTGTGCACAGTGGAGGATTTCCTAAGAACCAAAAATGCAATCACTATCAAAAACCAGATAACACTGTTAGCTATTAATATTTAGTGTGACCGTATTGTGATTGGAATTTTGGGCAGAAGATGAATAGACATGGAAATGTGCTTAATGACAAAGAATGATTCGAAGAGTCCCGAGGCACAGGGAATACTGCACTCTAGGCAGCTGGCTCTGTGTACTGTAAAGCAGAATCAGGGAAACTAGACTATAGGCAGATAGCAAAAAGATTGCAAGGTGGAATACTAGACTGTCAGCAGAAGACACTGAAGGTAATAAGGTAAAAGCAAGAGATACTAGACTGTATGTGGGCGGAAAGTACCTACCATCATAAGTATGGAGCGAAGTGGTGTTTCTTCTAAATCTCATTTTACAAAGGGCCCTAGCTGGAAGCTGCTGCTGCTTAATGTGTTAAAAAAAAAAAAAATCAGAAGAGTAGAATTTTGGCCAGTCTTATTATTGGGAGCTTAGCTGATCATTTTTGGTTTTTGAGATTCAAAAGTGTCCTTCTGTACTTGCTACTCCATACAATGTACTAGAATTAGGCCATTATTTTATTGAGGACTGGGACTCTGTCATTTGTTTTTTATTTCATGGCCCTTGCTCTGCCACATAGGAGTTGCTCACAAAGGCATGTTAGATTGTACTGAAGTCTTCAGCAGCAGTAACAACTGTGATAGTGATGTGTTAAATCCACACCCCACCCCCACATTTGGAGGACAACCTCTGCAAAGAGACTGTACCATAAAAACTGATAAACTCACTAATTTGGAATTTTACATAATAAAAATGTAGCAATAAATTACCAAAGTTTGGAAAATGAGTAGGTTAAGCGAGTAACTGTAGTTACAGTTGCGATCTACAATATTCTCTTGTAAGCACACAGTGAATTTCGGGAGAATCAATGTCTACTTTAATTTTAAGGAACAATCATGATGATTGATCATATTTAATCACAAAGAACATACAAGTCCTTTAAAAGCAAAATTTAAAAAATCGCATAGTCTGGCTTGATTAGAGATTCAAAAGTGATATTCTTTGTGTTTTTTCAAAAAACAGTCTTTGTTATTTATATGCAGAGTACGTGACTGAAGCTACAGTAGCACTAATTCTCTCTGGCATTTCTGTGTTGGTGGCTTTTTTCTCATTATATAACGTAGTCAAAATATTATGTATGCCAAAAGCTAACATAGTGTCACGTTGAACTGGAACCCAGGACAGGATTTCCAAGCTGATTTCAGTTTCCATCAAAGCTTCATTACTTATTAGCATAGTAAACTTAATTAAACCATTAAGCCTCTTTGAGTCCCAATTTGCTCACCTCAAAATAAGGATATAATATGGATCTCATAGAGATGCTATTATGATTAAAACTACGTCTGTTACATTTCTGATATTGTAAGCACTTAATAAAATCTATTAATTTTATTGCTGTGATTATTTTTACATTAAAATATATTTAAATTTAAGAAATTTAAAAAATTTTTAAAGAGCTAGCATGTATAAAACTTACTATATATTTTAATCTCATTGTTCCCAAAAAGTGACTTTCTCCTTATGCTCTTGTATTAGTATCTTTGGAAAGATTTTCTCTGAAATCATGTGTTTATGTCTCCTTAATATGCTTTTTTATAATATAAAATAAGTCTATTAAGGGAAGTCTATGGACTATTCTAAAACAGTCTCCTTTTCAATTGTTAAGAAAGAAATCATAATTCAAGAAAAATTACTTTTGACAGAGTAAAGTGCTATTGTTATATTTTTACTTATTTTCAGTTGGAAGAGTCTGGGGCAGAGTTGACACTAAGGTTGCCATCTTCTCAGCCATCATCCTACTCGGGGAAGACTATAATCCATACCATGTCTTTATCAGTCTTAGAAAATGGCAAATTCTGCCCCCTCTGTGACAATTCTTCCCTCGTCTCATATATCAAGAAGCATCCTGCTTTTTCAAGTTCTTAGGAAAAAAGCTCACTGCCCATCTACCTACCTCTATTTATTTACACATTTATTTCTTAGTAAAAGTAGATTTCTTTAATAATGTGAATGGGTTCACACCATAAGCTGGCAGGGACCAAGATTTTCATTGTAGACATTAAAGAAATCCTGAGACTTGAGACCCAAAAGGATTATACCAAGTGATGTCATTCCTGGTGTAGTATGATTTTTACAGCACCCTCTTTCTGGATGGGATTGGAACAGCCAAGCCAGTAAGTGAAGGTGGCTATAGTCAGTGGCTCAAAGGAAATAGGGGATAACCATATGTCCCTAAGTTACATCTTTAAGCACTAGCTAGATATTAACCCTGTCTGTATGCATGCATGTATGCACGCATATATCTTTACATATATTTATTTATATATAAAGCTATATGTAGCCATATCTATCTATCAATTTATATCTGGATGGATAGATAGAAAATAGATGGATACGCCCCTATATATACAATATGTATATAGTGGCATTATATTTTTTTTTATATCCTCATAAAGAATGTGCCAGTACCTGTGGGCTATATCCATAAGCAGTTTCTGTTTCTTCTTTTTAGTCTTTAAAAAACTTGTGTTCCTGCAAGCTTAAAGTGGCGACCCACTAGTTATGGTGGATGTTTTGAAAAATGGAACAAAGTAGAAGTTTTATTTAGCAAATACACCCTTTATTAGCAGAAAGACTGTATATTGCATAATGAAAGTAAGTCTGTGCCAAGAATCAGCAATGTGCATATTAATTCTTTCATTACCGCTCATGACGCTAGGCAAGTTAGAGAATCTCCCTGAGTATCACATTTCTCTTCTGGAAGTGGATTTTGTGGGTATGTGATGGAATATATTATCTCTACAGTCCTTTCTAGCTCTCAAGTTTTTGAAAACACAAACTTTAAAATTTGCATGTGAAGTCTTTAGTGATACTAGAAACAGGGTATTACTCAAATCAGTCAAAACCAAACTCATTAAATGTTTAGGAATAGGAAGAATGAGCATTTAACACCATCTCATCCAGTAAATTTTGCTTTTCTTGGAGAGTCTGTCATTTATAATAAAATTTCTCCTCAGCCCTAGCCTTGCATGGTGGCCGCAGCCGTGCCGTCTCTGAGCCCTCTCCACTGCGGTGGGGGCCCTGCTGTTTTGCTTTGGGAAGCCTCAAATAGGCTCTTGCTAATACTTAAGGCCTATCTTTGCACCTTGAGCCTTATCTCTCTAATGAATGCCTGTTCACCCTCAGAGCAGAGCGCCCAGGGAGAGCCCAACCTCTTGGTCCTTGCTTTATGAACATCTACTTACTGGCTCTCAGGGTCAGAAGCTCTGTGATGCAGTCACTCTGGTATTGTAGTCTCTCCAGGAACCTAGGGTTCAAACAGCCCCTGCGGCCGCTAACCACTATGGTGATAGATGGCTTCAAGCTGGTTCGACTGTTCCAGACTTCAGGTGGATAAATTCCTGTAAGTCTGGACTTGCTGCTGCACTGCTCTCAGCCTCTGTGTTCCTTCCGCTCTCTCTAGGCAGCCTAGCTTTAACGAGGTGCTTTCTCAGCACCTTGGCTCCCATAGTATCCAGGCGTCTTTATGCTAGTCCAGGCAAAGCTCAGAGCAAACCACCTTATTTTGAGTGCCCTTCTACAGCACCTAGTCTAGTCTCATTCCTTCTTTCAGTAAGAACAGAAAATGCAGATAAAAGCCATGCATTAAACTCTTCGTATTATACTGTGATATACATTGATACAAGGCTTGGGTATTTTTCTCCTAATCTGGACATTTACCTCCACTAGTAGGATAATCAGATGCCCTCCATTGCTCTCAGAAAGGAATCTGAATGTACAGCTTATGCTAAAAGCCTTTTTAAGTCTTGCGTGAGAGTAGAATTTTAAGGAATTTCAAGGAAATGGTTAGATAATAGTCCTATAGAAAGAGAGATGGATAAACTTGATAGATAGATTAAGATGAGAGAGGACAGAAAAAGAGAGAAATGAGAGAAAGTTGTTAGATCTCCACTCTAGATGCACTAGTTTTAATATATCTTACTCTGGATTTAACTATTAATTGAATTCAGCTTTTTTCGCTTGTGTATTCTTAAAATTTGAAAAATGTTACATTTAGAGATTATATTGTGTTTGAGTTTATTTTTAATGCAGAACTACCAATGTATACATTGCACTTAATGAAAAATGGCCACTGTATACTAATTAGTTAAATAAATTGCATACAAAAGTAAATAGTGTAGAACTGAAGGCCCTAAGCATTATTTCTGGTCCAGGGAAACTTCTACTCCTTCACAAAAACACAAAACAAAACTGATGTGGAATATAAGATAGAATGCAAAGGAAAATATAACCCTGGACAGTCGTGAGACTTCTTGAAAGAAGAATTGGAAAAGCAGCCATTCACCATGGAGTTATTTACTGAAGTCTAGCAGTGATTCAAGACACCTGACAGTTACCTGGGCATTCTAGGCATCTATGACCACCAGTGACAAAAACATCAAATGTCACCAAATAGTATTTAAAAGCTACGATGTTATAAATGCTGTAGCTTCAAAGAGATAGCAGGACAGGTGCATACATGAAATAAGACTCACTTAATCTTGACTAATACACTTCTGGGTGATGTTGGCTAGACTTTATTTAATGTCTTTGCAAATTGATTTTATGGGTGAGATTGGTTTGGAGTTCTCTTTATTTCTTTTCTTTCCTTTTTTTTTTTTTTTTTTGGAGGGTCAGGGGACTACGTAGCAGATGGACTACATCTTTCATCGCTGTTTGGTGTTAACATTTTGCCACCTTCATAAAAAAATGTTGGAAATTATTCTTTCTTCTGTGCTTCAAAGGATTTCAAATAGCCTTGAGATGAGCTGTTTCTTAATTAATTGCTCTGGGAAGTAGTCTTTTTTTGAGCATAGCTGTTTAACAGATCTCTTACTTAGGTAGTATTAATCTGTTCAAATTATCTACCTTTTCTGTGATTGGTGGTGGCAGTGTACATTTTCCTAAAAAAATCATATATTATTCAAGTTTTCAAATGTGTTGGTATAGAATGAAGAAAATGAGTCTCTCATGATTTACTTAACAACGCCTACATCTATGATTAATTTTATTATCAATATGTATGTCCTATATTTGTGTGTTATCAATTTTCCCAGTTTAGTTTAGAAAATGATTTATATATTATACTGTCTTAAACTTTTCCCCAAAATAGATCAATTTATTTATTAGACCTATTAACTTATTTATCATTATTAATTTCAGTACATGTGTATAGTTTATTTTCAGACTTTCTTATATTAATTTTGTCATTTCCAGTTTATTAAGTTGGATGATTTTTTAAAAAATTTCTTTCAAATGTGTTGCACTATTTATTTATTTATTTATTTATTTTAGCAGGGAGGTAATTTGATTTACTTATTTATGTTTAGAGGAGGTACTGGGGATTGAACCCAAGACGTTGTGTATTCTAAACATGCACTCTACCACTGAGCTATACCCTCCCCTCTAAGTTGGATGATCAACGCACCTATTGTAACTCTTTGCTTTCCATTAATTTAAGTATCTTAGGCCATGAGTTGTGTTCCCAAAAAAGTTTCAGCTTTATTTCAGAAATTCAAAACGGGGATTTTAATTATTTTCCATGTATTATTTATATACACGTATACACATAATTATTATACATAATATATGTTTATATGATATATTCTATATAATATATGATCTATTTTATAATATATAATATGTAAGACTATGTATATACATATATGTATCTCAAAATGAGCAAAGGATGTTAACAGATATGTTACCAAAGAAGACATATAAATGGGTAATGTAATATTGTGATTTATAGTAAGATATATATTTGACTTTCTTTCCTGTTCCTGGCACAGAGCTTCTAAAACCCTTGGAATTTCCTAAGTGAGGAGAGCACAAAGGGTGTCTTTTGGTATGTTAATGAGGTGACTTACGGAAAGCCCCTAGGTAATCTGAAGAGGGGATCTAGTTGCCAGGGGAACCCATGATGTGATTAGTGAGCTGGACTTTCAGTACCATCCCACCACCCCTTCACCTCCAGGAAGGGGAAAGGGGCTGGAAGTTGAGTTTAATCACCAAAGGGTAATGATTTAATCAACCATGCCTGTTTATTGAAGCCATGGTAAAAACCCCCAAAAGGATGGGGTTCTGAGAGCTTCCAGTGAACATGTGGAGTGTGGTGCACCCAGGGAGCACGGACACAAGGCGTCCTTTCACCATACCTTGTCGTATGCATCTCTTTCAGCTAGCTGCTCCTAAGTCATATCCTTTTATAAACCAGTAGTCTAGTATACAAAATGTTTCTGTAAGTTCTGTGAGCTGCTCTAGCAAAGTGACAGAACCCAAGGAGGGGTCCTGGGAACCTCCCATCTATGGCTGTTTGGTTAGAAGTACAGGTGGCAAACTGGACTTGGCATCTGGCCTGTGAAGTGTGAGTGGAGGACAGTCTTTACTTGTGGCATCTGATGCTCTCTCCACGTAGATCATGTCAGGACTAAGTTAACTGATGGGTGGGCTTGAAAAAAAATCACATATCAGAGCTAATATGTACATGACAAGCTCAAAATTAGAGAAATATAAATTAAACCTACAGTGAGATACTATTTCATACCCACTAGGTCAGCAATACAAAATAAAACTAACAATAACAAACAGTGATGACATTGTGGAGAAGTATCATACATTTCTGGAGGCTGTGAAATGGTACAACCACTTTGGAAAATAGCTGGATATTTTCTCAGAAACTTAAACTACCGTAGGGCTTAGCACTTTCTACGTATATTCCCAGGTTATATAAAAATGTATGTCCACAAGGACTTCCTCATGAACGTTCACACTGTTATTCTCAAAAGTCAAAAAAGTGGAAAAAACCTAAATGTCCCATCAATTGATAAATAAATAGACAAAGTGTAGTATATTGACACAATAGAATACTACTCAGTAATAAAAAGGAAGGAACTGCTGGCCATGTTATGTCACAGATTAACTTCAGAAAACATTCTAAGTATAAGAAGCTAAACACAAGAGATGCCATGTTATATGATCCCAGTTATGTAAAATGTCCGACAAAGCAATTATATAGAGACGGAAGGTAGATTAGCGGATGACTGGGGCTAGAGGTAGGCATGGGATGATAGTGGGGCTGAGATGTGAATGGGCATGAGCAATCTTTGGGGGAGATATGAAGTGTTCTGAAACTGATTTATGATGATTACTGAACCAGTCAATAAAGTTACTAAAAACACCCTTCAGTTGTACATTTGAAATGGGTTAATTTTGTGATATTTAAAATACATCTTACTAAGATTTTAAATATGTTTATATATGTATACTTACACAGAAATATATGTATTTTTTCAGCTTAAGGCAATGTACTTTTTATATTTTCCTATATAACTTTGTGCTCTCTTAAATCAGAAGGTGTAGTATATAATAATTTGATTTTTCAAAGCTGCTTGAAGTGTTTTTTGACATTATATGTGACCAAATTTTAAAGCTCATAGCATTTTTAAAAGAATATTTTCTATTATCAGTGTACAGAACTTAAAAATTATAACTATATATTAATAATATTATTTAGACTGTTTACATATTTATTTTTGTGTTATCAATTTAAAAACACATAAAATAGAAGAGAATAATTAGAATCTCCTGTTACAAATCTGTTTCTATTTCTTGCTGGATTTCCCAATGATTTGGTTCTATGGCTGTTTTATTTAATGAATGAACATCCTTTTTGATCTTTGGTATAAAATGTATTTTAAAATTCTTTTCTTCACTTAATTATTTTTTACCCTGAATTTTTTATTTTTTTCTGATTTAAAATGGTTAACTCCACTTTTGGAATTCTGTTTATTTGCATATACTTGGCCTGGCTAGATCCATCTTTTCTATATTTGTCTTTTCTGGTTTATTTTCCAATGTGTGTATTTTTGTATGCAATATATTATTATGTTTTGTTCTTGGTCCAAATAGAGAGTCTTTTACTTTAAATGGTTGAGCTAAGCCCGTTTACATTTATTTAAATGATATATATGCTTGGTTAATTATGTCATTTATTTTCTCCCACTGCTTTTGAAAACATTCACTATGTAAATAATGTTTATTTTCTTTTATACATGCTTGTGCAGCTTTTTTCCCTGATAACTTGAAATGTTTCTATGTTTTCTAGAAGTTTCTTTATGAGTATTACTTTTAGCAGTATGCTTAGTTATCTAAATCTTTAGACAAGCTCTGTTGACATCCTCTCCTACTTAGGTCCCAACCGTTGCTTATTTTGTGTCAATCAGAAAAGACTAGGTTATTCTGCAGTAAAAAGAACACAGCATTTCAATGACTTATCACAACAAAGCTTATTTCTTGCTCAAAGTGCCCTGCAGTCTGGGCATCTCTCCAAAGCAGCTGTTCTCCATGCGGTAGCTCAGAATTCCATGCTACTTCAGTCTTGTGGCACCTACCTCTCAACACAGTGCTTCACATCCACTCTGCAAGGGAGGGGAGCTCTTCCAATATAGAAGGACAATTCAAACACAATAAAAATGATTAGAATCTAACCCTATTGGAATTAGTTATTTTATTGTCACTCTCAGTCATATTTCCTTAATCATATTGTAAGTTTTTTTGTAGTGGGAAGAGAAGTAACATATTTTTTCTCTAGCCATCTAAAAAACAGTGAGGCACAAAAAAATTATTTTTTAGAATTTGTTTAAAATTAGCTGCATACTGAATTCTGAATCACCTTCCAAAGAGAATTCCCTGAAGTTCGGGAGAAATGTGGAGTCATTACATCAGACTAATAAGTACTGCTGTTATCCAAATATGGTCAGTGGGGAAGGAAAATGGGATTTTAAACTCAATTAGCTTTTATCTTACTATCACTGTATGGAATTAGAGTGGAAATTGGAATGTAAAATAATACATTTTGTTTTAAATCAATGCTTGCTAAATTTTATTTTATTTTTACTCTGTTTTTTTCAAATGTGCTCTTCAAATTGGGGACTTGCACAGGATAAAACTGGAAAAGGATTTAGCTGAATCAGAACGATAGTACATAAGTCAATGATAGCAAATTCTCCTTACTAAGAAAATAGAAAGTAGAACATTTTTCCAGGGGTACCATTATCCATTAACACTATCTTTTACTATATATCTGTTTCTCTCTATCCATCTGTATATCTATATTTATAGCTACATATAGCTCCGTTACATATGTATTGGGTGAGCATATATGCAATACATATATGTCCAAATGTAAAGAAAAGAGATACTAAAAGTAATGGGACATATGCATTCAAGTTATTATTTAAAACATACTGAATGCAGTTTATATACATTATTATAAACATCAAAATTTAAAACATAAAGTAGTACTTTCCAATATTATGCTATCAGATAACACTAATATTTTTTTTATCTATTTATTTATCTATTTATCAAACAATTTCTTTATCTATTTATTCATTGATGGACATTTAGGTTGCTTCCACGTCTTAGCTATTACCAATAATGATGCTGTGAACACTGGTGTGCGTGTATCTTTTTAAATTAGTTTTTATTTGCTTCAGATAAATAAACCAGAAGTGGAATTGCTGCATCATATGATAGTTCTACTTTTAATATTTTTGAGAACTTCCATACTGTTTTCCATAGTGGCTGCACCAATTTACATTCTCTCCAGCAGTGCACAATGTTTCCATTTCCTCCACATTCTCACCAACACTTGTTATTTCTTGTCTCTTTGGTAATAGTCATTCTAACATGTCTGAGGTGCATCTCATAATGGTTTTAGTTTGCACTTCCCTGATAATTAGTAATACTGAACACACTTTCATGTACCAAATGGCCACCACTATGTCTTCTTTGGAAAAAATGTTTATTCAGATCCTCTGCCCAGTTTCAGTCAGATTGTTTTTTGGTGTTTTATTTTGTTTTGGTTTGGTTTTCACTACTGAGTTATGAGTTCTTTATATATTTTGGATATTAATCTCTTACCAGATAGATGATTTGTAAACATTTTCTCCCATTTAGTAGGTTGCTTTTTACTTTGATGGTTTCTTTGATGTGCAGAAACTTTCCAGTTTGATATAGTCCCAATTGTTTACTTACTTGTTCATTTTTGCTTCTGTTGCATTTGCTTTTGGTGTCAAATCCAAAAAAACTACTACCAAGATCAATATCAGGAACTTACCACCTATGTTTTCTTATAGAAGGTTTATGGTTTCAGGTCTTAGGTTCCAAGTCTTTAATCAGTTTTCAGGTAATTTGTGTATATAATGTAAAATAGGGGTTACATTTTATTCTTTTCCATGTGATTTTCCAGTTTTCCCAACATCTTTTATTGAGGAGATTTTCCTTTCACTATTGTATATTCTTGGCTCCTTTGCTGTACATTATTTGACTATATGAGCAGATTTATTTCTAGGGTCTCTCTTCTTTTCCATCAATTTATGTGTCTGTTTTATGCCAATACCATACTGTTTTGATTACTTTAGCTTTGTAATATAGTTTGAAAGCAGGAAGTGTGATGCTTCTACCTTTTTCCTTCTCATGATTGCTTTGGCTTTTGGAGTCTTTTGTGGTTCCATACAAGTTTTATAATTGTTTGTTTTATTTCTGGAAAAATGGTACTGAATTTTTTATAGGAATTGAATTAATGTGTAGGTTTCTCTGAGTAGTATAGACATTTTAGCAATAATAATTCTTCCAGGCCATAAGCACAGAATGTTTTTCTATGATTTGTGTCTTCCTCAGTTTCTTTCATCAACATCTTATAGTTTTCAGAGTGCCAGGTCCTTCACTTCCTTGGTTAAATATATTCCTAGACATTTTATTTTTGATGAAGTTGTGAGACTATGCTATTAATTTCTCATAGTCTTGTTATTAGTGTATAGAAATGTAACAGATTTTTTAATTTTGATTTTGTATCTTACAACTTTACTGAATTTATTACTTTACTGTTATTAGTACTAACAGATTCTTGGTGGAATCTGTAGGGTTTTCAATACATAATATCATGTCATTCGCAAATGGTGACAATTTTACTTCCTCATTTCCTATTTCAATGACTATTTTTTTCTTGCACTATACTTTAATTTAAAGAAAAGAATTAAGCTCTTATGAACTACGACCTTCTGTTTTAATAGCAAAACCCACATCTTAAATAATATGATCAGATATTATAAGTAAAATTGGTTTACTATGTGGCAGGTGAATTATTTAAAACTCATAACTATGATAAAGAAAATAATGCATTCTGATATGTGGCAGGAAAGCAAAATGCCCACAAAGAAAATAGAATCATTCTGGCTTCAAAAGCGGATGATTATGGGGGCTACTCTCCACCTTGTTTTGTCTAAAGGATGATTCAAAAACTTTATAACTAACAACATTGTTGTCTGTACATGAAAGGGACTCAAAAACATTCTCAGCTAGAACTAGAAAACATGGTACCCACATTATTTGCAAATATTTTTTAATTAAAAATATACGTACTATTGTATGAACATGAATTCTGTCACTCCCCAAATTCATATGTTGAAGTCCTAAGCTGCAGTACCACAGAATGTGACCTTATTTGGAAATGGGATCGTTACAGATGTAGTTAGTTCAGATGATGTCATACTGGAGGGGCGTAGGTCTCTAATCCAATATAACTGGCATCCTTATAAAAGGGGAAATTTGGACACACACACACACACACACACACACACATACACACAGAAAGAACGTCATGTGAAGATGAGGGCAGAGATCACAGTGATACAGCAAGACCCAAGGAACAGACTTCCAGGTGGGAGATGTGCAACAGGCCCCTCATAGTTCTTAGAATGAGCCACCTCTGCCAACATCTTGATCTCAAACACTTAGTCTCCAGAGCTGAAGACATACATTTCTGTTGTTTAAGATCCCTCATTTGTGCTATTTTGTCACAGCAGTCCTGTCAAACTAA
Organism: Camelus bactrianus; assembly: GCF_048773025.1. NCBI lineage: Eukaryota > Metazoa > Chordata > Mammalia > Artiodactyla > Camelidae > Camelus > Camelus bactrianus. Next base: position 17,565,894 of record NC_133567.1, on the reverse strand, counting down.
TACATGTACTCAATTGAGGGAGTAAAGAAAGTAAAGAACTAATGAATGGAAAATCCATCATATAAAAGGACCAATTATGAATATTAAAACCAGTTGAACATGGAAATAATCTCTGCATTGTTATTGTAAATATGGTTACAAAACAGAATGCAAATCTCAAAATGTTATCTTGAAAGAGTAATAATATAAGACAAAACATGCATGCATGCACGTGAGTGATAGATCAATTATCTTTATCAACTCCAAGTTCCTTTGAAATGCCTGCCCTTACCTCAGAAATATTCCTCCCTAAGTACGTAACCATAGAAATGTAAATATTTCTTTCATGAAATAGGAGCATGTCAGTACACAAAACCGAAACAGCATTTACTCAGTAATAAAGCTCATGGTCACTGGAAACACACTTTGATGTTTTAGAAAAACTGAGAAATTAATAAGTTGTACATGTGACCTTTCTGATCTTTGACTCTACATCAGAACTTTAAATGTAAATGCTTAAAATTTAAATGTTGGGCTTTGAAATTGTTTTTAAAGGGTAATGTATACCTGAATGTATAAGCATTTTATGCATGCTTGATTTATATATAGACTTAACATTTATTCAGCAAAGATTTGCATATAATAATAGTATACTTGATGCTTTATAAATCTTACTAAATACCACTTAAAGTTTTAAAAATGTATTGGAATTCATTTCCAATATTTAACTCATTACACATTATGGTGTTTTCCACCAAAGAATAGGCTTTATTTGGACTGAAAAAGACCAAAACATTTTACAAATGTTATATAAACATTTTACTTTATATATGCATCATTATAAAAAAAGCACTGCAGTTAAATGATTTCTTCTCACCTTTTTCATGAATCAGTGTATTTTTTTGGTTCAGTTTTTGCCTCAACTCTTGAGTTTTGTTTCTTTGATAGTTTTTCAAATGCAAGTAGATTCCCTTGGCAGTCCCTAACGACAGAGTAACTTATTTCTGCAGTAGCATATTTTGTTATTCTACTAAGCTCATGCAGTAACCTGAAACTGTTTAACTGAGTCGGCTCTAAATATAAGTACTGCATAACTTTCAACTTTTTATAAGCCTAAAAGGTTCAGAATTTGCTTTTCCTTTTGTGGCCACTCAGGAATTCTAAAACCCCAAAACTTAACAATCACTTTATACTTTAGACGAAAAGCTTAGCAGGCCTTTCATAACGTTGGCAAAAACAAAATTTTAAAATACACTCTTTGCAAGTTTTGCACAAGACCAGATGACAGCATAAAACAATTAAACAAAAAATAATTTTAGTTAACGCATCATCATTGTCACTTCCAAAAGGACTGTATAACTTCCGTTAATAAAAGATTTACTGTGCTCAGGTGAATGTTAATTTTCTAAAGATTAGTTACCATGCAAGTTAAAATTTATTTGGGAACTATGATGAAATAACTCAGTCATACCTATGTCCTTATGTGGATTATTTCTTATTTAATGAACATAGTAAAAAGCCATTTTTAGGCATTACATTTAAGTGTGAAATCGGTGAAATTATGATATGTGTTCGGAGGAGAGAATTTGTTTTTAAAGGAAGGCTCCCTCTTTTTAAGTGTTTTTTGGTGGAGGTGGTGGTGGCTTTTAAAAGAGAGATCTTTATTTCATACTAATACACAATAGGAAAAATTGAATTTTCCAGGGAGAACGTCACTCCATTATGTATTTCATTACTCTATTCTGTAAAATAGAGTACTGGTTTGAATTGCAACATCATTACCCTAATTTATATCTTTTCTGTTGATGTGCATGATATTGACTGGGTCAGTGATCATCAAGGTTAGTATCCCCATTTCACTGAAAGAAAACCAAGAGACAGGATATTCATATTCTGGCTGTTAATTAGGGTTAAATGTTATTTTTCATATTTCTGTCACTATATCTTTGCTCATTTTGTATGTTTTATTTTAGTTATAGTTAATTTGTAAATAACTTTAATTTCATTTATTCATTAAAGGCTAGACTTCCATTTCTGAGTATGAAAAATAATTTAGATCCATTCAAAGCCTTTAGAATCACTATTGGATTGGAGATAAAAGAAAAAAAAAGAATTGTCTCTTTTAAAATTCATGTTTCTATTATTTTGTGCCTCTAAATGTTGTCGAAACAAAGTTCTCAAAATATGATCACACTTTAATTTTGAATACATTTCTTTATTGTAAAAACAACAGAGAAATACATGTATTACACAGAAATATAAAAGAAGCTATTAATGAGTGAAAGGAAAAGAAATCAGTTGCATGAATATGATTTTTTTTCCTTATAATCTGATGGGATATAACTACTGGCAATAATTTAATGTATAAGTTTTTATTCCTTTGTTTCCTACATAAACAAAAACAAAACCCGCACAATTTCCTATGAGTTCATTGTACTTCTACAAACGAGAGGTAATTTTACATACTCATGGCTAATAACCTTATTTAAAAATTTTAAATTCAATTGGTTTTGCATGTCTATTTTTAACCCCATTCCTAATATTAAAATAGATATATGTTCATCTGCAAATGGACATGTACCTCAATCCTACATATTGCAATGCATGTTTTAGATCCTTTGGCATGGCCATACAAATACACAGGCCCAGATGACTTAAATTAACGGAATTCCAGAAAAAATCACCAAACATTTTAAAGGTGAATTTTCTCCTGTGTGTTTTCTCATCCTCAGAAATTACTTCTTCATACTGTTTTTTTTTTTAATCGAAGCATAGTCAGTTTACAACATTGTGTCAATTTCTGGTATGCAACATATAATCTTGAACATTTTGTGAGAGAAGACTGTTATTAAGAATTCATCTGTTCCTAATTTACTCCTTACCTAAAGCTAGGGCACAATGTTCTAGTTGTAATATCAAGACAGTTGGCTGATGTAAAAAAGGACTGCTATTAATTACAGAAAATTGTCATCAAATGGAAAAGAAAAATGAAGAGTCTTATGGAGGCTTAATCCTGATTACAGCTTAAAATTGCTCTTGCCATTAACACAATTGACACTTCCAACTAGCAAATTTTATAGAGGAACAAGTAACCAGATATTTTCTATGGAAGATCCTTGCTCATTTGTTATGCCTTTTAATTCCTTTTATATCTGCCAGTGTAGCAATTGTTAACTTTTAAAGTCTGGTGCAAAACTTCATTTCAAAAGTATTAAAAGAAAAAATCTACCTAATTATTAGCATTTAATTTTTTTTTTTTTACAATGCCTATGTCCAGCAGTGGTAAAACAGCAGCTACACAAATCCACTAACACAAATATTTTAAATATAAATTTAAACATGAAAAGATGGTATTAGCCAATGTAAATAGGCACTAGATACACACATTTTAACCATGTGAATTGGATTAACTTCAAAGGATCAGAATGACGTTTGGTAAATAATCACTTCCAGTACATTAGTGCACTGGAACCTTCGTATTCGGGAAGAGATAATTTGCCCCATTTTGATGAGCAATTTTCTCACTATAGAGTTAAATTACTGTACAATCAGATCCAGTACTTTATATTCATGGAACACCTGAGTTGAGAAATTAAAGGTATTTCAAAAAGATTATTTTAGCTACCTTCCCAATATCATTTATTGCATTCTCCACCAGTTCATTCCATCATCTATCCATCAATTCACTAAGTTCATACTAACTTACCTCCCAGGGCAAACTAGGGTATGAATTTTCACAAACTAGGAGAATGCAACCCTTGTACAATATCAAGCAGCATCAGCACATCTGTTTACCCTTATAGTCCGAGCTCTCTGCAGACAATAGATAAGAAAATACAACTGTAATATTGACACTGAGCACAGTGAAAGTTTTAGAAGATTTTTTTCACCAATAACAAAGAAGAAGTGCAATAATTTTAAAACACCCTTTTTTAACTTTCTAAGAACATCAGATAGTTAACTTTTTGTATTAAATATTGGGTTTCACCTTAAAACTTTTGAGATTTAATCTCTTTACTCAATAGCTTCAAGGTGTTCACCTATAATTTCAGTGTCACCATCTCCAGCTGAGAATATGATCAAGCATGAATCAAGGAGAGAGCTTATGGTTAGAGAAAATGATACTCAAGTACTAGACTTTAACACATTCTTCTAGATCAACAGTTCTTTCCACGGTTTCTGGCGTGCTAATGCCTTTCTTCATATATGTCTTTTTTGGGGGTAGGGGGCGGTTGATACGTCTTTTATTGAGATATAATTTACATACCAAACAATTGATTTGTGTTAAGTGCACAGTTCATTGAATTTTAGTGTATTTATAAAATTGTACAATTATACACCAATCTAATTTTAGAACATATCCATCATCCTCAAAGGAAACTTCGTGCTCATTTACAGCCACATCTCATTCCAGCCCGCAGCATTGGGCAAACAATGATCTATTTTCTTTCTATAGATTTGCCTTTTCTGGTCATTTCATATAAATAGAATCATAAACTATGTGTTCTTTCATGGCTGGCTTCTTTCACTCAGCATAATGTTTACTATGCTCATGCGTGTCGTAACGTATATCCGGATTTTATTATTTTAATTTGTGCCTGTGGTTTTTACCATGATTTAAATACTTTTGTTTCCAGTGGAAATAGTTGTATAGAGACGTGTCATTTTTACCTCTTGGGCTATTTTTTGATGAAACTGTTGACCCAAGACAGATAAAACTTTTATTTTGAATAACTTAAAAAAATAAGTATATGAAATACTATTCAGGACAAAGAAAGGAAAATTTAAATCAAGAAAAAGAATTTAAAAAGTAGGAAGTTGGGGGTAGTGGTGGCTTGCTTTAAATTTCATTTTAAATAATTATTTTTATAAATGCCTTCTAAGATTAATTATATTTTGTAGTTGTTTATTTTGTATTTTCTGGACTTGCTGCAGTTTATACCTTAATGGTAAAGTCTAATCCATTCTTTTTTTGTTTAAAATTTGAGTCACTATAGCCCCTCATATAAAGTAATTGTGTGATTTGAAAGAAGATATTGTGTTACCAGGACAAGCATATTTGAAACATGTACAGATCTGGAGCAACTTTGCTGATCTCAAAAAGGATGTATTTATTTTATAAATATATAAATATTTATATATTGAAAAAAATTAAGATTTTGAGTATTATACCAAAAGGGGTTATGATGACTAAAGAAGACTGGTATTCTAGCTCCTGGAAGAAATTATGGGGAAAGTGAAAGAGTTGTCTACGTTCATTCAAACAAGAATGTCATTCTAAGTGAAGTAAGCCAGAAAGAGAAAGAAAAATACCATATGAGATCGCTCATATGTGGAATCTAAAAAACAAAAACAAATAAACAAACAAACAAAAACAAAGCGTAAATACAGGACAGAAATAGACTCACAGACAGAGAATACAGACTTGTGGTTACCAGGTGGGTAGAGGGTGGGAAGGGATAGACTGGGATTTCAAAATTGTAGAATAGATAAACAAGATTACACTGTATAGCACAGGGAAATATAAACAAAATGTTATGATAACTCATAGAGAAAAAAATGTGACAATGAGTGTGTATATGTCCATGAATGACTGAAAAATTGTGCTGAACACTGGAATTTGACACAACATTGTAAAATGATTATAAATCAATTAAAAAAATGTAAAAAAAACCCAAACATCTTTATAGGCATACTTTAAATAGAGCATAAAAACATTACAAATAAAATATTTAATTTTATTAACTGAATTTGAAATGGACTTGTGGAAAGGGGGTGAAACAGGAAATAGAAGAGCTTCACATATTTGTGAAAAAATGCTAGTACTAATATAGACAGATTATAAAAATGAAGACTTTATGGAAAGTAGGGGCAACTTTTAGATGGAAAAAATGTATAATTTAAGGTTGTTACAGTATAAATACGGGTATAGAATGTGTTAAATAAAGTAAGTAGAAGTGAGCATTAAAAGGGTTAGATTACCTATAAAAACTCTTGTTTTCTCTAAATGATATCAACAATTGATACAAATTTAGGAGAGGATGTGTGAAATCTGAACCTTGTAAATTTTGAATAGACTATGTAAAATATGTGGAGGTAGAAATTTTAATATTAAAAATAACTTTAAAAACAATTTGTAGGGTGAAAACTCTACTACTTTCTTATATAACTGCAATATATATATATAAATATATATATTTAAATACTATTGAAATATTTAAACTTGAATATCTTACATATCTAAGTGGCATTAGATTCAAAAAGTTTTATGATAAAAAGTTCATTCCACTTTTCTGCCAATTATATGAATCTTATACATCAGCAAAGAGCTAAAAGGAATATCTGAAGTCATTTTGGTACAGAGTTTCTAATTCCTTCCTTTTATGAAGAGTTTATATTCCTGGTATTTGTTATTATAAAATCTTTAGCTTAGATTAAACATCCTGTTCCAACAAATTATTTGAGCATCTACTCTGTGCCAGATACCGTGCTAAAGTCCATATTTACTTTGAAAAAGGATATGAAGGACATTTTCTGAGGAGGGAACATAGTCTGAAACTTAAAGACACAACTTCTAGAGAGAGACTTTCTGGATTCAAATTCTAAGTCAGTTACCCTTTAGCCTATAACCTCACACTATTTATGTAACTATTCCAAACTTCAGTATCCAAATTCATGAAGAGAGAGTTTCTTCTTATGGTTGTTGTACTAATTTAGAGCACTAATCTAGACAAAATAAGCAGTGCATTGTCTGACATCGCAAATAACAGTGATATATAGAGAAAACCACCCACTTATTCACTAATTATGTCACAGTCTAACCAAATCTGATATTAATATTCATTCTAGAAGAAACTTGAAATAGGGAGCATGCCATCCATTGCTTTTGCAAGGATTCAGTGGATAACTTTCAATATAAATCTTCATAATAAATAGGCCACATTTATTTGAATGCAGTAATTCACATGTAGAGACTACAAACAACAAAATCTAAATCAGTGAAGACTTGGAGCAAAATTTGTTGAATATCACAAAAAGTTTGATTTATGTGTTTGAGGATACGGAGAAGAAAAGCCTCAGAAAAACAGGTCATCTTGAGACTCTGTTTTTCAAAATTTAAGTTATTCATTATTCATTTATTTATTAATTCAATACATACATATTTACTGTCTCCTATGTAATAGGTATTCTCTCAAGCATTGGGCGTACAAAGGAGAATATGTTAGAAAATAAGGGAACACGCCTTTTTTTTTTTTGGTCATATTCAGTCTAGCTAAAGATTATTTGCAAAGTATTTCTTTTATTTCCCCTAGAATTTACTTCTACTTCCTGATAAGACATGACTCTTTTCAGTGATGCATAAATTAAATATAGTATGCAGAAATGGTGCTACTAAAATAAACAATTTTGTGTTTACAATTATATATTAAACCATACATAGATTTGTTGTTTTCTATGTATTGCAAATATTCTGTACATACACACAAATATTCTTTGCAAATGAATGAAAAAATGCTTGGCATTATTTATTATTACTGTTGAGGCTAGCTTTATGTCCATCAACAAGTCCATGCATTTCATAGGGAATAAAGTAATAAAATTTTAGGTTAGACTATCATAGACATTAAACATCCTGAATAAAAACTAAACATATTCACAGATTTTATGTCACTGAGTCATAGAGATATTTTGAAAAAACAATTACTTTGAATGGTATCTCATTTGTACTCTGAGTGTAGATGACTTATTTAAGAAGTTCTGGCCCCGAAGCTTTGTAATTTACTAACATTTAGAGGAATTCAGGAAAATACGTACAAAGAACAAAAGAGAGAGAAGAGAGGTTGATCCTGTAGCCATAGCAATGTATTTGAGTGCTCTGAAAGGAAAAAGAGGGAATAAAGAAGAAAGCTGATCATTACCACTTAGTGTATGAGAAACAGAAGATTAAAGTCTGACGAGGTAGAGTAACTTAGGTCATTAAGGTTCATACATGTCATGCTCAGAATTTTAGACATCGTTGTATTCAAAATGATTGACACTTGTTGACATTTTTCAGCATGAGAGTGACATGATCATGTTTGAGTTTGAGTTCTAAAATAAGCACTTTCTTACTTGTGAGGAAGAAGGACCCCTGAGATACAATACTGAGAATGTGGAAACATTAAGAGGCTTGTAAAGCAAAGTAATCCATATGCAAAACAAAATTATGTTATAATGTTATCAAAAGCATTGTGCCATTTGCCATTAACTTTACATTATCTGGATAAAATAATTACTTAGATAAGATAAAAAATATATCTGTTGGATAATTCTGTGACACAGTCTCTTCTATTTGGAAAAAAAAAAGTGAGTAAACTAAGTTAAATTCTGTTTATTCCTAGCAGAATTTCTCTGAGCTTTAGAAGGTTAATGTGTACTATAAATTTCCAAAAGGGAGATATAAAATAATGTTTTCCAAATTTATTTGACCAGTGAAACATCTCCTCCTGTCTAAGAATCTTGAGTTTTTACTACCTCTAGCACAATTTAGAAAATGTGAAATTTCCAAGTCAATAGCGTGGAAGTCGTTGTTGAAGATGTATGCCATCACCATAATACAAGTCTATCTAAAAGAACTGACTAGACCTCGGAGTAGTAACTATCTCAAGAGCTGACTTACAAATTTATTTTCCATAAGATCTAAGGGTTTTTTTTTCAGTTATGAATTAAAATATAATTCTTGCTTCAATAAAAGATCTTGTGTGCTTTTCAATTTCAATCAAGGAAAGAAAATTATAAGATGCAATCAATTTGTAATGAGCACAAGGTAATATTATCATAATGAAATGGTAATCTCAGTAGACTAGTAAAACAACAATTTGTTGGTGAGACTTCAGCACCATCTTGGACACAGGCACAATGATCTGAATGACTAGACAATCAGTTAAGTGGTTATAATATTCATGCAAAGGTACAAGGCAAGAGTTTCCCCTGTCACTGCTCCATTTTAATATTCTACTGAAAATATTAATACAATAAAACACGACAAAACAAGAAAAAGTGTACAGATTGGGGAGGAAAAAATAAATCTGTTTTTGGTCACAGATGACACAAAGTTTGTAGAAAATCTGAAAGAATTGACAAGAAAAACTTCTAGAACTAATAAGTGATTATAGAAGGATTGCAAAATTCAAGGTTAATATGCAACAATCAGTTTCCCATCAATGAGCAGTGAACAAGTGGAATGTGAACTTAAAAACACCATATCTTTTACTTTATCACCCCCCAAAATGAAACACTTAGGTGTGAATCCAACAAAATATGAGAAAAGTTTAAAAATTGGTGGAAAAAAAAATCAAAGAAGAACTAAATAAATGTGAGTTAGTCTATGTTCTTAGATTGGAAGTTGTCAATATTGTCAAGATGTCAGTTCTTCCCAACTTGATTTATAGATTAAATGCAATTTTAATTTAAAAATCCCTGTGCATTATTTTGTAGATATCAACAAATTGATTCTAAAGTTTATATGGAGAAGCAAAAGAACCAGAACAGCCAATACAAAGTCAAAAGAGAAAAACAAAGATAGAAGACTGACACTATCCAACTTCAAGACTTAAAATAAATCTATAGTAATCAAGACAGTATGGTATTGATAGAAGAATAGGCAAATAGATCAATGAAACTGAAGAGAGCCCATAAATATACCCTCATAAATACAAAAAAGTGATCTTTCACCAAGAAGCAAAGGCAATACAATGGAGCAAAGGTAGTCTTTTGAACAAATGATGCTTGAACAACTGGGCATCCACATGCAAGTAATGAGTCTAGACAAAGACCTCATACACTTCACAGAAAAATAGCTCAAAGTGGATAAAAGACCTAAATGTAAAATGCAAAACTAAAAACTCCTAGAAGATAACATAGGACAAACCTAGATATCCTTGAGAAAGTTGATGTCTTTTTGATTTAACACCAAATGTACTGTCCATGAAAGAAATAATAGGTAAGCTGAATTCCCTTAAAATAAAAGACTTATATTCTGTGAAAGACATGTCAAGAGAATGAGAAGCCACGGAATGGGAAAAAATATTTATGAAAGAGTATAAAGTCTTTAACAAAACAGTGTAAGATGTCATTTGGATCTGTGTTATACTTAACCTTTAAACACTGAAAATAACTGTAACATTCAACCCAATAATGTAGAAGATAATAAAAGTAAGAGGGGCAAAAGGCAGGACTTTATAATTGAAAGTCAGAGAACCAATAGATTTGATAAATACATTACAATTTTGGGCTCCTGAGGAAAATTCAGGAAATATATAGCACTATATTATAAGAGCAAATTTTGTTTTAGTTAAATTAAAAAAAAAACTTTAAAAATACCAATTGAGAAAGAACATCATTTACAGAGGATATTAAATGAATTAAAAGAGAATTATTTTATAATATGGTGCTAACAAATATTAAAAAAAAATTTAAATGGAAGATTTTATGTATTACCCAAATATACTCCAGAAAGAGTTGAAACTTAAATTATCTGAAGGGACTAGCAGAAACAAAAACACATACTAAAGAATTATCATTGAATATTTTCTCTTATTAACACCATTTATTTAGTATTTTTATGTCAGCTGGTGCAATTAAATAAGTGGACAAAATGATACATAAATATTAGGAAGAAATAGTTATATATGACTTGCATGAAAAAATAATTAAAATATTAGGACAATTTAAACTAATGGAAAGACATAAGACTGTTTATGGTTTTTATTATTGTTTATTGGTATTGTTAGAATTCTCCTTATTGAATTGCAAGAAATCTAGATCCATTAAGGCAATTAACTCATCTTTTCATTTATTAAAGCTGATACGTGGGAACTCTTTCAAGACCATCACTTTTTTTCCATTCATATTTTTTTGTTAATTAAATACATATTATGTATATTTGACCTTATGAAAATTGAATTTAAAGATAAATGAAAATAAAAAGTAGAAAATAAAAGGTAGACTACCACTCCATAGGTAGAGATTCATTTATAATTGAATAAAAAATTAATATCATTTTAAAAAATGGTAAAAGCATAAACATGCTTTATTCATTTTTAGAAAAAAATGTAATTGGAAAAAAAAGCCACTATCTTTTCATAGTTGCTGATTCTCATCTTTCTCTCTGCAAGTGTTTGTATTATTTTCTATTCCAAAGCTTTCTAAAGTTTTGAAGTTTATGAAGCTACCTAAGCTCAGGTATTTGACAGTTTCTAGAACTAACTTCTAAATTTTTCAGTAGGGACTATATATTCTGTTATTAGGATTAGAAAAATCTGAATTCACAATTAGGTCACAACAATAGGCAACAGTGATAAGCCACAGATAATTTTGTCAAAGAGTTAAGGATACCGAGAAGAAAAACATCCAGAAGTGATCGATGAATAGCCAACTGGGACCCACGTATACTGAATTCATGACCTTGAAATATTAAAGGGTGCAGTTTTCAATATGTCCTATAATATACTGATATGTAGGATTCTAAGATGATTCTTAAGCCCTCCTCTCCACCCCTTGTGCAGTTTCCTCCCCTTGAATCTGGGTAGAATCTGAGAGTTGTTTCAAACGAATAGAAGATTGAAAAGGTGACTGAGTTTAGCGCTTATAATTAGGTTGTATTATACAATTAAAGTGAAAGGATTTTTACATATATAATAAAGACCCCTCATAGTTGACTCTAAATTAATCAAGGAGAGACTGTCCTGCTAGCCTTGGAGAAGTAAGTGCCCATGCTGTGAGATGGCTTGTAGAGGAGACCGCATGTCAAGGACCTGAGGATGGTCTCTAGATTCTGAGAGCAGTCCCTGGCTGACAGATAGCAAGAAAATCAGGACTTCAATCATTCAGCTACCTGGGAATAAATTCCACCAACAACTTAAGTAAGTTTAAAATTGGATTCTTCCCAGGTCAATCCTTCAAATAGGAACACAAGCCTGGCTGACACTTTGATAGCAGCCTTCTGAGATTCTAAGCAGAGAACTTAGTTAAGCTTCGCCTGGACTTGATCTATGAAAACTGAGATAAGTATGTGAATTTTTAAGGGGATAGGTGGGTGATAATTTTTTATAAGCCATTGATGCCAAATATATACAAATATATATATATATATTTTTTTTTTCACTTCCAAGATGGAAAAATATAATTTACTTTTAGGAAGAGTTAAGTTGTCATTGATCAAGCTATTTGCTTCTTTCCTGAAAATGCTAAAATGTAATTGTCAACAGTAAAAATAAACATATTGACCCTGGAGTGGTAGATTAAGATGCTGCATTTATTACTGAGTTATGTCGCTTGGATGTATGATCACAAAAATGGAATTTTCTAACAATATTAATGTCATGAAGAAATGTTTATATTGTATCCATTTTATAAACCAGCATGAGGATTCTTCACAAAATGCATGCTTCAGAATGGAAAAGCAAAATCTTAAACTCTCTGGAGGCTGAAAAATGTTCTCGTGTTAGCTGTGGCTACATCTTAGTCCATTTCGAATACACTAATTTTACTATTTCTTTTAACACTAAAACCATGCTAAAAAGCCCTGTTGGCACCTTCCAAATATTCTGTTTGGAAGACCATTTGGAAATTTCATTTAGGGCAGTCTCTTTTTCAGTGATGGCTGCTCCTTTAGAGACGATTCCAAGTACCTTTCCCAGTCAGCATCGTGACTCCAAAAATAAAATATAAGTAGTAATAACTATCCACAGCTCTACCAAAATTGTTGTAGAAAGCAAACCTCTCTTTGGCCATGACTTTCCAGTTACAAAAGAACTAAATATCATTCTCTCATTATTTTTCTCCCACATCCAGCAAATTGCTCAGAGAGGTTCATACTCCTTACATTGGTGGAGTCATCTGCCTGAAAGAAAATATCTGACACCCCATCCACTGCATAGACAGTTCTCTTCTGATATATAAGTTGCTGGTACTATGCACTGTCATTGTCCCACAGTACCACTTGGCGAAGGGATTTTTTGTCAATAACCAACAGACTTTGTTCACTGGACATGTTTATCATTTACTTCATTTACTTTGCACTAGCTTTATGAACTTCTCAGAAATACTGTGTCAGTCTCTTTTGGTTACAAGAAATGCAACTTTGAAAGATGCTGCTGTAGTTTTGGCCTCTTCTTTACCATTTTGGACAATATTAATTTAATATAGGAAAGCATTTTGGAAGTATTCCATGATGTCTCAATCAGATTGCTACAAAGTGTGCTTTGAAGATGAAGATGCAACTAATTAACATTTTATGACAAAAACACACTGAACATAGGGGTAAACAGATTATTGGTTTCATAAAATATAGTATTTTGATACTAATTTGTACATATTATTTTGTACTTTATTTCTTTTTCAGATACTTGTGGAAAAGAATTATAGTCTATGTTCATGGTAAAATCATTACAAAATTCACAGTCCATAGTTTTATTGAAGTCTGTTCTTATTTAAGCTTGCATTGTTAAGTTAGATGTTTATGATAGCATTTTTATCATTAATATTATGTATCAATTAATGACATTAGAGTCATTAACCCATTATTGTTAATGAGAACTATATTTTAACACAATAGTAACATTAAAAATAAATTTACAAAGCGTAACAATAGTGTGCAAATGATGTGAGAATAAGTTAACTGAGTACAATTGCATCTTGATAATTGTCTGTTAAAATAGAAAAATTGAATAATGCAAGTCTTATAGCACAATCACAACCTGGATGACTGAAATGATTGCTAAGGTGGTGCTGTTTCTGAGAACAGCTGCTTTTAAAGGCTTTGTATATATAATTTAACTATTACAGTAACATCATGAAGAAAGTATAATTATAATCCTTATTTTGTAGTTTAAAGAATGAAAGCAAGCAGAGATTGAAGAAATTTCCAACATCACATGGTTTAAGGGGCAAAGTCAGATTTTAGTCCAGGCATCTGTTATATTACCTTCTTCCACAATTAAACTTAGAAAATTATTCTACAAAAATATTAACTTCTTTAGAGTTGTATGGCAGAAAATATAATAATTGAAGGAAATAAGCATTTCTGTAATCTGCTATAAGATTGGCCAGTGATCAAAAACAATCTTTCCTTTTTGAAGAAAAAATAATGCAAATAGGGAAAATCAGAATGAATGGTTCAGCTGAAGAAATGGCTTTGGGAAGAATGCAATCAGTGATGAAAACCTCAAATCAATTACTCATTAAATGACATGTATTTGTTTCACAATTTTACGAGCCTGGCAGGCAAGAATACACATTTTATTCAAAGATTCCCTGACTGAACAGTGTAAAATGCACTCCTCTGCTCCAGTTTCTCTTTGTGTGTCCATTACTCTGTTTCATTTTCTCCAGTGGATTTCACAGTGTTTGAAATGACATTATTTATGTATTTACTTATATTCAGTAGTTCTCCGTCTCTCCAGAATGGGGCGTCTACAAAGACAAAGATACTGTCTATCTTGGATGCTGGCTGAATCCTCATTCCTAGAGCATTCTTTAACACGTAGGTGAGATCCAATACTTCTATATTAAAAGAATAACTATTAAGTGAAAAATAAAATACCTTACTCCTTGAACTGGTGTCACATGCATTTTTAATGCTTATAACTTTGTAACTACATGTCACAAAGCACTTATTCATAAGTATAGTATAAGTCTTGTGTTATCTTAAGGTACCTATAAATGTAATTTTAGCCAGTAGCTCTACTGTTATATATTTCATAAGTTGATGACAGCTTGATTACTGTGACCTTTTATATGGAAAAATAAGAAAAAGTAAGTATTGTAAAAATCCAAATTCGTTAGAGCAAGAAGACTCTTAGTCCTGAACGAGAACCCTTTTTGTGTTTTTAAAATGTTACTCAAGGATAATTTTTAAAAATTTTTTAAGTATCAAATAGGGGAAAAGAAGTCAAGAATTCAAATCTCGATTCCATCTCCCTTATTAGCTTTCTGATATAAATGCAAAACTCATGGACTACTTCTCTGAAGTTAAAAAAAATCACTCAAATATTTTAAAGGAAGTATTTTCACTCTGTAATAGGCCAACATAGGGTTTCTTAAAGCTTCAGCAAAAGTTATTAGCAAGTAGAAGAATTTCAGACACACAATATCAAATTGATGGTTTTCTTTAGATGAGGTAGTTAATGCAAATGAGATCATAGCTTGAACAAGCTTTGGGGAATGAACGGGCTGTCCAAGAGAGTCAACAAAAGTGAGTCTCCGGCAATAGGAAAGGTTTCAATTTTGCCATTTTCTAAACACAGAAAAATGTATCCCTCCAATTCAGAATATTGAATGTCTTATGGAAAGCGAAAGGTCATTTGTAACTGTCCAAAGGATTGATGGAGTTGAGATACCTCCTTGACCTTCACCCTGCACTCATAAAGAACAGTTTCAGATGACAGAGCATCAGGCAAGTTTTCAGAAAATGTCTTTTCTTCTTTCATATTGCATAGCAAGATGGTTACCTGATATTTTCTTTCATAATTGTATGTCAAGATTTAATTACCTCGTGTCGTTCCTCATTAAAAGTTGACTGCCATCTAATGCTGCTGAGCAATGTCTGTGATTTGGACTAATTCAGACAGTTCTATCTGCTTTTATGCCATTGTTTTCCATCTCAGTTTGTACAATAATTGCTTTGAAGGCCTCACAAACCATGTCAAGGTCATCCTTTACAAATTCTAACCATTACACCCCCAACACATGTATACACCAATTAATAATGGTGGATTAAGGATACAAATTATTAAAAACACTTACTTCATTATAACTCAGGGATTTCTTTTTATCCTTATGACTTAATTTAAAAAAAACTAATATAAACTTTAATGCAGCTATTAAGAATACAATAAAAGTGTGATACATCACTATACTAATAGCTATTAAATTACTGTGTGTGTGTGTGTGTGTGTATGTATGTTTACCACATTTGTCACTGGTGAGATCTCTATGACTGAGAGTGGCTTTAGGATCTCTAATCTTGCATGGGACTTGCATGATCGAAAACATAACAATATTGTGCAATACTTTCTAGGCAAAATGATGCCACTGACACACTATGGGGAGAGCGTGTGCTTCCAGCTGTTTTACTCATAATAATGATGGATTTGAGCAGATCCTACTGCCACTGTTGTCATCTAAGCTCCCTTTAAATTTTAGCTTTTACAAGGCAGCAGCCTAACTTCTCCACGTTAACAGTGTTAACCAACTTAAATTTGCAATTTGTATTTCTCATAGAATAAAGTGAATGATAAAGAAAAGAGCCCAAAAAATTCCAGAAATAATGAGAGCATGCAAAAATGGAAGGCAATTAGAACCCCAGGTTCAAAAAACAAAGATGTTAAAATAAAAGAAATGAATGACAGTTCTTAGCTTTGAAATATTAAATAGTCTTAATAATGCAAACATATTTGTTGATTTCCAGCTATTTGAATGAACCTATAAACTTAGCACAAAAGTAATTATGGTGACAAACAGATGTTGAAAATATAAAAGTAAATGCAAATATGGTTAAATTCTGTTGCTTTAGCAATGAGGGAAATAGATAGTATTATCTTCATACTCCAAATTTAAGAATGAAAAGACAATGTCTATGGTTGAAGAAATATGAAATGGCTGCTTATATGTAATTTATTTAAATTACAATTTTTCCCAACTGAGAGATTAAAAAAATGCAAAAAGTGTATTGGAAGGAATAGGAGAGGAAAGGGGAATTGGAGACAATAAATTAAATCTGTATTTACCTTATCAGGGTGCCAACTGATTAAAATATAAAGTTATTACATTTAAAAGTAGCTCTAATTAGGCTGTTCAAAGTCAAGGCACTGGGGATAATCACTTCTTCCCAAAATAAAAGGTTTCTTATAACAGTTAAAAAAGTAAAAATAAAAGTAGCTCTATAGAAACAACTTAGAAGAATTAAAATATTAAATAAAGTTTATCATCTTCTCCATTTTTAAGTGTGTACTTGCATAACTTTCAATTATTTTCTCCTTTATGTCAGTTCCTTGCTGCTGGAGTTGTGTTTATTCACAAACGTATTCCTGGCATCCAGCATCAGGCAGTGCCTGACACTTACTCAGTGTTTGAAAAATATTTGTTGAATGGCTAAATCCTTACATGCTTGTTTCCTTTCAATCATGAAGGCAAGAAATGTGTGCTTAGCAACCATCAATGACTGACACAAACTGCTTCTCAAAAAATATTTGTGAAATCATTTATTCATTCAATACATATGTTAACTATTTATAACATTCCAAACATGAAACTTAGCCCCGTGGCCATATCTATGAACAAGACCAACAGAATCCTTGCCTCTTGAAGGTTAAGCCCTTGTAGATTGACAGGATGGATAAATCAATCAATCAATTAATTAACTATTATCTTAGGTTCTACGGAAAAATAACAGTGATATGAGAGGGAATAACTGGACAGAACTTGGTTCGTGGCGCTGTATGGGCCGGCTTGGGCTAATACACCAAAGTGCATCAAATATCTATTTCTCACAGTTCTAGAGGCTGGGAAGTTCAAGATAAAGAGCAGCACAGCCTGTGTCTGATGAGGACCCGCTTCCTGGTTTGTATACGGCTACCTTCTCACCGTAGGAGCACATGGCTGAGGGAGAATATGCTCTCTTCTCTTGCTAATAAGGCCACTAGTGCTGTAGTGGGGTCCCCACCCTCACGACCTAAGTACCTCTCAAAGGCTTCAACGTAGGAATTTTTCAGGGGATGCAAGCATTCAGTATACAGCCGGCACTCAGTATCTGTTGGAAGATGAAGAATGGTTACACGCACCATGGAGAAGGAAGGGTCCTCTGAGGAGATAAAATTTAAGCTCAGAAGCCAGCCATGCAGAGAGTTAGTAAAACAGGATGCAGGCAGAGAAAAGGTGTAAGTTTATAGGTTCTCAGATGGAAAATAATTGAATCTGTGCAAGCAATATGAAGGGAGCCAGTGAAGCTGAATTCAGATGGTCTAATATGCATCTGGGGAACTAGGTGACAATTAGATGACCCGTGGCCCCCAGGCCACCAAGGAGAGGACAGAAGTCACTGCCAGTGCACTGGTAACTGTAGGAGGGTTTAGAGTGCATAATAATCTGACTTGTTTGTTTGTTCAAAGATTGCTTTGACTTCCTTGTTCCATGCAAAGTGTAAGAGGCCAGAAGCTGAAGCAGAGAATATTGTATTTAGGAAGCTGTTATACAGTATCTTGATTAAAGATGATGGTACTTGTCTGAGGTGGTAGAATTTGAGAAGGAAAGGAGAGCTATCTGTTGGAAGTTTAGAACCAGCAGAATTTGGTCAAGGATTACCTGTTAGTCTTCAGCAAAAGGCAGGAGTTAAGTCTGACTTCTGCCCCAAATCTCTGCTTATCCTGTACCTTCCTCCTCCTGCTACAAGGCATTGGCTATGCTATGAGTACCATACATGACAACAAAAAGTTTATGAACTAAAACAGTTGGGATTGGAACACAGCCTGGTCATGTAAAATAAACACTGAAGAGAAAGTAATGTCTCTTTTAACTTACATCTTTTGTATTGACTATTGTGTTTGTTGTGTAGCTTGTGGGCAGGTTTCGTAAAGCAATGACTACGCTAAATAAGAGAAATGCCCAAGTAGAAAATGATGATTAAATGATTGAATTTCATTTGGGTCTTCATACTTATTTATAGCATATAGATTAAACTCAAATGTATTTGCATTTAAAAAACATTTCTAGTGTTCGGTTCTCCTTCACAGAGAGTATGTTATTTGATGAGTGTATCTGCTCTAACATTCCAGGATAAATAAAATAAAACTAATTTTATACACGTGGAAACTGAAGCTTAGCACAACTGAGTTACTTGCTGGTAAATGATAAAGATAGTATGAGTCTAAGGTCTTCAATTTTAAATCACTGTTTATTCCACTCTCCTGTGGTCCTTCTATGTTTACGCAGGCTGAGAGCAGCACGTTGCAGTAGAAAGCCCATTGAGCTGGTTTGTAGGAAATCTTTCTGGGCGTGGCCCTCACAACTAGCTTAATAACTAGTTAAAGAGGCCATAGACAGCTAGTTAAAAGGAAATAATCATTTAACCTGTCTGAAGTTTAGTTGCCAAATCTGCAATGTTAGGAAGTAAGAACTGATGAGCTTCAAGATCACCTGCAAAGCGAACAATTTAATGTTCAATCTAAGTACCATCTGAGAGTAACCCAAACTGCTGTCTCTTCACATTGTGCTCCCTCCATGTATATCATTCTTTGCTCCTCATTTTTTGTTCATCTACTTCAATATTTTTATTTATATAGACTTATTAGGAATCTACTGATCCTCCAAAAGCACCAAAATACTTCTGATAAAATAAACAAATTTATTTTCACAATTGATGATCCTTGGGTGCCGATGATGTGTGTTACAAAAGCTTTACACAAAGAACTGCCAATACATGGATGAAGAGAAAACGTGTAGGCACATTTTCTGTCTTCATGTCTCCAGTCTAGTGAGGTAAACATCTTCTGAAGCTCTTTACAAACAGCAAGACTTGACACAAATCAAGAGTTTTTATCACGCCGACACTACGTTTCAAACAGTGCAGTTCAATGTATAAATGAAACCAAATTACCCAAATTTCTTTTGTTTTCATTTTCTCCCCTTCTGTATCTACAAAAAGGCTAAGATAGGTTGGAATGGACATGTAGGTGTATATCTTTTCCCGCATATAGGACACTATGATTTTGAAATAGTTTCTGGTGGGTGAATTCAGTCCAGGGAATGGATATTTGTGGCTTTAATTCAGAAGGAGATCACAGAAGATATGGACTGCAGGAGGACTAACTCTATAGTAAGGAAGGAAATCAGTAAGTACGGTGAATTTTTCACAATCTGAAAAAGGAATGATCTAATCAAAACCAACCTACTGCCAATTATTATAGAATTTGGAAAACAAATTTGGTGCACATAGATGTCTAGGCTAAAACAAAACTAAGATCTGAGTGTTGTAGATTCAGAGTTTAACGGTAGAGTAACGTGGATAATACGTACAAGGTTTAAAACTGTAGTAAAGACAAGATGGGGGATAGTAAATAAACAAAAAGAGGAGAAAGGGCAGGAAACAGGAAGGGAATAAACAAGAAGGAGAAGGCTGCAGGTTGTGGAGGAGAGATGGAAATTCAGTTATAGCGTTTGCAGAAATGCCTCTCACCCTGTGCACTAAAACTGTTTGCCACAGTTTGCAGATGTTTTAAGCAAGTGCAAATTTATACGTGTTCTGTTAAATCAAATGTCATCAGTTTATCACAGTTGCTGATGAGAGCTGTGATTATTCTGTAATTACTTGACAAGTTTAATTACTAAGTATCAGTAGTTCATTTGAAAGTGTCCTTGTTATTTGTGCGTTGGTAATAATTTGTTTGTAGTTACCTAATCTTGATCATTTTATCTGATGTAAAGCTGTGAGTTGCATTAACGGTATATATGCATGTTTAAAGTCATAGAAATGTGTGCCTCAGTTGAATTTTATATTGATGTAATAATACACATGAGTATAAAATCAACCACCTATATGCTTACTGGCAAAAGTGTACTTACTATGGAAAATATTGTTGGCTTGATCTATATGGGCCAATATTGGTAATAGATATTTGTCATTTTCAAGAAAATGATTGAATCAAATGTAGAATCGAAACTGAAGGCATAGTAAATGTTGATGACGACAGGAAATAGCAGGCCAATACTGCTCAAAATCGTCATCATCAT
Source organism: Camelus bactrianus (assembly GCF_048773025.1). Lineage (NCBI taxonomy): Eukaryota > Metazoa > Chordata > Mammalia > Artiodactyla > Camelidae > Camelus > Camelus bactrianus. The sequence goes on along the minus strand of NC_133567.1, from coordinate 17,545,149 downwards.
CATCTTAAAAAAGGATTTGGGAAAATGGAGTCAGCATGAAGAATGGCCAAGTTAATGTCCACTTGCACTGACAGCGCACTGTCCAGATTTACCAGCATCTGGTATAAGTAAGGTGTACTGCTCTATATATTCTTTTGTAAACATTATGATTTAACTTGTAAATTTATCTACACTGGTTCTAAAATTACTGCAATTCCCACATTGTTTAGAATGTTCAGTCCCTGAGATAAACAAACCTGGAGCACAAATTCAGCACACACTGAAGTTTTTTCTCTTCTGGATGAAAACAGTTAGGTTTGTTTCCCATCCCCAACCCCAAGCCCTGTTTATCATGGGGAATTTCCCACAGCCAGAGCCAAATGTTTTAATTTATAGAATGTTCTGTGTTTTGCCATTGGCAATGAAATCACAACTAATAAGTTCCACAGACTGCAACAAAGCCCTAGAGAAAACTACATGCTGTCTGTCAAGCATATAATTTTAAGTTTTAATAATGCATAATATGTTTAAACAGCTTATCAAAGCGCATCTCTTTTTCAAAAGAAAGAAGAAGAAAATAAAAGGAGATGCTTAAAGTCATTCCTACAGGCACTGCTTTTTAAATCAACTATTATTAATTGCTTTACAATTGAAAATGTTGCCATTTAAAACAACTGATTCATCTACATGTTCATTTAATTTAGGTCTGCGTTATCAAAAATGTTAACCATGCCATGGTTTTAATAATCATGAAAGGATTGTATTTACCTCAGAAGAGAAATTTGCCAAATAGATTTAACTTGGTGGGTGTCCTTGTTTACAAAACATTGAAAAGTTTGGCATTTTGAATATTCATTCCATCTTAAATGCTGTGAAAGTGGGAGTTTTTAAAATTTTTTGAATATTTTTCATAAAATATAACCATACTCTGCTTTGTAGTGTTATAGGGACAGAGGAAAGATAGTATTTTGTAATGGCTTATCTCTGTGATCTTGAATGAGAACCAGGAATGTTTTTTCACCACTAATACTGCCAGCTCACGTATCATTCACTGCCAAATAGTCTGTGTATATGAATTGATCTGATGGGGCAAGGAAGAATTCCTATTCCACATAAAATCCACTGGGAAATAGCTAGGCAGTAACTACAGGTCCTGCGTTCCCCAGATACCTGTATTAGTAAGAATCCTGACCACTGAACTCATATGCATTAATGATTTGTAAATCGCATATGTTTCTACATGTAAATATTTTTTCATGATCTCACATGGGACTTCTTGGACCTTCAGGCTGTTAAACGTCTAGAAAGCTAAGTGGAAAAGTTAGGTAGTATTTAAATCATGCAGGGTTTGGGAAGAAAGGAACATGATCAAATGAAATAAAGAAGGGAAAATATTTGTCAGGATTTACCCAATAAGGCCACTCATAAGACATAAGAGAAGGGAAGAAGAAAGAAGGAGGAATGGCTTTCTTTTTCTCCAATCCTTCACTCTTTTTATCCTCCTTATACTTTAAAAATATCATAAGAAATGCATGGATGTGAGAAATGGAACATGAAAAGGATGGAATTAGAAAATGAATTATCTCAACTTTGCATTTTTAAAAAATGCAAATATATTTAGGGCATGGGCTTCCATAATTTGGATCAAATTTATTAGTTGAATTTCCTTTTTGGATACAGTGGAAAAATAATGAGGCAGGGGGAAGTAATGAGCAATGACATGCTAGATCACAGGAATTGTGACTTTCGTGCAAAACTGTATTTCCAAGTTTAGAAGCACTAGGACCAGTAGACAGAGGCTTGAGCTAAATATTACCTAAAGGACTTAAAAAAAAAAATCACCTATGAAGAAACTCATTGTGAAAATTTCAATTTACGATAATGAACAAATGAACAATACGTACCATGAAGTTGGGGGGGACTCTGACAAATCCTGGCTGAACTACTTATTAACAGACTTTGGACGTGGCTACTTCAAGTCTCTACAGTTGGTGTCCTCATCTATAACATGAAGATATGTATCCTTACTTCAGAGAGTTTTGAAAATTAAAGATAATGTTTATAAAATAATGTGCGTAGAAGAAGCACTTTCAGCTTATAGGCAAGACTCTGTGTAAAGCAGTTGTTATTATTGTGAATGCAGTATCGCAAACGTTTTTTGTTTTCCTCCACCGTTGTCCAGCAGTTATCCACGTTACCAAGACCTCCACTCAGTAGTGGATCGCTCGGCCTGTCTTACTCATGGGGCTTATATTCCTAATTCTTTGAGTCATATAAAAACTTAACCTTCTATTCCCCATCCCTTCCTGGCCTCGCCTATATCTTGCTCTAGTTACCTAATTTATAGCCTGTGATACTGTTAATGAGTTATAAGATTTATACAGATCTTACATAGAATGTGTACCCAATGTGTGTTGATTGATGTGTGAATTTCCCAGGAAATGTTATTTGAATTAGAAATTTGAAATAGCTGGAAGAGATATACACATGGTCAGTCAAATCTTCCTGGTGCTCTTCAAATACAAGTAATGTAGTGCGATCGGTTGTTGGCTGCAGGGATCTTGAGTGTCAGGGTTAACGGTGCCTCCAGAATAGGACATGTGCTGGGAGTATGTGAGGGCTCTAGCAGTGTGATGTCAGGGGTGGGGAGTACACTGACTCTTAACAACTACACAAACCATGTTATAATAGTATTAAATTAAAAAATGAGGAAAAGAAAAAAAAAAGTGCTACTCATAATTCCCACCAAAAACAAAATATTTTCATCTCTTGCTTATTTTCTCCCAAAGTTAGACCGGGGAACCCTCCTACACTGCTGGTGGGAATGTAGTTTGGTGCAGCCATTATGGAAAACAGTATGGAGATTCCTCAAAAAACTAAACATAGACTTACTATATGATCCAGCAGTCCCACTTCTGGGTATATATCCAGAGGGAAGGCTAATGTGAAAAGATACATGCACCCCAATATTCATACCATCCCTATATATAATAACCAAGATGTGGAAGCAACCTAAATGTTCATTGACAGATGACTGGATGAAGAAGCTGTGGTATATTTATACAATGGAATACTACTCTGCCATAAAAAGAATAAAATAATGCCATTTGCAGCAACATGGATGGACCTAGAGATCATTCTAAGTGAAGTGAGCCAGAAAGAGAAAGAAAAATAACATATGACATCACTCATATGTGGAATCTGGAAAAAAAAAAAAAGGATGCTATGAACTCATCTACAGAACAGAAACAGACTCTCAGACTTCGTAAACAATCTTATGGTTACTGGGGAAAGAGGGTGGGAGGGGATAAATTTGGGAGTTTGATATTTACAAATGTTAGCCAATATATATATAAATAGATTTTTTAAAACTTTCTTTTGTATAGCACAGGGAACTATTCTCAGTATCTTGTAATAACTTTTAATGGAAAAAATATGAAAACAAATATATGTATGTATAAGTAAGACTGGGACATTGAGCTGTACATCAGAAACTGACACATTGTAACTGACTGTACTTCAAAAAACAAAAAAAAACTTTAGGCTGAAGATGACTGTCACTGAGAGACAGCTTTCTCTGAGTGGGAGGATGTGGTCTTATATATTCACTTAAGTGTAAATCTAGTCAGTAGAGAAGCTACATGGATCAAACACTCTGGTTTAGACTGGCTTTATGTACAGCCCTCTCTGCATATTTTGCCTCAGGTAGGCAAAAATGGCTGGAAAACAGAACCCGTTTATACATACAACTATTACTGACTGATGGCAAAAAGATGGACAGTAGATCATGTCTCTGGACGGCTAGGTACTGACCTGTTCTAGATTAATAGTAGTTATGTTTCAGTATTGTAGTACCAGAAAGGAAAAGGCATTTTAGCATACTAGGACATAGGTGTGGTAAAAAACTAAGCACATTTAATTTAAACTAAATATAAAAAATACATATATTTAATGTAAATATATAATGTTTATATAACATATAAAATATTTAAAATGTCTTTAAATATTTTATAAAATATCTGATGACTTCAGTAAGCCTATAATATCAATCAAAAATAGGAAATAGGAAAATACTTTTCTAAACTTTTATATTAGTTTTTTAAATTTAATCAGCACACTTTACTTGTGGATTCTTTCACAGAAAATCAGTTTGCAATTTACTCTCATTTCCTTAAAAATGTCAGAAAAAGATTTTGCAATCGTAAAAAAATCAGTCATTTTTAATAGATGGGAAATCTTTTTGGCCAGCAGATAGGAGTATATTAAAGTGACTTATTATGAGAAAATAAAGATGTCAAAGCGCTTCTGAAATCATCCATTGGAATCATCTGAGTGCCTTGTGATGCTTTGCTTTGCAAATTGTCCCCTCAGTCTGCAAATCCAATCTTTTCTTCTGCTCAGTAGTAAATATCCTTCCTAACATTAATTCCTTCCGTTATATTTGAGATTTTTTTACAACACAAAATAGCAATCAGTAAGTGTGTTTTAATCTGCCATTTGCAGGGCAACCCATCCCTTCACTGTCTTGCGGCTTGAACTTCAACATCACTGTCTCCTTGGGCAGCATCATGCATGTCATGCCTTCATGATAGGCTATTCATTATTCATATGCTACAGTGGCATGCTTTTTAAAATATTGATTAGCAATTTAAAAGTCACTTTTTGAATTATTCTATTGTTGAGCCATCTTACATGTCTAGACTCCTGGATACATGCTGTTCTGCTGTGTAACAGACTAATCTTACAAAGCACTGGTTCTGGAGTCAGGTGTAAACTGGAATCCAAGCTGGTTGATGCTATCATTTGCTAACAGTAATCTTGAGTGTTATGTATTCCCTCAAATCTTCAGTTCCTTACATGTGAGTTGCCGTTATAATCACCATCCATATGGTTACTGAGAAAGTTAGATGATGTACATAGAAGCACTCAGTAAATACCAGGTTCACAGTGATTTAGGTCAGGTACTGACTTATCCATTAAATTGATAAGAAAAATAGGACATTCTAGGACAATTCTAAACTTTTGGCTCTCTGAGTTTAGAAAAGAACTTATAAGATAGATTTAGTTAAATACTTTCTAACTTTGCTCCAATTTCCAAATCATTCCTCAAAATCATCCAAGGAAGCATAATTATTGCTAACGTATGGACCTCTGCTGTCTATTGTTAATATTAACCCAGATAACATTTCATCTCAATTATATGTTCTGAATGTAAAGGAGGATTTTTGCATTTTGGGGAGAATCTGGTCTCTGTGCAAATTATGCTTTTCACTTGTCCCAAAGCAAAAATAAAGATATTGAGACTCTGTCAGTGATGTTACTATTACAAAAATACATTTTATAAAGAATATCTCAGCATTAAAATAATTAACGCTCCACATACTGGTCTAATCATTTAAGATAATATTCATAAACAGCAAATGCCTAGTGAGCACAAGACTGTGTGTTTTCTTTTAATTTCACTGTAATGATATTTACTTCTTAAGAGTCTTTATTGTAGAAATATGGAGTTGGATTTGTTTGCCTCCAACTGAATATAAAAATGACAAAAAATTTCCATTAAGTAGTGAAAACATAAAATCTTGTGTTCAATTTCTCAATTTTTGCTAACCGCTTTAAAAATGTGTATGGCCCAACGTGGCACAAGCCATAACTGCACAGAATTTTAGTAAGGCTTATTTCAAACCGCAGCCAAGGAAAATAAACTTTGTTTTTTAATGAAAGTTGCTACTATTAGTTTACTATTATTAATAGCAATGATCTGCTGGTAAAAGGGGACAGTTGATTTTTAGTAAATTTTACCTTTCTGTTCAAATTTCACAGGTATTCATATTGTTATGACAAGTTAAGATTTTCATTAAAAAAAAGTAACTTATCAGCGGCTTTGTTACTGTTGTGGAATGCTTGGATATTTTATGTGTTTACATTGTGTAGCTGCATGATAAAGATGCAATCAGTCCTGAGGAGAGTCAAGTGTATTCCATTACTTTGAGGACATATTTGCTGAATTCTGTCATGACAATAAATTTAAACTTGCTTAATCATTTTGGTCAGTTTTAACCTTCACTATTTTCAGAGATGCCTGGTGTTTTAAAAATAAAACTTTACAAAGATAAACATACAAATATCAGGGCTTATTTTTAGAACTAAATTTTGGTACCATATGTATAAAGGACGGCACTCTTGAATTTGTGTGGGAACTAAGAGAGTATCTCCCTCTCTCTTTCTCTCTCTCTTTCTCTCTCCACACTCTACACACACAAGTTTCATCTTTAAAAAAATTTTTGGATAATATCAAATAAAATAGAAGACAAAAAAGGAAACATAAAATAATCACACAGCAAAATCAACCTGTTAAAATTTTCTATCATTTTCTCCAGTTTTCATTTCGATGCATGCGTCATCTTGATTGGGTTCAACTTGTCACCAGTGAAAGTAATACTGCAATGAATTTTGAGTGAAATGTTTATTATTTTTTTAGTGTGATCATGAAATAAAAATCTCAGAAATCAGATGAGTAGATTTCAGTTCATTAATAATTCTACAGTTTAAAACATTTACTGTGTTGTTCATGTCTGTAATTGTAAAACAGTTTACTTTGTCTTGAATGATGTAATTACATAGATGGAGGCTATCTTGATCCCCAAAATAACTGTTGAAAAGAACATATAATAAAACCCTCCACAATATGACATTTTTTAAATCATAAGGGAGTAAATATGGTAAACAAAATTTGCAATCTCAGCAGGAAATCTGAATGAGGCACTGTTGGGTGAAGAAAATCAAGAAGACAAACAAGGAACTTGGATACTGAAAATCTGATAGGGGGGTCAATGATTTCTTATTCTCTGTGCCAAACTAACAATTTATAAGAATAACATCAATCACTTTTCACTGCTAATTAAGTGTTTGACCTACCAGGAATGTCACTTAGATTTTTTTTAAGCGCTTTCAATATTGCATCCAATGAATAAAGCATTTAGGGTCTAATTTTTTTCTTCATCACCACTGGATATTCAAGCTAGACTCTGTAGACATCCAACTCCAGAGTGATGCTAACCCTTTCAAGAAATAAAACCTACCAAACAAAAACTAATACCCTAGAGGCATTTATTAGTATCAAATGGCAAGATTAATGAATCTTATAACACAATCAGTCTACTAGTGTTTAAACATTACTTGATATAAAATAGGTTCACTGAGCTAGATTTATGAAGAAAATTGATGATAGAAGAATACCTAATAAGATTTTGATAGCAAGCTGAAGCCAAGGAAGCAGGGCAGTCAGGAAAAAATGTTATAAGAACTTGCTGAAATACAACTTCAAGCAATACATCATTCCTGGAGGGCTCTGGGTAGCAATGGCACTGGGGAGATGGAGATGGTTATAAGAATAAGAGACCCATTAGATTTTTAGAGCTCTTTGGCTAGAAGCACCAGCCAAAAAAAGAAAAAAAGAAAAAAAATTCTGTTTGCACAATTCACAGAACTTGAAGGATGGGCAGTGATAATTAGTACTGCTGATAATGCTTTTCCAGGACCTCCACATTTGGATTAAATTGACAAGTGAATTATGAACACTCTAGGGAAGTGTGAAAAAGAACTATTATTTGTTGATTACCAAGCACTTCAAGGCACTCAAAATAAATTATTTAATTTGGACCCATTTTAAATTCTGGCAATATTATCTACATTTTATAGTGGAGAAATGTAAGCTTGGAGAAGTTAAATAATTTGCCTAAAGGCATGTAACTAATGTGAGAAAACAGATTCTGATTAACCCCGAAGCCGAAGCTTCTAGCCCTAAAACCTTACCCTATATTGTGTTCATATAAGATTAATACTAAGAGAAGAAGAACTGATACATGGTTTAATATGATATACTGTTGTTATACACTGTCCAATATAATGGCTCATCTCTTTGCAGTTGGTGCTTTTGTTTAATTCCTGACTAAATGTTTAATTAAGCATCTTGCGTTTGCCCTTACCAGTCTTCTATTTTTACAATCTATCATTTGAAAGACATTTGATGAAAAAAGAAGAAACCATGTAAGCAAACTATTGCCTACTTAGGAATACATTAAAATGACAAATTTACATTAAATTATATTTAAATTGCGGCAAGATGTTCTATAGAGAGCCATATATTAAGTGTGATTGTTTGGCTAACTTTTAACTTTTATAAAATATCTATGTCTATAAGATTAAATGAGTTGTTGGTCATAAGGATTCATTCTGAGACTTTACCACTGGAAATCTGAATCACTGGAGATCTATGCGTGGCTCTCACTGGAAGGTATACTAGTAACCACATATGATGGTTGGAAGATTTCAAACAATGCCTATAATGTAGGCTTCATTTTCAGACAACTAAACGTAACTGCCTAAATTTCCATCATTCAGGCTCTATTGATCTAATATTTTAGGGAGTATTTTTTCTTTAAAAGTAGGCTGAAATACACCTTTAAAATACAGTGAAAGGTTTAGCATCTAACAATGATTTGACATTTAAAAATGGTACCTTAGAAATAAAGTGAAATAATTTAATCAACTCTTTACTCAACCTGACACTAAAGCTCAAAATCCAAATCAAAGTCAGAGCTTCCTGCCAATACTGTTCAGGAAAACCATCAGTGACCGGAAGGTGGACTGAAACTTCAAGGAGAATCTATCTTAATAGGGAATAATCAGTTCAAAGGGAAGAACAGGAGGAGCAAATCTGTTTTGTTCTGTGAAACTACATCCCTCTACCTGCCTCAGGAAAAGTAAAGGTACAGAGGCCTGGCTTTTTATGACAAAATTAATGTATTAAATAAATCAAATTTGCTGAAAATGTGGTCATTGTTATTATGCTTTGCAAAATTGCCTTGCAGGAAACCCTCAAATTCAAATGAACCGTATTCCAAATCTGTACTTGGAAATCAATTGTCAGGAATTGAGACCTTTCCTTCCTTCCTTCCTCACTCCAAAGACAGTATAATATGCTATTTGTATGTGAGGGGGCCAGGGCAGGAGGTAAAGCACATTTCTCTTTTCAGAGAGATACTTTTGTTGATGTTTTTAGATTTACCTACTAGACATTATTTTATTCCCAATATTTACTGGGGAAGCGGTGGGGAGGGGAGGTAAACCGGTAGAAAGAGGTATTTTAGAAGCAAGACAATCTCTCTGAACTGTGCCACAGAAAGTTGCAGTTCTATATTTTTTTGTGTGAGTATGTATGAAAGATTATAAATCTAGATTATAATCTCAAGGAGGCATGGCTCATGTCTCCATTGATTTCCTGTTGAAATTTCAGTGAAAAACACAGCACCTTGCATGCAATAAATGTTCAACAAACATTTAATGCACTAAAGAATGAAGGAACTATGGACAAGACAGGAAATTAGAGAAGCTGAATTCAGTTCCCCTATCATAGGCTTCTGAGGACCCTAGCTAGACCTTGGAATCTCCCATACCCACAAAAGGGAGTTGCACATCAGGGAAGCAGTTCTAACCTCATCATCTGAGCACCACATTGAATTAGAATACAGAAATAAGGAGACACTGTAGCAAACAGGCATCACTGGCCTCTAGATTACCAGGTTAGCATCAGTGGCCCCAGTCTGAAAGTACAAATTACGTGCTTTATATATGTGTGTACACATATGTGTGTCACTAAATGAAAGGTTCTCAGAGGGAAATACCACTTAATTGCATGATTTTCAAACTTTTTAACCCATTAGTGATTTTTGAAATACATGTAATAAGCTGTAGCCAGAATTTTAAAAATAAGACAGTCTAGACCAGAATGAAATAGAAATAAATGGAATGAAAAAGAAAAGTAAATATCTGAATGCATTAGCTAAAATTAAAAAATCTCATTCTCTTACATTGTGCAACATTCTGATATTCCCAGCAGAGGACCACAAGTTCTCTCTCTCTCTCATTTTATTTTGTTTTGTTTGGTGTTTCTAGTAAATCTGGAATATAGGAATCACTACATCCTGAGGCAGAATATTATACTACTAATGAGGCCCAATTACTGAAAAGTTCTATTTTTTTAAAAAAATTTTTAGGTGGGAGGTTAAGTAGGTTTTTATTTATTTGTTTTGTTTGTTTTTTTAAGGGGAGAGGTAATTAAGCTTATCTACTTAGCTATTTTAATGGAGCTACTGGGGATTGAACCCAGGACCTCACGCATTCTAAGCACTCACCCTACCACTGAGCTATATCCTCCTCCCAGGGAAGTTCTGTTTTTAAGGCAACATGTGAGTTGGTTAGAGTCAGCAGACCTGGCTTCAAAATCTGGTGTCCCCACTTCTTCCCTATGTATTCCTTCAGAAAATATTTCATCATTTCAGGCTCATGTTTCTTCATCTCTAAAATCAGGGTAAAACTTTTCTGTCCGTTAGTTGACAAGAATGAAAAGAATATATAAAGCACCTAGTCAAGCTGGCACATAAATTGTGTAATGTAAGTTGTAGTTACCATTATTCTCATCTTCAGTGTTGTTCAGAAAACATGTCATGCAGCATATTCCATTTCTGTGTAGAGTCTGAGGAGCTTTCATAGAATGCTAGGCCACACAAGGTCAGAATGTCTTAGAAATTCTTGCAACTACCCAACTCTATAAATATAAAAACTGTCTTTCTGCAGACATAAGGTTTTAAATCCTACTTAGTTCTTTTCAGTGTTTTTTCCCCCCCTAAAGATTTATTCTTGAAAAGGAACATCAAAAGAAAGGCATCGTTTATAGCAGAAAGCTGTGCATGAATGAAATTAAGAATTAAAAGGATTTCACTGGGCATATATCCAGAGGAAATTCTAATTAAAAAAAGATACATGCACCCCAATGTTCATAGCAGCACTATTCACAATAGCCAGGTTATGGAAGCAACCTAAGTGTCCACTGACTGATGACTGGATAAAGAGGTTGTAGTACACACACACACACACACACACACACACACACACACACACACACACACACTGGAATACTACTCTGCCATAAAAAAAGAATAAAAGAATGTCCTTTGCAGCAACTTGGATGGACCTGAGGATCGTCATTCTAAGTGAAGTAAGCCAGAAAGAAAAAGAAAAATACCATATGATACCACTAATACATGGGAATCTAGAAAAATGACAAAAATGAACTTATTTACAAAACAGAAACAGACTCATAGGTATAGAAAACAAACTTATGGCTATCAGGGAAGCGAAAGGGGGAGTTGAATGGATAAATTAGGAGTTTGGGATTTGCAGATATTAACTAGTATATATCAAATAGATAAACAACAAGGTCCTACTGTATAGCACAGGGAAATATAGTCAATATCTTATAATAATGTATAATGAAAAAGAATATGAAAAGGAATATGTATGTATATGTATGTATGTATATATATGTATATGCTGTACACCAGAAATTAACACAATATTGTAAACCAACTATACTTCAATTAAAAAAAAAATTAGAATGAAAGACAAGAACTATTTTGACATATGAATTACTAGTAGATTCCTACAAAAGGAAATATATTCAATACTAAATAAAATAAAAATATCATCTACATAAAAAAAGAATTAGAAGTATTTCAAAGAAATTAGTGACAAGTAAACATAGCTAATATTGTTAAATTAATTGAATACAGTCTATAAATTAGTCCTCCTTGCTGTAAAAGATTATCTTGCCATGAGTTAGTAATACATATATAAAATCAACTGTAGCAAATCTAGTGGGAAGGAGACATGGTAACATCATGAATCTGTGTTGAATGTCTGAGATTCTTTCTTATGCAGTCTTCTGACAAGTCATAAAGAAAATAGAATTAACTGTGTACCAACAGAGAAGCTACCAAAAATTGCTACAAAAGTGTTTGATGTTATGCTGGCAGGAATAACTGGAGTTCTGCTCACTACTCAGGAAGAAAAGTGGACTCAAACAGCAACTCAAAGATAAATTGAAGGAAACATTCTGTCCACATCTCAAGGGTAAAAGGAAGTGAGGCCAAAGCTAAGTAAATCTGGATTTGCAAAATAGATACAAAATTAATTCTTAAAGACATATTGTAATTGTGAGTAATCCTTTTGTATATGGTTTTAAGTAACAATGATTAGACTTTTAAATATTACTAATCATAAATATATAGCATATTCAGTTTTAAGAGTGTAACATAGTTGAGAAGACAATTGTAAAGTGTATCTGCATCATACCTATGAAAAAACTAGCTGCCAAAATAAAAAGCCATGGTTCTGCATTAAATTGCATCCCCACAAAAAGACACATTGGAGTCCTAATTCCTGGTAACCTCGTTACGTGGCCTTATTTGGAAATAGAGTCTTTACAGAGGCATTTTAATTAAAATGAGGTCGTTAAGGTGAGCCCTAATCTAATCTGACTGGTGTTATTACAAAAAGGGGAAACTTTGAACACAGTGAGAGGCATGCACAAAGAGAAAGTCATGGGAAAATTGAAATTATGTTGCCACAAGCCAAATAACTACCAGAAGTTAGGGGAAAGGCCAAGAACTCAGCACCTCCAGAGGGAGCATGGCCCAGGTGACACCTCAACTTTTGGACCTCTGGCCTCCAGGGCTGTGACACAGTAAATTTCTATTGTTTTGAGCCACTCAGCTTGTGTTACTTTGGTACAGCAACCCTAGCAAATGAATACAGCCATCATTTCATTGTTTCCTGAATCGGGATATACTCCCACCAAGACAGGGGTTACTCCTTAAAGGAGCTGAATTCTGATGAGGTGTTAATCCCTCAAATGCGGGTATACAGACTCAAACTTTGAAGTGGACAGTTTACTCACATGCTTATCACTTTACTCATAGGTTATACGGTCTGAATTTAAATTGAAAACATTAGGTGTCTTGAACTTTCTAGATGGTCTGTTCTTAGACATTGGTTCAACTGGATAGTTGAATGATAGTGTTAGGTTTTCAATGGGATGTTGGTGTGGTTCTACTCTAAGCTATTCTAAACTATAATTCCTAAAGGTTTAGAAATAAAAGAGTTTTGTATGCTTTAAGAAAAAATTCTAAACTGTTGCCACTGCAAATGATTTAAAACTGATTTTTAAGTAAGTTATTTTCCTTCCTGTTAAATGATGTTTTTATTTGTCTTATTTAATCAGTGCATGATTTATTCCACGTCTGGGCTAGTGAAGTTTATGTAATAAGATACTTAGCGGAATGGAAGTGAGGCTTGCTCTGTGTGCGCTGTTTAGCCTACCATTAAGTCATCTGGAGCGTGTTGAGCTAAGACAAATGTATTAAAATTTATATCATTACAAATCTATAGTTATTATTCCTTCAGGTAACAAAAGAGCAAAGAGAGTTATTTTTTATGGTTAAAATACAAAATTGTTTAATCTTTTAATGTAATTTGCAAAAATGTGTGGCCTCGAATGGAAATTTTCACTAACTTTGTTAATAAAGGGGATTTTTTTTAACTTCTACTCATAAAAACCAAGCTATACACAAAATAAGATGATGAATTAGGAAGGAAATGCTGTTAAGAGAATTACTATAAGCATGAGGAAACTATTAGACAAGAGTTTTCAGTAGTCTAAAATTCTGAGATTTGATTTTTAAATGATGAAACAGCCAATAAGCCAAATGGCTCTGCATAAACATGTACATGGAATAAATTATTCCAAATGAAAGCATGGCTATTATTTGTTCAGCTGTTTTAGTGGTTGGAGCGTTAGGAACAAAAGCTATTATTGTTCAATGTATTTTTTCACAGGAAATAGACAGTGGCAAACATACAGTAGTTCAACACATGAGATCAGAGACATGGTTTTTATAGTAAACCAAGAACAGATGTTGGAACGACTCAAGACCTTTACAGAAATTATTAGTTATGTTTGCCTTTGAAAGCAAAGAAAGTTTATAGAGACTCACATATCTGATTATATTAAGAAACAGACAGGTTTTCAAATCCAAAAGCTTTAATTCATTCAAGCTAAAAGTTTCTGCTGCATTAATTTTGAATGCACTACTCAACACTATTGCAAATAATCACAATAGGTTCCATGTTACCCTACAGCTTTAAAGTACGTTTACATTTGAAAGATATAAAAACAGCTGTGTCCTCAGATACAACCAAAGGATCCCTATTCACTAAGAATCATTTAGAAATAGGATTTATGCTGCAGGCAAAAATCAGTATTTAATAGCAATACTGAAATCAATTGATTCACATACATTAGAAAGAAAAGAAATCCTCTAGGTAACTGGAAGGCATATTTTCGAAGGTTGAACTAAAAGCCAAGTAGCCTTTTACCATATATAAAATACCTGTAAAGAATAATTTTACTGCATCAGTCCCTCTAAGCTATTGACCTCTAAGCTTTAAGCTCTTCATTGTCCCTCCTCTGCTTTGGAATCTCCATGTCCTTTCACTCAGCTTACATTCCATGGTACATCATGACAGTCACTCCTTAAAGGGGCGTTCTCAGCTTCAGTGATCCTCCCCACTCTGCAGCGCTCCTTGGGAAAAACTACCCCTGGATTAACACTATTCTGAACCTATACCTGTACTTCTAATTATGATCGAAGAGAATGTCCAACTGTGCTAATTAGCCTTATTTTAAATTGATGACTTTTAACTTCAGATGAGCCTTTAGTGCTGCCTAGCAAGCATTCTATTAGTCAGTTCATTCTCCCAGGGACACCTTCATACCTTTTCCATTCCAGACACTCTTCCCTATTCACACACAGACATACTTACTTTTCATTAATGATCTTTCCTCGGATTCCACTGAGAAAACGGAGCTCATCATTAGAAATTTTACAAATGCTCCACCACCAAATCTACCAACTTACCTATATCTCTGTAGACATATGCTACTTTTTTTTTCCTGTTATAAGAGATACATTGTCTTCACTTCCAGATAAGGCTAACCTCACAACTTCTGCCTAGATACTACTGCCTCTAATACCAGACTGGCATTTTTAGTTTGTTTCTGTGCACATGACTTGGGTCATTCCCATCAGCATATATACCCACTGAAATATCTTGTAAACATAAATGAATTATTTTTAAACACTTCTTTCCCACCTCATATTCTATTCCAACTACCTCTCCAATTCGGTGCCTTCATTCATAACAAAACTCAGAAGTATTATCTATTTTATGATGTGGAAAATACATCTTGATAAAGTCTTTGAACAAAGTACTGTGTAACTTACTGCCTACACTTTTTCCACTTAAACCCACTGACTATAGACACCCAGGTACAGAAAGTTCAAAAGTCTCCAAGCACATTCAATCCAAAGAGGACTTCACTAAGGCACAGTGTAATTAAACCGTTGAAAATCAAAGAAAAGAAAGGATTTTGAAAGCAGCAAAAGAAAGACACCTTTTCACAGACAAGGCAATACCCGAAAGACTATCAGTAGAATTCTCACCAAAGCCCTTGCAGACCAAGAGGGGGTAGGCTGATACATCTAACGTCCTGAAAGAAAAAAACACCAACAAAGAGCACTTTACCTAACAAAGCTGTCCTTCAGATACGAAGGAGAGATAAAGATTTTCCCAAATAAAAGCTGAGGGAGTTCATCTCCACTAGAACTACCTTACGAGAAATACTAAAGGGAGTTCCCCCGAGCTGAAATGAAAGTATGCTAATTAGTAACATGAGAACATATAAAGGTATAAAACTTACTGGTAAAGGTAAGTATATAGCCGAACTCAGAATGCTTTAATAACACAAAGGTGTTGTATAAATCACTTTTAACTCTAGTATAAAGGTTATAAGGCAAACATATTAAAACTAACTATAGTTACAAGAATTTGCTTATGGATATGACAATATTAAAAATGTAAATTGTGACATAAAATGTGAGACAGGAAGTAAAAGAATAGAGTTGTTAATACAATTGAAGTTAAGTTGTCATCAGCCTAAATATCCTGTTATAACTATATGACATTTTATGTAAAAGCTTCATGGTAACCACAAAGCAAAAACCGATAATAAACACACAAAAGATAAAAAGAAAGGAGGCAAAACATATCACTACAGAAAAATCATCAAATCATGAAGAAATACAGCAAGAGAGGAATAAAGGAAGCACAAAATAAGAAGACAACAATAAACAAAATAGTAATAAGTCCTAAACTACTAATAATCTCTTTAATTATAAATGGACTTAATTATTTAATCAAGACATAAAGTGACTGAATGGATATAAACATAAGACCCAACTATATGCTACATACAAGAGGATCACTTCTGCTTTACCGACACACATGAACGTAAGTGAAGGGAAAGAAACAGATATTCCATGCAAATGGAAAACAAAAGAGAGCAGAGTTGGCTATATTTCTATCACACAAAATAGACTTTAACTCAAAAACCATAAAAAATGACAAAGATAGTCATTATATAATTATAAAGGAGCCAAATCATCAAGAAGATTTAACAATCATACATATATATGCACTAAACATTGAAGTTGGAGCCCCACCTCTACACCAGAACTCCTCATTATCACGGTCAACATGAGCTCTACATAGCTAAATTCAACTGCCATTTTGCAGTCACTTTTAATCTATTGGCATAGCATTTATTTTTCCTTAAAACTTTTTCTGAAATGTCATCAACAGTACAACATTCTCTTGATTCTTCTCCCACCTGACAGGTAACTCCTCACAGTCCCTTGCAGGTTTGTTCACTTCCTCCCTGTCTCTAACTGGTTAAATGGTGACCCCGTTCTCAGTTCTTGAGCGTCTTTTCTTTCCCAGATTCCTTTCAATTACTATGTGACCTCATCAAGTCAGTTGTATGAGTTTAAATACCACCTGTCTAACTGATGACTCAAAAAATATCTGTCTACAGCTCAGGTATTGACCCACATATCTAACTGCTTTTATGGCATCTGCACTTCAATGTGTAAAAGGTGTCTTAAATGTAACATGTCCAAACCCAAACACTTAATTTTCCCTTCCAAACCTGAGTCTGCCACAGTCTTTCTCTTCTCAGTTAATGGCATCTTCCTTTACTCTTTTTCTCAGGACTGTGACTGTGAAGTCACCCCTGAATTCTCTTTCTCTTACATCAGTTCTTCAGAAAATCTTGTTGGGTCTACCATCAAAGCATAACTAAACCTGTAAACCTCTAGCTGCTTCCTCTAATATCACCTTGGGCCAACTCCATCATTACTGTTTGCTCGGACTATTGAAGTAGCCCAACCTACACCTGTTAACACAATTGCTCCGCTATGCTCCATTCTCCACAAAAGAGTCATTCCATTAAAATAAAGATCAAGTAAAACATTCATCTTATCAAAATGCCCCTGGGCCTTATGTATTATTCAGAATAAAATTCGGTGACTTTATGACTTACTGATTTGATGGCCAACACAGCCACCTGATCTGGACCCAGACTGAATCTAACTTAGTCTCTTACCAACTTCCCCTCTTTTAGAGGCTTCCATGCTGTTCTTCCAACATGTGACCTATGATCGCATTTCAGGACTGGATGACCTTTGCTCTCTGCTTGCATTATTTATTCTCTAGAGATCTCCCGGGTCCCCCTCGCCCCTCCTTCATTCCTCCCCTCCTTCATTTCTCCCCTCCATCCACCTTGTTAGAGAGCACCTCCCTCTCTTCCTTTCCTGACCTCCTGAGATAAAAGACAACCTCCAAGTGTGTTTTTCTATGTTTTTACTCAATACTGATTTCTTCATAGAATTTATCATCACCTGACACACTATACAATTATTTTTTCAGCGTCTGTTTCTACTCTCAGAACATAAAGTTCATGAGAGCAGATTTTTTAATTTTATTTCTATGTCCTTAGTACCTAGTTTTCTAGTGTCTAGCACATAATATTTATTTATTAAAGGGATGAATGAAATAAATGAAACTAAAATAGTATCACAAAAATAATGTTAAAAAATGTTAGGAACAGATTCATTTTGGTTTAATCTATCCATGTGTATAGAAAATTACTCTTCTTTTCTATCTGTGAGGCTCTGGCTTACTCACTAACTTCCCTGTAAAACAGAAGATGAGTACTTGGTAGGAAGCTTGAGTTAATCAATTTTTATTTACATGAGCTCTTCCAAGAAAAAGCCCTGAGATGGGTGCCTGGAACTCAGAAAGCCCTGCATAAATGTTGGCTTTTACCATTGCTATTGCTATTAAATATATGAAGAACGAATCATCCCACAGTCAGCTGAATAATTGCTTCAGTCATAGTCACAATGCCGATACACCATTGATTGAATTTTCAGGAATCTTCCTGTACAACTTCTGGAAGCACATAGATAGACTTGATAAAAATATCTTGCAAGAGAAAAGATGCAGTTACAAGGTCCTGACCATGTAAAAGGATTTAATAGATAAATTGCTGCTTGCTTACGAATTAGTCAGTCATGTGAACTAAGACAAAATGCATGACAATAAATGCTATTTTCTTCTGAGCCATAGGAAATACAATGGACTTTCCTTTAGCATCTTTATCCTTAGCAGGATAATTCAAACTGAGTGAATTGTGATTTCATACTCTACAATAATCATTGTTAGCACAAAACAGCAGTCTGCACTTTAAGTAAACTTACCTGAGTTTTTTTTCTTTTGTTATTGACATTTCAGATTGATTTATACATGTATGTGTGTGTATGTGCGTGTATGTATATACAGGTATCTACTAATAAAATATTACCAAAAAGGAATGAAAACAGTTAATTTAATTAAATTTTTTAAAACTAAGGTGTTTTTTTTCCCCACATTTAATTGTTAAAATATATAACTGAAGGTGGGTGAACGGGCTTTAGAGTTAGACCAGGACTCAGATACTTGCTGTGAGAGCTCAGAGGAGCTCAGAGAGCTCAGTGTGGTTGCTGCATGATTCTGAGTTCCCTCATCTGCAAACACACTGCATTTAATGACTTCACACGTGGCGTGATTATTTACCGTCATAATGTCGCAGGTACTTAAAACAGTACTTGGCATATAGTAGAAGATCACTGTATGGATAGACAATTAATTCAAGGAACTCAAAGAGACAAGTCGCTTTCAAGAAACTGGTAGTCAGATGAAAGAAACAATTATTCCAATACTGATTTACAGTTACCTCAGTTAATCAATTTTCAAAAAAAATCTGCCTTCAATTGTATTTAAAGCAAAAAAGCTAGCCAGCGTTTCTTCAGCCAAAGCAGCATGTCAAAGTTTAACAAAAGTCCTTCTGTCACTTCTCTGGAGGACTCTTTTGCAATGTTCTGATGGTTGAGTAACAAAGTAAGGATAACTATACAGAGGAAACTCGAAGATGAATGTTTTGTGGTGTTTTCTTAAAAAAAAAAAAAAGGTTATCAGATGGAATGAAAACTGAAGCTCAAAATCTTACCCAAATTATCACTACTGTTCTTAACATGGCTCTAGTTAGAGAAAATTAAGACAATATTTGTATGACCTTATTCGAAGTCTTGAAAATGTTTACTGAATAATAAAATGTAATGCAAAAAATTTTCAGCATTAGAAATTCTGATAAGTTACATTAGTGGAACTTAAAATTATTGCTATGATTGAAGAGTTAAAAGTGCAATAGTTTAAAATCCAGGAAAACCCCAATTTGACAGAGAAAAGCAATTTAAAATAATTTAAATAATAATTTAAGCAATTGATTAGTTAATTAATTAAAATAATAAAATGTTTAAGAATACTTTTTTCATACTTTAGGTTAAAAACAATTTACTTTTGGCAAGCTACCTATTTGCTACATTTACAGTTTTCCATTTAATTTTCAAAAGGTAGATGAATGTATTTTATTAGAGTATGAATCGGCATGTAAACAGCCTGTGTGTCACGAATGAAAGTGAGACCAAGAAGGCTTCCTGTTTAATGAAAAACAAATTTTTGCATGAGTTACTTGTTCAAGAACAGAAAAAAAAAAAACCAGGAATGTGACCCTTGGGCGAATGAAACTTTTTTAATCTGTTCTTCTCTAGACAGCAGAACCAGTGAGTCAGTGCCACACAAAAGAAGACACCAAACAGTTTTGAAAGGACAGCAATTGCATGATAGCATCTGAAAATACACAGAAAAATCAATTTGAACTTCACCTTATAAAAGACATTTCTAAGAACTAAACTTCGGTAAAACTTTCAAGTGAAATCAGAACAGGCAATTACAGTGTCCCAGAACATCTGATCGTCTGCTTGGCATGTCCTTTAAAGAGTAGCTGGAAACATGTCAGCAGTTATACATATATTCTGAGAAAAATAGATCTATAAGATAAATGTTTTATCAGACCAATGAAAGTATTAATATCAGTAAACTAAAAATAAGCATTCAGGAAAAAAAGAAGAAATAATAAAACACCCTTTGATAACTTAATGAGTGCTATGAATACAAATGGACAAATCCCCCCAAATAGTTTCATAGGAATGAAAAGATAAATGTAAGCTTCTTAAATCCATTCTAGAAAATACATTTTTTATTCAAAGTGAGCACAAAAATTATATTTGTCTGGGTCTGCATATTATGAGAATGATGACAAGCTACATAGAAACACTGAAATATTCTACCACTGCCTCCAAAAACTAGAATTCTGGTGCTTCGAGGTTGTCATATACTAAAGAATAAAAACTCGTAAGAAGTGATGAAGTGCAACTAAACTTAGTTTCACAACAACAAAAGGCAAGGGTAGATGTGTGGCTGTAAAGTACAATATTTGACTTTAGACTTAGATTTTGGCTCATTAGGCTTCTCTCTCAACCTCTCTAATCTTCAGAGATACTTGCTTTAATATATAATATTGCTTTCCAGAGAAATTATTCCGTAATTCAGAAAGTTTCCCGCACATGGTGAAGAAACATCCTTTTACAACTTCAGAATTGCAGGATCTTTGCAGCTTGTGATGCTAAAAAGAGACTCATTTTGGCTGATGCTTATTGCAACCCACAAAAAAGGACTCTTTGGTCCTGCTGAGTAAATGACCCATTGATAGAAAATTGCTCATTCATAGAGACAGGGGGACCAAATCAGTTGAACGTCGTCATTTCTCCACATGCACCCTATCAAATTCCTTTCAAACTCATTTGGGAGGAGATGCAGACTCCCTGGAATAGCATCCTTCTTTCCTGTGTCTCTACCCAGGCTTCACCTTCAGTTTCTCCTGAAATTACTACCCCTTTTTCAGTCATTTGGTTGGTAGAAACTTTGGATTTGAGTTTTGCTACTTTGCCTATCCTGATCTTTTTAAGTCTGGCTATTCAGATGTATCTGTGTGTTTTCCTAAACCTGTCAGTCAAGAACACACATTTGGGTTGTCCCTCACCCACCGCCTCAGATCCACTCCACTGGTGAGCTACACACACCCAGGCCACGGATCTGGTCCAGGCTTACCGGTATCTATGGTTCCTAGGCTTTCTTGGTTGATGTGTCATGAAAACACTGTTTCTGGTGGAAGAATGAGGCAGCTGAGGTTTAAATAATCTTTGAGGACCAGGACCCTCATTAAAGTTCATAGGGCTGAAAAAAAAATCACAATGGGTACTTCATTTCTTCTCTCTTTTCCCTCCCAAACATTCATACATATCCTAATGGATTGATGCATAGACCAGAAGTGACAGAAATGTTTCAGAAAGGGAAAAAGGCTTGGGATAGAGGAACAGGTTTCTTCTAAATCTTTCTGGAATAGTCACTTGTATTCATTCATTCAACAGATAGGTATTTATGTACCTGCCATGTTCTGATACTATTCTAGGCAGTTAATTCAGTAGCAAGCACAATACACAAGGTCTACACTCTCTTGGGTCTTCCATCATAGTGGGAGAGAGAGCATATTAACAAGCTCAACAAGCAAGATAATTTTAAATAGAGTGACAAGGCTCAGGGAATTAAGACAGTTATAAGACCGAGATCTTCTGGAGCAAGGGCTGTTTTAGATTGAGCTTTCAGAGAAAGCTTCTCAGAGGGGGGAAAGCTTGCACTGAGATTAGAGGGACAAAAAGAAGCAGCATATGTTAAGATCTGGAATGGAACATTCACTGTGTTTCAGGTGCTCCTCCTTTCACTCCGTGTGAATCAGGTAATTCCAATTCAGTCCAAGTTCAGCGTCTCTCTGCCAGTGGTTCTCTCTGCCTAGAATTACAGCCCATCAAGAGATTAGGTGGCTCAGAAGAGGGTAAAATTAGTAGATATGCAGAGGAGGAAGTATGGTAAAATGAATATTTAATCTGTTTAATAAATAGTATTGCTGGAAACTGTTGTACAGTGTTGGAGCTATGGAAATATGAAAGATTACTCCTAGTTTTCTGGAAAGGGATGTGGGTGTTGCTATGTACTGAAATGGGAAATAATGATTGGGGTGACTTATGGGCCTTTTTATGGAACAGTAAATTGATTGATTGATTTATATGGTGGTACTGGGGATTGAACCCAGGATCTCATGCATGCTAAGCACATATTCTGCCACTGAGCTATATCCTCCCCACTAAAAATTGTTTCTTATATATATTTTATAGATGAAAACCCTACCTAGTGAATCAGTTAATTCTAACTTTCATTGTATTAGCCTATGGCCATATAAACCTAATTAAAAGAAATAAATGGGCTATTTAAATTGAGAGTGGATGTGCCACAAAGAAAAATTGCTGAAGTCTATGGACTTGTATGTGTAAATGCAGACATCCTTATATTCATCATCAATTTCTTCTATTTTTTGCCTTATGAATTACGTCCTTTTTAGAGGAGATCTACAAGGTCACAAAACAAAAAAGATAAAAGTCTACTTCTGTGAAATCAGCTCAGAAATTTCACAAAAAGCCTTAAAGTAATAAATCATGACTCAGAGAATGTCAGGAAGTTGAAGTGGTATTCACCTCATTTGAAAGTACATCTTGTTCATTCTGAGAAGTTATAACAAGGCTTTCAGTTCTGGCTTAAAATTGACTATTTTTCTTCTCCATTTCTTGGTACAGATGTCATGGAGCTATTTAATTCTGTTCCCCTTCTCTCCAGTCTAACAGCAAACTCTTTCGATGATAACCAGCTAAATATTAAAGGAAGTCGATAGCTATATTTGAGTGTTGAAAACAGCATAGTCTTTATTATTAAAAGTTAATTCAAAGGGTAGAAGACTGACATAAACATTGTTTCAATGTCTGAAGAACAATTTTCATTTTAAAAAGTTCATTACATTCTTTGTATTTGCAATGTTTTGAATATCTAGTCCAAAATTTAATAGTTATTTTCTTAACAAAGTTTTCAAGTTATAGATTAAATTCAGATACCTTCAAATGCATTATCTTTTTGTCATTGACCATCACACATAAAGCCTGTGCTTCACCCAACTAACTGTGCAGTAAAGAATGCTGGGCACAAGCAGAGGAGACAGTAAAAGTAAGAGAATCTTTTGAGCCTTGAGTGACCCTTAGGTAAGTGTAAGACATAATTTTCCTTTCTTACTTAATTCATGACATACAAGAAAGTTGAACGAGCAAAACGTTAAAGGGAGACTTCAAGGAAAAAGTGAAATTTGAAATATAAGTAAGGTGAGTAAAATTTGAAAAGAAGATTTTTATAGTAAGAGACTGTGTGTGTGTGTGTGTGTGTGTGTTTGTGCTTTGCATGGGTGTGGGGAGAGGAACATGGTAAAGGAAGGGAGTAAAATAAAAATTCCATTTGGAAAGTCAAAGACTGGAGAAAATATTTCTAATGCACCCAACAATAGTAGTCCTGAAAGTAGAATTTTGGATAATTTAGTGACATTTAATGACTAAGTGTGTATTGTACATGAATTGAAGAGGAATACTGGGCTTCAGAAACTACCCCCTTTTGCTTTCGTTTTGAAAACAAGAGTAGGGGAGACCCATTTGCAGGAGAGATGAGCTACTCAGTGTGCTTGTTCTAGATTTCTTGGGTTTCCTGGGTTTGGGCAACAGTAAACTATCTAATGGTTATAGATAGGAATGGTTATGATAAATAATAAAAAACTGTAATGAAGTTCCTTTTCTTTCAAAATTATTATTTGAATATTAATATTGACTAGGTCATAGAAGAACAGGTTTAATATCGGGTGCTTTACCAACAAAGGAAGCTATAAATTAACAAAGATATAACATATACATAAATGTAACTAAGTTAGCTCTTGCTACCAGAAAAATATACAAACTTAATTCTTGTACTTTAAGATTTATTCTTTAATATGGGTGGAGTGATTGGAACACACAGAAAACATTTCACGATTGCCTGGAAATTTCAATCTAAGTCCTGTGGATATAAAAGGCCTCATGCAGGTTTTCTGCAAATTCTTTAGCAGGAAAAAGTGGGCTCAGATTTTCATATCATCTATAAACATCACCGCACGGATCCTTCTATATATGTTTGTCATTGTGAAATCCAGTCTCTACTCTTCTTTCCCCAATAAAACAAGAGCCATTAAGAGTATCCAGGAACATAGTAGATTTTACTTAGTAATTTGAGGGAACAGAGAAGAGGAGTTTACATTATAATTGTAAACAACTTCAGAAACAAATTCTGTTCTTAAAATGCCTTTTGGCTATTCCATTCCAATAAAGTTTACAATAGCCACTTACAGCGTATAGAAACCCCCTTTATACCATCTTGCTGACTTCTCTCATCTTCATCTGATCCCTTTCAGTAGTCATAAAATTAATAATTAAAGAACTTCTTCTGATCATTTCTATTTGAGCCATTTAACTATATTTGTGTTGGTCTCACTTGGTTGGTTTAAATTTTTTTTCTATACAAGAAAGTCAATTGCCTAAAAAGAGTATACGGAATGGCAATAATGTGAAATAGTTCCAAAATAAATTTACCAATAAAATCTAAGACACCTTCTAATGTTGTGTCAGCATTTATTTCAAAATATTTAGTTCAAAGTCTATTAAATGAAATCCAAAAAGTGGATTTCATTTGCAGTGGAAACATCCCTCTGAATTCTGGTAGCAACTTCAATAACTGAGATATCAAAAGACCGCAAACACTCCTAGGAGGCATTCTGCAGTGTGCAGGACCTTCCCTTTGAGAACCCCTTAACTAACACAAATATAAGACACCTTGCAAAGAATCTCTATCCCCACTGCTTATCTTGGGTGAAAAGCAAAAAGAAAGATCTTCCAAGAGGACAAAACTCAGGAAAGGCAAATTGGTGGACAAAGAAATTGTCTCCACCACTAAGAAGCAGTTATTAATATCTGTGTGAACTAGGTCTCAGGTTCTTCCTATTTTGAAATGGGAGATTAAGTTGCAGGTATAATGCCCGCTCTCCGCCTTGTATACTGAAAGAAGGTAATTTAACTTGTCCTTTTGTCCATCAGACGTTAAACAGTAAAGGACTACATCTGTTGGTGACTGGAAGGAATGCAGTCATTAGGGGCCCTTGACTTGTAGCTGAATTCAAAAAGTAAATGTTTTAGGTTGCATTACTTTGGGGCTAATGTGAATGCATTTTAAAACAGGAAAGAGCACTTTTGCATGTGTTTACAAAAGAAAAAGAGTATGTATGGATGTTAGGTAGTCAAAGTGGTGGACCATTATAGACACGCCTATTTGTTTCCTAGTAACTGCTTCCCATTTATTCTAATGATAGTAGCTGTGCTTTGCTTTGGGGTAACTCTCTCTTCTCATCATCTATTCTATTATTTGAAAGGGATTGAACTCCAGCATTCACACTCCTGTCTCCGAGCATGTGCAGAAAAACCAATTAGATCCAATAGTAGAAGAGGTAATGTATGCTGTGGCTTCTGAATTAGAGAAAATCACTCCGTATTATAGGGTGTCCTAGAAGTGACCAGGAAGACCCACTTCATTTGGTTTGAGCTGTATAGATGCGAAGACTGAAAAAGCCTCAGACACATTGAAACCATCTAGGGAGAGTTAATGGCGACAGAGGGAACTTCTAAGTGGATTCATGGAGCAAACCCTGCAAAGGTAGAACATCGAGATGAACAGAAACTGGGCTTCTGGTCCCCTGCAAGGGCCACCAAATCAAGCCACCTATGAAACCCAGTTTACTTCTGGGATTTTAGTTACATGAGCTAATAAATCTATTTATAATTTAAGTTATTCTGAATTAGATTTTGATAATTTGCAACAAAAAGAATTTCAGGTGATTCGGCTGCTATTTGATCTTCCAGAAGAAGTAACACTAAAAATGTGTGGGAGAAGCAAAATTTTGTAATTCTGGGACATACCACCACCTGTAATGAGAATGATTTGCAGGATTCTTGACCCATCCTCCCTCTCCCTAATAAGGCTTAATAAAAAGTTACTGATGAGCTCAGATTGCTCCCTTACCCTCCTTCATCACATCTCTGCTCCTGACTCACAGAATCAAACCTGAATGGAAAAGGGGTGGTTATGGTGAGTACATGTAGGGGGTCAGGGGCAGGGGTGGGGTGGCAGAGAGTAAGTCAATGTGGCTGTGAATCCTATAATTTCTGATTGTCAGAACAATTGTATTTTTATGTATGTATATAAGATATCCTATTAAAATCATTTCAAAGAAAAGAGCATTCAGGTACTTAAATATGAGGCGAATTTTAGAACATAACTTATGAAAATCACTGTATCCAAATTCTGTAACTCATACATGTTCGTTATTCTGCTAAAGACTCACATATAAATGCTTGAACGTTACAAAACTAGGACCCTCAAAGATGAACTAAGATGACGATCTCTGAACACGCTGGGTTATGGACAAAGCTGCAAAATTGCACAAGTTTAAGCTTAGGCTTTAGTGACAGAGCATCCACCTTCTGTTCTCATTGCCTCCTTCATTGGAATCACTTTAGCTTAACAATTACCTCCTAGGAAAAATTTCCTCGTGCATGTAATCAATCAATTGAGAACCAACTTAGGGGACTTGCTGAAGAGTCACTTGCATCCATTCAAGAGCTTTCCCAGGTCAACCTTAGCCTCTCCATGGCTCTTCCCTCAAGTCTGAATTAGAATGGATTTTGGAGCATTCAGTTTAGCATTGCTGGCTGAGTCTTTGCACTAAAAGTACAAAACTAAAACCTCATTAGAGCTATGGAATCCACATAAAACCTATGGGAGTTTAAATACATCAAATAAAAGACCTAAAGTTGGAAAAATTATTTTCCTGTAGTTGAGCTGTGGATTACCTCCCCTGATTCCTAAGTGCTCTGTGGCCTTCCAGTGTCTGAAAAGACCTCCATGGTGAGCACCCCTGGGGTGCTACAACCTAGGGGACTAGCAGCATGCCTGAAGCCCTTTCAAATCTTTGCTTAAGTTCAGCCCCTGGTTGAGTCTCTTGTGTCTCATCTTAAGACCAGGGCTATTTTGAGGCCCTGGGAAGTTTAATTAAGGTCTGCTAAGTGCAGCTTTTCTTCTAGAGAAAAGCAAACATCTACACGAAAGCAGCTCCTCACCTGAGTCTCAGCCCTCTCTGTAGCCTAAAATAAAATAAGGCCTAATGTTTAACCAGCTCAAAAGAGGCCTGTATGGTGCCAAAATCAAAATGCCCTGCCCATAATCTGATGCCCAGTGTCCAAAGCCAAAGCCATGAACCTGACCCAAGCAGAAGCCCTAGCCATTAGGTAGGTTTTGCTTTCCGAAGGCCCCAGCAGTCTGAATTGAACTAACATCCACCCCCTTCTAATACTGCGGGTCCTCCCCTAATCACAGGTTTGGTGTGGCATGTGTGAGTTCTAACATGGACAAATAGAAGGCAATTTCCCCCCAGGAGTAGAGTGCGCCCAAGAGAGAGGAGAAGGATTGTGAATGCATGCTCAGATTCTCCTTCCAAACCCAACAATCTTCCTCCTTGGGAAGGAGTGAAGGAGGCATGGAGAGAGCTCAGAAATGCTAGCTCTCAGAACCACTTTGCATTGAAAAACCTCCACAGTATGGGGAAAATTACTTTTCTACCACTAGGACACAGCGAAAATTAGTTTCAATTCTCTCATCTTCAGGTCTTAGGCTTCAGTACTCTATATTGTAATGGTCTAAGGAAATTTGTCAAAATGAATAATTCATATATTTTAAATGGATCTTTTATAGATCATAGAAAAAAGGCAGTGATCAAGAAGTCATTCAAAATTCAGCTCTTTTGTGGAAGGAGACACACCAGTCTCTGAATCTCTAAGTGGCAGGCTTACAAATTATTTTTATTTTCTTCTATACTTGCTTATAAATTCAAAGAATATATATATATATATATATATATATATAATGTTTAAAATCTAACTTTTTTATATTTAGAGATAATTTCTCATTAGAACAAAAAAGATTATTTTAAAATTAATATCTTTCCCAGCAAAGCTCCTTAGAGCTGGCGATATAACAGGATTTTAAATGAAACATACTAAATGAGCACTAAGAAGAAAAATAACGTACCCAGGCCATCCTGGAGGTCTTGTGTATTCACAGCCTCCTTTTACTCCTTAACTTGATTTATTCTAATTGTAGTTCACAGTGTTGAGCCTCAGGGTATGGTGACATACTTTAAAATATAAGGTTAAAAATGTAAAGCTATTTTAAAGTTTCACTTATATTGATAAATTTTCTTCTCTTAACTCTCAAAAACATATTAAGAAACATACAACATAGGACATGCTTGTTTCACTGACTGAGGCAATTACATTATGCTTGCATTGATTTCTATACATTATATAATTTTATAATATGTAAAATATCATATATACATTGTATTAAACATGTTTTATGATATGTAATATCACACACTTCTCACTGAACAATATGAAATGCAAGCACAAACACTGTGTTATTTTAATTTCTTGGAACGTGATACTTTAAATGCTGTAGAATCAAAGTATTTCCAGGTGCGTACTAAGTGGTGCACATTTAACAGCCTTTTCATTTTCAAACTCTTTTATTTTGTAAGTATTCCACTTTGAAAGATGAGACAATGAAATCACATATGTTCACATACAGGAAGCCAATACGGAGCGTAGAAGCTGTGGTCGATTTCAGATGGCTACCAGTCATTACTCCTTCCATTGAGAGATGACATCGATCCCCTTTGCACTGAATCCAGGCTGACATTCCTGACCAATGCAACACGATGGAAGTGACGTTCTTAGACTTGAAGCACTGTTTCTGGGTCTCCTGAGCTTCCAAGTTGGAAGTCTGATTCCAAGACTGCCATATTGGAAAGGCAGGTGCCCTCCACAACTCCGTGGAGTCTGTTTTCCAGGTATTGCTGCCAAGGCACAAGACATGAGTGAGGCCATCTTGAACCCATCAGAAAAGCCCATTCATCAGTCGGAATCCACGTAGTAACACTTATGATGTCACAGGAGACAGAAGAAACTCCTAGTCGATGCCTGCCTGAATCCCTGAGTCACAATATCATGAAATATAATAAAGTAACTATTATTTTAACCTCTGTATTTTGGCACAGTTTGTTATTCAGCAATTAAAAAGCTGGCATAGATGCCCAGAGATGATCCTTATCAGAAGACATGAGAATTGCATTTATTGTCAATGAAATTGTCTAAAATAGCTTATAATTTTCTTGATCTTCAACTCTACAGCAGTGATACTCAAGCTTCTCTTTTCCTTTTCTGATGTGACAGAATTCATGGATGATTTCCACCTGCTCAGAAGACTGCCTTTAGTTTCATTGCTTATTTGGTCTGCCTCATATTTAATATAGATTGTGGCTTGTGGGTACGTCCCAATGCACTTGTTATAATTTGGTTCCTTTCTCTTCTCTTGACTCATGGTAACCATTGTATCTAAACCATTGTGATAAACTTCTACTCTAAGCATTTAAAAAAATGTCAAAGGTGTACACAGAAATTGAAATAAGGTCATGAGCATTAAATAAACAAACAAAAAAATAACTCAAACATTTGTAACCATAAGCCACTTTTGCAACCTGATTCAAGTGAGTCATTGTTATTAACCTTGGGAAAATTAGAGGCCCGGATACCTAAATAGTCAATATAATCTGCTAATATCCTTAATATAATTCTGTATATTTTACTTATTTTAATACAGATATCTGCTTTATATAATTCAAAATGTTGTGATTGGCATCTAATTTTTTTTCCATTCACACATTTGCCTAGAATTTTTGCTCTTCATCCGTTAAAAATAAATATTCTAAGATATGAACTATTATTATTGTATTTGATTTATACATGTATGTTGGTTTAGTATAACTTTTACCCTGGTATCATTGTTAATCTTCCCAAGACACCTCCTACTTTCATGTCTGATGCTGTATTTTTTTAACTGTCATTTTATTTGACACTTAAAATAAATGTATGCATTCAGCTCCACTTTGTACATGAGAAAAATGAAGATTAAAAAGGGTAAGACATTTTCTCAGAGTCACTTAGCTTTGTAGACAGAATTTGAAAGCAAATTTTTCTTGGCTGCATTCTTAACCACTATTGTCACCATTGGCCCTCAAAACCAATATATATGGATGGATGGATAAAAATAGATAGATAACTAAATAGATAGGTAGATGATAGCCAGATGGATAACTAGCTAGCTAGCTAACTAGATAAGACAGATAAAAGATGAATTTCTGGCAAAAAGATTTTTCTTGGATAATTGCTTAAGCATACGTTTATCTACAAATGTTAGAATAAGGAATTAACCATTTTATTTCAAAGGGTAGGGGAACAAGCAAATTTCTAAAATTATCTCCCAGCTAGAAGCCTTCCTTGTTTCTTTGTCCTGCTTCTCAATGTGATACACCGAGTCACCTACCATCACCCTCAGTGATATTTTGAACTCATTTGAATCACGTCTGCATCATTTCCAGAGCTTCTCAACACAGCATTTATACTCTTAATCTGTGAAAATGGATATGGGCCCTTTAAATAGTTTCCCTTTGCCAGCTCGCACTGAAGTTTTGTCACCAGAGGGTCTGGGGAGGAGAAGGTTTTGCTTCCTGATTTCAGTGTGCCTGCCTGGCCAGCTCCTGCAGTCTCAGTTTCTCCAACGCTGGGC
The DNA here is from genome assembly GCF_048773025.1 of Camelus bactrianus. Lineage (NCBI taxonomy): Eukaryota > Metazoa > Chordata > Mammalia > Artiodactyla > Camelidae > Camelus > Camelus bactrianus. The sequence goes on along the minus strand of NC_133567.1, from coordinate 17,514,246 downwards.
TCCTGCAGGGCTTGGCTGTCAGAAGCATCCAGAAACCAGCGGCTTCCCCCAGCAAGCCCTTTAGGTGGTTTTACTAGTAGAAGGCCTCTGATGAAAAACCTCCCTGTTCATAACTTTCTCCTGCAAACCCAGAAGGCTGATTTCAAGCAATTCCAAAGGGTAGCCTGTGGCAAATTCCACCAGCAGGGCAGTACAGCAACTTCTCTACTCTCCAGTGAGCTACAGTCAGGCCTCCTCCACGAAGGTCTGGATTTCAGCCTTGGGGAGATAGATAGTGGTACTCACCTGCATTCTATCTCTGCCTTAGATGGAGCGGCTAGTATGTGTTAGTATAATATAGCATAGCATAGCATGTGTTGGATAGCATTGCATAATTATTGTAATATTATGGGCTGAATCTTGTCTCCCTAAATTTCATTTGTCGAAGTCTTAATTCACAGTACAGCAGAACATGACTGTATTTGGAAACAAGTGGAAATGAGACCCTTAGGGTGGACCCCAAAACAACCCAACTGGTGTTCTTAGAAAAAGAGGAAATCTGGACACACAGAGACACCAGGGATGCGCGCGCACAGAGGAAAAACCACGTGAGGACGCAGAGAGAAGACACCATCTACAAGCCAAAGAGAGAGGTCTCAGGAGAAGCCAAACCTGCCAACACCTTGATCTTGGACTTCCAGCCTCCAGAGCTGTGGAAAAATAGTTTGTGTTATTTCAGCCATCCAGTCTGTGGTAGTTTGCTCTGGTAGCCCTAGCAAACTGGTGCATATACAATCTCCTATTTTATTATATATTGTATCTGGTATTGCTGCATTGTATATGGTATTGCTGCATTCTTTCACGTTCTTGTGAATTCTCACTAGCCAATCCCTCCTTACTCCAATCCCTTGTTACAGTTTAATAATTTTGTATATTAAACTTCCCTTGTTCAAATTACTGTGTGGTTTCTCTCTCTCTCTCTCTCTCTCAATTGGATCCAGACTGATGCAATGTTCTAGCAAACACAATTTATTATCCTCTCTAAGTCCCATAATGCCCACCAGGGTGAAAATGAAAAGATTTTCAAAAGTTCTGGAATTTTCTTCATAACCATCCTGAGACCCTCAGACATGAGAGAAAGTTTTGCTTAGATACAGCACATCTTTATCATCCACATAAACCCACATGTTTTTCATTTGCAAATGTTGTAAAAAAATGTCCATTTTTTTAGTTTAAAAAACGTCTAGGTTGCATTTTTCAATCTTGCCCCCCCTCCATTGTTGGAGATATTATCAAATACCCTGATGAAATCAAGACCAATTATATTTATAACATTCCTATTAAGCAGTTAGATTTGGTGACTTCCATCCTTTCATTTATGATCAATCATTTATTTAATTCTATTATTGCCTTGCAGATAAAAATGTGTATAAGGTAAGAATATGCATACAGTCCTCATTGTAGCTAACATGTAAATAAATTGTCTGTTTTGTTTTGTTTTGGTTGTGTTAGTTGATAAAATTTAATAAAGTACCTCCATGTCATAGAGACTCTAATTGGTGTGGGAGATAGATCTGTTATCAAGATGACATGGTCCTATCCTTGTGGAGTTTATAATCTGGATGAGAAGAAAGATTTTAACAGACAATTGCAAATATATAAAAGCTATTAGTAAACACAGACTGTTATGATTCATACTGAATCTAATTCCTTAATTACTTTCCTTCTCTATGAGTAATTTACTTTCAAAGTCCAAAAGTCATTACGTAATTGTCAAATTCTACTTCTGGCCAATATGGAGTAATAGGAAACTGTTCAATTGTCTGACAAAATTTGTCACATTCTAGATTTTGCTAATTGCAACCTTGAGAGGTGAACACTTTTTTTCTGACCTCTGTAATTTCTTTCAATGGCTGTTAGATCTATTTGTATATTTAATTACTTATGTTTTTGCAGAATATTTCATAGATAGTATTGAGTTAAGATTTCTTTGCAGTCCCTTTTTGTTCCATTGTATAAATCACTTGGAACCTTTTCTCTCTGTGTGGTTAAGCACCATCCAGAGAAAACTATTTTTAAGCTTTGGTTTATCATTTCATTGATTGCATATTTAAATACATACAACCTTGTTCTTTTCCAGATAAAATTCTGCATAATTTACATAGTTCTGCCTTATTTATTTATTTGTTTTGTTTCGTTTTTTGCCAAATTATATATCCTGGAATTCAACTCATGATGGTCTACAAAAGTGTTCCTTGTTCCTTTTTACAGCTTTACCATTGAGTGGATGAACTATAATTCTCTCTAATGGTCCTATATTGATGGTCTCTGGGGTGAAACATTTATTTCAATAAATAAAATATTTTCATAAAATGCGTTTCAATGTAAAGTGTCTCCTTTTCCTGACTGATTAGTTACCATCAACTCATTTCACTAAAACTAAGTTTCTACTTTGCTGCCCACTACAAGTACCTCTAGGTCTTCTTCTTTGGATTCCTTCTTACACTTCCATAATATTCTACGTCTAAACCATTATATAAGACACACCGCATTGTATTGTGCTAACTGCTTCCTCCTTTGTTTCTGCTAATGGATTATGAGGGTTTTGAAATCCTTACACCCAATCCTCACTGCCAACCTGGGTCCCTTCCCAAAATTGCTGAATGAATGAATCAAAAACAAAAGCGACAAGTCCACCTGAAAATGTTTTTAAATAATTCCTGCTCCTACATTAGAACAATAAAGCAGTAATGTCATTGAGACCAACATTTTACAAGTTCATGATCAAGGAAATCACTGTTATATTTTTAATGGGATCTTTGATAAAGACACGAAGGAATATTTATAAATTCTCATAATTCTTACTATTATATCTGACATTCTCATAATTACATTTAGTTCTATCCACGTGAAACAGAAAGCTCTTTTTATAAATTAAGAGGGAACCACAGATGAGACATTAGCCAATAACATGTGAGCCCAAGGCTTTATCCTCTTGCTGTCACCAGGGAGTGAGTGTCAGTTCTCTTCTAGTTAGGGATTTTTTTAAAAAAGAAGGAAAAAGGAAGAGTTTGCAGGCACAACTTCTAGGCAATGTCATGGTTTGGACTTGAATCTCTGAGCTTTAAGGTCAGTGCAGTACTTCCCTCAACCTGCCTCGTTCACCTCCAAACCTCTCCCAGTTACCTACATGGCCCACGGCTCGAACCTGCAATGTTTCCCACTTACACGTTTTTCCCCTCACTTAGTTTCGGAAGCTTTTCAGAAATGTTTTAAGTGGGTTTCACAGTCTTCTGTGCCTCATAGGGGTGTTTCAAATTAACTTTTTTCCACTCTGAAGTTGAAAAACAATGACCACTTATAGATCATCTAATTTCTTCATCTCATATTCACCAAAACCCACATAATACATAGGGTCCCATATCTTGCTCTTACTGCACAATCTTGGTAGAACATGTTCTCAATTTAGCATAAGCCATTTCTTGAGTGTACGAGAATCAATTGCCAGATAAGTTTACTTTTATTGTGTCTAAATGAATATCTCTATCTCTAATTGAGTTAGTCGTGTTTTCTGCTTATTAAACAGTATTACTCATATTTCAAATACACACATATTTATAAATACATTGTACACCACTACATTACACATTAAATGTTCTCAAGGTACCAAAGATTAGCATGCATTTTTTCCATTGTTAAATATGGCATTGGTTGTGTCCCTGGCAAACTTCCCACCCCCAACATTACCTTCTTACTGTCCACTCTCCTCTCCCTACACCTTAAAATATTTTTACTAGAATTAAATGTGCAGACAAATACACATTACAGTGTTTGATCACAAATATATAATGAAGTCAGGATCTTTAATAAAGGAATGAAAATCACAGATGTCAAATTAACGTGTAGGTTTCAATAGAATTGTTTTTGTAATTGTCACAAAAATGCTAATAAAGTAATTAAAAATTAACTATAAGAAGAAACACAATTACTATTCTTGTCACGGGAAATAATGATATTACTATATTGCTTAGAAATTACTCCAAAAATTTTAATATTAAAATGTAGAGCCTCTGACTCTAAAAATAGATGTGCATTTCAAAATCCCACCACAGAGAGAAATATATTGAATACTTTCTCTAAACTAGCAGTTTAACTTTTATAACAGGTGGCAGCTGTACAGAGTAGAAGACATTTAAGACATATTAATGTATATACGTTCCTTGTAGTCAGCAGGTAATTTCGACTAAGGGTATAACAACACTAATTTATCAATTAATATAAATATTTCATAGTTACAATAGTATTTGCAGATCAATTAATATAAATAGCTTATTGTAAAATACTAATCATAAAATCTAGACTATTTTGGAATAACTTTCTGTTAAAACCCTATACTTTTAAAAACTGCTTTTGCTTTAGTCTGTAGTTGTTTTTTATCTCTCACACAGAATCAAGGTCCTGGAATAACCTGACGTGCCAGCTTAACTCCTTGAGATATTCTTCATATTTCTATTCATCAAAAGTTCAGAGGGACATTACATAACAATTTACTAAGAAAATAAAGTTTCATTGATTTAAAAACACATTCACAAATCACATTACATCGGCAGAGTTCTTGATCAACTTTAAATGTTTTAACCTTACAACGTGTTTTCAGCTATGCATTTAGTGAACTTGATCTCTCGACATAAATCGGAAATCTGAGAATACCTGACTGCTCCTTTCTTCTGATCATTACCAAGAAAAAAAGTATTTTTGCCACTTGATTCTCCTGTATTCATTATTTAATTCATCTTTGAAAAAAAAAAAAAAGAATGCTGCATATATCCATTAGAGGCATGCCTCAGAGATACTGCAGGTTTGGTGCCAGACCACTGCAACAAAGCGAATATTGCAATGAAGGGTCACACAAATACTTTTGGTTTCCCAATGCATATAAAAGTTATGTAAACAGTGCGCTCTATACAAAATACTGCAGTCTATTAAGTATGTGATTAGCATTATGTCTAAAAAAAGTAAACACCTTAATTAGAAAATGCTTTCTTACTAAAAAAATACTAACAATCAAGCGAGCCTCCTGTCATTTTTGCAGTAGTAATATCAAAGATCACTGATCACAGATCACCATAACAAATGTGATAACAATGGAAAAGTTTGAAATATTGCAAGAATGACTAAAATGTGACACAGAGACAGGGAGTGACCAAATGCTGTTGAGAAAATGGCATGGATAGCCTCGCTCAACACAGGGTTGCCACAAATCTTCATTTTGTTTTAAAAAAAGGCAGTATCTGTGCAAGCCAATAAAATGAGGTATGCCTGTATTTAAGTGTGGCAAACTGAATCACAGCTATGTGGACATGCACGCCCCCACTGGATATCATGAACTAGAACTTCTAAAGACATACTCCTCATAAATTATGCAGACTTCTTCATCTGTGCCTATTTCCAAATGCTTTCTTACTGTCAGAACATTATGATTTTGAAAATACTCAAATTTTTTTTAAATAAATGACCAAAAGGAGAGTGTCCATCCACACATCCAAAGAAACAAAACTATGATAAAACGAATCCCTTTTATCTCTCCAAGAAACTTCCTTCCAAGAACCAAGAAGAACAGAACAGAGCCACCATCACAGCACCGACATAGTTTTAAACTAAAGAGAGTAGAATGTTAATATTATACTATAAAAAAAATAAGCTATCCTTTTTTTTTCCTTGAAAACTATAGGGGAACTTTACTTGTTAAGGTCTGAAGCTAAAAATGAGAAAACAAAGCTAATTTTTCTGAAACAACTGTCTCTCCCAAAGGTTTGGTTCTGCCTCTGTGAGCATATAATTTCCATGTTGTTTTATGCATTCTCCATGGCTGAATCAACTACAATATCATTGCATATTAAAATTTCAACACAGAAACGCACATATAAATACTGTGCTTGATATGAAAGTCATGAAGAGTGGAGACAAGATGGGGAAACAACTGAGTTTAATAAAGAGATCAATATAGCTCAACAGACACAGTACAGCCTTATTTTCGAAGGTTTCTCACATACACACACAAAAGAAGCCAAAAAATAAACCAAATTGTTTTTTTCAGAATGCTTTTAGTGGAAGAGTAGATCTTCTTATAAAGTAATAAAGACGTTATTTTTAGAGTCACTCCACTTTGAAATAATTTTAATCTGGGTCACATATTTTTGGCAGTCCACTAATTCTTGAAAATAAGAATGCATAATACATAAATTATTACCTAAGAATAGTCATTATTAATTTTTTAATTTATATACATTTCTAATAGAATAAATCAGTTGGTAATGAATGTTATCCAAAAATTGTATTTTGGATAATGGGTATATAAAAAAGTCAGTCTTTCAAGAGTATCTATTTTACCCATGTCTCCATATTCACACATATAAAAAAATATTACTCTTTTCCCGAAGTATGTTAAAAAATTATTACTAAACAGTTACTCTATTCAAATGTAACTATTTCCAAATAATGACTCTGGCTCACTTCTTCAGCAACTAAATCATTTTAGAAAATGAGTTTCTACTTAGCACAAACATTTTAGTTTAACTTCTAAGCAGAGATCGCATAGGTATGAATGGAGGGTATATTTTCTTTTGACTTTTCTATAAGCGCAGTAGACATAAATATAAGAGACAGTGGAGAGGGGTTCACTTGCTTATGCTTTTGAAATGTACAATGTGAGTTACTGGTACTTACATGATGCCACTGATTCAAAGTTACCATATGAAATATGATATTCATGTTCATGTTACCAAAAAGAGGCATTTTTTTTAACTGAGAAGGCAGTGTCATCCTGATGCCATAAGTACATTTAGAGCATCTTGAGTACCAAGTAAACATAAATAAGAATAGGTGGGGGGAAGACAAAAATACTAAAATTCAGTAATTTCTCTCAAATAATACTGAGATGAGACAAAAACGGCGATGGACAGTTAAAGATTCTACATTAAGAGGCACTACAATCAGTTCTTTACAGAAATTTTACGTATCTAGAGAACATTTCCTTGAATCTTGGAAAAAACCTAAATTTGCTTTAAAAAACAGCAATATTATTTCACCAAAAAAGGTACTCAAAACAGGTATCATTCTATATTTATATATATTTGACCAGGTCTTCATAGAATGGTTACACAGCATTATGAATAATATTTTTCTAAATAAATAAATGGAAGAACAAAAAAATAAAGATCTATCTAAAAATACATCCATTTAAAGCTTTATAATATTAAAAAAAAATGAAGCACATACATGAGTAAGAATAACAAATTAGTTAAATACTTCATGGCCAGATTATTTACAGGGAGCAGAAAAATAATCTTTAAGATGATTTTTATGAAGAACTTTGAATAACAGAAAAACTATGTGACCATATGTTAAGAACAACAGTACATAAATATTATAAATAAAAGTATCTCAACTAATCACATCACATAAACACACACACACAAAGTTGTTTAATGTAATTTGAAAATTTATTTTATTTATGCACTTTAAAACTTTTCAACTGTTTTGTACTGAACCTAAATTATTAGGAAAAACAAATTCTATGTTAAAAACAAAAAGAGAACATTTGATATTATAGCCCCCAAATGCCAAGAGCTTATTTTCCATAATTATAACAAACATTTCTTTCAAAATAAACCATCAAAAAAAACTTGAATATTTGGAAAATTTACTGATTTACAATAGAATGATTATTTTGATTGCTTCACTTCCAGACTTATACCTTAAAT